>NW_028258356.1:10000000-11281450 GCF_053883595.1 Heterocephalus glaber | reverse complement strand
GTAAGTTCCAGAGAGAGGCAATCTCAGGAATAGGCAAAATACTTGCTGCTCCCTCATTGGGTTGGAACTGACCAAGGTTGAAAGTCAAAGAGGATTAACCCAAAGTCTAACTCAATTGAAGTAGGCCTCTTTGTGACAAGATTTGTAACATTTCATCACTTTCATTATCATTTTTAGAGGAGTAATTTAAGTTTTTAGTGTTGCAAAGTAGTCATATAAAATCATTGTTCATGGGGCCGGGGATTTAGCTCAGTGGCACTGTGCCTGTCTTGCAAGCACAAGGTCCTGAGTTCGACCCCTGGTACCAAAAAAAAATTTCATTGTTCACAGAGAGATCTAACTTAATGCACTATAATATCTTTACCAGTAGCATCTAAAGTAGGCTAGGATAGCAATGAAATTAGAAGCTTCATGCCTCTCCAACACTGAACTTGAACCTTCTCTCATAGAAAATATCAAATTTTCAAGTCATTAAACAAAAGTTTGACTCTTTGTTAACCTAACTAATACTTAATATGAAGGGTCATTATTTCATGGAAAAATCACTTGTATTTATGATTTACAATGTTAATGTCAATAATAATAAAAAATAGACAAGCCCTCATACTTATACATATTATACATTTTTAAAACTAAATATAGACATTAAAAAGAACTCTTACATCAATTTTAAAATTCTGTTCAACCTCTAAAACTTTTCATTTTTCTTTCCCATTATTAAATTTCTCAGAACATCTTGAGATATTATTTTAAAAAGTAGTATATTTTTACTCAAATATTGATGATTGGCTTAATATTTATATCCTTCAAAACCATTCTGAATTTATTAATAGTGAATAACAGATACCAATATATTTTATCATTTAAAAGGGTTTTTAAAAAAATAATTACCACAAAGATACTGTACACATCCACAGTCACTCTGAAAGTTTTGGTCTACTGTAGTAAATTCTCCCTGTTAGAAAGAAATTATTATTATATGACATCATATAGCTTATTATGGTAATTGTAAAAAATACATATTGTAATATCTAATATGTTCCTTACCTAGACATATGTTAAGAAGGTCCTTAACAAATATTTTAGTGAATAGTCTTGGTTAATCAACATTCACCAATTAGTAACTCCAGGGGAAAAAATTCCACCATAAAAAATTATGGGTCACTCAATCTCTTTAAACTTTAATTTTTCTTATCTATTAAATGAGAGATGAATAAATGTTCTTTATCTAATCTGTCTTAACTGAAAAATGATATTCCTAGACTCAGAGCTTTTAGGGAAACTGGAAATAAAAGAATGCTTGCAACTCTTGGGAACTTCATTCAGTGGAAATCTTGGTTTGCTCTATAGCGGTGGCCCCAGGATCTGATGTCTATTTCTGATCAAGGCTATGATGCCACATAGAGCAGGAGAAAGGTCTGGTACAGTGGTGAATAGCACAGAGCCAAGAACAGGATTACATTGTGCCCAGTTTTGGCACTGCTCTTCACTGTTTGTGTGAAGTAGGGTACATTACTTAATTCAATCTGCACCTCACTATAAAACAGAGATAATAATACTGTCTACCACTTAAGATTATTGAGAAAAATAGATAGGCCAATGTACATAAAGAGTTTAGAATGAAATTGGCACACAGAACACACAGTATAACCTTCAGCTGCTAGTAAATTGTTATCATGACAGACGCTCAAACTTTGCCCTGCTGAGTTTGGTAGAGATTCCACTGAGCAAGTGCAGCAACAGCCCTAAATTTTTAAGAATTGTAGTTTAAACATCAGTTTTTCCTGGATACCTTTAATTTTCATATCACATCAGTAATAAAAAGAATTTAACTCTTGGGGCTGGGGATTTAGCTCAGTGGTTTCACCACCTGCTGTGCAAGCACAAGGACTCGAGTTTGATCCCCGGTACCAAAAAAAAAAAAAAGAATTTAACTCTTGACACAAATCATTCAAATAAATCCAAAGTAACATACTGTATAAAAGGCACTTTTCCCTGTAAGCTAATACCTTACTTTCTATAGTGCTTTACATGTTGTAGTATAAATATTAATTCATTTGGCATTTTTATGATTTAGTCAATAGACAATTCCAATGGGATTGGAAATAAATTGTTCTAATGGAGTGTTTTTAATAATAATAAGTCAAATTCTCCCAGTACACAAACTACTCCAAAGATGAAATAAGCAAGAATTGAGTTAGTACTCTTTTCCATTGTTTACCCACCTGAGTTTTTACATAATTAAAGCTACAATGCTCTTTCCTCTCGACTTCAGATTTAAATCTATACCTTCCTTCTGTGCATCTTTGTTTTGAGATTTTATCAACACAGTTAGTTAAGCTTTTATTGTAATAAGTACCAGAATCCACCTACAGGAACTGATTAGTCCACTTCATTGCTTATTCTACCAATACTGAATGTAACATCAAATATGATTTTTTTACTCCCATGTAAGCACTGTCCCTTAAACTTGGTAGTCAAATTAACTTAGGTTGTTTCTAGTTTGGGGCTATTATAACATTTGAGTGCAAGTTTCTGTGTGGATATCCATTTCCCTTCTTGTGTGTCTATACCTAGGAATGGAATTGATAGGCCATGTGATAACTCTTGGATTAATCCTTTAGTCAACTACCAAAGTGTTTTGGAAAGCAGCTGCATCATTTTACATTGCTACCTGCAGTGTATGAGCCTTGCACTTTCACCATATCCTTGCCAAAGTGTTTTATAATTGGAGTTGTTAGTGGATATGAAGTAGTCTCTCACTGAAGTTTAGGTTTGCATTTAACTGATGGCTAATGATGTTAAATATCTTTTCCTCTGCTATTGACCATTTGTGTCCTTTTTCAACTAACATCTAGCTATGTCCATACAGTGGAGCATTACTCAACAGTTAAAAGGTAATGGAGCAATAATACATGTTACAACATAGATAAACCTTGAAAACCTTATGCTAACAGAAAGAATCTATACACAAGTCGACATATTATATGATTCAATTTTTATGAAATATTCAGCATCTATAACTCTATTCAAAAAAGTAAACCAGAGCACTAATTTCTAAGGGCTGAGGAGTTTTTGTTGAAATAAGGAGTGTTTTCTAATAGGAACAGGGTTTGTTTTTGGAGTGATTAAATTGTTCTAAGTCTATGATTTTGATGGTAGTACAATTCTTTGAATATGCTAAAAATCATTGATTTGTATATTTTAAAGGTCAGATTGGCTGGGCATGTGGAACATGCTTGTAATTCCAGAATTCTGGAAGGCTGAGGAAGGAAGATAGTAAGTTTGAACCCAGCACAAGCAAATCTAGTGAGACCCTGTCTCAAAGTTAAAAATTATAAAAGGGCTAGAGATGAAACCAGGTGCAAAGGCCCTGGTTCAATCCCCAGTACCATTATAAAAGGCTGAATTGCATGGCAAATGAATTATGCCTCACTGATGTTATTATTTTTAAAAAATACATTCTTTAGGTTGAAATATATTTGCTGTCTATGTGAATAAACTGAATATCACCTTAGAGACACTGAAACAAGCATGCAGCCATCACATAGGAATATCCATGTCACTTTCCTCAAACACTAATTTCATAATAATTTTCATTCTATGAAGAACACTTTCATATTAAATCTGCACTCAGTTCCTCAGGGTAGGACTGCTTTCTCAAGTTTCTGGCCCTACAAGTGCACACACTTGCTTTTCAGGCAACATTGGTTGAATGAATAACTGGAAAGAATAAAAAAATCAAATCTAAATCCTTTAGCTGTGCTTTTAAAAAACCTCCCCAAATATACCAATTTGGATACATCTTCATCCCTTATTGTTCCTCCTCCAGTCCTTTCTACAAGAGAGAGTTCATTATTCTGTAGCCTGTGCCTCTTATCTCTTATGTGTGTGCATGTACTCCTGTTCCTACGGGAACAGTTCAAATGCATTCACCCATTATTCTTAGACTATTACTTCCTTCCAAGCTTTTCTCAATAGACACCATTTCTAGAAAGTCCCTATGATGATCTCCACCTTGTAGTTAACATTCTGAGCATATATTTATTTGTAATAATGCAGAATAATTATAGTAAATAGTTATTGATTGCTTTCTGTATGTCAGGTACCAACAAATATGATTTATTTCCTATTATTAGACACTAGTTTTGGCTTTATGTTACAGGTGAGGAAAGTGAGGTAAAACTAGAGAAAGGTAAGGTCAAAAGCAGAAGCTATATTTGCTTTTTGTTCTTGCACATATGAGGCAGGCTCATATTTGCTTTTGTTATTGCTTCAAGTTGTGTCTTGATTGCATTTTGTAAGGAAAATGAAAGTTAAGGAAAAAATTTTTTAAATACAAAATAAAAGATAAGGAACACACACACCTATGCAGAAAATCAATCTTTGCTTTGCGTCCTGAAGATCTCTATTATCTATTATCTTAGATTTCAACTTCCTTCCTTAGGAAATGAGCTAAAATATTTACTTTGTGAAATTTTAATGAGATAATATTCTAAGCATGTTTTATGTAAACTATAAGGATCTGGGAAATACAGAGCATCACAATTCTATTCTTGCGTGGTTGTGCTTATAATACACACACAGAAGCAAATGAAAGAATTTTTATTAAAATCTCTAACATCTTTATAAATCATAGACAAAAACTTTTATCATTAAGGCTAATGCTGAATTTATGCTTTTTAAAATAAACAGTGGCATGCTAAGAGAAGTTCTTTTACATTAAAAAGTTCCTTGTTTATTCCCCAGAACAAAGCTTTGATCTGGAGAGTCTAAATGAGCTCTCTGAGAATACACATTATTTGAAAAGGAAAAGAAAATGAAAATATCTGTGAAAAAACTTGTCTTCTGATATTATCTTTCCTTGTAAATATATCATGATGGTAAATATTTAAAGACAATAAAGATGTGTAGTCATAGGATACATGGCTAATTGAGTAGCACAATAGTTATCTTTAATATTTAAAAAAATTGTATCTTTAAACTTTCTATAAGGTTTACTTGTTCAAAAATAACTTAGAAAGATACAAGCAGTTACATGTTTATACTCCTACAAAATATGTGATACTAGTACACTTTCCTAAAAAATCATTGGAAATACCTTTCAATATTGAAATAATATTTTTCAGTGTTATGTTTCATTTAAAGACCAGTGACCTTCAGTAGATACAAGATTAATAGATTTAGTCACTGGTTATAAAAACAAAATATTATACTTTCCTATCTCAAGTGGAATATAAACGGTTGACTATTCTGTAATAGCGATCAATATTATTTTAATCTACTTTAGTACAATTTAATGAGGATAATTCCATTAATCCTGAAGACTTCAGAAATGAAAAAGATAGAGGAAGAACAAACCAATTAAAATAATAAGAAAAGTTAAATAAAATATGTGTTCTTACCACTTCACAAGTTGGTACAACAAGGTTTCCACAGTTACATTCTAAAAGGCAAAAATTAACATATTTACATTGATCAAAATACATTCTTTTATTGCAATAAAATGTGAAAATAGTTAAAATATGAAATTAGTTACCACAACGCCATGTTGGACAACATTGACCAGATACATTTTTCTTCACAAGATTCATATCGTCTGCACAGTTGAGCAATGGTATAGGGCATAGATTTGGTTCACACACTAAAATGAGAAATCACACGGGTGAAGATAAATTGGATGTAATTGGCATATCTCATTACCAGCATTTAATTTGTGGCCATTTCTGAGGCAATAGATGGACTCTCGGCTCCGCAAGGATGCTTCTCCCACTACAAAATTGCCACATGTTTGTGAGGATAGAACAAATGACTCATAACTCTTAAAATAGTCCAACAATCATAGTAATGCTAGGAAAGCTCATCAAGTAAAGAGACCTGAAAAAGGGTCTGATACAACAGTGCACTGAGCTTCTCAAACAGCTAAATATTTTGGTCACTTTGGACACATCTAAATATTTTAAGTTAGTTAAAATACGCTTACCACAGTAATACTGAGGACAACAGAAATGTGTGGTATTAAGATCCACTGTGAGAAATTCCCCATCCATACATAGTGGAATAGGTTCAGTACAAGATTCACAAACTAAGGTGAAACAAAAAGACAAAAGTCACACTGAACCAAAAGCAAATCACTTACTAGCTCAGATTACCATACATAAATCAAATAAAAACAAAAACTATTATGTTTCATAAAATTGGAAACAGAAAATAAGGCATATTTAGTCATAAAACAATAATGGTGCCTGAATATGTTGCTTTATCCACCGTGACCTTTACAATAACATCTAAGCAAAAATATAGAGCATTTAGATTTCTAGAATAATTTGTTCTTACTAAGATCAAAGAATCACTGATTAATTTATTAAAGCTTCCTTAACTGACTACTCTTGATTATTCCAATTTATGGATAAACAATGTTGTAGGTACTTCTTTTGAGGCATTCAGCATCTCTCTAAACTTTCATAATTCTCTGCATAATCTTGAAAAATGCTCCAACCACAATGAAGCCACTGTCAATAAAGCTACCTCAACAGGCCACGATGTAAGAACAACCTACATTAGACTAATCAGAATCCTTTTCACTCTAATTTGAATCATAAATAGAGGGACATGGGGCCAAAAAACAGATGGAACTGGCTCGGTTATTAATGACTTTCATCTACAGCAGCTGGCTTCTCTTCTCTGAGTTTGGCTGTTGAGGTTAATTTTGAAGCTGTGAATAGCCACTACTTCATTCAATAATGAATTTTGCTTTCTTTAGCCAGAATCCATCAGCTTTTGCCACTTTCAGTTGAAGAATCTTAACTGATTGAAAGAGATGTATTCTGATTTTCACAGGTACATCTGAAACCTATGTTAACCACCAAACATTGATATGATTATTCATTAGAGTTGGAAAATAGAGAACTCTTTATTTTTCAATGCGCAGTTCATCAGATAAGATATTTAGTTCTAGTCATTTCCCAGATGCTCTCTCTTCGAAGATCATCATAGCTCATACAGGATACACACAAGATGAAGTTTTTAGGACATCCTATAATTTCTTAGCATAGTCCATTCCTCTAGTTTATTCTTTAAAAAATGCCCATGGTAAGTCCCCACCTGCCAAAAAAACACTATATATTTGCTTTAATAAAGAAAGCAAACTTGATTTTATTATCATGATCATGTTCAGAGAGAGAGAGATCGGTAGATAGAAGATGGAGGAAGGTGGAAGATACTTGCAATAATTGTCAAGAGTCATTTTAAATGGTGTACTTTCTCTTCTGCAGTTCTTTCTCAGTTTAACTCCCATAAAGTGTCATCAGGATAGTGATTAACATCAATTCCATGGAATTCACAACACATAAGAGACCTGCACTACATTGTCTCTCTTCTTCATTGAAAGTTCCTCTAGAATACTCACCACAGAAAGGAGAAAAACAGCAAGGTTCTTCTTGTTGAATCTGAATCATGAATTGGTCTCCTCTGCATCCTGATGTTGAAATATTGGGGCATTTGAGCAGGTCACATTCTGCAGAAACAAGTTTACTTGAAAATCGGTCAGAGTGAGAAAATAAAATCAAAACAGTTGAAATAATATTGGCTTAATTCCCTAAATTTAGTGATAATTAACTTAAAGATCTTCATGTTAGTGGAATATATAGAAAAAATAACTGTACCATCTTTTAAATATAAATAATTTCTTTGAAGAACCAGAGAAAGATAATCTAATCTACTAGTCTAAATGAACAATGAACCTCACTCACTTTTCCTAACTGATTAACTCACCACATTTGTATTGTGGACAGCAAGAAAGAGGGCTATAACCAACAGTCAATTTTTGACTATTTGTACATGCTGGGATGGTAGTTTCACACAAAGTCATGTCACATCCTAGAAATAAAAAACAGAAAATTAAAATATTAGTGAACATAACTGAAATATTGTGCTGCTAATTCAAAACAGAGAAATAGCTCACACTGAACATGTTGTACTCCACAATTAAATCCATCTAGCTCACAAAATACACTAAATGTGAAAAGATTGTAACTTTAAGGTTTTTCTGGTATTCTCTTTCACCCCAACTGACAGGAGTCAAAGAGTTCCAGACCTTTCCTTTTGTCATATATTGTTGAATATTATAAATTGCTAATAGCAAGAGGATCTTACGTGCATTTGAATAATTTGCTTTGAGGAAATGACATTTATGGACATGACATCAACTCTTACATGTTCTTTAAACCAAATATCATACATGCTCTCCTTTTTCACAAAAAATATCAACATATTTTATGACATTAACAGAGTCAAAGGCCTCAGCCTATGTACTCACCACAAACTTCCTTTGCACAACAGCTCAGCTTATCGATGATTCCCATGACAACTTCAGCTTCTCGTTCACAAATAGGTGAGGGCTCATCTTCACAGTCTGGTTCTATAGGAATAATGCTTCCATTCTCCAAACATTTGTACAGGGTGCATTCATCAATGCCCCCATTCCAAATCTCCCCAGCAGTGTGGGGTTGATCTTCACTATCAGTGCATGCTTTAAAAAATCAACAATGCTATATCACTCATAATCTGGGCACTAACATAAATCAAGCTGTGATGCTGTGATACCGGACCATGACTTGATCCAGTTTCATGGAGAACATGTGTTAAAATAAAATGGTTTGAAAAAGTTAAGTGTTTTTCCCCAGGTGATAATACTAGCTACCATTTTTGAGTGCATCTGTAAAGGCACTGTGTTAAATGCAAAATATATTTTATCATTTTATGTATCTCCACACTACTTTATAGATTGATAGATACTATCACTCCTCCCATTTCACAGTTGCACAACCTAAGGCTCATAGAGGTAAAAGTGAACCATTGAATGGTTCATGAATGACTGGAATTTAAATTCTCTCTACACTTTTAATTCTTGATTTTTCATGTCCATTCTTAGTTACAATATACATACATAAGGACTTAAACAAATCATCACCAGAGCTGCTAGTTTTGCTCACTCCAACTGGGATTATGTTAAAAAGACTAAATTACAAAATGACTTTCTTTCCAATAACTAGGTTTGGCCAATCTTTCTCAGTATATCTTTTGAATATCTGAAAAGCGTTTGTTTGTTGTATCACAAGAAATCAGTTGGCACTTCCCTTTCTTACCACATTCTCTCTCTGGAATGCACTGGGTTTTATCTGCCCGGTGAAGAATAGTTCCATTTTTGCACACACAGTCTTCTCTTAAATTCAAACATAGAGTATGTCCATAAAACCATTTGTTCACGCATGTTCTCGCTTCACAAGGGCGCACACAGGGTTGATATTCCTTCCCCTCAGGACAACTCAGAGCTGAGAATGAGAGAGGACAGAATTCACTAAGGACAACAATAATCCATTTGAATTCTGATAAAATAAAAAGATTCCAGCTTTCTAAAAATAAACTTTGCATATTTTAGTCCCTTCAAAGTGCACTTTCACTTCCTATATAACCATTGATCAGAAGCAAAATCATTAATGGGTACTTTTTAGCTTCTTTCAAGTGTCTAGCTAGTATTAGGTGCTATGGTTGAAAAAATATATGTCAAACAAATATGACCATCAGGCAGTCTATGTCTGGCTGTGTAAATATAGAATCTGCTCTTACAAAGTTACTGCTCTGTGCAGGGAAAGGAAATATATCCTAACTCAAAATAAATGTGAAAATGCACTTTAAATAAGTAACTCAACCGAGACATGAACAAGAAAAATGCTGTATGTTTAGAATCAATCTTTTACCGCCACCAGAAATGTATTGCTGAGCAGTTTCTAAGTGACGTTTTAGAAAATTCCTGTTGATTTTCATTGATCTTTAAAAAGTCATACTGTTAAAAATGAATATTCAGCCCATGGGGAGTATAAGTTGGTACAATCTCAGTGGAGGCAATTTGATAGTGCCTAGTGAAATTGAGGATGGCATACATTCCAGATGAATCAGCAGTGCTGCTCTTGAATAATTATTAACTCTGGAGAATGAAGGATGGGGGGACAGGAATAGGAGAAGGCCACATAGGAGCTTTATGTGTAACTTTTCTTTCTGAAGTTAAGTGATGTAACCTGTGTTTGTGATACATTATTTTTCTACACATTTTATTCTTAATAAAGTATTATGTGATAAAAATAAAAAGAAGAAAAAGTAAATTTAATGATTAAAAAGTAGTATTCAGTTAATAGTTACTTACAGCAGTAATCAGGAGTTCTCCAGTGAATACAGATGTCAAACTTGTTGCACAGGGCAACGTATGCAGAAAGTGCATCACATTCATACTTCCAGAAATAGGTATAATTGATCCACATCTTTTCACAAAAGTCCTTTGGTGAAACCTAGAGATGCATTTTTCCTCAGAATAAGTTGTGTTGTTTTATTTATTTATTTTTTTTTTTTTTGAGACTGGGTCTCATTACGTAGTTCAAGCTGCCCTCGAACACACAATGTATGTAGTTCAGGCTGACCTCAAACTCAAGGTGACCCTCCTGCCTCTCTCTCCCTCTCTCCCTGGAACTACAAGCATGTGCCACAATATCTGGATGGTATTTTAATTTTTTAAAGACCCTAAGCTACGATATTTGGAGAATCAAAGGGCAGCAAGTTAATATTCATTATAGTTCCTCTTAGACCTTTGATTTTTAAAAATCCATACACTATATATCTTCTATAAAGTTATAATACATTTCAATGCATTTTAAATAAGACAACTATTATCTGTATTAACTATGTCTCTTTAAGTAAAGATAGAAATGAAGCAGAGTATGGTAGGAAGAAATCATGTCTGATATTATGATCTGGGTTACAATTGTCCCTTCTATATAATGAGTAAGAGTTCAATATATTATATATAATATTGGAAGCTTCCAAAGCATTCTCTAATGGTACACTATCACCCACTAAATCAATTTATAAATGCTTCTCAGAAATTATGCTCATGTTGCATGTTAGTCACATAAGTTATATAATTTGGCATACTTCAATTTAGAGACACATTTTTTTCCTACCAACTATGCCCCATGTTGATCTAGAGACAACCTGAAATTGAAATAATTTAATTTATAACTTAACATCTACTCCAACTTGTCTCTCCCCTCATTCACTGTATAATCATGTACATAGAGATGTAAAATTCTGCACTTTCCTCCAAGTCCAACTGTTTCTCTAAGGGCCTACACTGTACCCATCTGTAAGAAGGGAAGGGAAGTCTACTTATATGACAGGTGGCTTCTTAAAGTCTGCCTCACATGATGTGTGTGTGCAAGAATATGTCACTTTTCTGTTCCTGATCATGCCTTCTCCCAACTCGCCCTGGATGTCAATCATACCATTTCCAGTCCCTGTATGGCTCTAAGTGTATCTTCCGTGGCTTGGCTGAGTGGCTGACACAGATATCCTCTAACACCCATTTCTCTAAGACATGACAGCACAGGTTTTGAAACAGTTTTCTGGAGAGTGTTGTTTTGACCTACCTTCAAGGTCACAGCTAGATGTCTTTTATTTAGTTCACCTTCTTAGGCAGCCAGTTAAATCTGCATGCTTGTCTTTTCCCTATGTGGAAAAAGTATATTTTCCCCCCTAACTAAAAACACAGGTAGTACTTTCTCTAATTACACTAGGTTTTATCTATGTAGCAGATCAAATTATTAAAATATATTAGATAATTAGAAATTTGTGCTAATGTTCAAGTCTTCATATATGTCTAAATTTCAGCTTTTCTTTCTTTTGCCATCAAATTCACAAGGAAAATCCAAAGATAAAAAGCTGATACTATCACGAACTAAATAGTACCCTGTGTTGCCTCTCTGTGCTTCGCATAGTCGAGGTGAAAAGTTTCCTGATTGAGTCAAGCTTCCAAGTTCCAGTTAAATATCCAATTTTCAGAATTTGTTCTACTTTACAAGTTGGTTAAAATGACAACAAAATGCATTAAAATTTTCCTGTGCATGGATTTTAAGACTATTTTAATAGTTAAAAGTTATTTTCACCCAAGTCTCAAAATAAACTGAACTTCCAGAAAGATATGATGGCATGATGGCATTTTTTCCTCATGACTTAAAACTCTTCATCTTTTCCCTCAGGGAACATACAGGGCAGGCTGACAATGGAGGCCACACTTCTGCAGCTAGCACAGGTGATCCACAGAGAGCCCCTCTGTGACTTGAGAACACCCTCACTCTCCTTTCTATCCTCTTCCCTCCCCCATACACACACATATGTTGCAAAAAACTGCTTCAATATTTTCTTTGCATGGCCTTTTACACAAAGTATTCCCTTGCAAGCATTTTTTTCTCTGTTTATGGCTTCCTTCCTCACCCTTCTCTCTTGGAAAACTCATTCCTCTTCTAAAACAGTTCAACCCAAAGTCTTGTTGAACTTTTTTCCAAAGCTGGGCTCTTACGCACTTCCATGATATATACTACAATGTATCTGTTTACTGATTTTCTTACCTCTAGATTCCTTCAAGTCAAGGGGAAGGTCTTGTTCCTATGTCACAGAAGGCTAACAGAGTGTGTCTTATGCACTCAATATTCACTAAGCTTTTGTTAAATGATTCAAGATATTCTCTTTGCCCTTTGCCTCTAACACTGGATCATTTTTAAATGACATGTACTATTTAATATATGTACTAATCATTTGAACTGCAAAAGTTAAGAAGTAATAAAAATCAGTGAAGCTGAATACGTGACAGATGCTTTCTTAAGTTTACACCCAAGAAGCCAGGATCATAAAGAGCTGATGGAGACTTCACAGTTTTGGTTTCTATACTGGGTTATCGTGTACCTTCGATCCCTTTCTCCTGGAGGCATTTATTCATAGAAAAGAAGTGAATTTTTGAAGGCTATAGATATGGTTCTAACCAAACGTAGGAGGGAAAAAAAGATAATTATCCTTCCTGTCTCTAAAAAAAATCTATAAACAGTAAGCAATTGAGACCTCTGAAACATACTAACAGAAGGTTTGTAGATAAACTATTTTGGGCAGAAAAACATCATAGCAAGAACAAGAATTTATTGGCTTTTATTCTCAACATGTCTAACATGACATTTCTTATTTATGGCTACTTTTGACTTACTTTATCATGACATGGAATGAAAGCTTCTTTATTTAATAACTCAATACAGTGACTGCAATCATGCTCAGTACAATTCCTAACAGGCCTTCTCATTGTTACTTCAAAAGTTTTCTCAATTTCCCAGCTCTCAATAAATAATCCTATATCTTCCATATTCATAATAATTGTGCCATTTTGCATCCTTAGGTCATCATCAGGATCTTCGTTGCAAATTCCTTGAAAGAATATGAGGCATTTAGAAGGAAAATTTTTTCA
This sequence comes from Heterocephalus glaber, assembly GCF_053883595.1. Lineage (NCBI taxonomy): Eukaryota > Metazoa > Chordata > Mammalia > Rodentia > Bathyergidae > Heterocephalus > Heterocephalus glaber. Next base: position 11,268,114 of record NW_028258356.1, on the reverse strand, counting down.
TTTAAACCAAATATAAGCAGCACAACTTTATCAGTTTAATCATTATTAGAGAATTATTTACTGAATGAAGTACCAAATTTATGAATCTTTTTAGTGCTGAATTTTTAAAACTGTGTCTGATTTTTTATAAAATAGTGTAGAATTGCCTTAGCCAGTTAAGAAAGAAATAAAAAAGCAAGCATAAAGATAAATGATGAGATCATAGAAAATTAAAAAGGAGGAGATTAATTCTGCTCCCACACTCTTCTGTTATTACCACCATCTCTCTTAATCAAGAACTAATTTTTTAAGCCTGGTGAGGTATTTCCCAGAACAGCAGGCACTGAGTAATAGACTCCCAGCTCCCATTCCCCCAACACCCAAGAAGCTTTGTCTGAAAACATTAAAGTTTCCATTTTTGGAACTATCCCTGCCCCATCATCACCTAGTACATGACAGCATTCCTGGTGAGAGCCTGATTGGCATAAAGTTAATTCCTACTCTCTTGTATTTAGCAACTGAGGCAGGTAATCCAGCCTTAAACTGAACATCTCACAGTAGTTACCTAGACACAAGTATGCCTTCAACCTTAGCACAACCTCTGTCAAGCTCAGGGCTCGACCTAGAAATTCTAGGACACAGACCATCTCGTTTAGTTGGAGTGACATGGCTTCTTGATGGCTGTGATGATCTGCTACAGACTCTAGCTTCCTTGAAGAAGGCCAGACTGAGGTGAGCTTACTCTCCATCTACATCCGGTGAAGTGTAGAAGCAAGAGAAGCACAAAGAAATGGATCCAGAACCCTGATCATACTTTGCCTGAATCCCACCTTTTATTAACACATAATTTAATTTCCAAGATTTAGGCTATAAAGTACATGTACTAAACATTTTCTTCAAGCATCAAATATTAATCCTCAAGCAGTTATATCAGGATGAATAAAGGCTGCTACTACAGATGACTCAGCCCTCTAAATACACAAGATGTTGAGAATAATTTTTTTAATTTAAGTTAACTGTACAGAAAATAAACTACTATTTTTTTAAAGTCTAAACTTTTGTGCACAAAAGTAATTTTTTCTGCTAAAAATATATTTTCACTGGAACTCTAGCCAACACCCCAGCAGGCTTCCGTGTTATGTAAAATAAGATATCAACAAAGGCTTCCCACTCCAGTGTCCGTGTTCATTTTGGGTCAACTTCTGTGCACTAGAACTTTTTCAACCAGCACCCACCCAAATAGTCCTGACAGAACTCAGATGTTCCTTTAAATAATCGTCTTTCTCCTACTGGTCATAGAGTTTAGGCAGTGACCTTTGGTTAGCCAAAAGGTAATCACAGTTAAAAATTCAGCTGGCAGAATATTTGTCTCCTTAAAAGCAGATGCTATAGGTGGGGGGGAAACCACAAATATCAAACAGAAGTCAAATCACTCAAAAGTGATAAATCATAGAAAAAAATATACTCCCAAAGCCTAAGTCATTACCCAATATAACTATTTAATTGCATACTCAATAACAATTATTTTCACAGTGATAAATTTAAGCAACCATTGAAGTTTGTGCAATGTTTATTATACTCTAAATAGGCAAAGAAACATGCACATCATTTTAACAAAGCTTTGCACTAAATATTTATGTTTTAAGAAAAGAAATGTGAATATTTCATATACTTGCCGAGAACAAAGTCAGTCATCTTCATTTGGAGTTTCCAGTATCAAGCATAATGTCAGATCAGAAAGTAATGCATAAACTTTTATTCAATATTTAGTGAGGTTTAAATAGTTATACTTTTTACTAAACTAATATTTCTTGACTGTATTTATTAAGTAATGTATTCTTACAAATTTTAATTAACATATAATAACGTTTATGAGATTCAATATAGTGTTCCTATATCTACAAGTATATCCATTGTGTAATGATCTTGAAAGCAAATATTAATGCCTCAAAAAAGTGAGGAAACTGATATTTAAGACCACAGAACTGAGAATGTCACAGACAGTTAAATATAGTTTATGTTCAACTTTTCAGAAGACACTGGAGCAATTATTTTAAAATTTTTGTTGTTACCTACAAATATTTCTAGTTTGTTTCCTTTCACTTATAACTCCTTATACATCTATGCAATATATTGCAATATTAAACCTGAATATAAAGTTATATATAAGCTGTATACTTTATGACAAAATGGGAACAGTTACTCAGAAAATTGCATTTTGAGATGCTTTTGAAATGACTTAAAATTTCCCTTAGTCTATAAATAAACAAAATTATTTAAGTTTTCATCATCATTGATACTTCATTAATGATTCAAAAGACAAGCTAGCAGAATTAAAGAGCTAGTAGAAATAGACCATGGTAGTAATAGTGCTAAGCACACATTTCCATAAAATATCTAAATTAAATTATTTCTTGTTTCTTAGTTTTTTAATTAAAAGCTATTGATTTCTTCAGTATTTACATGGTGAACAGAAAGTTGATATCACATTTCAAATCTGAAAAGTGGCCCAGTGAGGCACAAAACAATGTGTAAGCAGGAGAAAAATATTAGAAGAAAATAGAGATTTGAAGATCAGCAGTCAACACGAAGCCCTTTTGTGGAGGATGACAAATTAAATCCAAAAAGATCCCAAACAATTTGTAAGCAGAGAAGAAAATGTTAGAAGAAACAGAGATTTGAAGATCAGCACTCACCACAAAGTCCTTCTGTGTAGGATGACAAATTAAATCGGAAGCTAAAGTGAATGTCTATGATTCCTGTAAGATGAGCCCATTTTATGATTAATCCAGCTGGAGTAGTAATTACATACATTGTACCCGAATCCTCTACGGACAGTTCTTCACTTGAAAAAGGCAAAGGCACAATGATAGAATCAACTTCTGCCTAGAATAATATAAATAAAGCAGTTAGGAAACTGTTTAATAAGGACTTATTAAAATTAGGAGACTACAGGTCCTACTTCTTCTGATTTAATATAAAGTTTAATTTTTTCTTTTGTTTCTACAGCTTCTCATAACTTTTAAGCTTTTTACTATTCTTTTGTTGTACCTTGCTATATTCAATATTCTCACCTTATTGCATTTTTTTTCTCAAAACTTAACTTCTATGTTATTTAGGCTTTTGTATCTGATTCCCTTAATATGCGATAATTTCCCATGAAACCTTAATGTGAATTTAAGATAATGAAGTTATTTTCAGGATATTTTCTTTCTTAAACCTTCTAAATCAATGTTTGCTTAACTATAATAATGATCATAATAATCATCTGTCAAACTTGGTAAAGATTAACATTCCCAGCAATTCTACTTTCTGGTTTGGATTGGATTCTCGATTGTATTTTTATTATGTACATTTGGCAATATTAATGTAGGGAGTCCAAGGAGTATGCTTGGAAAAACTGCTTTAAGTAATGGCCATGAATGGAGCCTTGAAATGTAACAGCTGTAAATTTTTTGAAGTGACATCTCACCAACTATCCAATTCTTCACCTTTGTATCTTGCTTATACTGGCTGCCCTAAGCTGAAACGTTATTTCTCCTCCTCTCTCCTCTGTTTACTCATTCTTTATGATCTACTTTAGTTTTAACTTCTCAAAAAAGACCTGTTTGACCTCTCTATAATTATTGACTTTTCCCTCTGTTTTTATGATACTTTGTTCATAATTCTATTGTTGTGCCTTCTTACTTTATCCATACCCCATGCTAGTAGAGTTCCTTGAAATCAGAGCCTATTTTTAATCATGTAAATTCTCATTAAATATTTTTAACTAATTATTAATTGAATATGTGATCAGTGATTGGCTAGGTATGAATTCATCTTCATACAAAAATGATTCCTTCTGCCCCAGTGCTCAAAATAATATCATTTATTTCCCATATACTTTCTGTTAATACATCAACTTCATCAAAATCAAAGATATATTCAAAGGGTGTCATCCAAAACAAGTATCTCATTCATATATTTTTAGGTTTTATTTAAAACTTTCTAGTATATTATTCTAACTTAGGATCTAAGTCTAGAATCTGTGGACCTGAGCTAACATAATTCTTTCCAGAAAGCATATAGCATCTCAGCCAATTTAAGCTAAATATTTACACATTTTTTTCTTATACTTTAGAGAAAGTCATTTAGATCTGTTTGAAGCATCCAATTCACATCTCAGTCCTATTTGGTAAACATGTATTCCCTGAGGATAAGGATTTTCCTGTAAAACCAAAAGGCTCCTTTCAAACTTGTTTAAATAATGCACTGCTTTTCTTCAGTTTATTACAACTGACTTAAAAATTTCTTCTTTTTTTCTTAGTTTAGCCATCACTTATTCACCATGAAATTAATGATATCAGCACTTCAAAACCAGGCCTTCCATCTGTCCTCTTAGTGGTCTTCATTCTGGTATTCTTGGGTGTAGCTCGTTTTAACACTGTGATCTGTCCTCTCCATAGCATTTACACTTTCACTGGAACACAAACATTAACTCTGGTATGAAAAAGCTTGGCCACTCACTTCATCTGAGAGGACATTAACATGTTTGACAAGGCCTTTACAGTTCATCTTACAGGGGAGACATATTTGCAACCATTGACACACAAGCGGATAAAGAAACATAACATTAAGAAACACATTTTTATACTTTCCATGAAAAGAATGATTAGCCATGGAGTAATGAAACTACACTGGTATGATTAATTTTCCCTATTTTAGAAAATAATTGTTCTATGTAATTGCTTGTTTCCATCTTATATGAAGATAATTTTTAATTTTGTGTTCTTACCTTTCTTGCTAATCTATTGATGAGTATTTTATGTATAGATGTTGTCACACTGAGCTTCTTAGAACAAAGTCCAGTGATCCTTCCAGAGGAAGCCTGAACATAAAAAAAGTTAAAACTTCATGGAGTTAAATAAATTATGTGGTAAACAGAATGAATTTATTAAATAATTTGCAAATACTCACTAGCTTTTTAAATGAGTTTCCATTCTGGAAAAATGTATAAAAAACACTTTTAAAAGAAGTACATTTCTTGAATTTTAAAAATATCATTTGGATTAATATTATTTGCTTCTAAATATATTTACATTAAGCCATTTTGGTTTAAATATCAAATCAAGGGGCTGGGGATTTAGCTCAGTGGTTCTGCTGCCTGCCTCGCAAGTGCAAGGACCCGAGTTCGATCCCCGGTACCAATAAATAAATAAATAAATAAATAAATAAATATCAACTCATTCTCAGAAAGTTTTGAGCACCTCTTTACATGTAGTCTGAGAATCCCTGATGTTATAATATACATCAACTATAGATTTATGCAGAAACAGTCACAAAAACAGATTATGACCTACCTGATTCATGGAACATTTTTCAATATGAACAACTATAATTTCCCCAGGAATTCTTACTAATATATAAGATGCCATACTATATAATGCGGCATTGTTTCCATCAAATGTAATAATGCTGAGTTCTGATAACATGGAACACCGACCTAAGAGAGAATGGTGGAGAGCACATTTAGTCCATTAATGAACTACTGATGTTTTTAGTAATAACTGGTCTTTTTAAAAGGATCTTTTATATTAACCTTATATTCAACAAGAAGGAGCTAAAAAGGTCATGCACTATGAACCAAAGTCTTAAATCAAATGAAGAAAGCTAAAAAACAAAGCAATAACTAAGGCATAAATGAAGTGAAGCTTCAAAACAATAATAAGCTCTCTGATTTAAAAATTAGTGGTTGATGGGAGGGCAGGGGAATGGGGAAAAAATAAGAACCAAGACATATCATGTACAGGTACAAAGTCCCAATGATGAATGTCATCATATTGTATACATAAAATGTATCAATAAATTTAATGAATTAAAAATTAGTCACTACGCAAGAAGAGCAAACTTACAAGGACATTCCCACTCAGGGCAGCAGATGTCAGTGTTCACTTGAACAGGCCTTCCCCGGAAACCACAATCAGGCATTTCCAAGACCTTTGGGCAATTGAGAGACCAGTTGTACAACGTCCATTCCATATTGAGGCATATATATTGGCTACAGTTATAAACAGGATCAAATTGCTGAGGCTGTTAATAAAAGAGGACAATTAGTAAGTTCTTCCCCATTTTCAACTACTGTTTTCTATTTTATTTAGATTTCACATTCACCTCATCTATAATTTATATTTTCTGAAAAGCAAAAGTTTTGAAAGACAAAGAATTAAAATTTTACAACTTTTTGTGAAGTTAACTTGTCTAAAATATTCAATAGATACTTAAGCATTACCCTGATACTGATTTGACATCAGAATTACTCATATATTCAGACATCTGAACAAAATAAAATTTTTTCTCAGTTTTCCAGATTAGAATTTTTGTCAGCAGAACTATACAGTGGCAGCTAACCTTTTCTAATAGGTTGTGTAAGCTGCCATACAAATATAACTTGTCAATGTCAGTTGTCAAATGACAACTTAATACTCTCCAAACAGTTCATTAAAAATTCGCACATGACATCAGTTTGACAGTACCTGCACAGTATTATTATAAATTATTTTTATATATAGTTCAATACTTCTACATAAACAAATTCTAAATAAATAAATATTTGATTTTTTTTTAGTTTATGAATCACATTGTATTTAAAGTATGGTAATAATGATAGCAGTAATGAGCCAGACATTGCTCTAATTAACCCATTTCATTCCCCCAAATCCCTCTAAAGTAGGTGCTATAATTTTTCCTGTTTTGCAGATGAGGAAACCAAAATGAAGATTAAAATAACTTGCTCAAGGTTTCACAGATAGCACGTAGTAGATCAGAATTTAATTTCGTCCACTGTTATTCAGAAATCTGTGCTCATGGCCACTATTCTAGACTGTATCACAGGGAATAAGAAAAAAAAATTAGCTACTATTTAGCACCTATTATATATTATATGTTAAAATATCATTTCATTTGCTTTTCCCTAAATATTTTTGGTGAGTTTCTATCATTCCAATACCTCAAATGTTTTTTCTTTAAAAAAAAAAAAAGCTAAGATAAGAGGAGTTAACTTATTTTCTAAATAATGAGAACCATTAAGTGAGGATTTCTGAATTTAAGAACCAAAGAAAGGCCTATATTTCCCAGACTTTTTTGTGTAACCAGTTTTACCAACTTAAGCATTGAGCCTGCTAACCATTTAACCAGGATATAAAAGCAATTAGAAGAGAGAATTAGAAGAGAACTCTCACATCTAAATCACCTAAAAGATTTTACATCTTCTAGTTTACTGGAACAATTGTTTATGCTTTTCTTTTTACTGCTATGTGTGTGACACATAACAATGATGTTCATCTTGGGGAATTGATACATACACGGAAAACTTCTTAGTTATTTTCACTTAATGAAACTAAGACACCAAGAAACTCAATCCAATGACCAATTCTCAAACTCATTGTACTGGACCTATGAACATATTTAGCATAGCTTAGTACTCCATCTTCCTCAAAATGTTTTTTCCCTTGGATTCCAGATCACCTACAGCCTGCTATATTTTCTCCTCTACCACTTGTCAATATCTTTCAAATGTTTCTCATTTTCTCCCAAGCTGTTAAACGTCTCTTCTCTATCTTCATTCACACCCTGTCTCTTTGAGATCTCATTCAGGCCCATAACTTTAAATACCATTACTACAGAGAATTTCCACAATTTTATCTTAGCATAAGCTTTTTCATGTACTGCACATGTCCTCTGGATCTGTATATCCACAGCTCTGTGGTGTCTAAGAGGTTATTTCTTACTTCACCTGGCAAAAATTGAATGCAAGATTACAATCACCCCTGACCTTCACATCTCACAATTTCTCCATCCTGGTTCATGCCAATCCTTCAGTTGCTCAAAGCAAAGTGCTAAATCCTTGATGCCTCTCTTTCACTCACAGCCTACATGTAATCCTTCACCAAATTCTATAGCCCTACCTTCCAAACATATCAGGATCCAGGCACTTGTCATCAACTCTGCTGCTATCATCTGGACCAAGGCACCATCATATCTTGCGTAAAGTTTTATCACAGCCTCCTAACTGGCCCTATTCCCACCGTACACCCACCCTACTGGTAACACAGCAGCCAAAGTGATCCTGAGACAAATCAGATGATGTAGTTCTTTGGCTCAGAAACATAGAATCTCTTCCTGTATCACTGAGAATAACAGTCACAGTCTTTATAAGTGTCTACAAGGCCGTATACAGGTTGCTTTATTCCTTACTATTTTCTTCCTCCCTTACTTACTGGTCTCCTTGTTGTTGTCTTAATATATTAGATATGTTGTTGTCTCTAGACTTTTGCACTTGTTCATTGCTCTGTTTGAAATACTGTGGCCCTTGGCCTTTCTGCATTGTTCAGTCTCTCAACTTCTTCAGACCTTTTTCTCAAAGTCACCTTTTCCAAGAAGATTTTACACCCAACTTATTGAAAGTAGTTTTATTTTTCTCCTGAACAGTGAATTCTAAAATTTTTACACAATAAAGTAGTTTGTTGGCAATCTCAGAAATGCCTATATAATATAAATTTCATAAAGGCAGGAATTTTTACCTATTTTTATGTCTTATCCATTACACTTGACTAGTGCTTGGTCAGAAATGGTGGTAAATAAATATTGATTGAATAAATAATTAGTTCATCAGATGAGTGGTATATTTTAAGTAAGAAGTTGAGAGTGTATATTTGAAGTTGAGAAAACTACTACCTCTAGGGACTGATGACTTATCTTTTTTGATTACAAATAATTCAATATTTACTTGTACAGTGTCTGTCATATAGTAGCAGTTCAATAGATATTTTCTGAATACCTGATTTACAGAGAAGTTTGTTTTAGATAACTATTAAGGAATCATGCTTAAGATTTTACTTAAATTTTATTTTTCTTTATATGACCTGAAGCTAATTAATAAGAATTACCAAAGTCAGTTAAGAAAATAGTTGTTTAATGCATATTCTTATCTTTCAACAAAGATAGACTAGTAATCATACCGAAAGAAGTTTAAATATATTCGGATACTGATACAGAAACTTGAAAAGATGCTATAAGGAAATACCCAACACCTGAAAGAGATTACCCAGTCATACCTCACATTCCAAACCTGTCGTTGGTGTTATGTCAAACACAGTGACATCTGATGGAGTAATCATTTCTGGACCTATAAGAAATAAAGATGTGGTTCTCATTAATGGAATGGTATATATTATGTATAGAAATCATGTGTGACAGAAAATGTGGTAAGAAATTTTATATAGATAATTTCATTTATTCCTTGCATTAATCCTGTGAAGACAACAATAGTATTGTCACTTTACACATAAAGCATCTAAGTTATTAGGAAATGAGTTTTGCAAGTGGCAGAATTCTCACTCAAGAATTCTGCTTCCATGGCCCTGGCTTTTAATGACCTTTCCAAAAACACCTTCACTATAATGAAGGTAGCAAGACAATTGTCTGAACAGGTGCAAATGTCAAGAGTATTATGAAAGATCCCTTAGGAGTTACAAATTTTGTTGCATTTTCAAAACAAGTAGTGAAGTTGGTAAACCTCTAGCACATGTTCCTGCAAGCAGAACAGATGATGCTTTGGGCCATATGAGGACTGCAGTAAGTGCCTATGATGAAAGAACAACCCATAAAAAGGGAAGATATGATTGGTAAGTACATTTGAGGGCACCTTCTAATGCTTTTTATCAGTACTAGAGGGATTTCTACAGTCTTCAGTCTGAAGGACTATAGAAGAAACAAGATAAATGGCTGAAATTTTCCACAGCTGCAACTGTAGTGTCCACTATTGATAGTATTTAAAACACTGCTTCGGTTTCCTTTAGTTACTGTAGCAAACTGTCATCAATTTATCATCTTGCAATTCTGGGGACCAGAGCCCCAAAATCAAGATTCTAGGCAGATCTGTGTTTCTTCTGCCAGCTCTAAGGGAAAATGTTTTTCCTTGTCTCTTCCAGCTTCTATGGTCTGCCCAAATTCCTTGGCTCACGTTCCCTTCCTTCATCTTCAAAACTGCAATATAACATCTTCATCGCTCTCCCCATCTCCTTCCCCATCTGACTCTGTTGTCATTAATCCTCTATACTGTCATTGCTTTGGGCCCACAGGGATAGTTTCAGGGTAAGATCTCAAGATCCAGTTGGAAATCAATAATCATCTTCAAATCTGCAAAAGCTCTTTGCCACATCCGATTACATTCTAGAAACTAAGAAGTTGAAATTTTGGAAAGGGCATTTTCAGTCTACCACAATGAGATAACTTTCACTTTTTAGGTAAATAAATCCGACATATAATCCTCATTTTCATTCTTATTTTGTAGTTCTTACTTGCAGGATGAGTAAAGTACAACAAAAATCCCCATTCCTTAGTCCTAGGAGTAAAGTTCAGGGTATACTAAATGTGTCATCTAGAGATGCTGATATTTAATACAGACCTAAATATCTCTATTTCTTTTATCACAAACTTTGAGGCAAAGGAAGATGATATAATTTCTATACCAATAGAAGCCCAAAGTCACGGACAATTCTAGGGACATGAGGAGGACATTGGGGGTGTCAACAGAATCTTGAAAGGATTAAAACATTGGATGTTTAATTGTAATAGTCAAGGTGTCTTGGTAACTATAGCTTTGTGGTAAGTTTTGAAGTGCAAGTACCCTATTTTTCTGCTTCTTTTTCAAGATTCTTTTGACTATCCTAGTTTCCTTGTGTCTTCATATAGCTTTGGAGACAATTTTTCAATTTCTGCAAAAAAATACCTGTGATTTTGATGGGGATTATGTTGCCTCTGTAAATCTAATTTGAGAGTATTACTATCTTAACAGTATTAACTCTTTCAATCCACGAACACAAGACTTCATCTCCTTCATTTTGATCCATTTCATTCCTTCAATGTTTTGTAGCTTTCACTGTAACATTAAGTCTGTGTTTCAGCTTATACTTATTTTGCTAAATATATCACTATTTCATTCTCCCTAGATGCTACTGTAAATGGAATTGTTTTTTGCTATTTCATTTTCAAATTGTTCTTTGCTGTTATATAGAAACACAAAAGATATTTTTTCTGTACTGATCTTGAATTATGCAACTTTTATGAACTCATTTATTATTGTTAATTATTATTGTTTTGGCTAAATAGTTTTAGACATTTGAGATATACTGATTTTGAGGATATTAGAAAGATTAAATTAGGCAGCAATGCTTAGAAGAATTAATAGTCTATACCCTGAATGTTTGAATATGTACTCCTACTTCATAGACTTATTTCCTTCACAGATTAAATAATATAAGAAAAGTGTGTCTGGCCCTTCTGAACATGCTTATACAACTATAGAACAATTTCGCATTTTGACAAGGGCAATAACCTCTCTCAAAGGCTCTTATAAGGGTTAAATGAATGCCAAGTACTTAATCCAATGCCTGGCACATAATAAGTATTCATAAGTGTTAGCTAATAAGAATAGGGTACTAATGATGGTTTTAGTGAGAATAAAACTTGGAAAACGTCACAAGACTCCTTCAAACCCTTTAATAATTCACTATCACCTTCAGAAAAAAGTCTACACTTTTTGCCATAGAACCTTTATATGGTCTCTGATGATTTCTTCCACCCTACCTTGGCACAGTTTTCTATATATTACATGTTCAAGATGTACTGACCTGCTTTAAGTTCCTTCATACAAAACATTCTCTCCCATTTTCAGTCTTTTTCCATACTATCCCTTCTCGCTTGAACACATTTCCTCCTCCTCTTCTACCCAACTCCTACCTTCTGCTACCCTTCTGAGACAACACCTCCAAAATAAATGCAGTGCCCCTCCTGTGTGCTCTTCCTATGTACCCTGATTATAACACAGTCACTTCTCAGTATCCAGTGAGGACAGATTCAAGACCCCACACATACCAAAATCTATGGATGCTCCAGTCCCTTATGTAAAATGAGACCTTTGCACATATAACCTTTGCACATCCTCCCATATACTTTAAATCACCTCTAGGTTACTTATAATACCTAATACATCATACATGTTACATAAATTGCTGTTGCACTATATTGTTTAAAGGAAATTATAAGGTTAAAAGTGTCTTAGCATAGATACAATGTTTTTCAAAAATATTTTCAGTCTGCAACGACTTGAATTCATAGATGTGGAACCCACAGATACAGAGGGCTTTACTGTCTTGCAATAGCCTGTGGACTCAGCCATTTTAGGATGAAGGCTGTGACCTGTCTACCACACCCATCCCCTAGTGAGTATATGGACAGTGCTTACCATAGGTAACACTCAATTAAATCTTGCCAAATATAAATATCTAAACTAGAACTTTTAAAAATCATAATCACAGGAGTAATACTAAGTTCAGCAAGCCTCATTGTGAGTGAGTTTATTAAACACATTCCTGAGGCAAATTGCATGTGAGAGAGGGAAATCAAAGTACGAGGACAGGAATGCCTCCTCCAGAGCCTGGCCAAAACACAAAAATAGCAATGGAGTCCCCAGAAGAAATCTTGATTACATTAATATCTCACTACAGCCAGTCCCATCACTGAAAATTTGAGTGGCATTTGGTAAAACCTAGTTCTGGACAAAAATGTAAGGAAAACCCTACACGTCCATATAAACTGAAACAGAGAAAGATGTGGGAAAATGTGGTATACTAAGACCATCAATAGCTCTTTAATGAAACAAAATAAGTGCCTGCTGGATTTTCTAACCATTGAATAGTCTAGTACTAGATGGTGGGATCAGTGTGCCAAGATGTAAATTATAGGATGCTAATTTTACTGTCTGAAACTGTAACAACACCTGAAAACGTGGGTACAGCTTACCTGGTGGGGTTAACGCTGGCTCTGTAGGACTTACAGTTATGCCTACAAAAAAATAAAGAATGCATTTCTGTAATTTAGTTCATATATGGCTTTTACCACTTGGAAAAGGCTTTAGAAAAGAAAAAACGAGGGATGTGAGAGGTAAGAGTTACATAATTTAGAAAGTAATTAAGAGCAATGACAAAACCTACATAAGAGATACTGAAGAAAATTCTGAGATTATTGTCCGTCTAAAATTTTTGTTTATAGCTACTTGTTTCACAGAAAAAAAATCTGTTTTTCACTTTTCAGAGTAAATTAACCAATATTCACACTTACAGTCTCCTGGATAAACACATTTAAAGGTGATCTCATCAAGGATCATATTTTTAGGGCAGTAGGGCAAGCATCCTTCAACCCTTTATGTGGAAAAAGAAATCAAATAAAAAAGTGTGAAATACAAAGAAACAAAAATAAAGAAATATTCACTGAATATATACAGCTATGATATATTCTTCCTAAAATTCTTGTATGCCCTGGTTAAGTACTAAGGAGCACTGCATTTACTACCACAACACTCCATCACACTTCAACTTATGAAATCACAGCCAGTGATTGATAAAGAGGTATCATTAACATTAAGGCAGAGTTGAACACAGAAAATTCAAAATACACATTTATGTTTGGGGCACATGAAATCTATAGCCTATAAATTGGTGGAAGTGGAGAGAAATAATTTTTTGAAATTTTTAATCTATATTAGTTGCATTGTCACTTTTTGCTTCTGTATTCCCCCATATCCAAGTGGGTTGACATGATCTTGATGATCCTTGCATTGAAGATGTAAGACAAAAATAGCATCTTCAGGGGCTTTCCTTGCTCTTTATTAAATCCTAATCTCCACGAAAAGAGTGGAGATCTCTAGGTGGAAGGGATAGAAGCAGGACATTGCTGCCCTTCTTCGAGAACAGAGAGGAAGAGGGGCAAAGGCCACAGTCTTTAAGAGTATTAAGGTGTAGCCCAATTTCTGGCAGTAGCCTGGAAGCAGTTGTGTGTACAGGAGTAGGGTGAAGCTCAATGTGGTTTCAAGTCCCAGGATGTTGGACCTTGGTAAGGATCCCCCTCCTTGTCTGTACAAAAGAAATTAAGTGAGGGTCTCAAATTTCAAAAGGCATGGGCTTGGGAATTGTGGACTAAAAACAGGAGAGACCACCAGGAATACTATTCTTCTAAAGGGCTGAAGTCAAATTAAAACTGAGATTACATTTTCCTCCTGTCCAAATGAAGCTTAGAATCCAATCCTGATTTAAAGAAAGTAAATGTAATCTTTCGTGTATAACCAAGTCTATTAGATTCATAGAGAATTAATATATAGCTATAAAAAAGCTTTCACTTTCTTATCTGCATCTCTAATACATTATCAGGTTCTAGCATATTTTAATATTTTAAAAATATTTCCAATTTCTTCATCTGTTAATAAAGACTTTAGATGAAAACGCTCAAAGCCTCTTTCTATTCAGAAGGCAAAGTAATTTGACACTAGGGGTCAGCCTCACCAGCAGAGGGCACTGTTCATGGAAGCAAATCCCGGCAACATTAACCAAGAAAAGCTCTGCTCTCTTACTGAATGAGATCTGGTAAGACCCACTTATCTCTTGGATACGTCCTTCACAATCAATTTTTAAAACATAAACATTTAACCTATCTGTTAAATTGCTTATTTCACAAAATTAACTTTTGAATAATTGTAACAGATATATAACCTTATTCTACTCTAAACTTTGTCAAGCAGAAAAAAGTAAAAATTAAAGTTACTAGATTGCTGAAAAGACCACAGCCAGTCAGGTATCATTAAATGAAGTCACCATCCATTTTTATGCAACTCAGTTATTTTTAAATTATTTGTGCCAGTGCAAACCACAGCCACCTTAAAATATTTTCCAAAAACCATTAATTCATTTCTTTAAAAGGCTAGTCACATATAACAGTTCCCTCTTTTTTTGTCATACAGCCAATAATCTACTCCACTTTTAACAGACAAATATAGTGTCTCATACAGAATTGTTCTTATAATAGGTGTATAATAAGAGTAACTGTATTTACATATGTGCTTTATGGTATGATACTTGGCATAAAACAAGCCCTCATTTTCACTAGATATTTTTATTTTCAGCACTTGCTTTGAGCGAGAACTGAAATCACGTAAAGCAAAGATGGTGAATCTGCTGGGTTCATAGAAGAGAGGCACAGGGCATGTGAAAGCCCCAACTCAGTGCCTGAGTCCCCACTCAGGGCCCTAAGTACAGTGAAATTACTGCAACCATGAGGCATCTCCTCACGGCAGAAGAAGACAGGGGATAGGACTGAGGGTAAAAAGGAGAACAGCTTCACTGGGGTGACGTTTCATGCTGAGTCTTCTGGGCATCCTAACCCTACCACAGCTACAGCCAAGAAACTGGAACCATCATAGAGTGGGGTACAGTCACCTCAAAGACTACTTGTGCCACAAAAAATAATAAGCTAACCAAATGCCACTTCAAAGTAAAGCTCCATTTTCTCCACATTGATGGCTGGATGCATTCCCACCTTCCCCTGTGCCCTTCCCAGCAACTGTCCTCACTATGGGGCCACTGTGGTATGGCCTCCTCTTGATGGCTACCAGAAGAGGCAGGAGATAGATCTGTGAATGGGAGCGGTCTAAGTAAATGATGAACACTTCTTTTTTTAAAAAAAAATGCTTTTTTATTTTTAAGAAAATGAACAGGAATACGTCCTTCCTTCTGTTCCTACAGCACTTACACAGCAAGGCACAGTGGTTCAAATCTTGGCTACCCTGCTGAGAAACTCTGGGCAATGGTGTAACTTCTCTGAGCCTCCCTTGGTTGATTTTCTCCTCAAAAATAAGAATAATTAGATTTTCCATTTGACAGCACTGAGCACAGTTTGTGTCACGGTGCAGCTAGTGTGCTCATTATGGCTACTTCTCTAATCATCATTCCTTTGTATTGTCATTATCTGCTTTTGTTTGTCTCCTTTCTAAAGAATGTGAGTTCCCACAGACTGGCTGGGTCCTATTCAGATGTCCAGGGCATTTTGTAATGGCAGTGTTTGCCATGGAGTAGACAGACTTAGGTCTCTAATGTAACATGACTCCTTTAAAAATATTTCCTCTTACTTTTGATCTGTTTTCCTGTTCTCTATAGTAAACTAACGCCTTTTTAAAAAGATAGGAAAAAGCTGTTGTCATTTTTCCTCTTCCTGCTCTCCAGGTAACTAAATCCAAAGAACAATTTCAATACTAAGTTTAATACTGTCAAAACCAAATTCCTCACTTTTCTTCCAAAATATTCCAACATTGCCCTTCTCGCTGTAAATGCCAGCACAGTCTTCTGTTAAATTAAATTATTCCAAATTGCTGATATTTTACCAGTTTTGATTAGAAAAGTGGCAACTGCACCCAATTAATGCTGAAGACAAACTTAAGTCCTTAATTCTTCATTCTCTCCTCACTCATTACATCCATCAGCACAGCCTCCGGCCCTAAGTGTAAAAGACATCAAGGACCTGATCATTTCCCACAACCTTCAAGGCTGTCAACCTCGTAGACTCCTTCTGTTGTCTATGTAACTGACCATTCTGCCCTTGTCCTACCCTTCCCCTACGGTCCATTTTCAATACAACAGCCAAAGTAAACTCTATAGTAGGTCTTGTCACTTTGTTCAAAGTACATCTGGGCTTCCTGTCTTACTCAAAGCAAAAGACAAGGTCCTTACAAAAGGTTACAAGCTCTTACCTGATGTACCCATCACTATGATTCTCTCATCTTATCTCCTACTTCTCTCAATTCATTTTCCTCCAACAAATAACCTGCTTGTTAATCCTCAAATACACCAAACACATTCGCTCCCCAGGACATCTGCACTGTTCTCAGGTCAAAAGATATCCCCAAATATTCACACAACTAGTTGCCTCACTTCTTTGAGGTCTCTGACTAGACATCACCTTGCCAGTGTGTTTTTCTCTGACCACCAATCTTAACTAGCACACACACACACACACACACAAACACACACACGGAATTTCCCTATCTCTTTTATTTTAGTTTTCTCCATCACACATATTGCCATGTAACAATATGTTGCTTTATATATTTACATTTTTGTTTATATTCTGCTTCAACCCTGTGATGGTTAAGCTTATCAACTTGATTGGGTTGGAAGCTGCCTAAGGATTATTAAGGCACACTTTGGGATGTGCCTGTGTGGGTCATGTAAGCATGACTTTGAGGCCCCTTCTTCTTTGGTGTTTTTCCTCTGTGCTCTGCTTCCCAGATACCATGAACTAGGTAAGCAACTTTGCTCTGTCACAATGTTTCTGCCTTGGAGCTACCATACCATGGACTGAATCTTCTGAAACCATAAGCTACATCTCTTCCTTTATGTTTAAAATAATACATTCCCCGGACATTCTACAGTTATTATAAAAACAGAAAGTGGGACGGGGAAGCTAGGTCAGCAAAGGTCATTTGGAAGCCTGTCTTCTTGTGTAGTGCTCTTGGGAAAAGGAGTCACTGACATGCCACTGAAACATCACATAGTGTGATAATTTACTGAAATTTACTTAAAGATGAACTTTACAAACCTCTATTTCTTCTCTATTCTAGAACTCTGTGCTATTAGAACCAGACCTAGCAGATGTTAATTATTGCATCCCAGCAATGGGAAAGTTGACCAATACAAACCCCAAAATGTGTAGTCTTCGGGAAGGGAAGTACCTTATTATGTTCATCATTGTATCTATAGCAGCAAGAAGAATACCTAACACATAATAGATCCTCAACAACTATGTGCTGATTAAAATAAAATAAATTCATGAATTCATGAACAGTACTACATACCAAACACAAATTTTTCTTGAGAATGGCTGCTTCAAATCTAACACAAAATTCACTGAAAACATAATCTGTTAATACTGGAGTTTGCTCATCTATTGATAAGCATTACTTACGGTGGAAGAAATGTACATGCTAGTGCTTCAGGGTCACTACATGTTTTAAAACAGGGAGTGGCACAAGGTTCATATTTCCATTCACACATTCTCCTGTAAGGCACTGCTGCCTGGATTTCTGGGGGAAAAAATGTTTAGATTTTGCACATCTTTAAGGTACAACTTGAAATCTAATAATTTAAGATATAAACATTTAGTTTTAGCCTCTCCTTGACCATGGTACTACGGAAAAATACAAAGCTATGGAATGAAAATATTGCAATTCTTTGGTGACTAAAACATTTCTTGATCAGGTTAAATATGTAAATGTAAATCTATCTTCCAAAGATTTTAAAAAGTAAGGGATTATAAGAGGATAAGGGAAATTTTACATCTTCTCTATGTTTAATAAGCAAGTTTTCACTAATTTTCATATTATAATAGTAACAAACACATGTTTGGAACTGTATTTTTTTTGCAATTTTTGTGTTTTTATCTATTGTTCTATGTTATCCTTCCTACAGTTCTATTGAGTATGTATTATTTCCAACCTAAAAATAAAGAAATTGAGAATTAAAGCAAGCAAATAACTTACCAACCTCAAACAACTAGAAAAATGGCAAGACCAAATATGTTTCAAAATTGCAAATCTAGAGAGAATGTTCCATGGTTGTTCTTTTGCAAAGGACTTGTACATTATAAGTATTGTTTGAATACAAAAGAATAAATGAATGGATTTGAATAATGCTTCCTTGCAACTATAAAATTTTTCCTAATTGAAGATTTTTCCCTTGCTAACTCTTCTAAAACTCTGATCTTCCCACATCACAGAGAAATCCTTCTATAGTAGTTCAAAATCATCTCTGATCAAGAGAACTCCATAAGGGAAAAATTTTTAGGACACAAGTGTGTTTCTTGGACTTTGGATCCAGAGTTCAATTCCAAAGTATGGTTAGGAAAATAAGACTTTTTGGAAATCATCAATTCATCTAAAGATTGGAGGAATTGCTACTCTTGAGTTATTAGGTTAATGGATGTTGAAAGAGAATTGGTTCCAAAAGTAGAATAGAGCCCTAGAATTTCTTGTTGAGAAGCAAAGATTGGTGTCTGAGATTCTATGGTGCCACCAATCCATTTTGAAATACAAGTCGGGCTACTAGGTCTGGAACTAATAGCACAGACTTCTACAGTAGAGAAGAAATAGAGGCTTGTAAAGTTCAACTTTATTCCAGTAAATTATCACACTATGTGATGTTACAGCGGCATGTCAGTGACTCCTTTTCCCAAGAGCACTACACAAGAAGACAGGCCTCCAGATGACCTTGGCCGACCTAGCTTTCCCCCTCCCACTTTCTGTTCTTATAATAAGTGTAGAATGTCCAGAGAATGTATTATCTTGAAATAAAGAAGGAACATTCTGGAACAGCCCAGGCTCTGCCTTCCTTCCTTCTAAAAGAGGATGTCCTGGACAATTTGTGCTCAACAATGCCAGTGGCATCTGTAGTAGAAAATCCATAGAGGAGTGCTCTCTGCTAAAGTGCAATATGGCACATGCACAGACAAGACTCCATCTGCCCTGGGCAGATTTCCCAAGCTTTGGGGCATTGGCTCACCAGGGATTCTAGACTTCTGCTGATTCTTGCAAAGCTGCTCTGCCTGACTGGCTTATTATGTCTTATCAGATTAGACCTAAGTATACCAGTTTTAGAAGTATTAGGACTGCCTTCTTCCCCCACCCCCCTTTTTTTTTTTACCAGTTTTTGTGGAACTGTGTCAGCAGGGTTTTTGAAAAATTCCTGCATGACTTAGAGTGTCTGCAAACAGGGATTCTATTCAATAAGTAAACTTTTGCAGCTCAGTTCAGATTTTTTTAAATGCAACAACAAGAAAAGTTTACTGATAAGTATGCACAACAGAAAAGGCCAGTGGTTCGAGTTCTTAAACTGCTTTAGGAGTGTTAGTTAAGATAAAGCAATTCAGGAGACTGATGTCAGAAATCAAGTTCTTAGATTCTGGAAGTAGAGGATGACTTTTAAACATTGCATTAAAAAGTGAAGTTAGTTTTTTGAATCTCAGGAAATTCAGTAACTATAGAAATCAAAGTCTCTCTAGAAATAAGATCAGGCTTCTGCTGCTGAACTAGGGAAACTTTTCAGATATCAGTGAAACCAGAAAACCTTGAATTCAAAAACAGACAAATATATTATCTTTATCACTAAGAATCAGATTATTGATAAGTTGCCTTCTAGGAAAGAAAAAGTAGATACACTCCAAGTCATAGTTTGGTTCTTATTCCAAAGTTCAGACAGTCTTGGTGATAGTAATTGAGATAATAATTATAAACAAAATTATTTAGGGTTCTTTTAATCAATTGAAATCAACTTAATATCATAGGCAGAGTGAAATAGGTATTATTGCTCCTATTTTACAAATGAGTGAACCAAGGGGTAAAGGGGAAGAAACTTTCTAAAGATCATAAAGCTCTACCTGCTCATATACACTAAAAAACGTTTTAACACTAAAAATTGAAAAATATTTTCATAATATGTTACCTAATTGTTCTCTTTTAAGAGATCTCAGGAAACATACCTTCTATGTTGAAACTACTTGATTGTTTGAATTCCTCAGAATCATCATATTTTGATGCTTTGACACTAGAATCTGTGAATATGATGAAAAAGCCTTTCTTGCTGTATAGCTCAAATGCACTGTAACCAGAAATCCAGAGGCTCTGATGGTGGAAAAATGTAGCTCTCCGATGAAAGGCTGAATTTGCCTGCCACAGTTTCAAGCTAAGAGTGTCATTGTCGTGGACATACAGAAAGTAGTTTGGTCTTTCAGCAGATTCCAGAGAAACAAGTGCCAGTGCTATGAAACATAAAGCAGAATTTTGACAAGTCCTTGGAATCTCAGGAGAAGGCAGATCATCAACATTGGCATTATAAAATGCATTTATAAAGTTGAAAACAGTGCTTCACAATTGCTATCCATCATTAAAGTGAATCTCTGAGATTTCAGAAATGAATTATGAGACTTCTAAAAGGAAACATAGTAATTTAAAGGCAGCGGGTAGCAATATCTCCACAATCATTGGGGTTTGGTTAGTTCTATGTTTTAAATAATTTCATATGTCCTTAGAGAAAAAATTAAATATCAGTGAGGACTCTGGGATGTACAGCTTCATACGAGGAACTGAATGATTAATTTCACATCTGTATTTGTAAGCTTTAACATTTTCAAATGCACAAAATCTACAAACAGCTTAACTGGATGATAGAAAAGAATGAGAAAGTCAAGAAATGGATCCATTTAGGCATGTAAGTAACACCACTTCAATATCACTAGTCCCTTAATGAGTGATTGTTCTTGCAAGAAATTTTGCTGCATCAAGAAAAGATTACTTAATATTGTCTATTTCCTGGATGATCAAATGGTTAATGAGAAACTAGGCTTTGCAAAAAAATGGAGAATATCAATCTTTTCTTTGTGTGTTTTGAAATTTTCTCTTATATTTCTAAATTGCATTACTGTATATAAAATCTTTTTAACTGAGATATTGGGTTGGTTTTCTGAAACAAATATTATTTGGATTTTTCTGTTACAAACTTTAGTCATTGTAAATAATAATATGGAGAACTGGATTGAATTCAATATGACTCCAAAGGCATTTATTGTGTCCTAAAACTTGTAAGTCCCTCTGCTAAGCACTGAAAGATGCAAAGAAGAATTAAAGAAAATTTTATATAAAAAGTATCTAGCCAAAAAAAAAAGTATCTAGCCAACACAAATTAAAATTTCAGACTATGATAGATACTTTTAGAACTAAAGGAGTTCTTTTCTACAGGAAAGAAGTAATTTATTCTAACTGGATAATTGGGAGGTTTCTAAGAATAAATGAAAGTTAAGTCAGTTTCATTCATTAAGAATCTTTCCTAAGTTTATACAACATGCTATAGAAGATTGTAAGTCGACTACACAGTAATAATGTTGCCTGACATCAGCTGATTAAAAGACAACACTATTATCGTCAGAATAAGTGCCAGGTAGTCCAGACCTTACTACAAACAAGTAAACAGAGCACCATATTCTAACTCTGAGAATGTGTCTGTGAACCAGGACAGAGAAGCCCCGCTGTCTCCTAAGTATAACAGACTCTGTGATTGTCTACCTCTGATATGGAACCTTCATACATAACTTCCATGATATCAAATCATACTTTTGTCTTTTACTTCAATCTAACATTAAAATCCTTGAACTGTTAGGAATTCGTGGATTGTAAAGTTAAAGTCTATGATGAACACTAGGGGCATTTAAATTGTCCTTTACGTAACACCAAAATCTCAAGCAATTGCAGTTCTAATACAAATATGCCAATAGATAAATAAATGATTTTATACTCAAAAGAGATAGCTGTTTCATGGGCCAGTGTCATAGTTTATATTCTTTAGGGAACTCAGAAAAATGTCATAAACTTAATAAACATTCTTAATAATAAACAATTAATATTTACTGAATGAATAATGGAAAACTGCAACTGGAAAGCTGAATTCTTCAATCGTACTTACATGATGTCTTTTCTTTGAAAAGGCCTGGAGTGATCATAAAATTAAAAACTAAATTTCCATGCATACCACTTCTTGGTAAAGAGAAAATGCTTCTACTCGTCAAATTAGCTCCCAGAACAAGGCCACTCTGCCCATAACTTGCCAACATATATGGTCCTTCTCCAAGTCCTAGTTGAGTACAAGTAAGAGAATTATAAATTATCACGGAACTTTTAAATTTCAATCCATCATTTCAATGAAATAAATTTTAATACCAACCAATATTCTAAAAATATTATACAGTTGAAATGTATCATTAATAAAATAACTAAACTCTTTTCAAAAACAATATAATTTAAAATATAGCATACATATTTAGAATATGTAATTTGGAATATATAACACATACATATAATGAGTAGAAAATACTTGTGTGCATGTACATGTATACATAGTTTATATCTATGTGTATGTAAATTAAGGCTGTACAGATGAATTTAAGATCTAGATCTCTAGATTTCTAGATCTCAAGTTTTTTCAGCTGTAAGAAGTTTATCAAGGTAACCCTGCAGCCCTAACTTTCCAAGATCCTAATCTATCCTTCATAAAAATAAGAGGCTTAGCTGTATCTATGGCCAGGTAAAATGATAATCCTCTAAAAACCATGCCTTCTTAGTTGCATTGTATAAAAAATTTCACAAATATAATATATAATATTTTACTATTTAGAGAATTATTAAATTTCACCAGTGAAGTATGTCTTTAAAAAAGAGAAAATAAGATGAAGCTCAACCAAGAAATATAAGACCTTTTCACTTACACTCTCATTTCTCATGCACTGAAGTGTCTTTGCATAAAGTGGAAAATATTTACTATAGTGAAAATTGGTTAGTCTAGAATCATATGTGAAAGTCAGAGTAATTTTCTGCAAACTTCATCTTATAAAAAGTATATAAATGGAAAATTATTTCATTAGTATTCAAATGATTTTACACATTGCATTTAATGAAAATGAGATTATTTTGACTTCAACTTCTGTGCTATTTAATGTTCTTAACATAACTGAATATTATAAAACCTTGAAGTTTCTTCTGAATCATCAAATATTAAGATACATAATTAGCAGCTGTACACTTTTATAAATATATGTTTATTTTTGAATTGTGGGTTATATTAATATAGAGGTGGTAGGTCATATCATAAAAGATTAATCTTATACTCAGTCTATTTCACTTTCTCAGTTCTCTTATTTTTATCACAAACACAATTGTATCTTCCAAGGCCAACCCAGAAGAGAGAGGGAAAAGGATTCAAACAATATGAGAACAATGATTTTCTCTTTTAAGGACTGAAGACCAGCCTGAGAAAAAGAGAGAGGATAACTGCATCAGAGGAATAAAAAGTCTTCCAGGTAGGAGGAAGTTGAGGACCACAGTCTCCACCATGAGGACCAGGAGAAATGGGAGGGACCCAGAGGGTAATTTATGGTCAAGTGTTCCTTCCAGTAACATCTTTGTTGCCATACAGCAGCTGGGGACACCTTTATACCATGAGAAAAAGCACTTCTTTAAGGACTGAGATACTTTGAGTACAGATGAGGAAAAACTTTGCTAGCCCATCAAGTTGGAGCTCAGCAGAAACAGTGAAGAATTTCTTTACGGGGCTGGCATCCGTGGATCCACCATTTCAGTTACAAATGGATAATATACACAACATTACTCTGTGAGCCAAAATGTACAAAAACCAAAGAAAATTATGCCAAATCTCTTCACCACTTAAGGATTAATTATCTAGGAAGGACAGGGGCAATGACAAAAATGTTCAAGATGTAAATATTTTTCAACTTATGAATATGCATGTTTGCTTAAATATGTAAATACATGGACAAATATATAAAGCATACTGAGTTACGGTACAAAATGAAGAAAACATATACATAATAGCAACTCGAGGACTTGAAGAACCTGCAAAGGTATTCAACACAGAATAGAAGGAAAGAGGAAATGGACAGCTAAGAAAAATCTTCCTTTCTCCTATTGCACATACCCCTCACTACAGGAACCTGAAGTCATAACTTGAGAAATTCATTTGAACAAAATCCTAATGATTTTATATTGACTCCCAGTTAGTTGATATATTGCTTCTGGACTATTTTCATCAGCAATTGAGAAATAAAAGTCATTGAACTTATCATTAATTTTCTGCAGAGAATTGTATAACTTCAGAGTTGACTGAAAGCAATCATTTCCTATAGTGATTCTTCAAACAGAGAAATAAGCACATCCTGTCTAATAAAATCACACTAAACTTTAAAAATTGCCCAACAGTTTTTAGCAGGATAACAAAGTCTTTGCTCATCTACAGCAATAATAGCCATAAAACTTTTCCAATTTAAGTATGAGCCACAGCAGTGAACATGAATATATTATACAGAACCTTTGTGCTAGGGATTGTTGAAATAATCTCAGTGGGAAGCTCTGATTGTCCTATCATTTTTAAAAATTACTTGCTACAGAATCATGACTATTTCTGAGTTTTCTTTAAATAATATTACTATATGAATAACATAGTGTGTCCCATGTAGTAAGTAAAGAAAGGGAGAGATTTCATCTGTAAAAGTATAAAGAAGAAGGTAATGTTACAATAGCTGTGAAATTAGTTAGGAAGAAGTAAATTAAGAATAGTCATTTACGATCCCTGGTACCAAAAAAAAAAAAGAATAGTGATTTAAAATTATTTTCTTTTTATGATTACCATCAACAATCTCCACAAATCTATACTCTCAACCATCTATCTCTACTGAATTACTTTTACAAGCTCTTACCCACCCACCCCCACCTTTACCCCTTATAGTTTTCCCCCTATTGCTTTGATCCTAGAAAATATTCCTCTGCCATTACACAGAGCCTACCAGTGTCTGAGGAAGCCCAAATTCCCTGTTCTCACTCTGATGTTATTGTTACTGCATTATAAATGGAACTAGAAGAACTCTTTAGAGAATTCTGTAACACATTATAAAATTGAACCATCACTAGAAGTGCAGCAGACTTGACAGAAGGCAAAATGTGCCAAGTAGTAAGAAGCAGTGATTCAGTATGCATAGAAAATTCTATGCTGGGTCTAGTGGTCTGCAGAAGGAATGCCAGAAACTACAAAGGCACAGATGGAATCTTTCACAGAGAGCTGTGTGAGACAAGAATGTTTAAGTGAGAAAAGTATTGCAGGGTTTTCTCAAATCAATGTCTGTACGCATCATGGAGAACATGGAATAACAAATGTCTGGTGATCATTCCTACACAAGGACCTGCTAACTATGTTCTAGGCCAGGTGGCAGAGACATAAAGCTCACTGGCTCTGAAGTCAGATTCTTTCTAAGTGCCAGGAGACCACATTTTGACTAAATGACTTGAGCAGTTATTTAATCTCTCTGTGCCTCAATTTCCCCTTCTGAAAAGTATTGATAACAAAATAAAATGGCATATTGAAGTTTAAATTGCATGATTTAAAAAAAAAGTAAACACAGCCCAAACCATTGTTATTATTACTGTTGCTACCATTATTGGGCAATTAATTGAATTTTAGTCATGGGATCCAAAGAAGTAACATAGAACCTCTGTGTGTGTGTGTGTGTGTGTGTGTGTGTGTATATATATATATATCTCCCTCCTTCCCTCCCTTCCTCTCCATTGATATAGAGTCTCCCTCTCTCTCTCTCCCTCTTGGCTTTCTCCTCTCACCCTCTGTGTGTGTGTGTGTGCATGTGCATGTGTGTGTGTGTGTGTGTGTGCATGTGTGTCTGTTTAAAATATTGAACAGGGAACAATTTAAGTTAGATTTTCTTTACACAGGGGCTTTTTTAATATTAAATTTTATTCACCTATCAAATTTCCATAAATGTAACAAAAACCAAAGCTAAAATGATCACTTTCTTTTTAATTCATCATTTCTATTTCTCTGAAGTTACCTAGCCTTCTCAGGCTTCGGTAGACATTTTACACCCAATAGATCTCTCTATGCCATAGACTGATTGCTTGTCCCAGTTTTCCTATAGTTATTGCTCTAACTTAACCATCCATCTTCATGAACTCAGAGTTTGCTCCTTTCACAGTGCACAATTTCCTAGGTCATTTTACTCATCTGAATTAAGTTTTGGTGGCTATCCCTTCATCACTGAATAAATTTGACAAAAAGCAGACTTCTAACCTGCTATCTTTTGGCATTTTCACTGAAGATATAATTCTGTCTTTTCTCTACTGTCTTAGTTTTAGGCAGCCTATTTTCTCAGACTTTTCATGGCAATTCTGGACCCTTAGCGATATCCCAGGGCACCATTATTGTAGTAGGTTTTCACTCTGATATTATGTGTTTATGTTTTCCCATACTGATGGCAAAATTAATTCCTTTTGTTACCATAACATCTGCATTTTGTGTCTTTGATTTCCACAGCATGGTAACATTTTACCTATAGTCACAATACTGTGCAGTAGATACCAGAACTTATTCTTACTATTTAGCTGAAGCTGTGCATTCTTGGCCAACATCTCTTTCATCATTCATTCCCCACTCCCAGCCTCCGGTAACCAGCACTTTACTCTCTACCTCTCAGTTTGACTACTTTAGATTACACATATAAATGAGACCTTATGGTATTAATCTCTCTGCCTGGCTTATTACACTTAGTATAATGTCATCTATCATTATCCATGTTGTCATAAATGACAAGATTTCCTTTTTTGTCAAAGCTAACAGCTAAAAGAACTTTAAATATTCTCACTACAAATAATGACAAATGTGGGGGTGACATATGTGCTAATTAGCCTGATTTTATCATTTTACAATTTATTCCACTATCAAAATATCACATTATATCCCATAGACACTATTATTGTTAATTAAAAATGAAATAAAATTTAAAGGATTAAATATATGCTATTGCTTATTAAAAATAAATTTTAAAAAATTTGACCAATGTCCATGTTATACCTGATGATAAAATGTATATATCTGATGTAAAAAAAAAACTAATTTTACTCATCTACCCATGTTATTCCAAAACTATTTACAGTGTTAAGGATTTTTTTAAGTGCTGAGAATTTAACCTACAAGCTGTTTTATTTTTCATAAGATAAGGTTTAATATGAGTACTTAGAAATTTAGATAGGGTTTCACAAAGTGATAAATCAAGCAATAACTATATTTTGTTCAGAGTACAAATTGTTCAAAAATTTTTAATGTGAAAATACACCTAATAGAATAGTATAGTATGATATCACATACCTTCATTGTAATATTCACAATCAAGAGCTAAAAGGAAAAAAAAGAACAAATATTAAGCTATATATAACAAGCTGACCACTTATTTGAATACATGTAAGATATGGCCATATTTTATCAACAAACACATGAAAGAACAGAGTTTTATAACAGAGTTTTAGAGTTTTAGAACAGAGTGTTATATTATTTAGCAACTTCCTCTGAACAAAAGGAATTCTTTTAGGTGATGTGTCATAATTAATTAAATTTCATAAGATTATTTTAAAGGTATGCTATTATATCCACCAATTTAGAAACATCAACAGAAACTATTCAAATTGTAATCTGCTCTTCAGATGACTACCTACCTACATAAGTAAATAAAATATTTGGAGTCAAATCTAAAAGTTCAAGATTTCTTTTTTTTCTTTTTTTTTTTTGGTACCGGGGATCCAACTCGGGTCCTTGCGCTTGCGCAGCAGGCGGCAAAACCACTGAGCTAAATCCCCGGCTCAAGTTCAATATTTCTTAAACAAATATGATTCTTTTTTTTTTTTTTTTTGGTACTGGGGATCGAACTCAGGTCCTTGCACTTGCTCAGCAGGCGCCAAAACCACTGAGCTAAATCCCCAGCCCAATATGATTCTTATTATCAGAACAGTAAAAGCTCACAGGTGTAAGAAGATTGGAATCAAATAGATTCTCTGAGGATGGCAAACGAGATAATTTATATTTCAAATGCTGCAGAGACAGCAGTTGAACACAATACAAACATTACCACAAATTTTTCATTTTGATAACTACAATTTCTCATTGTCAAAGGAACACAAAATGTAGTCATTTCTGTTTTCATGAGTTCCGTGGAATTAATTAAAAACAACTACTATAAATGTTCTTTTTATTTTTTATTATTAGTATATGTTGTAATACACAATACACAATAATTTCATTCATCTTGGGGACATCACATCTTGATTGTTTTTTATTTCCCCTTCCTTCCCCCACTCCTGTCTTCCCCAGATCCCTTTCCCATCTCCACAAGCTCTACCTCCCTAATTCCTATCATCTCTCTTTTGTTTTGCTCTTTATTTATATTTTGGATATCACCTGTAAGACAAAATATGTTTGATTTATTTCACTTAGCAATATGGTGTCAAGATCCATCCATTTTTTTACAAATGACTCAAATTTAATTACAGAGCTTTTAAAAAGGTGTCTACCTAAAGACATTCAAAGTAGGATACTCACAACAGTGAGTGGACGACCTCCAGTGAATGGCTATCCCCTCCTGACAACACATGTATGCATACGCTGCTATACTGGTGCATAAACACTCACAATCCCCACCAAGATTACAGTTGCACGTATCCTCATGGCAATTTTTGGCAAAAGAAGTAACATCAATCTGAAAGTGAAGTGAAATGTGACATAATTTTAGTACAGACTGACTATGATGAAAACTCAAACTTTTGAAGAAAGCTAACTGGTATGTGTTTCAAATTGGTATCATCAGCTTAACACTACCACCTAGAGAGCTCTCATTATCTCAAATCTGTACTGCAGAAAGGAGAAGGAATAATTAGGCAAATGTCACATCAAAGAGAGAGCAAAACAAGTAATAAGAATAACAAATAAATATAATTTCAACATCTGTAACATAACAGATTACTATTTTGGAAGTTCATTATTTCATTACTGGTACATTCACCAGCACAGAAAGATGAGCATATTCTGCTTCCAACTGTACTTTACACGGTTTTTTAGGCTCTTTTTAGGCAACATTCTAGTAAGTATGAATGACAATAGCAATTTCTTTAAAATTTCACATATTTACTTATTTTATATCAGTATTTTATATTAGTATATTAAGTAGCTGACAAAATTTAAAATACCATTGAAAAAGTGTTATCAAAGAAGCAAGATTTGATGTTATTCATCTGTATTTTATGTATAGAATACTTGATGTACTAATTTTTTTTTCAAGTAACTGCCAGGAGAAGACCTAGCAGGCTCTGTGTTTCAGAATACCAGGTTGGGCACAATAGTTCTTGTCAAGTAACTATGGTCTTTCAGAACACTGAAAAGTCTCAATAGCA
Organism: Heterocephalus glaber; assembly: GCF_053883595.1. Lineage (NCBI taxonomy): Eukaryota > Metazoa > Chordata > Mammalia > Rodentia > Bathyergidae > Heterocephalus > Heterocephalus glaber. The sequence goes on along the minus strand of NW_028258356.1, from coordinate 11,238,437 downwards.
ACCCTTTTTATAAAGAGGATTCGACAGTCCACTTACATATTTCCAAAGTAGCAGTCCTCAAACTTTTTTCTCCAAATTCCTTTACCCTTTTAAATATTATCAAGATTTCCAAAGAATTTTTGTTTAGGAGATTATCTCTTTTTGAAATGTTTCCCTTATTCAGTTTTTCTTTTTTGGTAATACACGTTTGTAGTGCATAACCATGACATTTCTGTGGTGAGTTGGTGCACGTACATAACAGATTTTCATCCCCTCCTCTCCTTTCCTCCCACCTCCCTCCATCTGTTGGTCCCTTTCCCATTTGCAAAGGATCTATCTCCCTACTTTCTATTACCTATTTTTCAGTTTTTATTTATAGTTAAGTTTTTCATATAAGAGAAATCATGTAATAATTAAGCTTGTGGGGTTTTTTACATTTACTTCTTTACGTTATAATTTATATAATTTATTTTGTACATTATAGTCTCCAGGTGCATCCATTTTCCTACAAATGACTCTAGCTTGTCCTTCTTTATGGCACAATAATACACCATTGTGTATAAATACAATTTTATCAATTCATTTGTTGATGGACATATAGGCCACTTGCAAGATTTAGCTATAAATTGTGCTGCAATAAATATATAAATGTGTATCACTATAATATAATGTCTTTAGATCTTTTGGGGAGATACCTAGAAGGGGAATAGCTGAATTGAATGGAATTTCTAGTTTTTTGAACAATCTTCATACTGATTTCCATAATGATTATAGTAGTTTACATTTCCACCAACAATGTAGTAAGGTTCCATTTCCCCCATAGCCTCGCTAACATTTGTTATTATCTGATTACTTGATGATGACCATTCTTTCAAGAGTAGGATGAAATCTCAGTGTTGCTTTAATTTGCATTTCTATGATGGTCAGCAGTGTTGAACATATTTTTCATATATTTATTCACCATCTGTAATTCTGAGAAGCATCAGTTCATTTTAGTTGTCCATTTTTTGAGTTGTTAATTTTAAGGGCCTGATTTTTTTATTTCTTTATATATTCTAGATATTAGTCTTCTGCCCAAGGAATAGCTGGGGGAAAAAATTTCTCATTGTGTAGGTTGTCTTATTTATCATATTAAACATTAAAACTCAGGCATTTAAAAATAATAACAGATTCAAATATGAACCTAAATAACATTTCTCATGAAATAAAACAAATACATTGAATGTAACAAAAATAAATTAGTGAAAAGAGTACAAGGTTTTACATTTTTGCAAATTTCTTTAGTGTCTGGCTTAATGGCACGCTGTTGGGTCTCAAATCTGTTTTTCATTTAGTTTATCATAATGTTTAGATTTGGGGGGAGTGGTTGAGTTTCAGTTCAAATATGTATATTATAGTTGGAAAGGAATGAGTGTTTTAATATTGTTTCAGATAACTGCAATATGCTTTGATACTACCTCAAAACTCCAAATATACTGTTTCCTTAAAGATTAGGTACAGTGTGGGTATTTGGGCTGTTTCCAAGTTTTAGCTATTACAAACTGTGCTGCTATGAATATGGGTGCACATATATCACTGTGGTATGATTCTTTTAGTTCTTTGGGGAAGATCCCCAGCAGTGGAATAGCGGGGTCAAATGGGACTTCCAGTCCTAGTTCTTTGAGCTATCTCCATACTGATTTCCACAGTGGTTGCACCAGTCTACACTCCTACCAGCAGTGCAGCAGAGATCCTCTTTCCCCACAGCCCAGCCAGCATTTGTTATTGGTTGATTTCATGATAGCAGCCATTCTTTATGGAGTGAAGTGTAATCTCAGCTTTGTTTTTATTTGCATCTCTCGAATGACCAGTGATGTTGAACATTTCTTCATGTATTTATTTGCTATTTCTACTTCTGAAGACTGGATAAAGAAAATGTGGCTTTTTTATAAAATGGAGTACTACTCAGGAATAAAAATTGAGAAATTAGAGACATTTATAGCTAAAAGGATGCACATTGAGGCGATACTCTTAAGTGAAATAAATAGGACACTTATGTATAAATACCGAATAGTTTCTCTGGTGTGAGAAACTGAAAGTGTAAATAAGGACTAAATGTATAATAGGTAATGTGAAATAGGAAGAAAAAGGGCAAAGGGGAAGGAAGTGGGAGGGCTAGGGGAAAGCATAGAAGGGAATGGGATTAATATGAGAAAATGGAAAAATAAGAACAAAATCTTTGTAAATAAGGAGCAATGGAGGGGTTGAAGGGAGGGCTGGGCAAGGGTGGAAAATAAGAACCAAGAGAGACTATGGAAAGGTGCAAATTTCCAATGATGAATGTCATTATATTGTATACCTAAAATGTACCAATGATTAGAATGAATAATCGATAATGCAAAATAGGAAGAAAAGGTCCAAAGGGGTAGGGGTAGTGGGAGGGGCAGGGGAAAGGAAAGAAGGGAAAGGAAAAATGATGAGAAATGAAAATAAAGTCTTTGTAAATAGGAAAGGGTGGAGGGGGTGAAGGGAGGGCTAGGAATGGGGAAAAAATAAGAACCAAGATGCATTATGTAAAGGTACAATTCCCAATGAGAAATGTAAATGTGTTGTATACCTACAATGTACCAATAAAAGAATTTAATTTAAAAAAAAAAAAGATTAGGTACAGTGTGAAATTTGAAATCACACCAATTAACTTTGTACTTTGTTATATTAAAATCCTTAGGTTTAACTTGCCCTTGAAGGGATCCTTTACTCCTCAATGCTTCCATGCCATCATGCATTGGCCATTTGAAAAATGCACTAATTTATGCGGATTTTCTAAATGTTAAGACTTTTGATTAGACACAATAGCAACAGATCACATTTGGTAATATCACCATCTTCACTACCAGAAAAGCCAAGTATTGAAAAAATTTTAAGTTCATAGTGGTGAATCCAGGTTTTACAAACTTTTATTTTTCAATTGGAAGTTCAAATTTTAGCAGACAAGTACTATCAGATTTTTTTTGAAACCACAAATTTATTTTACTGATTTTGAGATAAAAGCAGCCAACTTAGCTCACAGCTCAAAATTCACAGAGCTAACTTTCCTTGAGATAACTAGCATATCTTGGTATACAGCAGGAGTGTTGCTTATCTTCACAAATATATTAAACTATTTCAAAACTTATATTGAGACCTAAAATTATTATGCAAGGAAGGAGTTTAGAAAGTTAAATTTCTGGATAAATTGCATTCCACCTTAAAATGTGCTTCTAAAATCATTTTAAACCTGCTACGTGTAATCCTATTAGACTACACTTTGGGTTGAGAAGACTGCCCATTTGACAATGTTCTCTGAAGATAGGAAAACATTTATGATCAGAAAATGCTCTATATAAGCAACATTTCATAAAATGGAAGAGATTAGCATAAATAGTATGTATACATGAACATTGGTAAATAAGCTACCGGAGGGAGAATACAAATTAACATATTTAGTGACACTTCTACAGAAAAACACTAATAAATAATCCTCCAGCAATGGTTACGTAGTACACCTAAAAAGCCAATGGATAATGAAATTATTTGTCTTATTCATAATATAGATAGAGAAGTACATCTTGAAATTTGAGAGTTTAGTAAAGTATGCAGTTACCACATTGTGACAAGGAGCAAAAACATCACTGTACAAAATGGAGCATTCTTTTTTGGCATAAGGAAATTTGTTTTGATGTGCCTCACAGGGTTTCGTTATTTCACTTGGATCTTCACACTGTTAGAAAAAATTTAAAGGAGAAAGTTCAAAATGAGTGATTTCTCAGGCTAAAACCAAAATCTCCTACCAAACTTCAACCATGACAGTGGCATCTAATACATTCTCATTCTTTTAGACAGGCTTTACCTACAGTACATACCCTTACCCATAAAGGCTATAGGTTAACAGCATACATTGTTTTTAAAACAGCTAAACAGAATATTAAAATCATAGTGATAATAGAAGTAGAGTGGGGATATAATAATTTCTTGTTTTTCATGAATGAAAGTATTTTATTTATTTTTTATTCATTAAGTTTATTGATACATTTTATACATTCATCATTGCAAATTTTCACCTTTACATGATGTATCTTGGTTCTTATCTTTTCCCCATTCCCCTGCCCTCCCTTCAATGCCTCCACCCCTCCCTACTTACAAAGACTTTGTTTCCGTTTTTTCCTTTTCTCATATTTTTTCCTTTCCCTTCTTTTCTTTCCCCTCCCCCTCCCCCTTCCCCTTCCCCTTCTCCTTTAGACCTTTTCTTCCTATTTCACATTATCTGTTACACATTTTGATCCTCATTTACACTTTCATTTTCTCACAGCAGAGACAATGTCTGTGAGTATGAACCTCTTTCTTTTAGTTTTTCCTTTTATATTTTTGTCATAGACCACTGTCTGAGGAATTGTATATACTCTAGTTTCTACAGACTCAATTCCCATTCCCTCAGCAATTTGGCTTCTGTCTCCTCTAATCCATCTTTGTGAACTTGCCTGGAGAGAAGTCACCGATGACCTCTTCATCACTAAATATAAAGGGAACTTTCAGTCTGCATTCTGCTTGACTTTCTGCTGCATTTCATTGTGTTTATACTTGGCCCTTCTTAAAGGTCTCTCCTTATTTGGTTTGTGTGAAACAATTTTCTGTTTGGTTATCTGTTACTGTACTACATTTACTGCCCTACTCAAACCTCTTTTTCACTCCCTTCTTTCTAAGATTTAATCCTTAGACCTCTATTTTTCTCATCTTGACTTAAACAGCTTGAATATACTAACAAATGTCAAATCCCATTTCCAGTCCAGATCTCAGTCCTGAATTTCAAAACTGAACATTTCCACCTACATATCTGGCAGTATCTTCTCTCAACACATCTTAAACTGCACACCATTGCTACACCATTGTCCCACCACCTCCTTATACAACTGGATTTTTGCCTTCCAGCCACTTTCTATTTCAAATCCCACACACAGCCTTACTGAACTTGAATTTCATTTTATGTGTGATACTCTCTCTAGCCCTGCTGACACTGCTAGACCTAGACAGATACTTCTTCCTTGTTATGTTGTCTTCTTTCTCATGAACTTCACCCAGAGCACTTTCTCCAGGAACCTATCTTGGACCATCTTGACCTTCACCTGTGTGTATTTCTATCAAAGTATCCATCCCCTTATATATTTATTGTTAATTTTTCTACCACATTTACTAACCTAGACTCTAAATTTCTTTAGAGGAGACTCTGCTTTACTTATATTCACCAAATCGTAACAAATCAGGACGTTGTGACTTCAAACATTCTTATCAATTAAGAAAAGCAATAGAGTAAAACAAAACAAAAAACAAACTACCAGACAAGAATAGAACCAATTTCCAACTTTAATCTGTTTTCTAAGTTACTACAGAGTTTTTCAAAATGTCTTCCATAGAAACTACATTACTGAGAATCTATAAATTAAAAAAGATTATGTGCAGTAATTTCAGGAAATTCTCCAACATCCCTCCTTTGTATGTTTATAAAGTCTCAAGAAATCCTTCAAAAAAGTAACCTAACAATTTGTTCAACTGCTCCCAAAGAGAGTTGATTACAAATTTACCCCAACACATGTACACACACACACACACACACACACACACACACGCAGCACTTATTTTTATGTAACACTAATACCAGTAATGTTCTAAAAGCAAACATTAAGAAGTTTTGCCTTCATGTCTTCATTGTTTGAGGTGGCACAAATTACTTAATCCTTAGAAATGCAAATAAATTGACAAGGCATTTTGCTATTGTTGGGAAAACATGTGAGAGATGTGGGTTTGAATGTCACCTCTGCTACTTTCTGTCCATGCAATATGTATTAGAGATGTCACTTAATTTCACTGGGATTAAATTTCTTCATCTATAACGTGGAGACAATATCTTTTGTATCTTAAGGTTATCATAAGAATTATATGAGAAGGTAAATATGAAAGTTCATCACCTATGAATTACTATGAAAATAGTAAATAAAGATATTAACCTAAATAAATTTTCTTCTAAGAATACAATATTCAAGTAAAAACAACTCTAAAAGTTTTTGTTTAGTTCTCAAATATATATATTCAGCTTACCTGTCCTAATGCCCAGCTATCTCCAAATACCTGAGCATTTCTCACTTCCAAGTTATTAGATGTGGTCATATCATTAGAAGTACACTTGTCAAAGTTTCCACACAATCCTGATAGTTTGTTCTAAAGTAAAAATATTATGAGATGTTTTATATTTACATTAACATTTAATGATTGATATTCACTATAAACTCAAAAGATTTAAAATATATATTAAAAACCTCCACAGCAATCATTTAAAAAATAAAAGCTTTGGGAAAAGTGGATTTTTCATACCTATTTATTTATATTTGTAATTAATTTAAATCCTCAAAAATATTTTATCAGACGCCAAATCTTATCCACCCACACTTATCAACATCTCAGCATTGCTATTACTGATCACATAAATAAGTTGAAAAATATAATTGTGCACTACAGTATATAAATACACATATATATGTATATAATTTATATACAAATATCAATCTTTTTATGATGAAAGGCCTGCTGAATGACATATTTAAGATTCTATAAATAACAAATATATAATAACAAATATAATGTAAGTAGTTATGGGTTGTGAAATTTTGATTGCAATAGCCATATGAACTATTTATATCTACAATATCCACTAGATTTTCTCCAACTGCTGCAAAAAAAAATCTTTACTCTTAGAGGATGGAGGAGGACTTGCAAAAATGGATGATCTTCCAAAAACAATACAACTCCTCCTTAAAACCTTGAATTTAAACTTCTTGAATTCTGTCTCTTCATTATTAAAATGAATGCAGCCCTTCATTAATGGTAAATAAAGTAGGCTGCTCACATATTCAGCAAAGCAGATGATAACCCTAAGATTACAACTGCAATGGTCACTTATTACCATGGGGCCTCTGTTCTTAGAAACTACACCTCTCCAAGGATAGTCACCATTTCTGGCAGTGGTCATGCAGAAGCTGAGGTAGCAAGAGAGATGTAGACAAACAAATGGTTAACTTGTTTCCAAAAAAGTAGAAAAGAGATATAAAATGAACAATGAAAGAGAATATAAATTGAAGAAGTATAGCAATAACCAAAGATTGTTTCAGATTCATCGAAGATATGCAAGATTCAAGCAAACCTAGGCGTAGATCTGAGGGCTTTATCCTCTTTATTAAATTTACAGCATATTACATTTTTTGAATGTATTTAAAATGTTTATGAGACTACATCATTTTTGGTTTTCTCTAATTTGACTAGATTTATTTTAGTTATAGCAATGCTTAGAATAAACAACTTTAAATATAAACATAAAATATTTAATCAAATTATAAATATTTTTTAAAAAGATAAACTATTTAACAGAATAATACTTTCAACAATTTAAAATACAAATCATCAAAAATTTTAAACAACTTATATTGAAGCTTCAATCATAAATAAGTAAACAGCTCTGGTATCTCCCCACAACAAAATACTACTCAAGCTATTAATTCATACAAGCTATTAATTCATACAACAATGTTGATGAATCTTAAACTTACTTTACCAAGTTAAAGAAGCCAGGCCCCAAAGGCTACCTACTGAACAATTCCATTTATGTGGTAAAGGCAAAAGCTTCAACAATAGAAAATACATCATTGTTTGCCTGAGGTTGAGGGATGAGGTAAAATTTGACAACAAACAGGTAACACGAGCAAACTGTGGGGGTGAAAAAATTGGTTCTATATAGAGCTGTGGTGTTGAGTTAAGATTCATGAATTTGTCAAAATCCAAGGAACCATATGACTCATTTTTAAAATATCTTATTACAATTTTGCTTTATGTAAACTTATAAAAATATTCAGAATGTGTAGTAAAATATAGAAAATAGGTTGCGAAAAAATCTAATAGTATTATGAACAAATCACATAACCAAGCTAAAGGAAGAGGGGAAAAAGGAGCTGACCTAAGCAACTTTGGAAAAAAAGTACCGTTAAAGTTAAAGTGAAAAAGAATAGTACACTAGCCTGGTATTCTAGTTGACTCTAGTTGATAATGTTCTTCACCACAAGAGTATGATTAGTAATTCTAAAAAGATAACATACTTCTTAAAGGAAAAACATCTATCATTTTATTTTCACCAAACATCAAAAGGTAAATGTAATTTCATTTTTCTCCCACCTCATTTAGGGCTTAGGTGGACATACCTTCCATTGTGGCCCAACTTTAATATGGATGGTTGTCTTCGTATCCCAAAGAATAGTGATATCTTCCTCAGGGAAATACACTACTATATAGAATCCAGCTTTCCAAACCTGGTATGTGGGATTGTCTTCCAGAAGGAAACCTGATCGTTTCTTCCAAAAGACAAAGCAAAACACAATGAGTATCTAAACAAAATATATACAATCAGTTAATATCTGCCAATAACTATCTGTGTACAATTACTGTTGTTTGGTCATGTGTTTTCTGAATTCTGGAATGGCCCCAGGAGACATTAAGGATGAGCTTTCAGAATTATAAATTGTACACTAATAATAAGTATGCATAACTGAGGACTAAAACTACATGGCATTGCCTGCAAAAGAAAGAAATCTTGCCTTGCTCGTTTCTGAGTAGTGCATGACAGCATGTAAGCAGTCTATTGCTGTTATCAAATATTTATTTAAAAACAATTATTATGTTTTGTAGGAGGCATTGTCTTCCTAATCTAGTGAAAATTTCTACTATGAGAGAGAATTTGAAAACAAAACCACTATGAGTGTGTGTGTGTGTATCCATACAACACACACGTATATGTGTGTGCATGCATGTGAGTGAGAGAAGGACAGAGAGAAAGAAACAGAAACAGACACAAAGAAAGAGACAGGAGAGATGAATTAGAATCAAAAGGACTTAGGGAGGCTTTCTGCAAGAGGTGGGACAATGTCCTGCATAGGAGGGAATGAGAATAGAGAAGAAATCATTCCAAACAAAAGGAATCCCTTAAAGACTTAGGCACAGGAAAGAGAAGAAGGGAAAGGAAAAATTATGAGAAATAAAAAAAAAATGGAATCAAAGTCTGTGTAAATAGGGAAGGGTGGAGGGGGTGAAAGGTGCACAGGTAATGGGAGAAAAAATAAGAACTAAGATACATCATGTTCAGGTACAAACACCCAATGATAAATGTAAATTTATTGTATACCTAAAATGTACCAATAAATATATAAATTTAAAAAAAGACTTAGGCACGGGAATAGCCAAGATGTTCAAAATGTAGACAACAAAATTCTTTTGAGCAGGAAAGTGACACCACATGTTTGTATATTTAAAAGAAATTAATATAGATTTTAAATATTAATATATATCAATTTATATTGTTTAGTATGGATACTAGAAAGAGTAAAAATAGGGAAAAATTAGATATGAAAAACATTGGAAAATTAATTTATAATACCCTTAGCATAAAGTGAAAATATATATTATTATAAACAAGGACTATACCCTAAATATGATTACTTTTAATATGACCTTAAAATTAACTCACATAATTGCCAAAGAAACAGATTATGCCAAAGTAAGTAAAACCAATTTATCCAGAAGCAGAATAAAAATGGGAAGGAGATATGAAATGCTTCACTCATGTTTCTCCCCAAATGAATAACAAAAGCATGGTTTGAGAATACTATACTATAGTTAAATACATCAAACAATAGCTGAAATAAACCTAGTCATATCCATAGGCGTTTTCAGTATCCTAGACCAAGGATGTACTTACAATAGGTGTACAGTATTATATTACATAGAACAGACATACTATGTGTAACCTTATAAAAGTTGTGATCAAAATATACAGTGAAAGTTTAATTTTTTAAACATTTATTACAATAAAGGATTCATTGCCATTAATACATCTCAAATATTCCTTCTTGCTTTGGCCACACTTATCCCACTGTTCTTGCCACTTTCTGAAGCAGTGTGGAAGCCCTCTTCTTTGAGTGTCTTTACAAAATGTAATCAAAACTATAGTGAATGCTGCTGCTGAATGTCATGCAATGAAAATGCTGGCTTGTAAAAACATTACAGTGAGTCATCACCCACCAGATCTGACACCATGTGACTTCCGGCTTTCTCCCAAAGTCAAAATGACCATGAAAGATAAACATTTTGAGTTGATTTAGGACAACAAGGCAGCCAGGACAGCACACTATTGATAACTGGCTCCAGCTAGCTTCATACCTTTGACATTATCCCAATCCCCTTCCTTTACTTACCATACTCCAGCCATGCTGACCTTATTTCTGTAGTACCAGTTTACTCAATCTGTACAATCTGAATCCCTATGTCCTTGCTCTTCCTCCTGCTACATACTCTTCTTCCTGATCTGGGAATGATCACCTCATTCTCATCAGCTCTGACTCATATGCTTCCTCCTCAGTGAAGTCTTTCCTAATTGGCCTAGAAAACTCGTATTTCCCAAATAGGCCAGATGGTAGATATTTGGACAGTACAATGGCAGAGATTCATACTCAGAAAAGAGGCCCACACTTGGGGTTCAATGATCTTTAGTTGCCATCTTGAAATTCTGATCACTTTATTTTTGAATTTGTGTTTTGTAAGTGAAGTCAAATGGAATAATGATCATGTTCCAGAACTTAGGAGGGTTAACTTGCATGTCCTTTACTTCCTGCTGTCCTGCTACCTCTCAGGATGGGTTCTCTGCTCTATGCCTCTCTGCCCCCACCCAGGGCACTCCATCCACAGTGCAGAGGCAGGACAGGTGAAGCTGGGCACAGGCACCTTAGTGCCATGCACTAGTGATGGGGCAAGACCCTCAGGCTGTGAGTCTGCGCTTACCTCAGAGGTAACCCTGTGCCCAAGAGAGCACAGCATTAAATGCAAATATTAAAAAAAATCATGACAGGCCAAGAGAAACCAAGAAACAAAGGAAATTTTCCTTCTATTTTGAACAAGGGGCTCCACATTTTGCACAAGACCTGTAATTTATGTGACCTGTGCTGCCTACAAGTCATTCTTTGCCGCAAAACCTGTTTTTTTTGTTTTCAGTGCACTTTTCAGGACCTTCACATTCTCCAATTTGTTTTTTACTTTATTGTCTTTCCCTCACAGGTTAGTTTTATATCATTTATCTCAATACAAAAACATATATTTTCTATTTGCTTTTTGAGGTAAAATTCTTCATTTCATTAGTCAGAATAGTTTACTTCCAAAACAATCCTTTTTAGTCAAAAGTAATTGTTGTAATTCTTAATTTCCAGATTAATAGACTTTTCACATTAGTAGATAATGCTTTTTTTTAGAAGAGTGAAGTATTACAAATTGTCCAAAATAGAGACCTGAACTTCAGATGAGAATTATAGCATTTTAAATAAATTCTGGTGATAATAGAAAGATAAGTTAGAAATGTGAATAAAGACATTTAAAATATAACTTGAATAAATTAATAAAATATTTATATCTCACATATTTGATTGAATTACAATTGTCCATTTATATCAAAATGAATGAGCAGTCTATATACCACAGTAAATGGTGCTTATTTTCACTTCTGATGTTCAATAAATATTAACAGTGGATTTATTAGTGTCAAACTATTTTTTATGACTTTTTTACTCTTATTTAATTCTTCAGGACCTAAAAGAAATTCATTAACACTTGCATACAGGTGAAAATTGGAAGTTGAAAGTTATACAAACTGTAATTACCACTGCAAAAAATGTGTCAAACTGTCTTCATATGAGCATTTACCATTTTTTCTTTTTTTAAAACACCTTTATTCAGAGAGAACTTTAACCTATAAATTAATATCTAGCTGATGGCTTGCCAAGTGGGTTTAATTACTTCAAAAGATTTCAGTGTAACTGTAGAAACTCTGACTTGCTCAAAGTTTAATTGCTTCCTTGTTGGTCTCTCTCCCTGAGTTATAGGCTATGTTCTAGGGCAATACACTCAACTTTGATATGCAGAAGAATTTAAGGTGCCATTAAAAAATATCAGTTTCATTTTCAACCTGAGTCATTCTAATTACTGATGTAGGATACAGCACTTACAAGGAATATTCCAGATGATCTTAATGAAGCAGCTTTTAGACCATTCTTTATAGAAACACTATTCTAAGACCCCACAAATGAGATTACTTTTAATTTTAAAGGTCATTGTCAGATTATGCACTCCACAACTCCAAAGTTTCTTAGCTGTAAAATGAAGCTCAAATGTCTTTTACTCTTCAAGACTGCATAGTCTAAATCCAGTACCTTTGTTCAATACTCTACTCCCACACCTCCCATTCAAGGAGGGCAAGCTGTCCCTAAATCTCTTCATTGTATTCCTCCAACCATACCATGCTTCAACTAAAGTAAATCAGTTCCAGTGGTCCAAATGTGGCATTTTATCTCCCAGCTATGCTACTCTGAATGTGACCCATTCTCTGTATTGTAGTCCTACTGCCTCTCTTCACCTACCTGATATCTTTCATCCTCTAGATTCCATTCATATCATTTCATCCAGAGCACATCTTCAGAGTGCTCAAAACAAGGAGAATGGAGAAGAGGAGGACAAGTGCTTAAAATCTACTACTTCATATTTTCATTTCAATCCTCATATGAAATTAAGGGGCAGATTTAATAATTATCCCAAATTTACAGATGAAAAATGTTCAGTTCACAGAAGTTTAAAAAGAACTTTACTAGAATGACACAGCTAGCATGCAATAGAATAAAAGTACTATCAGTTTTGACTGACTTCAAAGTCTATATTCTCAGTAATTACCCTCAACATGCAAGGTTGCATTACTGTTCTTCCCAGGAGTTCCTGGTTAGCATTTATAGATTCTCACCATATCATATTATACTGCATGCCCTTATTTACTTAACTATATCCACTGCTTGAACTTAAGTTCCTTCAATGCAAGCACAGTGTTTTTTTTCTGTTATAGCTTCAATACTTAGCTCAAGATTTGATATACAGCAGACATTATGAATGAATGAGTAGATTAATGAAATTTACTTTTTCTTTTAACACAGTCAGGAACCAATGACAGACATTGATCCCAGTTCTCTCATAACTCATGGGCCATTGGGAAAGACAGAGAACCACAAAAAAAAGTGTGATATGTGATCTAAAAATATTCTTGAGGACAGGAGGAGGAGCTTCTTGAAGGAGGTAAGACATCACACAAGAATAACTTAAATGGAAAGACAGCTCCACGTAAGAGCAATGATATTGCATGATAAACCAGAGGTGAGTAAAAGAACCTAGAATACGTGAAGATCTGATGGAAGTACCAACTTCTAAAATAGGGGCTTGAAGCAGAAAGAGATGAGAGGTAAAGTAGCAAAGGTGAGTAACAGATTGGTAAGGCCTTGTAAGGGCAATAGAAAGACATTTGAAAGTTTTGAGACACTGAAATAACAAGAGGTTAGATTTCTGTTTTGGAAAACATTCTCTGCCTGTAGTGTGTGAGGATGTTCTATAGGGAAGGATATAAGACTGAACCAAGGAGTCCCGATAGAAAGTGATTGAAGGCTCATATGTGACAGGTGTCAGTTGAGAAGGCCAGGATGATGGCCATGAGGAGGAAGAAAAGTGAAAAAAAAGGACTATGAAGAAAAGGAGTATAAACAGAATAAACAAGCCATATGTGATGTACTAAAGCCAAGTAAAATGACAAAATAAAATCTAGATCTTGTAACCACTTAACAGAGAGAAGTAGACACTCCGCAGGCCAGGAGCCTCTCCAGAGAGGAGCTGTACCCACACTCAGTCTCCTGAGAGAGGCCTGCAATCCCTAAGTGTGAGCAGACACCAAGGAGAAGCTGTGTGGCCCAGACCATCGCGGCTGGGGGGATCCTACCCGGGGCTCTGCCCTGACCCCAGAGGATCAGCCACACCCACTGAAGCAAAGGACCTGCCAGAAAGGGGCAGCACAGGCACATGGGCCTCAGCCAGAGGCTCACCATACCATCAACCACAGTCAGGGACCTGCCTGGGGAACAGCTGTACAGGCACACAAGCAATACCCAGAGGCTCACCCTGATACCATTGATAAGAGCAAGGAGACCCTAGCCAAAGTCTATCCAGACAACAGAAACTGGGGTGCATAGCCCCCAACCAAAGGCTCTCCCAGACAATAGCTACATAGTGGACCCAGCAAGAGGCATGCCTAGATACCATCCCAAATGTGCTCAGGCCCCAACCAGAAGCTTACCCAGACAACAGGTCAGCTGAAAGAACTAGAAGGCCACCACTCTGAACCCAGGAATTGGTGTTCTGGTGAGCAGCAGAGTAAAGGCTGCTCTGTGGCTTGCTGAGAATTCAAGACCACTGGGTGAGCAAAAAGTCGCCTCAACAAATACAGAGATAGCTGCATCTGTCGAAATGAGAAGACACGTAAATAAATCCCAAAACCAGACTTCCAGATGATCTAAGGGAACCCCAAAATGGAACAATCAGATAATCAGATAATCAGATAACAATCAGATAATCAATCACGTGGACTCCCTGAACTGGCAACAAAAGAGGACGTGGGAAAAATGAAATCAGAAATAATTTCTCAGATAACAGTAGAGATTGTGCCCATCCTGCAAGACATGATCAATAAATCTAGAGCAGACACAGATTAAAAAAAAATAGAGGAGCTGAGGAATATAATGGAATCCCAACATAGGAAACAAATGGAATCCATAAAATACATTCAAACTCATTTCCAGGAGATTAAAAACTCCATTGAAAGTTTACACAGCAGAATGAGCTAATGCAAGGATAGAATTTCAGATATAGAAGATAGGATTGCAATTAGTTACCAGGAAAAGAAAACTTTCTTTAAAAAAGTAAGGGACCATGAGAAATCAATCCAGCAGCTGCTAGACGATGCAAAGAAGAATAACATCAGAGTGACTGGAGTCAAGGAAGAAAGAGGAGAGAATGGAGATGACATAAAAACCTCTTCACAGAAGTAAAGGCAGAAAACTTCCCAAGCAGGGGAAAAGAATTTGACATACAGCTAAGTGAGGCATATAGGACTCCAACTAGCCTTGATCAAAAAATCTGCACATAGGCATATAATAGTTAAGATTCCAGAAACCCAACAGAAGAACAAATTCTACAAGCAGTTAGAAAAAAGAAAAAATCACATACAAAGGAAAGCCCATCAGAATCACAGCAGACTTCTCAATGCAAACCCTCAAGGCAAGAAGAGCTTGGAGTGACGTATTTCAAGCCCTAGAGGGAAACAGCCTCCAACCCAGATCGATGTACCCTGAAAAACTATCTTTCAAAATGGATGGAGAAATAAGATACTTTCATGACAAAGAGCACCTTAGGAACTTCACAAATGCCAAACTAGCACTCCAAAAAATTTTAAACAATATCCTAGGAAAAGACAAGGAGGATGACATTCCAAGGAAGCTCAGCAGAATGAATCAATTGGCACAACAAGAAATTAAATGCAAAGGGGGAGAATCTAACAAAAAGAAAAAGTCATGACAAGGATAAGTCAATACATATCAGTTATAGCCATCAATGTTAATCAATTCACCAATCAAAAGAAATAGACTTGCGGAATGGGTCAAAAAGCAAGATCCAACAATATGCTGCATACAAGAAACACACTTAATTCAACAAGAAACTCATAGGCTGAAAGTTAAAGGGTGGAAAACAACCCTCCATGAGACAGGAACCCAAAAAATAGTAAGAGTACCTATCCTCTTTGCAGATCAAGTGCGTTTAAAACCAACACTGATTAAGAGAGACAAAGAAGGACACTACATCCTTGTAAAGGGAACAATCCAACAGGAAGAGATGATAATCATTAATATATATGCACCAAACACTAGTGCATCCAACTATATAAAACAAACACTAATGGACATGAAAAATCATATAAGCACTAATACAATAGTAGTGGTGGACCTTAATACCCCACTTTCACAAATAGATAGATCAACTAGACAAAAAATAAACAACAACATACTAGAACTCAATCAAACTCTTGAACAAATGAACTTAACAGATGTTTACAGAGTTTCCCACCCCACACAATCAGAATACACATTCTTTTCAGCTTCACATTGGTCATTCTGTAAAATAGACCACATACTCACTCATAGAACATGTTTAAGTAAGTGCAAAGGAGTTGAAGTTATCCCCTGTATATTGTCAGACCATAAGTGTGATGAAATTGGAGATCAATAGCAAAAGAAACTGCAAGACTTTCATAAACACATGGAAACTGCACAACACACTTCTGGATAAGCAATGGGCCACTGAGGAAATGAAAGAAGAAATCACACAGTTTCTACAATTAAATAACAATGACAATAAAACATATCAGAATCTATGGGACACAATGAAAGCAGTCTTAAAAGGGAAATTCATAGCAGTGAATACTCACATTAGGAAAACAGAGCAAGCTCAATTGCACAACCTTATGCTGAACCTCAAGCTTCTAGAAAAAGAAGAGCAGGACAAACCCAAAGCACATAGAAGGAAAGAAATTATACAGATCAAGGTAGAAATCAATGCAATGGAGACTAAGAGAACAATACAAAAAAATCAATGAAGCCAAGATTTGGTATTTCAAAAGATTAAACCAAATTGACAAACCCATAGCGAAGCTTATCAGAAAAAGGAAAGAAAAGGCCCAAATCCATGCAATTAGGAATGAAAAGGGTGAAATTACAATGGACCGAGCAGAAATCAAGAGGATCATCAATACCTACTTCCAGAACCTATATCCCAATAAGACGGAAAATACAGAAGAAATGGACAAATTCCTAGATATCTGTGAATTACCAAAGTTGAACGAAGATGACTTAAAAATTCTAAATGACCCAATATCAATCAATGAAATTGAAAATGTAATTAAAAACTTACCAACTAAGAAAAGCCCGAGTCCTGATGGCTTCACTGCTGAATTCTACAAGACATTTAGAGACAAACTACTGCCACTCCTGTTTCAACTCTTCAGTGAAATTGAAAGGGAAGCAATACTTCCAAATTCATTCTTGGAAGCAAGCATCACCTTGATCCCCAAAGCAGAGAAAGACCCAATCAAAAAAGAGAACTGTAGGCCAATCTCATGAATGAACATAGATGCAAAAATCCTTAACAAGATACTGGAAAATAGTATGCAGAAGATCATTAAGAAGATCATACACCCTGACCAAGTGGGATTCACCCCAAAGATGCAGGGATGGTTCAACATACGCAAATCAATCAGTGTAATATACTATATCAATAGAGCCAAGGACAAAAACATATGATCATCTCCATAGATGCAGAAAAGGCATCTGACAAAATCCAACATGCATTTATGATAAAAACCCTGCAAAAAATTGGAATAGACGGTCTCTACCTCAATCTGATAAAAGCCATCTATGAAAAACCAACAGCCAATATCATACTAAATGGTCAAAAACAGAAATCCTTCACACTAAAATCAGGAATAAGACAAGCATGTCCACTATCAACACTCCTGTTCAATACAGTTCTGGAAACATTAGCCACAGGAATTAGACAAGAGAAAGAAATAAAGACAGGAAACAAAGAAGTCAAATTGTCATTATTTGCAGATGACATGATACTTTATATAGAAGACCCCAAGAACTCCACCAAAAGTCTTCTAGACTTAATAACCAAATTCAGTAAAGTAGCTGGGTACAAGGTCAACATGCAAAAATCAATAGCTTTTCTGTACACATAAAACAGACTCACTGAGAGAGAAATGGGGCAATCAATTCCTTTCACAATAGCATCCAAAAACTTGAAATACCTAGGAATCAACCTAACAAAAGAAATCAAAGACCTCTACTCTGAAAACTATAGCATTCTGAAAAAAGAGATTGAAGAGGATATCAGACAATGGAAAGACATCCCTTGCTCCTGGGTATGAAGAATCAACATAGTGAAAATGACCATACTTCCAAAACTACTATATAGATTCAATCGAATCCCAATTGAAATCCTAGCAGGGTACTTCAGGGACCTTGAGAAAACAATCCAAAAAATCATTTGGAATAAGAAGAGACCTAGAATAGCTAAAGCAATACTAAGCAATAAAGATAAGGTAGAGGGTATCACAATCCCCAAGTTGAAACTATACTACAAAGCTACTGTGATAAAAGCAGCATGGTACTGGCAAAGAAGCAGACCTGAGGATCAGTGAAAGAGATTAGAAGATCCACAAACAACTCCAGACACACTCAGCCACCTCTTCTTTGACAAAGGAGCCAAATACCCTCACTGGAGGAAAGATGGCTTCTTTAAGAAATGGTGCTGGAAAAATTGGGTTTCAACTTGCCAAAGACAAAGACCTATATCTCTTACCAACCACTAAATTAAAATAAAAATGGATTAAAGATCTCAATATTTAAACAGAAACATTACACTGGCTGGAAGAGAGGTTAGGAATAACTCTTGAAGACATTCATGTAGGAAAAGATTTTATGAACAAAACCTCAGTTGCCTGTGAACTAGCCCAAACAATCAATAAGTGGGATCTCTTCTGACTAAAACCTTATGGACAGCAAGAGAAACCACCAATAGTGCGAAGAGACAGTGTGAGGGAACATCTGTCCCTCAGACAAAGGTCTACTATCTAGAATATATAAAGAACTTTAAAACATCAGACCTTCCAAATTTAAGGACCCAATCCAAAAATGGTCATCTGAAATGAACAGACATTTCTCAGACAAAGAAATAGAAATAGCAATAAACATATGAAAAATGTCCAACATCACTGGTCATTAGAGATATGGAGATGAAAACAACACTGAGATTCCACCTCACTCGAGAAAGAATGGCTGCCATCATGAAATCAACCAATAACAAATGCTGGTGGGGCTGTGGGGAAAGAGGAATCCCATTCCACTGCTGGTGGGAGTGTAGACTGGTGCAACCACTGTGGAAATTAGTGTGGCGATACCTCAAAGAACTAGGGCTAGAGGTTCCATTTGACCCAGCTATTCCCCTGCTGGGTATCTTCCCCAAAGAATTAAAAGAATCATACCACAGTTATATATGTGTACCCATGTTCATAGCAGCACAATTTGTGATAACTAAAACTTGGAAACAACTCCATTGCCCATCAACTGGAGACTGGATCAAGAAAATGTGGGGTTTTTATAAAATGGAGTACTACTCAGCCATAAAGAATGAGAAATTAGAGACATTTATAGCTAAATGGATGCACATTGAGACCATACTCTTAAGTGAAATAAATAGGACACACATGTGTAAATATCGAATAGTTTCTCTAGTGTGAGAAACTGAAAGTGTAACTAAGGACTAAAAGGTATAATAGATAATGTGAAATAGGAAGCAAAGGGGCAAAGGGGAAGTGGGAAAGGTAGGAGAAAAGAAAGTAGGGAATAGAATTAATACGAGAAAAAGAAAAAATGGAAACAAAGTCTTTGTAGATAGGGAGGGTTGGAGGGGTTGAAGGGAGGGCAGGGAAATGGGGAAAAAATAAGAACCAAGATGGATTATGTAAAGGTACAAATTTCCAATGATGAATGTCATTATACTGTATACCTTAAATGTACCAACATAATTAATAAACAAAAGAGAAAAAAAACAGAAGTAGCCAAAGCATTTCCACTATATTTCCAGTTACCTTGGGACAATTTAAAATGATCTTACCAAAAAATTCACCAACCTGCTTGTAAGGACTATCATTTAGGTAAATTTCAGTGTTGCCAACTGAAATCAAAACGCTTTTAGAACAAACAATATCATTGTCAAAGCATTTCTTGTTCTGGGCAATGATAGATATATCTGAATCATCAGTACTCTGAAATGTCAAAAAAGAAACATTTTGTTAATACAAATTTTTAGACTTTTACTAACAATCCTAAGTAAAACAAAGATTTACAACAGATTACACTGGAATTCAGAAACAGCTTACTTCTAAAATAAAAAATGTTTAATTTAATAATGTGAAAATTTTTACAGAAAGCTCAATTGTTAAGCATTTACCTGTAATACTTCTTTAAAATTTTGTTCCGGCAATTTGTTTTCATTTTATTACTATATCTCGGATTTATCCAACATTATAATTTTATCAGTAAATAACTAACAAGACAGTAAGTCACTGATGAGAGTCTCTAAAATATTTTCAATCTAAACGTGTTTTATGTTAGGGAGTTTTTTGTCAAACAATTACAATTACACTAAAAAGCAGATATAAAACTAATATGTATTAGTAAATAAAATAATACATATAATTTGATGGCTTGCTTTGAACTTACAACATTTTTAACTTCTTGAACTTATGACTTTATTATATTTAATTCTTATGATAACATTTTGAATTTGATATTATCTCTATTTTACAGATCAGGAAACTGAGTTTATGATGGGTTAATTGATTGTCCAAGGCCACGTAACTACATAAATTCAATGACAGAATTCCAATCCCTATTCTGTTTTGCTTTGTTTACTTTTTATATAAGGAAGGGCTAAAAATGGTTGAGGAGAAAGTCAGCTTTAGGCTATAGGAAATCCTTAGTTTCAGAAGAATATTATTTAGCCTCACACACTATATCTTAAGTCCCTATTTAGACCACTTTCCTTTGGCCACTCCCCATTCCATCATTAAAAACAGGCTTTCCAGAATCAGGGTTTCTACTTTTGCATCCCAGTTTTATGCATGGGCTTATTAGGTTTTTAAGACCCCAGAAATTCATTATAAAATGTTGCTCATATCTGTATTTTTTTTAGTTGAAAAATTATAATTGTATATATTTATGGAGTAAAATGTTATGATATGTGTGTACAATGTAGAATGATTAAATCAATCTAATATATCCATTGCCTCTTATATCAATGCTCTAGGGGAAAAAAATCTGTGATGTCAAATTTCCAATGTCATCCTTTTCCCCAAAAACTGCTCTAAGAGCCATTTCACAGATTGGTGGAAGGTGAAGTTTTCATCAGAAGGAAAGAAACAAGCATAACGTTTCTCTTTGGACTCAATGGCCAGTTTTCAAAGGCCCACATCATGTTCCTGAAGCTTCTTCATCTTGAGATAAATGAGCCAATACTTATTTTTATAGTGAGAAAAAGTCATTAAATGTTTGGAAATCATATAAGTCTTCATGTAAATTCTCCACACGTAGTTTTTCACATCACTAGCAATATGAACACTAGATCAATATATTTCTTTGTTCAGCCAAATTCTTCCAGACTTTCTAGTAATTACTGCAGCCTAGTGCCTAGGGTATAAGTTTGCAATGAATGCTGTTGATGGAGTAATTAATGTGTCTCTCTGTAACCCATTTTTTTACCTGATAAGTGCTAAGAGCTTTTGCTTCTCCTTAAACAATCCTTTTTTCAAAGCACTGCCTAAATTTTGAAAAGCAGAATAATAAGGGTTATTAAGATGATTATGGCATTGTACTACTCAAAAAATAATGCTACACTTTCATGCTTTTGTGAATGATTTTCAAAGAAAAATATATAACTCAAGGTTTTGTTTTGTTTTTCCTCTTGAGAAGAGTTATTTAGACTAAGGGATGAGAAAAGCTAGCTGCAGGGCTCTCTGTTGGCACTACATTTCTATTGCTGTTAATTAGTGTCTCAATGTTAGCTTTATTCTTTATATTAAATCAGAAATTTCAAGAAGCCTATATTATATGTTCTCTCATCATGTTATGCCAGAAATCTGAAACAATAAAAATGCCTAAGAATGAGGACTTAATAATTTCCATTTCTAATCTATTTCAAGTTAATATTAGGTTTAGGAATAATGTCACAGAGTTGCTAGGCAACACAATAGGTAATGATTACAAAGCTAGAGAAAAAAGGTCAATATCAATTTGTTGTGTGAGTTCCTCAAAACTCTTTATTCTGACAGATTTGATAGAGAATTTCCCTTCAAATGATTACAAAACTTGAAATGTCAGCACCTCTCAAGGGTATATGTTATTGCTTTCCACATGTCACTCACAGCACCTGTCATAGCCCCAATTCCTTTTAAGAGTAACTAATCTACACAATGTCCTGGTCCATATGGTAGCCTAGAGTGAAATAGATAAGTAAAAACAGGATCTGTGTCTTCAAGGAATAATGAAAGTACAAGCAGATGAGAGTTTTATGGAGCAGTCAGACATGGAAGCTATGAGTTTTAAGACACTTAGAGAAAGGAGCTGTAGGGGAGGAAAGGGTGATCAGAAACAAAGGACCAGAATCAGTAGAATTACATCAAAGAAGATAAGGCAACAGCTTTCAAAATAAATAAAATACCAGAGGACTTGAATTTTTGATAAGTAAACATTTAACAGTTGTAAGTGCCCTCTACTTAAAATTTCGTTACCTTTAAAAAAACACACAACTCAGAGATAAGAAGAAAAGAACTTCAACATCTCTTCAACTGTGAGGTCAAGTAATATTATACTTTTAAAATAAAATTGAGTAAGTATTAATTTTTAAAGCCCAATTGAGGAATAAAAGGAAAATTTTATTTTAGGTCCTACTTGGGGCCCAAAGAAATAAAAGGTAACTTCCACCAGATGAAAATGTGTTACAGAGATAAAACCTGGAATGTTTAATAGGCACAAAAGTGAAACAGCTGGCCAACAAGGAAGAAAGAATTAAATCTGCTATTTGCAAAGGTGACTCCCAACACTAACACAGCAGCAAGGAAATGAATTGTGCTGGCAGCCATCCTATCTTCTCAAAGGAAATACTCATTCTTCCAGAGAAGGATGGCTCTGTCCTAGAAACCTTTGGCAGGTGGAATAAATGAAAACAAAATGCTACCAAAGGAAAAAAAATTAAGCAGAAAAAAATTCAAGCATTGAGAAATACTCATATTTCAAGACAATGAAAATGAGGTTGTGTTGGTCAATCACTAATTTATCTTTGGTATGTAGTAATCATGTTTAATAACAAAATAAAGTGATTTGGGATTTCTCATGTATGATTTGATCAATTTGTCCTGAAACATTTTTAGGTCCAAAGTAAGATTTCTCATGGAAATACAATAAAAAAACTTGGTAGTCTGACAAAAATTTATTATTAACAGTATGGTTTTTTTCCCTTCAAGTTACCAAATTCAGTAAAAGATTAGTTCTGAAGTCACTTTTTATAAACAATGTTCCTTTTGAAAAGATCATTTTCGTTTTGCCAGAAAAAAGGCACAGGCAATTCTGGGATTTGCATTTAGATTTTAAAGACTCTTTGTGTCTTATCCTTACTAAATACACAGATCTTCAACCAAATATTTAATTAGTGATGCAAATTTCAATGCTATTAACAGCTGGAAAAATGGAAACTGTGAAACTGACTGAGATATTTTCATTTTAACAGAAGGCTACAGTGACAAAGGTGAACATAGGAAGTCAGATTGTAAATACTAAATGCCACACTTAACTGGCTCTTGACAGTGAAATTGATTGGAAAGGTTATGTTGCAATACCAAGAAAGAAATAGTGCTATAATCATGCAGCATCAAACTCAAGAATATACTTTTATATTGCCAGAAATCAGAGTTGAAATAAATATGCTACTTGAAATATTTTCTGTATGATCACTATATGCAAATGAAGTGGTAAATACTATTCTTTCTCTATTGCAAAGGGAAACAAAAGGTTAAGAAAATGCCAGACAGAAAATGCTAGTAAGTAGTTACTGAATTCACCACATGCCCAGTGGTCTGCAATGATTTGGGGAGAAAAAAAAAAACATTATCCGTGACATCAAAATTTCAAGATTTTATAGCAGACTCACTGAGAGAGAAATTAGGGAAACAATGCCTTTTACAATAGCATCCCCAAAAATGAAATATCTAGGAATCACTCTAACAAAGGAAGCAAAAGACCTCTACACTGAAAACTACAGCACTCTGAAAAAGGAGATCAAAGAGGACATAAGAAAATGGAAAGACATCCCTTGTTCCTGGGTAGGAAGAAGCAATATAGTGAAAATGGCCATACTTCCAAAACTACTATATAGACTTAATGCAATGCTGATTGAAATTCCAACAATATACTTCACAAAACTAGAGAAAACAATCCAAAAATTCATTTGGAACCAGAAGAGACCTAGAATACCAAAAGCAAATCTAGGCAACAGAGACATGGCAGGGGGTATCACAATCCCCAACTTGAAACCATACTACAAAGCTACTGTGATAAAAACAGCATGGTACTGGCAAAGAAACAGACATAGAGCATAAGCTCCATGTGGTAGCCTGTTAGGAAGAATCCAAGACCCTGTTGCAAAAGTGAATCTATATTTTAACAATATCCCCAGGTGATGTGCACACCCTCTTGCATTTCAAAAGTGTGGCTTTACATACCTGGTGTTGAACGCATATACATTTATCACAAACTTTAGGTTGCTACAACTAAAAATAATTGAGTTTAAGTTTGTGGCCTCCACTGTCTAGTGAAGACTGTTTTAAAAAGTAAAACAAGTAAGTTTTTAGGTTTATAATTCATACATAATTTTATTGAATCCAGAAGTGTCATACATCATAAGGACATAAGATGATATACAGTCTAGTTGAAGACATATAAATTAATCAGGATATATTTAGATGCCTAATTTTACATGATCACATAATGCTAAGTGAAATAAATCATACTCAAGCTTAAATATTGCATGGTTTCTCTTTATGAGAAACACAAAATATACATAAAGAACAAAACAAAACATAGATAGTAGGAAGTAGGAAGATAGATCTTTTTCAGATGGGAGCAAAATATGGAAGGAAAGCAGCAGGAAGAGAAAGGAAGCAGATGGAAATAAAGGAATTAAGATGTATTATGTATGTGTACCAATTCCCCACAAGTAATGGGAACATTATGTACTAAGAAAGACAAAACAATGGGCTATAAGAACAAGACAGTTCAGGGCCGGGGATTTAGCTCAGTGGTTTTGTCGCCTGCTGCACAAGCGCAAGAGCCCAAGTTTGATCCCTGGCATCAAAAAAAAAAAAGAGAGAGAGAAGAAGGCAGTTCCATGTAAGCTTGAAATATCTCTTTGAGGGAGTAGAGGAAATCATAGAAAGTACCCTGAGAAAAGATGAGCATCCAAGACAAAGCCAGCAGAGGCTCTGAGGGCCTGGCAGAGGCACTTGATTTGGTGAGGTAGAGCTCTGGAAGTCACTGTGTTTGGGGGGTTTTTGTTTTTGTTTTTTTTGGTACCGGAGATCGAACTCGGGACCTTGCGCTTGTGAGGCAGGCAGCAGAACCACTGAGCTAAATCCCTAGCCTGTCACTGTGTTTTATAATCAATCACATGTTGATGGTATGAATCTTAGAAAGGTTAATAAAATAAAAATGTATATTATTGTAGAGATGAACATGAGTCAGAAAGACAGGCAAGAAGCTGAGGGTCAGAGCTGGGCTTGTAGATTTAGATCTCATCAGCCTGAAGGTGTGGCTAAGATCGCATGAGTGAACACACCACATACTAGGAGAAGCAGGTGTAGAGCCAAGAAAAGACATCCAGTTCAGTCAGCATTCCATAAACCACAATATGTTCCCAGGAGAACATTTCTCCCTTGTGAAAAAATAATGATTAACACCTGGTCCTTCCCCAGAAAGAGCCATCTTGGTTGTCTAAAATTGTCTAGAATTGCGAGAAAAAAAGGTGATTAAAAAAAAAAAGACAAACAGGAACCAGAGGAGATACTGAAAGACAGAGAGCAAGAATACAGAAAGTTAAAAGCAGAGATAACTTAAAGCAGTGGCAGAGGCATTTGAATATCCAGGGAGCATGTGATACAAAATCATCTAAAACATTTTAGAGAATGAAGTCTATTAGTTTATGTGTTTAAAATCCCTAAACTGTTAAGTAATTTTTCAAGCTTTTAAACAGACAATCTAAACTTTGGAGGATGAGAAGACTCTAATGTAAAAGTTTTTGCTATAGCAAGGCTTGTTTGGAGAAGAAAAGTAAATACACTCATAGAATATATATTCATCGTTTGCCTTCTTTATGCTCCAAAAATTATCAAAACAGCACACATATCCAGGCAAAAGCCATAGGAAGTCGCTTACTGTCTTCTATAATTATGTAACTGCCAAATCCTTTCCCAAGTATAAGAAACTTCAAAGCATTCACAAAGAAGATAATTACCACCAGGCAAATTCAGTGGCTTAAAATATAAGCATAAGATTTGCTTACATTTACAAAGCTGTAGATTTTACTGCTCATATTTTACTTAATGGAGCTGATGTGGAATGGGGACAGACTTAAAGAACAGAATTACACACACACAAAACACACCTGTGCTAACATAAAATGTATTACCAGAAAAAAATGCATTAATCACACCTTAGCTTGCTGGAGGAAAAGATGTTATTTTGTTTATTCTTGAGTGATTTGTTTCTAAAGATTACATTTTTCACTTAGAATTTTAATTCTAGGATCAGTGAAATCAAATAAAATGTAGGTATACAGGCAATCCACATCCATTAAACATGTGAGAAGTTTTAAGCATTTTATCAGATATATATAGCCTGGAATTTAGCAAAGCATGTCCTAAAAGTAGCTTTTCTAGAATTGAGAATAATCTTTCTTGATTATCACAATCATTGAAAGTACATAATCCAAGCTGGACACAAACCTCCATAATTCTAGCATTCTGGGAGGCTGGGGTAGAAGTTCCAGCCCAGCCTGGGCAACTTAATGATGTAATGAAACCCTGTCTCAAAATAAAAAAAGGACTGGAGATGTAGTTCACTACAGAAGCCCTGGCATCAATCCCCAATACTGAAAAGAAAATAATCCAAACAATTATTTAATATGTTATATTTATATTCATCATGCCAAGTTAACAATAATAAAATGGTTGGTACTTACTGAATGATTACATATCAACCACTATCTAAGTATTTTACATATATTTATCTCATATAGTCATCATAACTACTTTTGGACCTAGGTACAAACTATTATCTTCATTTTATAAATGAGCACAGTTAGGCTCAGAAAACTAAAAAATGAGCCCATCACTTACAAATAATAAAACTTAAGAATAAGTTAAAACTAAAATTGCTGTGACTTTTATAGATTTTTAGTAATGATATATATATATTTGATATGTCATGGGCCAGGATGCTGGTTTGTTATATGGTCTTTATGCAAATTCGAATAAAAATGAATAACTGTGACCTACCTTTATCAAAAATACCTGGCAATCACTGATATAATCATATTCTAGTCCATCAAAAGAATGATAATGCCGGTCCCCATATATTGTGCAGACTGCTGGGCATGGGTAATATGTACAATTGAACATTCCTCGTCGACAAATACTATTAAAAAATAATACGAGTTGTCTTATTAAGAAACTTGGCTTTAATTAGTGTTTTCCAAATGGGCCCCCAAAATGGAAGGTTTATATTCAAGAGCATTTACTAAACCAATAACCCTTACGAATTTTGCCAAGTCATTGTAATACTTATTACATTGAAAAATTAGGTATATAACTACCACCACATTTAAATATGCTATCCAACATCAAAGTCAAGCCTAGAATTTGTGACTGGGTTACATAGGAATTTGAAGATGGACTGAAAATTAAACACAGGTCTGCTAATAGCCAAAAGAGTATAGTATCATCTCCTGCATTTCAGGCAATTTAAAAACTTGTTCATGAGTTTAGAGTCTTTGTCCATATTTTAAGGAAATTACATTTCAACTTTTGGCTTATGCTATTGTTTTCACTCTTTTCCAAAAGGAAAACTTTTGTTAAATATGGTTTTTGTCTTCGAAACATTCAGCACTTTCTTATAAGCTTGGGATAAGTCTTCCAATTAAATATCCAAATTATCGTATTGCATTATTTTGTTCTAGCCCAAAGGAGTGTACATAAAAACAATTATGATCCCTCTTTTCATGGCAGTTATCCACCAACTCCTTACTGTCTTTAAAATCTTATTTACTGAGGCTTGATTTTGTTATTGCTGTTCAATCACATCAAGTAAATTCAACAGATAACTGACATTAATACAACTCCTTAGGAAAATTTTTGTGAAAGAAATAAACCTCATTACCAAGTATAACACGGTGTAGCAATCACTTCTCCTGAGAGGTGCTCCCAATCTTTCCAGATACATGGACAACTTTCAGGAACATAGCACTTTCCTTTGTGCTCTGCCATTCTTCCAAATGAAGAAGTAAAATATTGTTAGTATAAATTGCTAATCTCAGTTTTTCATAAGTAACTAATCTTGTCATATACAACACTATCTTCTGTATTTTCTGTAACTGTCTATGCCATAGTCTACATGACCTTTAGAGGGATGACTGTAGTCTTTTTCTTCTTTTATTAACACAATACTTTATATATCATGGTATTAAATAAATGCCAGACAAATGGTTATATTTCATTGTGTGTGTGTGTGTGTGTGTGTATGTGTGTGTGTTCATGTGGTACTGAGGACTGAACCTAGAGCTTTCACACCGATCCATTATCTCAATCCCTTTTTAAAATGTTTTATTTTGAAACAGAATATATTTCAAATTTTGATCTTTCTGTTATTCACACAATACAACTGAAATGAGACAGAAGCCTAAATTTCCAATAAAGTTAGTCATTCTGAAGAAAACATTTAAAGAGGAACTAAAGTCCCTGTCTTCACTATTTGCTACTAGAAAATCTATGGAATTTAATGATTTTTTTTTTTGGTACCAGGGATCAAACTAGGGACCTTGTGCTTGCAAGGCAGGCGGCGGAACCACTGAGCTAAATCCCGGCCCAATAATTTTTGATAAAGTAGTGAATTATGAAGTGGATAACATTTTCTGTTAGAGAATACAGAGAATAATCAAAACTTTTCAGTGCTCAAAGTTAAAATCATGAAAGCTTTGCTTAAGTGTTTGGAAGTAAAATCATAATGTGAACTTCTGAATGTTAATTTGCTTTGAAGTGTTATCTCCTTTAAAAATTACCTATTAAAAATATCTAAAGATATCTATGCATATAAAAGTTTAAATATACAAATCTCATTTTAATGTAAAATATAAATACAACTATTAATATATAAATTAAACTTATGCTATCAGAGAAGAATTAATTTTGTGCTATGAAAATATTTTGATAAGATTAAATGAATACATATTAATGTAATATTGTAATACTCTCAATAAAATATTTTGTCAATATTCTTACAATCTTAAATTCTTAAAATCAAAATATCTTTCATAAAAATAATTTTCATTATTTTAAGATAATAAAAATACATGGCTACCAAAAATAGATAAATGTATAGTTTTTATGACTTTTCTTTAAAAGGTAATAATTCGATGTTATAAAAATTAACCTAGAGCTGGGTTGTAGCTCAGGGATAGAGTGCTTGCTTAGCTTGTGTGAGGCCTTGGCTTTGATAACCAGCACCTAAAATTTAAAAAAATAAAATAAAATCTGGAATCCTGAATCTGTGCCTACTCTCTCAAATAGAAATAATCACGTATGTTCCTTTAGTGTTCTGCTTTCTTCTCAGAGGACTATGCTTCCTTATCCATGTATATGCTTCCCACTAGACTTTAAACTCCAATTTATTGCTATCTCAATGCCTAGCGCACTAAAGACACTCAGTTGTCAAGTAAAAGTTAATAAAGAAACTTATGTATATAGGTGATGCATTTTTTCATTAGATTTCTTTCTTACAGAACAACAGTGCCGTAGATTCCATAGTCTATTATGTCAACTCTCTCAAACTTCTTGTCCCTTCCATTGCCCTTTGAATCTTTCTCCTTTCTAGAAAACACTTCTCCTGAAGTCTCAGTTTAGTGCAATCTCTTCAGTGCAAATTTTTGTCTTCCCCAACTCTCCCACATGTTCCTTATACTTAGCAATTTGTAAAAATTTTTATTAAAAGATGCAACACAATAAACTAAATACTTGATTAAATTTCATATGGTGATATAAAGACCAATAACAAAAACCTATTTTTGACTATTTAGTATATATGTGTATTAGTACCTCCACCCCCAGTCTCATAGCTTCACATAGCACTCCAAACATGAGGTGTGAATCCCACAAGTCCTATATATCTGGCCAATTTTACCTAGTGATTTTAAGTGTTATGCTGACTTACAAGTTTTTCATAACTAGTCAAAAACTGGAAGAAAGAAGAGGAGAGCTATAAATCACTCTAAATTAATTGCTCTTAGTAGCTTTGTGTAGTAGGATATTGTTATGGTTTAAATCTAGAATGTCCCCCCAAAGGCTCCCGTGTTCAGAGGTCAAGATTTCAGAGGTAACTGGGTCTTGGGGAAGCCATACTCATCTGTGGAGTTCATGGCCGAACATGCTGTTAAAAGGTGGGAGCTGGTCTTCAGAACACAACCCAGAAGGGTACATCTCCCTCCCCTCTCTCTGCTTCCTGACTGCTAGGAAATGAGCAGCCATCCTCTGCCACACCCTTCCCACTCCTGTCTGCCCTGGTCCCAGCTGACTATGGACTGAAACCTCTAAAACTATGAGCCAAAATAACATCTCCTCCTTTAAGTTGTGAGTGTTGGGCAACAAGAAACTAAGACATGTATGTACTAAGCATTCACTGAGCACCTACCATATAATTGATGAATTGCA
Source organism: Heterocephalus glaber (assembly GCF_053883595.1). Lineage (NCBI taxonomy): Eukaryota > Metazoa > Chordata > Mammalia > Rodentia > Bathyergidae > Heterocephalus > Heterocephalus glaber. The sequence goes on along the minus strand of NW_028258356.1, from coordinate 11,207,860 downwards.
CATGCTCAGCCATCCATGAAGTAAATATCATTATGTCCAGTTTAAAAATGGGAACTTAATACTCCGAGTAAGTAATTTGCCCTGAGGTTCTGTAACTAATAAGGAAGACTAACATTTGAAGCCACTTTTTATCTGACTCTTTTCATTACAGTATTTTCCATTTCTTCAGTCCACAGTGATTTCTCAACTAGAGTTATGTGGTCCTTTTATAGTCAATGAACGGCTGGCATTTTCAGGAGCCCCATGAAAACAAGGGATACTAGGCTATTGTCCCAAAGCGAGCCAGATAAGATCACATGGAAGACAAGGCAAATCACATTACCATAAACAACTTTATAATAGGATGTTCTAGTAACAAAATTATTTCTATATCAATCAGAGACTCCTATGTCATCTCTAACTATATTTCAATATAATCAGAAATGGATAAAAAATTCTTTTGTTTTTTTCTAATGATACTTATCTAATAAATAACCATTGTCTAAAAGTCAAAGATTATAGTAAATAGATTGCTTAAAAATAATAGCATCAAGCACACTATATGAAAAAAAATTAGGATATGGCTTTAATCAGGCATGTATCCCTAAGAGTCAAAATTAAATCAAGCAATGTTGTCAGCTGAAATTATTTTACTATAATAAAAGTTTTAGTTTCCTTGTTCTTGATACTAAAATGTCTTCTTTGCTCATCTATTCTTTGGCCTGATAGCTACCTGTCTTTATTTTCCCAAGGGTAGGCATTTGTTCTTTTGTGACCTCCTTTTCTCGCCCTCCTATGCCTTTCCCTTTAAAGAGATTAATACCAGTCCCAAGTTACTTGTCTCTTCAACCTATTCCAGAAGGGGTCATTTAGACAAATGTGACTCTCCTGGGAAACAAACCACAAGACCTCTCTATTCTTTGCTCATAGTTTATATGAGCTGATCCCAGGAATCTTTTTGTGTGAACATGTTGATCAAGGAAGAATGGGTAACCTGTTTGCCTGAGATGGCCCTCTCCCTGTGCGCTGATTCTATTCATTACCAGATGAACAAGGGCCTGGGAGGCCAGATTAGGTGTGTGCCCACAGGAAGTTAATAGCTACCAGATTCTGTGATTGGCTTTCACATGACTGAGTATTTCTGAAAATGAAGGAAAGGTATGAAGAGTCGATAGGCTGTCATAAAATAGGGAAGTGTATTTACTGAGTACAACCCCCACACACACATACCACTTCTCACATTGCCTATTTGAGTTTTTTTTAATTGCAGAAACACCACTCAACTAACAGTGGCAGAGCACTGGCATATCTGAACCCAATGCTCCCACTCTTAACCCTTCTACTACGCAGTTTCAATACATTGCTTTCTGTAACATCTATAAGATAAAGCAGCGAGTGTCACTCTTAGAACTTAATACCAACCAGAGTAACTGCAGCAACAGAATACACAAAAGGTACGCACTGAAGAGCGTTTTGAACAAGGACTGACTAATTGTATCACTTTTCTAAAACTGCAACTGAATCGGAAAGAAATCCCAACTTCCTCCTGAAATAAGCTCTCTCCCCAATTCAGCACATTATTTTCACAACGTTGCACAATGTTGCATGAGTGGTAAAATAATTACAAGTCTTCCAGCTACCAACCTAAAGTAAGCCACAACAACAATTTTGGCTATTTCTGTAAATAATACTTTAAGAGCACTTCTGCTTTCTGTCAAATCTTGAACGGCCTGTGTTATCAAGAAAGAGAGACTCACCCTGGTGCACAAACACAGCCACTTATGCAGGGTGAAGATGGGGTGCAGGTGAAGTTCATGGCCAGGTTTGCACATGTAGTTTCACAATTTACACCCCCAGCTGGTAATTCAGGGTCAGGAAACCTGCAGTCAAAATATTGCTTTCCTTCTGGGCAGGCATGAACTTCAAAGATAAAACACAGATGAAAGACCTTTAAAAGTTCATATTTGTTCCATAGACAAAATAATCTATGGACATGCATTTGTCATCAAAATAAAATTCACCATAGAATATTTCACCAGTCATGATTAGATGATACTCTTATTCCATAACTTTGAGTTGATGAGTTTGCAAACATTCCCTAGCCAGATACCATTTAATCATCAAAGTCCTGGAGTTTGAAAACTTCAGTTGCCTTTCATAAGGCAGTAACTAGTACATCATTTACTGAGGTCAAAAAACAAATGCATAGTATAAATTTTTGAGGGCTGCAAATGTAGTATATATTTAACATTTTATACAGCCACAATGAACATGCTTCTAGATCTTGCTTCACCTGTGAGTCAATGTTTTCACGATGCTGTAGAAATATACTCACGATACCGCAGAAGTGCAGAAGTGAACATAGCACATGCAGCACTGGCAAATAGAGAGCACTTGGGGAATCAAAATAAGGTCTCTTATGTGGGAACAAAGAGGTTGTGTCTTGAGGATTCAGGGTAAGAAAGCTAGCCACCTAAACATTTCTTTAACCATGGGCCAACCCGAAGTAAATGAAGCAGAGCAGGGATAAACCATAGCTACTGAATATGGTTATGATAAACGAACATAGCCTGTGAAGATGTCCTACACTAGCCTGCATCCTCAGAAAGTAAATCTAGGGCATATAAATGAAACTTAGCTTATCATAATATGCCTGATCTTTCAAACAAATAGCAAAGCAATAGATCACAATTTGTTTTACCATCTTAACTCTTCCTGTCCAATAAAATGAATAAAGGTGCTATTATTTGCTAAGAATTTCTCTATAGACAATGAGAATTGGAGGCTCTTAATATGAGAAAATCATGAATATACAATATTCCCTAATACATAAGGTCTGAGGAAAGATATTTTAGTGTAAAAGGACTTCTAAGAAGAGAAGACAGTAAATTTCTTTTCATAGGCCATTTTTAATTGACTACTACTAGTCCTGAGGAACCAGCACCACTGACATCACCTTGACCATCTAAAGAAATGGAGGCTCTCAGGCATCGCCCCTGATCTACTGAATCAGAATAAAAAAATCTTCATTTTAACAAGATTCCCGGGTGACTGTATGCACATTAAAATCTAAGAGGTGCTGGTCTAGAGTAGTTTCCCAGTTTCTGATCCACAAATGGGTTATAACAGGTGTCTAAATCATGTTCCCAAAACCCTCAGGCCGACTGAGGTGGTACTGAGGGAGACAGAATCCCTGAGCTGATTATGATTAGCTTTGCCCTTAGGCAGCCATATATGCTCCCCCAGACTGTTCCACAAATATTCTAATTCTTAATGTGAAAAAAATTAGGAAGCAGAGGAGCACTAGAGGAACACTCCCAAGGTCACGTCCATGCGCACTGGCAGGAAGGTCTGCGGTGCACTGGTCATCCCTGCCGGAAATCTCCAGGAAGCAATAGAGCTGCATTCTCCTTGAGGCAACACTGATCTGTGACTCACCAGGAGAGGGTGTTGCTAATTTATCACATTTCACAGTCCCATTTGAACATTGGCTGGAAATAAAGAAATAGTTAATTTACAAACTCAAACCTTACTTTTTTTCTGTATCTCAACAACCATCTAACGTAAAAAATTGAGTACATATACAAATGGTACAATTTTCCCTACAAAACATTTTACAAATAAATTATTGCCTTAGGTCCAACTTGAAGAGAGCTATTTTCAGTTTAACCTATTTTTATAAAATACCTATACATATGGGCCATGGTGAGAGGTCTGGGGATGGAAAAAGAAAAATTAAAATTAATAGTCTTGACTGAAGTGTTTATACTCTAGTAAAAGTCACGTAAAATAATTTGTGCAATGTGACACACACAACACAGAAATACACTTAAGAGGTAGACAGAAAACATTTTAAAACTGTTGCCAACTGACATCATGGAAATTAAAGTGATAAGTCTGAACAGTTTTGAAGAACGCATGAAGGTTATAACACGGATATGGTAGGAAGGTTCCAACACTCATTGGAAACAAACCATGAAGGAGCCAAACAGTGGTCTGAGACTGTGCAAGGTGAGGATTGCAAGTGCAGCGGAGGCAAGGCCTGCTGAGATGCCAGGATTTTACCTCAGAAATGAGCCATTGAAGACCTTAAACAGAGAAGTAATATGATTGGTTTGGGTTTTAGGAAAATTTTCTGACAGCAGTGCTGGAGACAGAGTACAGTCAGATTTTCTTGCAATCTGGGTTCTAAGTCAAGGCAGAAAGCAAAAACAGCATACAGGCAAATCAACTTCGAAAATCCCTTAAGAAAATAGCTCAAAAGGAACAGTACACCAGTTTTCAACAACCCAACAGTTTCCTTTCATTTTTAGAACAGGTCCTGTGTTCTATATTTAAGAGCCACAGGACATGAAAAACCTATGTATGTGTGATTTAACAGTAGAATGACATTCAGATGTGGGACTTACACTGTGAATGGCATAGATAAACTGAGGCAGACCGGTCTCAGATCATATGCCGTATCTTGGACTGTATCATACAAACCCCCTTGGGACATAGGCCTTTTGAAAGGAATACAAATGACATCACTGTACTAATTGAATTTTTATCATCACATGGACAGATGGATTTTTTTGATATGCTTACATAAATATATTCAATTATATCAAATTTAAGAAAGATATGATAAATTGTCAGAGAGGAAGTGGGGCAAGACTAGAGAACAGAGCACCAGAGCTGCAGTTCAAATATGGTTTGCCCTTCTAAAACTCATTTGAAGCTGGTCCCTAATATGGTAGTGTTAGGAGACAGGGTCTAGGAGGTGATTAGGTCAGAGGGATAATATCCTTGGAAGGGATTGATGCTTGATCCACCAGGAAGGACTTCTCAGTCTCTCAGAATTTGGTTGTTTATTACAAAAGTGGGTTGCTATAGGCAAGTTTAGATTCCTTGGCTTGCTCTCTTGCTTCCTAACTCATCATGTCTGTCTGTTTCTCTCCCTCTACCTCTCCCTCTCCCTCTCCTCTTCCCTTTCCCTGCTCCCCTTTCTCCATCTCTGGGCATCATGCTCTTGGAACTGAGTAAAATATATACCAACACAAAACAAAGATGATTTACAAAAATACGTGGACAAAAAATGAGAGTCATTGCCAAAGCAATAGGATGGAAAAGAAGGAATGGACTTCAACTCCATGCAGAAAGTAGAATCAAGTAAAATACCAAGTTCCTAGAAATTTGATGGCTAGGTGTGTTGAGCAGGAAAAGAGAGTCAAAAATGACTCTCAGATTTCTGGCTTGGGAAACTATGGGGGTGGAGAAGAGATAGAGATAGTGATAAAGGTAAAATGAGTATGAGTGATACTCTGCTGTGAATACAAACTAAGCTGCTAAGCAAGGTCTGTAGAAAAGCACTGCAGAGCCAGAACCCCTGGGATGAAATCTCAGCTTGATTATCACACTGCTTGGCCACCTGTGCCTCATTTTCCTCATGTATGAACTGAAATAAAGCAACAGTACCTATCTCCCAGAGTCATGGTGATAACTATTTCCATGACAAATAAAACACACTAAGAAGGGTGTCAAGACAATAGAAGGTACACAGTAATGATGACATCATTGTTGTTATTATTATTATCAAAATTCTATGATTATCTGTAGGCACCTGTTACGCAACCAAAGGAGGAAGGTAAGGAGTTGAAAACAGATAAGGTGTCCTGCTGCATGAACACTTTCACATTTTTACAGGCAGGTTACAACTGGAATGAGTGTTATCTTATGAATGGTATCACACCAGGTTAGATGTCCCTGGGGAGGAGATACACTTACTCCCTGTATGTGCCATTTTTCAAATCGATTTTGGAATTGCTTTTTTCTGCCTGTAGGTGAACCATGAAACTAAAAGCCATTGGTAACATACAGTATTTGAACACCCACATCACCCCTAATTTCTATCTAAGAACTAACATTAATTAAAGGACTTTTGTTTCACTGTGTCACACTTACAGAATCTTTTTCTGCAGTTAGGAGTTCAAGATGCAGGCTTTCCATAATGAAGAATAATATGTGTATGCATGTATGTTTTATTCCATATGTAAATATGGTATATATACATATATGGCTGCAACAATTAAAAGTTTATATCCTATTTATTTTTACAGAACTTATATTTCAACTTAAGGTTTTATTTAGGAAATTATATTAGTACACATGTCATTTGTCAGATACACTCTCCTTCACGGAAACCTACCATAAGCCCAAGGGTGTAGGGATAAGCTCCCCAGGCTGATAAACGCTGCCCCTGTAATGACACCGGCAGTGATATCTGTAAGGAAAGTAAGAAGAAGTAAATGAAATAGGATAGAATTTTTTTCAAAAGTCACTAAAATGTGAGTACATTCTATCCTCTGTATCATTCACTGTAAGGCACACCCTTGAGTTGTCATTACTCTATGAACCTAAATGCAGCACTGTTATACAAATGGCACAAATTGTTTCAATGCTAAGTCTTATGGAGCTTCAAACTGTATTTTTTGAAATCCAATTTTAGACAAGATTTCTGTGACAAGAATAATCACAAAATATATTCCAGAAAAACACAACTGATACACGATTTTGTCCTTTGTATAAAAAATGTCTTTAGCTCATGTGAGAATTGAGAAAATTTTTAGTGCTAACAGACATTACATCCTGTTACTGAAACCTGTCACATGACATTCTATCATTGATTGATTTGGATGTGGTAAAAACAACCAGAAATACACGTCATTGTCATCCATCATATTCCTTAGTTCTTTTATAGCTATTTGGGAATATATACAGCATTAAGAAAAGGAAAAATGGAAAAAGCATTAAGGAATAGTAAGTAAACAAGCAAAAAAAGCCACTTAACCTGTAAGAAGAAGAAGAGATTAAAAACTACGCTGTCAACCTATTTCTGTGACTTACACTGGCACACAAAAGTTAAGTGTTTCCTCGTAGAATTTGCCTTCAGGACAGTTACAGCCTTCAGCACAGTCATCGTTACACTGCTCTGGGGCCGAGAGAGAAGTGCAGGAGCGGTGGCAAAACGAGGCACAGCGGTGATACAGCATGCCCTTCTGGCACACCACAGCTAAGGGCAGAGGAGAATCACTGGAGAAAGACTCCCCACCACGCAGGCCATCATAGGCTCACTTAGACACACATGGCAGATACAAACCATGAAGCGAAAGCCATTCCATACCAATAACCACAAAATATCACAGCATTCTGTAGCACAAATATACAATTCCTGACCTCAGTGGGGTATAACAAGCAAATAAAACTATTTTAAAATCTTTTAACTGACATTCCTTCACATTTGTAAAAGCCTGTACTATAATTTTTAATATATAAAGTCTACTTTCTGCCGTTATATTTTAAATCTATTTACTGCTATCCTGTCATAACCACCTTTACAGCATTCTTTAAACCGAAGTAAACTTTTAATCTTCTACAACTAACTAAACTACAGCTAACTAAATCTTCTACAGCTGACTAAAATTTTATTTTGTTGATCAATATTCATAGTTTTCATTTTTTGTTTTCTTCATCGTGTTTTTCTAAACCCTGCAATTTCTCTTTAGACAAACTGACTGATTATGGTAGACAAACTAAATAATTTAAAAACATACTGTACAAATAAATGACTAGAAAATGTAAATAAAACATAACTGACGTTCTTCTAAATACATAATTAACCCTGTGAGAATAAAATAAGAGGAATTCCCCAGATGCTAGAAGCAAGGAAGAAAATAAAATGCGGAACTTTGAGTGAAGGAGGGGTGGATCCATCACAGCAGTCTTGGACCTTGGATTTCACCCATGAGGGAAGGAAAACAAAACTTGGTCCTTTACAGAGCGAGGAATAAAAAGACCCTTATTCAAATGCTCACACAGCAACACTCAGTTGAAAGGGAAGACTCAAGCAGGGGTCAGAAAATCTTTTCTGTAAGGACCCAAACTTCAAATATTTTTAACTCTGCAAGCCATAGTCTCTGCCACAACTAATCATCTGCCCTTGTAGCTCAGAAGTAGCCAGACAATATGTGAACAAATGAGCATGACTGTTTTCCAAAAAACTTTATTTTCAAAACCACAGGGGGTCCAAAGGTTGTAGTTTGCCAAATCCTGGACAAACGAAATCTGTTCACAATACAGAAAGAAGCCACGAAAATTTCTCTAACTGGTGGTCTGTGACACCACTAAGAAATCACAACTCTAGATTTACTTTCTGTATAGATATGCTATATAAGTTTATATTACTTTTATATTTACATTACTTTTGTCTTAGAAAGCCAAAGCTGAGTTATTACCATAAATACTTGCCACTGACAACCTGGAGCAACTAGAAAAATCTTTCTGAAACCAGTGTGGGAGTGGACAGGTAGACAGAGAAGTACCCCCAAATCTGGGTGACAAACAATTTTAAATGGGGGGAGGGGATTTCATAAAGATTAGATAATTAAAATTGTAATATGCACAGGAAATATCTATTATAAGTGAGACCGGCAGATATTTTGGACTGTAATCATAAAGATTAGAGCCCAAGAACTTGGAATAATTGCCTACTACATAACACATCTATTTAACTACAGGTCAACTGCATCACTGTATCACATAACACTTTTCTAAATATTCCAATGTTTGGTATGATATTTTCATGAGATGAATACTTTCAAACTTTTCTAATTATTTCTGATGCATATTTCAAAACATATAATTACATTTTAATTTTGTTTATAACAAAAATAATCAACTTATTGACCTTACCCAATATTATCTCTTAACTTTAGAAACAAAACTAGTCAAAATTTATTGGTCTTATCTAATACATCTCCAATTTTAAGAAACTAGATATTTCATTTATTTTTCATCTTCATGTGCTATAAGAATTTCAAATAACTTATATGCAATTTTGACCTCTTACTTAAAAATAAAAGCAGTAAATTCGATTCCCAGTACCGGGAAAAAATAAAATAAAAGCACTAATAATTACAAATACAAACATCTCTAAATCTGATAGTCTACCTGTGTAATAATACTCACCACAGAATGAAATCTGGGCTCTAAAATCAATGGGGACACCACGCTGACCACAAAGGTAGGCATAGTGGGCAAGAGCATTGCATAGACAGGCACTTCCACACTTGCATGCATCATGGCGGCACAGCTGATAGTACAGCCCGGGGCTAATGTAAACGTGGCAAGAAGCAAAGAGCTCCTGGTGGATGACATCACAGTGTGCTGCATAGCCAACTAACAAACAGAGAGCCCCATTAGCATTTCATTTACTAGTTCAGATCTAGTCCTACCTATCAAGTTCCAGAACTATTCAAGCATCTTGCTTTCCTAGGAATGTACCAGGTTGTACATTACTTTAAATGAGAGTCAATGTGTTCAGCTTATAGTTTTTTTCTTTTTCTGTTTACAATTTTGGTAATACTGGTAACAACAATTCCTCCATGTTCAATAATCTTTCAGCCAAAATGCAACAATAAATAAGAAAATGTAGTGTACCTGAATAGCATGGGTAACAAAAACATTGATAGAAGCAGTAGCCTAACTCATTCACTGCCTGAGAATTGGGGAATATCAGGAGACATATCTCCAGACATCCACACATAATAAAAGTGGTTCCAGATTATGGCAACTCTGAAGATTACACCATTACTGATGATAGATTTGGAATCACTGCATTTCAATAAAGGCTCTGAGTTGAATGGTAATTGGCAGATGCCACACAGTCATTTAACTCGATGTATGCACAGTGCAGTGTACAATCTCTGGCAAGTAGAACTCAATCATGTTTTATAGACGAATCCACAAATACAAGAATAAATGAATAGGAATAGAAATTAAAGATTAGAACACATGTTAAAGCCCATAAGACATAGCTATCGTACCATTTAGAGACAGATCTGTGAAATCACATCTTGAAATTTGTTATTTTCCTTGAGAATAACCACTCGGATATTATCCTTTACAGAATCAACAAAACTAATTGACAAAATAATGTAGATGCCACCTTTCTGAAAAAGGATTGGCCCATGGTTTCTTGATGCAGTGAACTTATGTTGTTACTCACAGATTAAAATGCATCAACCTTTGCATTATCATTGTCTTTGCAAGGCCAAATAAGCTACTGGACAACAGAGATTTTTCCACTACCAAAGAATCATGCTGAACTTGTAAGTACATTTTTAGTAGTAAGGAAGCCCATTAGTTGCCTATGATATTGTTTGCTTTGGACATACATATGTATATGAAAACAAATGACATAGGCTTAGCAGTATACTGTTAGTGTACATATTCCAAACCCTAAGAATCCTGAAAGAGCAATACGATTTATCAGTGAGATCATTATGGTGTGTCCTAAGTATTTGTAGGCCAAAGCATATTTTCATTGACATTAAGTGAAGTGTAACTCAAGAAGATCATTATGAAAAACAATGGGCTTCAGAATCAAGACCAGAATTATTGGCTTTTGTCTATTTACTTTCTTTATTTGGGGATGAAGAAAATGACACTTCATGACAAAGATAAAGAAAAATGATATCTAAAGTACACATGATCGCATACACCAAATATGGAGAGAAAAGTGACAGAAAATACAGCGAAATGACATGTAATAAAGGAAATAACTAAAGCAACTAGAAAATAATGAATTTATCAATTAAATTCTACTAAAACTTTTACATGTCATTAAATTTTTTTTAAAATAAGGTTGCTCTGATAGCAAGGAAAAAAAATCAAGACAGTAAGAAACTAAATAAGATTAGTTGGAGGAAGAATGGATTAGTGAAAAGTTGGGGGCAGAATAAAGTTTTGTTAAATGGGAACGAGATTAAAAGGAGTAGATCACAGAGGCCAAATCTCTGTCCCAGCCCTCTTCAGATAGGAAAAATCAGTGAAATTAACAATCTTCTTCAAGTTTAAAAGCTTTAAATTTTTAAAAAAGATATTGAAAGATTATTTTATGTTCTTTGCAGTACACCAAAACTATTTTTTAAAGTTAATAATTTAAAAATACATGACAATCAACAGAACATTTTCACATGACAGTTACCAAAGCAGAGATTGTACATGGATATTCAAATAATATTAGCAATGTACAAAAATTAACTACATAAAAAGTAAACTAGCCAAAATAGTTACAAAAATATCTAATCACACACATTACTTTTCTTCCACAAAGCAATTTTACAAAAAAGAAAAGTCTTATTGAGAAAAACGATGTTTAAGATGGCTTGCTGTGGCATTAAAGAAAAAGCGCACCAAAACCAAAACTTTTTTGACTTGGAGCTCCACAGCCGTTGCAAACAGAACTGTGGAGTGCAAGCATTTCAATCTGTTGCCTGGTGAATTGCACAAAGCCATCCTTGGGTGACCAGCTTCCTACTTTTAAAGATATAATATGTGTTGTGAGTGAAAACTCATATCAGGATGGTAGTAAGTAGAAAAAGCACTTGTGTTATCATACACTGGAGCTGGGGTCAAACACCCTAGAGCTATAATAGCATTATTACAGTATTTCCAGAGACTTTCCTTTAGTGCTTACTCAATCTGGAAGTTCCAAAATGCTAGCTCACATTTGAGAAGAAGGAATTTCTAAACACGTAAAATAAGTAAATTTATGAATGCTAAGCAGTGGATAACATAGTCATTTTCCATTCTTTTCAACAGCCTAGAGTACATAAAAAAGCACAATATTAAACAAAAGTACATAAGGAATGACATTGATTTTGTCATAATAAGATAAATCAGAATTTAAAGTCTCTATATAATTTTATTAAATTACAGTATTATGTGGAACATTTTTCACTAGTTTCCACGTATAAGGGAAGACTTACTATTTTGCTGATTGATGTTACATGGGTCCACCACTGGGACATGGACAGGTGCAAAACAAGTGGAGGAAACTCTCCATGCATTGGAGTGAAGTTGTGGAGTTCCTTCTATCATGCCTGATGGAGAACTAGAAAGCAAAAAAAATGTTCATCTGAATCTCTCTCATTCTACTTGTTCATACTTCTCAAATATATATATATGAATACTGTTTTTCTTAATATACAAAAATATCTTAGAGTTTAAAAGTTTCTACCATTTTAAGAATTAACAATGGTATAGCTTCCTTTTATTGAAAGTTTACATGTGTCAAATTGTGGTCACCCATGCATGTATTTAATCTCAGCCTTATGAGGAAAAAAATCATCATACCCATTTTACAGAGAAAGCAAAGCAGAACCTCAGAAAAGTATTAAATCTCATTAAATGAATAAGTGGCAAAGCCAAGATCCAAACCTAGTTCTCACTGAGTTAACTAAACATGACTCACTCAAATAAAAATTTTATGTGTCTTCTTTAGGGCACAAGTGGAGACATAGGTGTGGGTAATTCATATGATTCTTTTCAAGCTAAAAACAAATACCCCAAGCAATCCATGTTTTTGGTTTATTATATCAATTTCCTTTAGGCTTCTATCATGAAATGAACAAGCAAACCAAATGAAAATTGGAAGAAAAGTTTGTATAAAAGGACCATTCATCCACGTTTGCTCACATTTTTAGCTTCCTCAGAAAATCAAAATGGGAGAGAAACATATACTCCAAAATCAGACTTAGAAATCACAACTGGTGCTTATGAACCAAATTTGCAATCCCACTTGCAACAGCTAACATTAACTAAGAGACAATCCTTGTAAGACTTTGTACCAGACATGGTCAAAACTACTTATACAAAAGCAAGGTGGGCTGCATCTCCTGCAGGAAGCTTTTGAGCGTACCATGAATCCTGACTGTGTTAATTACTACAACATGGTCCGGTAGAAGAGCAGTGTTTACCTCAGTTCTCAACAGTATTTTAAAAGATTACTCTGGCAACAATTTAGCCTGGTCACCCCCAATTCTATGGAGCTTCTCACCACAATAGTAATAGGAAAGACGGATGTGTACAAGCCATTCCATGATACTCAACCCTTGTAAACACCTCTTGCCTCCTTTTCCTATTCCTAAATATCAAACCATGGTACAATTATAAGAAATACCTAATGCAAAATCTTGTTTTGTTCAAATGAAGACACTGGCACTCAAAGAAACTATGTAAGCTGCACTGGCTTTTTCTTCTCATCCTGTCCCTTCCCTTTCTCCTTCTCCCCTCCCAAGGAAAACAAAACAAGCAGGGGTGATGAATGTAGTCAGCATTCCCAGGAGGAACTGACCTACGGGCTGGCTCTATTATTTCATTTAGTCTACTTAAAACAATATTTTTTTAATTCAGAGCCCTAATGTAGATCCATTTACTAATTTCATTTTATAACATAACCTTTCAGCTCACCATACTTGGCCTACTATCACAGGACATATAAAATACATTTTGAATTAATATTTTCCATTACACTAAGTTTACAGATTGGCATTAACCTTTGAGAAGAAAGGAATTTTAACTACTTAAATTGGAAAGCTAAACAATGTTGGAAAGATACCCCTGACTCTGAAATATTATCCTGCACCCTTATCATGCCTGACTGTTTATGCATGGAGGAAACTGGTGCCTTAGAAAGTGGCAGACAGATCTGCCATCTGTTAAACATTCACTGCTAACCCATTCTGACAAACAAGACAGAAAAAGTGGGCTTAATGTCTTTTCTGAATATCTTAGCCAAGCCTTTAACACAGTTTCTGTTTTGCAAGAGTGATAAAAGACAGCAATATTCTGACCTCCAAGTAAACACAATTTTTTTTAATTCCAAGAGCAAATTAATCACACAAGAGACAAAAGAAATTCTCTTTTTAACCTTTTTAATTTTAAATGCCAGTTCTCCTAACCTATCCAAATTCTCTTCTTGATGCCATATAAAAGTTCTACTCAATTCAGTTTGACCACTGTATACCAGATTCCTATAAATACAAGGACAAAAATATGGTCTTTACTCTCATGGTCTGTGCAGTTTTTTTGTGGAAACCAAGCAGATAAATTATGAATTTCCATAGATGCCAGAGTTAGAATTAACATTGTCTAGTGGAATATAACCTAGCTTTTTGAAACAATAATGTCTGAGTTGGGTTAAACAATAAACAAGAGTTCATGAAAACGTTTAGGAGGAGGAAGAACCCCAAGCAGAAAGAAGAATATGTGTAAAAGTGGGGTTTTTAACGATATTTCAGGAACAACTCTTCAGTGAAATGTCGCCTAGCAGTCCAGCCTACAATGACCCTCTCTAAACTCCTGCTGTTCCCAGCCACAACCACAAAGCAGAACACTTAACTTCTGAAAACTTACCTCTGGATTTTTAAGAGTGTTATTACCTGATACCTTACTTAGCACTAAATATTTTCTTTTAATAATCTTTTTATTAAGGTATTGACAAAACTGTATATATTCATTGCATACAATGAAATGTTTAAGGACACACATACTCCCAGTGAAGTGGTTAAACCAAGCTAATAAATATAGCTATCATCTCACATTCTTATCATTTTTGTGTGAGAACATTTAAGATCTATTCTTTTGGCATTTTTCAAATACAGAATATATTAACTCTAGGCACATCTGTACACAGTAGATCTCCAGAATTTCATATCGTCTCACTGAAACTTTGACCAATATCTCCCTTCCATCTACTTCAACCTTCAAATCCTGGTAACCACCAGAGTTTGACTGTAAATCTACATATTTCTTAAAAGTTCTATCCTCTCCTGATCTGCAAAATAAGCTCCTTGAGGATGAGAACCACACCATCCTGTTTAAATTGATTGCTCTTAGCACAATACCAAGGGCTCGAAATTTCTACAATAAATTATGCACTGCCTTTTCCACAGATATATGAAAAGAGTTTTGTCAATACATAGAGTACAGTTGCATTTTGGTTTTTTTACTCTGACAATCAACTTTGACAAAATTCAATTAACTCAGATATCAAAATATCTTTAGAGCTATCATTAGTACCGCATGATATCAATATTTTTAAACTGTCACTAATACAAAATTATATTAAATAAGATAAAGTTAATTTGATAGATGGCAGAGGAGAGAATGACAGGTCACAGTAAGCACACAGATTGAATCACACTAAATTCTAAGCCTAGTACCAACATATAAACTACTGTAACTCGAGTTGAATGATTTATTTGGCACTTTGGGGTCTTGGTCTTTTCCTTATCTGTAAAACAGAAACAGTAGTCGGGGGTAGCTATACAATTTAAATATGATGATCCATGTAAAGCTCTTGGAACAGTGAATGCTAAGCTCCTATTAGTTAAGTAAACATTTTTAATGAATTTGTATCCTCTAAATTACCAGCCATTAAACTCAGTTAGCCATACATAAATCATACTTACAGAAAATCATCCCTTATGTTCCCATTAAAAGTGCCACACAGACCTAATGTTCTTCTTTTCCATGCACTAGTGAGCTGAATATAAATCCTTTCCCCATCTATAGCAAACAGGATCTTTAGACCAAATGTAGTTTTTAGAAGCATAAACAAGGATGATAGTGTTTGAATTTCAACAATTCCTACAGGGAAGGAAAAGATATAAATCAGCTTTGAGGCTTACAGGCAGTGTTCTGAAATGCTAGATTATAATATTAAGGCTTCTTTCAAGACATTGGGAAGAGAGGGAGGCAAGTTTCCTGTTCTTCCATGTGCCCAGCACCAATTTTTGTCACCTTGTAGATGCTTTCTCTTCTCCCATTTCCCTTTCTCTCCCACTTTCCTGGGTCTTTAGTAAATCATTTTGATAGGTTGTCAAGTCAACATGCACTTTCTGTTGGCAAGCATCTCATAAGGAGGGATGCATTTCTCAGACATTTGAAATCTAACTTTTTCCTCAAAAATTCTATATTTCCTTAAGATTGATATCAAAAAGAGGCACACACCACTTCTTGTGCCACTTAATGAAACACATTTAAAGATAAGAAATTTGTATTCAAAGTGAACCAGTGCCAGATGCGTTCTCTTCATTGCTCCTGTATCCTTACCACAATATTCCCCTCGATCTAGTTACCAACGCCAAAAGCCTGAGGACTGTTCTTTGATCACTGTGCTCCTCTCATCCTTCCAAACCAAGCCCTTCCACTACATCATCATGTTCAGAATATTTGTCTTCTAAACATTTTTCAGTCTTTCTTCCTCTTCCCAGCTCTGTTGTCACTGTCTTTGATCCTCCTTTCTTGCATGCCCAACTTTATAAGTGTTGTCTTGTCTCCTGTCTAGCAACTCTCTGTCACTTCCACACTATTGTCTCCTATACAAACAACTACTTAAACTCCTTAAAACTCATTGTTTATCAAGTTGAAATATATGACATTGACATCTTTGTACATAAAATCGTCAAATGATGACAATTTTAAATTCAGTTCCATATGAAGTTTAATTTCCTTACCATGACATCTGAGTAGCATGAGCATGTAGTTTGTAAAACAATTTGGATCATTTCTGAGAGTTTTAACTCTGAGCGTGAAACAGGAGTGTTATTAACAACTATACTGCAATGTAGGCATAAATAGGTCCTATCTTGGGAAGCTACCATGTGTGATGCCTGATACGTAAGCTTTCCCACTCTCATCTCTACCTACTTTCCTAATCTCATCTCTGGACTTTCTTCTGAGCCTCTGCATGGGGTAGTTAGCTATGCCAGACTGGTTACAGTTCCTCCTAGGCCAGCTGCACAAGTCAACAACTGCTCTGCCACAGAACATTTTCCCTATCTCCTTCATTGCGGGAATTCCTCAATTTTAAATGCTCTGTGAGGCATTGTCTCCTTCCAAAAACTTTGCTGGCCTTTCCTGCATAAACCTCCCAGTGATAGGTGGGCTGCACTTTATTAAAAAACCCAAAAGTCTCTATGCAAATTTTTGAATTTATCACATTTTATTGTAAGCCAGTTTGCTTGTCTCTCCTCCCTCCCGAATTCTAGACCACTTGAGGTAACCACTAGGTCACATGAATATCATGGTCTCCACTATGTCTAAGGACCTCATGACACACAAGCATTCAATGTTACATAGTTGGCCAATGGAAAAAGAGAGCATTTGGGTTGTGTTTGTTTTTGTTTCTCATGTACAGAAAGTGAAGTATTAACAGTGCTTCTTACCATTCAGATTGAAGCCTTGATTAGGACTGCTGAGGATTTGTCCTCCCCTGCTGAGAGTGACTTGTTTGCTAAAATCGTCATCCAAAATTAGAGTTATAGAATGAAGGCAGACCAAGCCAAGGTTCTGCATAAAATTCAAATTATCCATGAAAGGGATGAGAGTGAGATAGAAACATAGGAAGAAACAGGGGAGATGCGAGATGTAGATGAGAGAAGGGGAGGAGAGAAAAAGAAGGAGAGAGTACTTTTAAATAAGAATTGCTGTTACATAGAAAGCTGGTCCGTAAGTGATTTAATAAAATATCTGTTACATAATATACCTCATGTAGCCCCATTCCTAATAAAATATATCTTTCTATGGTATATTAAATATGCTATATGCATACATACATAAAACATGAAATAAAAGTGTTTTCAATAAAATGCCAATAATTATTTTCTATAGCACATAGTTAAAATACTTTTTTAAATTCATTTTGCTGGTATATTAAACATAAAGTCAATAAAGAAAATAGCTAAAAGGTTTAGAATTTTATTCAGAAAGCTAATTCAGACCCTGATCAACTGCAAATAAAAGACTCAAACAGAAAGCAAGGTAGTTCAGAATACGGTAGTTCAGAACTTTTGGTGGAAATAACTATTTTGAATTTGAATAAAACTAGAAAATTAAAGATTTGGGCACAGTTTGAATACCTGACTGAGATATGAATGAAAGTTCTTGATTTTTTAAAAATTTATAAACTATCACCATATTTATTATTTCAGGGAAAGAACTAAAATAAATATTCCAATATGTTAAGAACTTCATCATAGCCTATTTAGAATGGTATGAAACCTACTCAATACTGTCAAGAAATAATCTGTGTAACATGGATTGTTTGGAAGAAAACAAAAATTTAGACCAATGTGAAATCAGGCATGCAATGTTCAAAAACTGTACATACAAATTAGGCTTAAAATAGAATGCAATTAAATATTTTTCTAGTCTAAGTTATATTTGCTTTTACATTTAGTACCTCTGAAATCAAGACTCATTATTTAATCAATGGTATGTCATGATTACTTATAAGTATTCTTTTCTTTCTTTTGTGGTACATAAGAATGGTAATAAACCTTAATCAACATTATCTTGGTTTTGGAGAAAATAATTATCCATTCATGTTACCATTCTTAATCCAGATATGAAGTTTAAATTTGAAAAATGAATGTTGCTCTAGTCATTTTGAGATGTTGTTCTTACCTGCTCACAGGGAGCTTTCTGTAAAGTAATTGTGAATTTATCTTCTCCAGTTCCTTTCACAAGGACGTACTGGCACATGCCAATAAATGAATAATGTCGGCCATCAAAAGTTGTAAAATGAGAATTACCCACAACAGAGCATTGAACTACCAAAAGAAGCAGGAGAAGAAAAAGAAGAAGAAAAGAGGAGCAGGAAGAGGAAGAGGAGGAAAAGGGGAAGGGGAGGGGTAGGGGGAGGGAGAGGCAGAGGAAGAGAATGAGGAGGGGGAGGAGAAAGAGACAAAGGAGGAGGAGGAGGGAGTTGAGAAAGAAAAAGGTAAAGAAGAGGAAGGAGAATCAGAATGAAGAAGAGGAGGAGGGAAAGGGGAGAAGGTGGAGTGGAGAGGGGAGGAGAGAAAGAAGACATAGAGAAAGAAATTAGGTTAGTTCTTGAAAACTAGGAAGTCAATTTAAGGTAATAATCATACATGAATAAAACATCTAAAGTGTATAAAGTTTACCTGTTTAACAAAATTCATTCAACTAGATTAAATTATTAAATTTAGTTTGAAATTTTTAAGATGCTAATTCTTCCATGTACTATTTTAGGTTTTAGCATATTTACACTATTTAAATAAATTTTTACCAAAGTTGCCTACTCAGAACTCTCATTAATTCAACTTTCCACTTATCCTCTAGGTATCTATATTTATATATTATTATATCCTGTATTATGCATGAGATGTCTTTATAAAAATCACTTTTATCTTCATCCCCAGTTTAAAAACATTAAAACATTTTCTTCAAAAACTTTTTAAAGGATTACCTGGACAGTCATGCTCAGTGCAGTTCCAAATACCACCAACACAAACACTAAATGAAATTATTAAAAACATTAGACTATTGGTACATAGAAACTGTAATAGAATTGATTATTATTTAAAATGTATCATATTTATAGATCTATAGAATAATTTGACTTGGAAAACATCTCTACTAAGTGTAATAACTTTGAACTGAATAACACCTAAACAATTCTCTGTTGTGCATCTTGTCTTAGTGATACCAGGCACTGAGGAACAATAAGATACATCTTCTGAGTGAAATAAATGCTAACTCCCATCTTTACAAAGACAGGAGTTTGGGAAGGCAGCAGCAGAGTCTCTGACTCTCTGACTCATCCACATCTAAGAACATGGCAAGTTGTTTAACTGAATTTCTTTTATGTACATGGACACCAAAGAGAAAAGATCTGTGACAGGTAGGTTTCTGCTTCTTGTTTTTTCTTTTTTTGTAGGACGATCCAGAGGGATTTCATGGTTAACCATAGTTTTAGTTAGTTACTTTAATAAGAAATTCTCAATCTTTGTAATCATGACCCAAAACTAGCAATATAGTCATTTTTAAATGACCCAACAGAGAAGCCCATGAGCACCCTCAAGTTCTAAGTGTAAAAGTAAGAGCAAATTAATGATTATGAATAATAAGAAAAATGCAATTGACTCACCATATTGGAATAATATTTTATGGAATTACCAAAGGAAGTTGTAAGAATCACATCATAAAAGAACATAAAGATAAACCCCCATGTAGTTTTAAAAAAATGCAAACTGCATCCCAGAATTTTAGGAAGAAAATAAGCATTAAGTATATTCTCTTAAACATCTGTCATGATAAAGTTGTTAGCTAATCAGGCAAGCAGAATTAACTGGCCATGCATTGATCACGTACCATTCAGTACACTCTTGTTCAATTTTTGAACCAACAGAATAAGCTAACCCATGAAAACCACATGGGCAGTTTTCCAAAGATATGCAAGTCCCATTGTCCATTATGAGACCTAGTAAAGAAAAACAAGTGTCACATCTCAAAAGTAATAAGAAATATTGTTTTCTTTGAAAATAGTAAATCAAATAACTTGCTAAACACCTGTTTACAATTGGTGTTAGGAATACAAATTCCCTTACTTTCAAAGAGGATACTAGTAACCCAGCTCTTTCTCAGTCATAGCTATCTTTAGAGGGTCTAGTTCAGTGGATATCAAGTCTTACTGCATGATTTACAAACACGTAATCAAGTTTCAACATACAGAATAAAGACAAGGAAACGGAAAGTGGTTTTGCATTTGAGGAAGAAGAGAGAAAGGAAGGAGAAAGTATATTCTTGATTTAGCTTCTGTTCATTCTAAGATGAGAGACATTTACACTAATGTCACACACATAATAAAGAGCTAGGCAGCGCTACTCAATGGTCCAATACACTGGTACTGCATTTGTTACTTTTCTCTAACATGTAGAGTAGATTGAACCAGAATTTAGGCCAACTATGTTAATCTGCACAGTGCTTCATTCAGCTGAATTTTTTCATAATATGACATTATGAGAAAAAGCATTGGCTTTTGTTTGGAAGCAAGGATTCATATTCTGGTGTAACCTTGTTATCTTGCATTGGCTGATAACAGCTCAGGACAGGCACTGGCTCACCCTGGTGGCCCCAACGGAACAACGGACTGAAGACAACAGATCCAGTTCCAAGTATCCCTCATTCACATAAGTATATGACCTGGGGAAAATCGTGTAATATGTCTGGGACTCTATGTTTTTAATCTGGAAAAATGAAAGGGTTTGAAATCTAAAGTCTTCTTTCTAAATGTCTATCACTACAGTAAAATCATTACTAATTTTAAATCCCTATCACTTACTAAGCTGCTTTTCATTTCAAATATTAAAGCTACATCAGGGCCAAAATCCTATAATAAAAAAACGTGAAGTCTTTTTTCTCAAACTCACCTTCACCTTGTAAATAATAAAATATGAAATATCACAAAACATTAAGAGAACAAAATATTCGCCATGGGAACTTTAGGTATAAAGTCCACGTTTCCTGGGAGACATGAAGTAATGAGCCCTTTATGGAAGACAAGCAAGCGTTCCTCTCAGCCACTTCAAATTCAACAAGGATAGGAAACTGCAACAGCCTGGCTGTCCGGGAAGAGGACAGCAAGACCACACATGACCCTCGGGGCCCTGCATGCCAGTGTCCCTGAGTGCAGGAGTGGCCTCCTCAGAAAGCACTCACCATCTGGGCAGTAACATCCATCAAGACAATGGAGATTGCTCCCAAGACACTGCTTCTCAAACGTGCAAGTAGGTGGACAACAACTGATACAATCCCGATGGACAAAGCTGTCGTCACATCTATCAGCTAAAAGGGGCAAACAAGGGAACTATCAGTTAATGTTACTCACCCCTCTTTCAAATCAATTACAGTGTTTCTAATACATGCAAATTTATAAATCTTCTCAATTCTCTAGTTTCAAGTACTAAGATAAGACTGAAATTTACAAAACTGCACAGGGCTTGAAAATTAAAAACATACTGCATGCTGAAAAGTCCTCTCTCCAGTCTTGAATAGGGTAGCCAGCATGAGAACAGGCTCTTGCATACTCAGTGGCTGCTCGACAATAGGTTTCATCATCATCAGTTCTAGGAGGTGAAAAGAGAGAACCAGGTGACAGGAAAGACAGATAGAAACTCTGCCTTACAGCCACTGATTCCAAAATCTCTGAGTGCCTGGTGAATATTTCATTAATTGATGTCAGTATGCATGTCTTTGGTTAGGGATTTAGCTGAGTGGTGCCACCGCCTGCCTTGCAAGCAGGAGGTCCTGAGTTCAATAGTTCAATCCCTGGTACCAAAAAAAAAGCATGTCATTCAAAATATATGTTTTTAGGCATGATACTGTGAAAACACACAAAAATAGAATCCCACATAAATAAGCCCAGGTACATTGACTTCATCAAAGTCTTTCACTAATTTGGTATTTTTCTTTCCAATCAAGAGACAACTGGGCCGGGGATGAAGTCTGCAAGCACAAGGTCCTGAGTTCGATCCCCAGTACCAAAAAAAAAAAAATGCCAGGGTTGTAGCTCAGCACAGTGCTTGCCTGGTAAGGGAGAGGTCCTGAGTTCGATCTCCTGTACCGGGAGAGGAAAAAAAAAAGAGACAACTACACTAAAACACATTCTATTTTAGTTATAAAATTTTTATAGACATACTTTTGCTCCTGCACAAAGCAGAACTTCTAGAATTTAATAATCATTAAATTCTAATAAAATTTAAATCCCTTTAAAATGGATAAAATTCTATCCCAATAAAAATATCAAGTATGCATATTGTTCCCAAACACCATGCTCTTGCTTGTCCACAAGCTGAAATAAAATCACTGCCAGTAGTTGATAGCACTCAAAAGCATTTTGATGGTTCCTCATCCTTCTTTGCAATACGATTCCAAAACATCTTTGAAAGATTAAACAGCATTTCACTGAAGATTTAAAAGAAGATTTTGAATTCTTTTTCTAATCTTGATAGTTTTATAACCTTGCCAAGAGTAAATAATCTCTAATTATCTTATTGTAATCACTTTAGGAGCTTCCCAAACAATAACTTCTTGTGGGCTCTTCCAATTCCTAAAGCACTGTTAAAATAAATGAGTTTATAACAAGGTAGTGGGGTTGTTTCTAAACCCAATTCAAATTCAAAACTGAATAGTTAAGTATCTTTAAAGAATGCTCTATTTTGTGAGCCTTAACATTTTCAGTATCTCTACTTTGAAAGCCATCGTCTCAAATTGCTGTTCCCCTTTTCAACTGTAATTGTAGTCATGCAGCTCATCTAGTCCAATTAACTGAGCTTTAGAGGAAAGGACATGAGCATATAAACCTCAGAAGCTCAAAAATTCTAAAATTCCAAACAAAGAGTTTTTGAAAAACAGCATAAACTAAAAGTTGTTGAACTCTTGGAAAGACATTAAATTCATAATTTACTTTAAATATGTGCATTTTTCCTACAATTAATGGTGGTAATGAAAGTCAGGAAAGTAAGTGATCACAGGTTTCTCGACTCAGTGCAACTAATATTAAAATACCTACAATTTATTAAGTGTCTGCGTTACTCTAGGAACTATGGTAAGCAAATAAACATGTGGCATCTCATGACACATTGGGCAAGAAAGAAAACTCATGACAATCGGGTAGGGAAGAAATTACTATCCCAATTTATCTGGAGAAAATGAACTTATTTTTCTATTTTGGATATCAACTTTAATAAGGAAAATGAACATTAAATAATAATTGTTTCTAATTCAATTGACTTTAATGTGTCAAAATTAAAATTATTTCCTTGCTGCTAAGTTTGGCAGTCTTGGAAGCAAAAACGTAAATTTCAAGGATTGGTATTGTACTGTATTTTCTTTCAAGTTTCAATTCAAATGTGCTCTCTATTGAGTCTCGCAGGCTCTCCCTGATAACTCAGTATTCTCCTCCACATCCGTAGCTCTTTGCGTCTGGAGCACTGTGCTATTGCTGGAGACCTGACTCTCTGCCCCAGTAGAATATGTGTTACTAGGACAAAGACCAGTCTAAGTTATTTCCGTTTCTCCAAATGTGGCATAATGCTGAGCTCAGAACAGATACCCAAAAGATGAGTGTTGAATTGAATTCAATATACCATCATAACCCAAGCAGGAAATTAATCTGTGTTCAGCCAATTCACACTTCTTTTTCATGGTACAGGGTTGTTGTGATTCAGTTCTCTAATACAGGAAATGAAAACAATCATTTATTTCCTATTGAATGGAAGAGAGACTGTAAGTAGGTCTAGTCCTGAAAGAAACATTGAAGGAAGTAAAAGGCTGACTCTGGAAGCTTCTCACTTCTGTTCTCTCAATGCCCACTTAGTTCCGATGCCCTTCTTCAAGTATTACATACCTTTTCTGCTCCCAAACCCAGCCTCTTTAGCATGAACACAACTATTAAGGTGTCAACTAACTTAAACCAGTACAGTGTGTTTCTCTATCCTGCTTTTGTATTTGCCTTTGAGGAAGCAATTTCTCAAATTGCCTAAGAAACCAGGGTTCCAAAAGAAAAAACAATATTAATTTTCAGGGATAAAATTTCATGTGAAATGGATGTGGCAGAGACTGCTTTTTGCCTCTACTTCCTCCCTTTTTCACTATTAGAATCCCAAGCTTTTGCTGTGCATTTGACTGTCCACCCAAAGACAACATTGGCAGCCTCTTCTACATCTAGGTGTGACCATGTTTCTAAGCTCTGGACAAAGGGTTAGAAATAGAAATAAATGCCAGCTTTCTATAGCCTTTCTGCTTTTCTAAGGTCTAAAACGTGGACATAGGTCTAAACATGGTGAACCAGTTTAGGCCCTGAACTTGTGGATGTGGAGGATGTGAGGGAGATTAATGGTAATATGTCTTTTACTGTAATAATCTTCTTCATTTAAACATTCACTGCATACTTTGATCATGCCTCATATATTAAAAAGCACACATATATTAGAAATTAATTTCTCTTATTATTTTGATAATTCTATTTCATTATAAGTAGTATCCTCTGTACTCTTATGTGTTTTATTTTGTATATTTCAAACATTTTGAAAAAAACATTATGTACATATTATATATAGGCATATATACATATACATATGCTCTAAATTTCTGAACAAGATCAGTTGCACAAAATGTTTCAGAGTTCCTGTATGCTGTCCGTGTTGCTGTGTAAAATATTCAGGTTGTAAGTGCCATCCCAAAAGCATTTAATAGCTGTCAGTACAGTTTATATTTTGCATTTCCTGTTACATTTTGCAAATTGCTCAAATGTCCAAGTTACAGAAATATACCTTCTTCCTCTTTTTGCATAAAGAAAATATTGCTATTACTGATTATTTAACTTACTTGCAAAGATCATTAACACAGCTGGCAATATATAAATATGGATCAATATATTCATGGCAGCTCAGAAAAGGAAACTGCAACAGTATCTGACACTTGAAGAAGATTGCCTGTATGTAAAAGGAATCCAGACACCAAAACATGGTTAATGGTACACATCTAATCTCAATTTTTAACTTTCTGTGAGACTTTGTTGTTAACAAGAAACAGAAAATAATTTATACTTTTAAATTATAACCAATGGTTTTCTAACTACAGATTTTCATGATAAATACTGCATTTGTAAAAATCATCACATTCAGTATTTTCAAAATAACTTTAAAGTTAACCCCTACTGCAATTACATTTCATGGATTTAATATTTTAATTATGTTGTGTCTACACTTAAAATATGTACTGCCAAATAAATAGATATCATATGTGTACTTCATGCCTCACATGACACAATTTTTCATATCAAAGTTACCTCAAATGCAGGCATTCCACTGGAGCATGGATTTGGAAAATCTGAGGGTGTGGGCACACATTTGGAGTCATCAGGTGTTTGCACTGACCAGCTATTTGCAAACATAGCAATATCTTCTGTGTAGTCCTCTATTTCACACAAACACACACAGACAGCTGTCATCTATCATTTTTCCACAAATATAGACACTGTTCTTCAACATTAACTTCCGGGGCAAAAAGTTAAACTCAAAAACTTTGTAATTACCTATGTGATAGCAAACTGTAACATTACTTTAACATATTAAAAACAAATTGAACAAAGTGCCAAGTAAAAGTACCATTAGAAAAGGCAAATTGCATTTGAAACAACACAGAGAAGGAATGAATGTGAACTGGTCCAACATATGAGGAGTCAGCAAAATATACACTGAATGTTTAAATTTTAAAAATTTGTTACAGTAAAAAATCACCATTAATCCCTTTCAAAATACCTTGCAAACACATTTATCCCAATCATTCTTGCCATTTTCTGAAGCAATTCTGGAAGTTCTCTTTCGGGAGTGTCTTCATAAGGTGTGATAAAGGAATGGTGAATGTTGCTGCCAAATGCCACCCAACAGCAAAACAAACTCGCAAAAATATTAGTGTGTCCTCACTCACCTTGTTCACGGGATCTGGCACCATGCTAGGTCTGGTTCTTCTCCAAGTTACAATGATCGTGAAAGGTAAATGTTTTGGATCAATAGAGGACACTGAGGCAGCCACAACATCACAACTAAAGACACAAAATAGGACTTCCAGAACTGCTTCAGAAAGTGACAAGAATAATGCTATAACCATGTTAGAAGCATGGGGGTGTATTTTTCAGAAGGATCAATGGCAATGTGTCTTACAGTGATTATTTTTTTAATGTAAGCATTGATAATATTTTATCACACCTTGTACACACTAGGAAACTGTTAACTAGCCAATGTTCAGTTTTTCTGTAAAGGAGGAAAATACACACAAAATTAAGAAACACAAATAGAAGTTTACAGTGAAGTTTTTCGGATAGCTGTAGTGCATTTGACATTAGTCAGAACCATACTAAAGTTGTACTTCCATTTTGAGGGTCTACAACAATAAAAATTTTTTGTTAAGCTCTTTGGGACATTTCAAAAATCAATCACATACACAGTAAAGAGGGAAAAGACACTGTAAGAAGAGACAACTAAGAAAAATTTCATCTAAAATTATGAATAGTGAAATAATTAGGACACACGTGTAAATACCGAATAGTTTCTCTGGTGTGAAAAACTAAAAGTGTAAATAAGGATCAAAATGTATAATTAGTATTGTGAAATAGGAAGAAAAGGTCTAAAGGAGTAGGGGAAGTTTGAGGGGTAGGGGAAAGAAAAGAAGGGAAAAGAAAAAATATGAGAAAAGGAAAGAAATGGAAACAAAGTCTTTGCAAATAGGGAAGGGAGGAGGGGGTAAAGGGAGAGCAGGGGAATGGGGAAAAATAAGAACCAAGATGCATCTTGTAAAGGTACAAGATCCTAATGATGAATGTAACTGTACTGTATACCTAAAATGTACCAATAAACTTAATGAAAATAAAATAAAATGATGAATACTGGTTCTAAAAAGAAAGAGCCCAGTATTAAAACACTGAACCAATCCCAGCATATTTAGGAATAAAATTTAGGAGTTCGTATGCAAGCCAACAGATATTTTAGTGTGAACACTTGGAGCTCATAGCTCCAAATCAAATTTAAATTGTTTTGTCAACTGAGCTGTGAATAAGTTCAGGGCCTGGTAAGGAGCTCTACATATCTTAACTCTGCCCTACACTCAGACACAGAGTGTCTCAAATCTCAGGAATGTAGCAGAACCAAACCAAATGCCATCTCAAAGCACCCCGAAGACAGACTTCAGAATTGAGCTTTGGGCGCCTTCTACCACCCAGTTGGGCATGGTCGTAGGGCTACCACAGGTGTCAATCTCACACCACTGAATAAAATTCAAACAAGGCTGCACCACTCTTCCTAATATCCTCAAGACTGCACGCTGCTACCAGATGTTGACAATATTATTAAATTCAGTCTCTATCTGAATGCTTTTCTCCTTTAGTGTAAAATTCCAAATTGTACTGTAGCTTGGAAGACTCTGCATGACCTGGCACCTGTACTATCTCCTACTTCTCAACCTACCCAATGCCTCCTGTATCTTCCATCCTTATTTTCCTTCGACTATCTCCAATCATACTGGCTTTATTATGCTCTTCAAATACCCAACCTCCTTCCCACCCCAGGACATTTGTTCCCTCTCCTCCTCCTTCAAAACCACCCTTACTTCAGATTTTCCTTCATCTAGATCTCTTTTCAGTTGGCCTTCTCTACATGATCTGGACTAATGCCGAACATGACTTGCTGTTTCTTTAATCTCCTTTTTCTGCTTTTTTCATGGTTACTAATTAAATTATATTTTATTTTTTCCCTTTATTCATTTAATCTTTTTCTATAATATGCGATAATATTATTATCTTTTACTACATGAACAGAGAGAAATTGTCTCAGCTGTTCCGTTGTTACAGCCCTCATTTAGTATCTGGCATATAGTGGTTGCTTAAAATATACTTGCTAGATAGGTGAATAAAAATATATAGGGTAGTTAGTTTGCAAAATTTATTAAATTAGAATCCTAGAGCTTTCAAATTTGTCTGGTCTACTTCATTATCTCTGGTACTGTTGGGAGTGTTACATGCTGAATAAAGCATGGACATGCTCTAATACACTTATTTAAAAGTGGGACAAATGATGTCCATTTTAAGTAAATTTATAGTCACATTTTATTTCAAAATATCACTTTTTAAAGTCTAACAAAACAAAATATTTCCTAATGACCCCCTGTTTCAATGTTTATGCACAAATTTTAGTGCTACTGAACAACCTGGGCAATTCCTTAGAGTTCACTCCAATCTCAGCTTTTGAACAACATAGTTAGTTATTTTTTTACTACAATGCATTAATAAAAGAGTCACAAGAGTTGTTTATCATGAGACTTTAAATCCATATCTACTGGTGATCTGGGAGCCTTCTAAACTAAAATTACAGTGCTTCCTATGAAATATCCTCTCCGTAGGATAATTTAGTGTTCATATGGGGACACTTTTGATAGTGAAGCAGAAGCATTATTAATTATTATCCTGAAATAAATGAATATAAATCAAGACTTCCAAATTGTTGCATAGTGAGGCGTAAACATGAATTATAAAAACAGAATTCTAAACTAGACAACAAATTAAAATCTTCCTATGTGCACAGAAATTCTGAAAAGTCATTTCTTTGGGAAGTCATCCCTGAAGAATAAGTAAGAATACAAAGAAATAAAGTTTTAATTGCTCTTAAGAAGTTATATTCCATAGCATTCAAATTATCCAACTCTCTAAAGATTGATCTAATCAGTACACCCTAATTTTTTTTTAAAAGTAGGCATCTTAAAGTTAAAGATAATACAGATCATCTGTAGACTTTTTTTTTACATTTTTTACAATATGAGAAGGATAGTAAGGTAATTTCTTCTCAAATCCCTACAAATTTTTCTTAGATTTTTCTAATTTTAAAATTCTCTCCTCCCACACACTTCCCAAAGTCCTGCCAAGTCAGTCACCATAATCCAGTTTAATTGCCTCCTGCCAGTCTTCTTTGCTACTAATCTGCCAATGCCCTTTTGCTTGTTGCCTCTCTTATCTCAATGTGAACAACTGTTTGTATTCCAGGTTATTGAAGTCTTTCTGGCCCTTTGCTCAGATTCCTAAGCTCAGCCTCCTTGCCTGTAAGAAAAACAGATGCTGTTTTCTATCCTATCTCCATACACATTCCCTGGACGTCCTAGGAGGGGAAGATGCCCAATACAGTCTTTTGTGACACGAAGATCTGGCCTGAATATTTCTTGTCATGAAGCTTTGATACAGAAGAAAAATAACAATAATGACTATCTGACTTGTTCTAATTCCAAAACTTTATGTCCTAATAGTCTTAAGATTCAAAATTTGAATTCTTTCACTCCAGATACTAACCAGATGCAAAATACCATTTCATGATGATGCCAATGCTGTACATCTGTATTGTGCTCACGCACTTTTGAGCACTTTTATTTACATTTTCTCATTAGATATTCACAGGCTAGGAACCTCTCGGGTTCACTATTATTATCTCCATTTTATATATGAGGAAATTGACTCCTTGGAGTCCTGGTCTCTAATGCAGCTCCTAGTAAACTAATCTTGATGATGCATTATCCATCTTGGGAAAAATAGTTGCATTTTAATAAGGGTTTCTTAAAGCTATGTAAGACATTTTGAACCATTTTTATTTCAGCTCTATTATAGTCTTATTGAGGCATACTTAGAGATGATTATAAATTAAATAAAATGTATTGAGTGTTATCTATGTGCCAAGCACTCTGAGTATTTTACATTGATTACCTCATTTGATCCTTGCAACTCTATGATATATACACTATTATTATATCATTAAAGTTACGATGTTTAATAAATGGCAAAGGAGAATTTGAATCCCACAGTCTGATTCCAGAGACCACACTCTAAGTGGTCCTTGTATTGTTCCCTAAAACACAACATAGGGATAATTAATCTCCATTAATTTTGTAACATAAAATAAAAAGTATTATGTAGTAAATATACACTTTGTTTTTCTTACAATTTTATTTTAATCTCTTTATTTTAATGTACTACAAGAAAATATTAAAAAGAAAATATTAAAAAGAACTCTTCTTACTTCTATGAAAAAATAAAACAATTTCAAATTATACTATCAACGGCAATTGCCCTCATACCTATCTACACACAGGACTGAGAACTGGTCAGACCTGTAATCCAGCCTAACATAGTCATTTACAAGCTATGTTACCTGGGACACATGACCTTGAATCCTCTTTGTAAAATTAATAGTACTCACCTTTCGGGTTATTGAGAGGGTTGTGAATAATAAAGCTCCATGCTCATATTAACTATTATTATAACTAGTAGCAAGGTGTCTAATTATTATTACTAACTATCCTGTGAGTTCAGAATTAATATATCCCTATTTTAAAGATGAAGAAAACAAACATCAGAAAGAGTAAATGATCAAATTACAGAATTTGTAGGAGTTGAAACTAGATTCAAAGACAGGCCTGCTGGAACTAAGAAAAAATTTTTTATTGCACCTCTATGTTTGGACCTAAATCATGATTATGGTCTGTAATTCTCTTATTCTTTCACCATTGTACACTGGTACTTGAATTGAAACAGACTACATTTCTAATAACAGAAGTAGGTTTCATGGCTTAGATTTAATAGCTGATTTAATAGATTTAATAGTCAGTTTATAAAACCTTTCCAAGTTCTATTCTGCTTTTATATCCTGTTCACACTTTATTATATTTACAAAACTATTGTCTGTTAGTTATTTAACTTATTTCTATCAAGACTGCGTGAAAAATACCTTTTTTCCTAAAGTAAACATGTTTGATCTGAAAGAATTTGAGTCACTAGAACATAAACTCCGAGCACAGAGGGGTGTTTGTTTTGCTTACTGATGATCCGAAGTTCCTAGAGCAATACAGATGTAGCCCAACTTCCTGACACAAAGCAAATGCTCAGTTAATATTTGCTATGTGAATAAATGCTGTGTGTGATTTAGCAAATGTAAATTGGCTCATAGATTTTTTTAAAGGCTTCCAAAATGTTTTTCTACCCAAACTTCCATTAAAATCAACAAAGCAGGCAAGTGGTAGCCAGGAATTTCCCCCAACAAGTCTTGTGGGCAATAACTGTTTGATTAGTGAAGGAAGAAGTCTTTAGAAAGTACTCATCTATTTCTTCTGCTCCACTTACCTTGCTGAATTATGAAATCATCAGATTGAATATCATTGTAGGTGCCACATAGGCCACATGATTTCCCTTTATGCTCCTCAGATAATTTGAGATAAATTCCCGATATTCCATCCCATGCCAATGAAAAGCCAAAAGTTGTTTTCACCAGAATGTAGTCAGCTAATTTCTCAATGAAAACTTGTCCAATTGTCTGGGGTAATGTTAAACTTGGATAAAGAACAAAGACCATGTAAGGGTTACGATGAAGGTCAATATAGATGATACATTTTCTTCTTACAGTGACTCAGATAATAATTAAGAAAGAATTATTGCTCAAACTTATTGAATACACTTTGCTTTGAAATTTTCCAAGCAATCACCCTATAGGAAATCTAAACTTTTTGAAAATTTTTAATATTGAAATTTAAAAACAGCAAAAATTACACTTTCCCCACACTGATTTGGAGTTGATACTTACAAATGGATGCTTCTGTCAAACAACCAAAAATACTCACCTGCTAATTATCAGTAATTTTTAATATCTGAAAAACAACCTTGCCTATTTAGAATACTGAGAGCTTAAAATGATTTTATTTAGAAAATTATAGATAATCTAAAAATTCTGCTCAATAATTTTGAGATATAAATAAGCAATTAATATGCAAGTACACTTGAATTCTGATATTGATTTTATTTTCAATGTGTCTACAAGAAAATAGGAGCTTCTGTGATCAAAATGTCACTTTGGCACAAGTAATTGTTTTCTAAAAGAAAAATGTCTAGGGATGATTAATTACAATTTACATTTTAATGTTGTAAGAATATTTTCAGGGATGTAATATTCTTTTTCATGCAGTACTACATAGAGATTATATTCTTAACCTCTAAATTGGATACAATTTTGCACATTTAAGCAAGAATTAGAAAGAACATTTACATTCCTGATCTAATGTCTAATTGTTCTACTTAAGACAAGCATGTGTACATACAAAGAAAATGGGAGATATAAGGCAATCAAAATTAAACAATTGGGGCTGGGGGTTTAGCTCTGTGGCTCCAGCTCCAGCTCACAAGCGCAAGGTCCTGAGTTCGATCCCCAGTACAAAAAAATAAATAAATAAACAATTGAACATTTTAAAAGCAAAGTCACCTAGAAGGCATATGAAAGGGTGCAGTTCTCCTCCCATCCACAAGTAGTGCAGAAAAAAGCAGGTGCTAACACTAGAAGAAATTGGAGAACAACTCATTTCCATTAAAACAACCATTTCAAAATAGTATTATAACCCTTAATGTGAATGAGGTAGGCGGTTATTAGGTATATTCATACATTTCTCTCAAAAACTTCAAATTGGCGATTTCTTTTCCAGAAAGAACACGGCCATATGTAAAAAAACAAACTATAAAATTAAACATAACAGCACTCAAAAATGATAATCCTTAAAGAAGAAAACAATATAAAACATTTCTAACCATTTTCATGGTTGTGTTTGCTTTGTTGTGTTTTTTCGGTACTGGAGATCAAACTTGAATCCTTGTGCTTGCGTGTGGGTCAGGTGGCAGAGCCGTTGAACTAAATCCCTGGCCCTGTTTTGTTTTGTTTTGTTTTGTTTGTCTTTGCAATACTGGAGATTGAACACAAGTCCTGATGAATATTATGTAAACGCTTTTTACCCCCAGCTACATTCCTAGCCCACAAAATTTTTTGCAGAGAAATATTTCCATAAAATTAGTTATCAACATAGGAAAATAACTAAAAGTTTAAATAATAAGACTACTTAAATATTATCTTAGTTAAATATATTCTTATTAAAATTATAAATATGAGGAATTCATAGTAAGTCAGTAAGAAACAACATTGAAAAATATCACTTGCTTTGAGTTTGTAAGCTTATAAAAACTACACTTTTACAAAATGAATCTAAATTATACTTTAAAAAAATGAATCTTGGTGAGCGTGGTGGCCCACACCTGTTATCTCAGGAGGCTGAAGCAGGGCTATTGCCACAAGTTAAAGGCCAGCCTGAACTACATAGCAAGATCTTGTCTCAAAAATAAAATGAATCTTGTTCTATAAACATATTTTATAGTAATGGGATGTTAATTGATGAAAGTATAGTTTAATTGAGGGTAATTTTTTTGTTTTGATCACTTAGTCACTTGGGTTTTCACAGTAAATTTAATTAAATATACAATTTTTGAAAAGAAAGGTAGATAACTGATTATCTTGAAGTTTATAACATAAAAGAATGCTACCGAAATGAGGGGACAATAGAGCTAGACGAAAAAGTCTAATACAAACTCCAATGAAAATAAAGTGAGTTCTGAATTTATTTTATAATAGAAAATATTAAAATATAAACTAAAATGAATACATAGATTAATGCCAAAAAGCATTCGGGAGCTTATTTGTGCCCCAACCCCTTATTTCTCAGATGAGAGAACTGAAATCCAGAGAGGTAAGGCTTACTGTGCAGAGCCACACATGTTTGAGTGCATTTTGGCAAATATTTCTCTAGCACTTGCTGCAAGTTAGGCCCTAGGCCAGAAACAGCATTAGTATAAACAGCATTACTGAATAATAAGAAAATTACCCTTTTTCTGTCATACAACTGGAAATCCTCATAGAGATACTTTCTTCTTATTAAATCTCAATGTTATGTCTTCCATTTAACACAACTAATATTCTTGAAAATCTATCTGAATGGTATCTCTGCTCTACAAAATATAATAGTTTTGGGGTGCCTGTTAAAAAATCCCATACAGAGAATCTTTAACTAATTAAATCATGTATAGGAAATACAGGCTTAACTATATTATCTTCAATTCAATTGCCAAGCTTTTTTATAAGAAAATGATAAAGAAAATAAGCCCAGAGAGGTGGAGGGGTAGCTCCTGGTGCCAGATTATAACAAAACCCAGCTGGTGCTTGGTCCAAAGCCATTTCTGCTACTACTTGCTGCCTCTTAGGCAATCTGAACTGAGAAAAAACATCATGATTGGAAAGAATCCCCATGGTCCAAAGGTCTGATAAAGAATTCTGAATGATGAATAAAATTCTTCCATCTTACAATTTACTTTTTCTGGCATAACTCAAATAGGAAATGTTTAAAATTGAGTGTCTCTATAATTATGGAGACTGCGAGGTAGATTATTCCACAGTATTTCTAGTTTAAAATGCATAAAATCTTCTGTCAAGTATATAAACATCTCCTTTCCCCAAAACTCTCAGGTTATATTCTTGGCAAATAAGAAGCCAGAATCGGCTCCTCTCTGATCTGTTCAACAAGGCCAGGTATTTACTGGCTCTGAGTCTCAGAACTTCAATGGAAAATCTCAAGGGACATTCAAACCTTGTTCACATAAGCTTGGAAATGACTCCTAGAATCCTTTCCAAACTTAAATTGATTTTTGTAAGATCCTGTCTTAAAGTAAAAATAAAAAACAGTATTTAAAAAAGACAGCAAAATCATCAGAGTTGAAGTATAAAGATACGTCTGGAATTTCTGAGGGGAAAATGATAACTTATTTCTACTGCTATAAACGCATTTGTATCCTGCACAATGATTAGGACGGTGAACCTGGTTAGATTCCTGACCACTTGGTTGGCCTCAGAATCTACTTATGTTTTGCTATCTAGGTGATAAAACTTTCAGACTACTGTTGAAGAAAGCTTTACTATTCTCCACAATTCACTGTCAGTCTGAGATACTTGAAAATTCTTTTAACTCATGATGTTATTTTTATTATATTATTCAGCATATCTTACCTGATTCCATCCTTTTTAATTTCATGACCATAAATTCGAATTTCCTCTTGGTTTGAAAAGAATAAGCTGATTGCGCGATAACAAGAATACACTGAACCAAAGCATTTGGGGCTATTATGAACCTTTGAAGTAGAAAAAACAAAAGAAAACATAGGAAGCAAGACCAAACACAATTATCTAATATCCACTTGGGTTTCTAAAATTAAAACATAAAAGGGCCAGGGATTTAGCTCAGTGGTTCTGGCACCTGCCTTGCAAGCACAAGGTCCTGAGTTCGATCCCCAGTACCAAAAATAAAATAAAATACAATAAACTTACAACATATGTTTACGGTTCTATAGTGCCCTTAGTCTCACAACACTACATAGAAAGTTAGGTACACATTTAGGATTTTCGAAAGAAAAAAAAATATTTACCTCAGAAATTGATAGAGTCAACATCTTAAAAATACCAGTCAATTCAGCATATTTTTAAACTGATCCAAATCTCCACATGTTACACATTAATATTCTGAAGTTACATGATATATATTGGGAAAAAAATGGTTCTGATAGGAAAAGTGTAGAACACCACATATATATTCATAATATTTATGCTCATATTTTTTACATGTTACAGAATAATAAGACAGAGCTTCAAACAGAGCACACTATACCAAGCAACACTTTTAATTGATCATGATGTCACTCAAGTAAAATTGATTTTATTTGTTT
This sequence comes from Heterocephalus glaber, assembly GCF_053883595.1. Lineage (NCBI taxonomy): Eukaryota > Metazoa > Chordata > Mammalia > Rodentia > Bathyergidae > Heterocephalus > Heterocephalus glaber. The sequence goes on along the minus strand of NW_028258356.1, from coordinate 11,172,078 downwards.
TTATTTCCAGGCATTTTAGGGAATAATGGTGAGAAATTTGGTTTGCTAGTAAAAAGAAAAATAAAGAAAGGAAGATAATAAGTGTAGAGGAAAAAAAGAAGAAATGAGAAAAATGAATGTTAGATTCTCATATCAGAATTAATTTCAGAAGGTCCAAAGTAGTAGAGTATAAATAATAAAACCATAAATAACTGGAACAAAGATTATATATAAAAGATAGATATCTATAAATTATAATGAAATTTGAAACATAAAACCAGTGAGAAAAATCACCAATAATGAGACAGATTTTAAAGACTGTAGCAATCTAATATCTGAATTTAATGTTTGATCAGTAAATTTTGTTATTCACCTATTGTGTACTAGGCACTATTCTAGATCCTGGAGATATAGAAATTAACAAAACAGACAAAAATATTTTCCTTCAAAAAGTATGTATCTCATTACAGAAAGGCAGTTTAAAATATAACTAAATATAGCTAAAATGCATTATTTGATATATGATGTTAAGGAAAAATATTCAGGGAAAGGAGATAGACAGATTGTATACGTCAAGGCCTGGTGGGAAAATTTAGATTGAGTGGCCGCTTTCTGAGGTGGTGAGATTCTGGTAAAGATTGCTTATGATAACATGCCAAATGGGAAATCTAGCAGCCCATTACAGGAAAATGGAATATGAAGTATAAAATCCTGAAAAGGAAGTATGAAAAAAAGTGTTCTCAATATCCAGGAATGCAGAATCTGACCCGAGGCAGAAAGTTGGAGGCTTCTTCGTTGGAAGAACAAATGGAAAAAAGACATAGACACACTAATGTTTGGGCTTTTACCTAATGAAACTGGATGATCCCTGCTCAGTCTCACATTGTCTAAACAATACTCTTCCACATATTAAGAGTTTCAATCAGCTATGAGAGTTCAATTCTCAAATGTGAACAGATAGTCATGAATCATTAATCATTTCATAAAAGTCTCCAACATGAAAAGCAGACCAAATAAGCAAAAAGGAAAAAGTCAAAAATCAAAATCAAACAATACATCAAAATCAAAATAAAAAATAATTCAGAAAATAAACTTACAAAGGTCATAACTAATATCTTAGCGAGAAAAGTGAGTATGTGCCATCCATAAAATAAGACTAAAAGGAAAGTCTAGGACTAAAGGTAAATAATTAAATATTGACAGCAGTGATAGGATAAATTTATAACAGAAATAGAAAGGTTGGGAGATAAATATCTAAGAGTTGGAAAGAAATATCCCAAAATGTAGGACCAAAAAAGCAAGAATCAGCAACAAAGTTAAGGACAACTCAGTTCAGGAGTTCTAAAATATAAGCAATAGAATTTCTTAAAAAGAAGAAGAGAGGAAATTAGGAAAGAAATATTGTTGCAAAACTGAAGGAACTGCAAAGCTTGAGAGGGACCCATTAAAGTACCAGCACAAAAAAAGAAAGAAGGAAAGAAGGCAGGAAGGAAGGAAGGAAGGGGGGGAGGGGGAGAGAGAGAGAGAGAGAGAGAGAGAGAAGGGCTCTCACATAATCACGAAAATCCCAGAATTCTGGAGTTTAAAAAATCTAAGATTTTTTTTAAGAGCAGAGGGGGAAAGGTTATATGTAAAATGATCAGAAAAGTGAATTGAACTTCAAAGTTCTGAAAGTGGGAGGAGGGAGGAAGAGGGGAGAGAAGGGAATTCCAAAAAAAAAAAACAAGCTGTATTACGTACATGTACTCATTCCCCAAGATGATTGTAAAATGCATGTACTGTGACATGTACTAATAATTTTTTTTTGTTTTTTGAGGCAGGGTCTCCCTTTGCCTGAACTCACTATGTAGCCTAGGCTTGCCTTGAACTCTCAGAGATCCTTCTGCCTCAGCCTCTTGAGTGCTGGGATTACAGGCATGCACCACCACAGCCAGCATACTTTTTTTTTTTTAATTCTGAAAATGTCTTCCAAATTATAATCAATGTTTCAGAATTGTCCCTTCCAGGCACAATTTTCCATGAAAGTGTCATCCCTTTCCAGAAAGCAACTTGTAATCTAGTCAATGAAAATATAAACAAAGAGGAAATGAGTACCTGTTCAATTACCACTACAAACCATACTGGCTCTATGCTCTGAGTATCAGTACATTTTTAGACACTATCTCTCAAGCCTGGCCAAAGTTCCCAGATCACTAGCCACTTGCTAAGATCCAAGAAACAGGAAAGCCAATGCAGGAGGCAGAAGACCAAAATTTTCCAGAAGGACAATGGAAAGAAATCCCAAGTGCTAGGTACATAGTAGGCCTTGAAGGCAGCCAGCCTTGATCAAACCACACAGGAAGGAAGAATCAAAGAACAGATGTTTCATGGGGAAAGAGGAACAGAGATATTGCAATAATCAAGAAGTTTTATAGATAGAGATTTGGAGGGAAAAATTTAGTGACTGGAGCAAAGAAAAAGTAGCAAACCAAAAACAAGGAGGATAAAATTCTTTACCCTAGGAAAATGTAAGAGAAATGCAATCATATAACCTATTGGGGTCAGCTCTAAAAAATATCTATATAGTGACAATAATGTAAAAACTGCAAGTCATCTTAACCAAAAATAGTAATAAGGAAGAGGAAAAGAGACGAGATATAATGTATTCGTTCGTGTGTGTGTGTGCGCGCGCGTGTGTGTGTGTTCGTGTGTGTGTGACTAAGCATGAAATATGGTGTAATTAAGATGATTCTTCATCTTTTGTCTTAGGAAGTTAATAAATAAGTTCTAATTTTCAAAAATAAAGAAATGATAGCATTTTTTCGTAATATAAAATTCAGAAAGAGCAGCTAAAAAGGTTGGAATAGTTGTCTCTGGAGAGCCAGACTTCAACTGACATGAGGCACGAAGGAAGACAGGGCTGTTCTTTTGCTGTATGTGCCTTGAGGAAGTCTTTCAAATTGTATACATGCATTATTTTCATAAAAATTAAATCTAGTTTAATGAAAAATCAGTAGTATTAACAATAAAATATATGAAGATATTTATCAATGTATCTTTTTAAAATACTGATTTTTTTGCAGTACATTATTACATTTATTGTGGAAAGTTGGTAGATAACACACTTAATTTCTTTTACACTTTTTTACATCTCTTTCCCCCTCCCTCCTTCCCTGTTCCATCTTAGTCCCCTTCCCATTTGCAAAAGGTCTATCTCCATGTTTCCTAAATTAAAGAGTAAAATGCAGATTTTTAAAAGTTTAAATTTCCAAAATAGAATATTATTAAATTATTTGAGTATTCATGGTTTGGAACTAACACAGCTAATAAAATTCACGTTTCTGGAGAGTATTTGACATGGGAGAAACTTCTTGATATAATGTTAAATAAAAATGTGGGACAGAAAATTACACATAGTATAATTTCAATCTTATAAATATGCATAAAATCCAGAGGAAAAAAAATCCTGGAAGGAAATCTATGAAGACGTTAGCAATGGCAACTCTTGACTCATAATCTTAATATTATTTTTAGACTGAATTTCTAAATTTTCTATAAAAGAAGCCGACTACTTTTAAAATTCGATAAAGAAGACATTTAAGGTAAACAGATTCATCAATTTGAAAGCAAAGTTCTTCACTGAAAATGGGACCAAGTAGAAACAATATCTATTAACTCTAGAGACATAATTGAGCATTGTGTTATTAACAAAGGATGGTTTATCTAGGTGACACTTTAGTCCTCAAAAGAGTAAGATACTGGACAAGATCATTTCAATGAGAACGTCAAAGCAGTACAAGTGACAATGCTAGTGAGAGAATGGAGAAGTAAACAACAATGAAAAGCAGCAGGTGCCCTGTAAGCACTGAGGAGGAGCCATCCACTCCCTATCTAAAGAGCCCCCTAATTTCTTATTCCTACCCCCTATATGTTAGCTTTCAATATACCTCATTACTTTTCTCTGCCACAAATCTGAAAAAAGTCCTAGTTTTAACATTTGCATCACCTAACAGGGGGAGCTCTTAGGTAACTCCATGGTACTTTAAAAGAAAAAGCAGATTCAAACACATATTGGCCATAGAGAGCTTTAGCTTTTAAGCAGGATAGTATAGCAGTCTCCTGATTGTGCACAGAAATTCAAAGCAACACAGTGGGCAGGAAAAGAACTCCCTGACTTTCTTATTTCAACTACAGCCACTCTACAGCTTGCATTTTAAGGTGTCTCTTACAAATTCATTTGAATCAGGAACTCTATAATTAAGATCTAACTCTCTCAGTTCAGTCAAATAGTATGTCTACCTAGAGATTGTGTAATTCATGTTCTCCATTTCATAAATGTCAGTTGGTGCCAAAGGTGCCATTTAATTTAATTTTATTTTACTTTATTTGTACTGCAGGTCAAACCAATGGCTTTGTATATGTCAAGCATATATTGTACTACTGAGCTATACCCCCAACCCATAGGTGCTTCTTTTTAAAAAATCAAAACACGTTGGCGTCTCAATAGAAATGTCATAAAGAAATAAGTGTAATATGGTTTATGCCTGAGCTCATGTCTCTTCCCTTCAAAATGATCAAATAAAATCAAGATCAGAGATATTGACTAGAGTTCATATTATGACATCCATGATGTCACTTCTGTATTGCCTATTAAGATTCCTAACATGGACTCAAATTCCATTTTTATTTACTATGCTTCATCTATGAAGCATATTCATCTCAATAGAATTACTACACAATTAGCCATAAATTTGCTTCATTCCATTAAATCAAGGTCCTAAGCATTTTTTCTGTAATTATTATCTATTTTCCAGTATTTGTCCAGTAACTGTTAAATACACACTTTTCTAGAAATAAATTTTAATTTACTTATATCCAAGCATCACCTACCCATACTGTATAACGAGGCTCCAAATCACCACAATCCTTTGCAAAAATATATGAACAGTTTCCTGGGAAGTAATAGTATATACCATCAAATGTTTCAAAATGATACTGTCCCCAAGTTTTGCAAATCCCATCTCTTCCACTGCCCATGTTTGGGACTGAAAAAAAATAAGATGATGTTTAGTGTAATAAAACAAATGACACCCATTTCTAGTAATATTCAGACACAGTAGGATCTTCTAATTTTCATCGACATAAATATTTTCTTTGGTGGTCTACATCACAGGAAGAAATACCTAGCAGGAAATTGCCAGGTGCTCTCGAAACTATCAAACTCCTTGAAGCAAAACAGGGTCTCCAGACTTTGTAAAGAAAGGATTTATCATAGAGACTTCCTTAAGTTTTGCTTCCAAAGAAAGACTCTAGGAGAAAGAAAAAGTAGGGAAAATGACAAATAAAAAGAAGGTTATGATAATAAAACAAATAAGGAGCTCAGAAAAGAAAAATAATGTCACCAAGTATTAAAAAAAATCACAATAGGAGGCATTAAAGAGTTCCAGTCTCCATGATTCTTTCAAAAATATCCTTATGATATACAAAGAGAAAAATAGTGACAAAAGTCACATTTCTATGTCTGGGAACTGAGGTTGGAGAGCATTAGTCATTCAATGTTACTGGAATTTAGGAGATCATGACATCAACCTGGCCAGATTTCAAGCACTATTCATCTTAAATCAGACAACTTCATCCCCTATATCATCATGCCTACCCTTGCAGATAACCCGCTCTTTAATTTTTATTTTCTGGACAATTCGCTTCAGCATAATGTAGAAATCAATAACATTTACTGAGCACTCAATTTGTGTAAAATGTTTTCATAAACTCTATGGAGAGCATAAAGATAAAGGACAATCTTTGGTGTCTTTTCTTTTTGTAACTTTTATTTACATTTATTGAAAACTTAAGTGGCCAATTTAAGTGGGAACATAGGAATATCTATTTTCTTTTGGCCAACTTTGACCTTTTCAGGAAAAGACACAGTGATTCATTTTTGACAAAGTCTTTCCAGATGGTACACATTACTCCCAGGGCATATTTTTATGGCATCTTGTACTTTTCTTTATAGCGCACATCACAAGCTTATTTATTATGTATCTATTGCGTATAGGTTCCCTTGTCTGGACTGAAACCTCAAGAAGGCAGGAACATGTCTATCTCATTCCCCAAGGTGTCTGGTAGTGCCAAGGCTGGTCCAGTACATGCTCAATGACTACTGAGTACACAAATGAATATTTGTCCATCATTGCAACGGAAGATCCTATCTTACACACTATAGACAAAAATATTTAAAAGAAAAAAAACTCTTCTGTCCTTGAAGAAGTCTCAGTACTATTTCTATTTTATGTGCACAATACCCAATTAATTCAAAGTCAAAAAGAATCCATGGCTCCAAATAATGGATGTAATTTACAAACTAAAAAAGAAATGAGTAAGAACCAGATCGTAATGAGCTAGTAGTATATAAAGTGGAAAAATACCTGAAGAAATAATCACCATCAAAGAAAAGGGAAAGTGGGCATAGCTACTTTCTTTCTCAGTGTTTCTAAATTACCTCAAATTACTAAAAATGAATTCTGAACCTCGTAGTTAATACACAATACAATTGTTCCAACTCCCAAGGGATAAACACTACTGTAGCAAATTATGCCTTAATGTTCTCTTCAGTGTCCCATAGCTCTCTCATAAATATCTCTGAAACTTACCAATTTGGCACCTTGTCCCAAGAGCCTGAAATATTTGACAATCACATGTACCAGTCTTAGAACAGAAAGCTCCGTTAAGGCATTCATAAGGACAAGAACCTGAGGGACAAAATAATAAGTTATCTTCTGGCATGCATCACTTCTTATAAACATAATATGTCAGGATCTAGCTTGGACTAACTGTAACCACTATTAATTTAAACAGAACCTTTGGACTCTTGCCTCATGGAGCTGAAGAATTAAACCCAGCAAATCTCTATCCAGTTCATTTCATTATGTGTGCTGTGAAGCAAGAAGGACAGGTTTTTACATCTCAAACTACTCTGAAAGCAAAAGTTAGCCTTCCCTGAATAATTGAAAGGTCAAGTTCCCATGTAGGGACTCCTGTCCCCAATGACAAGAACCAGAAATACACAAGCTACAGATGATTACGTTGATAGAGTTTGGCAGCAACTGCACGCCGGATGGGCTCCTCCAGGAGCAGGCAGTGTACTAAATCTAGAGTCCATCACTAACTTTGAGGGATCAGGCAAAGTATGAAACTCAAAAGGAAGCTCCCACTCTTGAAGAGAATGATTAAACATTTCATTTGAATTTATCTCTAATCCTCAGGCTAGATTACAAATGATGCAAACTTTGAAACCTAATACTTAACATGGAAGAAGCAGAAGCCAAGTCATTTCTGATTGCCACCAAAAACATTCTTGCTTTCATAGAAAGAAAAATTGCCACAAAGAATTGCATTATAAAGAGGAAGCAAATAACTATGATTTCTAACCTTAATTTTGCCATCATCTCCTAAGTGACTTTTAAAAATGCAAACGACTCACAATGAAAATTTTTCTTCCATTAAAGAGATGACAAGAGGCAACTGCTGAAGCTCAACCAAGAAGGATTTAGGTAACACATCAGGGGAACTACAAAATATCTTTGAGTCACCATAAAGCATTACTAAAGAAGTAATACTGTCTGGAATATGTCAAGTTCTTGGAAGACATTTATCTAATATCAATAATTTACCCAAAGTTCTGCCAAAGAAAAAAATGAACAAATCCTATTATTCTTTTTCACCTTAATATCCATTGATGTCTCTTTACATTTCAAAATAGATAAATCTTAGGCAAATCCTAAGTGAGAAAAAATGAGCTATTTTAATTTAAGCTACAAATACAAGTGAAATATCATGGATTTAAAATCAGTTTTTCATGAAGGGATACATATATCTTTATATCTTATATCACAGCCTTACACTTTTCTAATGAATAGATAGCTAAATATTTAGATAAACAAATTTTATTTACACTCCTGCTTATTCTCTTGGAAGAATAAAATCAAACCAAACTGGTGAGGATCATTGTTATTCTCAACATAAGAATTTCTATGTTTTAGATAGCATTCAAAATAAATTTTAAACCACAGTCAGCATTTTGCTTAATGGAAATGAGAAATTGGTATTTTTTTAAAAGGGATATCAAGAAACCAAGGAACAAGTAACTAGTTCAGAAAAAAATGGTTTCTGATAGCAAGTCATATCTTCCAAGGTCAATCTTTGTCTAAATGTTTATCTCTGGTTATTTGTAAAAATAACTTGAATTCCTATAGGAAGCAAAATGAAATTATTACTATTATTACTACCCTAGCTCAGTTTCCTCCATGAAGTACATGGAAGCAATAAAGAACTAATTCAGTATATCTTTCAAAGGAATCTTTGGAAAAAAGAAAAACAAAGCTCAGGTATAGGCACTGACCTTTTATTTTGCTCTCACCCCAATTAATAGCTTCATGGAAAAAATATCTAGGAGAAGTTGCTTCAATCTTCAAAAGAGAGAAATAGGACTTCAAAATAGTTAAAGTGTTTAATTCAAGTTAAACATGCAAATATAAAAATCTGGAAATTAACTCCATATATATAAATTATACAGTGCTGACTTGTATTTCCTTAGATCATGGAGTCTAACACGATGAGCCAGAAAGGGCTCCTCTGCCTGGAGGTTGGAAAACCGAGTTTCAAGTCTTTGTTTTGTCTCTTCCATGACTGCCATCTGCCTTCTCTGCTCTCTGTCCTCATTTCCCTTCCTCCTTCCCCTGCTCACACTATTGAGAAAGGAGGCTGGCCGGCTCTAACCTTTGGATTAACAGACTGATTTGCCTGCAGACACGGCAATTTTCTGACATTTCCAGGTGCAAGTGGGTCTGGAGAAATGCATGGGGCTAACAGACCAACAGCCTGTGATGCCCTGGCAGCCTGAGCACCAGACTATGAAGACGCCACTATCAGAAGCACCTGAGGTGTTTCAGGGTCAGATTGTTACCTTCAGCACTAAGGGGCTGACATTTCAAAGTTCATCACAGAAGACTTAAATGTGTCTCTTTTTAAGCTAGGTCCAAGAAGAGGTTATGAGCATGAATTACAGAATCAAACAGACCTGGATTAGAGTCCTCGTTCTGTCATTGTTTCTACTAGGCAGCTTTCCTAACCTGTCAGTTCCTGTTTCTTCATCTACAACAACAGCACCCACTTCCTTGTGTAATATAGGGCCTTACACAAAAAATTGGAAATGAAGAGATTTATGTTAATCTAAGCAACCCTTACAAAAATTTAAGATTCATGACAGTGGCAAACAATTGCCGATTACTGAAACTAATCAATTATAGATTATTATTCCCACTCAATGCCAATTGAGTGTGTATCCTTTCCAGTAGCACTTTGATGTTCATCGGAAAAAGAACACAACCCAAATTTGCCACATAATTATCAAATTGAGTAGTTGATGGTGTTAGAAAAACTGACAAGGACAAAGGATAAGAAAGAAAGGAGGTAAGGATGTGACGTGAGGAATAAAGGCCTTTCTCCACAGAATCTGTTCACCCTCCTACATGCACAATTTTATTTTGACATTTTCTTTCCACCCCAGTACTTTGTTTCAACAGTAAAACCCACTCCACGCCACATGAAACTATTGTTATACTGTCTCACCATTCTTAACTCTTTACCCCATACCATAGCTCCCAATTCATTGTTTCCGGCTCTCAATGCTTGCAGATACCATTCTTGTTATTCAATCTCCTCTACTGATCTTTGTCTCTGCCTTTAAACTCCCAACAGTCTGACTTTGATTCCATCAAGACAGCAAATCTTATCATTTCATCCACTATGTTGTTGCTGGTTACCTAAATCTAACATAGTCATCAATATTATTGGGTCCCAACATCCTCCTACTATGCTCTGTAATGATTTATGGGGATCCCTTTGGCGGAAGCCAGTCAGTCCACTCTGATGTTTATCAAAAAGGTATAGCAACTTCAACTCTGCCTCATACTCACTTGTAACCTTGAACAAATTATTCTGCTTGGTCTCAATTTCCCAATTAAAAAAGGAATAATGGCAACTGCCCCTCAGAATTGAGAAGATTAAGTGACAAAAGTAACAATATGTCAAGAATAGCACCTGACATACAGTAAGGGTTGTAAACATGCTACTTGTTTTTATTACTAGGCAAAAACTAAAATGAAATACATTGGATGACACTAGTCCATGGTAAAATATATAATTTGTTTCCAGCTTCAGTTAACCCCCACTGCCTTAATGGAAATTACAGTGACTGCGTATGGCACTCACTTCCTGTTTACCCCAGCATCTATCCTATTTACCCAGCATCACAACACACTGCACCAACACAAAGACATGACACTCAGCTTGTTTTTAAAATATATCTGACCTTAGAATGGCATCTTACATTGATAATTGGGACCATTTTTATTTTTATGTCACATAGATGATGGCAAATAATTGGTATCTTACTCAGTGAACCAGATACACAGAAATGACTTCTTCATAGGCTTATTTCTACTAGATCTGGAGTTTCTAGATAATAAACACTGCTATTCTTGTTTATATCTCTAGCACGATTCTGGTGTGTCAGCAACAAATTCCAGCTGAACTGGAAAAGGACATTGTCCAAATGAGCATCTGCCTGCCGGGCGTGTTTAAAGCCATGACCGGAGCAGACTATTGATGCCCTTTTCAGCCCTCCTTGAGTTCACCTCAGAATTCATTTGAGTTTCTGTGTACTTTAAAAGCCTCCAACCTCAAGCCTCACTTTTTTCCATATCTGCCTCAGGGCGAAGTCCAAGCAGGACAAATGACAGGAAGTATCTTTGTTGCCCTCCAGAGGCCTCTTTTGCCCAGTGAGAAACAAGGATTAATAGATAAATATTCCAGCTTTTCCATCTCTTGCAGAAATGATTGTAGGACACATGCTGCACAATTCCTCATAGAGTCCCCAAACAAGGATTTTCAACCTTCCTCCTCCCACTTTTGTCTAACCCTCCTTTATGTGCTTCCCTGAAAAATAACCTGCACCTAAATCTAGGGTATGATTCAGTGCTTGCTTTCAGGTGAAGAGTTGTTGAAATGGAATACAGATGCAAAAACCTTTGTCTTTCCACAGCATAACTAATAAGAGAGGACAGCTATTTTTCCTCCTTCCCAATTTCATCTCCACAGATGAGTGAGCAGCTCAGACAAATATAGTCCTCAGGCAGGAAATCACTGTGACACATACATACACCGTTTCTGGTAGACTGTACCTATCCATTCCTTGCTCATCTCATTGCCAATATATTTCTGAGTCCTTACTTGCACAGTTATCTATCTGTTGATGCTGTTTTCTTACAGCAGGGGAGTCAATCTGTTCAAGTGAATGGTTTTATCACACACAGTACTCCCATTCTAAACAACTCTGTGTATGTTTAAACCTCACTGTCCTTTAACATTTCTTTTTAAAATTTTTATATAAATTTGTCCATATGAATTTTTTCATAGAAATTTGGCACATGTTCCCTAGCTACAAGAAGTAGAGGTGCAAGCTTCCTGGCTTTTATTCTAAAATGGAAGTCAAGGCAAGGTAAGTAAATTCCTCATTTAGTAACAGAAGAGAGGTATTACTCTTAGTCTTTTAGGGTAAAGTATATACATCCTAAAAATACCTAAATCCACAGTAGGCTAATCTCATCCAATAAGGCACTTTATGCAATACGTTTGGTGTGTATTTAACAGGTTCCTCAGTCTAGTGGGTCCACCAGAATGTGCTTTTCTCAAAATCAGATTTTCTGATAAATCATGCAGATGGGTCTTTTTTTTGGTTAATATGTTCTATTAGCAACATATTTATAGTTTCTCAGAGAAAATTACTTTAACCATATCATATGATGCATAAGTTCCTATGCGCATAAAACAGTCTCTTTTAAAATGAAAAATCTTGTTTCTATTCCACATAAAATCCTTTTCCATTCTTGTACAAAAAAAGATCTCCACTCTTGATGAGAATTATTTCTGTCTTCTAAACTATCAAAGTAGCATATCAAATCTGTCTTCCATTCATGTACCAATTCTCTTCAGTTTACACCATAAAATATACAAATTCAGGCATCCATTAGAAAATACTAGTAGAAATTATTTGCACTTCAGCATTTGTCAAAAGCTTACTTAAATATTTATGTTGTTTGTCATATGAACGTTCAAAACATATTACTTGCTAAAAAATAACTCTACTAAGTTAGAATTTTCTATATTGCCATCTATCTTTCATACAGAAATATTTTCTAAAACCCATTCATTTGAATATTCCAGGAATATATGCTATCCAATATTCTTTATATAAAAGAAACCAGGGGGAAAGTCTCCTCAAATTCAATGCCATTCTGCCTTTCATACCTCTTCAGAGATGCTCATAATTTCTATTTTTTCAGAAAACATGAACGCTGTCTCTCAGGACACCAGAATACATATCTGATGCCCTTCTGCAGCATTTAACTCATATCATTTCCACCTATCTCAGCCCCTTCTCACATATATTTTTTATTGCTATTGTCCTAAAGAATATCATGCTTAATTTCTAAACCAATTTGAATTTTTTAGCAAGTAGATGGGATTAAATCTTCCGTAAGTTCTTCGAGCCTGTCAGTAGATACATAAGATAAACAGCACACACAAAAAAAGTATTCCACTCTGTGAACAGGTTGATGTGAAAGGAACAAGAACTTGAAGGTTGCAAAAAGACAGCAGAGCATTTACTTTGCCACTTCTCCTCCTTCCTGTCTCGTTTCTAGCATTTTTCTCCCCTCCACAAAGGTCTCATTGTTGGAGTGAAAGCGGAGTCCAAAGAAGAATGGGTTATTTCTCTGCTTCCCTCTCCCTCTGAGACATAACCTACCTGTGCTGCTAAAAGAGCTCTTTTCTGTCGATTTTCATTAAACTCATTTCTGGAAGAAAACAAAAAGAACTTGTATGGTTAGAGGTCCCTAGGCAACCCGAACAAGCCTTTGCCAAGAGAGAGCTGGTGTTTTCCTCCTGATTTCCATCACTTTATCAAAGAGGTCTTTCTTGGTTTAACAGTTAAAAGGTCTCCCTCCCCTTCTTGAAAGGGTTAGATTTGGGTGGTAGAGCTGTCTCATTTTACAAAATTTGGGAGTGTCCCCAAATCTCTCCAGTCTCTGATGTAAACTGAATTTTAGGAAGGAACTTGGAGATAGAAAATAAACAAGATAATGTAACATTGTATCCCCAACCCACATATTTTCTCTACATGACTTCATAAATCTGATGAAGAAAGCATTTGCCAAGAATATGCTCGCTTTTTTCAAACATAATACTAAATCCCTGCCTGTTCCATGTTATAAAGAATAAACATTAATGAGTAAAGACATCAAATTGTAATTTATCAAAATCAAAATGGTTAATAATTCACTAGGGTATACATTTGTCCTATAGTCTTTTATATTTTGTGTTATATTATCAATAGCAATATTATTAAAAAGTCAAATGGTAAATATAATTCTGCTTTTTATTAAGCAGATTAAATTACTCTAAAAGATTTTTATTATTTACTGCTAAACCACTTTACTCTTTTTATCATTGAAAACTGTTTTACTCTATATTGAGAATATAGACTTTTGTAATCAATAATGTATATTAATAACAATCTAAAGGTGTATATCACTGAATATAGCTTCTATAAAAACTTTTGAAATGAAAGTAATGTCCCTTTTGTACTCATAACCAGTGGATATCACCAAAAATTCCTCTTGAAATTAAAAGGAAAGAAAATACTTTTGCTTCACAAATAAAGAAATGAATGGCTAGTCATTTTTAATTTGGGAGAATGTTTTAAAAACTACATCTCATGGTTTTTTGTAAAATATTTCATTTGTTGTTTCCAATAGCAGATACTAAGCTTTGTTCATTCTAATTAACTTTATGTTTTATAGGCATAAAAAACAATAATACTCACTTTGCTGTCTGTGTCAGGATGGATGATGCACAAATATATCCTACCATAAGAATGAAAAAATACACATCCTGGTTATTTAACATTGTAACCTAAGTTTTAAACCTTGATTGAGTTTTGCTATTAGCTACTTTGTACTTTTTAGAAGATTCTGACCAGTAAATTCTCTTTGAGATATTGAAGTAATTGAAAAATTCAAAAAAGGTCAAGTGATAAATTTACTCAGAGAAATACAATTGAACAAACATTAGACTTGAATCACAGGTACAAGTTTTACTTCTAGTCCACCACTCAGTATCTGCCAAGCTTAAGCAAGAAATCAAACATAACACAAAATGATGTTGATCTCCAATGTCCTCTCTAGCTCAACATTCTATGACATATCTCTTTGAGGTTTCACTCACTATCAGAATTGGAAGATAGTATCTTTGACCTTTCCTGTCTCCTGAAGTGACTTTAATACTTCAATAATTTCTCCCATTTTCCTACAAGTATATAGCCCTTCGCAAAGATTAAAAACTAACAAGATCAATAAATGTCATCTCTATAAAAAAAATTTTTTAAAGGAAGGTATAGATAAAATTGTCATAAAATAATTGAAAATTAATTCTAAGCCTTAAATATTATAATCATTCTTAAAACATCTTTTTGTCACTTTGGGATGTTATGTCATAAAGACAGTGAAGCACTCAGCTTCCCTTTATTATGAAATTTCAAATACACAACTACTTTAAAACATCTTTTAGAAGAGAGAAAGTTAGAATCAGAGCTTCTTTCACTACAATTGTACATCATGATGAAAGCATGGTTTTAATAGCCATTTTAAAGACAAAATAAATAAACATCCAAATTTTCTCCATTATCATTAAATCCCCAGAAAGATTGCTTGAATGTCATTTAGCACATATCCATTCTAAAGACTTTAAAATGCTTTACTGTATAAGGAAAAACTGTATCAACTAATAGAGAAACTAAAATATGATAAATTAAGGTTAAAATTTAATGTAAATTCTTACCTGGCAATGAAAACAGCAATATATACAGCAAGAAAATATTCCAGGGTATCATTAAATTGAGTTTTCTCACAATGTTCATTTCAGTGTATCCTTTCTCTCTGAAATGTAACCAAATTTTTGGTCTTTACTATGATGGCATCTTAGAATTAGGTGTGTTTGTGGGTTCTCAAATTCTACTAAATGAAGCTATGTGATAAAGTAATTCAAAAGGGAATCTCAGGGTTTCTAACTACATACAGCACCTGCAGCTTTAGAACTTGCAGCCAGTCCTTTGGCTGAGTCTCTCATTAGCAATGCATGGCAGCTTCTTACCTGAGCCGTATTAGTTACACCTATCCCCCACCCGCACATCAAATGCTGTGTTAGCTATATCAACCTTTTGTAACTTCTAAAAACAGCAGCATCAAAAATAATACTTGTTGATATCTCTTAATATCATCAGAGACAACCGTTAGCCCTAAGTGTTGATCTGTTGTCTATGTTTTAAATTTTTATTCGTAAAATAGTGTCCTTTGGGGGGAAAAATGAAATAAATTCCTGTCAATCTTTCCTAGAATGTCTAGATGGACTCACAATTTTTCTTTAAGAATTACAAAGTAAATTAAAACTATGTGCCTATATTTTCAACTCAAATCCTATTATAATGCAGTTTAGGTTGACATTTCCATGTGGCCACACACTTTTCTGTTAAACATTCTACAATAAAAATAGACCTTTAAAAAGATGATATTCTAATACTTGACTTTAAAAAGAAAATAAAGTGACTCACTTGGCTTAGAAAATCATCATTTAACAGCTCATTTTTCCATCCTCTATGACAAATACCCAATTAGACAACAAAGAAAGACTTCTTATTCCAGCAATAGGAGTGCCCTTCTCTGGAAACCTAGCTTGGTATCAGGGAGGAGCTCTAATGTTTCATAATGAACTCCATAGAGATGATCTAAGTGAGTAAAGGCCATGCTTATTGAGTGCTTGTACCTGTACATGATGTATCTTGGTTCTTATTTTGTCCCCATTACCTGTGCACCCTTCACCATATCTAAAATGTACCATTAAAAGAATTTAAGCAACAAAAAAAGGACATGCTTATATAATGGGTGCATACTCCCATAGCAAATTCCATGAGTTATCTCCATTATTATCAGATTCATTTAACAAATGGGGGGGGGGATACAGTAGTAAAGATTGTCTAGCTACACATGAACTAACTTGTGAGACAGAAAAGCACAACAATTCTTTTTTATTATTAATTTTATTGGTAAATAACCTGTGTTTCCAAGACACTTCTTTTGCAGTGAGCTCCAAGTCTTTTCTGTGAAGCATTCTTGATATCCTAACATGTTGCCTGGCCTAGTATCCATATATAGTTTCCTGTTTGTATCCCAAGTTCAATGATCATTTGTTCTTGCTTTCTATAATCTTAATTTCTTTCATTATTTTAATAACAGGCAATTCAATGAACCAAACAAACATGTTTTTGTCTATTTGAGAAAAAAATGTTAATTGTGAAAATACACACAAATATCACCAAAATTATAAAGTACACGTCTACCTACATACATGCAGACACACACTAACACTCATTCTGAATTTTTAATTGATAGATTTAGATAATTTAAGTATAGTATGTGTTTAATAATATTTTTGAAAGGTACTAGCCTATTATTTTTAACTAGATAATTATCTAACTCTAAATAATTTCCTTAGTTACAGTTATATTGTGAAATAGATCCAGAGATATGTATCTACTCAATAATAATCAAAAGTTTAAAATATTCTAGTTTCTTAAAGTGATGGGACAGATGAAGTGGGCATAGTATTTAAATTTCCTGCTCTTTTTACAAAATAATTTTTCCATATAAGATGTGCTGTAGAAGAGATCTATAAATCATGTTTCAAGAATTTTTCCCAATCTGGTAATTGCTTGAGTATTTTCTTTCTTTTTTTTTTCATTAAGTTTATTGGTACATTTTAGGTATACAGTACAGTTACATTCATCATTGGGATCTTGTACCTGTACATGATTTATCTTGGTTCTTATTTTTGCCCCATTCCCCTGCCCTCCCTTTATTCCCTTCTACCCTTCCCTATTCACAAAGACTTTGTTTCCATTTTTTTCCTTTTCTCATATTTTTTTCTTTTCCCTTCTTTACTTTCCCCACCCCTCCCACTTCCCTTACTCCTTTAGACCTTTTCTTCTATTTCACAATATCAGTTATATATTTTGATACTTATTTGCACTTTCAGTTTTTCTCACCAGAGAAACTATTCAATAGTTACACGTGTGTGTCCTATTTATTTCACTTAAGAGTATGGCCTCAGGGTATATCCGCTTAGCTATAAATGTCTCTAGTTTCTCCTTCTTTTCTTTTCTTTTTTAAAAATTCTTTTATTGGTACATTGTAGGTATACAACACAATTACATTTCTCATTGGGAATTGTACCTTTACATAATGCATCTTGGTTCTTATTTTTTTCCCCTTCCCTTGCCCTCCCTTCACCCCCTCCACCCTTCCCTTTTTACAAAGACTTTGTTTCCATTTTTTCCATTTCTCATCATTTTTCCTTTCCCTTCTTTCCTTTCCCCTGCCCCTCCCACTTCCCCTACCCCTCTGGACCTTTTCTTCCTATTTCGCATTATCAATTATTCATTCTAATTATTGGTACATTTTAAGTATATAATATAATGACATTCATCATTGGAGATATGCACCTTTACATAATCTCTCTTGGTTCTTATTTTTCACCCTTTCCCTGACCTCCCTTCAACTCCTCCACCCCTCCCTATTTACAAAGACTTTGTTTCCATTTTTCCATTTTCTCATATTAATTCCATTCCCTTCTTTCCTTTCCCCTATCCCTCCCACTTCCCCTTCCCCTTTGTTCCTTTTCTTCCTATTTCACATTAACTATTATACCTTTTAGTCCTTATTTACACTTTCAGTTTCTCACACTAGAGAGGTTTCTCCTTCTTCATGTCTGAATAGTACTCCATTTTATTAAAAAAAAAAAAATCCCACATCTTCTTTATCCAGTCTCCAGTTGTTGGGCAATTGGTTTAGCTACTACAAACTGTGCCACTATAAACGTGGGTGAGCATATATCACCATGATGTGATTCTTTTAATTCTTTTTGGGAAGATATACCATGCAGAGGAATAGCTGGGTCAAATGGGACTTCCAGTCCTAGTTCTTTGAGGTATCTCCATACTGATTTCCACAGGGGTTGCACCAGTCTGCACTCCACCAACAATGGAGAAGGGTTCCTTTCTCCCCACAACCCTGCCAGCATTTCTTATTGGTTGATTTCTTGATAGCAACCATTCTTTCCAGGGTGAGGTGGAATTTCAGCATTGTTTTCATCTGCATCTCTGGAATGACCAGTGATTTTGAACATTTTTTCATGTGCTTATTTGCTGCTTTTACTTCTTTGTCTTAGAAACGTCTCTTCATTTCAGATGCCCATTTTTGAATTGGGGTCTTTATATTTGGGACAATTGATTTTTTTAGAGTTCTTTATATATTCCAGATAGTAGACTTTTGTCTGAGATACAACTGGTAAAAATTTTTTCCCAGATTGTAGGTTGTCTCTTAGCTTTGTTGGTGGTTTCTCTTGTAGTGCAGAAGTTTTTTAATAAGATGAGATTCCAGTTGTTGATTCTCTGTGCTAGTTCCCATGCTACTGAGGATATGTTCATATAATTTTTTCTTCTGCCATTGTCTTTGAGAGTTCTACCTAACTTATCTTCCAGTAAGTTTAGTATTTCTGTTTTAATATTTAGATCTTTAATCCACTTTGATTTTAGTTTAGTGCATGGTGAAAGATAGGGGTATAGTTTTAATCTTTGGCAGGTTAAAATCCTGTTTTTCCAACACCATTTATTAAAGAGGCTATCTCTCCTCCACTGAGGATGGTTGGCTCCTTTGTCAAAGATGAGGTAGCTGAATATGTCTGGAGTTGTTTCTGCATCTTCTAATCTATTCCACTGATCCTTGGGTCTGTTTATTTGCCAGTACCATGCTGTTTTTATCACAGTGGCTTTGTAGTATAGTTTCAAGTTGGGGGTTGTGATACCCCCTGCTATGTCTCTGTTGCCTAGAATTGCTTTTGCTATTCTAGGTCTCTTCTTCTTCCAAATGAATTTTTGGATTGTTTTCTCTAGTTCTGTGAAATATACTGTTGAGATTTCAATAGTGATTGCATTGAATCTATATACCAGTTTTGGAAGTATGGCCATTTCACTATGTTGATTCTTCCTACCCAGGAGCAAGGGATGTCTTTCCATTTTCTGATATCATCTTCAATCTCTTTTCAGAGTGTTGTAGTTCTCAAATGTAGAGGTCTTTTGATTTCTTTGTTAGATCAATTCCTAGGTATTTCAGTTTTTTGGATGCTATCGTGAAAGGGATTGTTTCCCTAATTTCTCTCTCAGTGAGTCTGTTATTTGTGTACAAGAAGGCTATTGATTTTTGAGTGTTTACCCTGTATCCAGCCACTCTATTGTATCTGTCAATTAAGTCTATAAGTCTTTTGGCAGAGTTTTTCTATATAGAGTATCATATCACCTTAACTATTTTCTTTAAACTTAAAATTTCCTATAAAAATCTCAAATGGAAATCAAAGTTAAATTTCATGATTCAATGAAATAATTATTTTATAAACTCAATGTTAGAAATAATAGCAATGCTAGAATTAGATGATAGTAAAAAAAAGTATAGTCATGAGGAAAGTATGTTTCTCATATAAACTTTGATACTTTATGAAAATAATTAAAATGTGGTAATGGAATTTTCATCTCAGATTAATAAAGTATCTTTAAACTTGATTCAAAAGCATCACAACTATTTTCATTGAATACAGTTGAAAATTCCAAGGTTCTATTGCCTAATATTTTCATTATTATATTTCTATTTTTAACTATTGAAACTACAAGTGAATTCAGAAACTACGAATTGTGTCTAGTAAAGAAAATGGTTGGAATTACAGGAGGAATTTTCAAGGTGACCCCTCTGTTATAGGCAGAAGCTTACTATGCCTTCACCTTGCTCCTCTTCTATCTAGCCTTGGAATAGAAAAGAAATTATCAAAAGAATGAACAATGGCAAAGAAAGCAATAACAAAAATTTAATTTTTTCCACTAACTACATTATGAACCCATGACCTGAATGGACAGTCTACATGAAATAATCAAAATAGGTTTCCATGAATAGCTATAATAGAACAAAGAGTTTAGATGAAAGATTAAACCCTAAGTAACAAAAATAGGAATTTATGACTATTGTTACATGTAATTATTACTGTCAAATTTTAGTTGGCAGCTTTTATATTTCGTTCCACTCTGACAAAGAAACTTTGGCAAAATCTGAGTCAGCCAAGCCATCAGCTTGTGAAGAGATATTAAGTTCATAAAAAGTCTAAGGCAACTACATAATGCAAGCAATAAAGAGTTCCCTTTCTTCCACAAAAGCAACACATTTTCCCACATGAAATATGATCTTTAGAAAATTGACACCTGACAACCTATTGGCCTCAATACATCACATTAAAAGCAACCTTCAAGAATGGGGGAATTTTGACCTATTATATACATCAATGATAAAAGAATATTTTAATAATGCTCGTCTTCTTTAAAAAAAACTTAATTTCTTTGGTCACTTACTTAACACTCATTTACATTAATTGAGATCAAATTTAAAGTAGATAACATTTGATTCCCATAATATCACATTCTACTAGTGAAATGCAATTATTCTTCATTTGCTTGGCTAAACTTAACATGTTTTGGGTTCAGTGATTTTATATTATCATTCAACCAGCAAAGAGAATCCTATATCTCCAAGATAATTTTTGTCATTTTGAATTAATTTCTTTATTATAAGTTAGCATATAGTATTCTACTTATGCTTTCAGCATGTGTGTTACTTAGCAATTTCTGAGCTGTTTCAGTTACTTTACCTTAAAAATGGCATCTATCTTAGCTTTTTTGAAAAAGGACATAATTATGTTTCCTAAATGACATCTGTGATGGTCATGATTTTCATTTGAAGTTCATACCCAGAAGTCAATATATGATATTTCAGAAGGATATTCATTTTTCAAATTTCTATGATGCCTCTGATTTGCCATATGATCTTGCAAGAAGCAATGTTCTCCAACTAAACTTTCCTGTTGTCCACATTTTAGCATCAAGTGCATCAATACTTTCTGTAGTTCTTGCCATTCTCAGCAGTATGTACTTGTGCTATAAAGTACAATGTACAATGTACTAGGTAATAATATAAATGTTATGTTTTATTTATAAGATTTTATTTATAATATAAGATCTATAATATAAATCATGTTTTCAATTCCAGCTTATATCTTCATCCTTTGTATGTACTTATTTTAGAATTGCTGAGAAAGAATGTTATTTTAATTTCTCAAAGAGGGTGCTGCTGTTCATTGTTTGCTTCTCTCAAGGTAGATTACCTTATGGGTTTTGTAATTTTAATTTTGGACCCATGCCTAGCAGAGAATTTCCATGGGAATCATTTACTTCCAGGGTTGAGGATGTACTTCTCCAAAAAATATTTGTTATCTACTTCTGTCAAGTGTTCCAGTAAATTTCATATTGAGGATTCCCAGGCAATAGAGTATAAATTCAAATACCAACCTCAAAGTGAAGGAAAGCCAAGTCCAATTTTTGCTTTGTTTTTGTCCTCTGGTGATATTTCTTGCCTGCTTGTAAACTCATGGAACCTTTTACATGGTTCATTATTCTGTTTTATTTGGAATTTCCACCTATTTTATAGCTGGAAAATTGTTAGATTATCTAATGCTAACATATTGTCAAAAAACAAAAACACCAACCATCAAAAATTATATGCTTTTCTTTTCATGTAATTTCTTACCATCAGCTTAATTACAGCTTACCTTAGCATAATTCCAAACAAATTATTCTAAACAAACAACTATGAATTTATACAGAAAGCATATCAAAACATGTTATACTTGGATCAAATTACTTAAATTATAAGACAAAACCTACCAAGTCCCTCAATGTCAGGATTGGATGACTTCCTACAACATCAAGACACCAATTCAGACACCTGACAACCTGATTTATGACAATTCTGACTATAACCTCTATGAAGTAGCAAACATCAGCTTATCATCTTCCACTTCCTCCAAACTATAAAATGGTATAAAAAATTAGCATTTGAAGATATAGTATTTAGTATGAAAACCTAACTTAGAAGCCCATCATTGTGATTTGAGAGTCAAATAAAGGTGGATCAGCCTTTCAAAACATTTCCCCTTTATCTTTACATGACCTCTTCTCCTGTTCCCAGCCTGAATTAGTGTCTTACTGAGTTACACGCAAAATTCTTATCATTATCTCCCACAGCTGCAGTGCAAATATCCTAGTTCCCTTGAAAGGTTTTCTTCAGTCTTTTCTTTTAAGAAGATAAGTTAATCAGCTTTACATAGAATACAGTGGGGGTTCTCTAACCAGCATGAGCAAGAATTACCCAGGGAGAATATTAGAAACACAGATTCCCATGCCCACCCCCACTACATCTCATGTTCTGATGAAGTCTGAAGACATTAGGCATCTGTATTTTGATAAAAAGAGAATCTAACTTTGGGAAAATTAAAAAGCAAACCAGTAGGAAAGAGGAGTGCAGGGCAATTATAAATACAGGGGAGCTCATAGATTCCTCTGGAGGGGAAACCAGCAAGGGATGGAAAAATCAAGTTGAGACTGAAGGTCAGTCTCTCTACCCACTACTGAGTAGTTTATTGATGGCATAGATGAACTGGGTGTGGTAATATTCCTGCTCCTTTCACATTTTTTTTGCAAAGAAACTCTTCGCACTCCCAGCCTCCACTCCAATGGCAATACACCTTTATGACCTTCACTGTGATTGGTGCAACAATGTGCTCCCCTCTCCCAAACCTGGACAGAGAGAACCCTGTCCTACTTTGCAGAACCTCAGAACTCTATCTTACATGGGAAAACAAGCTTTGTGGATGAGATTAATGACTGTGAGAAGGGAAGATGATCCTAGACTGCACATGTGATTGAGCCCAAGGTACTCACAAGAACCCTTATAAGTAAGGAGGGATGCAGAAAGTCAAAGTGAAAGACTTAAAGACAGACCAAGCAGACATAAGCAAATCAGACAGCTTCTAGAAGCTGAAAAAGGTGAAGAAATGAATTCTCATCTAGAGGTTTCAGAAGGAATACAGTCTTGATATTAGATAATGAACACTTTTTCAGACTTCTGCTCCCCAGCTCTATAATAAGATAAATTTCTGTTGTTTTAAGCCACTAAGTTTGTGGTGACTTGTTACAGCAGCATTAGGAAACAAATCCCTCTGGCCACTGATAAGCAATTGACTCAAAGCAAAACAATATATTGGTGGTCCTAGGACTGATCTCTTGCTGGGGTACCTATTGTAAATTACAGGGATAAAAATCATATGTTGTCATAAGGTTGTGGGCCCCAGAGCTATGTGACCAGGCAGAACGGAAGGTGCCAGCTCATTTTTCATTCATCTATATATTTTTAATTAATCAAAATATAAAAATAAAGCTCTTCTGCAGAAAGAAGTAGGAGAATAGGGCAGGTGTTCAGGAAAAAAGCAAGAAACAAGGGGTTTCCATAACTACATCTACCCAACAACTTCCTTTTTACTTGATTTAATTTGATTGGGATTTTATTTCTTGATATGAAATGGTTTATGACTGAGACAAGGAAACTGAGAAAAAGGATGACTTTGATTACTGTTTTTATGTATTAAATTTACTGATACAGGGTTCCCAGATATTTAGTTAAACAAATTCTGGGTGCTTTTTGTGGGGTTCTATAGGCTGAGATCAACATTTGAAGCCCAGATGGCATAAAGTAAATTGCTCTTCTCAAGCAGAAGAGCCTATTGAATCCATTGAAAGCCTAAATAGAACAAAAAAGAAAACACTACCCCTGACCCTGCTCTCTTCCTCCTTCCCCCAGCTGTCTTCAAGCTGAGATTAAAGTTTTCTTTTTCCTTACTATTAGGTCTCCAACTTGCCAACTGCAGATCTTGGACTTTTCAGCTTTCATAATTACATGAGCAATTAGATAATAGATGATAGAAAGATGGATAATATAATTTTGTGAATTTACTATGACAAAATATCTGGGGTTGGATACTTTATTTTTAGAAAGAGGTTTAATTTTCTCACAGATTTACAGGCTGAAAGTCCAAGATCAAGTGCCCCATCTTCTAGGCCTCTGATGAGGGTCTGACAGAAGATGGCATCAAATGGCAGGAACACATGCAAAAGAGATCACATGGAAGACAAGACACCAAAGAGATTCGGAAGTCAGGCTTACTCTTTATAAGCACCTTCTCTCATAAGAACTAACCAGGGTTTTACAAAATTATGATAATTCCTTCCAAGAAAAGCCTTTGCTTCAATACCTAATCACCTCCCTGTAGGCCTCACCTCTTAAAGGAGGTACCACTTCTCAACATCATCAACTTAGGTCCAAGCTTCCAGCCCATGAATTTTTGGAGGACACACTCAAATCATACCCAAACCATAGCGAGTACTAAGAAATAAATGGCACACTCCATGGGGCAGGGTTAAGCACGGGCTAGTGTTTTCCAAGCACCAGGCAAGCCCCTCAGCAGCACCCTTCACACTCACAGCTCAGGAGCGAGGGCAGGAGGGCAACTGAACAAAGCAGGAATGACAGGAAAACTCCAGGAGGAAACAGTCTGAGGACTACAGCCTGTGGGAGCAGTGATTGCGACCCCACCAGGACTGAAAGTGGGTGTGACTATGCAGGGCTCAAAGCTAAGAATTTGCCTAAAGTCTCAGAAGAGACACTGAACTTGGACTTTTCAGGAATACTGGAACTGTTAGAAATTGACAACTCTTGGAGCAAAGCTGGCCACAGTGCCAAGGAGAAGCCTTCCGGGCCCCAGTACCAATGCCCTCAGCACCATGCCAGCAGTGCATACACTCCCAAACCCCCTTTGAAATGAGAAGACACGTAAACAAGGCTAAAAACCAGACTTCCAGATCACCTAAAGCAACCCCAAAGGGAAATGAGATGGAACACTGATACTCAACCACCTGGACTCCCAGAACTGAAAACAAAAGAGGATCTGAAAAAAAATGAAATCAGAAAAAATTTCTCAAATAACAGCAGAGATTGTGCCCATAGTGCAAGACATGATTAATAAATCTAGAGAGAACACAGATTAAAAAAATAGAGGACCTGAGGAACACGATGGAGTCCCAACATAGGAAACAAGTGAAATCCATGAAACAGATGCAAACACATTGCCAGGAGATTAAAAATTCCATTGGAATTTATGCAGCAGAATGAACCATTGTGAGGACAGAATTTCAGATATAGGAGATAAGATTGCAATTAGTGGCCAGGAAAAGAAAACTTTCTTTAAAATAGTAAGGGACCATGAGAAAGCAATCCAGCAGCTGCTAGATCGTGCAAAGAAGAATAACGTAAGACTGATCAGAGTCAATGAAGAAACACGAGAGAGTGGAGATGACAGAAAAAAAAAACTCCACAGAAGTGATGGGAGAAAACTTCCCAAGCAGGGGAAAAGAACTTGACATACAGATAAGTGAGGCATGGACCGGCGATTTAGCTCAGTGTTTCCACCACCTGTCTCGCAAGGGCAAGGTCCCGAGTTTGATCCCCAATACCAAAAAAAACAAAAAACAAAAAGATAAGTGAGGCATATAGGACTCCAACTAGCCTTGATCAAAAAAAAAAAAAAAACTACACATAGGCATATAATAGTTGAGATTCCAGAAACCAAACAGAAGAACAAAATTCTACAAGCAGTTACAGAAAGAAACAAATCACATACAAAGGAAAGCACATCAGAATTACAGCAGACTACTCAGTGCAAACCCTGAAAGTAAGAAGAGCTTGGAGTGATGTATTGCACGCCCTAAAGGAAAACAGCCTCTGACCCAGATTGATGTACCCTGCAAAACTATCATTCAAAATTGATGGTGAAATAAGATACTTTCATGACAAAGAGCACCTTAGGAACTTCATGAACACAAAACCAGCACTCCAAAAAATATTAGACAAAACCCAAGGAAAAGACAAGGAGGATCACAATCCCAGGAACCCCAGCAGAATGACCCACTGGGCATGACAAGAAATTAAACACAAAGGGGGAGAATCCAACAAAAAGAAAAAGTCATGACAATGATAAGGCAATATGTATTAGTTACAACCATCAATGTTAATGGTCTCAATTCACCAATCAAAAGAAACAGACTGGCAGAATGGGTCAAGAAGCAAGATCCAACAATATGATTCATACAAGAAAGACACTTAATTCAAAATGAAACTCATAGACTGAAAGTTGAAGGGTGGAAAACAATACTCCATGTGACAGGAACCCGAAACAAAGCAAGTAGCTATTCTCTTTGCAGACCAAGTGGATTTCAAACCCACACTGATTAAGAGAGACAAAGAAGGACACTACATCCTTGTAATGGGACCAATCCAAGAGAAGAGATGACAATCAGAAATATATATGAACTAAACACTAGTGCATCCAACTGTATAAAACAAATACAAATGGACATGAAAAATCAAATAAACACTAATACAATAGTAGTGGGGGACCTCAATATTCCACTGTCACAAATGGATAGATCAACTAGACAAAAAAATAAGCAACAACAGCATATTAGAACTCAATCAAACTCTTGAACAAATAAATTTAACAGATATTTACACAGTGTTCCACCCCACAAAATCAGAATACATGCTCTTTCAGCTGCACATGGGTCAATCTCTAAAATAGACCACATACTCACACATAGAACATGTTTAAGTAAGTGCAAAGGAATTGAAGTTATCCCCTGTATATTACCAGACCATAGTGCAATGAAATTGGAGATCAATAGCAAAAGAAACCCCAGAATTTCATAAACACATGGAAATTGAATAACACACTTCTGAATAACCAATGGGTCACAGAGGAAATTAAAGAAGAAACCAGATAGTTCCTACAACTAAATGACAATGACAGAACAACATATTCAAATCTATGGGATGCAGTGAAAGCAGTCTTATGAGGGAAATTCATAGCAGTGAATACTCATATTAGGAAAACAGAATGACCCCAATTAAACAACCTGATGCTGAACCTCAAGCTTCTAGGAAAAGAAGAGCAGGACAAACTCAAAGCTCATGCAAGGGAAAAATTATAAAGATGAGAACAGTAATCAATGCAATGGAGACTAAGAGAATAATACAAAAAAATCAATAAAGCCAAGAGTTTGTTCTACAAAAGAATAAACAAAATTGACAAACCCTTAGCCAACCTTATTAGAAAAAGGAAATGTCCAAATCCATGCAATTGGGAATGAAAAGGATGAAATTACAATGAACCCAGCAGAAATCCAGAGAATCATCAATACTTACTTTGAGAACCTATACGCCAATAAGGTGGAAAATACAGAAGAAATGGACAGATTCCTGGATGCATATGAATTACCAAAGTTGAATGAAGACCTAAAAATTCTAAACAACCCAATATCAATCAATGAAATTAAGAATGTAATTTAAAACGTACCAACTGAGAAAAGCCTGGGTCCTGATGGCTTCACTGCTGAATTCTACAAGACATTTAGAGAGGAACTACTACCCCTACTGTTTAAACTCTTCAATGAAATTGAAAGGAAAACAATACTCCCAAATTCATTCCTGGAAGCAAGCATCACCTTGATCCTCAAAGCAGAGAAAAGGAGAACTATAGGCCAATCTCACTAATGAACATAGATGCAAAAATCTTTAATATGATACTGGCAAATAGAATGCAGAAGATCATCAAGAAGATCATATACCTTGACCAAGTGGGATTTATCCCAGGGATGCAGGGATGGTTCAATATACACAAATCAATCAATGTAATACACTATATTAATAGAACTAAGGACAAAAAACATATGATCATTCCAATAGATGCAGAAAAAGCATTTGACAAAATCCCACATGCATTTATAATAAAAACCCTACAAAAAAATTGGAATAGATGGTCTCTACCTCAATCTGATAAAAGCCATCTATGAAAAGCCAACAGCCAATATCATACTAAATGTTCAAAAACTGAAATCCTTCACACTAAAATCAGGAACAAGACAAGGATGTCCACTATCACCACTCATGTTCAATACAGTTTTGGAAACATCAGCCACGGCAATTAGACAAGAGAAAGAAGTAAAAGGAATAAAGATAGGAAATGAAGAAGTCAAACTGTCATTATTTGCAGATGACATGATACTCTATATAGAAGACCCCAAGAACTGCACCAAAAGCCTTCTAGACTTAGTAACCCAATTCTGTAAAGTATCAACACACAAAAATCAATAGCTTTCCTCTACACGAACAACAGACGCACTGAGAGAGAAATAGGGAACACAATTCCTTTCACAATAACATCCAAAAAACTGAAATACCTAGGAATCCACCTAACAAAAGAAATCAAAGACCTCTTCTCTGAAAACTATACCACTATGAAAAGGGAGATTGAAGATGATATCAGAAAATGGAAAGACATCCCCTGCTCCTGGGTAGGAAGAATCAACTTAGTGAAAATGGCCATACTTCCAAAACTGCTATATAGAGTCAATGCAATCTCAATTGAAATCCCAGCAGCATACTTCACGGACCTTGAGAAAACAATCCAAAAATTCATTTGGAACAAATTCATTTTGCTATTCATTAGAATAGCAAAAAGCAGTTCTAGGCAACAGAGACACGGCAGGGAGTATCACAACCCCCAACTTGAAGCTATACTACTAAGCCACTGTGATAAAATACAGCATGGTACTCACAAAGAAACAGAGCTGAGGACCAGTGGAGCAGATTAGAAAATGCAGAAACAAATCCAGACATTCTCCGCCACCTCATCTTCAACAAGGAGCCAAACACCCTCACTGGAGGAAAGATAGCCTCTTTAATAAATGGTGCTGGAAAAATTGGGTTTCAATTTGCCAAAGATTAAAACTAGACCTATATCTCTCACCAGGCACTAAACTAAAATCAAAATGGATGAAAGATTTAAATTTTAAAACAGAAATGCTGAACTGGCTGGAACAGAGGTTAGGAAGAACTCTTGAAGACATTAGTGTAGGAAAAGATTTTATGAACAAAATATCAGTTGCCCGTGAACTAGCACAAACAATCAACAAGTGGGATTTCTTCATACTAAAAAGCTTCTGCACTGCAAGAGAAATCACCAACAGTGTGAAGAGACAACCCACAATGTGGGAAAAAATCTTCACCTGCTCTTCCTCAGACAAAGGTCTACTATCTCGAATCTATAAAGAACTTAAAAATATCAGGCCTTCCCAATTTAAAGACCCTATCCAAAAATGAGCATCTGAAATGAACATACATTTCTCAGACAAAGAAGTAGAAATACAAATAAACATATGAAAAAATGTTCAACATCACTGGTCATTCAAGAGAATCAAATGTAAACAACGCTGAGATTCTACCTCACCCCAGAAAGAATGGCTGCTATCATGAAATCAACCAATAACAAATGCTGGTGGGGTTGTGAGGAGCAAGGGGCCCTGCTCCACTGCTGGTGGGAATGTAGACTTGTGCAACCACTGTGGGAATCAGTATGGAGATACCTCAAATAACTAGGACTGGAAGTCCCATTTGACCCTGCTATTCCACTGCTTGGTTATCTTCCCCCAAAGAATTAAAAGAATCATACCACAGTGATATATGTGCACCCATGTTCATAGCAGCACAATTTATAATAGCTAAAACTTGGAAGCAGCCCATCAACTGGAGTCTGGATAAGAAAATATGGTATTTTTATAAAATGGAGTACTACTCAGCCATAAAAAATGAGATATTAGAGACATTTATAGCTAAATGGATGCACATTGAGCCAATACTCTTAAGTGAAATAAATAGGACACATGTGTAAATACCGAATAGTTTCTTTGATGTGAGAAACTGAGAGTGTAAATAAGAATTAGAATGAATAATTGATAATTTGAAATAGGAAGAAAATGTCCAAAGGGGTAGGGGAAGTGGGAGGGGAAGAGGAAAGGTAAGAGTGAAAGGAAAAATTATGAGAAAAGAAAAAAATGGAAACAAAGTCTTTGTAAATAGGAAAGGGAGCACAGGGAATGGGGAAAAAATAAGAACCAACATACATCATGTACAGGTACAAGCACCCAATGATAAATGTAAATGTATTATATACTTAAAATGTACCAATAAAAGAATTTAAGCAAAAAAAATCAGATTGCGTTATGCAAACAGTAGCAGGCAAAATACTTGTGGATAGATTAGATTATTGTCCCAAGTTTTTCATTCATTGCTTCCTTGATAGAGAATTTCATACTTTCCCTTTTCTATGTGATTTTGCAATACCTTCCTTAGAGTAAGATAAATGTATTTCCTCTCCCCTTTAACATTTAAATGGCCAAAGTAACTTTCCTGGACAAAGCAATTTTGGCAGATATACTCCAGCAGAGGCTTCTAATGGGTGTGCATGTTTGGGATTCTTTTGTTATGCTTCTGTTATGTACCAAAGAACATGTCTTGTGTAGCCACTAGACCAAAGAGAATGAGAAAACACATGGAAAGAACTCCAGCCTGAGACAGCCTCAAAGAGCTGATGCACATGGACAAGAGAAACAAATGAACGGTATGCCAAGATTTAAGGTTGTTCATTCTATGCAACACTGTTGTAGAACCAACCTGATTTGCTGAGAAGAGTAAAGTCAGCAGTTGCAGCAGTTAGAGGTATGATATAGCTCAGCTTTGGCTGCAGCTGGGAGGGCTTTCTCTTCAGGGTGATTTTCACCTGGTGAGTCTGTAAAAAGCATCCACTTCCATCCTCCTTTGTGGGTTATGCCAAAATGCCACTACTTCTAAGAGAACTGATGGGCAGAGGCATAGGTGACAAAGAAGAACTAATATTCAACTCTACCTTTCTGCCAGAGCAAAGCAATTTTTATCTTCAAGATTTAATATAAACATTATTCCTTCTGAGTAGTCTTTCTGTATTATCAGAGTGCTCAGCTTTCTTTGTGATGTTCAGTCCATATCACTACTGCTGTGCTCATCAGGATGCATTATGTATTTATTTCTGAATAATCTGACTCTCACTTGCTGTGGATTTTTGAAGTCCTGAACTCATTTTAATCTCTTCTTTTCCTCATTGCTTAATACAATATTTACAAATTGTTTATTGATTGAATAAATTAATGCATGCCTCTGCTATAAGATCCTTGTGGAAGTAGTTAACATGCCTCTTCTTATTTGGCATTTTAGTGCATGACCTCAATCCAAAGGAGCAAGCTAATTTCAGCATATGAACTAATCTAAGCATTTCCTTCCGTGGGTCAAGATAATATAGTTGAGCTTGCAAAATGTCACCTCCCAAGTTACTGAACCTAGGATTCAAGGAAATTTGGGTGAGGACTCTCAGTCATTTATAAATATCTGTTTCTTAGTATTCTTAATTCAGGTTGCAATTAGTAGGTTTTAAGATGAGAAAAAGACTCTACAGAGTGGTGGATAAATCACAGGACTTGTCTTCATAAAAGAAGGCAGACTATGAACATTAAGGATCTCCTCCATACCTATTTCCTCAGTCTCATTTATTTAAGTAAATATAAACCTAGAGTCATATATGAATGCAGAACTATTTCAGAAGATTCCATTTCTCTCAACTACTCTTTGGCATTTAGTACATAACTAATTTATATTCCTCTTTATCTTCTATATGAATATCTGCCATTTCATTTTGCTTTGTCTTGTTTTGATTTTTTGAAACAGCATCTCACTATGCAATTCAGGCTGGCCTTGAACTCCTTATGCAGCTGAGGCTGGCCTTGAACTCACAGTGATCCTCCTGCTTCAGTCTCCCAAGTACTGGGATTACAGGTGTACATCACTATGCTCAGCAATATCTGTCATTTCTACTAGATGCACAAGAGATTAAGGGTTGTGATCCTGACTTATACTTCTTTGCATATCCCCACAGGTCCTCATGCAGTGTTTGATATAGACCAATGCTTAATAAATATTATTTGTGGTGATGACAATAACAAAGCTCATGATCATCTCCCTTAATATGCTTGTCAAGCTCCACATCATGAGGTGAAGCATCATGGAAAATAAGGCTAAAAAGGGGGAAAAATTTCAGGTCATGTTCCATGAAAAATAATATAGACTTGTGATCTCTTACAGTTTTTTAAAAGAAAAAACTTTCTTATAGCAATGTGGCACTCCATTTCAGCATCCAACATCTGACTTACTTCCTGGTTCTAGCTGGATTACTTTTATCTTCACAAAAATACCCTCCTTTTCATACAGACAAAAGAAGAAAAGAACCAGGCAGAGGCAAAAAGCCAAGAGATCATGAAAATTATAAAAATTATTATATAACTTCTGAGTACTTATTATGAAGTTATAAAAATATAAGCAAGTCATCTATTAAACTAATTTAATAGGCACCATAATGGTAGGCCAACGAAATAGAGATGTGAATGAGACAGCCTTTCTCCTCAAAGATGACAACCTTGTGAGGGAAATAGTGTTAACAATCATTTAAAAATAATGACTTAACTGTAATTGTGGTGGGGTTTATTAAAGAAAAATCCAAGGTACCCTGATAGAAACTTGCAAGAAAGGAGAGTTCAGACAGTCTTCTCTGAAAAGGTCACTTTTAAACTAAAACTGCAGTTGGCCATGAGAACACAGCTTTTATCAAGCATGGAAACTTGCTAGTGTTATGCCTTAAGAAGGAAGGAGTTTAATAGTCTCAAAGAAATGAAAGATTTAGTGTGGCTGGAACAGAATTAGTTAGGGAGAAAATGGTGCAAGGCTTGGATTGTGGGTACAGCAAAGTCAGGTCATGCAAGTGCTGTGAGCCTTCATAGGAATTTTAAACTTCATCCCCAAAAGAACAGAAGCTTACAGAGTTTGAAACAAAGGAGTGATCTATTTTGATCCTCATTTACACTTTCAGTTTCTCACACCAGAGAAACTATTCGGTGGGAATAAATGTGAGAAAAGAAAAAAACAGAAACAAAGTCTTTGTAAATAGGGAGGGGTGGAGGGGTTGAAGAGAGGGCAGGGGAAGGGGGAAAAATGGGAACCAAGATATGTCATGTAAAGGTACAAATTCCCAATGATGAATGTA
Organism: Heterocephalus glaber; assembly: GCF_053883595.1. Taxonomy (NCBI): domain Eukaryota; kingdom Metazoa; phylum Chordata; class Mammalia; order Rodentia; family Bathyergidae; genus Heterocephalus; species Heterocephalus glaber. The sequence goes on along the minus strand of NW_028258356.1, from coordinate 11,138,949 downwards.
ACTGTATTGTACACCTAAAATGTACCAATAAACTTAATGAATAAAAAAAGAATTTCAACCAAAGGAGTACTGTAAACAGGATTTTGTGTGTGTACGTACACACACATATACACACATTAATATACACACATATATATAAGCTGTAGTTTTTTTAAATTTTAAGATAACTCTGTATTCAAGGAGAGCAAAGCCAAATAAAAAAAACAGCTATAGAAAATCACTATAGTCCATAAAAAGTGATAGCAATTTAGTCTAGGATGGAAGGTAGGGGTGGGAGTTGAGAAAGAAGATTAACACAAGAAATGTTCTGGAAAGAGTGTAGCAGGATTTACTAGTTAATCCAACATGGGCATGAGAGGAAAGAAGATTAGGTTTTCTGGCATGATTAATCAAGTGGATGGCGATGTCTTTTACTGTGGTGGGAAACACTGGAGAAAGTGCAGGTTTTAGCAGATGTGTAAGCCATGAAGAGTTGTTTTGCTTATTTAGAAGGATGTGGGTGTCTATTTTACAGCTGATAGGAAAACTATCATAGACAGGGAAATGCTGATGACAAAGATACAAGAGGATGCTCAAAAGCAAACAGCTCTGGAGAAGCATAAACCTTCCCTCAAGGAACTTCCAGCCCAGGATGTAAGACAAGTTAAGGATATGTAACAAAGAGAATTTTTTTTAACAATGCTAAGTATTTTTCTCTTTGCAACTTCATGTTTTTAACCTGTATATCTGCATTGGGAATTCTGATTATTTCAGCCAGAAAACAAGAAAAAGGAAAATGTAATATTCAGTTTCAAACATACAAAATGGGATTTATTTTTTTTGCAAAAATACAATACACTTAGTAGTTAGGCTTTTCCAAAACAGAAAGGAATTTTCTATACTATTTATTCCCTTCTTTTACATAGTAAGAGGTAAAGTTGAGGAGCTGAGGGACAAGAGGAAGAAGGAGTTAAAGTTTATCACTCACAGAGGGGTGATGGGAAGAAGAAAGCATCAGAGGCAAACAGGAAAATGACTGCACAACAGATGTGATCAAGGTAGGAACAAAATATGGATAAGCAAAGAAAAGGCCTGAGTTCCACCCTCATATGCAGCTCTTAAGTGTAACTCGAGAGATGAGACCACATGTTTCCAAGGGAATGCTGTGGAAGGAGGTAGAGAATCTGCCTCTGGAGCTGCAAGTGGGCCTCAATTTTAAAAAAGAACCTCCCAGATAGCGAAAGTCTGCAGGTTGGACTGGGTGTTGGGGGTTCCCAGACAGACGGCAGATCATTTCATGAACCCAGTGAGACTGATGTAGACTGAATCATCAGAAGAACACAGCAGAAATTACAGCAGATTCCACATGCAGTCGTAGAGATCAGCAGAGCACCAGGAATAAGACTGATTGTGCAGCAGAGATCACCACCCCAAGCAGAAGCTCAGAACAGCCACCGGCAGTAGAAATCAGCAAGCTTCCAGACAGTGCTGTCCAGACCTATGGTCTTGTCTCTCAAAGACAGGAAGGGAGAAGAGAGCCGTTCTCCTTCCTCCACACTTAGATGCCACCAGCAGAGAATCCTGGAATCTGGACTCCTAAAAGATATTTACTTAATTCATCCAAATTAAACAGCACACTGTGATCATAAGGTCAACTTCAGCAAGGAAAAAAGAAACTAACTGTCCATTGCACTTCTGAGTGTAGGGTTAATAAACATGAGACCCCATTCCATGTATAAATAACAGTATTATTACATGAGAAATGTCAGGTGCCATGTAAAGTGTGTAGGTGAAAGGTTACAGTATTTTAGAAGATAGAACTGAGACACAGGCTAATTATCCCAAAGGCAACTGCATGTACTACATCCTGTCAGAGACCAGAGAGAACAAAATGAGACCCCCCTAAGGGAAGTGGGGCTGCAGCTCAATGTCTACAGAGGCATTATGTCCTCAACTCACCATCTCCTCTCCATAGCTCCCCCAGCACACAAAAGACCAGGGCAGCTCCAGAATGTACCCAGACCCTACTTTACTTGGTGGAGATAAAGACTCAGATTGAGCTCTTAATATTTGAAGGACTAGAATTAATCCTCTCTCGGAAGAACTTCTGCATTCTTAGGTGGGCTCCACAGGGCAGCCGTGAATAGTTACAAGAATATATTTATGCTAATAGATGGCCTGATTCTCTTTTTATGTCCAGTGATGTTCTGGTAAATGCTTAACAACCAACTCCAGGGAAACTAATCTGTAACAAACTAATCTGTAGTATTTGCAGATTTCCATAATATAAATATTGCTACCACAGCCAATTCTGAGCTACAATATGATTTCAACTGGCTCATAAAATTTCCTGCAAATTTAATAATTGGCTTTCATGAGCCAGTAAAACCTGGCTCAAGCACACCACTGTAACCCAGTTAAGGAGCCATGATGGGGCATTGTCTATATCAAAATCTAATTTGAGGGAACCTCACAAAGTGGTGAGGTTTTGCCTACATGCCTACCTGAGTAATACACACTGTGATCTTCAGAAGGATGGCACATTAATAAGTAAAATGTCAAGCAGAAGTAAATCACATAAACTTCATTCTACTAACCATCTTCTATTTTTAGGTAAGATAGCTCATGTCTAGGAAACAGATTTCTCTTTAACTTGAGCTTATAGTGTACGAAGCAATTTTTCTTCAGCTGTGCAAGGAATCAGAAATGAACAACTTACTTGTTGCAAGTACAGAGAAGCCCTCTGCTGGCTCACTTCTGAAAGCTGATGTCATGCTGTTGTGTGTTTTTGTCCCTGCTTTGCCAATGGGGCCAAGTTTCAAATTCTGTCTTAAAATGCATTCTGTTTGTAGTAGATTTCATTGTTAATACATACATTATTCCAAAGATTTGTTATAATAACCTATAGAAACTTTATTATAAACATCCGCATCCTTTTTAAAAAATCATATTTGAAATACTAAAAAGAGGGAAGAAGGAATGTCTGCTCACTGGATACATTAAAAGAAATTACAATAAAAAGAAAACTGAGGTTTTTGTAACATGTTTTCTAAGTAGGATTAAACCAAATACTTTTAGGAAAGAATTTGAAAGAGAAAAATGTTAAAGGCCTTTTTATTTCACTGTGGTTTTAGTCAAAAATCATATTTTTCTATGCCTTATTACTTGTACTACTTTGTCAGTTTGGAACTTGCTATTCCTTTCATTTCTAACAAGAAAACAAGCAAAAGTTTATTTATTTTGTATAGTTTTTAAGATTTAGGAAGAACCTGAGCAAAAAAAAATCAGCATTATGTTTATACTCAGAAAAAATAGATGTATATGCTATATTGAAATATAATTTTAGCAAACTCTGGTAAAATACAATAGAAATTTTTTCTAATCTAGTCAATAAGTGTTTATTACAATAGTGTCATCAGATTGGTCTTACTATAATAAAAAATCTCAAAAGATCTAGAACATAGAGTGTTTTTACTTTTCCTAGGTGAATCAGCCTTAAGTTACTCTTGATGACTTATAATGACTGTTGTCAATTGGTTTAAATTTGCAATAAGAGGATCTTGTTTCATTGTTGGTGTAGATGGTAACTGCTGGAATTACTGAAGGTTCTTTCATTGCAAGTATCAGACATTAACTTTGGCCAACTTAAGCAAAAAGGAAAATTCTCAGAAGGTTATTGGAGAATGCACAGAAGTAATAGTAAGGTTAAAGGGTTATTTTTAGATATTAGGTTATCACCTAAGATGAAATAATTCCAACTAATTCTTATTTCCTCAGGAAAAAGTTTTCTAAAATTCTGCTGAAGATTTGAAGTCCCTCAGCAGACTAACTTGGTGACATGCCTAACCTTTGGCTGGCCTGAAGGAGTTTCTAGGGACTCCTCAGTTGCCTTTACTCACTTCCCAAGATTCCATACAGTTGGTAGAACATAATTCCCAAAAGAAAGCCAGTGTTGCTAGGAAGAAGCAGCTAAAATAACAAAGATCCACTGCATTGCTTATTCAGTTTTTTTCTGACCCATCACTAACTCCGTTAACATAAGAGAAGAACAACCACCTCCCTGGGTGTGTTTCTCCCCTTGTAAAAAGAGAGGGATGTATTAAATGACTTCAGGCTTCCTGTATTTCACATTCAGGATTATGATACGGGTGGCCTTGAAGCTACCGTTAGAAAATGCTTCCATCTAGGGACCTTTCCTAACCTCTGCTATCCTTGGTCCTCACCATCCATCGCTGTTGCTTCCTCAGTCACTGTAGAACATCCGTAGCCTTCCTGGCCCTTGCACTGCCATTGCTGGCCTCCAGAACTCAGTGGTTCTGACCAGAGAACTGAAAAATCAAATCCCTTTAGTCTATCAGTATATGCAAGGATAACTTACATTGTCTGAAATATAACATTTCCTTCACCAAAAAGTAGGTGCTCCCTGTAACATATACCATGGTTAAGAATAAGGCTTTTTTTACATGTTTTTTCTGTTTAAAATTAAGTTCTGATGTTCCTTTCACAAAATAAGAATTATTTATTGAAACAAAATAAAAGCCTGGTGCTCCATCTAGAGGACATTTTGTATTTTCTATTTTAAGGGGCTTAGGGGCTTGTTAGAAATATGGAGTCTTCCAATTCTTGATAATTCTACCAACAATTTTTTATAGAACCCCACTGATCTTCTACAGATGCATTTTGAATATGCCTATAATGTGTAAGAATGAAGAGGGTATTTCCCCCCCATCTCCCAATGTGAACTGTTGACTAAGTAATAATTTTGTTGTTGTTTATGAGCTATTTGTGCTCACTGTCCTTCTGAGTTTTGTAGTTTAAAATATTAAATAAAAAATATTAAAACCACTTATCAGTGTTTGATCATTTTTATCAATTATGAAAAGCTTTTCTGTTTAATTTATTTATTGAAAGTACAATAAAACACCAGATAAAAAATATAAATGTTCTTTTCCACTTAAAATTACACAGCACTTTTCTTCAAAAAGACCCATCAGTTAAGAGGATGTGTTATTTTTGTTTTTAGAACCAAGATTTGCAGTTAGGTAATGCTGCACAGCACCTCAGAGAAAGCGGCCTTTTGTGTAAAATCTAGGACTGTATATTGTTTCCTGAAGGCAATGTTTTCAGCGTGGAAATTCACATTAGTCAAAAAGAGTACACACCTCCATTTTCCCATAAAGTTCTGTGAGAAAGTAAGGTCAGATGGAGACAGCAGGAAAGAGGGGCTCAGAATGAGAGGCTGAGAGGGAATTCTGTGGGGAAGAGGCTGCAGCTGAGCTGGGACTGTGGCCACATCAGTCAGGGCCCACACAGACTGTGGCCCACCCTGGCTGGACAGACAGGTCCTGGCCCTCCCAACACTGCACTGCTTTGTCAGAGGTAGAAAACCAGCAGCACAGCCAGGCCTGTGAGAACAGAAACAGTTATTGAGCAGAAAGTTTTGTCCTGGGGTCTGACTTGTCATCCTTGTCTCCTCAAAAGTTTTACATATGTCCTGTGGGTATTCAAGATTGACAAAGTAATGTATCTAAATTTCTGAGATACACAAGCCAGGGAAGCAGATTTTTCCCATAGAAGGAAAGAGCAAGAGAAGAGAGAGAAGAGAAAAGAAAAAAAAACAAGAAAAGAATCAGGACAAGTCCCAAAGCTTCTTTCATTATCAATTTGCTACACGCTGTACTCTTGGGAAGAAATTGTGGTTCTTCTAAGGAATGACAAATGTAATGACTATGACTAATGTAATTCAGATATGGAGTTCTTGAAAGCAAATCTGAACAAGATTTCACTTAGAATTTCTTCAGCAAAATGTAAATCTCATCAAATGCATCATAGTATATAACCGATACAGCAGTGCCCACTTCCTGTCTTGCCAGGTTCACTGAGATTAAGCTCATTTGCAGAAGGTCTCAGAGCCAGTAAATAGCAAAGCTGATGCCCAGTCGTGATTCCTTCTATTACAAAGTACTCCTTAGGAAACTAGTTAATACCAAAGCTTTTACAGAATCAGATGTCAATAAAATCTCAATACCCCATCTCAGTAAGCAGTCAACTGTTTCAAAGTTACATTTTTATTTTGAAGGAAAAATAACAGGCAGAACAAAGCCATATAAAATGTAACCATATTTGGTTCTTTTGAGTAATGTGAATATATTAAGAAACACATTAAGTAGTATGTTTTTTAATTCGCTTAGCTCTTCCCTGCCTTGTTCCAAAACAGTATCTGGGCAGTGTCCAATAATTTTAGAGCCACAATATCAAACATACTTCAGGATGTCTTTTGGCCAGGTCTGGTTAGCCCAGCAGGTACAGAGATAAAGTCTAAGGCCTGTGGATTCCGCACGCCTCTTCCCAACAATCACAGAAAGCCTGCGAATGGAAGAACTGCCTGTCTTCATGGATAGGCCAATCTTTCCATGAGCTGCGTGCAGCCTTACTGAACACCCTCCCCTGCCCCAGCCTGGGAAAAGCATGAACTACAAAGTAAAGGAAGAACTATTTTTAAAAAGGAACCACTAAGAATACTAATACTAAACAAAACTTGGATTCACTCTCAAAATGAGAGGCAAGGGTTTACTTTGTCTGTAGTTTTGGCAAAAGATAATCGTGAATAGATTCTTCTCAAACTGCAAACATTGATTGGATGCTAGTGAAACCCTGAAGTCCAAAAGGAAAGGTAGCTTTACTTATTTTACAGGCTACATTGAATTTCTTTTATTGGTTCTAAGCATTAAAATATTTTTAAATTGTATTAGCTGAAGTTGGCATTTGACCTCACTGAGGAGTCCCTTCTCTATGTTCATTAAGATGCAGGGGAGATTGGATAAAGAAAATGTGGGGTTTTTTTATAAAATGGAGTACTACTCAGCCATAAAAAATGAGAAATTAGAGACATTTATAAGCTAAGTGGATGCACATTGAGGCGATACTCTTAAGTGAAATAAATAGGACACACATGTGTAAATACTGAATAGTTTCTCTGGTGTGAGAAACTGAAAGTGTAAATAAGGACTAAATGTATAATAGGTCATGTGAAATATGAAGAAAAGGGGCAAAGGGGAAGGAAGTGGGAGGGCTAGGGGAAAGCATAGAAGGGAATGGGATTAATATGAGAAAATGGAAAAATAGGAACAAAATCTTTGTAAATAGGGAGGGATTGAGGGGTTGAAGGGAGGGCTGGGCAAGGGTGAAAAATAAGAACCAAGAGAGACTATGGAAAGGTGCAAATTTCCAATGATGAATGTCATTATATTGTATACCTAAAATGTACCAATTATTAGAATGAATAATCAATAATGTAAAATAGGAAGAAAAGGTCTAAAGTGGTAGGGGTAGTGGGAGGGGCAGGGGAAAGGAAAGAAGGGAAAGGAAAAAATGCTGAGAAATGGAAAAAATGGAAATAAAGCCTTTATAAATAGGGAAGGGTAGCGGGCGTGAAGGGAGGGCTAGGAATGGGGAAAAAATAAAAACCAAAATGCATTATATAAAGGTACAATTCCCAGTGAGAAATGTAATTGTGTTGTATACCTACAATGTACCAATAAAAGAATTTAATACAAAATTTAAAAAAGATGCAGGGAATATACTGTTCCCAAACAGAGGATTCATCAAATATCAGTACAGGCATAGAGCAGCCTAATAAGTTACATCCAAATATAATTTCAATGAAAATAACTGTTATAAGTGCTATGACTTGACAAAATAAATCATAAAAATAATAGCATTGCTGTATGTCTAGCTTAAAAAGACAGAATCTATAATGTTTCAGCCAGGTACAAACTATAGTGCCCAAGTTTCCGTGGCCAGCTGTCAGGAGCCAGGGACAGGAGACTCAGTAACCTATTTCTCCAACTTCCAATCACCCAAGCTACACTGGATATCTAGTCAAGCCTCAGAAAGAAGTAGAAATCAGTTTTTGGTGAGTCTTTTCATGATAGTCAGTTGGTTTCTAACCCTCTAGAACTTCCTTCCTTATTGCTAGCTGTTGTCTTAGTTTCATTTCAAATTACTGCTCAGCAAAGACCATCCTAGGAGAAAGAGAGGAACATCTATACCTGTTGTCCCAGTGAATTATGTGATACAGGTGTATCTTAGTGACTCTCATGTTTGGCCTGCACATTTAGAGTTTTCTTGGAGAGCCCCAATCAGACCACTGAAATCCTTCTTTCCAGGTGGGGACCCAAATGTTAGTATTCTGTTTTTTTAAGCTTCCCCAGTGACTCAGACCAGTTCATGGTTAAAGATACTCTCTGGTTAACATTAATTGAGTTTTACAATCAATTGATTTCAGTCTTCTACACAAATATGTTCTACTTCAGAAGGCCCCTTCTACTAAAACGTGGATTAATACAGAATGGTTTTTGCTAAAGAGGGCAGAAGAGAATAAAGAAATCAAGTAATCTTAACTTCACTCTTAGGAGACTTAACTAACTTCCCAGCTGTGTCTTGTTTGGTCAAAGACTGGATTCTCATTGCTTTATTTAGAGGCATGCTTTCTATCCATGCTTAAAAGAAAATAAACATTAAGTTAAAGATATTATTGAGTAAAAAATTTATTCAACTAGGACTCATCAAATCTGGATCATATTTAGCAGTTGATAGTTGTGGGACATGGGACTTTGAACTTGTCACTCCATGTCTCATTTTCCCACCAGAAAAATGGAATAATATGTTTCCTTCTTCCAAGCTTTCTATTAATCTAAATGTCTATTAATGGAAATACCTGAAATGGTGTGCTGTTTTTCTCTCACATTGCTAAAAATGGTAGACTTTTTATTTTTCCTCACACAAAGACATTGGATTAGACAATCCAAATTATAAAATCCTTAGAAAATCAAACACAGATAAAACAATTAAAGTAGTGCTGTGGGAAAGCTTTACTGAAACTAAAATACTGAAAGTTCTGTGGAGGATCAATTGTTTATGATCCTGTTCTCTAGAGACTTAAATTCCTTGGACACACCAGATGGTTTTATTTATATAGCAAAAGTTCAACTCTAGTGAGGTGCTGCTTGCAAATTCACACACAAATAAAAGAAACTGTATTTATATGCTCATGAGATTGATTTCCTTTGTTTCTTATGGACCTTCTGACAAATTTTGTATTTGTAATGCTAAAGAGAAGGCCAACCTCTTTGAAAAGGAACAGCAGCCACCCAATATGGCAAACTAATCCATGGAATCCAGAATTTAATGCGGGAATGTTTCAGACTTTTGTGGATCTCCCCTATCCAAGTGCTTAACGATTTACACTCAATTCAGTCCTTGATGTTCACATATAATTTTAACCCCTCAAATAGCATTATTGAACATTAAAAAGAAACTCCAGCCCTCTCCCCAACTGCATATTTCAAGCTGCATCCTGTGTCAACTCCTGGCACTGAGTCAACCTCATCAGCCCAATTTAGAGCACATGGCAGCGATCCAACTCATTGTGGCTGTTTGTAGACCCCCAGATCAAGTTTCAAAAAAGAAGGGGCAGCAAGCCAGTGACCTTCTCAAGACAGTAGAAAACAACTCTGCTTATGACCTACACCTGATCTTTCTGCTAACATTAGCTCTTCATCAAAGATGGTGCCAAGATTGCATCAGGCATCAGCCCACAAACCTTTCCATCCTCCTCCAAGAGGTGTGGAGCATCCTGTCACCCACTGAGTTTGGGGCTTGGAATGCCTTCTCCTTTCAGATCCAAGGAAGTTGCTTTTACTGATATTTGAGATCAAGCTCAAGACCCCATCTTAATCGAGCTTTCCTGTTATTTATATCATGTGCCTCTTTACTGTTCATTGTCTTTGTATCTAGTGAGATTCAGTGTGATTCATAACAAAGATATGGTTATAGTGTTTTAAAATTAACAACTCTAGAAACCTCATATCAGAGAGAGACCTCATTCACTGAGCATCTTTTTTCCTGTGCATCTCTCATCCTGTTATCCTTTAAAATGTGAAGATCATTCTTCTGGGCTTCAAGTCATCCTTCCTTTCTACATCTGCTGGATAGTCAAGAATGGTTCAAGCAGAGACATACACTGAGAACCCAGTCAGATCTACAGAATTACTTATCTTCTTGCCCAGCCCCTATTTTTCTAACTTGGCCAAATAATATCCACATGAAAAATGGGCTTTCCCGCCTATCCCAGTACTCTGTAAATTAGGAAGCTATTCTTAATCTGAAAGAGCCTTTAGGGAATGTTGTTCTTTTCTCCTCCTCTATCTTTTACATAAGTCTGTGTTGAGATCTGAAGATTCTTGGAGCCCTGGATGGGTTCAAAATAACTAATGGTTTTACCTCAGTTCTGTGTTTACATATACTATGTGATTTGAATCAGCAAAGTTCTAAATTGTCTATATGGAATTTATCCTCTATCTCCCTAAACAAACAATCTTTGAAGCTAGATAAAATAAGAAGAGAGAATGGAATTATTTCACCCTGCCTTGTTTGTTTGCATGAGGGCTCTAAACCACAAGGAAAAGATGAGTCATTCAGCATCATTCCCTATTTGGTGGTTTTGACTTCGGGCTACTGTAACCAAAAGAGGGCAGCACTCCATGGGTTTTTAATTCACAGGAATGAAAACTGTTTCTCACTGAATTCTTACCATGAGCAAGTCACAGTAATTCTGTGGGAAGGGATATAGCAATGAAAAGGACGCTGTTCTAAACATCCAAGAAACAGGAAACAATAGAGCATTTAGGACTGCAGTTAGAATACTGCTACATGTTTGGGTGTGATAAAAGGTAAGTCTAAAAAATGAGAATGGGATGAGATTGGGAGGGATACTTAACTGTCAGGCATTTATCCTTTATTTGAAGTGTGATAGGGAGCCAATCAATATTTTTGAGTAAGTAATATGATCAGAACTTTCTTTGAGGAAAATACATCTGATCAAGATGTATTGTTTTTGGAGAGATTGAAACAGGATAAGATCAAAGGTCAGAGGGAAAAACAGATAAGAAAATAATACAAAAGTTATCCAAGAAGCGAAAATCTAAACCAGAAAGATGGCAATGAGAATGGAAAGGGGCGCCTGATGGCAGAGACACTACAAAGGAGGAAAAATGTCCATAATAGAGTAGATACAGGGAGAAAGCGACCAAGACAAGCCCAAGTTTTACATCTGAGAACTGAGCTGGAGTCTACGCCCAAAATCAAGGAAGTTGAAGGAAAGGATTATTTTGGAAGCAAAGACAATGAATTCAGCTCTGAAAACATATGCCCCTCAGAGAAAGTAAGACATTATTACATTACCATGATGCAAGAAGGGCAGGATGGAAAACCAGAGTGTGACCCCAAGGACTATCTTGAAAAGCAGAACTCATCCGAAATGTATATTCTATCCTCTTTTTCCTTTGGTCACCTGGAAGCCCACTGCTGAACATATGGGCCACTTGTAGGTACAGTGCAGTGCTGGGTTTTAATGACCTGTGTCACTAGAACCTCTTGGCTGCATCTGACTCTCCTTTTCTGCTTTTGTTTTTGTTTTTTGTGGTACGGGGTTTTGAACTCTGGACTTTCCACTTGCCAGACAGGTGTGGTACTACTGAGCTACATCCCTGGTCCTCCTTGACTGTTTCTTTACTCTAATATCTTTATCTAGGCATGTACCTAATGACATTCTGATCAGCAGTAGACTGTATATACTCTCGTGGTCCCATAACAGTATATTGTCTAATGACAGCTTCACTGTCCCAGTCTGTGTGAGTATACTCTATTATGTTCACACTACAATAGAATCACCTCATGAAGGCATTTCTTAGAACTTATCCCATTTTTAAGTGACATGTGAGTATATTTGTATCTTATGGTAGTGACACCTCAAATCCTATTAGTAATAAATTGGGGCATCAACTAACAATCCTGATTGTCACATTTTTTATAGACTTTAAGATGCAGCCATTTGCAGTGTATGTAAAATGCATCTCATTAACATTTATTGAAATGTTCCAAGTACTAACAAAAAGATTAATACACATCATTTCATTTAATCCTATGATTAATAAAGTATTATGAGGTCATTCCATTATTATCTTAACAGATGAGGAAACTGAGACACGATGAGATTAACATTAACCTGTAATATAGCAGCACTCACATCATAACCAAGCAGCCGGACCTCAGAGTCGGTGACCCTAAATACTATGCCTGCTTCCTCTCTACCTACATCATCCCATTTTCCTGGTTCTTCTCTACATGTCGCATATTGTAACTTAGGATATCACTTTTCTCATGCTGAAGGAACACTGTCCTCCAGAGACGGCAGTGTCTTGAATCAAGGACCTGTGGTGCTTCCACATATAAAGTATCAATTAGTAGGTTTAAGAAAAGATGAATTATTTTCTAAAATTGAATTAAATCTGTCTCTGAGCCTTTCTGAATGAGGGTAGATTAGCAACAATTCAATACCTGTCACTTGGGCAACTTGATTCCTCCTTCCATGAAATAATACAAGAATTCTGGATTTCTGCGGGGGACAAGGAGCCATGTTAATTTATGGTTCTTTCTGCTATCCCATTTGCCTGTTATTAGCAGCCTCAAAAGGGCTCCTTAATGCTGTTCTGTCCTAACTCAACCACCAAGGTCCTCAACACTGATCCGGAGCTCTGATGCTCCAGCCTTCCTCACACATCTCTAGCACCATGAGCAGCAGCAGCCACTCAGATTATCTCATTTTCAGGAATGCTAATTACTCTCTCTCCTAGACAGCACATATCTCTCTCCTCCAACCACTGAGAGCATTCCCCTTCTTAGAAAATCTACCTCCAGACTTTGGAAAACCAACAACTGTGTTCTACTAAATTGTCACTGAAGTCTAGGGAAACTCCCAGTCTCTAAGACACAAAATCTTCCTCACATGGGAGAGAAAAAAATAAAAGCTTTTTATCAATCAACAACTTTACATTAGCTACAATAAAACATATTTTAATATTTATTATTCTGTCCCTGAAAGATATGGCAAAAATAGAATTAAAATAATGAATTAGTATTAAAGTGTTTACCTTCTTATGAAGCCAACAATAGAAACATGGAATGGAAAATATATTCCATCTACCCTGATAACTCATTGCTTACTAGAATGTACCTGAGGCAGAGCTTTGAGAAATCCTAAGGTCATGACTGTTCACTGGAAAAGGATCTGCCATGAGCACAGGCAGGAGGAATGTAAGACAACATGCTGTGTATTTTCATTCCTAGTTTGATACTTTTTGCTTACTAAGCAAAGTAATCTGGCCTCAAAAAAGCTGTAACAATGGGGAAAGTGGACCTGTTTGAAAAGATGAATATTCTAGGGTGTAGTTTCTTTATTCCTACACTCACAGATTACGGCATAATAGTTCTCATGATTAGGAATATATACTATTAATGAAATATTCTTAGGAAATCCCAGGGTCACTTAACCAAGAGTTACAATTTTGAGAAACACCTCTATGGAGAAACCATCCTACTTGTTAGTCTCAATTTGCTATAATCACTCCAGCAACCAGTTGAAGATCTTCAACCTTCAGCCCTAATCTTACACAACCCTGGACCTCTCCTAACTTATTTAGCAGGATGATGTCAAGAATTAATATTGATTCTCTAGAGCACAAGGTACTTACACATTTCTGTACCTTTTAAGACTACAAAAATATTGGCTTTACTCACCACCTTCTCATTGGCAGTACTGGGGATTGAACCCAGAGACTCTGCCTTAAGCTATGTCCCCATATCTTTATTTTTCTATTTTGAGACAGGGTCTTGCTCAGTTGTCCAGGCTGGGCTCAAACTTACAATCCTCCATCCTTGGGCTTTCAAGCTGGTGTGATTACAGTTGTACGACACCACACCTGGCTCCCCATTTTCATTTCTTCATCTGCATATCAACATATCAAATTGCCTATAGATAAATACAAAAGTACTACAAATTCAGAATACCTAAAACTAAACTGAAATCATCTCCTGGCATATCCCTCCAATTACCATCCTGTTTCCTTATCTATTACCTTTTAGTAGATGTCAAAATTATCCACCTAGTTTCCCAAACAGAAATCTTAGAGCCATCTACTACTTCTTCAAACCTTACACAAAGCTAGAAATAATTTACGTCTCTATAAGACACAAGGAAAACCTTTCATTCATGGCTAGAGCGTCCAGAAGAGTATTAACCCTAGACTAAATGCTGCCCTGATTCATCCTGAAAACCTTTAAAGCACCTTCAAAAGGAAAAGTGTGATATTCCAAGGCCTATACATAGAAAACTTCAAAACATTGCTCTAAAAAAGAATTAAAGAAGACCTAGAGATATTTACCATATTAATAGATCAGAAGACTAATGCTCTTTAGATAACTCTCCCCAATATTTTGATCTATAAATTCAATACAATCCAAACAAAATCCCAACTGACTTTTTTTAATTCAAGGAACACAGAATCAGCAAAGGAACTTTGACAAAGAACGAAGTTAGAAGATTCACCCTTCTAATTTCAAGATTTTTATAAAGCTATGATAACTGCATCATGTGGTATTAGTATAAGAACAAGCAATGAGATTAGTAAAATGAAACAAGGAATCCAGAAATATACCCATACATATATAGTCAATTTTTAGCAAAGTTACTAAACCAATTCAGTGGAGAAAAAGACAATCTTCTTTTAAAATGTGGTTGGAAAAATTAAATGACTATATAATTAAGAACTGTACCTGAACCCTTATCTTACAACATACATAAAATTAAATAGATCAAGCCAAACATGATGATGCTCACCTGTGAGCCCGGCACTAAGAAAGCTGAGGCAGGAAGGTCACCATGAGTTCAAGCCTAGGCTACATAATGAGTTTAAGGCCAGCCTGAATTATATACGGAGATCTTGTCTCAAAAAAAAAAAAAACAAAACCCAGGGGGCTTCTAGGCCACCATCCATCCCACCACTCCCAGCCCAGAGGAAAGGGCTTTTGGGGCACCATCCCTCCCATCATTCCCAGCCCAGAGGAAAGGGCTTTTGGGCTGCCTTCTGCCCCGCCACTCCCAGCCCAAAGGAAGGGGCTTCCGGGCTGGCATCTGTCCCGCCGCTCCCCAGCAAGAGGTAGGAGCTTCCAAGCTGCCGTCCCACTGCTCCTTGTCCAGAAGAAGGGACTTCCCAAGAACCATCCCTCCAGCCACTCCTAGCTCAAAGGAAGGGGTTTCCAGGCCACCATCCCTACCGCTGCTCCCGGTCCCTGTCCCACCTCTCCCAGGTCAGAGGAGATGAGCCGCGTGGGTGGCAACAGCAACCCCCTGCCCCACCCCATAGTCGAAATCAGAAAACACATAAGTAAGTCTCAAAACCAGACTTCCAGATCACCTACAGCAACCCCGAAGGGAAATGAGATGGAACACTCTGATACTCATCCACCTGGACCCACTGAACTGGCAACAAAAGGGGATCTGGAAAAAATGAAATCAGAAATAATTTCTCAGATAACAGCAGAGATTGTGCTCCTAGTGCAAGACATGATTAATAAATCTAAAGAGGAGCTGAGGAACATGATGGAAACCCAACATAGGAAACAAATGGAATCCATAAAACAGATGCAAATAGATTTCCAGGAGATTAAAAACTCCATTGAAAGTCTACACAGCAGAATGAGCCAATGTGAAGACAGAATTTCAGATATAGAAGATAAGATTGCAATTAGTGACCAGGAAAAGAAAAACTGCTTCAAAATTATAAGGGGACATGAGAAATCAATCCACCAGCTGCTAGACGATGCAAAGAAGTATAACATAAGGCTGATTGGAGTCAATGAAGAAATAGGAGAGCGTGCAGATGACATAAAAAAACTCTTCACAGATGTAATGGCAGAAAACTTCCCAAACAGGGGAAAACAACTTGCCATACAGATAAGTGAGGCATATAGGACTCCAAATAGCCTTGATCAAAAAAAAATCTACACATAGGCATATAATAGTTAGGATTCCAGAAATTCAACAGAAGAATAAAATTCTACAAGCAGTTAGAGAAAAGAATCAAATCACATACAAAGGAAAGTCCATCAGAATCACAGCAGACTTCTCAACACAAACCATCAAGGCAAGAAGAGCTTGGAGTAACATATTCCAAGCCCTAAAAGAAAACAGCCTCCAACCCAGATTGATGTACCCTGCAAAACGATCTTTCAAAATTGATGGAGAAAAAAGATACTTTCATGACAAAGAGCACCTTAGGAACTTTGTGAATACCAAACCAGCACTCCAAAGAATTTTACACAATATCCTAGGAACAGACATTGAGGATCACAACCCCAGGAAGCAAAGCAGAATGAACCCATCTGGCATGACAAGAAATTAAATTTAAAGGGGGAGAACCCAACAAAAAGAAAAAGTCATGGCAATGACAAGTCAATACGTTTCAGTTATAACCATCAACGTTAATGGTCTCAATTCACCAATCAAAAGACATAGACTGGCAGAATGGGTCAAGAAGCAAAATCCAACAATATGCTGCATACAAGAAACATACTTCATTCAAAAGGAAACTCATAGACTGAAAGTTAAAGGGTGGAAAAAAATACTCCATGCAATGGGAACCCAAAAAAAGCAGGAGTAGCTATCCTTTTTGCAGATCAAGTAGATTTCAAACCAACACTGATTAAGAGAGATGAAGAAGGACACTACATCCTTGTAAAGGGAACAATCCAAGAGGAAGAGATGACAATCATAAATATCTATGCACCAAACACTAGTGTGCCTGACTATATAAAACAAATACTAACAGACATGAAAAATCATATATGCACTAATACAATTGTAGTGGGGGACCTCAACACTCCACTGTCACAAATAGATAGATCAACTAGACTAAAAATAAGTAATGAAATACTAGAACTCAATCGAACTCTTGAACAAATGAACTTAACAGATATTTACACAGTGTTCCACCCCACAAAATCAGAATACACACTCTTCTCAGCTGCACATGGGTCATTCTCCAAAATAGACCACATATGCACACATAGAACATGTTTAAGTAGGTGCAAAGGAATTGAAGTTATCCCCTCTGTATTATCAGACCATAGTGTGATGAAATTGGAGACCTATAGCAAAAGAAACTCAAAAAATTTCATAAACATGTGGAAATTGAACAACACACTTCTGAATAACCAATGGGTCACAGAGGAAATTAAAGAAGAAATCAGACAGTTCCTTCAATTAAATGACAATTACAACACAACATATCAGAATCTATGGGACACAATGAAAGCAGTCTTACAAGGGAAATTCATAGCAGTGAATATGCATATTAGGAAAACAGAACGAGCCCAATTAAACAACCTGATGCTGCACCTCAAGGTTCTAGAAGAAGAAGAGCAGGACAACCCCAAAGCTCATACAAGGGAGGAAATTATAAAGATCAGAGGAGAAATCAATGCAATGGAAACTAAGAGAATGATACAAAAAAATCAATGAAGCCAAGACTTTGTTCTTCGAAAGAATCAATAAAATTGACAAATCCTTAGCCAACCTTATCAGAAAAAGGAAAGAAAAGGCCCAAATCCATACAATTAGGAATGAAAAGGGTGAAATTACAATAGACCCAGCAGAAATCCAGAGGATCATCAATTCCTACTTCCAGAACCTATATGCCAATAAGATGGAAAACACAGAAGAAATGGACAGATTCCTAGATACATATGAATTACCTAAGTTGAAAAAAGAAGACCTAAAAATTCTAAACAACCCAATATCAACCAATGAAATTGAAAATGTAATTGAAAACTTATCAACTAAGAAAACTCCAGGCCCTGATGGTTTCACTGCTGAATTCTACAAGACATTTAGAGAGGAACTGCTGCCACTGCTGTTTAAACTCTTCAATGAATCTGAAAGGGAAGCAATACTCCCAAATTCATTCCTGGAAGCAAGCATCACCTTGATTCCCAAAGCAGAGAAAGACCCAACTGAAAAGGAGAACTACAGGCCAATCTCACTAATGAACATAGATGCAAAAATCCTTAATAAGATACTGGCAAACAGAATGCAGAAGATCATCAAGAAGATCATACACCCTGAGCAAGTGGGATTCATCCCAGGGATGCAGGGATAGTTCAATATACACAAATCAATCAATGTAATACACTATATCAATAGAGCCAAGGACAAAAACCATATGATTATCTCCATAGATGCAGAAAAAGCATTTGCCAAAATCCAACATGCATTTATGATAAACAACCTACAAAAAATTGGAATAGATGGTCTCTACTTCAAACTGATAAAAGCCATCTATGAAAAACCAACAGCCAATATCATACTAAATTTCAGTATGACTGAAATCCTTCACACTAAAATCAGGAACAAGACAAAGATGTCCACTATCACCACTCTTGTTCAATATAGTTTTGGAAACATTAGCCACGGCAATTAGACAAGAGAAAGAAATAAAAGGAATAAAGATAGGAAATGAAGAAGTCAAATTGTCATTATTTGCAGATGACATGATACTGTATATAGAAGACCCCAAGAACTCCACCAAAAGTCTTCTAGACTTCATAACCAAATTCAATCAAGTAGCTGGTTACAAGGCCAACACACAAAAATCAATAGCTTTCCTCTACACCAATGACAGACTCACTGAGAGAGAAATAGGGCAAACAATTCCTTTCACAATAGCATCCAAAAAACTGAAATACCTAGGAATCATCCTAATGAAAGAAATCAAAGACCTCTTCTCTGAAAACTATAGCACTCTGAAAAGAGAGATTGAAGATGATATCAGAAAATGGAAAGACATCCCCTGCTCCTGGGTAGGAAGGATTAACAGAGTGAAAATGGCCATACTTCCAAAACTGCTATATAGATTTAATGCAATTCCAATTGAGATCCCAGCAGCATACTTCATGGACCTTGAGAAAACAATACAAAAATTCATTTGGAACAAGAAGAGACCCAGAATAGCAAAAGCAATTCTAGGTAACAGAGACATGGCAGGGGGTATCACAATCCCCAACCTGCAACTCTACTACAAAGCTACTGTGATAAAAACAGCATGGTACTGGCAAAGAAACAGACCTGAGGACCAGTGGAACAGATTAGAAGATGCAGAAACAATGCCAGACACACTCAGCCATCTCATCTTCGATAAAGGGGCCAAACACCCTCACTGGAGGAAAGATAGCCTCTTTAAGAAATGGTGCTAGAAAAATTGGATTTCAACTTGCCAAAGATTAAAACTAGACCTATATCTCTCACCATGCACTAAACTAAAATTGAAATGGATTAAAGATCTAAATATTAAAATAGAAACTCTGAACCAGTTGGAACAGAGGTTAGGTAGAACTCTTGAAGACATCAGTGTAGGAAAAGATTTTATGAACAAAACCTCAGTTGCCCATGAACTAGCACAAACAATCAACAGGTGGTATCTCTTCTTATTAAAATGGTCTGCACAGCAAGAGAAACCACGAGCAGTGTGAAGCGATGACCCACAATGTGGGAAAAAATCTTCACCTGCTCTTCTTCAGACAAAGGTCTACTATCTCGAATCTATAAAGAACTTAAAAAGATCAGACCTCCCAAATTTAAAGACCCAGTCCAAAAATGGGCATCTGAAATGAACAGACATTTCTCAAAGAAGTAGAAATAGTAAATAAATCCATGAAAAAATGTTCATCACTGGTCATTGGAGAGATGCAAATGAAAACAAAGCTGAGATTCTACCTCACACCAGAAAGAATGGCTGCTATCATGAAATCAACCCATAACAAATGCTGGTGGGGGCTATGGGGAAAGAGAAACGCTGCTCCACTGCTGGTGGGAGTGTAGACTGGTGCAACCACTGTGGAAATCAGTATGGCGATACCTCAAAGAACTAGGACTGGAAGTCCCACTTGACCCTGCTATTGCATTGCTGGGGATCTTCCCCAAAGAATTAAAAGAATCATACCACAGCAATGTACATGCACCCATATTCATAGCAGCACAGTTTGTGAGAGCTAAAACTTGGAAACAGCCCAAATGTCCATCAACTGGAGACTGGATAAAGAAAATGTGTTTTTTTTTTATAAAATGGAGTACTACTCAGCCATAAAAAATGAGAAATTAGAGACATTTATAGCTAAGTGGATGCACATTGAGGCGATACTCTTAAGTGAAATAAATAGGACACACATAAATAAATACCGAATAGTTTCTCTGGTGTGAGAAACTAAAAGTGTAAATAAGGACTAAAATGTATAATAGGTAATGTGAAATAGGAAGAAAAGGGGCAAAGGGGAAGGAAAGTGGGAGGGGTAGGGGAAAGGATAGAAGGGAATGGAATTAATATGAGAAAATGGAAAAATAGGAACAAAATCTTTGTAAATAGGGAGGAATGGAGGGGTTCAAGTTAGGGCTGGGCCAGGGTGAAAAATAAGAACCAAGAGAGATTATGTAAAGGTGCAAATTTCCAATGATGAATGTCATTATATTGTATACCTAAAATGTACCAATGATTAGAATGAATAATCGATAATGCAAAATAGGAAGAAAAGGTCCAAAGGGGTAGGGGTAGTGGGAGAGGCAGGGGAAAGGAAAGAAGGTAAAGGAAAAGTGCTGAGAAATGGAAAAAATGGAAATAAAGTCTGTGTAAATAGGGAAGGGAGGAGGGGGTGAAGGGAGGGCTAGGAATGGGGAAAAAATAAGAACCAAGATGTATCATGTAAAGGTACAAGTTATCAATGAAAAATGTAAATGTTTTGTATACCTAAAATGTACCAATAAAAGAATTTAACAAAAAAAAAAAATCCTAAATAGATCACAGACCTTAAATTAAGTGCTAAGATTTCTAGAAGAAATTCAGGAGAAAATTCCTTATTTTTTTTTCAAATAATTCTTAAGTATAATATAGAAAAATGAAGTCAACATGATTACATTTTATTTCACCAAATTTAAGAACTTGCACTTTGCTGTGGTTTGGTTATAACTTTGAGTTTTTCCCCCAAGTCATCTTGCGCTCCAAGCCTGATTCTCACAGTAGCACATTAGAAATTATGTGGAGCCTTGAAAAACTGAGTATGATGGTATGTCCATTAGGGCATGCCCTCAGAAGCAGCAGTGGGGCCCGGGACTCTCTCTGGTTTTCTGTTTCATGATGTGCAATGCCTCGCTCCCACATCCACTTCTGTCATGATGGCACCTGCAATTACACTTCATGGGGGCTGAACCAATAGAGCTGTTTGATCTGGAACTTTCAACCTCCAAAACTGTGGATGCTAGCAACCTCTTTTCTTATAAAGTTACCCAGTTTGGGGTATTTTTCTATAGAAACCAAAAGTGGACTAATATACTCTTCATAAAACATTGAGAGAAAACATTTGAAAAACATGTTTCTGAAAGAGGACTTTGATCTAAAATATATAAACAATTTTTATGACTCGATGGTAAAACAAAAAAAAAAACCTTAAATTTTAAAATGGGAAAATAAGGGAAGATGTATGAGTGATAAATAAGTATATGAAAATATGTTTAATGGTAGTTATCAGTAAATGTGGATTAAAGTCAAAATGACCGGTTACATCAATGCTTGGCAATGATTGAAAATAACTGGAATTCTCATACAGTGCTGATGGGAATGTAAAATAACCACTTTGGAAAACAGTTCAACCATTTTTTAAGTTAATGTACACTTATGACTCAAAATTCCATTCCTAGATTTTTATCCAAGAGAAATAAAGGCACTTATAAATACAAAAACTCACATATGAGTATTTCTAGAAGCTTTATTGTAATAGCCAGAAACTGGAAACAACACAAAGGTACATCCTTAAGAGACTGGATCAACAAAATGAGGCATGTCTCTACAATGGAATACTTTTAGCCATAACAGGAAAAATACTTGATGCATATAAAAACATGGGTAGTTCTCAGAAACATATGCTGAGTGAAAGAAGTCACACACAAAAGAGAACATACAGTATATATTCCATTTTTTAAAAAAAATCCTAGAAGACATAAATGAATCCACAGTAACAGATTAGTGGAGGTATCAGAATGAAAGGGTAAGAAGAAGAAATGATAACAAGAAAATATTTGGGGATGATGGAAATATCCCTTTTTATTTGTGGTGATAACTTGATAAGTTTATACATATGTTAAAATCCATCAACTTGTACTCTTTAAATATAGACACTGTAACATATGTCAATTATCTCTCAATAAAACCTTTTAAATAATAACAGAGTTTGGCAGAAGACATTGTGCGTGTGCATTTGGGTTGCAATAAGTGCCATGAAGTCAAGAAATTCTGCAACTAGAACTTTGAATTAAGTATTCCTATTAGAAGATGAGCATTAGCTATTTAACTATGGTCAAAAATCACAGCAGAGTAGAAAGCTTGGATTACTACTTCTTTACTAGACCCCCAAAGCTAAAATATTCTTACCTTTTCAAAGAAAAATGATTTGCAGTTAGAGATATTGCAATTAGTCATTTACAAGCCTGCACTTGCTATATAAAAACTTATCTTTAAATCATTGATAGCTTTTTTTAAAAATCTTCAAATCAACCTCAATTATTCCAGAGTCACATTTTGATGAACTTTATTCAGCCATTGTTAAAATCAACATCAAAATCTCAGTAGTCACAATGAAACGCCCATTTTCATCTTGGTAAAGACAAGCGCTATTCCTGGTCAGACCAGCAGGATACCATACACCAGGTCACTGGTGCCCTCACTGGCCTAAAGATCGCCTCTGAAGTGTTGCCAAGCCACCCAGACTGACATGGCTTCAAAACAAACTCAATAAGGAAAAGCTTAGAGGTAGAACCTAAAGATGCATAAAAAGAATTTGCTTTCCTAAGTGAGGGAACATAATTCTCATGCATAAAAACCCTTATTCCTTTCAACTCTGCGATCTCTAATGAATCTTAATCTGAGAGGCCTCTCACAGAACACAGCACTGCTGCAGGTAACTTTACTAATCTCTTTTGTACTGACACTGATTCAATTTCAGAATCACAGTTAAGTATGTATTCCTGAATACAATTTTGTTTTATATTATTAGTTTATTATTATTAGTTATTATTATTATTGGTTTATTATTATATTTTTATATTATTAGTTTTTATATTATTAGTTTTCTGAGTCATTTAACACATCAATACTATTTCCAGTGCATAGACATCTGAAAGATTCACACCTACACATGAGAAATCTGTGTCTAACACTTGAATGATAGATGTTCTTGAAAGCCTTTATTTTTATAAATAGATATTAAATTAAGTACTGTCATTTAATTTTATATAGGTGATTCAGCCACCTGTTTTTATTTCCATTGATGATTATTTTAGGTATATAAAAGAAACTTCATCAACTTTTTGGGAAGCTGCACTCTTATTCTTTCATGTGTTCTATGCATTTGTAGCCAAATTTGGGGGGTTTTTTCAAATTTTAAATGAGATATTTTTTGCATTATTCGCCTACATAGATTGGCAAGTGCTGATAAAATTGTCTTCATTTTGAAAACTTATCCAGCTGTCCTGCTTTCTGCTTTGTTGTTACTGTCTTATTGTTTTTACCATGTCTTAATTTTACTCATTCTTGGAATTTTTTGAAGGAAAACTAAATTTCCAGTAAATTGGTAAGTAATGTTAAGTGAATATTACATTTCAAAAGATAAATTAACCTATGTCTTCAAGGAATATTCTAATCTAGTGGATTTACATATATATATATATAAAATGATATCGTATGTGGTGAAGTATATTTCCTTCAGGTAACTAGAGAAGGAAAAAGAAACATAAATTTGGAAAAAGGTGATTAGACAAGATATCTTCTAAGACTAAGCTAACAGAGTAGGGATAAACATGAAAAACAAACTAACATGAAAGATAGCGCTGAGTCCCTAACCTGGGCAATATAAGATTACGAGCTTTTAAAATACTCAGGTAATGTAGACAAAAATAAGATGGGGAAAGGAGAGCAAGTCAATATAGGGATTGATCCTGTGTCCCTTCTCTTCTCCTAATCTGCAGGGTTTACAGCACCCACTTCCCCAGAGCCAGCCTTATGAGAAGACCAGTGATTCACATCACCAAACTTCATCACGGAACTTACAAAGCATAAGATAAGTAAGGCATGGGTCTTAACTGCTCGGAGAAGAGCTTTGACTTGGCGCAGGAGGACCAGCAGAGATCGGAACTGGTACAAGAAAAGAAGGAAAAGAGGAAGGGAAAGGGGAAGAAGAAGGGGAGGGGAGGGAGAAGGGAGAGGAGGGGAGGACAGGAGAGAAGTGATTGCCCTTGCCTGTGAAACTCCTGAGCAAGAAGATGGACAAGTGGAACCTCAGATTGAGACAGCAGAGCCAGAAGCTAGAGCAAGCCTCAAGTGTGAGCCTTTCAGAAACTCAAAAGGTCAGTGTGCCTAAAGAAACAGCAAGAGTTGGAGGAAAAGTTTTTTAAAATTCCTAAAATATTCTCTAAGTGTGAGTATCAGAAACTCAGAACAGAGATATGCCTGAAGAAACACGGAAAGTTGAGAAAGGAAAGCCCTAAAACATTCAGTGATTGAGAGTTTGTCCAAAGCGCAAAATGGAGATGGACCTGAAGAAAAGGTGGAAAATGTAAAAGTTCAAAAGTACCCGCATAAATCTACCACTTTAACCAAAAAAGAAGCAGCAATACAGTCTCTCAATGCAGAATCAAAAAAAGAAGAAGAGAAAAACGATGAATGATGCTGGGCCTGATATTTTAAAAAAAAAAAAAAAAAATCAAAAACTGAAGAAAACACAGAGACTCCTAAGTCAACAGAAGAGAATGTGGGAATGTCAGACAGTGAGGAAGATGACAGCAAAGTGCCCAGACTGCCCCTGTGACTGACAGGAGCATTTGAGGACATATTTTTGTTTCTCTAACTAATCTTGTCAATGAAAACAGTTTGAAGGCAAAAGTGGGGGAGGCTTTACAAATGTAACTGAAATTCAACATAAAATTATTGGACCACTTCTAGAAGGCAGGGATCTTTTAGCAACTGCAAAAACAGGCAGTGGCAAAACCCTTGCATTTCTCATTATTGTGACTGAATGCATTGTGAAGTGAAAGGTCATCCCCAGGAATGGAGCAAGAGCTCTTACTCTGTCTCCGACTAGAGAAGTGACCATGCAGACTTTTGGTGTTCTTAAGGAGCTGATGACTCACCATGTTCTCACATTCGGGTTGATCATGGGCATGAGCAACAGTAATGGATCTGCCAAAGCACAGAAACTTGCTAAAGGGATTGACATCATTGTGGCCACCCCAGGCCTGCACTTGGAACATACATAAAACATGGAAGGGTTTATGCATAAAAACCTACAGTGTCTGGTTATCAGTAAGGCTGATTGGATATTGAGTTTGAATTAAAGCAAATTATTAACTTCTGCCCACACACAGGCAGACAATTTTTTCTGCCACACAAACTTGAAAATTTGAAGAGCTGGCAAGGATTTCTTTGAAAAAGGAGCCATTGTATGTTGTTGTGGGTGATGACAAACCTAATGCCACAGTGGATGGTCTTGAACATAGATGTGTTGTTTGTCCCTCTAAAGAGATTCCTTCTACTCATTACATTTCTTAAGAAGAAGCAAAAGAAGAAACTCAGGGTATTCTTTTCATTTTGTAAGTCCATGAAATACCACTATGCATTGCTGAGCTACATTGATTTGCCTGTCTTGGCCATTCATGGAAAGCAGAAGCAAAATAAGCATACAATGACATTCTTCTAGTTCTGCAGTACAGATTCTGATATATTGTTGTGTACAGAGGTGGCAGCAAGAGGGCTGGATATTCCTGAAATCTACTGGACTATTGAGTATGACCCTCAGGAATATATTCATCATGTAGGTAGAACAGCCAGACCCCTAAACAGTAGAGGGCATGCCACACTCATTTTGCACCCAGAAGAGTTGGGTTTCCTTCGTTACTTGAACCAATCTGAGGCTCCATTAAATGAATATGACTTTTCCTGTTCTAAAATTTACTCACAGGCTTCAAATTGAGGGTCTAAACCAATAACAGTGTCATTGGAAGAAACAGAGTAAGGTGAAATTGTATAATGTTTGGTTAGACAAAAAATGAGCTATCCTGAGAGAACAGTCCAGAAAAGATAAGAAACCCTAAGTAACATGTATTATAACTACATATTTATCTAATTACTTTTAAAACATTTTATTCACTATACTAGACACAAGTTTCTCAATTCTTCTTTCTACATCCACTGAAAGAAGACATAGTAACTTCCAAGACAAAACATTTGGCTTTGAGATTCATGAGGAAGATTCCCTATTAGGAAAACACTTAGAAAAATCTATTAAACAGTACCCTCCAAGTTAGCCAGGAGTCACTGCCAAAATTTATTTATTACCTCCCAAAGTAACTCATATTTTTCCAGGACAAACTTACTACACCCTTTGCTCCCTTCTTTTTAACTGCATACTTTCATGGCTATGATTCTTGTGGATAACATGATGTAAACTGGTTGGAAACATTAGATGCCAATAGTAGTTGACTTTTATCATGTTCATATCTTAATTTTCCAGAATAGTAACTCTGAGACCCCTTAAAATTAGCACCATTTACACAATGAAATATGGACATATTTCTGGTTGACCTATACTTGGACAAATTGTCTTCTAAGGATACTAGTTTCAGTATGTTAACTTCTATAAAACTAATTAGACTGGGGCTAGGGATTTAGCTCAGTGGTTCCACCACCTGCCTCTCAAGCAGAAGGACCTGAGTTCAATCCCCGGTTCCCCCTCTCCAAAAAAAATTAGACTATAACTTTTCAAAAGATGCTTCATAGAGCCAAGGTTGTTGCTAAGTCAACAAATTCAAAACGTACAGTAGGAAGAATTAAACATTCATAGTGTGGAGAAGCATTCTCTCTCTTCTTAAGGTTGAAAAAGGTTTATCAGGATTATAAGAGTCCCTTAGTGAATGGGGTGTATTTTCAATTGCTCAGGCTCTTACCACTTGCTTCCCCTGCCCTCAGGAGATGCTAAATGAAGTAAACTCTGAGGTTTCCTGCTGTTGATTTTTTGAGAACAAAGAAAGCAGGGTTCATCAGAAAAGGTAATGTGTGGTAGAGGTGTAAAGATAGAGCTTCACGATCATTTCGCAGCTTACCTAGAGACAAATAAAATATTAAAAGATGGATGATCAGATGATGACTTTTTAAAAAATTCTTTTATTGGTACATTTCAGGTATACAATACGTTTGCATTTATCATTGGGTGCTTGTACCTGTACATGATGTATCTTGGTTCTTATTTTTTTCCCCATTACCTGTGTGGACGTTTTTAAAATATAGAAATCTTTGACCAAATTAACATTTCTTGAAAAACCTAACAATTATAAATTAACCAACTGAAACTTTTGAAACATTAAAATAATAAGATTAGATTACCCCAAAGCCAAATCAATCCATATCTATCTCTTTGGCTTTTATTTAGGTTCTCAATATTTTTAATTTAATGAAACTGATTTTATTCATTACCATGTTCCAACTCTTCTGGTCCACTCAATCCTTTATAAAGGGATCTTCCAAAAATCAAATTGGATTATATCACTTGCAATTTTAAAGAAATACTTTGTTACTCTTTCCAAAGATCAAACCAAAACTTCAGCCTCTTACATTGCCACTTCGCAATCCAGTGGCAGCCCCATACTCGGACAGCCTGCGCCTTGCAACGCTCTCACACAATCACATCCTTCACTCTACTTCGCCATTGTTTTTCCAATTCCTGACTCTTTCCAGGGAAAAGAATAGAGTGAGAAAAGAGAGACATTCACCTTAGCTACAAAGTTTGAAGGAATGCAAAAAACCTCAAAAATCAAGGTAACATTTTAATGCAGTATTTTAAGAAATCAAAACCAATGAAAAAAAACCTCATGAAAAACAATGCATTGAATTTTTAAATAAAAACAGTAGCAATCATCCCTACCTGAAATTCATTCCACTTAGGAAAATCTTACTTATATTGAAAGATTAACTTAAATGTTAGCTCTCTAAGGGAACTTTCCTGCATTCCCAGAGCATAGCAT
This sequence comes from Heterocephalus glaber, assembly GCF_053883595.1. Lineage (NCBI taxonomy): Eukaryota > Metazoa > Chordata > Mammalia > Rodentia > Bathyergidae > Heterocephalus > Heterocephalus glaber. The sequence continues at coordinate 11,110,961 of NW_028258356.1, read as the reverse complement.
TTTTTCTGCCCTCTTATTCTATCATTAAAATCTTCTCCAACTTGTGTTGAACTTACTCATTCATTGAGTTGCCTTTTGCTCTAAACTGTGAAAACTTTTAAACCATTTCTGTATCTGAGTGATTCATACATATTATGAGTTCCATGGGTATCTGTTGTATAAATAGGTAGGTTACCATAAGTAGAACGCTTACCATGGTTTGGCTAAGGGTCCCCCCAAAAGTCTATGTGTTACTCCATTCCAGGGTGGTGCTATTAGGAGGTGCCTGAACATGTAGGTGAGGCCGAGTGTAAGGTCTTTAGGATCACCAGACTCATGCCCTAGAATGGAATTGTGTATCTTCCTCTTTCTCTGCTGCTCCCTAATTCACAGGGTAAACAGTTTGCTCTGCCATGTACCCCTGTCGTGATATACTAACTCATTGGAGGCCCGGCCCCAAGCAATGGGCTCCCCAATCTTGAACTGGAACCTACAAAACTGCAAACTAAAATAAATCTTTTTTTCTTTATAAGTGAATTACAAGGTCTGATTAAAAACTACAGTAAATGATTAAAGTTTATTAGAGTAAAAGACACATTGCCATTAATCACCCTCAAAATACTACCCGCCTTTTGCTTTGAACACACTTCTTCCATCATTCTTGCCACTTTCTGAAGCAGTTCTTGCGTGTCTTTAGCTATGCTCTGTTGGCTGCCTCAATGTCCTGAATCATTTCAAAACGTTTACCTTTCATGGTCATTTTGACTTTTCATAATACCCAGAAATCCCTCTGTGTCAGGTCCAGTGAATAAGGTGGATGAGGACACACCATAACATTTTGATGACACGGCCTTTCCATTGTATGGCATGCAGCAGCAGCAGCATTCACCATAGTTTTGATCACACCTTGTAAAGATGCAAAGGAGGACATTCAGAACTGCTTCAGAAAGTGGCAAGAATGATGGGAGAAGTGTGCTTGAGAGGAGGGGGAGTTTTTGAGGGAAACTAATGCAACATATCTTTTAGTGTGATCAAAATTCACTATATTTTTGATCAGCCCTTGTATATCAGATTTAGCCCAAACCTGACTAACATGGCAAGGCACAAAATCTGGAATCAGAAACAGAAATTCCAATTCTATCTTCACATTTATATTTTAGAAATTTGATGATGATGGGTAAATCTCTGAGACTCAGTTTCTCTATCTTGAGAATAATTCTTCTTTCATATATCTTTTGCATTTGATCTTAGCCAAAAGGCCAAGAAGCGATTTTTCATGTATCTTTTGGAAGATAGGTATTTATTAGATTTTATAAAGGGAAGTCAATGGAGTAGACATTTATTCATTCATCTGATGTAAAGAAGGTAAAGAGAGAGAAAAAACAATGTGGCTTTCTCAGCAGAAATAAATACATCTTTGAAAATAGTCAGGAAAATCACCAGGTACACTATTTAGGGAACTGCAAGTGGTGCAGCATGACTTCATGCAAACAGAGACTGACCATCAAAAGATGAAACTGGAAGCAAAGTAAGCAGAGCTTAGACAACTGTCTGATATTCCATCTAAAGACTCATAACTTCACCCATGGAAAAACTGGGTGAACCTATAACTAACAAGAATACTCTTCTACCAAAATTGTGAGGCTCATAAGCTAAACTGAGATTTTTCTACAGAGAAAATAAAAGAAAACTAAGCCATTACACATGCAATTTTATGCACCATTGTCAATTTCAAATGCACCACAGAATGAAATTGTAAAAACAAATTGGGAATAAAAAGAAATAAATTCTTGAAATATCAGGGAAGTAGAATATATAAGATCTGGCAACACACAGCAAGGGGGCAAGGAGGTTACTGACAGTGAGTTGTTCAGGTTAGAAGTACAAGGCACGTAGAAGCAAAATGCATGAGTGAAAATACCAGTAATTTAAACTTTAAAAATAGAAAGGGGCTTCAAATTATATGACCTTAGTGTGAGTCTCTTTTCCTAAAAAGCCAGTAGTATAGTTTTGTCCAAACATTGCTTAGCTATCACATATTATCTTTCTTGACCACCTGCACATAGCAATTAGAAAGAAAGGAAAGAAGGAAGGGAGGAAGAGAGAAAAGGAGGAGGAAGGAAAAGGAGGAAGAAGAGAGGGAAGGAAGGAACAAGGAAGGGAGGGAGGGAGGGAGGAAAGGAAGGAAAGCTTAAAGGCTGGAGGAAAGGAGCTAGAAAGTAAGTGAAAAGGAGGAGTGAGGAAGGAAGAAAAGAAAAGCTACTGTACTATATAACACACACCATCTTTAATAGCTCAGAAATAATGTGCAGCATGGGTATAAGTCATTTTTCCCCAAAAAATGATGAAAATATATTTTTTAAAAGTGAGATTTCACTAACTTGGCAAAGCCTGTATATGAAAGCTTACTGTCACCATTTGTCTCAGTTCAGTACTGGCTTTGAGGGAAGGAGGGGCACTTGTCATGGTCCTGACAGCACAGATGGTGCAATGAGGAGCCACTGAAGCTTTAATGAAGGGGCCATCTACAAAGGTATGGGTACAATTAAGGGAAACCAACAAGTACTGATGAAGCACCTGAGGACCAAAAACAATTGGAGCTATGACCACATCTAGGCCTTAAAGGGCAAGGGAGGAAATGGGTTACCAGAACTCAGAGGACGCTGTAACTGTAGAGCTAGGAAATGGCTGCTTCTGCTGGATGGAAATTAGGACTTTGAATTCAGTCACTGCCAATCACCAAGCCTGCAGGGCAGGAACCAGACTCTCTTCCCAACTTCTGCCCCCTGCAGGAGCATCCCTTTAACACAGGTGGAAGCCAGAAGGCAGAGGAATTCAGCTGAGGCTATTCCTAGAGATCAGCCTATGTCCCAGAGAAGGGTGCACAGTGCATGGGAGAATAGGAATTACAGGAGTGGGGAGCAAATGTAGACAATCTAGCTTTCTGTTGGCAGAAACCCTTTTCACTCATCTCTGTACACACATCCCACCAGCATTACTTCACCTCTACTCATACCACATATACTGTTTTGCACATATTTGGCCCTCAGCTAGTGCTTACTGAATAAAAAACATGAAGGTATATGTATTCCTAGCTAGGGTTAGAATAAACAAAAGACTGGAGAGAAGCAATGCACAACTAGTCTCAGCCTCCTTGCATCCTATTTCCAGTTTTGCAAATCTCTAAAGAATCCTGAAAGAGAATATGCCAGGTAAAACTGAAAAAGGAAAACATAGTTCACCTTTTTAAGGACCCACCCACCAGGGTCAGGGTTGATTTTTTAAACTCCCGCACAAGGGAAAAGCAGTATAATGAGATAATTTTTGAAATGTATTAATTTCAAGATCACTTCCATAGTTATAATATGCCAGTACCTCCCCACCCATGGAATGCCCTTTCTGACTTTCATTCATTTTCACTGAATATGCTCTTCGTGACAAGAAATTTTTCCTTCCTTTATTCCTACTCTACATTAATGAACAATATAATTGTGCATTTATTTACATTCTCTTTAAATTTTTCTTCTTCTTTCTTTAAAGTATGCTCACACTAAAATAGTATCCTGAAGGAGAGAAAGGAATCTAACATAAATCCAAGATATAGTAAAATGTTTTGTAAATGATATGTCTTTATTCTTCACAATTATTCAGCAATACAGATATTGTTAATCAATTAATTAATACCATTAATATCTGTATATAGATGAAGAAACTGAAGACAACTAATTTTTACAAAGGTAGACAGTAAAGCCAAGATTTCATGTACCACATTCTTGAGGGGTGGGAGGACATCTCACAAATTCTCCCTTCTGTCTCCAAATTCCCATCTTTCATCACTTGTGGTGGATTCATGGCCCTACATCTTCATAACCCCCTCCAACTCCATGGCCTTTGTGCTGTGACTTCACAATTCCTCCCAATGAAGGGTGAACATATCCCACCTATTCACTTTGAGCTTAGTCCTTTGGCTTCACCAGTAGAATATTAGCCACATAAGCTAACCAAGAGCTTATGAAATGCTTACAACAGTTGGGCTTGCTCTTAGCTCCTCTGTCATTGCCACGAGAGCATATTCATGTTGACCCAGTAATCCTAGGAGGAGAATGAGACACACAGAGAACAAAAATTAAATCACCCCAGCCAAGCCCAGCCAAGATTAGCTGACACCCAGACCCATGAGCAAGCCCCAATGATCTTCATAGGATGACCCAGTCAAGCCCTGCTGAGATCTGCCAGCCCTAAGCTGACCTGCAGATCTAAATGACTTCTGTTTAGGAGACAGCAACAAAACAAACTAAATTCAAATACCTGCTCTTCCACTATACTATGTTATTCTTACCTTATACTAACTTGCCCTTTGAGCTCAGAAACATTGATCCCCTAAAAACTCTATTCTTCTTTGCAAAAGGAGGGACGAAATTTCACTTACACTGACCTGTAAAGCCTCTAGGACAGTGATGGCGAACCTTTTAGAGCTTTCAATGATAAAAACAGCCCACTGCGGCACAGGTGCCATAGGTTTGCCACCACTACTCTAGGCTATGATACTCTATTACTTCATGTTTAATCTTAGATTTCCATCACTCCACTATTTGTTTTCTCTTCCTCATTCTTTTCCCCAAATAATCCAATGGTATATAACAGAACCTCATAAACTCTGTGTTCATTGATTTATTCATTTAAATAATTTACCATGTAGGACAAAACCTTGCCTTCAGAAACTTATCGCTAAATAAATGAAAGTTAAAATAAATAAAATTACTACTCTTAAATTTTTTTCCATAACTAAATAACTTTTTACTTATAGGTAGACAGTTACACTATATCCAGGTACTTTTTCAGGGGAGAGTTGTTGTTTTTTTATTACTGGAGATCAAGCCCTCATGTAGGGTAGACAAGCACTCTATCACTGAACTATATCCTAGGCTCTAAGGATTATCTTTGACTAATAGTAAAGGGAAACTCAGTGAATAAATAATCATTATCCAACTAGTTATCAATTTTTCTGTCTTGAAAGAGCTTCCTATGATCTAGGAGCCCATCATACGTGCTCAGCAGTGAGCTCTCCCAGTCCTGAAGATACTGAGCAACTACTCTGCATGTTGTGGGGGTCTAGGTATGCACAAGTCATAGAAATCACACCAAAAGACATGTTGAGTTCCTAACCCCAAGTACCTCAGTGTGTGACTTGATTTGGATTTAAGGTCTTTACAGAGGTGATAAGTTAAAATGAGACCATCAAATGGACCCTGATCCAATATGCTGGTGTCTTCATAAAACAGGAAATTTAGACACAGAGATGGATATATATATATATATATATATATATATATATATATATGTATATATACACACACACACACAGAGGAAAGACAATATGAAAAGACATAGGGAGATGATAGCAATTTACAAGCCAAGGGGAGAGGCCTAGAACAGATCTTACCCTCTTACCACCAGCCCTGCTGACATCTTGCCTTCAAACTTCTAGCCTCCAAAGCTGAGACCATACATTTATAAGCCATTAGTCTGTGATATGTTCTTACAGTCGCTCTAGCAAACTAACACAGGTCTCCCTGTGTACACTTCCCAAAGCTAATCCCATTCTAGCCACAGAGACCCACATGATAAAAAGGAAGCAGTTGTAAATTTGAAAACAAGGAAGACACAGCCTCTATAATTAGAGCAGTGTATCTGTTTTATGACAGTGCAGTTTCAGTGGTACTTGAGCCATGATAAAAATATGTCTGTGGTTTTGTGATTGACATTGCATGAAGGAAGGAGATAAATGTCTATTTAATGAACTACTTTTGAAGAATTTTCCTGTCACCTTAGAATGGTATTTCCAAACTCATCATAAAAGTCAAAATTAGAAAATCACTTCAGAATTTCTTTTCATAATTGTGTACCCATTCAGCTTGTAATTCTGGAAATGTGGCATATGGGCCAAGGAAGTGAATTGTTAATATGAAAATAAAAATTTCTGTTCTTAGTTATAGGAATTTATTTAAATTCAGCATTGGCAAGAGTTTTGTTTTGAAGAGCTTTACCAAAGCAAATCTATCAGTTCTGAAGTCAGATCCATATGCTAATTTCAAATGAAGAACATACTTGAAATCACTTTTCCCAAAACCTCATGAATCTGTAAATGACTTTAAGAAACCAAACATTTATTTTCTACCTTCATAAACACTCCATCAGTTCTATATGGCTTTCATATTTGAGTCCCTCAATATGTCCTAACTTAAAGATGTCATTTTCCCCCAAATTTATTCCTCCCTCTGCCTTTCATATTTCCTCTAATACTGTAGTAGAATTATTCTTTAAATTGCCCAGGCAAGAACTTCATTATTATCCAACATACCCTTCTCTTTCCCCATATCTAGCCAATTATCACATCCTATAGATTCTATAGTCGTATTTTGTTGCCCTGCTGTTGCCTCACTGCAATTTCATTTGCCTATCCCTTTAAAGCGCCATTTGAAATGTATCCTATCTCCAAAAATTTCCCCCAGCTACCTAGTTTAATGCTCCTTTAACATAATGACATTTGAATTATTCTAAAGATTCTTTGAGAGTTCTCCATTTCCTAACAATAATAAGACGGTTAATTATCAACTTGATCGGCCAGTGAACCACCTAGGGTATTAGTAAGGCACACTTTTGGGTGTGTCTGGATGGGTATTAGAGGCCTGACCTTGGCCCCTTCTCTCTGGCACTGCTCCTCTGCTCTGCTTCCTGGCTGCCATGAACTATGCAGCTCTGCTTTACCGCCCCAGTCTGCTATAATATTCCTGCCTTGGAGTCAACTGACTATGGACTAATCCTCTAAAACTGTGAGCCAAATAAACCTCTTCCTGTGGGTGACAGGAAATTTTCCCTAGCAATGGGAAAGCTGACTGGTACAAATAATATTTAATACTTAATGATTTTTAATGATTTATATCATTCTTAATCTCTTTTCTTTATCTCTTCCTATTCCTATTTACTATTTTCCACATGTATCTCATTTTGTTCTTTTTAACTCATTTTGCTCTTTTTCCACACTTTTCTTCATAATTTTCTTTTTACTCAGAATGCCCTACCTTCTATCTCTACCATTCTACCAATTCTACAAGATCATTTCAAAGATAACCTTTTCTTTTACAGAAATATGATGAAGCTGCACAATCTCTTACCCTCAATCCTTAGGTCTAATGGATTTCTGAATTCATTAGTTTGTAAGTGGAAAGTCAATTTATTACTTTTTAAAATGCTCAGTGAGTCTCCTTAGTATCTTGAGATCAGATATATTAATTTTCTGTAATAAAACTTATAAATGAAATCCCAGTAAGTGATAAACGTAAATGCTATAGGTAGCTTCAAATCATTTCAAGTCAAAATTTGCAATCAAATGAGTTTCTCACACATTTAGCTTTCAAACATTTAGTTTTCAGAGCTTTATAGACTTTGAAATTATGAAAAGGTATTCATGAACCTATGATATTTTTCTTATACTTACATATTTACAGATTTACTAATATCTACTTCCTTTGCACTATTTGTCTATACCCACAATGTAAGAAGAAACTTTTACTGACCAGGTACTATATTAAATAATACATATATGTGCATCAATAGAGAATCTACCAGGAAAGTCACATCACTTCTGGAATTCAGGGAAGTGGTCATCCAAGTGACGAGAGCAACTGAGAGCCAAACAGGTGACAGTGAAGCAATCTAAGGAGCTGCAGTACCGGAAGCCTCTGACATCCTTGGGATGTAGAGAATAAAAAAAGAACTGACGTTGTAGGAGTCCAGGAGCTAAGATACCTGATGGGAACAAGAAACAAAGTGAATCCATCCAACAAGACTGATCAAGATGTCAGTTATTCCCAAATTAGGAATAACTGAAAATACCATTAAGTTATTTTGTGGACACCTACAAACTGATACTAAAATTTATACTGAAAAAAATATCCCAGAATAACTGATACAAAATTAAGAGAAGAACAAAGTTGGAGGATTGAGACTACCTAACTTCAAAACTTTTTGTAAAGCTTCAATGAGCAAGGTAGTGTGGTATTCATGAAACAATAGAAAAATAGATCAACAAGGTAGAAAGAGAGAGAGGCCCAAAATAGGTCCAGTGAATAGAGTGAACTTATCTTTGACAAAAAATAGTCTTTTCAGCAGATGGTACTGAAACAACTGGACATAGGGCCAGGGATTTAGCTCAATGGTTCTGGTGCCGGCCTTGAAAGCACAAGGTCCTGAGTTCAACCCCTGGTACCAAAAAAAGAAAAAGAAAACTGGACATCAACATGCCCCACTCCAAAAAATAATCTAGACACAAATTTTCACAAAAAAATTAGCTCAAAAGGGGTCCTAGACCTTAATGTAAAATACAAAATAGTAAAAACTAGAAGACAACATAGGAGAAAACCTAGATGATTTATGTATGGTGATGATCTTTTTAGATACAAAATAACAGTCATGATCCATTAATTAAAACTAAAATCTCCTGTATTACAAAAGACAATTATCAGGAGAGTGAAAAGACAATTCGCAGGGTGGAAGGAAGTATTTTCAAATGACACATCTGATAAAGGCCTGTTATCCAAAATGTACAAAGAACACTTTTTTTTCTTTTTTTTTCCAAGAACTGTTAAAATTCAACAATAAGGAAACAAACAGCCCAATTAAATATTGGATCTAAGACCTCACCAAGTAGATACACAGATGGCAAATAAGCATATGAAATGGTCCTCCATGTCATGTGTTATCATGAAAATGCAAATTAAAATAATGCTTACCACAACTTATCCAATAGAATAGCCAAAATTCAGAACTAACAACACAAAATGCTAGTAAGGATGTAGAGCAGCAAGAATTCTCATTCATTGCTGGTAGGAGTGCAAACCAGCTGTTACTATACTGCAAGACATAATGGCAGTCTGTTACAAAACTAAACATACTCTTACCATATGATCCAACAGTCACCCTCTTTGATACCCACAGAAATTAAAGGCTTTCTTCATATGAAAACCTGTAAATGAGCATTTACAGCAGCTGTATTAAAATTGTCCAAATTTGGAAGTAATCAAGATGTTCTTGAGCAGCAGAATGAATTAATAAATTGTTAATATTCCAGACAACGGAATATTACTCAATATTATTAAAAGGTAAACTGAGGCATAAAAAAATTATAAAGAGTTTATCTGAGCAAGCAATGATTCATGAATCTGGCAGCTCCAGAAGTAGAAATTCCAGAGAGATGGATTTCATAGAACAAGCATGCAACTAAAGCAAAGAAAATATTTAATTGGTTACAGTTATATCTTGCTTTATTTGATCTATCCTGCACTAAGTCCCTATTTTATAACTACAAGTTAGTTGGTGGCTTTTTATTGGATTGTAGCAGACACCTCTGCTTAGTATTATCAGGCTATAGTGGCACTCCATATAGTATATACTCCATATATACTTGCCCCTCCATAATTCAGCTAGCTGTGTTACATTGGAAATAGCAAAGCTTGGCTAAGTTCACTCCCAGTCAAGGTCAACTGACTCCAATTATATTCTTCCCCCTCTGAATTAACCATTTGTCCTCTTCAGCAAAGATATGCTTGTGCCCTCATTCTGCAGTTCTGCCTGCTTGATACTTGTCATCAGCAGGTGTCCCAAGGCCTGCCCAGCTTCCCCCTTCCCAAGCTTGTAATGAATAAATGCTGGATGTCCTGGGAATCCTTTGTCTTTCCTCCCTGACCAGCTTAGATCAGCCCAAGACTCAGTTTCTCTCAAGTGTCTGTCTCTGTGTCTTTATTTCCCACTTTCCTATCTCACAGATGTCATACTGCCTTGCAGGAGGCCAGAACTACTGCAGGGGTCTCTGGTAACATTCCCTTTCCCTTTCCCCACATTGGATGAACTTAACTTTCATTTTTCTTTAATTCATAAGAACTATCTCAAGCTAATTTTCATAAGTTTGCAGGTCAAACAAGCCTAAGGTCACTTATGAGACCTAACCGGTTTTGTTTACTCAGGGACACTTCAGGCTAGGCATCCATTTTAACTTCAACAGCCATAAAACTAAAGGATCTTGCAGTCCATTAAAAAACATGAGGGGAACTTGAGTGCATATTACTAAGTGAAAGATGCTAATCTAAAAAGTCTACAGCTATATGACTCCGACTGTGTGATGTCCTGACAAAAGCAAAACTATGGGGACAATAAAAATGATCTATGGGTGCTAGAAGTTGTGGATGAGGATGAAGAAAGAATAGGCAGGGCACAGAGGATTTGGGGGACAATGAAACTATTCTGTACAGTGTTATACCATGAATACATGTTACTATACAAACCCATAAAATGTTACAACACCAAGAGTGAACCATAATGTAAACTATGGACTTGAGGTGATTATGATATGTCAATGGAAGTTCAGCCATTGCAGCAAATCCACAACTCCGGTAGAAGATATCAATACTAGGTGAGGTTAAGCATGTGTGGAGGGAGGCAACAGACTGAATGCCCTCTCAATTTTTATATTAAAATTGTAATTCCCAATGTGATAGTATTAGGAAGTGAGGCCTTTGAGAGGTGATTATTTCATGAGTATGGGGCCTTCACTAATGGAATTATTAAAAAGATCCCAGAGATCTTCCTCCCCTTCTACCAGTGAGAACACAATGAGAAGGCTGTCTATGACCCAAGAATCAGACCCTCACCAGACAGCAAATCTGCCAGCTCCCAGAACTAAGAAATAAATTTCTGTTGTTTACGAAGCACACAAACGGTGACACTTTTTAATAGATTCCCCAAAGGTCTAAGAAGAAATCTAGGCAATCTCTACACATTTTTATATGAATCTACACCTGCTCTAGAAATATAAACTCTTCAAATAAAAAATGGTGACTAAGGGGATTGTTGTAACGGGATCATTTTTCTTACCTGTCCTCACACTTCAGGAACATTCAAAAGTCATCTGTGGCTGTAAACTGCCTAAGACCCACAGACTACATTACTCTTGAGTTCCTTCAGTTCTCTTGGCTGAGTCCCCTCTTCAGTTATTTATTTGCACTCATTTTGTCATTAGCTTTAGAACATACTGGACCTTTATTGCTATTTGTTCTAGTACCTCTGACCTTTCAGCTTCAAGGTGGAATTTGGGAGAGAAAATCTTCTCAACATCTTCCTTAGCAGGGAATGAAGCACAAAACTAATTGGGCCTCTGTATTTTCCCTCATTCCTAAAGATATCTTTCACCTCATTATCAAACTGTGCTACTTTGGTTTGGGCGCCAGTAGAATTAAGTAAGGAAATCTGTTTTCTATGGTCTTTGTTACCAAACTTCCAATGTCCGGGAGCCATTGCTCTTCACTACTCCCCACCTTCCAGTGCCTCTCTGGGAAAAGGAGCTTGCGATGACCTGTCCCTTCCTGCCCTGGAGAAGTCAGTCTAACTTCACACTTTCCCACTTACAGTACCAGGTAACTATGACATGGAATGTGCTGTTCTTGATGGAGTAAAAAGGAGAGAAATCCGAAAATTTAATTTATGCCCCAGTTCTATCATGACTTGAATTTGGAAAGCAGTTAATTGACCTCCCTGACTTTACTTTACTTATGTGAAAAGCAAGAATGATTATAATATCTACCATATAGTAGGACAATTAACTATGCCAATACTTGTAAAGTGAACTGCAAAGCAGCAGATAATTTAATGATTAGTTATTGTTGTTCGATTTTATATGGCACAGAATTCCTGATGCCTTCTAGGTAAATGGTCATAAATGTCTTCTAAGTTGGAGAGTCATCCACACTCATAGAGACATTGGCACCTTTTGACGGCTTCCCCCACTTCTCACCACTATCATCTCATCAGCTCTGGAGCATTTACAGAGCCCCAAGATCCATCCAAAGGAGTTAGCAGACATTGAAAGGTGCGAGGCTGTTCTCCAGGATGACAACACAAATTCAAGTGCGAATAAGATGGTCCTAATGCCGCAGATTGTTTTGGAGAGAATTTTGTTTTTAATGTCTCCAGATAAACCAATATGTTTAACATAACAACAGGCATTTATTTCTTATACTTTTAGAGGCTTAAGTGGATATTTTAGACATCAGAGAAACCTTAAGATGTTTTGTTGTGGCTTACCTAGCATGAGGATTTTGGAATTGATTTGTTTCTGAACCCTGTTATCTAATATATCAGCTATGAACAAATTCAGAATTAAATAATTAAACACTATTTTGTTTTTTCTTTTGTAGCTTCCTTAAAATACACATCCAAAACAAGCATAACTTTAAATAAACAGGTTTTAAAAGAAAGAAAAAGGAACTATTTCTACTTATGTTTTATGCTTTTCTTTTTCTAGATTTATTCTCAGGTACAGACACACTTCAGAGAAAACTGCACATTTCCCTAAAAACTGCATATAAAACTGTTGTGTGTGCACACATTTTCCATGGACAGGGTCCTTACTCTGTAGTCATGATCCTCCACTCAATGAAGGTGAGTGATGTCAGTCCTCATGTGGTCCCTTACTGAGAACAAATTACAATGAATCTGTGTGAAGTTAAGACCTACTTTTGAGTTTCCTTTTGTTTGCTGCAAGGCTACAGGCCTTTCTATCCCAGTAATTGTAGTATTTACTTGCTGTCGTAGGAGCAGCAAAATGCAATGACTGGCACATCACCCAGGTGAAAGATAAATGGAGATGGATGAACCCTGAACATTACTCTTTGATCTCCCTGGCTACTGGAGTATCTCTCTGGAGTTTCATTTACTAGGCAACTTGGGAGGTTTTTTTGGGCAGCTTCATTTTTTCATTTTTAATGGGTAAGAAATTACTCAACATTCTGTTCAGCAAGGAACACATTATTCTGTCATAGCCACATAGACAGAGAAGCATTTTCAAAATGAATATCACATAGAAGACAGATACACCCCACCTTCATCCCAGGCTCCTAACGCAGAGAAGGTGAGCTGGTCCCAGCACCCAGAAGAAAGCTGCCCTGCTGCCATCCCAGGCTCCTAGGGCAGAGAAGGTAAGATGGTCCCAGCACCCGGAAGGAAGCTCCCCGCCTCCATCCCAGGCTCCTACGGCAGAGAAGCTCAGCTGGTCCCAGCATCCAGAAGGAAGCTCCTGCACCACCATCCCAAGCTTCTAGGGCAGAGAAGCTGAACCTGTCTCAGAACCCAGAAGGAAGCTCCCCCGCTGCCATCCCAAGCTCCTAGGGCACAGAAGGTGAGCCACGTGGGCGCCAGAAGCACCCCTCCCCATGGAAATGAGAAAGCACATAAACAAAGCCTCAAAAACAGAGTTCCAGATCACCTACAGCAACCCCAAAGGGAAATGAGATGGAACAATCTGATACTCAAACACCTGGACTCTCTGAACCAGCAACAAAAGAGGATCTGGGAAAAATGAAATCAGAAATAATTACTCAGATAACAGCAAAGATTTTACTCATGGTGCAAGACATGATTAATAAACCTAGAGAGGACACAGATTAAAAAAAATAGAGGATCTGAGGAACATGATGGAATCCCAACATAGGAAACAAATGGAATCCATAAAACAGATTCAAACAGATTTCCAAGAGATTAAAAACTCCATAAAAAATCTGCACAGCAGAATGAACCAATGTGAGGATAGAATTTCAGATATAGAAGATAAGATTGCAATTACTGACCAGGAAAAGAAAAATTGTTTTAAAATTGTAAGGGAACACGAGAAATCCATCCAGCAGCTGCTAGACGATGCAAAGAAGAATAACATAAGACTGATTGGAGTCAATGAAGAAACAGGAGAGAGTGCAGATGACATAAAAAAAACTGTTCACAGAAGTGATGGCAGAAAACTTCCCAAGGAGGGGAAAAGAACTTGACATACAGATAAGTGAGGCATATAGGACTCCAGCTAGCCTTAATCAAAAAAAATCTACACATAGGCATATAATAGTTAGGATTCCAGAAATCCAACAGAAGAATAAAATTCTACAAGCAGTGAGAGAAAAGAAACAAATCACATACAAAGGAAAGCCCATCAGAATCACAGCAGACTTCTCAATGCAAACCCTCAAGGCAAGAAGAGCTTGGAGTGACATATTTCAAGCCCTAAAGGAAAACAGCCTCCAACCCAGACTGATGTACCCTGCAAATCTATCTTTCAAAATTGATGGAGAAGTAAGATACTTTCATGATAAAGAGCACCTCAGGAACTTCATGAATATCAAACTGGCCCTCCAAAAAATTTTACACAATACCCTAGGAAAAGACAAGGAGGATCACTACCCCAGGAAACCTAGCAGAATGAATCCATTGGGCGTGACAAATTAAACACAAAGGAGGAGAATCCAACAAAAAGAAAAAGTCATGACAAGGCTTTTAAAACTTTTAACTTCATCTCCCTAATGAGTGTATAATTCAATCTTATTATTGTACTGATTAGTATTTTTCTGATTCTAGAGTTGCACACCATTCCTTGTGCTATACTGGCTATTTATCATCTTCTTATGTCTACTTTTTAATTGGGTTGTCTATTAAGGAGCTCTAAGAATTCTTTATATATTCTGCTCATAGGTTATATGCATTGTAAATATGGTCTGTTTAAGGACTACTTTTCATTTTAATGATGTCATTTAAAGTTCTAAATTTTGATGGAATTTCAGTTATCATTTTTTTTCTTTTATACATCATGGTTTTTGTATACTAGGTAGTTCTTGCCTACCCTAAATTCATAAACATTTTCCCTTACAATTTCTTAAAGTTTTATACTTTTAGGCTTTCTTGTTTAGGTTCATAGATCCCTTCAAGTTATTTTCATGTATGGAAAAAAAGGGTTGAGGTTAATTTTTTATATATGGATACCAGGTGTTCTAGTGCCATTTACTGAAAACACTATCTCTTCCTCGGCTCTTGAATTGAGTTTATAGTCTATAAAATGTTAATGTTAAATAATCTTTCAAAACTCAGTGGACCATATATGTGTGGTTCTATTTCTAGATTCTCTGTTTTATTCCAATGATCTATATGTCTTTCCTTACACCAACACTGCCTTGATTACTGTAGCTTTAGAAGAAGTCTTAAAATTAGGTACTAAATGTCTTTCAACACTGTTTTTCTTTTTTTTTGTTTTTTAACTTTTCTAGGTCCTTTTTACTCCTACATAACTTTTAAATTTCAATATCCAATTCTTTCTTTATAGCAAGTATACACAGACCTGAATTTTTATATATACCTTGTGTTTTCTAATCCTGCTAAATTCAACTACAAGTTCTAGGGGCTCCTAGAGATTTCTTAATATTTTCTCTGTAGATGATCATTTCATCTACATATAAAGACTTTGCTTCTGCCTTGCCAATCCTATCCTAGTTGTGTCATTTTATTGCCAGACTATTTTGGTTGGGACTAGGTTTCAAAGTTTAATGGACAGATGAAGAGTAGGCATATCTGCCCTTGTTCCCCACCTGAAGGAGAAAGCATTGTATCTTCTCCATTCATATAAGGCATTCTCACTGGAAGTATGGAGTACATGTCTTTAATCTGTTGAGAAGGTTCTGTTCTACTTCTAGGCTCCTGAGAGCTTTTACCATGAACAGCTGTAGAATTTAGTCCAATACTTTTTCTCCAACTAGTGACATGATCATATGGCTTTTTCCTTTCCTCTGTTTAAATGATGACTTTTGGGGGTGGATCTTTCCATGCTCAACCAACACTGCCATCCCTATAACAAAACCACTTTCTACATCCTGCCAGATCTGACTTCTAAGAGTTTGTTTTGTTAAACAAATTTCTATCTATGTTCATACCTTTTTTTTCTATTATCTTTATCCAGTTTTAGGATTAGCACAATGTTGATTTCCTAAAATGGGGGGATAAGTGTTCCTTCTTTTTTCTGCTTTAATTGTTTGATATAATTTATCAGTTAAAATGTTTGTGAGCCTACTGTTGTCATATAGGTAGGTTTTCAAGCTAGGAATATACTTTCTTTAATATGTACTATTCAAGTTTTATATCTCTTTCAGAGTTAGTTTCATTAATTTGTCATCCAATGTACTTCTTAGAAGTTGTCAAATTTATTTCAAAAAAGATTTTTGTAATATCCTTTCTATATCCTTTTAAATTCTGTAAAATCTGTGGTAATGTCTCCTAGGTCTTAATATTGTAATTTAAAAAATGTATAACTGATATTGTGTAACAGGAAAAAAAGGTCTAAAAGACCAGGGGAATTGGGAGGGGTAGGGGAAAGGAAAAAAAGGGAAAGGAAAAAATATGAGAAGAGGAAAAGAATGGAAACAAGGTCTTTGCAAATAGGGAAGGGTGGAGGGGGTGAAGGGAGGGCAAGGGAAGGGGAAAATAAATAAGAATCAAGATGCTCATGTAATGGTACAAGATCCCAATGATGAATGTGACTGTATCTTATACCTAAAATGTACCAATAAACTTAATAGAGGAAAAGAAAGAAAGAAAAAAAGAAAGAAAGAAAGAAAGAAAGAAAGAAAGAAAGAAAGAAAGGAAAGAAGGAAAGAAGAAAGAAAGAAAGAAAGAAAGAAAGAAAGAAAGAAAGAAAGAAAGAAAGAAAGAAAGAAAAAACAGATACAATTTTGAAAGAAGTTTGGCTCACTAAGGTAAACAAAAAAATAGTCTGCAGAGATTTACAGGGAACAATGACCTTTGGTTATGCAGGACTCTATTGGAGAGAGAGAGAGAGAGAGAGAGAGAGAGAGAGAGAGAGAGAGGGAGGGAGGGCTCCTTTCTATAATTACTGACATTCCTTTTGTATATTAAGAGAAATACAAAATGCCAGAGCATTTTGGATGCCTTTGAATGCACAAAAGAAATGTACACCTCCATCACTGGCCCAGTAAGTTATTTTCTGGGTGTAAATTATCCCTTCCTAGAGTACCATTTTATTTCTGAGCATAATAGAACATCTAGATGCAAAAGTAGCAACACCTGGACAGTGCACCACATGAGCAGCTTACCTTTCCAAGAAGATCAAAGTCACCATGCTAGAAATAAAATAGTGACTGATGCATACCTTTGGGCACGCATTTTTACTGCCTACCTTCTGCCTCCTTCATACCATCAAGAGCAATTAACACAATCCATCAAATGTGACAGACCCCAGTTAAACCTCCTGTGCCCCTAAAAACTGTGAAATAAACTTGAGACTAACAGCACTCCTTAGCTTAAGAGCTTCTCATGATCACCCAGCAATACAAGAATTTAATGTAGGGAGCTAGACACAGGACACCTGGAGGCAAAAGACAAACAATGAGGAAGGGGAGACATGAAGGCTAGGAAGGGAAAGAGCAAGACTACGTGTTTAGTTAAAGGGTGTGTCTATGATTGTTGTGCCCAGATTATGAAGTCCCAAAGACCACCAGGAGGCCGTTTCCGATGTAAGCACATGAGGATCATTTATTCAAGCTTAAGCAGGGACTCTCAATTGTCACCAACACAGCGGATCGAGATTGAGAGCCCCGAGTTCCAAATTAGCAGGGTTTTTATTGAGATTACAGCAAGCTTTGGTCATTAGCAGCCATATGATTGGTTAACATTTAGCAAGTATGAAGTGTAGAATTTTGATTGGCTAGGCTCATTGGGGGTTGAAGGAAATTACGTATAGGTTTTTACAAGAAAAATGGGGACAAAGGTTAGTGGCCCACTGTCACGTACTGATGGTCAGCAGACATCTTGACTAATGGTCATGACCACCTTGTGTGGATAGTCAGCACGTTAACAGATTGTCCTATAGACAGTGGGCCCAGGACACTTGTTTCTAGGGCAAACAGATGGCTGAGTAATGAGCTTAGGAATCTTGAGTTACAGATCATGTCTTTTGTCCCAGATTAAGCACATTTAATCATTAATTTGAAAGAACAAAGGAGACTGCTCCATTTTGGACAAAATGGAGTCATTCTGGTCTCACATTAGCAAAATGGAGTCACTTTTGGTCTCACATTCCCCCCTTCTCATGATGCTATAGAGGGCCAATCATGGGCCTCTGGGGGTTAATTTTATTAGGTCGGTGGGAACTGGCTGGTATTGAGACCTGAGTACTATGAACTGAACAGCGTTAATTTGTTCTCTGATGAATGAAACTAGTCTATTGAGTATACAAGGTCCAAAGGTTAACAGTAGTAACAGAATAAGCAAGGGGCCTAGGAATTAAACCAGGATTCGAACCAATTTTGAGCTTGTTCTCTCTCTTGTTTTCATTTGGCGATGTCTTTTTTAACTTTGGCCATAGATTCTTTGACCACCCCTGAATGATCTACATAGAAACAACACTCTTCACCTAAGGCAATGCAGAGTCCTCCTAATATTGGTGTTAAAAGTACAGTTACCACAATCATGACCGCCGATGACGCAGTTTGAGCTTGAGGGGGTTGTCGTGTTCTTTGGACACCTGTCATGATGGGATGAAGTATTCTAGGATGTCGTGTGGATCCGCGGGGCAGACGTGGGTGTAATGTACCCACAAGGCAATCCCGTTGACTTTGAGAGCAGTGGGCATGGTCAGGACTGTGACATAGGAGCCTTTCTAACGAGGCTCAAGGTCTTTTTGTCGATGTCTCCAGACGAAGACCCAGTCTCCTGGTCGATAGTGATGGGGCTCAGGAGGTGGTCCAGTCTTGTATAGGGCTTTTAATTTAGGCCAGATGTCCTCATGTACACATTGGAGGCTTTTAAAGAAAGTAGCAATTTTTGGTCATCAAATTCAACAAGCACATTTGATTGAAGGTTGGGAACAATGGGAGGGGGAATTCCAAACATAATTTCAAAGGGAGTTAGTCCCATCTTATAGGGTGAGTTGCATACCCTATAGAGGGCAAAGGGAAGGAGAGTCACCCAGTCACCGCCAATCTCTAAGGCTAACTTAGTTAAGGTCTCTTTTGGGGTCCTGTTCATTCTCTCTATCTGTCCTGAACTCTGGGGTCTGTATGTATAATGTAATTCCCAATCTGCCCCAGTACCTGCACTAAGCTTCGACTCACCTTGAAAACGAAGGTGGGTCCATTGCCTGTCCCTAGCATTACTGGGAAACCATACCTTGGTAGGATGTCTTCTAAAAGGTTTTTGGCCACAGTCTGTGCTGTTTCGTGCTTGGTGGGGAAAGCCTCTGTCCAGCCCAAGTCCTCATGCAGGGCTTCGTCAAAAATGGTGGGGGAGTTTTTAAATCCTTGAGGAAGTCGGGTCCAGGTCAGCTGTCTGTTAATGTCCTGTTCAGGGTCGCTTCATTTAAATGTGAAGATGTGTTGGCTTTTGGGTGCCAGCAGAAGGCTCACGGAGGCATCTTTGAGATCCAAGACCGTGTACCATTGATGGCTTGGGGGCAGTGAACTCAGAAGGGTGTATGGATTAGGCACCATAGGGTGGATATCCATAACCCTCTTGTTTACCTCACGGAGGTCCTGCACTGGCAGATAGTCACTTGAATGAGGTTTCCGCACTGGCAACAAGGGGGTGTTCCAGGCTGATTGACAAGGCCTTAGAATCCCCTGAGTGAGCAACCTTCTGATATGTGGAGTTATTCCCTTATGGGCCTCTAGGGGCATAGGGTATTGGCAGACCCACACAGGGTCCGCTCCTGGTTTTATCTCTACAAACACTGGTGCTCTGTGCGCAGCCAGTCCCATGCCCCCAGTCTCCACCCATGCTTGCGGGAACATGGTGAGCCATTGTTCCATGTCAGGATCAGGAGGGGCCCCTTTCTGATGTAGCAAATATTCATCTTCTAAGCTTATGGTTAACACCTGGATGGGCTTTCCCTTCTGATTAAGGACCTTTGTGCCTCCGGGCTGAAAATGAATTTGGGCTCCTAATTTAGTGAGCAAGTCTCTTCCCAATAAGGGATAGGGGCAGTCTGGTATAATCATGAATGAGTGAGTTACCTGGCCCACTCCCAAGTCCACTGTTCTTCGGGTAGTCCATGAATACTTTTTCATGCCTGTAACTCCTTGAACCCAGGAGGTTTTATCAGAAACATGGCCATATGGTTCAAGTAGGACTGAATGTTAAGCCCCTGTATCCACTAGGAACTCAACAGGTTTCCCCTCCACTTTTAGGGTTACCCTGGGCTCGGGGAGGGATGCCGAACCCCGTCCCCCCTAGTCACTCAGTTCATCTACAGCCAGGATAGGGGCCTTTGGGTGACCTTCCTGTTGTTTCTTTTTAGGACAATCCTTGGCCCAGTGGCCTTCCTCTTTGCAATGAGCACATTGATTTTTCCCTAACTGGGGATGCTCTCTGCGTCTCCCCTTGTTTTCTCCTTCCACCGCAATCTTTCTTAGTCTATGTTCACATTCCTTTTGTTCTCCCGCAGTGGCAGCCAGAAGAATCCGAGCTAAGTTTTGGGTCTGGCGGTCATCAGCTTTTTCCCATTTCTCCTCTGCGGTTTCTCTATTGTTATACACTTTCTCTGTCACTGTCACTAAATCCTGAATACTTTTCTCTCCTAACCTGTCTACCTTCTGTAACTTTCTCTTAATGTCTGGCGCCTCCTGGTTGACAAAATGTATTATTACAGCTGCCTTTGTCTCAATTGCTTCTGGGTCCATAGGAATATACCTACGGAAGGCTTCCTGAATTCTCTCTAAGAAAGCAGCAGGGCTTTCATCTAGTTTTTGTTGTACATCCCCTACCTTAGCCAAATTGGTGGGCTTCAGTGCCGCCACTTTGAGACCTCCCAGCAGAGCCTGGCAATAGACCCAGAGCCTCTCCTTACCTTCTGCTGTGTTGAAGTCCCAAGTGGGCCTGCTCATCAGGGGGTCCAGCTGCCCTTAATGGGAGGACAGCAGAATCTGCAGGCCCCGCCAGTGAGGCCTTGCAGCAATTACGGGTGTTACAGGTGTTTTGGGTGGGGCCGTCTCCTCCAGTGGCGCCCCACTGGGGCAGGTGCCTCCGCCTTGGCCGCCACCGGCGCTCTTTCCTCCATCCCCGCCAGCGGGAGTGGAGGAGCAGGGTGTGGGTGGTAGGGAGGGGGAAAGAGGAGATCTTCATCTGTTCCTCCTTGAAGAACTGGGTAAAGCAGCGCGGTCAGCTTGGTCTCGGTTTGCTTTTTGTTGTCGCACCCTTTGGGAGTCTTTTCACAGGCTGTCAGGATTACCTTTGGCTGCTGTTTCTGTGGAGGCAAAAAGAGCTTAACCCATGGGGGTGGGTTATAGATTAGACATTCCCAAATGGCAATGTAGGGAACCTGGTCAGGATGAAGGATGGCCCTATGAACTCTGCGTACAACCTGTAAATCAAAAGTTCTCTCGGGGGGCCATCCTACCCTAAGGGTGGGCCATTCTGAGCTACAGAGGGTGATGAACTTAGTCTTTTTAATTTCTAAACTTAGGTTATGAGCGCACTCCCTGACTTCTTTGAAATGGTCCTTCATGAGGGAAAGAGGGGTAGTCGCAGTCTGTCCCAGCGTCTCAGTCCAAGTCAATACAATAAACAGACAAACAAACACAACAGAAAAGCACAAGGCAAGACAAAACCGTCCTCCGCCAAATCGGAGGCAATGAAAATGGGACAATGGCCTCTCCCCGTGTGGCGGGAGCGACCCGCACCATCCCCCCAGGAGTCTCACAGACTCGTACTCATGGGGCACTCCGTCCCCCCCTGCGGGATCCAGAATTTCTTCCAGGATCCCGGGTCTGCGGCCCTCGCAGTGCATCCGCCTAGACCATCTGCCGACCTTCCCAGAAAATGGGCCCAGACTTTACAAACACAAAAAACACACTCACCAGCCGGCGTTGACCCTCCGGCACTGAGATCCTGAAGGTCTTGGGATCCCGGACGAGCCCCCAAATGTTGTGCCCAGATTATGAAGTCCCAAAGACCACCAGGAGGCCGTTTCCGATGTAAGCACATGAGGGTCGTTTATTCAAGCTTAAGCAGAGACTCTCAATTGTCACCGACACAGCAGATCGAGATTGAGAGCCCCAAGTTCCAAATTAGCAGGATTTTTATTGAGATTACAGCAAGCTTCGGTCATTAGCAGCCATATGATTGGTTAACATTTAGCAAGTATGAAGTGTAGAATTTTGATTGGCTAGGCTCATTGGGGTTTGAAGGGGATTACGTATAAGTTTTTACAAGAAAAATGGGGACAAAGGTTAGTGGCCCACTGTCACGTACTGATGGTCAGCAGACATCTTGACTAATGGTCATGACCACCTTGTGTGGATAGTCAGCACGTTAACAGATTGTCCTATAGATAGTGGGCCCAGGACACTTGTTTCT
The DNA here is from genome assembly GCF_053883595.1 of Heterocephalus glaber. Classification (NCBI taxonomy): domain Eukaryota; kingdom Metazoa; phylum Chordata; class Mammalia; order Rodentia; family Bathyergidae; genus Heterocephalus; species Heterocephalus glaber. The sequence goes on along the minus strand of NW_028258356.1, from coordinate 11,088,755 downwards.
AGGGCAAACAGATGGCTGAGTAATGAGCTTAGGAATCTTGAGTTACAGATCATGTCTTTTGTCCCAGATTAAGCACATTTAATCATTAATTTGAAAGAACAAAGGAGACTGCTCCATTTTGGACAAAATGGAGTCATTCTGGTCTCACATTAGCAAAATGGAGTCACTTTTGATCTCACATGAGCAAGGATTACTTTAAACACAGCAGGCCAAGCACTGAACTCTGGGCTATGATTTCCAGAAAAGCTTTTTCCATTCATTAACCCCCTCACACCCTCCGATCCAAATTCAGGTCCACGGACCCTCTTGGAAACCCAAAAAATCAGCTGAAACCTGGAATTCTGAAATTTTTTGGAGTTCAGGAAGTTAACAGAGTATGTAAACCTTATGGTACTTTAACAAACTATAGTGGATTCTGGCAAAGCACCTCATTATCACACACATTAATATTTCTGCAGCAGAATACAGAAATATTTTCATTAAATGTGAAAAAATGCTATAACTATTCTATGCCAATTTGTGTCAGGTTTCTCCCCAATAAGTTCAGTTCAACTTTTGTCACCAAAGTCTTTTCCCACAGTGGGATATTGCTCTGTTAATTTGTCCTAGCCCATCTTCCCCAGCTCTCACACATATGCCTGCAGCCTGGGTAAACCGAAGTTCTCCATATTAAATTTTAATATGGTACAGCAGATCCTCCCATTGCAGATGCTAAGATGTTTCACTGGCAATGATGTGTATTCAATATCAGAGTTTCACTGAAGATATAGCAAAATAGGGAGGAGGTTGTATCTTGGTGCACTAGAGAAAATGAATGAAAAAAATTCAGTTAAGAACCCTTGTCCATCCCCACCACTCATAACTTTACATTTATTTGAAGGACTCCAGACTCTGCCTGTAATGCTGGGGTGCCTCACAAAACATTTATGCTGCCCAATGTGGTAACCACCAACCACATGTGGCCCTTGAGCACTTGAACTTTAGCTAAACCAAACTGGGATCCTTTTTCAATGTAAACTATAAATCTAAAATTAATTTTTTCTGTTTCTTTTTAGTTTTTAACATAGCTACTAAAAATTAAAATTCATATGACTCACATTATCTTTTCCTCAGACAGTGCTAATCTAAGTCTTCCTCATATCCTCCCCCAGCCAAGAGTCTCTCTCCCCATCTCATTCTTCTTTCAAAATCTCAGAAGTTCTCCCACTTAGCATATCAAGCAACAGGCAATACAGCTCCCTCCTGACCTTAACCGATCCTATCCTATCTGGATCAAGCCCAGAAAGTAATGGGAGCATCAGGGAGCATTTCCCATTTCTTTCTCAAAATGGCCATGAGAGTATTTCTCAGACATAATCTATTCAGATGAATTATACTGCTTAAAATATGAAACTATTCTTCAGACTATGTATCAAAACAAAAATATTTAATCAGTCATGAACTTTGCAGACTATGTAGAATATGAGTGACCTGAAACTTAACTTTTTTTTTTTTTTGCCTTTTGGTTTAGCAGACATGAAAAATCTTTCATGATGGCTGATTCTTTCTTTGAGACTCAGAGATCCCAGGAATAAAATTGAGAAAAAGTAAAAGAAGGTGACACTTCTTAGGAAGAGTTCATCTAAAGCATGACCAGGCTTGATGACATGTTTCCTGTTGTGATAAGACAGCCCTGTACTCACTGAGTGTGTATTACACACATGGTATGGTCAAGTGTTAGTGTTAAACAGTAAGTATTCATAACTCTCACATTCTTGAGAAGCAGTATCCTTCTTGCCTAAGCAGCAAGTGCCAATAAATAGGTGTCTGGTTTAATATATTTCCATATTTGAACATTGTCACCTTCTAATGTACATCCTGATGATTAAAAAACAAGTCTTACAGCATGAGGTCCCACGTTCGATCTCCAGTACCAAAAAAAAAAGAAAACAAGTCTTAGTAATAGACACCTTTCCTTTACAGGAGGAAAATGAAGGCAACACACTGTAGATCTTAAATTTTCACAAATACAATTAGAAGATTAAAAAAAGAGAACTCATCTCACAGCATTTATTTTGATAGCTAATGCAAAAAAATCTTGCCTTTTTCCCCTAGAAATCAGAACCTTATTTTTGAAAACTTAAGAACTTAAGAAAATGTGACAGTATAATTACCAGCTACTCCCTTTTAAAAAAGAAGGTAAAAGAATAAAGGTTACTGAGCTTCAGTAAACATTAGCAAGAGCTATATAAATATCACTGGTTCTCGATGAGTCTTTTAGATCAAACTGTTTTAATCATACTTACAAGAATTTAATCCAATCTTTATGCACTATTTTTCTGAAGGTAAGTACACTAAGTTAGGTGAATTTTAAGAAGGTATTTTATATACATTTATTTCAAAAATATTAAAAAATCACCTAAGTACTAAGATTATTCACATATTCTGAAAGATACTATTCTCTAGTCAGATTTTCACATTGTTTATACAATTTTAAAGCTCAAATCACATTAAATGAATAGTAATAAAGTTTAGTAACATAGTGGTAGTGATAATAGCAATAATTACAACAATAAGAAATGACATTCAATATGTTTGTTTAATTACTGATGCTAAGACTTTCTGAAAACTTACTTCAGACAAAACTGAACACAAAGAGTTAACAAGGCAGACATCTAAATCAAACTGATTCAAAACTAAACTCCATGTAATATTTAATAATCTATTTTGCCTTTGAATATCATATGCAGTTGCATTGACCCTCAGTTGCAATAAAAAGAATTATTAGTAAAACTAAAAAACAATTCAAAGATGTGGTCATGGTGTTACAGGAAAACCAGGCTGTGCTAGTACAAAGAGATCAGTGCCAGACACACATGAGAAATGGTGCAGGTTGAAAATATCAGTAGCAGAGGAAATGAAGTAAAGGGACGGGTGAGGTAGGTGGAACTTGAGCAGATGTGACCTATTTATTGGATAGAGCAAACGGATACAGAATATGAGACTGTTGCCCAAGGACCAAGCTTAAGTGTAACTTCCGTCCATGTACAGCAGAATGGAAGGAAAGAGAAGCCTGAGGGTATTGGTAAGAACTCAGTTTGAGGAATGTTCGACCTAGGCATGAGTAGAATACTCAGATGGAAGTGTCCTGTGAGTGGTAGAAGAAATGGGTCCGAAGTTCAGGAGAAGGGTCTAAATTGAAGATAAAGATTGAACAGTTATCAGCATATACACTACAGTTTAAACTTCAGGCACACTGCTGCTAGGCAGAGTGTTTCTAAAGGTAGCCTTCCTAAGTGACCTTATTCAAATTTTAATAGTCATGGAGTGTCCTCTGTACTTGTGGCACTGTGGTAAGCACTGGAGGAATTTAAAAAGCCTCTAAATATATTTTAATTTTATGCTTCCTCAAAAAACTTCCATTTGACTAGAGTAAGAAGACAAACTTGAAATCGAGGCAGAATATGGCAAAAACAATAAAAGCACAAAACCTAGTGGATCAAAGAAAGGAGAGAGCACATTAGCTGGGGAGATGTGTTTAAGGAGAGAAGTGGCTCTTGATCGAGGCAGGATAAAGTATGGGAGCAAAGAAGCTGTGCAGCGAATTTCAAGGCTGAAAATCCTAGCTGAGAGGACTGCCTGTGTTTGTCACAGACAGAGAGAGGGACAGAATCCACATTGGCTTTTTCAGACCGAAAGGGGTTGCTGTACTTTGCAGGTATTAGAAGGTTTACAGGTTTACAGAACAATCAGAAGAGTTTAAAGACTTTTAAGTAATGCACTTCAGGCCAAGTGTCCAGGGACAGTGAACAACATCCCACTGCAGGACTGGGCTTCCAAGGCAGCTGCTTAACATTCCCTGATCAAGGAACAGCTGCTTCTAGGCACCAACAGAACAGTCTTCTTGCTCTTCTTCTCTTCATTGTGTAACTCAAGGTCCAAATTTAAGCTCCATGTGAATTTATTAGACTGGGGAAACCCCATTCACATCTGACACCCCTGCTATAAGAAAGCCTTGGAAATAGGAATTTTAGCTTTCCAGACTTTGCAATACAAAAGGACACACTGAAAGGAAGGTGGAAGAGATAATGGCCAAGACAATCTATATATCTGCTGCACTAGTCATGTTGGGAGACTTCGCATAGAATAGGCACCAACCCTCTATCTACCAGTTCGTTTACTCACTCAAAAAATACTTTAGTGTCCCTGGTGCTGCTGGTCTGCATGTTCTGAGGTGGGTCCAAGCTGCCTGCTGCTGTTGGAGGAGCCCCCAAGCTACTCAAGGGCTGAGAGCTTGCAAGCCTCTGAAGCTAGCAAGTGTGAGCATGAGGACCAGGTCTACAGGCTCCTCGTTTAAGGCTCCTCCTCACGTTATCTGATGTCCTGTGTCTAACCCCACGTTTCCTCCTTCCCTCTTTTTCCCTCTCTCTTCTGTGGATGGCAAAGTGTACATTTGGCATAGCTAAGTGTTTTCTTCATGTTTCTAGCAGAAAGGTCTGTCAGCAAAGTCTGACTGTAGTAAGTGTTAACCACGGTGTTCATCTCTGAGTGGATCTACAATGGCTTCAGCTGTGTGCTTCACATACTAATTTAGCTATTGGCTATCAGTGTTGGAATCATTTCACTACTAAGTCTATGATCTTATTTTTTTATCCGACAACAAAGGCCCTCATCTTTGAAATGTATTTTCAAGAAAAAATTCCCTCATTATCCTATTCTTCTTCATCTAGAGGATACATGTTCTCATCTTCGCCCACTAATCATCATCACAATAAGAATGACAAGAAGAAGGAAAAAGATGAGAATGGTAAATTTAAAAATTGTTATTTTGGTATATGTGAATCACTGTGCTAAATACTCAAGATTATTTAACCTAAATCTTAAGCAACAATATTAGAGAAATTCTCTATGATCATTATTTTACAGATGAGGAAACTAAGAATACAAAAAAAGATAAGCATATCAATGAATTGGCAGGTTTTATAAAATATACTTACATTTCTAAGCCCTTTCTTCTGCCATAAAGAAAGAAGCCAATGCCCAAAGACAAGATTCAGTAAGAATCCCCTATTCTCTGTAAGGAACTCACACATTCTGATTACAACAGACTCCACCACATATGTATAATTGAGCATGTGGTTGCTAGAAAAGTGTTATCTAACCATTCTACACCTCTGAGAAACTCCAATCTAAAATTTATTTAGAAACCATAATACCCCTTTACACTAACATCAGAACATACGGTGCTCTTTATTTTTCCATTGAGCCTATTAATCTAGCTCCTCTGTCTCAAAGGTTTAGAAAAATCAAAACGATGCTTCTTCCCAAAGAGCAGAAATACTACTAGAACTCCATTTTTATCAACATGACCCAGGTCTCATTACAGAGATGGGATTTTAATGAGGAAGTCTCTGGTCATCACAGCAGCATGCCCAGAAGATCAATTTTCATCCTCAGGGCTGTATTGCTGTGATTATCCTGGCATCCGATCATGACATTAATAAACTTAGAAACATGAGGCAAGAGTGTCCCAGCCTGCTCTTAATTCATGATGTAGCTTTAAATAAGCCACTTAATTTCTTCTCCGTTGCTTCTTCATCTGTAAAATCAGGATTAAAAGTAAATTCTCAAGAATTATTGTTTAGAAAGTGGATTAAGCCCTGAGCACTGAGCAGGATAATGCTAAAACCACATCAGTGTCCTGATTTGTCTTGGGTCAAATATTTAATTTGGCAAGAAATTTTGGTCAATTCTCTTTCTCAACATTTTCATCAATTTCGTCTATGCACTTTAAAGTGATCCTTTTGAAATACCATACCAATATCTTTTGTTGTGTAAACAAGAAAATAAGCACTGGCTCCTAATGGATTGGGGTAGAAATACATAAAACTATATGCTAGTTAGATTTTCAGTAAAATATCAATTCAGTGACATTTTTTCCTTTGCTTACCTAGAAACTCATTAATAACATGAATTATAGTAATTACTGGCATTTCATTATAAATGTCACATGGAACATTTGCATAGCTAAAACTGACTTTATAGAATAAAATTTGAGAGATTAAATATTTCCTATTGATTATGTTCTAAACAACCATCTTATTGACCTAAAGGAAATAGATTTTCTATATTAGCAAAATCTTATTTCTGAAACTGACCCAAACTAACCACTTTTCCTTGTAAGTGGGAGCATTAACCCATTCAACAAATACTTACATAATGCAATTATGTACCTAGTTCCTGGAAATACAATAGCAAGCAATGTAGATAAAAACCTGCTAGTGGAATGAGAAGAGAGAGAGAAAGAATAGGAAATAAATATAAATAAATAAATACATACATACATACATACATACACACACACATCCATACATACATAATAAGTTAGATGCCAACAAATGACATTTTAGAAAAAAGCAAAAAATCAGAGAATGGTGAGATAGCTGGACAGGGAAGGGTTGGAGAGGGAAGACAACTTTGAACAGGGTGGTCAGGAAAAGCCTCTTTGGTTGGGGACATTTGAATAATGATCTGCAGACTTATCTGTGGCTGTATGGAGACAACATGTTCTGAGGAGAAGGAAAAGCAAGTCCAAAAGTGTGGGACATTCCTGTAACATTTGAATACAACCAGAGAAGTTAGGATGGAAAGAGCAGCGAAAAATATGAATAGAGTAGTACAAGAGATTAAAAATATATCTTGAGAAACCATGTGACATTTAACCTTGTGTGTCTTATGTCACTTAACTCTGTGGTCTCGAGGTGCATCCACTCACTGACAAAAGCCTCAAGTTTATCTTTCTTTATGGCAGGGGAGTACTCCATTGTATATAAACAACTCACAAAATATAAATGAACAAAATAAAAGGTAGATAAATAGTAAGTAGGGAGATCTTTTCCAAATAGACAGGGGAACAAGAAATGGATAGAAGGAGAGGGAAGGCAGAGAAAGAGGATGGGGAAAAAAAAGTTTAATGTAAATAGAGCTTTCACAAATGAGAAAGAGGGGCTGGGGATTTAGCTCAGTGGTTCCGCCGCCTGCCTCGCAAGCACAAGGACCTGAGTTCGATCCCCAGTGCCAAAAAAGACAAAAAAACAAAAAACAAATGAGAAGGGGACTAAGAGTTGGAAGGAGCAGGGAGGCTGGGAGGAGACAAAAGAAAAGAATGTAGATGAATCATTATGCCCTGCAAACATGTACTAACAAAAAATATCACTCATGAAGACAAAAGGTATCATAGGGTTCTCCAACAAGTGAGTGAATTTTATGAGGTTAGGTGGTGACAGGGAGACCTAAACAAAGAGAAAGTTGATGCTGGCTGGGACTAGAATCATGGTGGTAAGGGTGGTTCAACTGGCAACCAAGTAAAGTAAAATAAGGACTGAGATTCAAAGCATTGAGTCTGCAACCCTATAGACCACTTGGAAATTTGAGAAGAATAATTTTGTGGAAGTAAGGGTAGTAAAAGCATGACTCAAGTAAGACCAAGAGGGAATGAAAGAAGAGGAATTGAAGAGAGTGCACGGAGATAACATTTCCCCAAAAAAGAGAAAGTCAGTGAATGGAGAGGAGACCTGACAGCAGTCTAGCAATAGTCCGGGTGAATAATGAAAGAGATGAGATTGTAGTGTTGAAAGGGGAAAGAAAAAAAGAATAGAATAATGATTGTATCAGTCAGCCGTTGCTGCATTCATGCTGTGTAATAAAAAATACTGAAATTCAGTGCCTCTGAAAAAACAATACTTTTTCTTGATCGTACATCTGTGCACTGACCGGGGGTTGGGTTGATCTACTGCAGGCTTGACTGAGATTAGATTCAAGCTTTAGGTTAGGTATAGGGTTATTCACATGTTTCTCATATTTCTTGGGCTAGTAGGCTCTGAAGAAATGCCAGAATCTAAAACATTTTCCCTAGCTATCAAAACAGAAATTTAAAAAATACAGCAATTGAAAATTTGATTGAATTATGAAACTGTAGCTTTACCAAGGAATGTGACCACAGTTTCTGTAAAGCTATATTAATTTCAACCAAATTTTACATATATAAGCCTTTGTAATATGTATTTGAAAATAAAGAATTCTAAAATCCTGGAGATACATAATAACAATTTGTTGATTTAGAAGACATTCTCTTAATCAGATACTCAATCAATATTGATTAAACACTGCATATAGACTCAGTATAACAAAATACCTGAAGTAATGAGTTCTTTTTTATCACAAAATTTTAAGTATAGATGCAAGATTCTACTAATAAATGCTAGGATTGCCTTTTTTAAGAATATAAGAAAATTCTAAAAACCTAATTTTGGCAATTAAAAAAAACTGAGTTTAGTCCTTTGTATTTTAAATATAAAGATCAAAATAAATTAATTGAGCTAAAGGTTCAAGTGAAATGAACTTTTATATTAAATTAATAGGAGTCCCATAGAGAGAATAAAAATGACTATCTTCCCATTTCTGACTCAATCTTGTTGAAAATTTGGGGAAACATTAAGAAATCTTAGCATTACCATCAAAATCACCTTCATGCTGCTCAGTCTGCCCAATATTCAGGTAAGAACACAGCAATGAGCCTTCATTCATTTGAAATGTTACTTACCTGTTTCTAAGTGTTGTGGCTAAAATATTCAGCCCACAAAATTCACATTTTAGAGCAGAGATGATGAATATTTAATTTGTGTGTACTTGATTCCTGAACATATGGACAGATTTTCAGGGAATCCAAGGAAAGTTTTGCAAATCAGAATTATAATTGATATTTTAATCTCCTCATTAAAACTCCAGAAAAAGTTGAAAGATAAGGTTATGTGAAATCACTAATTAAAATATTTAGCTTCTCTCAGGGGAGGGTATGAAGTGACAGAGATGAATCTTGGAGGCATGAATTAAGTTTTTCTCCCAACATATTAAAAATATATTCAATACACTGGGTGAATAGATTTGAGGCCTACAGGTATGTTCTATATTTTTTATTTATGTGAGACCTCATTCAATAATAGCAACCTATAAGGATATATGTAGTAAATAAGTTAGAAATAGAAATTAGAAAATATGGAAAAACACAAATAAAATTTAAGTGATGATATATAAAAGAATTCAATAATCAGTAGAGATTTAGCATGACTTATACAGGTGTAGAACCATAAAAAGATAAAAACAGTGAGAAAGAATATAAGCTAGTAGTTTTCAAACTTTATAATGTACATCAGAATCAGCTGGAAAAGTTTGCCAAACTGATCTGGTGGGTCTGTAGCAGGGCCACAGAATTTGCATTTCAAATAAGTTACTAAGAAACTGAGATAGTTACTGATGAAGGTGATGAAAAACTTACCAAAATTATATGCTCTTCCAAATTCTATTCTTGCCGTTCAAGCAATACAAAATACTAAGAAGTGCTTTGGCATCAGACAGAAATAATTTTGAGTTTCAGTTTTGTACTTAGCTATGAAACTTTAGGAAAGTTGCTAAATTTCTCTAACCAATAATATTTATATATAAAAGGACCAAAACAAAAGAGCTACCTCAAATGTCTGTTATAGGGCTTAAATGCTATAATGCATGTAAGTCACCTGGTTTTGTATGTGGTTCATAATAATGCTAAATAGGGCTGGGATGTAGCTCAGAGGTGCTGCAAGTACAAGGTCCTGAGTTCGATCTCTGACACCAGAAAAAAAAATAATGCTAACTAAACTCCAGCTGTTATTATTATTTGAATAATATGATATACAGAGGAAATATACTATATGCTATCTAACAAATGATAAGTGTGTAGTAAATGCCAGTTGTCCTCTTCTGGCTCATTCCACATTAAAATAAATGAAACATGCCACTAATTCTCACAAGACTTCATTCACTGAAAATGGAACAGTTGGTTATTATCAGCCTAAAATATTATACAGGATATGTTCAAAGTCCTTTTTTTTTTTATACTAGGATCAGATTACTGCCCTCAAGATTCTTCTAACTACTTAAGGAAAAGGGACACTGAGAAACAGTGTTTAGTATTGGTGGCTATATGACAAATTGGTGGTCAAGAAAGAAAAAAAAAGCCTTAAGGAACAGCAGAAGCCACTATGAGCGGACGTACAAAAGGAATGTTTGTGGAAGAGGTGGATAGTGATAATTTGCAATTTTGAAGCTCATTGCATCTGGCCCTCCTTTTTCTAACAATATTCCACTTTTCCTGTTGCAAAAGACCCAAATGTGCATACTTGGTTGAAATTATTGTTCTCCATGAACTATGAAACCAGAGTCCCTTCCACAGAGTGGACCTCACAAGGAATAGATGTGTGACTTACACTCAATTTAATGCTCTATGGCAGGACTTGGAATTCTCAGGGTGATGCAAAGACAAAAGATAGCTGGAGCTCAAGTTCATGGCAGCAGTAGTGACAGAATCCTTACCTGGGCTTTCTTGTATAAGACTCATGCCTCCTGCTTCTCTGCTTTCCAGAGCTTCCTTGGTTCTATCTATCCTGGACCCACTCTTCTACCTACCCTCTCGTGGATTCTGTGAATTTTCCAATGAATTCTGATTCCTCAAATTCTTTTTGGAGAATATATGGTTGAGGGGAGTTTAAGTTAGCAATGTTTGCTTTCATTGTTATTGAACCAAGAACTAATTGATAACAAATCACATATGAGCTGAATTTCAAAGGAAAGGTAAAATTTGTGAAAGCAGAGAAGAAAAATAAGCACGGAGTATGGCAAGGATGTGGAAATGCATTGAGGAACAAGTATTAGATTTAAGTAGTTAAAACAGCAGGTTCGTAAAAAAGAATTCATGGAAGAAAGACCCTCTGCCAAGTCAGCATAGAAAACCCTTAACCTGTCTGTTTAATCTTGCTAAACCTAGTTAGCCAAACTTTACTCCTAAGGCAAACATCACAGCAGAAGCTAAAACTCAGATTGGCCACTTCTCATCCTCACATTATTTCCAGCAGTATATCAACCATAATTTTTTTCACCTTGATCAATTGACTGACCATTTCCTCTGATTACATGGATAACATCCATTCTCATCTGCCCTCATTGGCCTGCCCCTCTGGATTAGAGCCCGTAATATTCTTCAACACATTTCTCCACTGCTTCCATTCCATCTTCCAGCTCTTCAAGTTACCTTTGAATGTACTGTCTTGACCTCTCCCACACAAGACTTTACATCACATTGACCTACCTCAGTAACTAAGTCCAAGATAAATGCTGATGAGTTTTCTCTGCATCTTCACGGAATAATTTGTCCAATTTTAAGGGAAATGTATCATCACAACAGATGCATTCCCAACTGGCTTGAATCCAGCCATTTCCAAGCACAGAGCATGGTGGAATGACTTGTTCAATAATTTTAAAAAAAAGTGTTGTGGAGAAAAAAAATCTGGCTGTAGTTTTGTAGTGATTGGAATGAGGGAAAAACTGAATATAAAGAGAAATCAGTTAAGAAGAACAAACATGCTATAGGACTTGAATAAGGGTGGTAAAGTGGGATTTAGAAGAAAAAAGGAGAACATGATAAAGGAAAATAGGCAAGATATATGAAGAATGAGTGGAGATGATTCAAAAATAACTTCATGGTTTTAAATCCAGAGCAAAATAGAGAAATTGAGAGTACATACTAATTTTGAGAATCAGTTTTGTGTAGTGTTGAGGAACTTGAGAGAATCAAGGGACAGTTTCAAGGAAATGAGGATGAAGCCTAAGTCAAACGCCATGGGGCGGTCCAAAAAATGAGTCAGATTTTAAGTCTTTAAGTATGTTTTCTGAAATATCTGGTGACTATGGAAACACAATTCCAGGAAAGTGATAGGGCTGAATTCAATCTGCAAAGAAATAAAGAAAGAATAGACAGAAAATAGGGATGGCATATATAAAGTGCTTTAAGGAACTTAGAAAGTGAAGGAAAAATTTAAAATATGAGAGTGACTTGACATTGAAGTTGAGGAAGGGTTGTACCATCATTATGACAAGCCAACAAGAAAACTTATAAATAGTGTGTCTTACTAGTATTTTAAATCACTATTTTAACCTTAAAATTCTATGTGTTCTAAAAGGGACTTGGACAATTTCTGTTAACATACAATGGCTTGGTAGGCTGACATATATAATAGTTGATCACACAGGTATGGAGTTAGAAACAGAAAAACATACTATCAAATGTTACTCACACTTTTCTACTCTAAATTAGCTTGGTTTTGTTTGATGTGAAAGCACAACACAGAGAAAGGGGTTTTTTAAATTCAGAGCTTGCGCTCTCTCTTCCAAGTGCATATTTAAAACTAATCACTTTATAAAGTCCAGAGTGCAAGCAAGGACTCCAGTTGCAGAGCAATTACATGGCTTTCTGCATTTGGCATCTTGGTCTTTTCAAGTAATAGAAATGAAAACAAAGCATATATGAAAAATGACTGGCCTGCTCTTGTTTGAGTGTTTGCATACTGTTTCCCACAAACAAGCAGAACTCCAATGACAGACTTGTACATACTCAGAAAGGTAAAAGATAAGCTTCTCGAGAATGAGACTAGAGAAATGTGACTCATCTCTTTTGTTCCTTGCCAAGATTACCTTGACATTTACTTCTATAAACGTAGTCAGCAAAGACCATGCCAAGAAATTATCTTCTGAATCTACAGCTGGATTTTTTTTTCTTGTCTGCCACATTTTAACCAGCTAGGAGAGTTTCCCTCTCTTCCATTCAATACTAGTGCTAATGATTGGTAATGCAATGTACATTGTATTGACTCTCATTCCTAAATGCTTCCTTGACTGGTAGTCTCATTTTATTTTTGCTGCAGCCCAATGAAATGAAAAAGAACAATTACTTTTCCTTCCATTGATTATTCTTGTATATAATGATGGCCATGCAAAGGAAACACTGGAGCATGGAGAATTATTTTGGTATTTTGATGACAGCACATTTATTTCTTCTTTTCCATTAATATTGGAATGTTACCCTAGAAATGTTTCTGCCAGAAGTATATATATGTGTCAATCTAAATATGATCTTAAAATATTTTTTTTAGTTACCTACAAAACTCAAAGGGAAAGAATGGATTTGGCAATAATGTTTCACTTTTTGTTGTTTTTTCTTAACCTAAAATGATTCAAACAATGTAGTTTGAGGCTCAGATGGATTTAGGTGTTTGAATTATTTATATTAGCCTTAGGATGATTTTGCATTCATCTCTTTTATATTTATAAAATCGTGTTCTGAAACTAAGAAATTGTAAGTATGTGTCACTCCATATATTATCTCTGCCTTCCTTGCATTCTTAGGCCTCAGCAACTCAGGCACATCTCCAGATACTGGAACTCAATACAAACTGTTCCTGCTTAAGATTATTAAGGGATAAATGGATTGGCCACTAGTTCCACATAAACCTAGAGAATCTTCTGTTACTGATTTACACTCTCCTGTCCTCCTCACAATGTCAGCTAAGCTCCCTTAGCCTAAATGTTGCATTAAAATTTCAGATCATCCACATGTTACAAAGTAAAGAGTTTTAGGGGCCATTATTCAATTTACTGGGATAATTGAGAAAACCAAACAAGATCATTCAAGCTGCTGCTGTGGCTGATTGGATGGGTGGGTGGGTAGTTGCTAGGTTGGTTTTTGCCTAAATTGGTTATGTCCACTTTGTTTTGTATAAATTTTCTCCTCTAGGGAGCAATTAAGAGATTTATATGAAACAGCTTCTAAGGATGAGGAGGTTATTACAAATGCTTAATATCTATCTTTGGCAGTGTGTAATGGGAGTTTCTTCTCTGAAATATCTGAAGAAGCTTAAGGGAAAATACTCAGATTGAGAGGTAGGCCAGCTGGTCTTGTTTTAAACGTCCATACACATAATAATAATTCTCTTTTTATTTGTATTGTTTCATTGAGGTGACTTTAGAGATTGTCATGAGCTAGTTCCTAAGCTTGCTGTGGATTTATTGGGAAATGTTCACAGCAACAGCGTTTATAAGGCAGTGAGAAAAGCAGAACAGAGGGACAGAGTGAACTCCAATGTGGTAGGCCTCAGACCATGTCTACAAATCAATTATGAAGCTCTGAGTTATTTAGGTTTGAATTTTTAGGTTGATACAATCTTTTAGCAATTTATTTTACTCCATGATAAATCTAAAACTTCTCCTTCACATTAATAATTTATATTGAAAGACATTTCCATAGAATGAAATCTAAGTTTCTTAAATCAATATTTCTCAAACTGTGACCTTTGGAGATATTCTCAGAGAGAGAGGATCCTTTTATAGCAAGTTTTTGTACATTATCCAAGTATGAGAAACTCTGGGAGTCCTCAAGAATCAGAGAACTAAGTTCAAATCTTTTGTGTGTTGCTACTTGCTAATTGTGTGAAATTGGGGAAGTAATCAAGTTTTTAAAAATTCTTTATGCACTCATTCACAAGATTAAATAAAATAAGGATTCAACACAGTACTTGGCATATGCAGAAACATGAATTAAATAGCACATATTGTCATTATGTCACTAAATCTTGCAGTTGCTTTGATATAACTCAGCATACATCTTTTTTGTATCACCGGAGAAAAAAGTTGTTAAGAAGAAAATGAGAAATCTATTGCCTTAAATATCCAGTCATATAAGTGGTCAAATGTGATGATAATATAGTCAAGCTAAAGATACAAGCTCAAAGAGAATCAGAATTTCCAAACTCTGCTGCTCTAGGAAAAAATGGGCAAAAATTCTGAAAAGCTTCAGTATTGCTTTGTAAGAAAAGACAAATTGTTTAAAAAAAAAATAAGAAAATAAAAATAACCTCAGTCTCCAGACTACTAATTGAAGAAAATATTAAATCGGGATCTTAGGAAGTTTTATTTATTTTTTTTATTATTATTTTTGGTACCAGGGATAGAACTCGGGACGTTGCGCTTGCAAGGCAGGCACCAGAACCACTGAGCTTAATCCCCAGTTCCTTAGGAAGTTTTATACACATATTAGGCATTCAATAAATATTCCTTGAATGTAGCTACATCATGTGACTAGAATATACACAATCTGTATACTAAATAGCATTTTAATGTAGAAAGATTTAATGACTACCTGCTATATTATTCAACTTTCCATCACTGCAAAAAGTACTTGAGATAAACAAACTTCAAAAGAGGAAGGGTTTATTCTGGCTCAGTTTCAGAAGTTTCAGTACACGGTTGCTTGTCCCTGTTGCTTTTGGGTCTATGGCAAGAAAGTACATCATGGTGGGAAGTGTGTGGTACAACTACTTATCTTATACTACTGGGATGCAAAGAGAGAGAGAAGAAGGTTCTGAGTGTGGTGGCACATGCCTGTAATCCCAGCATCTGAGTCTGAGACAGCAAGAATTGCAAGTTCGAGCTTACCCTAGGCAATTTAGCAAGGTTTTGTCTCCAAACAAAAAATGAAATTAAAAAGGGGTTGGGGATGTATCTCCACACAATAGCTTTGGGTTCCATCTCTAGTACAGAGGGGGACAGAGACAGAGAGAGACAGAGAACCAGGTTCCAATATCACTTCAAGGACATGTCCCCATTGTCCTCTCTTCAAGGTTCTACCACCTCTCTGTAGTGGCATGCAGAGGACCAAGTCTTTAATATACAGGCCTCCGGGGGACATTTCAAATCCAAATTCTAGCACCTACCATGTTTGGAAAAGTATATTAAAAGTTGACAGTGCAGAGATAAATAAGACATAGTTTTCACCCTTACAGAGCTCACCATTGAGGTATGAGAGCTCCTTGGTAACAAAGCAGTCGGTGACAGGGGTAGGAAAGGGACCACTAACTCTACTAGGAAAGATCAAATTAAGGGTGTTGAACATTTTCCTATAACCAAGAGCAGAGGTTTATAAGCAGAGAAGTGACATTGTTTGAATTTTCTATTTTGGAAAATTCATTCATTCATTTTTAAAGTGTTTTTACTTTCCCGTGATTTCCAGGTAGTGTGTTGGTGAGCAAAGTACATAATCTGTGTCACTGAGGCTGTAACACTAGGAGCCAACTGCGGAGAGATGAACCCCAGGCTGAATGTGATGGAAGAGACCAGCTAGCAAGCTGTTGTCTTTATCCTGTGCTGAAATAATGAAGAGAACAGATTCAAGACATAGGAGAGAATCTTGTGTTCACAGAACTCACAATCGTACTTCATTTGCTGTAGAAAGATTCACCCACAATGTCCTACAGTCCTAGTGCTAAAATGTTAGATTCCGTAGCTATCGGCTGGGTCAAAAGGTCACTCCCTCAATACTGCTTCCGCCCTTCTTCCCACTGTCTTTTCTAGAATATAAACAATCACGCTCCTTGAATTCCCATCAGATAGGAAATTGTGATTCAGGGAAATGGGCCAAAATTAGCCAGTTTGCTCCTTATGAGCAGACTTCTCCTCCTCGCTAGATAAAATTATGTTTACTTTGAAACTTAAAACTTCACTTAATATCCAATATCAATATCAAAGGGTACTTTTTCTTTTGCTTAAAATGACCCCCCCCCAAATTCTAAGATTAAAAGCTTTTTAAGATAACAGTTTAAGGACCTCTCTCAGTCAGATCAGCCTGATAAAAATGACTTTTTCAGGCTGCTATTTTTAGTCTCCATCTTTTTCCTACCAAAATATGTTCTCATTGGTACAAAATGTAGCTTGCGTGCAATAAGTCATTTCTCCCCAATTCTGTTATTAGTAAAAATAATTCCACCCAAATAAAGCAAATGATATTTGAGTGTTTGAAATGATGTCACTTAAACCATATTTCATATTACTCTAAAGGATAATTTTGTCATGACTGTGGCAGAGATTATTTGCTTGAGCTATTATTTACTGTATTTTGTAAGTATATTGAATTTAGAGTTAGTTTATAATTAAACGCTTTGGGTATATGAGATTCAATGGGCCCTTCATCTTTTTAAGCCATCACGGGTAGAAAAAGACTTTATATTCGTTCTGTCCCCCTCCCACTTTTACCAGATGGTCCAAATCAGTAAACACTGCAGTTTGCCTTTGCAGAGTTGGTCAGCATCTGTCTCATTCACACATCACAGCTGATGGCAGCTGAAAAAGAGCTTTCTATAGATTTGTGTGATCGAGAGTGATCAATCTGGGAGTATAAAACATGGCCATCTGTGCAGCATAACTCCCTCTGATTTCCATCATCTGAGTCTGCCAAACTCACTTCTTCCTGCCTTACTAAATCACACAGCAGCTTGAGGTGTTCCTGTGGCTCTGTTAAGAAGGAAAGTGCATGGGCCCCACCACCTTTTTAAGGCAAGGTAGAAAATAGCTCACCAAAAAAGTAATGAACACAGTCAAGAGATTCACCACTGGTGATGAGAAGAACAATGAGCCCGACAGTACTGCCCAGGCTTCCCAAAAATATGGTTTCAAAGATGCGCTTTGAAAGAAGGGAAAATTATTTTTGGGGAAAAAAAGCAGTATCAGAAAAGACATTTAAGATTGAGGGAGAATATAAGCAAGGAATAAACTTAAGAAAGCATAGCATGTGTCCAAGGAAATCTGTGAAATTCAGTTTGGCTGCAATTAGGTATACATGCTAATAAAAGAACCAGATAGAAAGGCAGGTTTAATTAATTTATGTATTGTGGAGAAATAAGGTTGAATTTAATTTAGTAGACTGTTGGAAGCAATTGATCTTTTGAAGAAGAGAATATATGATCAGATAGATTCTTTGGGAAGATTATTCTGGCAACAGAAAGGAAAGGGAGGAGGTAGGACAAATACCAAGTGGCTATTTCAGTCAAAGTGTACGCAAAGCCTGAGTTAAAATGATGGCATTTGGAAAGAAGTGAAACAAAAGACTCCACAGACATTGTAGAGATCAGTTCTAGATGATTAGGCTTCTGCCTATGATGGTGGAATAAGAAGAGGGAGTCAGAGATTACTCCAAGACCGTGAATCTACATTAATTGAATAATTCAAATACCAATAAAGAAAAAAAATCTGACAAAGTCTTGTTTTAGGAAACTTATGGTGAGTTCTATTTCAAATTTTAAATCTCCCATATATAATTATAACTGCCTTTATCTTACAGCTGGTAATTAGGAATGACAACCAAGATTCAGAGGTAAAAGTGATTATGTCAGATATCACTTTTGTGCCACCCAGTCACTCTCAGCTCCATTTGTCCCTGGCACCCTTGTCCATTTAGTGGCCCTGAACATTCTCTGTAACAACTAGTTCTGTATGTGCTCCAACAGGCTTACTCAATAGCACTGATCTCATGAAAATAGATCACACAATACTACTTCACCTGCACAGGCACAGCCATGGTCCATGGAAGCTAAAACTTCTAGAGGAATCCTTTAATTCTCCTTCCCAAAGTGGATCTACTGCATCACATCTACTGATGCAGTAATTTAATATGGCCTCTTGGAATGAGGCTCTTCCACACTGAGTAGTCCATTGCATTTGATACCAGAGGGTACCAAGGTCAGCTCAGAATATATCTACATTTGGTTCTTCCCTGATTCATTCTGCTTTTCACTCATACCAGCCTCATGAGCATTTCCATCAGTCTTTGTGTTAAAGCATTGTCCTTCTCTCTTCCTTTGTAGCTGGGTATGGCCAGAGAGGTATTATTGTGACTAATGATGAAAAATGAATTGAAGAAATGTGGGCTAATTCAAGCTCTAAAAGCTTTAAAAGCCATAAAATAACGAGGTCTCCCTAAATCCAAACCTGTCTAAACATCCTTCCAAAAAAGATCATATGAATCAATAAAGATAGCAAAATGAAATTTCTCACAATGCACATTGACAGCATAATTCAGAGACAAAATACAATACAACACTATGAACTTCAAATTGTATAATAAAGCAAATGAATAAGTGAATGAGTTCTCAGTGAAGAAAAAAAAAGACACAAACATGCAATGGAGGAACATAAGAAAGAACTCTGTTGTCTGATTCAAAAGTTACCAATAAGAATCCTTTTTTAAATTTTAATATATTTCTAGTTCTCTCCTCCACAAGAGCCTAGAAGCAACAATAGTCTCATAGCAATGAACACATTGAGTTTTAGATTTTTGTTTCTAAATCACATTTCACACTCAACCTCCTTAAAGAAATTAGTGATTCCAAATCTGGGGTAGAGGGAGTACAAGATGAGCCTAGAGCATTTTGCTATGTCATAAAGCATAAAGGAGATAGGATGGAAAGACAAAAGAGCTATCCTAGAGCCAAGTACAGGCTAATTGGAGCATCAGGAAAAAAAATAATGATAACAATAAATTATATAAAAACAAAAAGAATCCATGTATCCAAAGTTAAACTAAAGAAAGGGGGTGGCGAGGATTTTTCATAGCAGTGTGTCAGCCTATACAGATAGAAGGAATAGGATTATAGAAAACCTCCTTTGTGTAATCATCATTGTAAATAATTAATGTAACCAAAGTAATCATTGGATGCTAAAACCACTAGGTGAAACTCTGAGATAGAGAATATTCACACATTTTCCATTTACCTCCTATGTAGATTTCTATGGATGGAAAAGAGAAAAGAAAATTTAATATAGAACAATCTATCAAATACCACTTTACCAAGTGATTGAATTGCATATCTCCAATTTGGGATAAAATGGCAGAATACATGCCTTCTGATATGATTCACAGTATGTAAAAATCATGAAAGAAAGCAGGATATGTTGTATACTTACTTACTACCACAAAAGAATGAGTTATTGCAGATTAATCAGAATTACTGTAAAATTCAGATTCTTATAATGTATTTGAAGAGGAAGCAAGTCAATATGCCAAAAACCAAATGTTCTAAAGCCAATTCACTGCAAATCAATCAGCAAAATGACTAAATTAGAAACTAAGTCTATTTGCCAATTTCCCAATATTAGCAATTTACAAAAACCTTGTTTCTTTTAACTATTTAAATAACATCTCGCTGAGTTTGCTATAATTTGTTATGGCAGCAGTAGGAAATTAACAGAGCCATTCTAGAAGAGCCATTCACAGCCAGAAGGCCAGTTGACCCCAAACACCTGAGCCATTACAGCCAAAATCAAGCAGATGATAAACCATCCTCTCCAATATAAATTGCTATAGAATTGATAAATAATAGGTACACTCTTTTGGTAAATTAAAACATTTGATCAATTTGTCAAATCAGTAATTCCACAAGATTTCAGCAAACTAAGCAAGGTAAGAAAAAAATGCTTCAAAAATGTGTTACTAAGAAAAATAAAAATTAAAAAAAAATTTTTTTAAATGTGTTACTTTCCTTAAAGTGCTAATAGATGTCATTCATTGGTTGGGCCACTGAATTGATAAAACTAAATAAAATATGCACAACTAATAAAAGAGTTTATGCCCACTGTTGCATTGCCTTCTGTACAGTAATAATTAATTAAATACAGCCAACACAGTTATAAAATTGGGGAAAATTCACCCAAGGCATCGTATATGAGTACTAGTGAAGCCTGGGGCATAGAATTGTGTGTGTGAGAGTGTGTGTGTGTGTGTGTGTGTGTGTGTTTCACAAAATGGCTGAAAAAGTTGTCAGCTCCTGCAGAGTATGTGCCAGTTGCCCAAAAATCAAAGAGTGTGTATTGCTTCAGGAAATATACAGCAAAGGCAAGAGAAGGAATTACTAAAAATATATTGTAAGGAGAAGATGAAAGGGAAATGAGGAAGCTGGGCACTCATGTCTGGAGAGATAAAACAAGCACAAAAGTGAACGCCTTCCCACTGAGAAATAAACCTAGACCCAATTACCATTCCAGTGCCCTGGGCCCTGGGACATAACCTTCTTTCCATGTTGTTAGCATGAAGTGGTTCCTGCTGAAGGCCACCATGTCCTAAACGAAAGCGGGGAGAAATGATGATCTCATAGGAAAGTGAAGCTGCAAAGAGCTGAAGAGCCTTCCTTCATCATGTCACGCACAAATGTGGCCACACACAGACACTGAATGCTAACATCTGAGCATCACATCCGGATGAAGTCCCATGGCTTTGGAGCTAACAAACACTGTAGTCAACACACCTCAGAAATGGTGACACGAATCCATGCATCCTTGTGGATCTTGGAATGATTCCCTTTCATTTTTAATGATAACAGTTCTTACATTTAACTCTGAACATATCCAAAAAACAGTCTGCTCATGTTTTGATGGAAATGTGTTTTATCTGCAAGCGATAAATACTTTTTTCCCAGTACCTCTTGAACCAAATCTTTCATGGTTTCCAGTGGATACAATGCAAAGTTCCAGAGCTTTGTAAACTTTTCCATAAACCACCTACAGTAATAGTCCTTTAAATACAGTCATGCTAGGGATATTAATTTTGTACTTCTTATCCAGAATTATAAAGTATACATGGATAAAGAGAAGCATGATGGGGAGAGAAAAGATTGGAAACAATAAACAAAAAGGTCATTAAAAATCATCACTTTTTATATTAACATCAAAGTTCATAGTAGTTGCAATTCTTAATATACATGCTCAAGCATTTATATAAGCTGGATTCAAAAAACATTAGTAAGTTTTACTCTTCCACATGGAGAAGGTCTAAATTAGAACAATTTGAGTATTAAGAACAATGATAATATGCAGTGCAAAGATAAAACCTATGGATTATCTTGAAATATCTTCTTCTGAATTGATATCACTATTTTCATTTCCTTTAGAAACTTAGCTAGTATATAAAAAACCTTCCCAAAGTACCTAGCTGTGTGACTTCATGCAAGTAACCTAACTACTCTGGGCCTTAATTTTAAAATGAAGGAAAAACCCTAGAAACTGTTTTATTGCTAACATTTTATGGCAAGGTAATAATTAAGTTTATTTTGATGTGATTTTCTCTTCACAGAGTTTGCTGTTGTTTTGTTTTATTTTGTTTTTTGAGACAGGGCCTCACTATGTGGTCCAGGCTGGCCTCAAACTCATGGTGATCCTCCTGCCTCTACCTCCCAAGTGCTGGGATTGCAGGCATGCACCACCTCGTCTGGCCATCACAGATGTTTTAAACCCACACTTACTTCTATTGAATATATTCTTAGAATAGTTAAAAATAAATTTTACCCAAAGGCAAGAAATTTCTAATTCAGTCATAAGTTTTTTCTTGGCATATTTTCTTAATTTTATTTTTTACAGTACTTTGTAACATGTTTTGGTTCATAATTTTAAACTGTTGAATTAACCCAGATTTTTAAGGCTAGTGGCGCACAATCATTATGAAAGCTTTTGTGTGACAATCTCTAGGCACGCACAGTAGCACTTTTGCACTTTCCTCATCCCCCACAGCCCTGCGTTCACCACCACTCCCACCCAAGGAGTGTGTTCTTGGAGGAATAGGAAGGCAGGGAAGAACAAAAGCATGTGTCCACTCCATTGTTAACTGTGACTAGCTGACTTGGCTTCTTCCCCAAGAAGGTACATGCTTGACACCACACACAACCCGGAACATGCCCCTCTTGGCATCTCTATGATTTAATAGACTTGGGGCAGAACTCACATATTAAATTCCCCAGGTGATTTTAATGAGCAGCAATAGTTAAGAAGTGAAAAGGCTTGAGGATTATGTCCTTTCTAAACTCTGCAATTTGAGTTGGGGCAGAGCAGTGGTGTTGGGACATTTCTTGGTAGATCCTATCCCCACCATAAATCTGTTGCATTTGGATATTCAAATGCTTCTCTTACCTCCTCTACAAGTTTGTGAGCCATTTTCAGTGTTGGCTCCTTGCCTTGTACATCTCTCCATCCCTCACAGTACTTAGCACAAGTCTTTACATCTAACAAGGCTTACACCATATTCCGATTAAAATAAAGATGAGTACTGGGAATTCTTACCTTGGCAGCTAGGTGATTAGAATAAGTCAATAGTGGAAATGTCAAGTTATTTCCCATGTAAACCCACACACACAAAAGACCAATCACATTTGAAATAGTTCTAATATTGATAAATCTTCAGAAATAAGATGAAAGTTATCAATTATCAAGTGTCTGGAATATAATTATTCCTGAAATACATATATTATCCTGAAACCAGTTATATAAATACAGGCCCATTTTTCTTTTTCAAACAATGGTAAGAATGTTTGCAAAAGTGTCAGTATTTGAAAAATATTAACAGTACTTCCTATATTATTCAGATATTGCTAAGTTCCTAAGTGGAAAAAGTCATTCAAAAAATATGTGATAAATGCCAAATATATGCAAGTCACTTTTATGGGTAATAAGTATGGAACAATTACCAAATAGCTTTAGGGAGCTCACATTCTAGAACACAGGAGAGTTAATTGATTATTTGATTGCATTTTAAATGAATTCTATGTAAAAAAAAAAAAAAAAAAAAGCATATAATGATTTGAATTATATAGCTGACGACCTAACTTACTCGTGGGGTCAAGGAAATGACATTTAAGCTGAGCACTGAAGGGTGGATAGGAAATAACCTGGAGAGAAGTTAAAACATTGTGGCATGGTAGAAAGACCCAACAGGCAGCAGGAATGTGAAACCCACACTAAAACCAGACAGCAAAGAAGGAATGGTGTAAGATGACTCTGGTAAGGTATCATTGGGACCTTAGCAAAAGCTTTGATGTACCTTAAGAAACAATGTGAAATCATAGGACCTGAGGTATTGCTTGGTCGGACTTATATTTTCAAACCACTTCAGCTGCAGTGAGGTGAGTAGATGCAATTGGGAGTGGGGAAATTGAAGAAAGACACCATCACAAAGGCTGCACAAGTAGTGAAGGTGAAAAGGATTGTATCTCCAATTAAGACAGGTGACACTGGACACATTGGGCTCAAAAGCTATTTAAAGCCAAATCAACAAGATTTGATAATAACCTGTATATAGGGGTGAAGGAGGAGGAGTTAAAGCTGATTCCCCAGAGCTCTGGAGTGGCCCCCTGAGAAACTACACATTGGTGCAGTTCACAAAAGGAACTCATGGAAAGGTCTGGCTTTGAAGGAAAAGTAATAAAATCATTTGAGAGATAATAAAGTAAACAAGTACTTGTCAATAGCTCTGTTCCTGGCCCTATTCCAGGTGCAATCCACTATCAAAGATATCCACATCTACGTATTAATTTCCCAATGTCTCATAGCAAGTCCATGAGATAGGTTCTATACATTCTCCAGTTTACTGATGAGCAAAAGGAGACACAGGGAACTAGTAATAATTTGCTCAGTCACCCAGCTAGTAAGTCGCAGAATCCCTCAACCACGGCATTCAGCAACCTACTTACATTGAGTTTGAGGTCTCCAGGAGGTTTCAGAGTAGATTTATCAACCCACTACCGGATTCATAGACATCTGAGGGAAAAGAAAGGAAAAAATAGAAGTCTGGACTGGAAAAGTCATTACATAAGAGAACATAAGTTTGTGTTTCAGAATTAAGAGCATTACTTTATTTCAATTGATCCTTGGAGACCAAACACCCTTTCACCAGAAAAAAAAAAAAAAAGTGAAATAAAGCAGTTTAATTTTTGAACCCTTCCCAAAGGATTTTCTTTTTTGCTCCAAGGAAGACATCAATGCCATAGCACTTTAGTTATAACAGTTTTCCCCTTCCCTTTATTTATGTGGTGTGGGACTCAAAAAATATAGATTCCCTTTTCCAGTTTCCCTTGTAATTAGTTCCTGTGCTTTTGGAAAAATCACTTTACCAGTGTGAGGCTCCAATAATTCATCTATCAAATTAGGACTGTAAAAGATGCTTTCACATAATGCTTAATTTTTATAATGCTTAGATGACAACACAAATACTGGACCAGGCACTATATGTCTTAACTTCTGTATTATACTATCCTGCCACGTGGCCTCCCGATGAATATGTTATTACATGGATATAATATAGTTTTCTTACTTAATATTAATTGATGCAGGGGCCTCACAAGTGCATATTAATTGATGCGGTTGTAAGAGAACATAGATTGAAAAGGGGAAGAGAAAACAATTTCCACTCTATTTTTGGCAAACCTTCAAGACTCTTCACATGAGACTGAAGGATGTTTGGACAGAGTGATGAGAAGGAAAATGCTCCAGAATGAGGAGGGGTGTGACTACCTTAATTCTTACACTCAGATATTTGGAGTACTTAGAGTTCTTTGTGTAAAAAATGGGTATGTATTTCACCCACTGGTACCATAAAACAAACTTAAGGGCATGTGGCTTGTACTGACTGGTTCCTTACCATTTGATTTAAGGTCATAGGGTAAGATTAACCTTCCCTGTAGGAAGGCAAGTCGTATTTTTTCAAAAGAGAGAGCAAGAGATTCTGCAAGATCTTCTTAAGTGCTTTTAAAGCAAACATTTGAATAACAGCAAGAGAAGCTCACTTTTTAAAGTTGGGGCTTTCCATTTTGTCTTTCACTGAATGTTTATTCACCAGCATGCTAAAATTACAAATTTTTCATCAGACTGTTATTTAAGGGCATAATCAGTGCTTACAATGAACCAGTGGTTTGGAAATACAGCTTAAAAAAAAAAAAACAATAATTCATGGATGTCAAAAAGCTGCCATGCTAGGGAGGGAAGTTAAAAACTACATGTATACTGTGTATTTTTAAAGCCTTGATAACTGAAAATAATTTTGTTTTAATCTATTAACATTCGAAATCAGAGTCACACAAAAGGGGAAAAGTGAAAGTAGAGAAACTGGAAAAACAAAAGAAGGAAAGAATTTATTCATTTTAGCACAATGACTACAGCCAGTCTGAATCATTCTTCCTTTGCATAAACATTCTAGAGTTGTAAGAATGACTCACACCCCCAACATCAGATTGAAGGACAATGAAAGGAGGTTAATATCTCTAAAATATTGAGCATGTTGCTAATTTCCCCTAACAACTGAACACAAGTTAACAGTAAATTCAGTGAAATACATCTTTGTAGTTTGAAAAACATTGGGTTTTAAAGGTTGAGATCAGCTAGGCATAGTGACATACTTATAATACCAGCATTCTGGAAGGCTGAAGCAGGAAGATTGCAAATTAAAGCACAACCTGGGCTGCTTGTGATTCAGCAAGACACTGTCTCAAAATAAAAAAGAAAAAATAAAAAAGCTGGAGTTGTATCTGATGGTGGAGGCCCTGGGTTTAATACCCAGTACTGAAAAACAAAATATTGAAATCAATTATATGGGCCTCCATTCACTATTTATAAGCTTAGTATAAACTACATTTTTAAAGTAACACTACCTGGGCAGCTAAAAAGTCCTGAGTTGTTGGGCAAACTTTGAGATTGCCAGTCTGTCTATTCTATGGGTCCCTGGTTTCCAGAGCCCATGGAGTCAGATGAAGCCCAAGAGAAAAAGAAAAATGCCTGGAGCCATTTGTGTAACTAACCTTTTCAGAGCTGACTTTTGATTAATGAGTTATGCCCATTTATATAGAAACAACAGCAGCAATGGCCACAGAGATGAGCAGCCAATGGACTATCAGAATTACCAATTTCCTTTCCGGAAGATGACTGGAGCCAAAACACTGACCTTTCTATAGGGTGAGAATTATGGTTTAGTTCTTGAATGTTCCCCAAAAGTCTCATGTGTTAGAAAGATGATCGCACTATGGGGCCCTATACTGATCAGTAGATTCATCCATTGATGAGTTCAGTAGTTCATAAATTATTCAGAGTTGGGGCCCGGATGAAGAGGTAGGTCACTGAGGACATAACCTGGAAAGGTATGTTCTTGTCCCTGATTCCTCTCTTGTTCCTTCCTCCTCTGCTTCTTGGCTGCCAGCATTGAACAGCTTTCTTCCATCACACAACTTGTGTCTTGGAGCCAATTGACTGTAGACTAACCTGTGAGTCAAAATAAACCTTTACTCCTTGAAGCTGTGAATCCCAGGTATTTCATCCCAATGAGAGAAAAGTGATTAATGCAGGAAGCTGGTACCAGGAGTGGACTCATTGATGTGACAGTACCTGACTGTGGTGTTTAGAAACTTTTGGAACTGATTTGTGGAAAGAATTTGAAAAGGTTTGGAGATGGCAGCTAGAGAAGTCTTAGAATGCCCTAGGCGGAGTCTGATGGATAATTCTGGTCCAACCTCAGAAGACTAGACTGCTGATGGAAATGCAGACAGTAAAGACCAGGTTCAGGAGGTTTTAGTTATGAACAAGAGCTCCATTGGCAACTGGACCTGAAGTCGTGTGTGTTATACTCTGGCAAAAAGTTTGTCTACATTTTGCCCTTTTCCTAAGACTTTGTGTGATAATGAATTTAAAGATGATAGACAATTAATCTGGTGGAGGAAATTTCAAAGCTCCGAAGTGTTCAGTCTGTGGGTACTACTGGCTGCTTTTAGCCAGATCTACAGTGAGACTCAGGAGCAAGAAAAAGAGGTTAAAAGTTTCCAATTTCACCAGAAAGGAAGCATCTGAAGAGCTATGGACAAAGAGAGCATGGTTGATAAAAAGATTGGTGTTAAAAAGAAGTCAAGTACTTTGCATCAGGACAATAGGAAAGATGGTTGAAAAGCATCCCAGAAATTTGCCAGACCTCACCTTTCACAGGCTCAAGGGTATAAAAGGGTAAACTCCTATGATGGTTTAGATATAAACGTTCCCCTAAAGCTTCATGCACTCATAGGTAGGGTTTTGGGGAGGGGGTGATTGGATCATGGGATTATTGCTAGCTAAATGTGATTTGGGAAGTGAAACCTGGTTGAAGGAGGTGGGTCACTGGGGGTCTGGCCTGGAAGGATATATCTCCCTCCTTCCTTTGAGCATTCTCTGCTTCATTACTATGCCATGAGCTGTTTTCTCCTCTACCATGACCCTCTGCCATGCCACCCTGCCTTGGAGCCAGTTAACTATGGACTGAAACCTCTACAAATTATGAGCCAAAATAAACCTTTCCTCCTTGGAGTTGTGGGTGTCAAGTATTGTGTCTCAGCAATGAGAAAGTAACAAAGACAACTCTTTTGGAAGACTTTACTTTGAGAAGAGAGCCCCAGTGCATCCTACTCACCCAGGGCCACAGAGTGTACTGTTTCTTCTAGTTCAGTCATCCATGCACTCAGAAGCTTCAGCCATCATGATCCAAGGGGGCCAAGCTACTGCTCAAACTGATGGCTGAACTTTATGTTATCTACATATCTGCTGGTTTTTCAGGCATCTTGCAATCAAAAGTTATGGGATCATAGGGGCTTCGATCTAGATTTCAGAAGCCCTGAAAGGCTAGGCAAAAATGTGTGACAAAGTCATAGTCCTTACCAGGAACACCTGAGAGGATGATACTTGAAACTGTTGAAGAGTAAAACCAAAGGCACAGTGGAGACCTGAGAAAAATGGAAATGCCAGGAATATGTAACATTTGCTGAGGGAAACCACCGATACCAGGTAGAATCTGCCCAAGAGGGAGGCCATAGGGTATCTTAGTTACTTTCTCATCCCTGAGACACAATACCTGATACAACTTAAAGGAAGTTAAATGATATTGGTTCACAGTTTATAGATGTTTTAGTCCATAAGACACAATACCTGATACAACTTAAAGGAAGTTAAATTATATCGGTTCAGTTTATAGAGGTTTCAGTCCATAGTCAGCTGGCTCAAAGGCAAGGTGGCATGGCAGAAGGATGTGGCAGAAGAGAAACAGCTTATGGCATGGCAGGCAGGAAGCAGAGAGGGATCAAGGATAAGGGAAGAAGATACACCCTTCCACACCATACCCCCAGTGACTCACCTCCTTCAACCAGGTTTCACCTTCCAAATCACATTTAGCTATAAACTCATCAGTGGGCTAATCCACTTATGAGTATCACACATTCATGATCCAATCACCTCCCAAAAGCCCCACCTATGAGCACATGAGGCTTTGGGGGGACATCCAGATACAAACCATAACAATGGGCTACAACCAGCAAGACCGTAGGGTCCAAGTTTCCGTAGCTGTTTGGAGATTATTTCTCACCATACCCTGCACTGGGTGCTGGACATGAAGCTACAAGATTTAATGCTTGCACAGCTGGGTTTCAGTCTTGCTTTAGTCTGATTGATTCCTTTCTATTCCTCTGTTCCTTCCTTTTAGAATGGGAAAATTTACCTTGTAACATTATACATTGGAAGTATTTAACTTTTTTTTCCACAGGAACTCACAGCTGAGAGTTTGCCTTTAACCTCAGAAGACTTTTTGGACTTAGACATTTTGGCAATGCTTGAATTGTTAAGACTGGTGACTCTTAGAGATAAGTAAATTCATTTTACATAGTGAAATGGACATAAATCTTGGGGGTCAGGGGCAGAATGTTATGATTTAGATATAAATTGTTCCCCCAAAGTCTTATATGTTAGAAAGATGATTGGATTATGGGGCGCTATATTCATCAGTGGATTCATCCATTGACTAGTTCAGTAGTTCATATACTGTTTGGAGGTGGCACCTAGTTGGAGGGATAGGTCACTGGGGGCATGATATGGGAAGGTATATTCTTTTCTCTAGCTCCTCACTTCTTTCTCTCTTCTGCTGCTTTCTGACTGCTATAGGCTGAGCAACTTTCTTCTGCTATATCCTTCCACCATGCCATTTCTGCCTTTGAGCCATCTGACTATGGACTAAACCATGAACCCAAATAAACTTTTCCTCCTTTATGTTTCAAGTATCAGATAGTTTGTCCCAACTACAGAAAAGTGACTAATAGAACAATCATTCAAGGATTCTTGAGTTTATCAGAGAAGGGATTATCCTATACAGAGCAAAATAAAGGTCATTTCTGAACTATTTAATTTTAATAATAATTTTTTAATTCCTTTCTACCTCCAACCTGGTGTTGAGGTGCATTTTTCATAAACCTCTCTTGTCTATTAAACTTTTTCAGTAGAGAAGTCAATGACAGTGACTTTTAGGCTTGCTCTCTTGTGACCACTATAGCTTCTACCCTTCATGTCTTATCAGGGAGGCACTGACACTGGCTTTATCCCTTAAGAGCTATTTTCTTGAGCTTCTTTATCTGAAAATCCAAAAGCCCAACAAGAAAATGACCCTTATACACTTTCTACAGAAAAGGAAAAGAGCAGTGATGAATCACTTAAAATATCAAACAGTGGGTATAAATCACTCAGTACCTCATCCCCTTTCTGCTGATGTAAAGTCCATTTCCATAGCAACAGGGATCAGAAATAGCAACCTATGAGAAACACTGGGTTTATTGGAGCACATGGAAGTTTTAGTTTGGTTTTCAGCCAAATCTTGAAAAAATAAATCTTTGACTAATACCTACATGCTATTTTTATCACTTTTAAAAAGTAGTGTTTGAATTACAGATTAAGGGGAAATCATTTCTTCCCACTTAACAAAGACAATCAAAACCAACATAAGCTAATTTGGGAGATGAAGACTGTTAAGGCTGTCCTTGGTCACCCACCCACCCCCCAAATTTTCTATCTCTGCCTAATGCACATTTATGAGAGCAAAATAATAATAATCTTCTCTGATTCTAAATTTAGTTGTGGAGTGTACCCTGGTCTTTTCATGGATGTCTGTCTCTAAGCATGAAATCTCTAGACTCTTTCCATTCACAGATAAAACAGGCTTATCTTATTTACACTTTCAGTTTCTCACACCAGATAAACTATTCGGTATTTACACATGTGTGTCCTATTTATTTCACTTAAGAGTATGGCCTCAATATGCACCCATTGAAGGGAGGGAAGGAGAGTGGGAAAAAATAAGATCCAAGACATGTCATGTAAGGGTATAAGTTCCCAATGATGAATGTAACTGTATTGTATGCCTAAAATGTACTAATAAACTTAATGGAAAAAAAACAAGCTTATCTTAGATATTGCAAGGGGCTTACTAGTAAATTATATAAATTAGGTGATTCTTGGGCTTGATTCTTAAAATGTTACTTTAATAATCAGTAAATGCAGGCTGGAAGATAGCATGTCAGGGGAGAGTAAGCCAAGGAACTATGGTCAGGATAGGAAAAATGGGATGAGACAAGAACACATTAAGGGGGTGACATCTATCCTACATATCACTCCCATCTTTATTTCTTCATCATTTAAGGCCAATCTCAGAGGTCACCTATTCTAGGAAGCCATCCAGGTTTACAATATATAGTCAATCTTCATTATTCGTGTATTCGATATGTACAAGTTCACCTACAAGTTAAAATTTATCTATAGCTCCCAAATCATTACTCACTATGCTTTTGAGGTCATTTATAGAAATGTACACAATGGTATGTTCTGAGCTGAAATAGAAGGCAACACTGTCTTATTTTTAGCTCCCATAATGTAAACACATGTCTTTTTCATCATTCACTTAATACTATGTGTTTTGCATTTCTTGTGCTTCTGCTCATGATTCTGCTGTTTAAAATGATCCCCAAGTGTTAACTACTGATTTCAAGCACCAGAAGTCTCTGATGAAAGCTTCATTAGGAAAATATTTGTGTTCAATATGTATCATTTAGACATGTGTTAGAGTGCTGGTGGCCATGAGCTTAATGTCAATGAGTCAACAATTTACATTAAAGAAGGTATCTTTAAACAGAAACATACATGCTACAACAGTTATATATTAATAAGTTGACAAACATGTTGTAACCAAAGGATCACAGAAATTTGTATTTTCCCTAGGAATGGTGCTTAATTGTTGAGGAAATCAGCTTCAGTATCGTCTAATTCATTGCTGTGGCAACTCTATAGAACGTAACTACTGAAAATGAAAAGAATCAACTAATTTAAACTCATATTGCTCTCATTTTAAATATCAGTTCTCAGTGGCTGAGGTCCCACCACGTGACAGTCAAGGACTGAAATCTTTAAATTGTCACATTTGTGGGTGATTCCTCTCCCAAATTAAATGACAAACTCCTTTTAGTCAGGGACTTCATCATTTTTCAATGTTTAACATTGTGTAACAGAGACAGGCCCATAAAACTTGCTGAAAAAAATGAAATGATTTTGCTGTTTTAATTCTTATCACAAATTTTATTAGGTAACTGGTTTGGAAAAGTGAGAGTATTATGTAAATGTTCAATTATGGCTAATTAGTAAGCTCATAATTATATTTCTCATCCCCATCACATATTCGGCACTTACGTTTTTCAAATACTATTTAAAGTTTTATATACATAATTTCACTTTAATCATTGAAATTATCCTATTAAAAACCTGATACAGAGAAATTTAAGTAACTTTCTAAAAATAATAGCTCATAAGGGATAAAATTAGATTTGAGTGCAGATAGTCTTACCTATTAATCAAGTATAGACTCTCTTAAAAATAAGAAAATTTCTTAAATTCCCTGAAGACCAGTTTTAATAACTAAAAATACTCTGATGCAAGTGCTATCCAAGCAACTTGCATAGATCAACTTACTTAATCCTTACAATATGTTATAAAAATGATTTTATTATTACCTTTCTTTTACAGGTAAGGGCATGCAGCCTTAAATGAATGAATGAGTGTGTGTATGTGTGTGTGTGTGTGTGTGTATTTTTATCCAATCATATATCTCTAAGCCCCTGCAGTGCTGTGTGCTGACCACAAATTTAAATGCTAGAATTGAGTCCCTAACCTCATAGAGCTCATATTCTAATGGGAGAAACAGAACATAAAGAAGTAAACAAAAACTTTAATGTATTCAATTACTTGTATATTGTTTCTCTCTTTCACAAGAATAAATAGTAAATCATATAGATAATACATACATTATATTTTTATTATTTTTGTTTTTTATGGAGGGACAATATGATGATATGCTGACCACTGCACCTGTGAAATAAATAATCACAGCTAATATTTATATAACACTAAGATGCTCCACAGTTACTAAATACTTTTCACATATTAATTCATGTTCACAATTATCCTTTCAAGTTGGTATTTATTTCAAATTCTTTCCAATTTATAAATGAGTAATCAGATCTGCAGTTAGACACCATGTGCCTGAGTTTGTGCTAATCTGCTGCACCTGAGATAGCACATCCAACAAAGCAAAAGTAACCGGGACTACTCGTTGGCTGGGTTAGCAGTAATCTACAGTCAGCTGCCAGAGTCCATCCAATTTTTAGGGCCCTAAATCATGAATTAAATGAAAACACGATGATCTTTTCATCCTTTAGGTCTTTTAGAGATATCATATTACATACATATGTAATCACGTTTACAGCAGCACAATTCATAATAGGTAAATCTTGGAAGCAGCCTATATGTCAATCAACAGATAAATGAATAAAGAAAATGTGGTACTTTTACACATTTTACACAGAGTACTATTCTGCTATAAAGAAGGATAAACTTGAGTCATTTGTAGGAAAATAGAAGCATCTTGAGACCATACTGTTAAGTGAAAAAAATCAGACACTCAAGCTTAAATACCTCATAGTTTCTCTTGTATGAGAAACTCAGAATATAAATAAAGAACAAAATAAAAGACAGATAACAGGAGAAAATAGGGAGATAGATCTTTTGCAAATGGGAAGGGAAACAAGAGGTGGAGGGAGGGGAGAGGGAATGAAAAAAGAATTGATATGTGTTGTGTACATGTACCAACTCCCCACAAAGAATGTAATCATTATGTACTGCAAAAATGTGGCAACAAAAATTTTAAAATAGGAAAATAATTTTTTATTTTTATCTATATTACTGTCATTGCCATAGCTCAAGCTTTGAACTAGCCTACTATAGACTGAATTCCCTGAAACTGTGAGCTACATTACACTTCTTTTTTTGAATTGTGAGTATTGAGTATTGTGCTCTGGCAGTGGAAAAGCTCACTTACACACAGTAGAATGAAACTAGAATGAATCTCTCTCTCTCTCTCTCTCCACAAAAATCAGCTCAAAATGAATCAATGATTTAAATGTAGGACAAAAACATAAGAAAAACACTTTACTAAATCAGTATAGACAATGGCTTCTTGGCTAAGACAACAATACTGGCAACAAAAGCAAAAATACACAAATGTGATATTTCAAACAAAGAAGCTTCTACATGGGAAAGGATACAATCACCAGAATGAAAGACAACCTGAGGAATGAGAGAGAATATTTGGAAACTAATCATTATAACAAGGGATTGATATCCAGAACCTACAAGGAACTTAAAAAACTCAACAATAAGAAAGTCCAATTTAAAAATAGAAAATAATCTGAATAGATATTTCTCAAAAAGAAGATATACAAATGGTCAAAAAGTATATGAAAAAATACTCAGCATCACTAATCATCAATGAATGCAAATCAAAACCCCATAAAGTATCTTACTTCAGGTGAAATGGGCTATAGCCAAATGACAAAAAATAAACACTGATTACCATACAGAGAAAGGGAAACTTAAGCAGTGTTGGTAAGAATCTACATTGGTATAGTCATTATGGAAAACAGTAGGGAAATTCTAAGAAAAATTAAAAATAGAACTAACATATGTTCTAAATATCCTACTCCTGGATACATATATCTAAAAGAAATAAAATAAATACACCAAAGACCGACCTGCACTCTCATGTTTATTGTAAATTTATTCACAAGAGCCAAGACATGGAGTCAACTAGGTGTCAGTCTGTCGGTAGATAAATTTTTAAAAATTGCACATATACACAATATAATATTACACAGCCATACTAAGAATAAAATCCCATTACTTGCATCAACACAGATAGAACTGGAAATCATTATGTTATGTGAACTAAGCCAAGCACAGAAAGATAAATATCACATATTCTTATGCATATGGAAGCTGAATAAAAAAGTTTATTCATAGCAGTGTAGAGACTAGTGGTCAGTGGAGACTGGGAAGAGTAGGGGGAACTAGAGAAAAGTTGGGTAATGATGAGTACCAAAACACAATTACATCAGAGGAATAAATTCTAATATTCTACACCACAATCAGATGACTATAGTTCAAAACACCTCATATATTTTATTGAGACCTAGAAAAGAGAAGTTCAAAAGTTCCCAACAAAGCAATGATAAATACATAAAGAGATGGTAATCCTAATTACTTTGACTTGGTCATAAATATATACATATAATCACACTGGACCCTATAAATAGGCACAAATATCATGTCAATAAAATTATTTCTCTATTGAACTTGTTGCAAGGATTGCAAGTTACTTTTATAAACAGAAAAATTATGTAATGTTTTTAATATGAAATTCATGTTTTTTCCTGCTATCACGTGACCTTCACAAATTAACACATCTCTCCCAGGTTAAAAAATAAAATAAAATTTAAATTGAAAACCTAACTAAGAATACTGTGTTGGGTTCTCTCCTTTTTTCCTTTTCATTCCATTTGTTTAAAAAATATATTCACCATCAGAAAACAGACACAATGTTCCATTCATTTCAACTCCTGAATTCAAGATGATTCAAAATCACTTTGTTGATATATTATATTCCATGCTTTCAGTGCCATTTTATTTAGTTGTTTGGTCTTGTTGAGAATTCTTCTTTGCTAGACTATGTGAAATATATGCATTCCATGTTTGTTCTTGGCATCCAACATTGCGATGCTGCTGGTTAATGTCTTAATCAAGCAGCAAGTTCAGGCGAAGGAAGAATTCACCACACAGCTAACAGTTCAAGGTTCAAAATTGGTTTTTTTGTAATATTGAGTATGTAGACTCAACTTTTAATATTTTTTGGTACATGTTTGTGCCAACATTGTATACAGCGTTTACACTCTTTGTGGGGAGTTGGCACATATATGCAATACATCCTAATTCTTTGTTTTCATCCCCTTCCCTTCCCTCCTCCCTCTGCATGCAGCTCTTGATCTCTTCCTTTTTTTTTTGTACACGTTTGGCATACACAATGCTTACATCCTTTGTGTGGAGTTGGCATACATATATCTATCTATCTCACAAATCCCCTTTCTTCCCACATCCTCCATCTCTTTTTTTTTTTTTTTAAGGTGCCAAAAGTTTATTTGAAAAATGAGAGGTGATGGAGTAAGGGAAAAACTGGCTCTGTACAGTGAACTTGAGCCAAACAGAGAGGAAAGAATAAAAGCAAAAGCAAAAGTGTGCTCTGAGTCTAGAAAACAGAGTGGACCACCATGAGGAGTCAGATAGCCCCAGCCACCTCTTGGTCACCTTCCCCTTGAGAAAGAACATCTTTGAACTTCCTATTATCCATCATTTATTCCCCTCTTTATTTATCCTTTAGGTTTTGCATATAAGAGAAGCTGTGTGATCCTTAAGTTTCTGTGTCTGATTTGTGTCACCTAACATTATGATCTCAAGGTGCATCTATTTTCCTAAAAATGACTCAAGATTCTCTTTCTATATGGCAGAGTACTACTCCATTGCAAACTAGTTTTTTAAATGTAAAATTGTTTTTAAATTAGACTAGGTTTGTTATGGAATAGTTAATTCATTTTAATTCTGTGTAACTTTGTTTGCCAAATTCATGTAGTTTCTTTTACTAAGAAATAGAGTTGATGCCCAGAATATATAAGGAACTCCAAAACTTCAGTAACAAAAAGTCAAATAACCCTATAAAAATGGACAATAGATCTAAGCAACCATTTGGCAAAGAAAGACATACAAATAGCCAACAGGTACATGAATAAAAGGATTGACATCACTAAGCATTGGGGAGTTGCAATTCAAAGCTACAATGAGATATCACCTCATTCCAGTTAGCAATAAAGTTCAAAGTTAACAACTGCTGGTCAGGATGTAGAGAAAAGGGAACTTTTGAACACTGTTGGTAGGAATGTAAATTAGTACAGCTACTATGGAAAGCACTATGGAGGTTCCTCACAAAAATAAAAGTATAACTATCATATGACCTACCAATACCAATACTGGGTATATATCCAAAGAAAATGAATTCAGTATGTTAAAGAGATATCTGCATCCCATGTTTACTGCAGAACTATTTACAGTAGCCAAGAAATGGAAACAACTTAAATATCTACCAACTTATAAAGAAAACATGGTACATATACACAATGGAATACTGTCCAGCCATTAAAATAATGAAATCCTGCCATTTGCAAAAATGTGGATGGAACTGGAGATCGTTGTGTTAAGTGAAATAAATCATCCACAGAAAGAAAAGTATCACATATCTCATTCAATTGTGGAATAAAAAAAAACAACACCAAAACAGGAACAAAAAAACTGATCTCATAGAACTTGAAAGTAACATACTGGTTACCAGAGGATGGAAACAGTAGCAGGGTGGAGATGAGGAAGGGAACAAAGCTACACTTAGATCAAGCGAAAAGCTCTGGGGAACTATTAACATAGCATTGTGACTATAGGAAATAATTACTTACTGTAAATTTCAAAAGGCTCTTACAAAAGGATTTTGAGAGTTTTTACCATGAAGAAACAGAAATGTTTGAGAAGATAAATATGTTTACCTTCATGCAAACATTATTCGATGCATATATGTATCAAACACGTACCATATTAATGTATATAATTTTATATGTTTGTGTATCAGTTACAAGTAAAGGGTAAAAATAATTAGTATCCTCAATCACTAATGTTTAGTGCATAGGAAAAATGAATGTCATTTTATATACTTCAATAACAATGATGTTTTCAGTAGTTCTGCCTAAATATTTATGTATGGAGGCTCTATTTATTATGTTACTAGCCATATAAGACATTCATATTGAGAAGGAGGTTTATAATAAGGGAGAAAAAATTGTTTTGCTTGTCCATATTAGTCCAACCAATTAATTATTTTAGGAAGCTTCTTAGCCTATGGTCACAAAAATAAGCTCAGAAGTCAGATTTTCTAGGTTCAAGTTCCATCTCCTTTATTCATTGACTATGTGCCCTCAGAAAGCTATTCCACCTACTTCTCTGCAAACCAGGAATAATCATGGTACCCAATCACAAGTTATTGTGAAGATTAAATGAGATGATGCAGATAAAGCAGTTAGCATAGTTCCAGCCATCTGGCAACAACTTAACTGTGTTAGCTGGTGCTATGGTGCTGTTGATAATGACACTGATACCTCTGTGTTTTCCTGTATGTTCACGTTTCATCAGAAATTGTTACAGATGTTTCTTTTTTTTTTTTGGTACCAGGGATCAAACTTGGAACTTTGCACTTACAAATATAGATGTTTCTTTTAGTGGTACTGTCCACCTAGTCGTGTACTTTTAAAAATCAGTTTAAAAAAACTAGTTTTCTGACCAAATTTTTGTTTTCAATTTTCTCACCTATAAATGAAATCTACAGTGATCTAATGTAAAATCAAGACAAATATTTTGCTAAATGTTTGAGAGATAATGCTAAAAATTCATTTTACTTAATAAATTTGAGTTCACACTGTTTACTGAAAAAAGCGGTTTTTTTATTCTTAAGAATTGTGGTGCTTATGCTCTCTTGATATATCTATCATCTCATTTTTAAATTGTTACAATATTTTATTAGTGGTCATAAATGTCTTATGATAAGTTACAAAATCACATTAACTATAAATGTTCGTATTCAGCAGTATTCTTTCTAAAAAATCCATTTTACACATTTTTTCATCAAGTGATGCACTTTACTGGACTCCCCATCACGTCATTATGACCCTGTCAGACATAGTATTATAAGACTGTTTTTTTAAAAAAAATAACTTTATTATCAAACACACACACATACAAAAAATTAAAACCATTCAAAGAAGAACAATGCAAGGTGAAAAAAACTAGAATAATATTCAAATACAGTAGAACTCAACCAAAACAGAAATGAAAAGCACTTAAACATTTTTTCATATAACTTAAAAAAGCATCTCAAGCACCAACAAGACACCAGAGGATGTGATTTGTTTCAGAAAGATCCCCAGAACCACCATTGAACAAATAGTGGTCTGGAGAAAAAGCTCCAGTTAGTTAGCAGACTCCACATAAGCCAAGCTTCTCCCTAATTTAAATTTCGATACAGTCATATGACACATGATGAAAACACCATCAGAGAAATATGTTATTAGGCCATTTCATCCGTGTGTATCCTTAATTACACTTTCAGTTTCTCACACTAGAGAAACTATTTGGTATTTACACATGTGTGTCCTATTTATTTCACTTAAGAGGATGGCCTCAATATGCATCCATTTAGCTATAAATGTTTCTAGTTTCTCATTCTTTATGGCTGAGTAGTACTCCATTTTATTAAAAAACCACATCTTCTTTATCCAGATTCCAGTTGATGGGCACTCGGGCTGTTTCCAAGCTTTCACTATTACGAACTGTGCAGCTATAAACATGGGTGCACATATATCACTGTGGTAAAATTCTTTGAATTCTTTTGGGAAGATACCCAGCAGGGGAATAGCTGGGTCAAATGGGACCTCCAGTCCTAGTTCTCTGAGGTATCTCCATACTGATTTCCACAGTTGTACCAGTCTACACTCCCACCAACAGTGGAGAAGGGTTCCTTTCTCCCCACATCCCTGCCAGCATTTGTTATTGGTTGATTTCTTGATAGCAGCCACTCTTCCTTTGGTCCACTTTCATCAGTCTTTCAAAATTAATCTGTTAAAGCCACCACATAGATGCATGCTAGTAAGTTCTAATAATCAGTTCTCTGTTATCTAACTTGTATATCAGAAGCATTTGATGTAGCTGATAACTCTCTTCTTGAAATAATTCCTTCCATTTATTTTTGGGTCACCATTTTCTAAAGGTTATTATTATTTGTTTTAATCATTTTAATTCTTATTTACACTTTCAGTTTCTCACACTAGAGAAACTACTCAGTATTTACACATGTGTCCTATTTATTTCACTTAAGAGTATGGCCTCAATATGCATCCATTTAGCTATACATGTCTCTAGTTTCTCATTTTTTATGGCTGAATAGTACTCCATTTTATAAAAAAACCACATCATCTTTATCCAGTTTCCAGTTGATGGGCACTTGGGCTGATTCCAAGCTTTAACTCTTACAAATTGTGCTGTTATAAACATGGGTGCACATATATTGCTGTGGTAAGATTCTTTAAATTCTTTGGGGAAGATCTCCAGCAGGGGAATAGCTGGGTCAAATGGGACCTCTAGCCCTATTTCTTTGAGGTATCTCCATACTGATTTCCACAGTGGTTGCACCAGTCTGCACTCCCACCAACAATGGAGAAGGGTTCCTTTCTCCCCACAACCCCGCCAGCATTTGTTATTGGTTGATTTCTTAATAGCAGCCATTCTTTCTGGGGTGAGGTGGAATCTCAGTGTTGTTTTCATCTGCATCTCTCGAATAAACAGTGATGTTGAACATTTTTTCGTATATTTATTTCCTCCTTTTACTTCTTTGTCTGAGAAATGTCTGTTCATTTCAGATGCCCATTTTTGAATTGGGTCTTTGAATTTGGGGGTCTGATTTTTTTCAGTTCTTTATATATTCTAGATAGTAATCCTTTGTCCAAGGTACAGCTGTTGAAAATTTTTTCCCACGTTGTAGGTTGTCTCTTAGCTCTGTTGATGGTTTCTCTTGCAATGCAGAAGCTTTTTAATAAGATAAGATCCCAGTTGTTGATTCTTTGTGCTAGTTCCCATGCTACTGAGGTTTTGTTCATAAAGTCTTTTCCTATGCCAATAATCTTCAAGAGTTCTACCTAACTTATCTTCCAGCAAATTTAGTGTTTCTGTCTTAATATTTAGACCTTTAATCCACTTAGATCTTAGTTTAGTGCATGGTGATAGATATGGGTCAAGTTTTAATCTTTGGCAGGTTGAAATCCAGTTTTTCCAACACCATTTATTAAATAGGCTATCTTTCTTCCAATGAGGGTGGTTGGTTCCTTTGTCAAAGATGAGCTGGCTGATTAAAAGACTGTTTTTAAAAATGAGTCTAAAGGCTATCTATAGTCTCTGAGGAGAAATATTTCCAAATCATTGTTTCTCAAATTAATCTTTGGAAGTTTTTCCAGGGGCCTAAGTATTCTCTGTGGATTTAGAATGTCATGTATTTGATGTTAAAATAATACAATTTAAAGAGATAGTGGTTCTTTTGAATGCTTACAATTGAATACTGCCACTCAATTTTGGTACCTATATTTGTGCCTAGATTTTTGGCTTTGCTGCCAACAATGACTACTCCTTTGTCATTGCTCAGTGAAAAAGGGGCAGAGATGGACTGAATTTCTAAGTAATGAATCTGTGCCATATGAAAATGAAATGACATCACCACAGGCTGTAAGATTTCCTTATAGTTCAATTTTTTTTAAAGGTAGTAAAGTTGAGTTATAATTAAATATATTATAGCCATAACAAACTCAAAGGATTCTATGCTATAATAGTAAGTACAGTCATACCTTGATTGTCAAACTGAATTCGTTCCAAATTTGTGTTTGAACACCAAAATGTTTGAGAACTGAATGTATTTTCCCCTTAAAAAAATAGAAAACCCAATAATTGGTTCTGAGCCCCAAAAATTACACTTTTAAATTCATTTTCCCGAGACTAACAAATTTTGCAATGATTTCTTTCTTTAACTCTATCATGATTCTCCTCTTAGCTTTGCTGATATCACTAACTTTCTTTGAAGACATGGTTACGGTATTTTAAGTCAATAAAGTGCAAAGAAAAAGCACAACGACAAATGTTTTAATGCACTAACACAAGCACTACACATTGTCATGGCAAGAGTGGTGCACAGAACAACATGTCACCCTTCTGTGTCTGCATCGAAATGCAATGTGGGAATCGCTCTCAGCCTATACAGGTTTTTTCAAGTCAGATTTTCAGCTGGACTACAGAGCAAAGTTACAAACACTGAACAGATTATTTTTTTTCCTGAACTTTGTTATTTCAGTAGTAGAAAGTTCAAGCTTGGAGCCGTTTGACAACTGAGGCATCACTGCATTCATATTGCAATTGACAATTGCCTTTCAACAAAACATCATCTATCATGTTAAATTAATGTCTCTATGTTTTATTGATTTTTATAGTTTTACTAAGTCTATAGTTTTTATAGTTATAATAGTTTTATTGTCCTATAAGAGGAATAATCATTGCTAGTTTATACTTAGCTTAGTATTTATACATATTTAAATAATATTATAGTAAAAATAAATTTTTAACACTGGGAAGTCCTTAGAAAGTTTTTTGAAATGCTATTGCAAAACACTCTAGTTTCTTTAGTTGTACAGTGGACCCTTGACTTATGAACTGAATCCATTAGAGAGGGCTGGTTGTAACTCAAGTTGGTCAATTGAAGGCTCAGGCTCCACTACACAGTGCTCAAAGTCTCTCTCCTGTATACAGGCAGATCTCAGTGCCCAGGATTTCTCGACCCCACACAGGAAAGGATGTTGTAACGATCCTTCCAGAACTCTGTAAGGGTTAAATCTGTATCTGAGACCATCTGGAAGCACAAGTAGCCAGCATTCAGGATGTAATTCAAGACTTTGTTCATAAGTTAAAACTAAAATTCCAGTCCTAACCCAAGTTATTTCTGTGTCATGGTGGTCATAACTTGAGGGTCTACTGTATCATTTTTTGTCATTTCATTTTTATGTTGAGCTTTAAGATCTCCTTGTCAAAGCTATTTTTCCTGCTTCTTATATGTCAAGCACTGTTCTAATTGCTTTTCATATATTAGCTTGTTTATTTATCACAATAACCCTTTCAGGGGAGTTAACTTCATTGTTTCGATGAAGAAACAGAGGTCTATACCCATAAATAACAGCCTAAGGTCATCCAGCAAGCACATGACAAAGTAGGGATTCAAGCTCAGGCATTTATTCTGGCTCCTGGACTCCTGTATAACCTCTGAATTATACTAGAGTTATGATTTATTTGTCAATTATGATCTATGATTCTCCCTCAAGTTATTCAAATATGGGAAATAACCTTCTCAAAATTCTTAATGGCATTTAAGGGAGGAGAACCTATTTACTTCATTTTAAAAATTCCATGAGTCTTACTTTCCAGGAATAAATTGTTTTCAACTTCCTAGCATT
Organism: Heterocephalus glaber; assembly: GCF_053883595.1. Taxonomy (NCBI): domain Eukaryota; kingdom Metazoa; phylum Chordata; class Mammalia; order Rodentia; family Bathyergidae; genus Heterocephalus; species Heterocephalus glaber. The sequence goes on along the minus strand of NW_028258356.1, from coordinate 11,045,937 downwards.
TCCTAAAACTGTTCCCTGCAAGTAAAATACTGCTTTATTTTCAAATGACTGATTATTTGAGTACTTCCTTGCTTTAACAATGTCCACCCATAATGTCTTGGGATTTTGCCCAAACTACTCTGAGGATTAAAAAAAAAAGTTAAAAGAAATTTTTCAATTATTAATACAGTTTTTAAAATTGAAACAGGGCAGAAGAAAGTGTAGTATTGCATGTATAAGATACCTAATAAATACACACTTTTACACATGCGCCTTGTTTTGGAGGAATTTATGGTGACAACAAATTCAAAATTATTACAATGAAGATTTGGAGATCTGTGCAGCTAGTAGGTCCATTGCATCAGCTCACAGAAGGACATGGAAGGCAACTGAACCTGGGCCATCAATGGAGAGTTTGATAGAGACTCTTTCCAAAGGACTAAATGAGGCCTGGGGAAGTCACGATGGATTCTGCAGTACAGAGCGGGTGCAAAACAGAAAGACATCTTTATCACTGGAAGACTAAAGTGTGAGAATAGTTAAGGAAGAGAAAGAGGCCTGTGAGGGAGACACCTATCCAAGACACAACCTTTGGGACGAGGAAGCACCCAGCCTCCTGGAAGGCAGAGAGGGGGAAAAACACCCATCTCTCTCCTCTCTCTCTTTAGCTCTTGCTAGGGCTCCTACTGGACTAACCAATCAGCATGTGGAAGTGGAACATACTCTCAAACTCCTGGGCCTCAGAAGACCATGGAGAATAACAACTGGGGATCTGAAGAGCCAAAGAGAAAGTGTCAGCACCAACACTGTGGTTGATGTTAGTATTTTCTATTGAATCGCCAACACAAATTGTTTCATCATTAAGTAGTTTGCCTGTAAGAGTTCTATACCTGGTAATATTCTTTCACTTCACCTAGTTCTTTTTCACCAATACTTTCTTTACTCAAGTTGCTCTTCCAGCAAACATTTCCCAGGCTGCCCTATCTAAAATTGTGAACCCTTGATTTTATTTTATTCCCTTCTATTTTATTCCCTCTGCATCCCTAGTGCTTAGTATGGGCTAGCATGAAATGTTCCCTGTTTTCTTAGAAATTAATACTTTAAACTAAAAATGTAAATAAGGATCAAAATGTATAATTGATATTGTGAAATAGGAAGTAAAGGTCTAAAGGAGTAGGGGAAGTGGGAGCGGTAGGGGAAAGAAAAGAAGGGAAAAGAAAAAATACAAGAAAAGGAAAAAAATGGAAATAAAGTCTTTGTAAATAGGGAAGGGTGAGGGGTGAAGGGAGGGCAGGAAATGGGGAAAAAATAAGAACCAAGATACATCATGTAAAGGTCCAAGATCCCAATGATGAATGTAACTGTACTGTATACCTAAAATGTACCAGTAAACTTAATGGAAAATAAATAAATAAAAAGAAATTAATACTTTATCAGCTGTATGAACTTGGATAAGCTATTCAGTTTCTCTGTGCATCAATTCTCTCATCTTAAAGTAAGATAATAAAAAACTACTCCATAGATATTTGACGAGAATCAAATGCATTAAAGTATGGAAAATAACTTGGCACATAATAAATATATGAATGTACCAAATGTTTTCTTGAGAACCACTGGATTGGAATTTAAAGTACTAGTGGTTAATCCATCGCAATGAAACATATAAAACTTAAATTTTTGACTCTAGTATTTTTCATCCTGCTAATTTACCCTAGTCTAATTTAATATTCATATGTGATGTATTCATATCACATAAACCAATTTGAGTGTTAGACATGTATTAGACAAATTGGTGAAGTTCTGGGACTAATTAATAAAGCAAACAGGAACAGTATATGGCTTCCTCTTTCTTTAGGGGAGTATTGACGGTAGAAATCTATCAGGTAGAATCAGTAGGAATTATAGTTATTTAAGCAAAAGTGACTTTTGATGAGATTATCCTCCATCACTTATAAGAAAATAATAATGACCATACTGTTGCATATTTTGAAATTATATCTTGTTTGGGAGTAAACTTTACATTGAAACTATACATTTTAGGGAGATTCAGAAAGATGTAATTTTAGAAAAATTATTGGTTTTTATTTTTCTCAGCAAACAACAGCAGTTAGTAAAATATTACAATATATCCAACATTCAAAAATTAGAAGTTTTAATCATAACAGGGTTATAAAAGATTTAATATGGAGCATATGCTTGTGTTAATGCTGTTCTATCTTCTGTAAGAAAACTTACAGAAGATTAATGCATCTGAGATTAGAGAAGCACAAATAAATTTTCTTTTTCAGTAGTTTAGTAGCTTCTTTTCTGCTGAATTACACATATTTATAAAATCTGGGTTGTTATCCAGAACTATTAAAAAACACCCTTTAATTAAATAAAGTGATTATTATTATTGAAAAAGGATAACAATAGCTATTAAACTAAAATTACTATTTTATGAGACAACATTGCTCATGGAAATGTTTATGCAACTATATACATTTTGTTAGAGTGAATTTCACAGAAAGGTGAATTAACAAAAGTTCTGCATTAACATTAATTCCAGTATTCGTTCAAAAAATTGAAATAGTTTCAGATTCACAAAATTTCCCAAATACTTTATAATCAAACCAATGCTCTTCCTTTGTTTTGGTTCTGATAAATTTATAATTATTTGACATCTAATTATGGGTTTCATTTCCTTTCCTCTTTTAATCCCTTCATTTTTAATTCTTTTTCTTTCTTTTCTCTTTTGCTAGTAGGGATAAATACAATTGATAAAATTATTACAGCAGATAGCATTTTAAGTACTTTCTTCTATAACCTATTTTCATTCCTTCTATTCCTACTATCCTTCCTCAACTTTATTATCACTAATAGGAAGTAGGGTGATAGATCTTTCTCAAAAGGGAAGAAGATTAAGAGATGAGAGAGGGGGATAGAGGACAAAAAAGTGAATTAAATGTGTATGGACATGTACCTACTCCACACAAAGAACGTAAACATTGTATACTGCAAACATGTACAAAAAGGAAGGGAATCAAGAGATGCAAAGAGGGGGAAGGAGGGAAGGCAAAGAGGATTTTTTAAAAAGGAATTAGGATGCATTATGTACATGTACCAATTCTCTGCAAGAAATATAAAAATTATATACACAGTCTTACTTTTAAAAAGAGGAACTTTAATTGAACCAGAACATTCATTGTACTCCTAGATGCTTTGTACCCTTCTGTAGAGTTCCTATCAACTACGTCCAGCTGAACCCTGTCTTAGGGTCACACTTCATGCATTTATTCATTCATGCCTTATAAGTACTGTCCCAGAGGTGGGGAACCCAAAGGAGACATGACAGACCCCTCACCTGTCATGCTCTCATGCCTTCTCCATGCCTCTTCCCTCAGTGAACACCGATAAGTCGGAGCCAGTAAAGTGTAATCTAGTTCATCTCCTCCCAGCTCTACCTTTTTTTTGAGACAGGGTCTCACTATGTAGCTCAGACTGTCCTTGAACTCACTGTGTAGCCCAGACTGCCCTCGAACTCATGTTGATCCCCCTGCCTCAGCCTCCCATGTGCTGGGATTACAGGCATTCACCACCATGCCCAACTGGCTTTACCATTATTATCTGTCTTCCTTGGGTTAGTAATATAATTTCCAGACATCAGTTTCTTTATCCATAAACTGATATAATAATGGTCTCTTCTCTTTATCTGTAAGTCAGGGGCATGATAATATCTAACAAAGGGATTCCTATACATATTAAATTAATTGCTGTCTACAAAGTATTTACCATAATGTCTGGCTCAATAAATGAGAGCCATTATTCATTACTACAAAGAAACTGATAGATTTTAATAAACTGACCATAATAATATAGGAACCAAAAGGCTGAGCCATTATCTCTAAATCTTGGGCTAACACAGAGATGTCAAAATGAAAGTGTAACTGTACTGTCAGTTTATAACAGATTTGGCCCTCTCAAAACCTCATAATTTAAAAAAGGAGAAAATGTTGCCCTCTGCATGAGGTTAAAGACATTCTTCTTAACACTCTCATTTACTTGAGTATAAGAATAGAGGTAGATATTAAAGATTTTCAAACAATTTACTGGAAGGAAAATAATGAAGAAAAATGAGAGAATAGTTAGAGCTATTAGTGAAAATGAACAATATGGTAGCAAGAAATCCCTGTAATCTGCTATTTAATCACCTTCAGAATACAGGTACAGTATGCAAAAGGAAAAGAGCAAACTCAGTGGGACTGGTCATCACACAAGTAATTCAGCCTACACTAAAACAAGCACAGACAAAGCTTCTTTTATTAGTTATGCTTCCTTGAGGCAGTATTTAGCATTTATAGAAAACTAATAGTCACAATTTACATCTATTATTTAAATTTATCATGAAATTACTTAATAGATTGGGGCTCACAATAAATGTAGATACACTCCATATTAAAAAGTGAAAAATGACTTTTAGAGATGTGTTTTCCTATTTCCACAGAAAAATCATTCACAGCACTCTGAGTGTTAGTTGTCACTGTATTACAGTGACTCTATACTAAATTAAAACACTCATGCTCAACAAAGCACTGCTTTTTCCTAATGGTTAAATGAGGGTGTATTTCCAGAGTACTTAAGTAAACACTACGTAATATCATGTGTGCATGCGTCATTTTTTAAAATAGGGAATTCCATGGGAGAAGAACAAAACAGATGATTTTCTTCTCTGCCTTGATAAACAGTGTGGATGCCTGGGCAACTGTAGTCTTCGCTTGACAAAAGGGGTAGAAGATACCACTGGAGCATTGGCATGACGCAATCAAGAAGTAAATGTAAGTCAGCCAAACACATGGGGACATTATTGGGAGCATTTTTCCTGCATATGTTCACATAACATTTCAGCTGGGTAATGTTAGACTTTAACTTTGCATATCTGTGGGACAGAGGAATCTCTCAAAGAATGAAGAGAGACTTTATTCAAAAGTGTACAGTGGAAAATGAGTCCTCACAATGGGCTTCCTTTATAGAAAATCACTGGGTTAGCAGTATGTATTCCATCACACATGGTTTTCTAGGACTCAAGTCAGCTGGTCCCAGTGGAAATGACAATTAGAACACTGTGTAACAATAGTTGCTTGGCATGGCACTAACTGAAACAAAGTCTTCCTGCCCAGGAAATTTCTTTAGACAAAAGGATGTGATAATGGTATCTTTGACTACTAGGGTGTCCATGAACAATGTTTCAAAGTAGGCAAATAAAAGGTGACCACGTTTGGAGTAATATAACCATGTAGCAGATGGAGTATATAACTTGTAGGAGATGTGTCCATGACATTTGGGTGAAGAAAAAGGAGAACAATGCACACTGTAAAAGAATTTCACTCAGTCCTGAATTCCATTTTTGGAGTAAATGAAAAAGATAAAGATTTTAATAATATAATGGCAAATTTTTAGCCTGGAACAAATAAAAATATTCTCAGTATATTTAAAAACAAATTCTGGGTAAAGAGTTTCTGTAAGGGATATGATCAATAAAAAAATATATTTTTATTCTTCGGAGAAAATTATGGCCTTAGTTGAGGTACATAGGATCTGAAGCAGTCAACGATCGGGATAAAATTCAATTGGGAAATTAGCAGTGTCTCTTAAAACCAACACAGGAATGCCTCATGACCCTGCAATCTACTTCTGAGTGTAGAACCATGAGAAAGGCATACAATGTCCACTGAAAGATGTGCACAAGAGTATTCATAGCATTGTCTATGGTAGAAAAAATACAGTAAACAGCCCAAAAGCCCATTCAAGAATAGAATAAATAGTAATACAACTACACAATGAAACACTGAAGTATAATGATAATGGATGAGCTTTTTAATACTGTGCTTAATGAATTAACCTTAAGTATATGCTGAGTGATTCTACAATTCTATGTATATGAGGTTTAAAACTGGCAAAGATCATCCATGGTATTAGAATCTGGATGTTGACTTCCTTTATGTAGCACCTCCATGCTATGAGCAGGTTTCTAGAGGGCTGAACATTCTGCTCCTTTATCTGTGTACTAGTTACACAGGTTGGTCCACTTTGTGAAAATTCAACCAGCTGTTCATTTAACATTTTCCCAGTTCTCTGTATATTATACTGTACTTTCATTACTTAATATAAAGAAGACTCTGAATTCAAGTCCTGGCTCCATGTCTTATAAACTGCCTAATCTTAAGCCAGTTATATAAACTCCCTTAGCCTCAAGTTTTTATTTTGTAAAGCAAGTATAATAATGCATACCTCACAGAGTTATTATAATTATGTAAGCTAATGGGCCTGGCACAAAATCAATGTTCAATGAACGTGCATTCTATTATTAGCGCATGTCATGGGGCCTGCCAAGTCCTGGGTGGTGAGCTGAGGGAAGCAACCTGACAGCTACAAGGAACGTCATGAGAGAGAAGGCTCAGGGCAGAAAAGCTAAGGAAGAAGACCATTTCCAAGCAAGAGCCATTAACAATGCCAGGAGCAGCTATGAAGTCGAGGAAAACAAGGATAGACAAGATCTGGCAATGCAGAAGTCACTGGTGAGCTTAGCCTGAGCAGATAGGGAGTGGGCAGAGGTCAGATTGTAGTAAATTACAACATGAACCAGAGGTACAGAAACCCACATGTCATATCGACACAGTATTTCAAAAACAACAGCTGTGTGGGAAAAGAAAAGGATAGGTCATGGGTAGAGAAGGACACAAAATTAAGGGAGTATTTTAATGAACATGTTTACACACAAAAGATCAATAGTGATAAAGGGAGGGGAAAGAAAGTAAAAAGAATGAAGATGCGTTATGTACAGGGACCAACTGCCCATGAGGAATGTAATCAGTATGTACTGTAAACATGTTACATGGGACACATCTTCATTCTTTTTACTACCCCTTCCCCACTCATGCCTCACCCCTCCCTCCATTTATTGACCTCTTTCCCTTGGCAAAACTCTATCTCCCTACTTCCTATTATCTATCTTTTATTTTGCTCTTTATTTACATTTTGGATTTCTCATATAAGAGAAATCATATGATATTTAAGCTTGCATGTCTAATTTATTTCACTTAAAATTATGGTTTCAACATGCATCCATTTTCCCACAAATGACTTCAGTGTATCCTTCTTTATGGCAAAGTAGCACTCCATTGTGTGTAAATACCACATGTTCTTTATCCATTCAACTGTGAATGGACATCTAGGCTACTTTTAAGATTTAGCTATTATAAATTCTGCTGCTGTAAACATGGGTATGCATGTATTAGTGTTACATGAAAAAGACATGAATTTGAAAACAGAGAGAGAGGAGAGAGAGGAAGAAGAAGGGGGAGAAGGGGGAGGGGAAGGAGGGGAGGGGGAGGGGAGAAGGGGGAAGGAGATGGAAGGGGAGAAGACGGGAGGAAGAGAAGAAGGAAGGAAGGAGGGAATGAAGGAGGGAGATAACAAAAGAAAGGTAAATTTCAAAAGCTTACAACTTATCTTCATTTTATTTTCCAAATCTTGCCTTAGAACTGAAACCAAATGTTGTCTTTTAACACCCAAAAAAACCTTACACATTTTATTTTTTGGAATAGCCAAACTCAATCTTTCTGCTCTATACTTTTCTGTCATTCTATTCCTGGCTTCATGTCTTTATTCATCTACACTGAAAATACTTATTAATCCTAACCTTTTTTAAATCCTTCAGTCTTGACCAAGGTTGTTCAATACTTAAAAAGCTAAGCTGTTTTAGCTCTTCAATGAATGGAATTTAATTAACTTTTTAATCATTCTCAGAATGGTGGTGAGAAGAGCATCAAATTTAATTTTCAAAATATCACAGATATAAGGATGTGATATGAAGTACAATGCGTAGTGCATTATTCTACCCATATTTTAGCAAATATATATTGGTAATCCAAGTTGAATTGACATTAAATTTAGGAGTTAATATAAATTGCACCTTGTTACCTTCTGCTTAGATCCCTTTCATACTTTTCACTGCTCTGAATGAAAAGACCAAATGCTTTAACATGGCACACAGAGTTCAACCTGGTCCAGCCCCTACTACCACTTGATCATGTCAGACCTACCATGCGCTATCTCAGCTAGAGACCCCTGACCTTCTTTCAGCTCTTCCTATCGACAGGCCACCTCCTGCCACAGACCTGTCACATAAGCTCTCATCTTTGTCTAGCAATTTTTTTTTTATCTTACCCAGGTTCCACTCTTCAGAGAAGCCCTTCTTAACTTCTCTGACCATATCAACCCACCTCTTGCATTAATTTTCAATGTTCATGGAACAGTTGTGTGATTACTTGACTATGGTCTGTCACATTCATTTAATTTGAAATTCCAAGAGGATAGGAACTGTATCTAGCTTTGCTCACTGTTGTAATACTCAATATATTGTTGTTGCCCAATAAAATGATTATATAAGTCAATTTATTTCTTAATTCTTGACATAAAAATATAAACTCATTTCAATTGTTCCTTTAGCTTTCCAAGAAAGAAAGAAAAATATAAGATAAACTGGAAATAATTTTCACTGAATTCAAGATTTTACTTTGAGAGTAAGAAAGATTATAAGTATATATTTATATTATATTTTTTAAGCTTTAACTTTTTAAAGTTAATGGTGGTTAGAGGTTAAAGTTGATGACGGTAATGGTTAGTGGTTGTTTGTATATATTTGACTAGATTTTTTTCCAACCCACTTTTGAGTAGACAACATGCTAAGTGATATGCTTGTCCTCTGTCTATGCTCACCAAGGACTTATTCATAATATGAATATTAAAATTCATGCATAATGAAAATTCTAGAATTTAGCCACTACTTAACCTAATTATATGCAGAATAATTATCTGTTTGATAGCTGATGCTATATGTATCTTGTCATCAACATTATTGTTTTTCTGATATTATTGATTCTCCATAAAAACATCTCTTCACTTTGTACCCTAGAGGACTCATTATCTCTCCAGGGGCAGATGAAGATTTATATATATAAATTGATAATGGCTCTCTTTGCAAAATTACAGATGTTGGCCAACTCCTTCCTTGGCAGCTGTCCAATTTGCATAATTGCATTTACCTTTCTAAATTTCCCCTAAAGCTTCAGTTGAATAAGGTGTTCCTCTGCATTTGCATTTTGAAAGGCTTAATTGTGCTTCATTAAACAGCTACCACCAGTGGCAGCCATAGACCTGGATGGTACTGTGTCTTGGCAAATCACTTTGAGAATTTTCTGATCAGAGGAAAATCACCATTACTGTGGCTTATATAAACAAAATGTTTAGATTCTGTGTAATATCAGCTGCAATGAGCATTTCTAAGGTTACATTCCTTCAACTACTCAGTGACAGTTAATAGTATGTCAGATAAGTCTTACTTACTACAGATTATGTGTAGACATTACACCTAGCAGTCAGGAAAGTAAATGTGAATAGGTTTTGCTGCTTATGGGTCCACCCAAAAAATAATTTTAATATTATATAATCTCTAATTTCATAATCATTCAGAAGGCTGAAGTAGAGAAGAGCCTTTTCACACTCCAATGCTTGCTGTGCCGGTAGGCAGGCACCTAAAGAGAAAGGAGCCACAAATAGTACTTCCTAATGCAAGACTGACTGAAGTTGGTGCATGGGATGAGACTACTCAGATTTAAGCCCATCTCTTCAACAGATAGGCTGAACCAAGAGCCTGATAGGTAACTTAGGACGAAAGTTTTGCAAACTAAACTCCATATTGAATTGTGGCTAACAACCCCACCAGATGCTGTAGTTTTGGAGGTTTTCATTCATTTAACAAATAAGTACTGAGAACATACTCTGGGTAAATGCCATGTCCTGAGAATGTTGAAGTGAGACAGTGATTTTCTGTACCCATGGAGATTACTAGTGGGAAGTCAAACACTAATCAAATAATCACATAAATGAGTACATATTTGCATTCTAACATGTGTGCTAAGAAGAAATAAAACAGAATCCTATGAGAGCCTGACCCAGTAGGAGAGGCTTCAGCAAGTCTTATCTGAAAGAAAATGAAGCCTGAGCTGGGAACTGGAAGAGAAATAAGAGCAAATAAGCTGAAGAATGGGAGAGAATTATTTCTACTGAAGAAAATAGTATTGTGGGATTCTATCTGTAAGCCAAATAGAGAAACAAAGGAAAATTATTGTCAAAGGGATGTAAAAGTAAGAAAACCAGTAAAGTAAGTCAGAGTATTTGGAAAACATAGGTAGGTATTTTGGTCTCTATCTAACACGACAGTGTGCTGTGAAAGTCAGACACAGAAAGGAAGTAATATAGTCAAAATTTCACTTTCAAACATTGCTCCAGCTACAAGATTGTCAACCGAGGAAAGAGGGGAAAATGTATGCAGGGAAACCATATAGAATGACTTTTCAGGAACGCAGGCTACAGAAAATGGTAGTGTAGGTTGTTAGAGTGATGGAAGTAGAAAAAAGAGGAAAATGAGTGAGTTTACACATACGTAGGAAGTAAATTTCACAAGATTTATTGACTGATGGGTCTAGAGGTGTTGATGGGTTTAGAGGTGTTCAACTCTGTTTGAGAAATCCAAATAGAAATATTGAATAGGCAGTTCAGCATAAGGGTCAAGAACTCAGAAGTCTAGTCTGGGGGTATAAATTTGGGAACCATCAATCAATTGATGAAAATTGAGCCATGGATATCAAAAATATTACCTAGGAGAGACAATATATGATCAACACAAAGATCCACCACTTGACTCTACCTCCAAGAAAAGATTTGATTCCCAGATTAACAGAGAACGAGATGCACAAACAGCCTCCAGCTCTCGGCTCTTTCAGGGTCTGCCTCCTCACAGAACCTCATTTCCTTTCTGGGGACTCCACATCTGGTGAATCACAAGACAACAATATGAAGGTCCAGCCACTTCCATTCAATGTGGGATGAGCCCATGATTCAGAATGCTCACATTAGTGAAAGTTTTGTATGGCCTGAGCTCAGCTTCAACTTCTTTCTTTTTCTTCACTTTCCTTCCAAAGATATTGATTAATAATAAATATTTTGCACTCCAAACTCTATCTCAACAGCAGCTAATCTAGAGAACCTAACCTATAACAGAGTACAAAATGGAAAGAGGTAATTGCTTAGTACCATGGATAGAGAATGGTAAATCTGCAAAACAGTAGAGAAAAAAAAATGTTATAAAGTGAGAAAGAAACCTGGATAGCACGATGTCTTGGGAACCAAAATAAATATAACACATGTTTAAAAAAAACAAAAAAGAGTGAGCAAGAGTCTTGGGAAATCAGAAAAAAATACTGAAATTTTTCCACTGGATTTGAATCATGGAGGTCATTGATGACCGGAGCCAAAGTTGTTACAGTCTACTGCCAAAATGGAGAAGGTTGAGGAGTAAGTTGGAGGTGATAAATGGACTCACCAAATAATGAGAACTCTTTAGAAATTTTACATTGAAAGAAACAGGGAAGATTACAAGTTGTAAAGAAAGTGCAGGAATGAAGGAAAGTTTGTTTTTAAGTTGAAAGAGACATGAAAATGTTTTGATGCAATTGGAAATAGTCCAATTGAGAAGGCCATGTTGAGTAAATAGCAATATGGGGGCACAGTGAGAGGAGAACTTGATAATGCAAGGTTGATAAAGTAACAAGAAGGCAGAAGGGGATGGATGGAAGCCGAAGCACAGGGGGAGGGATTGGCCTTACATGTGAAGAGGAATACTTCATATATTAAAATAGAAGAAAGAGAGAGCATGAGTGCAGATGGAGCTGTATGAATTTGGAAGCAAGAAGCTGAGGGAGTTCCCATCTGATGCCTTCTATTTTCTTCAGGAAGTAGGAGGTGAAGTCATCTGTTGAGAATGAAGAGGAGTGAAGAAAACTTGAAGTTTGCATAGAATGTAGAATTTTTCATTGTTCATATGCTTAAAGCCCCAAACACTCCAGTTGAGAGAGAATTTATCAGGGAAACATGGACGAATTGGCAGCCCCGGTGTGTTGCCCTAGTCTGCCCTATTCAGTGACTTTTGTGGCAGTGCCAGGCTGTTCTGGCACTGGCATAGAGAAGGCATATAGACGCATCTATCCAGAGTTATGCATTTGTCAGACAAAGAGGAAAACAGGACAAGGAAGTTGAAGGTGTTATTTACATAAGGAACCGTGAGATCTAAACAAGGTAATGATAATGAATGAATAAAGAAAAATGAACAGCTGACAGCTGGTAAACTGGGAGAATATAAAATGGCCAGTACATTAGGGCAATGCTACTCAAGATTTGAAGATCTTGTTAGCATGCGGAATATGGTTCAACACTAGATGGGGGACCTGAGACTCTGCATTTCTAACAATTTCCCAGGTAATGTTAATACCACTGGCCTGAGGACCACACTGTGAGGTACAAGGCAGTTGAAATTCAAATAAGATCAAAAGTTGTTCTAAATTTGAGAAAGAGAGAGAGAACCAAGGCTGCAGTTGAGTAACTGGAGTTGCAGTAGCTGGATTCTGAACAATGGTGAATGGGATTCCATAAGGAACACTAGACAGTTGCTAAGAAGCTTCCCTCTGGTGCTGTTACTCTCTTCATATATTTACAGATTATCCTTACTCACATGAAGTTGCCTGAATGACTGTCTTGGCTATCTGAACAAGCCTAACTGAAGGAGGACTGTAGTTCACTAATAATAATACTGCAATTCACAATATTACTTGGGACACAGAAAAGGCTGAGCTAGTTTTTTCATTAGTGTATGTCTGCAGTATGTGATGATTACATTCATAATGAGAAGTTAGTACATGTGCATAACACAATTTAGTTCTTTTTCTCATCTCCTTCCCCTCCACTTCCTCCCCCATGCCCTCCATCTCTTGGTTCCTTTCCCTTTTGCAAAAGATCTACCTCTCTGTTTCCTGTTACCTGTCTTCTATTTTGCTCTTTAATTTATTTTTATTTTGGGTTTATCATATAAAAGAAATCATGTAATATTTAAGCTTGTGTGTCTGATTTACTTCACTTAACAGTATGAACTAGTTTTTAAGAATAACTGAGAAAAAGAGAAGCAGCAATATATACAATGTACAGGTACAAATTCCCTGTAATGAATGTTATCATTATGTAAATCTAAAATGTACCAATAAAAAAAACTGTTGAAATTTGAATTTTCGGGATAAAATTCCAGCACATCTCAAGAGCCCCTGAAGATGGAACAGGCCAGCCAATCTCTAGGTAGATTTTTTTAAAATGAAGTGTTTAGGGATTTAAGCACATGTGAATTTAAGGAAAGGTAATGGAAACTGTTAAGAGTTTCTGGAAGCAAAGACCCTGCTTTGACTTAATAGAAACTCAAATCTAAATGGCTCAGAAGGACTTATCCTATGCCAGGCTCAGGGAGAAATAGAGAAGCTGACAAAAATACATCTCTCTGTTCCATCCAATGAACCAAATATTCTCAAGAAATTTTAACTTAACTTTTTTCATGAGTATTTTTATTTTTTCATTTTAAAAATTTTTCTTAGTAGATATGTGCAGTACACAATGATCACATTCCTTGTGTGGAGTTGGTACATGAACATAACACATCTCAGTTCTTTTTCCATTCCCACCCTCCTCACTCCATCTCTTCGTCACCTTCCCATTTGCAAAAGATCTATCTCCCTATTTCTTCCTCTTGTCGAACTTTTATTTTGCTCTTCACTTATATTTTATTTTGAAATTCTCATGTAAGAGAAAACATGTAATATTTAAGCTCCTAAGTAATGAAAGTTTTTCTCTTTTATAGAGAGATCAAATGCTGAGTGGAATCAACCATTAGGACTTGTAATCAATAAAAGCAAAATAACAAAATGACAAATGAAACAATATTTGTAACTCAAGCTCAGGAGAAAAAGTAAAGTTGGCTTAAAAAGTTAGATTATTAAAGACTAATGTCTACTATTATTATTAAACTTTAATTGTGCCTAATGTTTGGTTTTCTTTAAATCTTATCCCATGTAATAATGACTCTTTCTTGGAAATGTAGCAACTAACCCATAATAAATGTTCATTTTAATGAAAGTTGTAACTTTTAAAGGAAGGAAATAGTTGGCAAAAAATGGCTACAACCACACCTTCAAGACCATACTTTTGAATTTTAAACTCTGTAGACCATTTAGGCACAGTTAAGTAATAAATGTAAATGAATAACAAGTCATAGTATGATAAGTTTTCTGGCAAAGTATTCAGGAAGGAACAAGCAGCCTTGCATAAACTGCCTTTGCAAATTTGAAATCTGTAATGAGATGACAAATGACACAATCAAAAGAGGATTTACTTGCTATTCAACAATAGCTTCATTGCATTAACCTGAATAAATGAGGAACACAGTCACTCTGGCACCGTGACACAGTAGTGTAGCAAACATGAAGAGCAATAGGTTTTCCCTGATGCTCCACAAATCATACAAACTAAGCAAAGGCCTAGCCCATGCTGACTCGCAACACTTGCATACTTTGGATAGAAGTTCAACAGTGTAAACAAGACATTTATACTTCAAGAAATACAGGATACTTGAAACTGACAACAGGTCATTCTGGGGAAAATCAGTTCAATTTAAGATGAAAAGGGTATCCATATCATTGAATGAGTCAGTCCTTTCTTGATGAATTAGAGAGATTTATTAAGACATAAGAGTACACGTTACATTTTCAGTATCATGTTACTCATTGTATAACAGTATCATTCTATTCCAGGGTATCCCTCATATAAAGTTGTATTTGACATTTTTATGGGGGAAAAATTCCTTATGGGCATATTCTCACCTAAAAGGGAAAATTTGCAAGTTCAGTAGGCTTGCAACTTTGAACTCATGAAAATAGAAGAAAAGAACTTGCACAAAGAAGAAAAAAACTCAGATTCTCTCTCTCATATATTGTTCACAGTAAGAACTATATTTCTGGTTTGTGAGTTTTATTTTTAACCTTTTAATAAATTACCCGATGCTTTAGCTCATCATGTACTCCAAATGGGATCACAAATTAAAATGCCTACAAGGGTTACATAGAAAAAGCAAAGGAGTGAAGTCATTTCTGTCAAGGTTAGAGAATTATGCCAAGATGAGGACTTGGCAGCTTGCAGAGGACATGACCCACAGAAGGGTCTTAGTAACTTACCTCCAGGCAGTGGTCACATGCAGAAATGCAACTCTAGTGTGGCCAGACGTTACCAATTTTCAGAACAAACTGTAAATCTAAATTTTTATGTGCTGTCTCCTGGATTTTCAATTTGGCAACAACTCAAACATTGTTTAGAAATGTATGGGGACTTCTAATCAAGAGGGTTTAGTGAGTTCATAAATTACCACACCCTCTCTATTCCAAATACTCAGCCATGGTTGGAAACGCATAAAAAGATAAAAGCATTATGACATTAGCTGGGTACAAAATCAAGATAAATATCTCCATGAACCAGAAACAGAACAGAAAGCCAAAGCAGTGAGCAAGAGATGAGTGGCCAGAACCAGGCAGCCTGCCTGAAGGGGCAGCTGGGTTGGGACTTCTATAAACATGCAGGAGGCTTCTAAAACAATCCACTTGCTTTGAGGAGCTGTGGTTTATTAGGAAATGTTCGACCTGAGCAAGAGAGAGGAAAAAAGAAAAAAACAGTTTTAAGATCAGAAGCTAAGCCAAAGACCCCCCTACCTCCATGCTAGCTCCTATCTGCACTATACCCAAACATGGAGCTCCCAAACAATTCTACAGGTTTTATAGATCTTACATACCAAACCTGTATAATACCTTAATCATATGAACTTATACTTATTTTTCATCTATTCAATCATTTATTCAACAACTGTATTCTCAGTAGCTACTATATGCCAGGCAGCATTCCAGGTACTGGAGAAAAATGAGAGAATAGAACAAAGTCTCTACCTTATTGAGTGTACTTTGTAGCTGGGGGAGGTGGGGAGTGGACCACAAATAAACAAGTGAGTGTACACTATGTCATAGTGTAAAAGTTCTTGGTAAATAAAGTATTGAGAAAGAAAAGCACCAAAATGGAAAGAGGATAATTTGGTATCAAGAGTGCTGAAGAAAACCTAGCAAGATTGTAACGTTGGAGGGATCCAGTTACATAGATAAGTGGGGGACAAAGGTCCCAGGAAGTTCAAAGGTTTTAAAGCAGGAATATGCATGGTAGGTTCAAGGAATACTAAAGAGACTAGTGTGACAGGAGAGAAGTAAGCAAGCAGAGGACACAGCTGGCATTTAGCAAAGAGACAGATCACATGGAGCCTTCTAGGCTTGCTTGTTTGCTGGCTTGCTGAATTGCTTACTTCCTTCTTTCTTTTCTAATCAACATGAAATTGTATGTATTTGTCATGTATAAAATAATATATATATATATATCCATTATACATTGTGGAATGTTTAAATATAGCTAATTAACAAATGCACTACCTCCCATAGTTATGATTTTTTGTGAGAACACTTAATATCTACTCTCACCATTTTTAAATGATACCATTGTCTTAGTTACTTTCTCATTGCTAGGACACAGTACTCAACACCACAGCTTAAAGGAGGAGAGATTTATTTGGGCTTATTGTTTTGTTTTGTTTTGTTTTGTTTTGTTTTTGAGAGAGGGTCTCACTATGTATGTAGTTCAGATTGGCCTTGAACTCACTATAGTTCAGTCCTCAAACTCACAGTGATCCTCCTGCCTCAGCCTTCCAAGTACTGGGATGAGAGCCATGGGCCACCATGCCTGGCAAGCTCACAAGTTTTAGAGGCTTCAATTCGTAGCCTGACAGAAACAGCATGGCAGAAGCATCTGGCAGAGGAAAGCTGCTCTCTTCATGGCACCTAAGAAGCAGAGAGAGGAGGGAGGACTGGGGAAGGGAGATGCACCCTTCTGGATCACGACCCCAACTACCTGTCTCTTTCACCCAGACTGCACTTCCTAGGCAAGTCAGCTATATCAACCCATGCTTCTATCACCTTCCAAAAGTGCCCCCTATGAGTGCCTGGGGCCTTTAGGGGGACATTGTTAATCTAAACCATAGCAACTATGTATTATCATAGTTATAAACACCATGCTATACAATAGATTTCTTGAATTTATTTTTCCTAACTACAATTTTGTATTTTTAACCAACAATTTCCCCAGTCTGCACTACCCCCTGTCAACTTCCCCAACCCCTGGAAACCACCATTCTACTCTCTACTTCTAGGAGATTAATATTTTTTAAGCCTTTGACTTTTCTTCCCAATGAAATGAGAAGCCATTAGAGGTTTTATGGAGAGGAGAAACACAGTGTAGTTTATATATCAAATGAGACCATACAAGTGAAATGAGTCAGACACACAAGCTTAAATACCACATGGTTTCTCTTATATGAAAAATCTAAAATACAAAAGAGAACAAAATAAAAAATAGATAATAGGAAGAAGGGACATAGATTTTGTTCAAACGTGAAGGAGATCAAGAGAGGGAGAAGAGGGAAGGGGATTAAAAGAAGAATTGAGATGTGTTATGTACATGTAACAACTCCACACAGGAATGTAATCATTAAATAATGCAAACATGTGCTAATTAAAAAACAAAAACTGAAAAAAATAACAATCATTAGTGTCAGCCTTGGTGAGCAAAGACTGGAGTGAAAGATGAAAAGCATGAAAAGAAGCATAGAGACAAATGAAAATCTCCTCAAGTCACTGGAAGTGATGAGAGCTCGGACCAGAGTGGAAGCAGTGGAGGCAAGAAGTCTTCAGAGCCTGCATATACACTGAGGATATAAATAAGAAGATTATTGTTGGGGGAAACAGTAACTGTGAGAGAAATAGGGAAGCCACAGATGACTGCAGAGTTTTTGGTCTTCAGAGCTGGAAGAATGATATTGCAATTCACTGAGACTGGAAAGTAAGTGGAGAGGTAAGGTTTGCACTTGGAAGTTTGGTGAGACTCAGAGTCCAAAATTTCGGACATTCTGAGTTTGTGGTATATAGAACATATCCAAGTGGAAATTTCTAGTAGGAATCCCAAGGGAGAGGTCCAGGTTATGGATAAAAACTTAAGAGTCATGAGTGGAATAATGTAATTTAAATCCATGAGACTAGATGAGATCAAAAAAAGAAGAGTGTGTATATTTATGAGTCAGTCTAACCATATAATTTGGGAAGAACTCAACAAGTACACTATTTAGAGCCGGGGATTTAGCTCAGTGGTTTCGCCGTCTGCCTTGCAACCACAAGGACCCAAGTTCGATCCCCAGTACCAAAAAAAAAAATTACTATTCAAATGATGCGTCAGAGTTTAAGGAATAAGGAATAATGCACAAGCCCAACAGATGAAAACCTAAAGGGATGGCTGAATTGAGATGTCCCCAGATAAGAACAGTAACCTTTACTCAGTGGAAACCACCTAACACCAAGGAGGCCAGAAGAATAAACACTCAACTCTACTTTCTTCTAATAGGAAGTCAAGGGCAAAGGAACTTTTTGATCAGGGTGCTCAACTTACATATTAGGGCACAAAGCAAAAAGAGATGGAGGGGGGCTGGGGGTTTAGTTCAGTGGTTCTGCCTCCTGCCTCACAAGCACAAGGTCCTGAGTTCGATCCCCGGTACAAAAAAAAAAAAAAGACATGGAGAGAAGGCAAGTGTAGCATGACAAATGAGGACATCCATCACAACAGACAAGGAAAAAAAGGTCCGGGAACCAAGCCTGGGTGAATTCCAGTTTTAAAGGTTAAGCAGATAAAGATTGTGGTAGGAAGAACTAATGAGGATTTCCAGCCCTTGATTTTCATGCCACTTGCTTCCAGCCAACAGAAGGTGAAGGGATTTCTATATGTAAGTAAGGTTTGAATGTGTTTGTTTTGAGTAAATTTTTAAAAGGAGATTTTCCTTGTTAGTCCGATTTACTCAGGCAAAAAAAAAGTCCTAAAGGAGGCACCAGGTTCACCCTGAGATGAGAGATTCTCCTTGGTCTTGACAAAATAAGCAGTCATGTGAGAAAAGCCCATGTAGTCAGGAACTGATTGTGGTCTCAAGCTCCTGAGGGTGGTCTTCAGCCAACAGCCTGCAACAAACTGGACTCTCAGTTTTACGCAGACAGGAAAATGAGCCAGAAATCAGACTCATCACCAGTGAGCCTCCAGCTGAGGTGGTAAAGCCATCCCCTTGTTAGCAATCTCTTCCACCTTGATCGAAAGACCCAGTTAAACCACGCCCTGATTCCTGATCCACAGACTGTCAGATGATACATGTGTGTTGTTTTAAGCAATTAAATTTCTGGCAATTTCTTACACAGCAGTACAAAACTAATACAAGGAAGAACCCACCAAAAAGACTGAAAAGATGAACTAATGAGTAAAACCAGAGAACCTTTAGAAAATGGTGACCCAAAAATAAATGGAAGGAATTATTTCAAGAAGAGAGTTATCAGCTACATCAAATGCTTCTGATATACAAGTTAGATAACAGAGAACTGATTATTAGAACTTACTAGCATGCATCTATATGGTGGCTTTAACAGATTAATTTTGAAAGACTGATTAAAGTGGACCAAAGGAAGAAATCAACCAATAACAAATGCTATCAAGAAATTTCTTGCTATCAAGAAATCAACCAATAACAAAGGCTGGCGGGGGTGTGGGGAGAAAGGAACCCTTCTCCATTGTTGGTGGGAGTGCAGACTGATGCAACCACTGTGGAAATCAGTATGGAGATACCTCAAAGAACTAGGACTACAGGTCCCATTTAACCCAGCTATTCCCCTGTTGGGTATCTTCCCCAAAGAATTAAAAAAATCCTACCACAGCGACATATATGCACCCGTGTTTATAGTGGCACAGTTTGTAATAGCTAAAGCTTGGAAACAGCCCAAGTGCCCATTAACTGGAAACTGGATAAAGATGTGGGTTTTTTTTTTATAAAATGGAGTACTACTCAGCCATAAAGAATGAGAAACTAGAGACATTTATAGCTAAATGGATGCATATTGAGGCCATACTCTTAAGTGAAATAAATAGGACACACATGTGTAAATACCGAATAGTTTCTCTAGTGTGAGAAACCAAAAGTGTAAATAAGGATTAAAATGATTAAAATAAATAACTGATAATTTGAAAGAGGAAGGAAAGGTCCAAAGGGGTAGGGGAAGTGGGAGGGGAAGGGGAAGGGGAAAGGAAAGAAGGGAAAGGAAAAATTATAAGAAAAGGAAAAAATGGAAACAAAGTCTTTGTAAATATGGAAGGGTGGAGGGGGTGAATGGAGGACAGGGAGTGGAGAAAAAATAAGAACCAAGATACATCATGTACAGGTACAAGCACCCAGTGATAAATGTTAACGTATTGTATACCTAAAATGTACCAATAAAAGAATTTAAGGGGAACAAAAGACCTATTAGACAGCACTTTAAAAAAAAAGTGGATCAAAGGGAGAGTGGAAGGGAGAAAGTAAGCTGTTGATTATGAGTAAATTTTTCAATAAGCTTTGCTATCCTGAGAAGCAAAGAAATGAGGCAGCAGCTGAAGGAGACTGCGGGGTCAAGGGAGAGTGTTCATGGAAGAACAGATATGGCACCACTTTTGAATACTTACTGGAATTATTAAATAGAGAGGAAATGATGATATGAGAGAATCTGCTGGTGTTATGGCCTCAAATAAGTAAGAAAGGACTAGAATTGGTGCAAAAATAGATGTAAAGTGGTGGTGAATCCCCACAATCCCAACAATTGGGAGGCTTGATTGAAATTTCAAACCCAGCCTCAGCAATTTAGCAACTTAGCAAGAACCTCCCCACCCCTCAAAAAAGGAAGGGGGACTTGGATGTAGCTCAGTGAAGAGGCTCTGGGTTCAACCCAGTACTGCCAGAAGGAAAAAAAAAAAGTAAACTTATACTTAGACAGGAACAAGGACAGTTGGTAGGAGAAATAAGGGAGTAGTGAGATTATTTGTGTTCTGACACCAATGCTAAATAATGTAAGAACTGAAAAATCAAGAAAAACCACACTCACAAACATCATAAACACAGATACAAAAATTCTAAATAAAATACTAGACAATCATTTATAATATTTTGGGGAAGACAGTATAGTATTCACATATTACAAAACTTACCCTTCTAAAGTACACAATTCAGTGGTCTTTAATATATTTACAAAGCTATTTACACAATATAATTTCCAGGACATGTTACCACCCAAAGAAGAGATCGTCTAACCATTGGCAAACATTCTCAGCCTCTATTCCCAACCCCTGGAAACATCTGGTCTACATTCTGTTTCTATGGATTCATTTATACTGGAAACAACTAGGATTAGAAGTCACGTTTGACCCAGCTATTCCCCTGCTGGGGATCTTCCCAAAAGAATTAAAAGAATCATACCACAGTGACATTTGCTCACCCATGTTTATAGTGGGACAGTTTGTAATAGCTAAAACTTGGAAACAGCCCAAATGCCCATCAACTGGAGACTGGATAAAGAAAATGTGGTTTTTCTATAAAATAGGATACTACTACTCAGCCATAAAGAATAAGAAACCAGAGACATTTATAGCTAAGTGGATGCATATTGAGGCCATACTCTTAAGTGAAATAAACAGGACACACATGTGTAAATACCAAATCGTTTCTCTGGTGTCAAAAACTAAAAGTATAAATAAAGATCAAAATGTATAATTCATATTGTGAAATAGGAAGAAAAGGTCTAAAGGAGTAGGGGAAGTGGGAAGGGTAGGGGAAAGAAAAGAAAGGAAAAGAAAAAATACGAGAAAAGGAAAAAAGTCTTTGTAAATAAGGAAGGGAGGAGGGAGTGAAGGGAGGGCAGGAGAATGGGGAAAAAACAAGAACCAAGATATATCATGTAAAGGTACAAGATCCCAATGATGAATGTGACTGTATTGTGTACCTAAAATGTACCAATAAACTTAATGAAAATATATACATAGATAGATAGATAGACAGACAGACAGACAGACAGATGGAATCATACAATATTGGGTATTTATAATTCTTTCACTCCTTTTAATCACTTTATTCCTAAATATTTCATTCTTCTTGATGTTATTATATATTGAATTTTTTTCATAACTTTCTTTTAGATTGCTTATTGCTATTGTATAGAAATATAATTTATTTTTTATTTTGCTTATTAGCTCTTATTGGTGGATTCTTTATGGTTTCTATATGCAAGATCATGTTATCTCTCTATTTTCTCTTATAACTTCTTTTCCAATCAAAATACCTTTTTCTTTCTTGATTGTCCTGGATATACAAACTTCAATAAAATATGAAATAAAAGTAAACTATTTTTAAACTCATAATCACATATGGGAGGGGGCAAAAGGGGAGGTGAAGGAAATGAAAAAGGAACTAAGTATCATGTACATGTACCAACTCCATGCACGAAATATAAACATCATGTACTGTAAACATGTACTAATCAAAATAAATACATACATTTAAAGATATAATACTTTAAAAAGAATTTAAAGGCTATTCAACATAATAATATCAATTAAAGTAATATACTGAATGAGAAATTTCAATATATTTATATAAGGAACACTTGCATCATGCTTGCCATGTACCAGATAGTTTTAAGCATTTTACAAATATAGCTTATTGAATCTTTAAAGTAACTCTATGATGTAATTGTTGCTATTTCCTACATTACATATCAGGACACCAAAGTAGAGTTTCTTTATCCCAGGCAACACTGCAGAAAGCAACAGAGATAAAGTTTAAACCCAGGTAGATTGGATCCGTTTGTCCTAGCTCTTAACCACTTAGAAATATAGGTAGATAGATAGATAGATAGATAGATAGATAGATAGATTGATTGATAGATCTATCGATATGAAATTTAAAAAGCATTCCTTAAATGTCAAAAATAAAACAAAGGGCCCGGGGATTCAACTCAGTGGTTCTGCCTCCTCGCAAGTGCAAGGTGCCAAGTTTGATCCCCAGTACCAAAATATAAAAATAAAATAAAATAAAACAAAGATGCCAGTTACTACTACTTCTATTAAACATTTTAATATGTATATTTAGAAATGTAAGCCAATAAAATTTTTATATAATTATTGTAAAGGAAGATATATATCGCACTTCTTGTGGAAAATATGGTTATCTGCACAGAAATTCGAGAGCCTCCATATTCAATCATTAAAATTTTTTTCCCATTTACTTATTGGTATATTTTTGGTATAAAATTCAGTTACATTCATCATTGGGATCTTGTACCTTTACATGAGCATCTTGGTTCTTATATTTTCCCCCTTCCCTTCCCCTCCCTTCAACCCCTCCACCCTTCCCTATTTGAAAAGACTTTGTTTCCATTTTTTTCCTTTTCTCATATTTTTTCTTTTCCCTTTTTTCTTTTCCCCTACCCCTCCCACTTCCCCTGCTCCTTTAGACCTTTTCTTCCTGTTACACAAAAAAATTACACATTTTTTAAATTGCAATATCAAGATCTAGGAGACATTACCACAGATTTTACAGAATTTAAAAGGATATAGAAAGCATATTTCAAAAATCTGTTTTGAAATACATTTGACAACTTCTAAGAAGTACCTTGGATGACAAATTAATGAAACTAACTCTGGAGGAAATATAAAATTTGAATAGCACCTATAAAAGAAAGTATATTCCTAGCTTGAAAACCTACCTATATGACAACAGCAGGCTCATAAACATTTTAACTGATAAATTATATCAAGCAATTAAAGCAGAAAAAAGAAGGAACAATTTTCCCCTCATTTTAGGAAATAAACACCGTGCTAATCCTAAAACTGGATAAAGATAATAGAAGAAAAAAGTATGAACATAGATAGAAATTTGTTTAACAAAACAAACTATTAGAAGTCAGATCTGGCAGGATGTAGAAAGTGGTTTTGTTATAGAGATGGCAGTGTTGGTTCAGCATTGGAAGATCCATCCCCAAAAGTCATCATTTTAACAGAGGAAAGGAAAAAGCCATATGATCTTGTCACTAGTTGGAGAAAAAGTATTGGACTAAATTCTACAGCTGTTCATGGTAAAAGCTATCAGGAGCCTAGAAGTAGAATAGAACCTTCTCAACAGATTAAAGACATGTACTCCATACTTCCAGCAAAAATGCCTTATATGAATGGAGAAGATACAATGCTTTCTCCTTAAGGTGGGGAACAAGGGCAAATATACTTACTCTTTATCTGTCCATTAAATTTTGAAACCTAGTCCCCACCAAAATAGCCTGGCAATAAAATGACACAATTAGGATAAGATTGGCAAGGTAGAAGCAAAAAATCTTTATATGTAGATGAAATGATCATCTACAGAGAAAATACAAAGAAATCTCTAGGAGCCACTAGAACTTGTAGTTGAATTTAGCAGGATTAGAAAACACAAGGTGTATATAAAAATTCAGGTCTGTGTATACTTGCTATAAATGAAGAACTGGATATTGAAATTTAAAAATTATGTAGGAGTACAAAGGACCTAGAAAAGTCAAAAAAAAAAAAACAGTGTTGGAAGATGTTTAGTACCTAATTTTAAGACTTCTTCTAAAGCTACAGTAATCAAGGCAGTGTTGGTGTAAGGAAAGACATATAGATCATTGGAATAAAACAGAGAATCTAGAAATAGAACCACACATATGTGGTCCACTGAATTTTGAAAGATTATTTAACATTAGCATTTTATAGAATACAAACTCAATTCAAGAGCCGAGGAAGAGATAGTGTTTTCAGCAAATGGCTCTAGAACATCTGATATCTGTATATAAAAAATTAACCTCAACTCTTTTTTTCCATACATGAAAATAACTTGAAGGTATCTATGAACCTAAATATGAAAGTCTAAAAGTATAAAACTTTAAGAAGAAATTATAAGGGAAAATATTTATGAATTCAAGGTAGGCAAGAACTACCTAGTATACAAAAGACATGATGTATGAAAGAAAAAAATTGATAAATGAGATTCCATCAAAATTTAGAACTTTAAATGACATCATTAAAATGAAAAGTAGTCCTTAAACAGACTATATTTACAATGCATATAACCTATGAACAGAATATATAAAGCATTCTTAGAGCTCATTAATAGATAGCCCAATTAAAAAGTAGACATAAAAAAATGATAAATAGCCAGTATAGCACAAGGAAAAGTGTGCAACTCTAGAATCAGAAAAATACTAATCAGTACAATAACAAGATTGAATTATACACTCATTAGGGAGATGAAGTTAAAAGTTTTGAAAGCCTTGTCATGACTTTTTCTTTTTGTTGGATTCTCCCCCTTTGTGTTTAATTTGTCATGCTCAATGGATTCATTCTGCTGGGTTTTCTGGGCTTGTGATCCTTCTTATCTTTTCCTAGGGTATTGTCTAAAATTTTCTGGAGTGCCAGTTTGATATTCATGAAGTTCCTGAGGTGCTCTTTATCATGAAAGTATCTTATTTCTCCATCAATTTTGAAAGATAGTTTTGCAGGGTACATCAATCTGGGTTGGAGGCTGTTTTCCTTTAGGGCTTGAAATACATCACTCCAAGCTCTTCTTGCCTTGAGGGTTTGCATGGAGAAGTCTGCTGTGATTCTGATGGGCTTTCCTTTGTATGTGATTTGTTTCTTTTCTCTCACTGCTTGTAGAATTTTGTTCTTCTGTTGGATTTCTGGAATCCTAACTATTATATGCCTATGTGTAGGGTTTTTTTGATCAAGGCTAGCTGGAGTCCTACATGCCTCATTTATCTGTATGTCAAGTTCTTTTCCCCTCCTTAGGAAGTTTTCTGCCATCACTTCTGTGAACAGTTTTTTTTTATGTCATCTGCACTCGCTCCTGTTTGTTCTTTGACTCCAGTTAGTCTTATGTTATTCTTCTTTGCATCGTCTAGCAGCTGCTGGATTGATTTCTCATGTTCTTTTACAATTTTAAAGCAGTTTTTCTTTTCCTGGTCAGTAATTGCAATCTTACATTCTGTATCTGAAATTCTATCCTCACATTGGTTCATTCTGCTTCGCAGACTTTTGATGGAGTTTTTAATCTCCTGGAAATCTGTTTGAATCTGTTTTATGGATTCCATTTGTTTCCTATGTTGGGATTCCATCATGTTCCTCAGATCCTCTATTTTTCTATCTGTGTCCTCCCTAGATTTATTAATCATGTCTTGCACCATGAGCACAATCTTTGCTGTTATCTGAGTAATTATTTCTGATTTCATTTTTCCCAGATCCTCTTTTGTTGCCACTTCAGAGAGTCCAGGTGGTTGAATATCAGATTGTTCCATCTCGTTTCCCTTTGGGGTTGCTGTAGGTGATCCAGAAGTCTGTTTTTGAGGCTTGTTTTAGTGTCTTCTCATTTCCACAGGGTGGGGGGGGGTGCTTCTGGTGCCCGTGCGGCTCACCTTCTCTGCCCTAGGACCATGGGATGGCTTTGGGGGAGCTTCCTTCTGGGTGCTGGGACCCACTCAGCTTCGCTCAATCATTAAAATTTAAAAAGAGTCCACAGATGTATTTATGTACAAAAATTGATGTCATATTTCTAAGTACCAGTAACAATCTGGATAATATAACAGAAAATAACATTCTAATTCTATATGATATCTAGAAATAAATTTAAGAAAACACACAAATGGGGAATAAAGTGTTACAGAGAAAAAAGTAAAGTAATGGGACTATGGCAAAGGGTTTACAGAAGGAATTTTGAAAAGGAATTTGGCCAAATGAAAGGCTCTTGAATATACATTCTATAAAAAGCTTGTGACCAGGGAAGTGGCAAAAATAGTGCAATATTTGGAGAATTTAATCTGAGACAAAAGTCATGGAATCTACTAGCCTAAAAGAACCTGTGTGGTGGTAGTATATAGATGTCACTACTACTCATGTGGAAGGTTTTATAACCAATCTCAGTTAAGAATGCTACATGCCACAGGCATAAATAAAAGAAAATCAGATTTGGGTTGTTTGTTTGTTTGTTTGTTTTTGTGATGCTGGGGATTGAAGCCAGGGTCTCATGCATGCTAGGGAAGCACTCTACCACTGAGCTCCCTCACCACCCCAGAATCAGTACTTTAGATCTATTTTGCCTGTACAGTAAAACTAAGAGAAAACACTGCTGCAGTGCAGTTGGTCAAGCTCTCATATTTTCAATATGAGGTCAAATGATGGAATCTTGAGTCATCCAGTGGCCTGGTTAATGACCAGCTCTTCTGCTAATGACTCATGTTGGCATTAAGAAAAAAGGCTAAAAATATGCCTATGATCATAGGCTGAATCCAGTTAATAAAAAATGATGTGTCGGGCCAGGGATTTAGCTCAGTGGTTCCGCCGCCTGCCTTGCAAGCAGAAGGACCCGAGTTCGATCTCCGGTACCAAAAAAAAAAAAAAAATGATGTGTCACCAGTTTCACCAACTGTAATGAAAACTATGATAATAAGAGGCAATAACTCCAAGGGTTAAAGTAAAAATTAAAAGCATTTTAACATCAATTCTGTCATTACTATATCACATAATATAGAGGATCTAAGTCCCCACCTGACCTATTTTTCTAAACACACATAAGCATTTTCAGGCCCTTTGTTTTTCAACTTCTCTGTGACATTTTTCTGACCAAATATTTGCTAGGCACCTGCTGTACAATGGAAACTGTGCTATATCCAGTAAATGTGCCAGAGGCAGCACCCACTATTTCAAGATTTATATTCCTGCCTGAGTTCACCTTGGGACAAACTCCTCCTGGGCTCTCGGGACACCTCTCTCCAGTGCTTTTCTCTGTATCCCTCAACACTTTGTCTCCTTCACTGGTTTCTTTTATTTTGCTTTTCTCCTAAATATTGGCTATATCTAATTCTCTGTGCTTCTTTCTCCCTTTTTTCTCTCCTTTACTTCCATTTTTATTTCAATCATAGTAAAATTATAAACAGACATGGATAGCTAGAGATTGTTATGGTCCATGTACTATTCTGTTTTGCAAATATTAACTGATGTAATCCTTGTAATAATTATTTGAAGTAGATTTTCTTTTTCATTTCATAGAACTGGTTAAGAAAGTAGCAAAACTAGAATTGGTACCAAGGTAATCCATGACCTAAATGCTATACAATCTATGCACACTACCATTTCTTCAAACTGTTACCAAAGTATGCCTCCCCAAGATAATTCATTAAATTGTAACTTTCTATATTTAGCCTCATATTTTGTAATGGCTGCCAGGCATCTGTACTTGAACTTTCCAAAGATATCACAGAATGAGTGTGCTTGCTACAGTTTGAATATTTGTGCCATTAAAGCTCTTATATTGACCTCCTAACCCCCAAGGTAATGGCATTATGAGGTGAGGCCTTTTGTGAGGTGATTAGGTCATAAGGGTGGAGCACTTATGAATGGCATTAGTGCCTCAAGGACTGCCTTGCCCCTTCCACTGTTTGAGGACAGAACTAGAAGATACCATCTGTGAACGGGGAAACAGGTCATCAGACACTGAGTCAGCCAACACCTTGATGTGAGAAGTAAATTTCTATTGTTTATAAGCTACTTAGTTTGTGGTATTTTGTCACAGCATTCTGAACAGACTAAGGTGGTATTCAATCTCTAAAATTCCTTTTATTTCATGAACAATATATGTTCATGTCCTTTTCAATCCTGTTTTGTAATCACCTCCTAACAGGTCTCCCAATACCAGCAGTTCTCAGAGTGTGACACCAGAACATCTAAGGATTTCTGAGACCCTTCAGGCACACACAAGGTCAAAATTATTCTTATAACACTAAGACATTATTTTCCCTTTTCACCATGTTGACTTTTGTCCTAATAGTGAAAAAAATAATTGTTGGAAAACTGCCTGCAACTTAGCACAAATAGGGCAGTGACAACAAACCATGCTAGACTATGTTGTACTCTTCACCACTCACCACTGTACACTGCAGGTTTAAATGTTTAAAAGCCAGTTTCAAGGATGCAAAGATGATTCAACATATAGAAATTGATAAGTGTAGCACATCATAAAAGAATGAAGGATAAAAACTGTATGGTCATCTCAATAAATACAGAAAAGACATTTGATATTCAATATACCTTTATGAAAACAATATAACAAGTCCACAGCTAACATCATAGCAAATGAGGAAAGGTTGAAATCTTTCTCACTAAGATCTGGAACAAGTCAGGGATGCCCACTTTTACTACTATATTCATCACAATAGTGGAACAGAATACTGGACACAGTACTGAACACAATACTGGAAGTCCTAGCCAAAGTAATCAAGCAAGAAAAACAAACAAAAGACCTACAAGAAAAGTGGCAGTCAAATGGTCGGTTTGCAGATGACATGAATAAATATATATATATAAATCCCCAAAGACCTCTCCAAAAAGTTATTACAACTCTTAAATAATTCAACAAAGTTGCATGATAAAAAAATCAACATACAAAAATCACTAATACTGCTATCAGCTAATAATAAATTATCCCATCAAAATAGCTCTGTTCCTTTTGAACACATTTATACCATTGTTCTTAGTACTTTCTAAAGTAGCTCTGGAAATCCTCTTTTGTGAATGTCTTTACAAGGTCTGATCCAAAATACAATGAATGCTGCTGCTGAGTGCCACCCAACAGAAAGATACATCCACAAAAACATTGAATTGTGCCCTCATCCACCTTATTCACTTCATCTGGCATTGTATGACTTCTGAATTTTTCTCTGAAATCAAGATGACCATGAAAGGTAAATATTTTGAAATGATTCAGGACATCGAGTTAGCTACAACAAAACAATTAAAAACACTCAAGAGAGAAGATTTCCAAAACTGCCTTCACAAAGTAGCAATAATGATGGGCTATGTGTGTTTGAATAGAGAGGGAGTATTTTGAAATGGAGTGAGGGTTATGTGTTTTTTACTTCAGTAATTTAAAAAATTTAATTTATTAAAATAAGTTTTAATTTAAACATTCACTGTATATTTTGATCACACCTCATAGACAAAAGATATTTTATCAAACTAAAAAGCTTCTCTGCACAACAAATGAAACAAACACCAGAGTGAAAAGATAACCCACTGAGCACTCGGGAGGCTGAAGCAGGAGGATCGCTGTGAGTTCAAGGCCAGCCTGAACTAATACCGAGACTGTCTCAAAAATAAAAAAATTTTTAAAAAAAGGATGACCCACTGAATGGGAGAAAATATTTCCCAACCATACATCTGACAACATACATCTCCCAAATATGTAACTAACTCCAAAAAACTCAATAGGAAAGCAACAGCCACAATAATCCTAATAAAAAAATGAACAATATATTTAAAGAGGCATTTTTCAAAAGAAGACATATTGAAGAATGCTCAATATCATTAATCATCAGGGAAATGCAAATCAAAATCCTAATATCATTTCACTCCAGTAAGAATAGTCTTACCAAAAATACAAAATACAGGGCTGGGAATTTAGCTCAGTGGTTCTGCCGCCTGCCTCACAAGTGCAAGGTCCCAAGTTCCATCCCTGGTACCAAAAAAATACAAAATACAAAAATATAATAAGTGCTGGAGAGGACATGGAGAAAAGGGAACTCTTGCACACTCTTGGTGGGAATGTTACAGCCATTATGGAAAAAACAGTGTGGAGTTATCTCATAAAATTAAAAACAGAACTACCATATTATCTAACACTTCCATTATTGGGTATATTCCCAAAGGAAATGAAGTCAGTATAAAGAAAATATCTGCACTCCTGTGTTTATTACAACACTATTTATAATACTAAGACATGGTAACAACCTAAACATCCAACAACTGACGAGTGGATAAAAAATGTGGCACATACACACAATGGAATACTGTTTAGACATTAAAAATGAAATCCTGTCATTTGAAACAACATGGATGAAAGTGGAGATAATTATGTTAAGTGAAATAATCCAGGCACAGAAAGACAAGTACAGTGTGATCTCACTCGTAGAAATTGAAGGTAAAAAAGTGGCTACCAGAGGCTGGGGAGAGTAAGAGGAAGGGAGGATAAGGAAAGGCTGACCCATGGTTATTGTGTTATAGTTAGGGATAAATAGTTCTGCTATTCTATTACACAGTAAGGTGACAATAGATAATAATATTATCTTGTGTATTACAGAAAGTTGGAAGAAAAGATTTTGAATGTTTTCACCATGGGAAATAGTAAATGTTTGAGGAGAAAGATTTATGTCTACCATCATCTAAACATTATATAATGTATATACATATCAAAACACATGGTAACCATAAATAAATACATATCTTTGATGAAGCAGTAAAATGTATCAATTTTTTCAAATCTTGACTTTTTTAGGTACTGGGTATTGAACCCAGGATCTTCTAACTGAGCCTGATCTCCAGTTCTTTTTTAATATTTTTATTTTGAGACAGAGTCTCTCTAAATCACTAAGTTGCCCAGGCTGAGCTCAAAAACTAAAATCGTAACTCTTAAACTTATACCCCTTAAATATTCTGTGAGTTGAAATATGTTAAGCTCTTCCAATATATTGAAATAATGCTTATCTCGAAGAAAAGCAATTGTGTTTTTAGTTATAAGCTAAACTAGTCAATTTTTTCATAGAAAATTAGAAAAAGATATGAGAATATTAGTTAATTAGAATATAGAAAAATTAAAATATTAGAAATCTTGTACCTGGCATGTGAGCCAGATTGCTTATCAATACCTACAGATTTTTCTGTTGAGATCTGTGATAATAACAAGTGTGATTTTTTTGTATTAATATGTCAACATTTTGAAGATCTACATAACTTGGAGAACCAATATTTTCTAAATGGCCAGTACACAATGTTAAAAAATAAGACTTGGGAAAAAGAATTATAGACCCATGGATTTTAATGCACTATAGCTATGTATTTATATGGCCTCAGATTCTACATTGCAAGTAAAATTTATGAAACTACTATTTATTGAGTTTTGATTTATTAGCAAAGACTATCAGGCACCTTAAGCTTAGGGCTTCTGAGCTGTCACACAAATACACTGCATGCAGAACATCCACCTACACCTTTTTATCTCCCTACCATGAGGCTTGGGGAGCAAATGTAACCAATGCAAAGAAGTTTGTACTGATCTCTGTGCTGTGACTAAAGGCCCAGGAATTTTTGTCTTCGGCTAGTATCCAGAAGACTGTGAAAGACTAATTGTTGGTCTGGAAGTGAGGTAAAAATCTGACTCTTCACAGTACTTGACAGATAGCAAATGATGAAAAAATATTTTATCTAAGTGAAGTGATCAAATGAGACTTTCTTGGGGAATATATTAAAGTGACTGGACAAGAGATGGTCTGAGTAAGACTATTATCTACAGGTAATGACTATCCACAGAAGGTGTTTTAGCACAATCATGATGTGACAAGAATTGTTACCTTAATAAAATCAATCTGAATGTTATGCCAATTATCAATGTAAGCTGGAACTTGAATGAATGCTTACTGCGAAGAAGACATTGAGGTAAGTACTCTATTTAATACCTATTACAATTGAACAATATAATACTACTACTAATATATATATGTCACTTGTTATGTGAACATTTTTAAATATATGACCTCACTAAATGAGCATAACAATAAGTCCAATATTAAGGTCCAGTGTCTAATGAAAGCATTCTTCCTGATTTATATAGTCATATTCTCCTTGTATCTTCACTTGGTGGAGAAAGCAAACTTCTGCCCTTCTTATAAGAACAAGATCCCCAACTCATACCTCCTCTAAATCTAATTAAATCCCCAAAGTCCCACCTCCTAATACTATCCTACAGGGTGCGAGATGGAGGGGTTCACATATGAAATTTGGGAGAGGACACAAACATCTAGTCTGCAATATTATCATTTTTTACATAAGGAAACTAATGCTTCTAAAAACTAAAGATTAAGAAACTTATTTAATAAACAACAAACCATAAACACATAAATGATAGAGGAAAGATTTGCTATGGGAAGTCCTTCTCCCAAAGATAGTGTCCTTAACCATTATCCTATCCCGCCTCTTAGGTAAGGTATATAGTATTCCTCTACCCATTTTAAATTTATGCAACAAAACGTAGCAAAATCAAGGCACTTACCCCAAGTCATAAATCCAGTAATCAGTAATACTAGGAGTACTCTGGTAAATATAAAAAGAAAGATTGCACAGTCAATTATATAAATTTAATTTGTAAACTTATTTTTGTTTTTTTCAACTAATCTATTTGTGATTCAGAAAGCAAGGAATTTCTTTGGCAGTTATTAGAGAGATGGCCTGAATCAGACTCAGCTGGAGCCTGCAGTCGTTATCCTGGTGATGAAAATAGGCAAGTGAGGTAAGCAAGGCTTTATACACCGGATGGACTTACTTACCTTAAGCCTCTGACCAAAAGTGCAAGCAACTGGACTCAAAACTCCAGGACAGCAACAAATGGAGCCAGGGCCTTGTGCCACGTAGTCTTACTTGAGTCATTTCCTTCACTCTATGATTAATCTCTATGAGCAGTAAGGTGATATGCTAGTATAACCCAAGTCAATTGTCCACTTGGGGAGTATACCAAGAGCAAGTTGGAATGACTGATAGTCCCATCTAAACCATGTGATTGTAGTTGGAGAAGAGCTATCCTTACTAAAGAGGTAGGCAGACAAGGAAAACAATGGTTTTAGGCAAACAGACGCAACATGTGAGTAGGGACCTTTTTTTTATTAGATTGGCACCCTTTCCACTTGCAACACATTTTGGAATTCAGTACATAATTTCATTCATTTCAATGCTGGGTTTCATTGACTTATTTATGTACATCTTGTGTTCCCTCAATGAGGAATTCAGTGAGACAATAATCTTCTTGAGGAAAAGGGCTGAACTCATACATCTTCTGAATATTTCCATATACTTAATAAATTCCTGTTAAAAAAACTCCAACCAACGTAGTTTGCCACACTATAATGTGAAAAAACTTGGTTTGTGGCAGCAGTTTTAGGGAGAGTGTCATTGTTTGATTTTCTTCCCCCTTTGATCCATAGTTGGCCTGAAGTTTTTGTTCCTAAGGAAATGCTCCCAACAGTGCTTTGTCCTAGCACTAACAGCTCACTGTTTCTAATAGCTCGATGTAGCTGAATAAAATTGCCAATTGAATTCTTGGTTTGGGGCTGGTTTTGAGGGTAATTGGGTGGTGGTTTTGTTGTATTTTGTTTATGTTTTTGTTTTGGGATTGAGATCTTACTATGTTTCTCAGGCTGTCTTCAGTTTTTGGGCTCAAGTGATCCTCCTGTCTTAGCAGAGAGAGAGAGAGACAGAGAGAGACAGAGAGTTGAAGAGGCTGAGGGGTCTGGGGAGATTAAGAGATATACCCAAGCTCATGACCCTTGTATATTATAGTCATAGCTCCCAACCAGGTCTATCTGACTTCAAAGTCCACCCTATTAATTTCACTATTTGGCCAGAAAATCATGCCCTAATTACATCCCTAACTGTTGTACAGTTAATTTTCCTTTGCAAGACACTGGTATGCATTCAGCCCAAGCAGAAATGTTCACCTCCTATCATAGTGACACTTTCTGCTCCACACGTTCAGCATGGAATTTCCAAACATTCAAAATAATCTGCACATTAAGCCACTTGTTTAGAGAAGTACTCATCTTGAACACTTTGGGCTGTCAAGAACCAGGAGCAAATTTCTTTTCTCATGATACAGAAATGATTTTCTAAAATTATCTTGAGCAACAAAATCACAACAAAGAGTTTGGATGGTGAGTGTAGAAACTTTTTAAATTTTGTTTGTTTATTTTATTCAAAAAACTTAATTTGGGGCAGAAATCAAAGAAGGCCAGCCTCAGCCAGGATCTGAAAGCAATAATCTCCTGGCAGCTGACAGTCTTGTGCCCATTGGTTACGTGTCAACACCTCTCCTGGTAGCAATGTCCTTAGTGTCACCAAGAAAGACAAAGGAAAAAAAATCTTATCTCAGCCAGAGCCCAGCAGGGGTAACTAAAGAGAATGGCAAAATGATGTCAGTAAGCATAATATCTGTGGGCAAGAAGGGAATCCCGTGTTCTAAACACAACGCTCCATTTTTTATTTCAATATAATCACTGTGGAATCATCTGAGGTTATGTCTTCCCTTTCATAAGTTGAGTAAACATATTCTGAATCCAACAAGAGTATAT
Organism: Heterocephalus glaber; assembly: GCF_053883595.1. Classification (NCBI taxonomy): domain Eukaryota; kingdom Metazoa; phylum Chordata; class Mammalia; order Rodentia; family Bathyergidae; genus Heterocephalus; species Heterocephalus glaber. The sequence continues at coordinate 11,010,850 of NW_028258356.1, read as the reverse complement.
CACGGAGAGAAATAATTTCCTAAACTTTGCTCTGGAACTCAAGGGCCAAAAGAGTGTGAACAGTGCATTTTTCAGGGCTTTCTCCTCTCTTTCTTTTCTGTTCTCTAAGAAGTTAGCATGCACCAACTAATATTATGAGTATACCTGGATACTCCTGAGGAAGAGGATTTAAAAAAACAAAAAGAAAGGAAATAAATTTAAGTTAGAATTCTCTTGACTTCATCCACTGGTTAAAAAATACTCTTCTTATTTAATTGGTGTCAATTAACACTCTTGCTGTGAATGAAATGTTCTGTGATAGCATAAAGAAATGTACAAATACTGACGTGTATACGTAAAAGTTTTTATATGGGCTCTTTATATACTTTGTGCATCTGAATATTCAACTCTGTAGAACAGAGTGTGGGTTGATTTTAGGTTTTCAAAAGGAGGGAAAATTCTTTTCTGTATGGTTTTTGGTTTTGAAAATCCCATATACAACAGTAACAATAAGAGAAAAAATCATAATAAATAAACACAATAAAATTTTCAAGATTTATTTGAAGAAAAAAATTAGAGCATTAAAAAAAGGAACCAAAAAAGACTTAGATAGGCATACCATGTCTTTGGGTAGGAGCACACATTATAATAAGAACACCAAGTTTCTCAACCACAATTTATACAACCCTGATGATCTTGTTAACATTACTATAGGATTTTTTTCAACTGGGCAAGCTGATTCCAAAGGTTAAATATAAAATAAACATGCAAAAACATTAGGACAATTCTGAAAAACAGATTAAAAAAAGGAACTCAATGTATTAGAAATGTAAAGCATATTACAAAGCTATAATAATTAAAACAATTTCTACCTGTACATGATTAAACAGAGAGATTACAGGTCTATAATCTGCATTATACCACTATAGAAAGCTCAGAATTAGACCTAAATATAATAAAATTTTAATCTGTAGCAAAGTGGCATTACAAATTGTTGGGAAAAGGTGGACTTATAAATGTTTGAAAAGCAGGTAGTAACCTAGAAAACAAGTTTATCCTATCTGTAGTTCCTTTACACACAACATGTTTCAGTTGAATCAATTTTAAAATCTCAGAAATTGAATATTAAAGTTATAGAAGAAACTGTGGTGAGTTTTTAGAAAATTAGATCTTCGAGTGTGTGACACTTTTTATATTTGACTCAAAACCTTATAGAACAAGTAAATACAAATAAAAGAAAGTAAAAACAAATAAAAGAAAGTAAAAATGTCTGCATAACAAAATCTATCATTAGCAAAGTGCAAAGACAAATGACAGATTTGGAAAATATGTTTTCAATAAGTATCACAAAGAGAGTATATTAAGAGATCAAACAAATCAAAGCTAAGCTATTCATCCAATAGGAAAAAATAGGTAAGAGTATAAATAAACAGATCATAGAAAAGATATTAAATGAGAGAAATGCAAATAACCTCTACAATGAAATTTCATTTTCCAACCAGCAGATAGGCCAAGATCCAAAATTTTATTGCACACTGTCGACAAGTACATTTAGAACAGGCACTTGTATGCAAGTTGACAGGAAAGGGCATTGATAAAAACTCTTTAGAGTGTGATTTAGCAATGTCTATCAAAATTACAAGTATGCACACTCTTCAACCTGCCATACATTCCAAGATTATTCTACAGATTTACTCACATATGTGTGGAATATGAAACCATATATGTTATATATTACCACATTTTTTCATAGCAAACTATGGACACAGCTTAATATCCTTCAGTAGAGGTGGATAAAATTGCTTACTTTATATAACTCCAAACACCAAAAAAAGGAAACAATATATCTATAGCATATATATGATGATCCTAAATCCCAATTTCAAGAGTGATGTGTCTTATACTCATTGTCATGGCCCCTCCAGTTGGCATTGCTTATTACTCCTAAATGTGCCTCATGTGTATGATTGTATGATCAATAATTTGGTTACTACCATAGACTGGATATTTGTATCTCCCCAAAATTCACATGCTGAAAGTTTAACCCACCATGTGATAGCCTTAAGGTGGTAAAACATTTGGGAGGTAATGAAATTGTAAGGCAGAAGCCATCGTAAGTGGGACAAGTGTTCTTATTAAAGGAACCCCAAACGGCTCTCTCAAATTTCTTTCTGTCAAGCGAAGATACAGCAGAAAGTGAGCAATCTATAAACCCAGAGAAAAGTGTTTTAGTCTGTTTTTTATTGCTGGAACAAAATACCTGGCACATAGAACTTAAAGGGGGAGAAGTTTCCTTTGGCCCACAGTTTAAGCAGTTAAGTTCATGGTGGGCTGATTCCAAGGCAGAAACATCATGGTGGAAGGGTATGATGGAGCAAAGCTGCTCACTCCGTGGCAGTCAGGAAGCAGAAATGGTTGGAAAGAGACAAAGAGGGAAGGGACAGGGGATGAGAATATTAAAGTTAAGCCACCAATGACCTACTTCCTCCAATCAGCACCACCTCCTAACCTCGTATTCAGTCATGAAATCATCTATGGATTAATCTATTAATGAGGCTAGTGCCCCTAATGATCTAACCACTTTCAAAAGCCTTATATCTAAGCACATAAGTCTTTTAGGGAACATTTTAATACCATAACAAAAGTTCTCATCAGAAGCCAACCATGCTGGCCCCGGATCTCAAACTTCTAGTCTCCAGAACTTTAAGAAATGTGTCTCTGTTGTTGATAAGCCACTCAGTCTCTAACTTGTTGTAGCAGTCCAAACTAAGATAATCACCCTAGGTACATGCCTTGGAAGTGAGGGAAAGATTAGAGTGTTCCCTGGAGGAGGGTATGAGGTTAGATGAAGAAAAAAAGGAAGGGAAATATCAACTTGATGTCAAGCTTATACTATTTAATTCTTTTCCTTTTGACCTCCTGGAAGCTGCAAGCTATAAATGTTAAGTTTCTGGAGCCAGACAGCTTGAGTCCAAATGCTAGCTATCCTGTTTACAAGCCATAAGTTTTTAAACTTTTTCTGCCACAGGTCTTCCTCTGTATTCTAGGGACACTAGTAACTATCTCATAGGCTTATTGTGAGGATTAAATGAGCTATATACATAAATCATTCAAATCAGAATCTAACACCTGCAAAGCACTATTGATGTAGTAACCATTACTGTGATCCATTGTGCTTCTGTGTGGCTACAGTATCTAGCCCTTAACAACGTCAATGCATAATGAAAGCTTTACCCACTAAAAAAAAGGACTATTAAGATTTGTATGTAAACTGTATTCACTCATTTAATAATTTTACATTGAGCACTTATAATTAAGGCTCTGAGTTAAGCTTTAGAGGAATAAAATTCTATAAGACCCAAGGCAACTAAGGCAAATTGTAAAGCCCACATGTATAAGCTAAAAGTATTTGTTTTCTTATGAATTATTAAGTATAACTTTTTAATTTTGATTAAATTCATCAAAAATGGCCTAGTTTCAAATCAATTTGTTAACTTCTTGGATATCTGGCAATCTTAAACTTCAAATAAAATAAAAACTATTAATATAGGCCAGTTAGCTAACACTGAATAACAAATCGCACTTAAATACCTGGTCAAGAACAAGGCCTTTGTACCAGGTAGGTTTAGGTTTGAAAATGGTTCTTGCCACCTTCCAAGCATAACCATGGGCATGATATCTAAATTTTCTATCCATTAATTCTCCATGTTTAGTAAAAGTAGTATTAATTATCTATTTCAAATGTAATTATAAGTGCTAAATATAAGACATTCACCTAGAACATCACATAGGATAATGCACAATAAATATTTCACCATTGTTATCATTTCTCTGACTTTAAATAAACAATATTTATTTTTCTATTTATATTACATCTTACCCACTTGACTTATCTTAATTTTTCTCCAAGCAAATGAGACAATAGGTCATTTATTCTTCTTTGAATATCAAATATCTTCTTTTGTCTCTTTAGCTTTCTTTTTCTATTTTATGAAAAATAAAATGCAATTTCATAACTAAATGAGAGAAAAACAATATAAATACACTGTGTATCACTATCTTCAAAGTAGTTACTCAGAGTACGACATAAACCAAAAAGATTCTTATAAAAAAGAAACAGATAATAACACAAAACTTAGTTTGTTGATTAGAATTGTAAATGTTTTCTAAAACATATTTTGAAAAAACTCACTGCTGTTTCTCTGAAAAGGAACATAAGCCAACGCTCCTTCAAAGTCGCACAGCCATCTCTTTGTTTAGGTGATCTCCAGACTTCCTATTTAGGCAAGGCCTTGATCTAGAAGACATACTTTTTCTAATTCTGCTCTGAGGACACAGCATGAGTGATCCAGCTATAAACAGACTCCCTCCACCTCCTTCACAGACCATGTTTCCGTGGGATGAGGACCCAGTCGGTGGGAACTGACTTGTAAAAGCCAACTTGGCACTACTTCTTTCTGCACACATTTGCTGAACGAAAAGTTTTCAGCTGTGTGCCATCTCCCTCACATTTATATTCTAAGCCAAAAGAAAGGTTTCGGCTGGTTATCTGTATTTATAAGCATTTGATTTGTTATTTCAGAGTACTAAGATTGAAAATAATTTAAATAACAGGTATTCATATTTAAAAGGAAACCGGTGAATTGCTGATATATTCACTAAAGTGAATCTTAGGACTTCAAAGTGTCAGAACTAGTGGAGGAATAAAGCATGTTTGAGAATAAAAAGATTAACTAAGACCTGAACTCTAAGGCAGGTATTTTTAGGGATCTTTGGTAGTATTTTAATGTCAGTTTAAGAAACAAAGTGTTTGTTGCTTATAGTTGCTAGGCGACATGTTGGCTTTGATTTGGCCTCCCAGACTTTTTTCAAACAGTGCTATGATTATAACAGCAATAAAACAGCATCATCTTTTCTCAATTCAATATTAAAATACTTAAGAACAGTTAGCTTTGATAAGGTCATTATTACTTAACAGATTTTTCTTCCTTTCTTTTTTCTCTATCTTTATGACAAAATCCTGGAACCATGTAATGTACTCTTAAAAAAATAACTTATGTTTCAGTGGTGCATTAGGCTGAATTTTTATTTTAAAATAAGCATTCACATAAAATTCAAGGTACTAAACTTTGCAGCCTTCTCTCTTGAATTTCTCTACACTAGGATTATCATATTCCTGAGTCAGTAATGTATTCTCTAAGAAGGCATGGGAATAATGTGTACCTTAGATAGATTTCTCATTCAAAGGAGTTAAAAGATTTTGTTGAAGCAATGTATTGTTGAAGTTATGTATATATATATATATATATATATCTTTTTTTGTACTTTGAAATAGTCTCACTATGTAGTTCAAGCTAACCTTAAATTCACTATGTAGCCCAGGCTTGCCTCAAACTCTCAGCAATCCTCCTGCCTCAGCCTCCCAAGGGCTGGAATTACAGGCATGTGCCACCACACCTAGTTTATATATATAATTTTATACAGTAACTTAATATTTTAATCAAACTGGAAATATTAGACATCACTAATGTATTTTTGTGAGTTTATAACATATATTTTTATGTATTAGGTTAGATGAAGAGAAATAACTTCCTCCTCTTAGTTTTTTTTCCTCCTTGGTTTCCCTATCCAAAAGATAATGCCATCATAATATTTTCCCTTAACCTATGAATCATGCCCAGAATGGCATATACCATAGTCCATCAGTGTTAACAGAGTTGCATCATCAGAACACAAATAATAGGATCATTTGCACAATGCAATATAAACTTCCATTTTAGTGCTACAGTGTCAGAAATTCAACACTCGTGAACTCATTTCCTATGTAAAGCATTCTAAATGAGAGTTATTGGCCCTTTGTATAGATGAGAAAATAGGAGTCTGGGAACCACGTAGACTAGAATACTTCTACCTAAAGGCACATACTAACAAGCTGAAGAGTCAGGATTGAACCCAGTTTATCTAGTTCTCAAATAAACTCTCTGCTATACCAAGTCTACATATTTCAGTGTAATTTATTTTAAAGTTCAATATACATAGACTTGGAGAAAGTAAGTTTCTCATTTCAGTCTTCATAAAGAATGGGAAAAATACAATGAAAGTGAGAAAGCTTCCATCCGACCAAGTCCCAGAAAGCAGTGCTGCAACAGAGCAACAAGAATTATGAAATGAAGCAGGAAGATCATGAAGTCCAGGCCAGCTTGTGATACCTAGAAAGTTCAAGTCCAGCCAGGAACATAGCAAACTGTCTAAAAAATAAATCACCTTAGAAAAACAAGAATTATGGAGTGAACACATTCTGTTCATTATGAGACAAGAGACAATGGACAACACTTTTCTTTCACCTCAATGCCAAGGCACAGTACAAAAATCCCTCCTGCCTCGTGAGAAAACATGTAGAATAAGGAGTTTTAACAAAGAAAAATGCATCTCGTTCCTCCCAGGGAAAGGAGCTCTTAGGCATCTTATAGAGCTGTTCTCTGAAAGCTCCAAGCGAACAGAAACTGTGGGGCAGCACCTGGCATAGCACCCAGCATATATGATGAACTCAATAAATACTTTTAAACAGTGAGCTCCAACCTGTATAGTCTCAGTAAGTGTAGAGATGCTGACAATCCTAATTAGGAAGGGAGCTGCAAAATACAGTTGGTACTGACTACAATTGAAAAGATGAAATCTAAACAAGCGCTGACTGGAAAGACTGACTGGTAATCCTCTGTAAGTGAGAAGGAGGTGGGGATATTCCTAACAATGTAAAGTAATCATTTTGGCATAAAGAACAGAAGATGAATTCGCATGGAGCATACCAGACAGTCAGTGAGAGACAGAGAATCAGTGGGGAATAAATTTAGGAAAGAATAATAAAAAATAAGTCAGAGAACAAGAAGAAATGAAATGTCATTTCACTTAATCACACACCTTTGTGAGGATTTTGCCAGTGGTGTGTGGGAAACATTGGAAATTACTGCTATAAAATACATAGCATATGACATAATAATGATAATCTTAAAATAATATTGAAGTTAAAATTTATTGAGAACTTCCACAAGTATTTTAAACAAATTCATTCAACATTTTAATCCTAACAATAACCCTATGGATATACTACTACTATTATTCCCATTTCTGCAGATAAATAGAAATTGAAAAAAGGAAAGCAATGTCCTCAAGGTGAAAAATTAGTTAAGTCAAAAGCCAAGTTTCTAAGTCAAGCTATAGGGCTTCAGGGTCCAGGTTCATAATCACAGAACCATAGTACTCAGTCAATGTAAGCAGCATATAGTCTATTCTTCAGGGTGGTTTTAGTCATTGTTACCCATTCTATTGTTATTACAAAGTTCTGAGCTTAAAAGAATTAATCCCTTTCAGCTGTCCCCACTTGACATTTGGTACATTAATTTGGTGGCCATAACTTCTATCCACTCCCTACCTTAATATTTGGAACTTGCCCCTTGTCCATGACGACAGGGCCTGAATATAGACCAGAGGCAAGAAGCTATTGCATCTAAAGTCATAACATTTAATGAGCCTTTAAAATGACTTAACCTGCTTCTGCTTCTCCTTCATTGCTACTGATAATTATACCATATTTAAAGTCATGCCTACTCAAATTTTGCTAGGCTCCAGGGGTTTTAAAGGATAAATACAGAGACAGATTATAACCTGTCTCATTTTGGGATCATCTTCTTTGCTTTGACAACCAGACTTCTGGCTTAAAGACTTGAGTTAAGGTTTTGATTCTATGCTCTCTTGTAGGTTTGTTACAATCACTAATTTTGTGTGTTTAGAGGTTTTTTTATTGTTTGGTTTGCTTTCCTTTTTTAATATCTCCTGCTCACATATGATCCATTCTCCCATTTTGGCAGCAGTATAGGCCATTTAGAACAAAGAAAAATGTTAAAAATTTTTGGCTTTTGTTTCTAGAACCTAGGCTTTAGAACATCAAAAAAGACTAAATGAGGCACTTAGGGCAGGACATCATAGAGAAATAAGAGGTCTCTCATTGTTGTATCCCCATGGCAACACTAATTTGGTAACAATCTATGAACTAAAGTGTCTTTGTGGGAGCTTTGGGACCCAGACAGGACATTGAAAAACTCAATAGAGCTCAAAACCAAGGAAACAGCCTTGTGGGCTGGCTCCAGACATGCTCCACCTCAGTCCCAGAGGCAGCCATCCACACATCCACTCAAGATCTCAGTAGGAGAGTCACACATTCACACCCCAGAAAACAGGCCCACTGTCTGCAGATTGAATTGCAGGTCTAAAGTGGATTTCTGACCCACTTCATCCCTGCCTGAGCGTGCTTTCAGAAGCAGTCCTCTCCCTTTAGAATTTGGCAAAAAGCACACTCATCTACACCTCTGGCAACAGGCTTGCCAACCATGGATCCAACTCCTCATAAACCAGCTCTAGCTCCAGTTCTACAATCCTGAAATCCTGCAGGCAGTCTTCTTAGCTCAAAAACCAGGCAGAAGAAGGTCTTTATCTGCTGAAACCAGCTGGTAGAGATAGGAAGAAGCATTTGCTCCTTCAGATGTACAGACATTTATACAACGATACCTGGATCATGAAGAATCAGATAAACTGTGATGGAAAGTAATAAAGTTGCAGCAAGCAACACCAAAGAAATAAAGATCTGCATATTGCCTGGAAAGTAATTCAAAATAATTGTGTTAAGGAGCTTGATTAGCTACAAGAGAAGAAAATTATACAACTCAGTAATATACAAAAAACAATATATGAACAAAATAATAAACTCAATAAACACAGAAATCATGAAAAAGAATCAAACAGAAATCTGCAGTTGATATATACAATGAATGATATGGAAAATGCAACAAAGAGTACCAGTAGCAGATGTGATTCAAGCAGAAGAAACACTTTGATAACTCAAAGACAGGTCAGTTGAAATTATAAATTCAGAGGAGTTAAAGGAAAAGGAATGACAAAAGACTCCAAGATGTAGGGAGCACAGTCAAGTAAATTAATATGTGCATTATGAAAGTCTCAGGAGAAAAGAAAGAAAAAGGAAGATACGTAGACATATACTCACATGAAACTCAAAAGTCCTCAAATAGCTTCAACCAAAAAAAGACTTCACATTTTAATCAAACCAATTTTGAAAACGAGAAAAGCAAATCATCACAGGTAAGAAGACACCCATAAGATCGTCAATGGACTTCTCAGCAGAAACTTTGCAGACCGAAAGAGAGTCAGATGATGTTTGAAGTGCTGAAAGAAAAAAATTACCAGGTAAAAATACTATACTTGGCAAAGCTGTCATTTATAAATCACAATCATAACTTAAATTAACTTAAAGGGGTGGCACTCAGAACTCAGATCATAAATATATGCTATTAATAACAGCTTTATGAGATCGTATGAGTCAGAGGTGGTGTTTATAGTTCTCAGAAATAAGATCTTAGAATGATAATGGCTAGGGGTAGAAAAGAGACCAAAATTGTAAGACAGAACTTGAATGCTAGAACTCTTGAGGAGCCTTGTCTACTGACATTGCCTAAAACCAAATCTAGGAGTAAGAGAATAGAAGAATTGAAGAATGAGAGTGGTTTGGTCCCTTTTCTTAGATAATATTCAAATCAGGGAGTTTCTGAGCTTCTAGGGCTCCCTGAAGTGCAGGAGGACTAATGGAATAATATTGGCTGCAGAAAATATATAGCCAAAGAGAGAGTAAAACAGCACATAGAGATCCTATGTCCCCTAGTGAAGAGGACTAGCAACTAAACCAAGAAAAAGTTCAGCACTTATCAGTCCTGCAAGGACTGATAAATGGACCTTACAATGTCTAACTCGACATAGTCCTGGATGAACTGGTTAAAACAACCTAGGCCAGATATAATTTCTCATGTCCCCTCCATACTTCTGCATTAATACTATGTTGGCCACAGCTTGAAGAAGAGATGGAGAAACCATGAAATAATTGATATCTCAGCCACTCCATGTTATAGTGCTCAAAGTAGATGTAAACTTCAACCACAAAAATATTATACAACTTCAATTTCTTTGTTTTTCCCATTAAGTTTATCGGTACATTTTAGGTATAAAATACAGTTACATTCGTCATTGGGATCTTGTACCTTTACATGATGTATCTTGGTTCTTATTTTTTTCCCCTTCCCTTGCCCTCCCTCCACCCGCTCCACCCTTCCCTATTTGAAAAGACTTTGTTTCCATTTTTTTGCTTTTCTCATATTTTTTCTTTTCCCTTTTTTCCTTTCCGCTACCCTTCCCACTTCTCCTGCACCTTTAGACTTTTTCTTCCTGTTACACAATAGCAATTATACATTTTTTAAATTACAGTATCAAGATCTAGGAGACATTACCACAGATTTTACAGAATTTAAAAGGATATAGAAAGCATATTTCAAAAATCTGTTTTGAAATACATTTGACAACTTCTAAGAAGTGCCTTGAAAGACAAATTAAAGAAACTAACTCTGGAGGAAATATAAAATTTGAATAGCACCTATTAAAGAGAGTATATTCCTAGCTTGAAAACCTACCTATATGACAACAGCAAGCTCATAAACATTTTAACTGATAAATTATATCAAGCAATTAAAGCAGAAAAAAGAAGGAACACTTATCCCCTCAACATTTAGGAACTCAACATTGTGCTAATCCTAAAACTGGATAAAGATAATAGAAGAAAAAAGTATGAACATAGATAGAAATTTGTTTAACAAAAAAAACTCTTAGAAGTCAGATCTGGCAGGATGTAGAAAGTGGTTTTGTTATAGGGATGGCAGTGTTGGTTCAGCTTTGGAAGATCCACCCCCAAAAGTGATCATTTTAACAGAGGAAAGGAAAAAGCCATATGATCCTGTTACTAGTTGGAGAAAAAGTATCAGACTAAATTCTACAGATGATCATGATAAAAGCTATCAGGAGCCTAGAAGTAGAACAGAACCTTCTCAACAGATTAAAGACATGTACTCCATACTTCCAGCAAAAATGCCTTATATGAATGGAGAAGATACAATGTTTTCTCCTTAAGGTGGGGAACAAGGGCAGATATGCCTACTCTTCATCTGTCCATTAAACTTTGAAACCTAGGCCCCACCAAAATAGTCTGGCAATAAAATGACACAATTAGGATAGGATTGGCAAGGTAGAAGCAAAATCTTTATATGTAGATGAAATGATCATCTACAGAGAAAATACAAAGAAATCTCTAGGAGCCACTAGAACTTGTAGTTGAATTTAGCAGGATTAGAAAACACAAGGTATATATAAAAACTCATATCTGTGTATACTTGCTATAAATGAAGAACTGGATATTGAAATTTTAAAGTTATGTAGGAGTACAAAGGACCTAGAAAAGTTTAAAAATAACAAAACAAAAACAGTGTTGGAAGATGTTTAGTACCTAATTTTAAGACTTCTTCTAAAGCTACGGTAATCAAGGCAGTGTTGATGTAAGGAAAGACATATAGATCATTTGAATAAAACAGAGAATCTAGAAATAGAACTGCACATATGTGGTCCACTGAGTTTTGAAAGATTATTTAATATTAGCATTTTATAGAATATAAACTCAATTCAAGAACCAAGGAAGAGATAGTGTCTTCAGCAAATGGCACTAGAACACCCGGTATCCATATATAAAAAATTAACCTCAACCCTTTTTTTCCATACATGAAAATAACTTGAAGGGATCTACGAACCTAAATATGAAAGCCTAAAAGTATAAAACTTTAAGAAATTATAAGGGAAAATGTTTATGAATTCAGGGTAGGCAAGAACTACCTAGGATACAAAAGACATGATGTATAAAAGAAAAAAATTGATAAATGAGATTCCATCAAAATTTAGAACTTTAAATGACATCATTAAAATGAAAAGTAGTCCTTAAACAGACCATATTTACAATGCATATAACCTATGAACAGAATATATAAAGCATTCTTAGAGCTCATTAATAAACAACCCAATTAAAAAGTAGACATAAGAAGATGATAAATAGCCAGTATAGCACAAGGAAAAGTGTGCAACTCTAGAATCAGAAAAATACTAATCAGTACAATAATAAGATTGAATTATACACTCATTAGGGAGATGAAGTTAAAAGTTTTGAAAGCCTTGTCATGACTTTTTCTTTTTATTGGATTCTCCCCCTTTGCGTTTAATTTGTCATGCCCAATGGAGTCATTCTGCTGGGTTTTCTGGGGTTGTGATCCTTCTTATCTTTTCCTAGGGTATTGTCTAAAATTTTTTGGAGTGCCAGTTTGATATTCATGAAGTTCCTGAGGTGCTCTTTATCATGAAAGTATCTTATTTCTCCATCAATTTTGAAAGATAGTTTTGCAGGGTACATCAATCTGGGTTGGAGGCTGTTTTCCTTTAGGGCTTGAAATATGTCACTCCAAGCTCTTCTTGCCTTGAGGGTTTGCATGGAGAAGTCTGCTGTGATTCTGATGGGCTTTCCTTTGTATGTGATTTGTTTCTTTTCTCTCACTACTTGTAGAATTTTGTTCTTCTGTTGGATTTCTGGAATCCTAACTATTATATGCCTATGTGTAGGGTTTTTTTGATCAAGGCTAGCTGGAGTCCTACATGCCTCATTTATCTGTATGTCAAGTTCTTTCCCCCTCCTTGGGAAGTTTTCTGCCATCACTTCTGTGAAAGGTTTTTTTTATGTCATCTGCACTCTCTCCTGTTTCTTCATTGACTCCAGTTAGTCTTATGTTATTCTTCTTTGCATCGTCTAGCAGCTGCTGGATTGATTTCACGTATTCCCTTACAATTTTAAAACAATTTTTCTTTTCCTGGTCAGTAATTGCAATCTTACATTCTGTATCTGAAATTCTATCCTCACATTGGTTCATTCTGCTTCACAGACTTTTGATGAGTTTTTAATCTCCTGGAAATCTGTTTGAATCTGTTTTATGGATTCCATTTGTTTCCTATGTTGGGATTCCATCATGTTCCTCAGATCCTCTATTTTTTTATCTGTGTCCTCCCTAGATTTATTAATCATGTCTTGCACCATGAGCACAATCTTTGCTGTTATCTGAGTAATTATTTCTGATTTCATTTTTCCCAGATCCTCTTTTGTTGCCACTTCAGAGAGTCCAGGTGGTTGAGTATCAGATTGTTCCATCTCGTTTCCCTTTAGAGTTGCTGTAGGTGATCCAGAAGTCTGTTTTTGAGGCTTGTTTACGTGTCTTCTCATTTCCACAGGGCGGGGCGGGGGGTGCTTCTGGCGCCCGTGCAGCTCACCTTCTCTGCCCTAGGACCATGGGATGGCTTTGGGGGAGCTTCCTTCCAGGTGTTGGGACCGGCTCAGCTTCTCTGCCCTAGGAGCTTGGGATGGCAGTGGGGGAGCTTCCTTTTGAGTGCTGGGACTGGCTCAGCTTCTCTTCTCTAGGAGCTTGGGATAGCGGCAGAGGAGCTTCCTTCCAGGTGCTGGGACCGGCTGAGCTTCTCTGCCCTAGGAGCTTGGGATGGTGGCGGGGGGAGCTTCCTTCTGGGTGCTGGGCTACAAGTTCAATTTCTTAACAGGTGTACAAACTGATATTGCTTCCCTGTGGTAATTCAGCTTTTCATATCATGCCTTTACTTTCAATATTATTCATGCTATTACTTTGGGAACCTGTTCCTTCCACCCAACTCCTCAACTACCTGCTTAGCTGATGTGTCAACTTTTATTATAGAACCACTCCACTGATCCCATAGAGTTATCGCAGGTGGAGTAGAAACATGGATTTGGTGTGTGTGTTTGACTGTAGTTCCAACTTTAAACAATCCATTATTTTTTGGTAATCCAGCTTCTCCCACAGCTTTGAACAAGACCAGCCTAATTCCTCTAGCCTGCTCCAAGCCTTCCCCATGTTCGGACTCCACTTTGTGTGTAGTAAGATGGGACAACCTTTTCCAGAACACGCCTTTAAAAAGCTTGCCACAGGGCCGGGGATTTAGCTCGTGTTTCCAGTGCCTGTCTCGCAAATACAAGGTCCCAAATTTGATCCCTGGTACCAAAAAAAAAAAAAAAGCTTGCCACAAATTCATAAAAGTAAATTTTAAAAATCTTTACTTTATTAAATTTGGCATATGTAACCACAGAAACTTTCTAACCTTTGAATACCTTCCTACCTGTGCATTCAAAATACAAATACTATAATTGCTGTAAATCCATAGAACCAAAATATGCAGTATTTTAATATTAATATTAATCAAAACCTATTTTCTCTTGTATTACATTATTTTTCCCTCAATGAGCTGGGACTATGGATGTTTTCATTAGTCAGCTTTTCTGTTGCTGGGACATAATACCTCACACCCACAATTTAAAGGAGAAGAGATTTAATATGTTTCACAGTTTCAGAGGATTCAGTCCATGGTCTGCTGGCTCCAAGGCAAAAACCTCATGGCAAAAGGCACAGTGGAGCAAAATTGCTTAGGTTCAAGGCATCTAGAAAGCACAACTGGAAAAGAGTGCCAGAGAGAAAGGGGCAAAGGAGCAGATATAGTACCAAAGGCCATGACTTCATGATCACCCAGATTCACCCAAAAGTGTACTTTAATAAACCCCTTGGGGACCACAACAGAGATACACCACTGCACCAACATTAAACAAATTCTTAATATTAAAATAAGTGGATGGACATCTGTGGATATCAGATTTTCAGACTCATAGATTTAGAATTAAAGTATTGATCAGTTTCTATCATTGTGGTAAAGCAGTAGTATTATAGATGCTTTTTCTTTACTGACAGTCTTAAAATCTGGCTTCCTTATCTCTTCATCCTAATGTTTGCAATGAAGACTATATTGGGATTTGTAGCCAGATAAAAGAAAGGAAGATACATAACTGAAAGTTAGTTGATTTCCATTATGTTCAGTTTATTCTCTTCCCAAGGGTGAACTCTCACAACTGGATCAAGGAAAAGCATTATTATGTCTTGGGTTAGTCTCTGCAGGCTTCGACAACAAAATGCCACAAGCTGGGTGGCTTAAACAATAGAAATGTATTTTCTCACTGTTCTGGAATCTAGAAATGCAAGATCAGGCATCTGCGCATTTGGTTTCTCCTGAGGGATCTCTCCTAGGTTGTCTCTCTGTGTCGGCACATGGTCTTTCCTCTGGGCACACACATCCCTAGTGTCTCTCTTTGTGCTCAAATTTCCTCTTCTTATAAGGATACCAGTCAGCTTAGTTTGCCACCCACCCCCAAAGCCTCATTTTAACTTAATCATCTCTTTAAAGGACCTATCTCCAAATACAGTCACATTCTGAGGTGCTTGCTTTGGAGGTTAGGGCTTCAACATATGAGTGCAGGGGGTGAGGCACAATTTAATCCTTAATATTTGTCGTCTCTAAATTTAGACTAAGAGCAATAACCAGGGGAAAAAACAGGCTTTTAAGAAACAACTTTATTTTTTTCTAGTATTGATAAATTGTTTGGGGACATTCTACAGATTTTTTTTTTTTTTTAGATTTTTAGGTACCCTATAGAGTACACAAAAACATTATTACCTGAACTGTAAGAGTCTATGCAGCTTCTTAAAAACTCTCAGAACCATAAAATGCTTTATGTCTTGGGAACATTGTTAAACATTTAACATGTTTACGTTGAACATTACCCCTTATAGAATCCAGCATGTTCTTTATAAAAGTAACTCTTCTAAACTTTTTGGGATTTTGAGCTTTCAGGCTATTTTGCTATTCCATTCACTTTTGCCCCATGCTTCAATTCCCAGGGATGGGAACTACTTTCTCTGAAATATGCAACCATCCTAGATACTAACAAAAATTGATTGGTAGAAAATATACCCTTTCAGATCCTCTGCTTGCTCATCAATTTATGATTTCTTCCAGGCCAAATTCTTGTTTCTCATCTCACACCATTGAAGGTCCGCCCGAGGGAGAGGTCCTATGCATTCAGTAAGGTCATGGCATCCACATTCACCTCTCTCCACTTTAGAACAATGTGTTGGTGCCATAGGGTATAGACAGATCTTTATTAGATGACAGATTCATTCCTGTGTAAAATCATTCATCAAAGAGTAATATTTCAATATTTTTCTTTTCAAAAAATGTTATTGCATCTGACATAAAATCAGCTGAGGAATTTATTTTTAAATTTCCACTAAACAATTTATTTTTAAAGTCTTACTAAACAATTTATTTTTAAATGCTTACTGCCTTGCTCTGTGCTTCATGCTGTGAAGTGACAGCACTTCCTTCAGATTACATACTGATATTGCACAAAGAACTCATATACTAGGGATATAGTTGTTTAAAATGTAAATAGTTAAAACATTTTCCAAACATCTGATTTTCTACATAGTAAACAGAAATTTTACTTTGCAATTTTCTGAAGTCCCTATATTTTTGATAAACTATTTAATAAATTTAATTTATTTTGTTCTTTGTTAACCACATGTCAGAAAAACTAGACTATGGGGATATACAGCTCATATATGTGGGCATTGTCAACACTGCTGGGCAAAGAAATAATACTGTACATATTTGAGTCCAGTATTGAAATATTCTTGAAAGCTGAACCACATAAATATAGAACAGCCTCCTACTTTGCACCAGTCACTACATAGTTGGGAAACTATGTATCAGTTAAACAAAGAAATTAAACACATGGGGCCTGCTACATTTAAATATTTAAGTGCAACGTTTTAAACAAATCATACTGTAGACCAGAGGATTTCCAAGGCAAAAAGTAAAGTCTGAGCCTTTTATAGAATACGTTTTTTTCCTTCTGAGAATTTGAACTTCACACAATAATGCTTTTCATTTCTGTACTTTCTCCAAATGTTTTCAACTTCTTAGAGGCTACATTGTTTTGTAAGAATAAACTGTAGGTTTTCCAAAGGGCCTCTTTCTCCCACTCAGCTGCCCTAAGGGAGTTAGAGATTCTGTGCACCACTTATTTTCATTTCCCTCACCTCAAAAATGATCAAATAAGGACTGTTTCCCCACGAACATTTCTAGGGCAAGAGGCTCTGACAAGTGCAACTTTTATCACCACAAGCATCTCTTCTCTTTCCTGCCCTGGCACGTCCAGTGAAACACATTATTTAACACACATCAACTGTGTTGGAATCTCCAACGATTACAAAGATGCAAAAGGTGACTGCGCAGTTCTAAGCCTTTGGAAAGAAGACATATAGTGTTTCTGGAATTCTGCCACCAAAAAAATTGGGAAAGCTCAACAAATGCTATAAAATCAGAACAATCTCTTTTCAGAATCTGCCCCTTCTTGCCACGAAAATAGACATGTGCTGGCTACATGATTCTCAACATCCTGGTTCAAATAAGGATACTGCATATTACATATTCTTTACTATTTTGGAGTTGCCATGGCAGAGAGAAGAGATATTTTTGTTGACGGAATGTCTTTTGACAGAACTCCTTATTTTGGCCTTCTTGACTTTCTGACGCAGTTTTCAGATCTACTTTAAAACCCTGCCATGACTTTTGTAAAATTTAAAACTATCAACATTCCAACATCCTTGAAAGAATAGATGATGCATTATTAAATGTGTAAATAAGCAGATGCTTAGTAGTTAAAGATAAAGAGTTCAGCTGAAAAGAATAGATGAATTGTCAGAATTTTAATGAGCTCTTTAACGTTCAAAGTCCTTTTGGTCTTTTCTCAGCTTCCCTTTTTCTCTTTCTTTCCATTAACCTTTGTCTTCCAGTTATTTATTGCTGCCTTATCATTTAAAAATATAATTAGTGGATTAGATGAGTTCGGTTGTGGTATAATATACAAAAAAATTTTAGTGGCTTAAAATTTAAAAGTTTGCATTTTGTCACAAACTGTATATATTATGTTGGTCAGCTGGAGGTTTTTTTCCTGCATTGTCTCCCTCTGGGAATTAGGTTTTTGAAGTAGCAGGCTCCATGTGGAAAGGGGCTGACAAACTATGGCCTGTGGACCAAATTGGCCTGCTGCCTGATTTTGTCTGACCCAGGAGATAAGAACTTTTTTTTACATTTTCAAAGAGTCGAAAGCACTTTTTAAAAAAATAATACTTTGTGGCATGTGAAAATTACATGAATTCAAATTTCATTGTGCACAAAAGAAATATTTATGGAACACAGGCACAACCATTCATTTATATGTTGCTTGTGGCTATTTGGGCACTACAATGGCAAAGGTAAATAGTTACCACAGAGATCATTAGGCTGACAAAGCTTAAAATATTTATTATTTTGCTTTTTACATTTAAAAATTTCCCAACCCTTGAACTAGAGCTTTAGTGGCTGCCACAGTAGATAGTAAAAGAGAGCAAGCGCAAGGACCCGAGTTCGATCCCCAGTACCAAATAAAATAAGATAGTAAAAGAGAAAATGGCAAGTTGGGCACGAACTCTTAGGGCATCCACCAGAAGTGACACAGACTTTGGCTCACCTCTCATCATCCAAAGCAAATCACGGGTTACATTGAATTTGAGCAAGAGCCTAAGGAAATGCAAACCTGCCATGTCCCCAGGAAAAGAAATAAAAACATTTTATTTAGAACCATCACAATATTCTTTAAAAGATTTTTTAAAACATTAGTTACAAGGCAAATAGATTCTTTATTTTATAAATAACCCACTGGTTTGTTTGTTTGTTCATTTGTTTGTTTTCAGAAAAGACAGCAGAATAACAAGCATAACTCCTCTAAAATCAAACTCTGAAGATGCCACAGAAGTGATGCAGAGGTTGAGCAATCTCAAAACTTTGCACCAAAAGTACAGGAAGCTTTCAGGGAAAGAAGCAGAGGCCAGGGTGTGATGTAATAGGGAGAAGGGTGTTGTGAGAAAAGCCGCAACATAATGCAGAAGACTGGGATACAATTACAAGAGAAAGCTGGCAAAGCACTTCTAACGGTGCCCATTTATTTTCACAACACTACCTAAGGTGTTACTGCTCATCTCTTTGCCATAGTAAAATGGAGCCAGCCTAGACCCAGCAGGATGGAGAAGAATAACACCAGGGAAGCACAGGAGCTTACTGGACATTAGGAAGGAAAAACATTCTTACAGGCAGCCTGGACACTGAGCATTTTCATTTCTCACTTCTTCACCTTTTTTTCCTACCCCTTCTCCTACACATCTTCTGTTCCACCATACAATATAATCACAGTTGAAAGAGGCAGATCTTGAAAGAATCTGTGCCCAGGAAAGAGTCACTGGCATTGAACACTTGATGGGAGAGGAAAAAAGGAAGAGAGATCATGTAAATGAGTGGCCCAACCTGGAGATTCTCCATCATGAGAATCATGCTTTCTCCTTCACTTGGAGAAGTATAATGTAGGTCTTTTAAAATTACACAAAATAAGGAAGATATATACAAGAAAATGCAAATACACCACAGGTTGAAAAAACATTATAAAAAATTAAATCCCAACAAATATTTAAAACTAGTAATAAATTTAAAATTAAATTTTTAATAAATTAATAACAAAATAAATTTAGATACATATGAATCAAAGACCTATATAGACTCCACTGAAAGAAAAAAAAGTTCCAAGTACAAATCGTTTTACATGTATATGCTCCCCAAATTTCACGCAACAGGTTAGTCTTTCCTTGTACAAATCATTTCAAAGAACAACAACACCAAAAACAACTCTAACTTGTTTTGTTACTCTAAATCCAAATGAGAAAAAAATTTGAAAAAAGTGGTAATTTGAGTAGACCAAGAAAGAAATTTGATAAATTTAACATAAACATGCAGGAAAAGCTAAGAACAGCAGGAGTAGAATTTCATAAATATGATAAAGACATAAAAGCAACCTACAAAATAAGACAAATATTACAGTTAATGGGGGAATTTTAGCAGCATTACCTTGGGCTCCAGAATAAGAGAATAAATAGTATAATCACTGCTAGTATTCAAAATAATACTAGAAATCCTACCCCCAAAATAAGAAAAAATATAAATGGTGATTTTAAGAAAAGGAAGAGATTGTTAGAATGGATTAAAAAGCAATATTTGACTACTGCTTACAAAAGACAACTTTAAGCATAAACAGGTGAAAATAATTAGATAGAAAACGATATATCATGTAAAGAGTAATAAAGTATAAGAAGTCTAGTGAACCATATTATTTTCCCAAATAGACTTCAAGATCAAGACCATTATCAGAAATATATGTCATATTTGTTAAAAACTCAACTCATAAGGAACACATAATGATTATAATTATACCTAGTAACGTAGATTCAATAATCATAAAACCAAACTTGACAAAATTAAATGGAAATGTAAACAAAGCCATACTTGGAGACTGTAACATCTTTCTATCAGGAATCAAGGGAATAACTACATGAATTTAACAAAAACATGGAAGAGCAACAGTATCAACCTACTTGGCCTAAATATATTTATAGAACACTACACCCAACAAGAGCAGAAAACACATTATTTTCAAGTGCACATGAATCATTGACCAAAATAGAGCATATTCTGAGATCTTTAAAAGAAAAAAAGGCTGGGCATGGTAGCCTGCACCTGTAGTCCCAGCTAATCAGGAGACCAAGCAAGAGGACCACTTGACCATATTAGCCCATGAGTTCAAGCCAGCCTGAGCAACATAACATGACATTGTCTTAAAAGGCCTTAATAAATATCAAAGAAATTTAAAGGACTGAAAGCCTAAATAATGTTTGTTCTCTGACCACATGGGAAATGGGAGGGCAGGGGAATGGGGCAAAAATAAGAACCAAGATAAGTCATGAAAAGGTATAAGATCCTAATGATGAATGTAACTGTATTGTATACCTAAAATGTACCAATAAACTTAATGAAAAAAAAAGTGCATTCCTAAGGCTATCAGAAGTAACAACCTAAAGCTACTTTGTTAACAATGGTGTATGTGAGCCTCTTTTTCCTTTTCCTGCTACATGAAGAGAATGATTGAAATGACAGAAAGGCATTTCCCTATTTCCCTCCTTCAATATCCCCATCGCCACTTCTCAGAGTAAGCAAGGCCTGTTTATCGCATCTCTCCCCCATTCCTTCTCAGCCCCCATCCACCATCATCACAAAATTATCTCCTCATCCTTCACTTAAGGAACCCCTAAGATGACTGCCATTTGTTATTTAATCAGTAACTACCCCTGTGATGACATGATTCCTACTGGGGTTTTATACTTCAAGCTCTGAGCAGAGAGAATTCAGACACTAACATTATGCCCCACTCCACACTCACTAGGAAAAACTCATAAAGATCCACTTTCCTTAGTGTGCTCTTAGGCATCCTAATAAATCATTGTGCTTATTCTTCTGGGTTCTCTCATTTCTCGTAACAGCCCTTATTTATCAGTTGTTGTCAGAGACACACACACCTCACCACCGCTGCACCATTCCTTGAGCTACACAAAGGGCTGTTAACAGGCAGTGGACTGTCTGTGAGCCTGTCCCAGACCCACTGTGAGGGGGGCAGATGGGCAAACTCAGAGAAGACTTCGCTGTCCACATGCTGTACTTTCACTTTCACTCTGTAATCAGGGATACTATCAGATACTTGTGGATTCTCAAAACTCAGGAATCCCTGTGTATCTCAGAGGCTTAATACCTGCTTCCTTTCTCATTGTGACTTCCCGCCAAGTCTAGAAAGACTTGGATTTACATCTTACACACCCACACTTTAGTATACTTTTGGCTCAGCACTTGGTGAAGACCATCAAATGAAAAATACTGCCAACTAAAGTCTCTTATTCTTGCCATTTATATTTTTTCAGAAGAAATATTACAAGGATAATATTTATAAATGAATACAAATGATGTTTTTTGTCTACTGTTACCAGTAACCATTTTAATGAGATGAAATTTCCTCCTGACACACTGTTGGCACCTGCTGGTGTGCTTTCTCATGAACATCTATGTCTGGAGAAAAACAGACCCAAGTCCCTTCTCATCACCACAATGAAATTTCATTTGAAAGTTTGACAAATTACTTGAGGTTCCATTTCTATATCTCCAAAATTAAGACAGTAATTCTTACCTCACAGGGGGTCTGGGAAATTGTGGAGTGAATGTGAAGGCATAACTATATAATTTCAGATAATAAAATTTTAATTGGACTGATGATTCAATTCTCCCACTTGGGTGTCCTGATTTTCTTAGTTACAGCTCATTGATTATAAATGATACAAGATATATTAAAGTAGCTTAATAGAAATTGAGACACATTTATGGGAATGCTATGGTACCTTATTAAACACACACACACACACACACACACACACACACAATTGGAAAAACATCCAAGCTATGAAAGAGGACTTTCTGAGGGTCCACCCTTGCCCTTCCCTGACTGTGCACTTCCCCCAAGGCAAGAAGTTCAAGGTGTTAAGAATAATATATGTAAATGAATTGTATACCTAAAATGTACCAATAAAAGAACCAAAAACAAAAACAAAGAAACAAAAAAGATTTTCTGAACAAAACCTCAGTTGCCCATGAACTAGCACAAACAATCAACAAGTGGGATCTCTTCTTACTAAAAAGTTCCTGCACAGCAAGAGAAACCACCAGCAGTGTGAAGAGACAACCCACAATGTGGGAAAAAATTTTCACCAGCAGTCCCTCAGACAAAGGTCTACTATCTCAACTCTTTAAAGAACCTAAAAATATCAGACCTCACAAATTTAAAGACCCAGTCTAAAAATGGTCATCTCAAATGAACAGACATTTCTCACACAAAGAAGAAGAAATGGCAAATAAACATATGAAAAAAATGTTCAACATCACTGCTCATTCAAGAGATGCAAATGAAAACAATGCTGAGATTCCACCTCACCTCAGAAAGAATGGCTGCTATCAAGAAATCAACCAATAACAAATGCTGGTGGGGCTCTGGGGAAAGAGGAACACTGCTCCACTGCTGGTGGCAGTGTAGACTGGGGCAACCACTGTGGAAATCACTATGGAGATACCTCAAACAACTAGGACTGGAAGTCCCATTTGACCTCGCTATTCCCCTGCTGGGTATGTTCCCCAAAGAATTAAAAGAATCATACTCAGTGATATATGTGCACCCATGTTTATAGTAGCACACTTTGTAATAGCTAAAACTTAGAAACAGACCAAATGCCCATCAACTGGGGACTGGATAAAGAAAATGTGTGTTTTTAAAAATAAAACGGAATACTACTCAGTGATAAAAAATGAGAAATTAGAGACATTTATAGCTAAATGGATGCACATTGAGGCAATACTCCTAAGTGAAATAAATAGGACACACATGTGTAAATACCAAATAGTTTCTCTAGCGTGAGAAACTGAAAGCGTAAATAAGGACTAAAAGGTACAATAGATAATGTGAAATAGGAAGGAAAAGGGCAAAGGGGAAGGGGTAGGGGAAAGGAAAGAGGGGAATGGGATTAATATGAGAAAACTAGAAAAAGGAAACAAAATCTTTGTAAACAGGGAGGGATGGAGGGGTTGAAGGGAGGGCAGGGGAAGGAGGAAAAAATAAGAACCAAGAGAGATTATGTAAAGGTGCAAATTTCCAATGATGAATGTCATTGTATTGTATGTCTAAAATGTACCAATAAAAGGATATACAGTTAAAAAAATTTAAAAAAAGAAGGCTATGCCCTAGTTCCAGGCCAGCCAGCACTACAAAGTAAGACCCGGAATAAAAAAAAAAAAAAAAAAAAAAAAAAAAACAGGAGCAGATCTGCCCCCAGTGCAGAGGAGGTGAACCTTCTGGGCCACCATACCATTGCCCCCAACACCCATGAAGAGAGCTGTCCCCAACCCAAAGAGGTGAGTGACACCTGCTCCAGAAGAACAAACCCCCAAAACACCAGCTGAAATGAGAAGATACATAAACAAGTCACAAAACCAGACTTCCAGATCACCTAAAGCAACCCCAAAGGGAAACAAGATGGAACAATCTGATACTCAACCACCTAGACTCCCTGAAATGGCAACAAAAGAGGATCTGGAAAAAATGAAATCAGAAATAATTTCTCAAATAGCATCAGAGATTGTGTCCATAGTGCAAGACATGATTAACAAATCTAAAGAGGACACAGGTTAAAAAAAAATAGAGGAGCTGAGGAACATAATGGAATCCCAACATAGGAAACAAACGGAATCCATAAAACACATGCAAACAGATTTCCAGGAGATTAAAAACTCCATTGAAAGTTTACACAGCAGAATGAGCCAATGTGATGATAGAATTTCAGATATAGAAGAAAAGATGGCAATTAGTTTCCAGGAAAAGAAAAATTTCTTTAAAATAGTAAGGGACCACGAGACATCAATCCAGCAGCTGAGAGACAATGCAAAGAAGAATGACATAAGACTGATTGGAGTCAAGGAAGAAACAGGAGAGAGTGCAGATGACAAAAAAAACTGTTCACAAAAGTGATGGCAGAAAACTTCCTGAGCAGGGGAAAAGAACTTGACATATAGATAAGTGAGGCATAGAGGACTCCAACTAGGCTTAATCAAAAAAAATCTACACATAGGAATATAATAGTTAAGATTGTACAAAACCCAACAGAACAACAAAATTCTACAAGCAGTGAGAGAAAAGAAACAAATCACATGCAAAGGAAAGCCCATCAGAATCACAGCAGACTTCTCAACACAAGCTCTCAAGGCAAGAAGAGCTTGGAGTGACATATTTCAAGCCCTAAAGGAAATCAGCCTCTGACCCAGATTGATGTACCCTGCAAAACTATCTTTCAAAATTGATGGAGAAATAAGATACTTTCATGACAAAGAACACCTTAAGAACTTCATGAATACCAAACGAGCACTCTAAAAAACTTTAGACAATATCCTAGTAAAAGACAATGAGGATCACAACCCCAGGAAGCCCATCAGAATGAATCCATCAGGCATAACAAGAAATTAAAGCAAAGGGGCAAAATCCAACAAAAATAAAAAGTCATAACAATGACAAGTCAATATATATATCAGTTATAGCCATCAATATTAATGGTCTCAATTCACCAATCAAAAGAAATAGATTGGCAGAATGGGTCAAGAAGCAAGATGCAACACTATTCTGCATACAAGAAACACACTTAATTCAAAAAGAAACTCATAGACTGAATGTTAAAGGGAGGAAAACAATACTCCATGTGACAGAAACCCCCCAAAAAGCAGGAGTAGCTAAACTCTTAGCAGATCAAGTGGATTTCAAACCAACACTGAGTAAGAGAGACAAAGAAGGATACTACATCCTTGTAAAAGTAATAATCCAAGAGGAAGAGATGACAATCATAAACATATATGGGGGCAGTGAAACTTAGCCGGTCCCAGCACCTGGAAGGAAGCTCCCCACCTCCATCCCAGGTTCCTAGGGCAGTGAAGCTCAGCCAGTCCCAGCACCCAGAAGGAAGCTCCCCACCTCCATCCCAGGCTCCTAGGGCAGAGAAGCTCAGCGGGTTACAGTGCATGGAAGGAAGCTCCCCACCTCCATCCCAGGCTCCTAGGGCAGTGAAGCTCAGCTGGTCCCAGCACCTGGAAGGAAGCTCCCCTGCTGCCATCCCAAGCTCCAAGGGCATAGAAGGTGAGCCGCATGGGTGCCAGAAGTACCCTCCCCACCCCCCTTGGAAATAAGAAGACACATAAACAAGCCTCAAAAACAAACTTCCAGATCACCTACAGCAACCCCAAAGGGAAACGAGATGGAACACTATGATACTCAACAACCTGGACTCTCTCAACTGGCAACAAAAGAGGATCTGGGAAAAATGAAATCAGAAACAATTACTCAGATAACAGCAAAGATTGTGCTCATGGTGCAAGACATGATTAATAAATCTAGAGAGGACACAGATAAAAAAACAGAGGATCTGAGGAACATGATGGAATCCCAACATAGGAAACAAATGGAATCCATAAAACAGATACAAACGGATTTCCAAGAGATTAAAAACTCCATCAAAAATCTGCACAGCAGAATGAACCAATGTGAGGATAGAATTTCAGATATAGAAGATAAGATTGCAATTACTGACCAGGAAAAGAAAAATTGTTTTAAAATTGTAAGGGAACATGAGAAATCAATCCAGCAGCTGCTAGACAATGCAAAGAAGAATAACATAAGACTAATTGGAGTCAATGAAGAAACAGGAGAGAGTGCAGATGACATAAAAAAACTGTTCACAGAAGTGATGGCAGAAAACTTCCCAAGCAGGGGGAAAGAACTTGACATACAGATAAATGAGGCATATAGGACTCCAACTAGGCTTGATCAAAAAAAGTCTACACATAGGCATATAATAGTTAGGATTCCAGAAATCCAACAAAAGAACAAAATTCTACAAGTAGTGAGAGAAAAGAAACAAATCACATACAAAGGAAAACCCATCAGAATCACAGCAGACTTCTCCATGCAAACCCTCAAGGCAAGAAGAGCTTGGAGTGATGTATTTCAAGCCCTAAAGGAAAACAGCCTCCAACCCAGATTGATGTACCCTGCAAATCTATATTTCAAAATTGATGGAGAAATAAGATACTTTCATGATAAAGAGCACCTCAGGAACTTCATGAATACCAAACCGGCACTCCAAAAAATTTTAGACAATACCCTAGGAAAAGACAAGGAAGATCACAACCCCAGGAAACCCAGCCGAATGACTCCATTGGGCGTGACAAATTAAACACAAAGGGGAAGAATCCAACAAAAAGAAAAAGTCATGACAAGGCTTTTAAAACTTTTAACTTTATCTCCCTAATGAGTGTATAATTCAATCTTATTATTGTACTGATTAGTATTTTTCTGATTCTAGAGTTGCACACCATTCCTTGTGCTATACTGGCTATTTATCATCTTCTTATGTCTACATTTTAATTGGATTGTCTATTAATGAGTTCTAAGAATTCTTTATATATTCTGTTCATAGGCTATATGCATTGTAAATATGGTCTGTTTAAGGACTACTTTTCATTTTAATTATGTCATTTAAAGTTCTAAATTTTGATGGAATATCATCAATTTTTTTTCTTTTATACATCATGGGTTTTGTATCCTAGGTAGTTCTTGCCTACCCTGAATTCATTAATATTTTCCCTTATAATTTCTTCTTAAAGTTTTATACTTTTAGGTTTTCTTATTTAGGTTCATAGATCCCTTCAAGTTATTTTCATGTATGGAAAAAAAGGGTTGAGGTTAATTTTTTATATATGGATACCAGGTGTTCTAGTGCCGATTGCTGAAGACACTATCTCTTCCTCGGCTCTTGAATTGAGTTTATATTCTATAAAATGCTAATATTAAATAATCTTTCAAAACTCAGTGGACCATATATGTGTGGTTCTATTTCTAGATTCTCTGTTTTATTCAAATGATCTATATGTCTTTCCTTACACCAACACTGCCTTGATTACTGTAGCTTTAGAAGAGTCTTAAAATTGGGCGCTAAACATTTTCCAACACTGTTTTTGTTTTTGTTTTTGGCTTTTCT
Organism: Heterocephalus glaber; assembly: GCF_053883595.1. Taxonomy (NCBI): domain Eukaryota; kingdom Metazoa; phylum Chordata; class Mammalia; order Rodentia; family Bathyergidae; genus Heterocephalus; species Heterocephalus glaber. Next base: position 10,983,452 of record NW_028258356.1, on the reverse strand, counting down.
GGGTCCTTTGAACTCCTACATAACTTTAAAATTTCAATATCCAGTTCTTCATTTATAGCAAGTATGCACAGACCTGAATTTTTATATATACCTTGTGTTTTCTAATCCTGCTAAATTCAACTACAAGTTCTAGGAGCTCCTAGAGATTTCTTTGTATTTTCTCTGTAGATGATCATTTCATCTACATATAAAGATTTTGCTTCTGCCTTGCCAATCCTATCCTAGTTATGTCATTTTATTGCCAGACTATTTTGGTTTAGATCTATATTTCAAAGTCTAATGGACAGATGAAAAGTAGGCATATCTGCCCTTGTTCCCCACTTTAGGGAGAAAGCTTTGTATCTTCTCCATTCATATAAGGCATTTTTCCTGGAAGTATGGAGTACATGTCTTTAATCTGTTGAGAAGGTTCTGTTCTACTTCTAGTCTCCTGATAGCTTTTACCATGAAGGGCTGTGGAATTCAGTTCAATACTTTTTCTCCAACTAGTAACAGGATCATATGGCTTTTTCCTTTCCTCTGTTAAAATGATGACTTTTGGGGATGGATCTTCCAATGCTGAACCAACACTGCCATCCCTATAACAAAACCACTTTCTACATCCTGCCAGATCTGACTTCTAAGAGTTTGCTTTGTTAAACAAATTTCTATCTGTATTCATACTTTTTTCTTCTATTATCTTTATCCAGTTTTAGGATTAGCACAATGTTGATTTCCTAAAATGAGAGGATAAGTGTTCCTTCTTTTTTCTGTTTTAATTGCTTGATATAATTTATCAGTTAAAATGTTTATGAGCCTGCTGTTGTCATATAGGTAGGTTTTCAAGCTAGGAATATACTTTCTTTAATAGGTGCTATTCAACTTTTATATTTCCTCCAGAGTTAGTTTCATTAATTTGTCTTCTAAGTTACTTCTTATAAGTTGTCAAATTTATTTCAAAAAGATTTTTGTAATATGCTTTCTATATCCTTTTAAATTCTGTAAAATCTGTGATAATGTCTCCTAGATCTTAATATTGTAATTTAAAAAATGTATAACTGATATTGTGTAAGAGGAAGAAAAGGTCTAAAAGAGCAGGGGAATTGGGAGGGGTAGGGGAAGGGAAAACAGGAAAGGAAAAAATATGAGAAGACAAAAAAAATGGAAACAAGGTCTTTGCAAATAGGGAAGGGTGGAGGGGGTGAAGGGAGGGCAAGGAAAGGGGGAAAAAAATAAGAACCAAGAGACTCATGTAATGGTACAAGATCCCAATGATGAATGTAACTACATTGTATACCTAAAATGTACCAATAAAGTTAATGGGGAAAAAATAAATAAATAAATAAATAAACAAACATATATGCACCAAACACTAGTGCACCCACCTATATAAAACAAATACTCACCTGTTGTGCAAGCACAAGGACCTGAGTTCAATCCCCAGTACCAAAAAAAAAAAAAAATACTAATGGACATGAAAGATCAGATAAGCATTAATACAATAGTAGTAAGGGACCTCAGTATCCCACTGTCAGAAATAGACAAACTAGACAAAAAATAAGCAATGACGTACTAGAACTCAATCAAACTCTTGAACAAATGAACTTAACAGATGTTTACAGAGCATTCCAATTCCAAAAATAAGACTACACATTCTTTCAGCTGCACACGGGTCGTTCTCTAAAATAGACCACATACTTGCTCATAGAACATGTACTTAACTAAGTAAGTGCAAAGCAATTGAAGTTATCCCCTGTATATTATCAGACTATAGTGCAATAAAATTGCAGATCAATAGCATAAGAAACCACGAAACCCCCACATACACGTGGAAATTGAATAACACTCTCCTGAACAACCAATGGGTCACAGAGGAAATTAAAGAAGAAATCAGACAGTTTCTAGAATTAAATAATGCCAATGTAACATACAGGAATCTATGGGATACAATGAAAGCAGTCTTATGGAGGAAATTCATAGAAGTGAATACTCATACTATGAAAACAGAGCAAGCCCAATTAAACAACCTGATGCTGAACCTCCAGTTTCTAGAAAAAGAAGAGTAGGGCAAACCCAAAGCTCATACGAGGGAGGAATTATAAAGATCAGAGCAGAAATCAATGTAATGGAGACTAAGAGAATGATACAAAAAATCAATTAAGCCAAGAGTTGGTTCTTCAAAAGAATAAACAAAATTGACACACCCTTATCCAAACTTATCAGAAAAAGGAAAGAAAAAGCCCAAATCCATGCAATTAGTAATAAAAAGAATGAAATTACAATGGACCAAGCAGAAATCAAGAGGATAATGAATACCTACTTCCAGAACCTATATGCCAATAAGATGGAAAACACAGAAGAAATGGACAGATTCCTAGATACATATGAATTACCAAAGTTGAATGAAGACCTAAAACTTCTAAACAACCCAATATCAATCAATGAAATTGAAAATGTAATTAAAAACTTATCAACTAAGAAAAGCCTGGGTCCTGATGGCTTCACTGCTGAATTCTACAAGACATTTAGAGAGGAACTACTCCCACTACTGTTTAAACTCTTCAATGAAATTGAAGGGGAAGTAATACTCCCAAATTAATTCCTGGAAACAAGCATCACCTTGATGCCCAAAGCAGAGAAAGACCCAACTGAAAAAGAGAACTATAGGCCAATATTACTAATGAATATAGATGGAAAAATCCTTAATAAGATACTGGCAAATAGAATGCAGAAGATCATCAAGAAGATCATACACCCTGACCAAGTGGGATTATCCCAGGGATGCAGGAATGATTCAACATATGCAAATCAATCAATGTAATACACTGTATTAATAGAGCCCAGGACAAAAACCATATAATCATCTCAACAGAGGTAGAAAAAGCATTTGACAAAATCCAACACGCATTTATGATAAAAACTTACAAAAAATTGCAATAGATGGTCTCTACCTCAATCTGATAAAAGCCATCTATGAAAAGCCAGCAGCCAATATCATATTAAATGGTCAAAAACTGAAATTCTTCACTCTAAAATCAGGAACAAGACAGGGATGTCCACTATCACCACTCCTGCTCAATATAGTCTTGGAAATATTAGCCACAACAATTAGACAAGAGAAAGAAATAAAAGGAATAGAGACAGGAAACAAAAAAGTTGAATTGTCATTATTTGCAAATGACATGATACTCTATATAGAAGACCCCAAGAACTCCACCAGAAGTCTTCTAGACTTAATAACCCAATTCAATAAAGTAGCTGGATATAAGGTCAACATACAAAAATCAATAGCTTTCCTCTACATGAACAACAGACTCACTGAGAGAGAAATAGGGCAAACAATTCCTTTCAAAATAGCATCCAAAAAACTGAAATGCCTAGGAATCAACCTAACAAAAGAAACCAAAGATCTCTTCTCTGAAAACTATAGCACTCTGAAAAGAGAGATTGAAGATGATATCAGAAAATGGAAAGACATCCCTTGCTCCTGGGTAGGAAGAATCAACATAGTGAAAATGGTCATACTTCCAAAATTGCTATATAGATTCAATGCAATCACAATTGAAATTCTAGCAGCATACTTCACAGACCTTGAGAAAAAAAATCCAAAATTCATTTGGAACAAGAAGAGACCTAGAGTAGGAAAAGCAATTCTAGGCAACAGAGACATGGCAGTGGTTATCACAATCCCCAATATGAAACTATACTACAAAGCTACTGTGATAAAAACAGCAGAGTACTGGCAAAGAAACAGACCTGAGGAGCAGTGGAACAGATTAAAAAGTGCAGAAACAACTCCAGACACATTTAGCCACCTCATCTTCAACAAAGGAGCCAAACACTCTCACTGGACGAAAGATAGCCTCTTTAAGAAATGGTGCTGGAAAAATTGGATTTCAACTTGCCAAAGATTAAAACTAGACCTATATCTCTCACCATGCACTAAACTAAAATCGAAATGTATGAAAGATCTAAATATTAAAACAGAAACGCTGAACTAGCTGGAACAGATGTTAGGAAGAACTCTTAAAGACATTGGTGGGATCTCTTCTTATTAAAAAGCTTCTGCACTGGAAGAGAAATCACCAGCAGTGTGAAGAGACAACCCACAATGTGGGAAAAAATTTTCACCTGCTGTTTCTCAGGCAAAGGTCTACTATCTAGAATCTGTAAAGAACTTAAAAATATCAGACCTCCAAATTTTAAAAACTCAATCCAACAATGGGCATCTGAAATGAACAGATATTTCTCAAACAAAGAAGTAGAAACAGCAAATAAACATATGAAAAAATGTTTAGTATCACTGGTCATTCGAGAGATGCAAATGAAAACAATGCTGAGATTCCACCTCACTCCAGAAAGAATGACTGCTATCATGAAATCAACCAATAACAAATGCTGGCGGGGCTGTGGGAGTGTAGACTGGTGCAACCACTGTGGAAATCAGTATGGAGATACCTCAAAGAACTAGGACTGGAAGTCCCAATTGACCCAGCTATTTCCCTGCTGGGTATCTTCCCCAAAGAATTAAAAGAATCATATCACAATGACATATGTGCACCCATGTTCATAGCAGCACAATTTATAATACCTAAAACTTGGAAGCAGCCCAATTGCCCATCAGCTGGAGACTGGATAAAGAAAATGTGGGGGGTTTTTATAAAATAGAGTACTACTCAGCCATAAAAAGTGAGAAATTAAAGACATAGCTAAATGGATGCATATTGAGGCGATACACTTAAGTGAAATAAATGAGACACACATGTGTAAATACCAATGTTTCTCTAGTGTGAGAAACTGAAAGTGTAAATAAGGACTAAAAGGTATAATAGATAATGTGAAATAGGAAGAAAAGGGGCAAAGGGGAAGTGGGAGGGTAGGGGAATGGAAAGAAGGGAATGGAATTAATATGAGAAAGTGAACAAATGGAAACAAAGTCTTTGTAAATAGGGAGGGATAGAAGGGTTGAAGGGAGGGCAGAGAAATGGGGAAAAATGAGAACCAAGAGAGATTATGTAAAGGTGCAAATTTCCAATTATGAATGTCATTATATTGTATGCCGAAAATGTACTAATAAAATTAATTTCAAAAAAAAGAAAAGAAAAAGAAAAATGTACCCTTCCAGAGTCCATGTAACCCCCTCTAGACCTTGTTCTGGCACTTCAAGAATTTAGGGTTCTCTGTTCCCAGTGCACTTGAGTCTGTTTCCAGAGCTGCACCAGACTCCTTCCTGGGGCCTTCTTCTCAAGGTCCAACTGCTCCACACATGCACCTCTCTGCTCCCAAATTATGGTAAAGTGGTAGCTGTATGTGGAGATTGTGGGTGATGCTTAGACAAGATCCTGAGGTGTCCATGCACAAGCAATGTGTGGCTCTTACTGGTACTTGATGCCCTTCTATCTTCCTCAGATCACTTTCTATTGTAGAATTCTGAGCAGTCCCAGGGTTTTAAATTTTCAAACTTCACCTCACAGGTGGTTATAAAGTATATTAGTCAAGAAAGAAAAAATAGGGTATATATTGTGTGTTTCCTTAATTTGTGCCTTTCAAATGTTTAGAAACACATCACAAGACACAATTTGTATTGTTATTGATAGTTCCCATTAAATAGGATAAGAGAACCCTTCTTTCACAAAGGCAGGATGCCCCAGCATAACAAGCAATAGGCTCGGTCACAGATAAAGAACAAACTCCTTTCAGCCCTAACTTCCTGGGAGAGAATCTGATTGGCTCAGCTTAGTTTGGAGGTCTGATCCTTGGTCCAATCAAGAACATTGAAAGTGGCTCTCTTCATAGAAATAATAGGATCAAGACATCTCTCTGGTAATATAGGAAATTCTCAGAGAAATTTAATTGGTTGGATACATATATAAAATAAATGCGATTTTCAGATAGAATAATCCAAGTATTATTGCTCTTGCTTCAACTGGGAAAAAAAGTATAACCAGTTATAAGATAAATTATACCATGTTTTGTTAGTATTTTTCACAGTTAGCTTTAATATGAACAATTAACATAAAGGAAGTTTCTGTCAAAGAGAAACTAAAATCTTCTTAATGTGATTCTCATGTTTTAAGAAGGCATAAGTGTACTAATCAGGTCCAATACTTGTCTCCTTATTGTCTCACATGGACTTGTTTTTCCCAGTTTCCTTTGTTAAAAAAAAAAGTAACAAACCTAATAAGGAATACAAGGTTTCATTAGAAAGCACTTGCCAAGCCTTCTAGCTATAGCAGAATGAACACAGTTCATAATTCGGAACTCCTAACAATCCTATTTGAAAAAATGCAAAGGACTAGTGTTTGCTTTGGATACAAGAAAAGCATGTAGAGTAACACTGTATCAGTAAGATTATCTCCATGTATCAGTATCAAATATGGAAGGCATAACAAAGTATATTTTCAACCTTTCCTGAAAAAAAGAAAGCTTCACCAAAAGAAGAAAAAAGACAGACATTGTTACCATTTCTGTTTCGTATGTTTCTTCACCTCAAACAACCCAGTGTTACCGTTTATACTTAAACTGAAAGGCCCATCCATTATTCCCAAGTCTGAAGCTTCATTTCTCCCACAATTTATGCTGACAAACTTCTGCTGATTTCATTTGGCTCCCCAGACAATGTATAACCATCCAGAAGACATCCACAGTTCTAAACAAAGGCATTCTTTGATCAGGAGCAAGACTCCTTAATTCTATAGACAAGCAGGGGCTTATGGGAAGTAATCTAGCTGCAATGAGTACTAAAAATGCTGTTTCTTTGGTTTTGTTTTTTGAGACGGGTCTCAATATGTAGTTAATATGTGATTAAGCTGGATTTGAACCCATTACGTAACCCATGCTGGTGTCAAATTTACAGCAATCTTCCTGCCTCAGTCTCCTGAGTGCTGGGATTACAGGCATGTCACCATGTCCATCTTAGAAATTTGATCTCAAAATATCTTTGATTGTGTATGTAATTAAATAACATTTAAATACCATGAATTCCCACAACAGTTTTTCAATTTAAATATAAAAATTTTTCAGCACAGAAGTTTAAATAGTAGCAAGATAGAATTTTGACACATTGTACATTTTGACAATTTATTTTAATTATTTTTAAATTTTATTTAATACTTATCTCATTCTTTCAAGTATAAAAAATATGTGATTTATGCAACAATCATTCATTCTTTAAAATGTGAAGCCTTTATCAAACATTTTACTCCTTGAATTCATATTTCCTTTTCACCACCTTACAGAATTGTATGTTAATGTAATAATTTTGTGCTTTGAGCCTCACATTGATCATCTCCATCATATTGTCATATTTATTTATGATAAAACAATGAATACAAATTGAAATTAAATTAATTTTCCCCTATTACCAAGTGTTTCATTAAAAGTCTAAGTGTCTCGCTGGGGATTTAACGCAGTGGTTCTGCCGCCTGCTTTGCAAGCACAAGGTCCTGAGTTCAATCCCCGGTACCAAAAAAAAGTCTAAGAGTTTCATTAAAAGTCAACTCCTTATTATTATTAGTCATTGATGGTTGCAAACATTATTAAAGTGTTGCACATTCACAGTATGATAATCCTGGAGATAGGGAAGATAGCAGGCCTTTTGTAGTCAAGTAGAAGGAGGACAGTCATGAAGAAACAAAGGCAGCAAAGGAGAAGTAAAATGACTTTTGTCCATGAGGAAATCCTCAGGAACATCAGTTATTAGAAAGAATAGATTCAAAAGCTTAATACCACCCCCCTTAACATTATGTGTGTCTAAGTACCCCCTGGGAAATCTTCCTCTCACCCAGATATGTGCTTATTTTGCTTTGAAAATCTAGATGAATTGACTTAAAACTACAATTGTACAGTACATAAGAAAACTATTGTTATTTATATTATTTGTTTCATCCAAAAAAACTAAAACTTTCTGAAGATGCTTTTATTGGACACTGAAGAAAGTCTATGTGAAACTATTATCATTTTTAGTTAGACATGTTTGGGAGGGAGTTGGTAGAGATTAATGAGGAACTAAAGCAGTCTTCTTGCCACCTCTACTGCTTATAGTTACACCTTGTCATTTCTTTGATTTGGCCTGCACCAGCAGTTGGTTCTTTCAGCCTTCCCGAAGCCCTAAACTACTCAATTTGCCCACTTAAATTTCTGGCCACTGGTGGAAAGACCTTACTTAGGAAAAACTATATTCTCTTCCATCTTTGTTTGCAAATTATATTCAGTATAGCCCACATCTGTCTTGAAAAGTTTACTGAAAGAAGCAGTTGATACATTCCAACATCTTGAAATGTTTTAATCTTTTTTCTTAAAGTGGTGGTCTCCATGGAATTTTTTGTTTTCTGAGTTACTGCAGATAACAGCTTTTCACATATTTTCTCACCGTCTAAGAAGGTTAGTCACTGTACTTTCCAGATGGTAATAACTGTGTTGTTGTATCCAATACCTGAGTCCTTAGCTAATGTCCACTCTTAGGTTCAAAAAACCTGGTTTTTTAGGATACAGGTTCAATCACTATAATAAATCCCGAAGTGAAAATAGTTTTAACAAAATGGTTTTGTCTAGGTGAGAAGAAGTTTAAGAAATGTCACTCAATGGAAGACCATATGCCCCAGCTAAAATGTCAACCTCACAGAAAGGAGGGAAGGGTTGGATGTTGGAAGACAAATAGCAGATTATTTGCTGGGTTCCTTACCTATACAATACCAAAAACAGTCTCTTAGTCTACTCCTCTAAATTCACTACAGTTTCAGTTGCTGACACTTTTTCAGGCCATGTGATACTGTCTGTCCAGTGGTTGCTTTATGGATGAGAATTACCTTTCAAATAACAATTCAAACTATGTTTCATAGCTATAATTCACATCGAAAGAATGGTGGAGAGTAAATAGATTAGTATTGTCTCAAAAGAACCATTCTTTTCTTTAAAAGACACAAGAAAAATACCCATTTTTCTTGAGCTTTTCTTTGTTTTAAACTTTACATCCAGAAAGCCATTCTTTCTTTCCTGCTGCTTCCTTTTATCTTTCCTGCCTTTTCCCCTTTCTAAGGTTTGTATCTAATAGCCTTAAAGTTCTTTATTCATACCAGAAACTTTCATGTCGTATCCTACTTAACCCATACAACAATTCTATAAGGTAGATAGTATGATCTGCAGTCTACATATGAGAAAATTGAAGCTCAAAGGAATTTATTCAATGAGCTCAAGATCACTTCGGTAAATTATATAATCATTTACATTTCTCCACTGTGCTATGCTAGTGGCTTGTTAGAAACTTCCTGCAAGTTCATATAGCTCTGTCTAGGACAGAGTGAAATGCCTAAATAGGCGGTTTGCTTGTTTGTAAGAATATCAAACATTGCAATCCAACAGGTCAGAGAAACACTTAAGTGCAGCTGGTGTAAAGATCAGCTTTAAGTGGCATGAAAGGTACTGCTTGCTGTGACCCTAAATAGATACATTCCTTCTTCCTTCATAACAAGTCACAATTTAGCTGGGCACAAAACTCATCAACTTCCTTGTACCAAAGTATGACCAGTATAAGCACAATTTTTTTGTATGCCATATAGAAAGTATTCTCAAAGGAAAGAGGCATAATCTTCTTCCTTCACTACTTTTGTGGGTTGGAATGGACCCATGAGGTTAAAATCTCTTATGAATTAAAATGTTATCAAAAAAGATATATTGAAGTCCTACCCTCTGCTGCCTATATGTGTGACCTTATGTGGAAATAAGTCTCTACAGATTTAATTAAGATGAGGTCATTAGAGTGAGCCCTAATCCTATTTGACTGGAAGTGCAAGAGGAAAATTTAAACACACACACACACACACACACACACACACACACACAGTATGTCATGTAAAGACGCATGGGGCAAAGGGAAGATGATATAGAGACACGCAGAAAGATGGTTGCAGGATGACAAAAGCAGTAATCACAGTGACATACCTAAAAGCCAAACAACAGCCAGGAATGCCAGCAAACAGGGAAACCTAGAAGCAACAAGAAAGGATATTTCCCTACAACTTTCTGAGAAAGTATAACCATACTAACTCATTGATTTTGGACTTTTATCCTCCAGTACTGTGAGACAATAAATTGCCTACTTTGTCGGGGAGGGCGGTTTTGGCAGACCTAGGAAATAATACAAAAACCAAGCATCCATCTTGGATCATGAGATGGCTTGTATGGATCTTAGAACACAAAATCAAAGAAGCCTGGGGCCTTGATGACTTCAGAGAGTAGAGTTCTGGGCTATGTTTCTGTCTTTGGAGATTTACATTACAGAGAAACAAATTTGAACCCTGAAACAACTGTTTCTTGGAGTCTCTGTTACTCACTGATGAAGGTAACTCTGATACAAGTCATACACATCTTCTGCTATGTGTTTCTGCAAATGACTGCAGGGTATAATACTTGACTACATTGATATTCTGGTTTCCCACCTCATTTTCTTAGCAAAAGTAGTTGGAAATGTAATGATGTTAATTATATGTTTTGTCCTTGCCAAGGAAAACAATACAATTAAGTTAGCTCTCTAGGATTGCAAAAAACTAATGGCAAATGCCTCCAGGGCTGAAATCATAAGTTATTAGAATTTAAAATGACAGTATTGTAGTATGGTAGGTAAAAGTACAGACTGTGACATAAAATAATCCTGGAATCCCACTCTACCTCTGCTGCATAATAGCTACTTACATGATTCTGAAGGTTTCTCGTGTGTAAAATAGGTGACAAAGGTAGCGTGTTAATGGATTTCTGACTGGAGAATGGAAAACATGAAAAAAAAATGATAATGATCTTATGGGATTGTTGAAGTGCTTGTAACAGAAACACACATACAGTGCTTAATAATATTCTAGATACTGAAAGTCCCTCCTCACCTTGTCAAAGCTTTGGCACATGTAGTTCCATTTCCATGGTGCTTTCTTAACACCATCCCCAGCAAAAATATACTCTTTGTATGCTTAATTTACATTCACTCATGTGTGTGTATATGCATATGTATGTGTGCATGTGTACATATATGCACACACACACACAGTCCTGGGGATTGAACCCAGGACTTTCACACTGAGCTATATCCCAGCACTTTATTATTTTTTTTTTTGAGACAGGGTTTCACTAAGTTGGTCAGGATGGGCTTGAACTTGCAGTCCTCAGGTTCAGCACCCCCAGAGTGCTGGAATTACAGGCATGTACCACTATACCCGGGGTATATTCACCCTCACTTCAGAGTTCATTGCTTCAAAAAAATCCCCATTGCAGTCTCCCCTAGAACTAAGTCTCATATCATTCTATGATGTTTAATCATGGTTTTTAGTACATTTTACCTGGGATAATTCTTTGTGTTATTTTTGCTTGATTTCTGTCATCTAGGCCAACACTATTCAAAGCGTGGGTATACTGACCAGTGCTGGTCTGCAAACTGTTACTCATCCACTAGGAGATAAATACAAAAACTAAGATTATTTAGAAACTTTTACAGCACTTTGACACGGGATTCTAAACTTGCTTTTTGTATGTTTTGATGTTTTTATTTTGTTTTTCTTGTAACTTTTTTGTTTTTTGTTTTGCATTTGAGGGGTTTTTTTGGTACTGGGGATAGAACTCGGGTCCTTGCGCTTGCAAGGCAGGTGGCAGAACCACTTAGTTAAATCCCTGACCCTTAATTTTTTTATTATAACCTTATAAAAGTATCTGTCATAATAGACATTTTAAAACACTCTTAAACTAATTTTCATTACAGATATTTCAAGAACCATGGTTCTGGACCAAGGTTTTTCTGTAAAAGGGGAAAATACTAAAATTCTGGGCTTTTCAGGCTACATACTCTCCATTGCAACTATTAACTCTGTCCATTTAGCAAAAAAGCATCCACAGCATGAAGCATCAATGCTTAAATGAATAAACATGGCTGTGTTTCAATAAAACTTTATACTCCATAACAGATGATGAGCTAAAAGCAATACTAGGCAATAAAGACAAGGTAGGGGGTATCACAATCCCCAACCTACAAAGCCACTGTGATAAAAAAGCAGGGTACTAGCAAAGAAACAGACCCAAGGATCAGTGGAATAGATTAGAAGATACAGAAACAACTCCAGACACACTCAGTCACCTCATTTTCAAAAAAGGAGCCAAACACCCTCACTATATGAAAGATAGCCTCTTTAAGAAATGGTGCTGAAAAAATTTGGTTTCAACTTGCCAAAGATTAAAACTAGACCTATATCTCTCACCATGCACTAAACTAAAATTGAAATGGATGAAAGATCTAAATATTAAAACAGAAACCCTGAACTGGCTGGAACAGAGGTTAGGAAGAAGTCTTGAAGACATTGGTGTAGGAAAAGATTTTATGAACAAAACCTCAGTTGCCCACGAACTAGCACAAATGATCAACAAGTGAGATCTCTTCTTATTAAAAAGCTTCTGCACAGCAAAGAAACCACCAACAGTGTGAAGAGACAACCCACAATGTGGGAAAAAATTTTCACCTGCTGTTTCTCAGACAAAGGTCTACTATCTGGAATATATAAAGAACTTTAAAAATCAGACCCAAATTTGAAGACTAAATCCAAAAATGGTCATCTGAAATGAACAGACATTTCTCAGACAAAGAAGTAGAAATGGCAAATAAACATTTGAAAAAATGTTCAACATCATTGGTCATTCGAGATGCACAAATGAAAACAACGCTGATATTCCATCTCACTCCAGAAAGAATGGCTGCTATCATGAAATCAACCAATGACAAATGCTGGCAGGGTTGTGAGGAGCAAGGAACCCTGCTCCACTGCTGGTGAGAGGGTAGACTGGTGCAACCACTGTGGAAATCAGTATGAAGATACCTCAAAGAACTAGGACAGGAAGTCCCATTTAACCCAGCTATTTCCCTGCTGGGTATCTTCCCCAAAGAATTAAAAGAATCATACCACAGTGATATATATATATGTACCCATGTTCATAGCAGCACAATTCGTGATAGCTAAAACTTGGAAACAGCCCAATTGCCCATCAACTGGGGACTGGATAAAGAAAATGTGTGGGTTTTTTTTTATAAAATGGAGTACTACTCAGCCTTAAAAATGAGAAATTGGAGACATTTATAGCTAAATGGATGCACATTAAGGAGATACTCTTAAGTGAAATAAATAGGGCACACATGTGTAAATACCAAATAGTTTCTCTAGAGTGAGAAACTGAAAGTGTAAATAAGGACTAAAAGGTATAATAGATAATGTGAAATAGGAAGAAAATGTACAAAGGGGAAGGGAAAATGGGAGGGGTAGGGGAAAAGAAAGAAGGGAATGGAATTAATATGAGAAAAAGGAAAAATGGAAATAAAGTCTTTGTAGATAGGGAGGGTTGATGAGGTTGAAGGAAGGCCAGGGGAATGGGGAAAAATAAGAACCAAGATAGATTATGAAATGGTGCAAACTTCCAATGACGAATGTCATTATATTGTATACCTTAAATGTGCCAATAGAATTATTTTTAAAAAACAGACAATGAGCTAGAGTTGACTCATGAGCTGTAGTTTGACTACAGCTGTTATAGGCCATAATCTTTCAATGGGGCAAATGTCTCATTTGTTTTATTTTTCATTGTTTTCCCAGAGCCTACCATATCCCTCATCTAATAGATACTCAGTAAATATTTGTTAAAATGTGAATAGTGCACTCTCTGATACAGTTGCAGCACTTGCTTGAAGTGACACGGAGGTCATATGTCCAAGGTCACCAAAGCCATAGATGACCATAAGAATGATTTTAACTGCCTGGATAGCAAGATGAAAACCATAAATGTTCCAGAAATGAAACACAGTCTGGGAAGCAAAGGTAATAACCACTTGCTTAAAAAAGAAAAGAAGATGTAGGTAATTGGTGAGGTTTCAAAGATGCTGTGAAGGTCTGGAAGGAATGAAGATAGGAAATAAAAGGAGAACAAAAACAGATTGCTTAGTTGAGGTTGTGTGCGAGAGGCAGCATACATGAAAGGTGGCAATGACCCAGAGGGCAGCCATTTCCTCTGTTTAAAAGCCTTGGATGATAGCTTCAGAAAAAGACAGACTACAAATTTGTTTTGAGGTAGCTCTGACCCTACAGAGTAGACATCATGTGCAAAGCTTACCCTTTTGAGGAGAAAATGTTTATAAAAAAGGAGCTATCATTAAAACTAAAGGTGGCGGACATGTCCAAAGAACATTGAGGGGATTTTATCCCTTTGGAGAATTCATGATGGATGAATGTATAGTGATCATAGTTCTTGGGAAATAGAACACTATCAGAATGACAGTGATATTATGAGGCATGTTAGAAGCCTTGTAAAGAGTTTTCAGCAGGGAAAGTGGTTATTTCCACATGAACTCTTTCCAAAGGGCTTGATTCAATGATGTAAAAATCAGATTGTAGAGGAAGCTCCCCCACCACCATTCCATGTTCCTAGGGCAGAGAAGGTGAGCTGCACGGGCACCAGAAGCACCCCCCCATCCTGGAAATGAGAAGGCATGTAAACAAGTCTCAAAAACAGACTTCTGGATCACCTACAGCAACCCCAAAGGGAAACAAGATGGAACAATCTGATACTCAACCACCTGGACTCCCTGAAATGGCAACAAAAGAGATCTGGGAAAAAATAAATCAGAAATAATTACTCAGATGACAGCAAAGATTGTGCTCATAGTGCAAGAGATGATTAATAAATCTAGAGAGGACACAGATTAAAAAAATAGAGGATCTGAGGAACATGATGAAATCCCAACATAGGAAACAAATGGAATCCATAAAACACATGCAAATACATTTCCAGGAGATTAAAAACTCCACTGAAAGTCTGTGCAGCAGAATGAACCAATGTGAGGATAGAATTTCAGATATAGAAGATAAGATTGCAATTACTGACCAGGAAAAGAAAAATTGTTTTAAAATTGTAAGGGAACATGAGAAATCAATCCAGCAGCTGCTAGACGATGCAAAGAAGAATAACATAAGACTGATTGGAGTCAAGGAAGAAACAGGCGACAGTGCAGATGACATAAAAAAGCTGTTCACAGAAGTGATGGCAGAAAACTTCCCAAGCAGGGGGAAAGAACTTGACATATAGATAAGTGAGGCATATAGGACTCCAACTAGCCTTGATCAAAAAAAAATCTACACATAGGCATATAATAGTTAGGATTCCAGAAATGCAACAGAAGAACAAAATTCTACAAGCTGTGAGAGAAAAGAAACAAATCACATACAAAGGAAAGCCCATCAGAATCACAGCAGACTTCTCCATGCAAACCCTCAAGGCAGGAAGAGCTGGGAGTGACATATTTCAAGCCCTAAAGGAAAACAGCCTCCAACCCAGACTGATGTACCCTGCAAAACTATCTATCAAAATTGTTGGAGAAGTAAGATACTTTCATGATAAAGAGCACCTCAGGAACTTCATGAATATCAAACTGGCACTCCAAAAAATTTTACACAATACCCTAGGAAAAGACAAGGAGGATCACAACCCCAGGAAACCCAGCCAAATGACTCCATTGGGCGTGACAAATTAAACACAAAGGAGGAGAATCCAACAAAAAGAAAAAGTCATGACAAGGCTTTTAAAACTTTTAACTTCATCTTCCTAATGAGTGTATAATTCAATCTTGTTATTGTACTGATTAGTATTTTTCTGATTCTAGAGTTGCACACCTTTCCTTGTGCTATGCTGACTATTTATCATCTTATGTCTACTTTTTAATTGGGTTGTTTATTAATGAGCTCTGAGAATTCTTTATATATTCTGTTCATAGGTTATATGCATTGTAAATATGGTCTGTTTAAGGACTACTTTTCATTTTAATGATGTCATTTAAAGTTCTAAATTTTGATGGAATCTCATTTATCAATTTTTTTCTTTCATACATCATGTCTTTTGTATACTAGGTAGTTCTTGCCTACCCTGAATTCATTAATATTTTCCCTTATAATTTCTTCTTAAAGTTTTATACTTTTATGCTTTCATATTTTGGTTCATAGATTCCTTCAAGTTATTTTCATGTATGGAAATAAAGGGTTGAGGTTAATTTTTATATATGGATACCAGGTGTTCTAGTGCCATTTACTGAAAACACTATCTCTTCCTCGGCTCTTGAATTGAGTTTGTATTCTATAAAATGCTAATGTTAAATAATCTTTCAAAACTCAGTGGACCATATATGTGCAGTTCTATTTCTAGATTCTCTGTTTTATTCAAATGATCTATATGTCTTTCCTTACACCAACACTGCCTTGATTACTGTAGCTTTAGAAGAAGTCTTAAAATTAGGTACTAAACATCTTCCAACACTGTTTTGTTTTGTTATTTTTAAACTCTTCTAGGTCCTTTGTACTCCTACATAACTTTTAAATTTCAATATCCAATTCTTCCTTTATAGCAAGTATACACAGACCTGAATTTTTATATATACCTTGTGTTTTCTAATCCTGCTAAATTCAACTACAAGTTCTAGAGGCTCCTAGAGATTTCTTAGTATTTTCTCTGTAGATGATCATTTCATCTACATATAAAGATTTTGCTTCTACCTTGCCAATCTTATCCTAAGTGTGTCATTTTATTGCCAGACTATTTTGGTGGGGCCTAGGTTTCAAAGTTTAATGGACAGATGAAGAGTAGGCATATCTGCCCTTGTTCCTCACCTTAAGGAGAAAGCTTTGTATCTTCTCCATTCATATAAGGCATTTTTGCTGGAAGTATGGAGTACATGTCTTTAATCTGTTGAGAAGGTTCTGTTCTACTTCTAGTCTCCTGCTAGCTTTTACCATGAAGGGCTGTGGAATTCAGTTCAATACTTTTTATCCAACTAGTAACAGGATCATATGGCTTTTTCCTTTCCTCTGTTAAAATGATGACTTTTGGGGATGGATCTTCCAATGCTGAACCAATACTGCCATCCCTATAACAAAACCACTTTCTACATCCTGCCAGATCTGACTTCTAAGAGTTTGCTTTGTTAAACAAATTTCTATCTATGTTCATACTTTTTTCTTCTATTATCTTTATCCAGTTTTAGGATTAGCACAATGTTGATTTCCTAAGATGAGGGGAGAAGTGTTCCTTTATTTTTCTGCTTTAAATGTTTGATATAATTTATCAGTTAAAATGTATAGGAGCCTGTTGTCATACAGGTAGGTTTTCAAGCTAGGAATATACTTTCTTTAATAGGTGCTATTCAAATTTTATATTCCCTCCAGAGTTAGTTTCATTAATTCATCTCCAAGGTACTTCTTAGAAGTTGTCAAGTTTATTTCAAAACAGATTTTTGAAATATGCTTTCTATATCCTTTTAAATTCTGTAAAATCTATGGTAATGTCTCCTAGGTCTTGATATTTTAACTTTAAAAATGTATAATTGATATTGTGTAATAGGAAGAAAAGGTCTAAAGGAGCAGGGGAAGTGGGAGAGGTAGGGGAAAGGAAAGAAGGGAAAAAATATGAGAAAAGGAAAAAAATGGAAACAAAATCTTTGCAAATAGGGAAGGGTGGAGGGAGTGAAGGGAGGGCAAGGGAAGGGGAAAATAATAAGAACCAAGATACTCATGTAATGGTACAAGATCCCAATGATGAATGTAACTGTATTGCATACCTAAAATGTACCAATAAACTTAATGGGGGAAAAAATGAGATTGTATATATTCTTCATTTTAAATGTCTTGTTAAACTTTTAAAAATCTGTTGCCTCATGAGATAAGGTCCAAAATCCTTTGACCTACATATAAAGTCTTTCACTTACTGGTTTCAGTCTATCTTTCTAGGCACTTTATGTTAAGAACCATTGTCTTGGTCACTTTTCTTGTCTCTGACACAAAAATACCCAACACGCACAACTTATAGGCAGAGATGTTTATTTTGGTTTATGTTTTTAGTTCACAGTGGGGAATCCCCAAGCTAGGGTAGCACAAGGGAAGGACCTGGGCAGAGGAAAGCTGTTCACCTCATAGTGAATGGGAAGCAGAGGGAGAGTGAAAGGAAGAGCCAGAAAGGAAGATATACCTTTCTGGGTCAGGATTCCATTGACCAGTCTCTTCCAACCAGATCCCACCACTTAACTGAAAGTCATATGTAACATCCTCATAGACAAGTCACCTTCCAAAAGCCTCATCTATGAGTGCATGAGGCTTCAAGGAAACATTTACATATAAACCTTAACAACCACTTTCCCAATTTGTATTGTTCTTAGAGCTGCAATAGGCCTTTCATTCTTCCCTCAACATCCTGTGCCTTTTCTCTAGCTGTTCCCTGCCCTATAATACTCTTCTTTTCTTCCCCATCCAACACATTCTCATCTCTCTTAAAAACCTGGTTCAAAGAGATGGTTTGTATCTCATTCCATGGTGCTTTGTCACTACATGTAAAGCAATTCGAGTACTGTTTTCTCCTACATGCTATCTTGCATTTATCCTTTTCACAGTTAAATCTTCTATTTTGTTACTCTAGGACCCAGACACAGGAGAAAACATCCCCATGCAAGGTTCATAAGCTTAAGGACTCAATATTTTATATCCAAACCTACAAAGGACCATTAGGAAACTTTTCAACCCCATTTGTGTTCTCTGGAAAATGGCCAGTATATTTTTATTAGTTAATACACATTTAGTTTACCAACACAGTGTACTTTCAGTCATTGTACATCAAATCTAATGTCCTTTATTAGGAAGCAAAACAACCTATTTTTTCACTATTAACAGTGTTTTGCCAATATTATGTGAAAATTGTCACATAATATTAGTTAAACCCAATTTCTAGTTCCTTCAAAATGAAAGTTCCCAGATGAACACAAAAGAGTTCAGAATCTCTGTATAGATAACTCATGAGAGGACTATTAATTATAGCAACTTAACCTACTTACTTACTTCCTTTCTTCCTTTCTTCTTTGCTTCCTTCTTTCTTCTCTTTCTCTCTTTACCTCTCACTTTGTGGTCGCCATGAAGCAGTTTCAAAGTATAATTTATATATATTACAGTACTGGGGATCAAACCAAGGGTCTTGTGTATAGTAATCACTCTACCACTGAAGCATATGGGAATACTACACCCAAAAATTGTTAGCACCAAAATGAAATGTTTAAGTTAAATAAATATCTTGGAGAACTTAAATGCTTCACTTTATTTCATTAAAAAAATTGACATGAGCTCATTCTTTTGACATTTTCACACTTAAAATAATTATCAGGGTACAAGATTTCATGTTGTGAATGAATCTAATCCTGTCACACAAAGTGACAACTGATACTCATTTTCAAACGGACGTGCTCATTCAACAATTATTTCGAGAAGAATATACTATGTTGGGCATAAGGAAAGATAACAAAAAGTTAATTTCAAGTATCCTGAGACTCTACCCAATATGTTCCAGTTAACAGTGGGGGAAGGGAGATAAAAGGGAGCTCTGATCATAGACATCCACAGATTGGAGCAGACACTCAGATCCACCCTGGTAACAAATTCTGGGAGAAGCTCAGGAAGAGAGCGATACTGAATATATTGAATATTGCAGCAGACTGGAGTGTGTCTCCCAGGAAAATAGCCCTCAGGAGGCCTTTACAAGCAGATAGGAACACTGTTTATCATGAAATGCCTAATGACTGCAGTCTAGTCCTCTGGGGGCTTATAGAAAAGCAGAGCCAATAAGACAGGTCAGTAGGACCAGCGAAATTGGACAACTGATGCAGTCATAATATAAAGAATATAAATCTCTAGTACCAAGTAAGAGTTAAACTGTCAAATTTTCAGGGACAATTAGACAAATTACATACAGTGACTCCTGGGTCATGTATCAAAGTGGATAACACATTGTTAGAACTAAGCCACAAAGTGAGAAACCAACTCAGAAGCAAAAATCGTGATGCTGGACCACAAAATTCTACACACTACTACTACCTTTCCTCAATAACAGTCCAGAAGGCTAGGATAAAATTAAGTGTGCTTTGGGAACTTGAGTGAGAAGGAAAATACTGCAAAATCCAATAAACAATTCTGGAAATTGGTTCTTATCCCATGATTTACCCTGAAAAGTAGAATGGAAGAAGAGGAAGAAGGTACCCAGGACAAAATAGAGTTATTGTTTTGCCAGAGAAAGATTTTATGAAAATGACTAGACAAAACAAAAACTATGCCCTACTGTGAGTTTCAGTGTGTTGTTATTGTCTAATATAGAGGGTTTTTAAATAATGGTACTTATTCTAAGAGACTTATGCAACCTCCATTCAAAATCATTAACTTCTGTGGGATTCATGTGGACTTTTGTGTACTGGACATGATTAAAGACTTCACAGTTCACTAAGGGTTCTAAATGAACTTTGGGCTGATAATTTAGTTTCATGTGTGAATGGGATAATGAACTTTGCTCTTCTTAATTTCTCTCTCTCTCTCTCTCACTCTCTCTCTTCTTTCTATCCTAAAACTGAGAATTATAAAGCTAGAAGCATATATTTACATAAGTATAAAGGAAGTACAAGAATTTGTGACTATTTTTCAAGTACTACAAGGTCAATTAAGCTTATTAGTAATGTCAGGAATACGGGGAGAAAACAAATGACATTTGTGACCAAACTCAAAGATGGCTAGATGTGGAAGAGAGAATGGGTTCATTATATGATAGCAACCACCTACCCTAGGAATATCGCCCCAAATTAACCTCTAGTTTCCCTATATAGCCATTTATTGATTCCATCATTAGATAATGACTTAAATTTTAATTCTCAGTCTAAAAGAAGGGTTTTTTTCCAAGAGCATGCTTTCTTTTCTAATGTGAATTGTGACTTATAAATAGGTTATAAAATTCCTTCTGTGAGTGAGGACCATAATTTTTAATTAAAAAGAAGAAAGCAAAATACTCCTGAAAAATAGAGAAGACAAGCAAAGGAAAAAACTTTTGTTTTAGTTGTATGAGTGTATGTGCTTAGTTGCATATGTGTACACACATTAAGTTCCGATATTAAATTCAATTCTTTCTGTAGATTCTTTCAACTGTAGATTACAGTTTAAAAGATAAATGAGATATAAATACAAATATAGACATAGATATATGAAAGAAATAGCTAGCTGTCCCCAAAATACTAAAACCAACACCATGGGAGACACCTTCTTCCATAACATTAATAGACATCTTCATAAATACAGTCATAATAGAAAAATGACTATCTTTAACAACAGTAATAACTAAAAGTTAGGAGAGAGGCAAGGTTACCTAAATTTCCATGTAAAGTTGAGAAGACAAACTTCAAACTTTTTAGGCTGAACTTCTCCAATTTCTTCATATTAAAAAAATTCAGGGATGATTTGAAAGAATGTTTAAGTTCTCAAAAATATGTAATTGCATTCCATTCTATTTTATTCTATTCTTTTCCATTCAATCCTGTTCTATTCTAGTCTTCTGATCTGCCAACAACAAATCTAAGTATGGTCATTCACTTTCATACAATTCTAATATCAGATGTAACATCTTCCTTATTTTCAGTTTCCTTTTACTGTGATAGAATAAATTCCCTTTAAACAAAGAAAGTGTAAAAGGAAGAAAAAACTTCCTCTTAAAACCACTATTTAAAACAAATAATGAGTCTTTTTTAGGCAGACTAAATAACCTGGTAATTTCAGAAAGATTTACTTTAATTTATAACATAAAGACAAGCTTAGAGATCACATCGTATAGTGTCTTCTGTTTGATTTGTCTTGTATCTTTAAGTTATGCAAATAATTTCTGTTAAAATGAAGAGCAAACTGAGATAGCATTACAGAGTCTGCCTTTTGGTGGCAGAAATATACCCTGATATTTTGGAGTGGGAGTGAGTGCTGGAATCCCTTTTAAATAGAGTATCAACAGCATAATTCTCTGATCTCACAGCCACTAGTGCCGATCTTCCATTTTCTCTGCCCAGGCTTACAGTGGAAAAGAATCAGAAAAGAATCTTACAGGGAAGCAGTTTGACCCCCCATTTCCATTCTGCTCAAACTCCAGTTTAAAGATAGAAATGAAATCTAAACAAAGTGTGGTTACACATTGGGATGTCAGTTTGGCCACAGCCTATGCACTGCTACCTGTTTTACCCACTCCCTGAGCTCTCCAACTCTTATCTCTGATTCATACCTTCTCAACTCTGAACCTTGAACAGAAAGAGCTGGCAATTTAGAACTGGAGAACTGTAATCCAAATCCAGAGCCCTGAGTATGGAATACAAGATTTCTGATCATCAGGCTGCTGTCTATCTTGTGACCTCCTCTCCTACAATCTCTCCCCCCATCCTCCTGCTGCTTTTCTGTGGGTTTCAAACCCAATCAGCATGCTCCTGCTGCACACACTGCCCCCTATGCCTAAAAAGTTTGTTCCTTTGGTTTCTGCATGGCCTAATAGCAATCTGGCTTTAGTTCTGTATCTAAAACTTCCCGTCCCTGCTTCTCTGTATCATATGTACCCTGATCTATTTTTCTTCATAACACTTGTCTTCACCCTTGAGATTATTTCTATTTGTTTATCATCTCCCTCCACCAGAATATAAGCTCCTTGAGGGCTACAATTTTGTTTTGTTCATTTCTATATCTCTAGAACCTAACACAATGCTTAATAGGTTGTCAGTAAATATTTGTTGGCTAAATGAATAGATCTAAACAGGAAGAAAAGCCAGGTGATGATTAGATATGACCATAAGTAGTGTAAAGCAGGGTAAAAATCAAATCTTAAAGGTCAAATGATCAAACACCCAAAAAATCAGCCTTTGTTTCTCCTTTATTTTGTGCTATTCTGCTCACAGCCACAGGAAAGAAATAAGAATATTCCCAGCTCTTAGCCTTTGGAATATTTCCAAGAGCTTCTTACCACCTCTTAATTGGAATTTCTCTCTTCAGGTGCTCCTCCTCCACTTTGTTTGGCTTTGCTACAGACTCTCACCCTAGTGATTCAGCTTGGACCAGACTGGAATGTGGCAGTTCCCACAGTGATACTTCTAATACTTACATATGCTCTGAGATCCTGTGAGCTAACAGTTAGGCCCCACCACAACCAAACTAGGCCTCTAGGACACTGCTGGTCCTCCAAACCCAGCTCTTCCTTTTCCCACCTCCACCTTTACAGAGAGAACAAGTCTTTCACACTGGCTACTACCATATCTGGAGATCTCCTAACTGCATGTGTTAGTTAAGTTGTCTAATAAATAACCTTTTAACTCAAAACAATCTGACTTACTAGGTTGTTACATTAATCTGAGAGTCCTGATTAGTGTAGTGATAACCCCAGTGTATATAGCAATGCTATAAGCAGTACTGAAGTCTAGACTATGAGCTGGGAACCAGGAAAAGATGGTTATTTGTGTAGACTAGATCCACTTGGTAATGATTAGGGTACTATAGGTAGAGCTTGTTAACTAACCAACAGTGACAAGTAAGTTTTTAAAAACTTTAGATTAATTCTACATTCCATCACTGGTTTTGACTTAGCTCCAAAATACTTTCTTACCTCTGGTTCAAGGCTGAAACTTTAGTATAAATATATTGAGTCTATAGGTTCAGATTGAACTGTGCAAACTCTGATTGATTAAAGAAGGAAGTCAACAACCTAGTAGAATTACCTCAAGCATAGCTATAAATCAACAGCAGGAAACTTCAACATGAATTCTCAAATCTTGCTGGTTATGAAAACTATTAGAAAGGCTTCTGAAAATAGATTCAAGACTCCAACCCTCAATTTCCAAATTCAAAAGTCCCAATGAGGGACAGGAATGCCTCTGTGCTTGAAACAAGACTTAAGAACTCAATCAGTTCCTGAGGGCTGATTGTAACTCAAGTTGGTTGTGAGTCAATACAGCTGAGATCTGGAAGTTTCCCTGAGTACATGCTATAGATAACAAGAGGCAAATGAATCTTCCATTAATCTAATTAACCCAAGTTGTTCGCATGTCAGGACAGTCAAAACTTGAGGGTCCCCTGTACTCCTGCGCTGTGCTGAGGCAGAGGTATTCATAATACATACTGCTGTACTTTTAATTCCCTTAGATTTTACAAGAAGAATTCATAGGCAATGTACATAAATTGGTTATATTTTTGCTATTTTCTTATGAACAGACATGAAATATTCTTGTTGTAACAATGGTTTTCTAAACAAAAAAAACCTCCCAGAATATCATCTGGATATTAACTAAATTACAACTCCAAACCTTGAAATGTTTTGTTTATTTTCACCTCATAGAAAAACTGCCCCAGATTCTTTTCATGATTCCTAGTACTCCATTCCAGAAGGTGCTCGATTTGTAAAGTATTATCTAATAAATGTCATTCTACTATTCACTCTGAGCTACAAATGTCAACAGCTTATCTTGATTTCTACCATAAACATGGGCTTTTGACCTTTTAGAGTCAGACACACTGGGTTGGAATCTTGTCCCTGCCCTTAGTCAGATCTTGAACAAGTCCCATAACCATGCCCCTTAGTCTCGATATCCTTACTGATAAAAATTATGTTGTTTAAGTGGAATTATGTGTAAAGGCTCTGAACTCAATATTTCATTCCATTAGAATGCAAGTTTCATAGGAGAAAGGATTTTTGTAGGCTTAAGCTGCACTTCAACCTCTAAAACAGTACTAAGGTCCAGTTTAATAAATATATTTTGAAGGAAGAAGGAAGAAAAGAAAATACGAGTGTAGGCTCAATGTTAATTTGTGATCATTGTTATTTGCTCTTTTTTATCAAACTGGATTCTTAAATGCTTCTATGAGTGACTGTACGTATAATAAATGAATATGTGTCTAACATTTCCTGATTCATAAGATGCCCTTACCTTCCTTTTTACCACCTGACTTCATAAAGTTATTCAATCCTTATTTTTTATGACATTTGCAAAACACTACATAGGGCCAAGGGTGTAGCTCAGTGGCACTGCACCTGCCTGGCAAGTTCAAGGTTCTGAGTTCGATTTCTGGTACCAAAAAAAAAACATGTAAAACAAGGCATGACAAGTAATAGACTGAAGCTAGGATCACAGTGCCATAGATAGGGGTCCTCTAAACCCCAGACCATGGACTGTGGCCTGGAAAATACAGCAGGAGGTAAGTGGTGGGCCAAGTTTCATCTATATTTACAGCCACCATCCATTGCTTCCATTACCATCTGAGCTCTGTCTATCAGATCAGTAGTGGCATTGGTTTCTCATAGATGGAACCTAATGTGAAGTGTGCATGAAAGGAATCTCGGTGGTTGTACACTCCTTATGAGAATCTACCGCCCCATGCTCTGAGGTGGTGATGCTAGCACTGAGGAATGGCTGCAAATACAGATTAATATTAGCAAAGAGGCTTGACTGCACAGAGACCATAAGATGTCAACTGCTTACAGACTCAGATCAGAACCCTATCAGTGAGAGGTAAGTGATAATTAAACTGCATCTGATAGCAGGCTTAATAAGTGACGAGTGAGTTGATATACTTTAATTGTACAGCTGTATCAGATGGCAAGCTTTACGTCAGACTGACACATTTTAGTCCAGGTATGTCCCACCTAATATCTTATTTACCAGTTCCATCCATGCCTTTTTCCTGTACTGTGCACTTGTCTCAGATACAGTTTTGGTAAGCCTATGAGCTAACTTAAGCCAAAATGAGTTTTAAAAGTCACTGGAGAGCCAGAGATTTAGCTCAGTGGTTCCACTGCCTGCCCTGCAAGCACAAGGTCCTGAGTTCAATCCCCCGTACCAAAAAACAAAAAAAGAAGTCACTGGAAAGCTTCTGGAAAGAAGGAAAGACTCAAAGACAAAATAACAGAAGCCTCTAAAACTGCCAACAAAAAGAAAGCTGCATTTAAAAAAGTACCAAGAGTCCTACTTAAATTATAGGTTCATTGAAAAAGATGATCCATATTCTCCGACCCTGCTTTGTATAATATACAGTTATCAGTTATCCAACAAAGCCGTAAAACCTTCAAAACTACTTTGCCACATGGAGACCAAGCATCCTGCATTAAAACACAAGACTTTGGATTTTTTTCTAAAGAAAAAAAAAAATGAAGAACAGAAGCAATTATTGAAGGCCACCACTTCATCGAATGTGTCTCCACTGAGAACAGCATTTTTAGTTGCTAATTACATTGCCAAAGCTAAGAACCTTTACTTTTACTGTTGGGGAAGATTTGATCCTGCTTATTGCTAAGGACATTTACATGAACTTCTAGGAGAGGCTGCAGTTCTTTAGGCTAGCACCATAACTAGAAAAATTGATGAAATAGCAGAGAATACTGAGGCACAAGTGTTAGTATTAATGAGTCACCGTAGTACACAATCCAGGTTGAGGAGTCTAATGATGTTTACAGTGAGGCAGCAATGCATGTTTTTGTGATACATTTTTTAGAAGAATGTCAATGTTATGTACACTTTTGTTGTTGACCGATACCATAGCTCCAGAAGTATTCATGTTTTTAAATGATTATACATTTAAAATGAGATATAAATAATCTCATTCAAAAATGAGATTACAGAATAGACTGGCCATAAGGCAATGTAGAATACTTCAACTGAATTCTCTACCTTGAGGTACATATCCCTAAAACTCATGGTTCACATAGTTCTTCTGTTTTCCAGCATTATTGTGTGTTTGATTCTTACTTAACATTTATAATATTATATTATAATTATGGGTATATGTGCATGTAACACTGACTGGATACTGACCAAATTGTCCAATATTTTCTTAAAGGTGGGACTGAATAAATACATATTACCAGTTCTCTTCCAGTTGCATGCCCATAAACAAAACACCATTATCAGTCCTGCATATTGGGAACAGTTTTGCTTTGGCACCTATAGTACAATAGATCACTCTTATTATGAATTAGAAATAAATTTAGAATTTAATAAATTAGAATGAAGTATATCAACAAATTACAATAGAGAAAATTCTACTTAATTGGAATCTTGCTGAGACTATGATATAAATTGATTAATATTTAGCCTGTACTTCTGTAATATGTATATTTTATCTGTGAAGATGATAGAAAACTTTCCAAACTTGGGTGGTTTCCTTCAACTATAATTATAGAGAGCCTACTTTGCACCATCATTCTGGAGATGAGCCAGAGGATCTTTGGGCATCGATTGAAAACTCTAGAAAAATAGTCTAACTTTTTATGAGCAATCAATCAGAAGCTTCAAGCAGACACAGCAGCATTCTTACTATATATGGACAATAAATTTTCGTCTGAATTTATAGATTAATAGACCTAATTATATATAACCATTTTGGCTCACCTACTTAAATGATATTTTGATTATGTAACATAGTGAAATTTTAATCATGTTTCTAGGTTACCATGCATGTTTATGATTATTTGATTATGATGTATGACCTGCTTTAATATTCAGACAAGAAATACTATATTATGTGATCATAGGTATGCTTTACAATAAAGTGGCTCATATGAATCTATGGCAAACTCTAATTTTAACAAGATTTTTAATGTGCCACCTTTTTACTCTTCTCTGCAACAAGGTTAATTTGAAAATATAGAAATTTTATCCCTGGAAAGGATAAAGGCATCATTATTATTTATATATTTTTAGATTCTGTGACTAATGTTCCTTTTAAAGTAATATTTTCCCCTTTTCAAAAGGAGGCATCATATTAAAGAATGTTTATCTTGTAACTTCAAAGAATAACTCAGAAATGATACTGATGAATTTTCTCAGACACAGCCTTTTTTGACAGTGTGTGATGAAAAGCCTAGGTAAGCTAGGAGGTATGGTAAACACCTGTAATTCCATCACTTTGGGAGGCTGAGGCAGTAGAACCCCAAGTTTGAACCCACCCTGGGCAATTTAGTGACTTAGTAAGACCCTGTGTCAAAATTGAAAATGTTTTAAAAGAAAAGAAGAGAGAGAGAAAGAGAGAGAGAGAGAGAGGACTCTCAGTGATGGATACTTTACAGAAACAAGTCATCTAAAGTTCAACTGCAGTCTGGGGCCAAAAAGAGAAAGAAATAAAAATGTAATAGAGATAATGTTATTTTCAGAGGTATATTTCAAAAGTAACAAACTATGCAAATATTTCATAAGTAATCAAATGGTCAAGTTATTTCAAAAGACTTTAAATCTTAACTTTTTGAAAATATTACACAGCCTTGTGTTTTCTTAGTAAAAATTCATTCAGCTGTTTAGTGGTGTATACACTTTCTGTGTATATGTCATGCTTAAGTTTTAAAAGCTTATTTTAAAGCTCTAAAAACTTGAACACATTTAGAAAGCACATGAGTTGATAATTCTAAATTATCAATACAGAAATGTAAAACTCACTATTTTTATCTTCCTCAACATGAATCACTTTCGTTTATTAAAACAACTAATTTATTCATGGCAAGGACTGCCCATTTCTATTAATAATTCATATTGTATTTTCAGGTGCTAGAAGTTAAATAAAGATAAGCATTATAAGGGCACTATCTCTGTCACTTTCAAATGGTGTGGTCTAATAAGTACTGGAAACTGCTTAATGTTTACACATACTTTACTAGACATGTAGCACTGGGTTGAAGAGATATTATGTGTAAAGATATGGACCCTGAACTTTCAGATATACAATTGGCAATTGAATACTCTACTGATGTATATAATGTTATATAGTGTGTAGGGGTGTGTGTGTGTGTGAGAGAGAGAGAGACAGAGATAGAGACCAGTTTTTTTCCCCTGATGAGTTAGTGTTGTTGCATCAGTAAAATTTACATTCTTATCCCATTTATTTTTTAGAAACAAATTCACATGCCACTCTGTGTGTGTGTGTGTGTGTGTGTGTGTGTGTGTGTGTGTGCGTGCTGATAACTGGTAAAGCCTCCACCCCCAAAATGTAAATTTTATGAATCTTACCATTAATATATTCACCAAATATTAAATGTGGTGAGGCTTTTCCTCATTGTTTTACACTAGCAAGTGATTATTTACAACTAGCACTCAGTATTTCATGTGCCCAAGAAAGATGAGTATACTACAATTGGAGTGAACAGGAAGAGACACAAGCTGACAGATTCTGGGACAAATCTTATCTAGTAGGTTTATTTTGCTCAACAAACACCGTGTTTTCAAGAATTACTTAATTTCAGACAACTGCTGTGTAGGAACGCAGGCCCCAGCCAGAGGACCACTCAGTCACAAATCCTTCAGTGCAAGCAGACCTCAGACAGAAGCCCACCTGGACAACAGCCCAGCACAGGGATCCAGAAGGCCATCATTCTGAACCTAGGAATTGCAGCAGGGGTGAACAGCAGAGAGAAGGCCTCTCTGAGGCTTGTTGAGAATTGAAGCCCACTGGGAAAGCAAAGAGTCACTTCAATGAAGGCACAGCATACTGCATCTGTTGAAATGAGAAGAAACCTAAACAAGACTCAAAACCAGACAATCAGATCATCAAAGGCAACCCCAAGGGGCAATGAGATGGAACAATCTGAAACCCAACCAGCTGTTCTCCCTGTATTGCCAACAAGAGAGGATCTGGAAAAAATAAAACCAGAAATAAATTCTCAGATAACAACAGAGATTATGTCCATAGTGAAAGACATGATTAATAACTCTAGAACAGACACAGATAAAAAAAAAATAGAGGAGCTGAGGAATGTGATGGAATCCCAGCATAAGAAACAAATGGAATCCATAAAACAGATGCAAACAGATATCCAGGAGATTAAAAACTGAAAGTTTACAAGGCCGAATGAGCCAATGTGAGGACAGAATATCAGATATAAAAGACAAGGTTGCAATTAGTGATCAGGAAAATAAAGATTTTTTAAAAATAACAAGAGGCCATGAGAAATCAGTCCAACAACTGCTACATATTGCAAAGAAGAAAAGCATAATAATGATAAGTGTCAATGAAGAACCAGGAGATAGTGCAAATGACATTAAAAAAAAACTGTTCACAAAAGTAATGACAGAAAACTTCCCAAGCAGAAAAAGAATTTCATATACAGATAAGTGAGGCATATAGGACTCCAACTACTCATGATAAAAAAATCTACACCTAGGCATATAATAGTCAAGATTCCAGAAACCCAACAGAAGAACAAAATACTACAAGCAGTTAGAGAAAAGAAATCACATACAAAAGGAAGCCCATGAGAATCACAGCAGACTCCTCAGTACAAATTCTGAAGTCAAGAAGAGCCTAGAGTGAAGTATTTCAAGCCCTAAGAGAAAACAACCTCCAACTCAAATTGATGTACCCTGCAAAACTATTTTTCAAAATTGATGGAGAAATAAGAAAATTTCATGACAAAGAATACCTAAGAACCTTCATGAATAACAAACCAGCACTCCAAAAAATTTCAAACAATATCACAGGAAAAGACAGTCAGGTTCACAATCCCACAAGGCTCAGAAGAATGAATCAATCAGGCAAGACAAGAAATTAAATGCAAAGGGGAGAATCCAACAACAGGAAAAGGTCATGACAAGCATAAGTCAATAATATCAGTTATAACCATCAATGTCAATGGTTTCTATTCACCAATCAAAAGAAATAGACTGGCAGAATGAGTCCAGAAGCAAGATCCAACAATATGCTGTATACAAGAAACACACCTAATTCAAAAAGAAATTCATAGACTAAAAGTAAAAGGATGGAAAACAGTTCTCCATGAGAAAGGAACCCAGAAAAAAGCAGGGGTAGCAATCTTATTTGCAGACAAATTAGATTTCAAACCAAAACTAATTGAGAGACAAAGAAGGTCGCTACATCCTTGTAAAGGGGCAATCCAAGAGGAAGAGATGACAATCATAACTATATATGTACCAAATACTAATGCCCCCAACTATATAAAACAAATATTAATGGACATGAAATACCAAATAAGCACTAATACAATAGTAGTGGGAGACCTTAATACCACACTGTCACAAAGAGACAGATCATCTAGAAAAAAAGTCAACAACAAAATAGTAGAACTGAACAAAGCTTTCAAACAAATGGACTTAATAGATTCCTACAGAGTATTCCACCACAGAAAATCAAAATATGCATTCTTTTGGGCTGCACATGGGACATTCTCCAAAATAGACCTCATGCTAGCTCATAGGACATGTTTAAGTAAGTGTAAAGGAATTGAAGTTATCCCCTGTATATTATCAGACCATAGTGCAATAAAATTGCAGATTAATAGCATGAGAAACTGTAAAACCTTGACATACACATGGAAATTGAATAACACTCCCCTGAACAACCAATGGGTCACAGAAGAAATTAAAGAAGAAATCAGACAGTTTCTAGAATTAAATGATAATGCCAATACAACATACAGGAATCTATGGGATACAATGAAAGCAGTTTTATGGGGGAAATTCATAGCAGTGAATACTCATACTAGGAAAACAGAGCGAGCCTAATTAAACAACCTGATGTGAACCTCAAGCTTCGAGAAAAAGAAGAGCAGGACAAACCCAAAGCTCATACAAGGGAGGAAATTATAAACATCAAAGCAGAAATCAATGCAATGGAGACTAAGAGATACAAAAAAAATCAATGAAGCAAAGAGTTGGTTCTTCAAAAAAAATAAACAAAATTGACAAACCCTTAGCCAAACTTACCAGGAAAAGGAAAGAAAAGGCCCAAATCCATGCAATTAGGAATGAAAAGGATGACATTACAATGGACTGAGCAGAAATCCAGAGGATCATCAATACCTACTTTGAGAACCTATATGCCAATAAGATGGAAAACACAGGACAAATGGACAGATTCCTAGATATGTATGAATTACCAAAGTTGAATGAAGCAGACCTAAAAATTCTAAACAACCCAATATCAATCAATGAAACTGAAAATGTAATTAAAAACTTACCAACTAAGAAAAGCCCGGGTCATGATGGCTTCACTGCTGAATTCTACAAGACATTTAGAGAGGAACTACTGCCACTACTGTTTAAACTCTTCAATGAAATTGAAAGGGAAGCAATACTCCTGAATTCATTCCTGGAAGCAAGCATCACCTTGATCCCCAAAGCAGAGAAAGACAAAACCAAAAAATTAGACAAGAGAAAGAAATAAAAGGAATAAAGATAGGAAATGAAAAACTCAAATTGTCATTATTTGCAAATGACATGATACTCTATATAGAAGACCCCAAGAACTCCACCAGAAGTTTTCTAGACTTAATAACCTAATTCAACAAAGTACCTGGATACAAGGTCAATACACAAAAATCAATAGCTTTCTTCTACACAAACAACAGACTCACTGAGAGACAAATAGGGCAAACAATTCCTTTCACAATAGCATGCAAAAAACTGAAATACCTAGGAATGAACCTAACAAAAGAAATCGAAGACCTGTTCTCTGAAAACTATAGCTCTCTAAAAAGAGAGATTGAAGATGATATCTGGAAATGGGAAGACATCCCTTGCTCCTGGGTAGGAAGAATCAACACAGTGAAAATGGCCATATTTCCAAAACTGCTATATAGATTCAATGCAATCCCAAATGAAATCCCAGCAGCATGCTTCACAGACCTTGAGAAAACAATCCAAAAATTCATTTGGAACAAGAAGAGACCTAGAATAGCAAAAGCAATTCTAGGTAACAGAAACATGGCAGGGGGTATCACAACCCCCAACTTGAAACTGTACTACAAAGCCACTGTGATAAAAACAGCATGGTACTGGCAAAGAAACAGACCCAAGGATCAGTGGAATAGATTAGAAGATACAGAAACAACTCCAGACATACTCAGTCACTTCATCTTCAAAAAAGGAGCCAAACACCCTCACTAGATGAAAGATAGCCTCTTTAAGAAATGGTGCTGAAAAAATTTGGTTTCAACTTGCCAAAGATTAAAACTAGACCTATATCTCTCGCCATGCACTAAATTAAAATCAAAATGGATGAGAAATCTAAATATTAAAATAGAAACCTTGAACCGCCTGGAACAGAGGTTAGGAAGAAGTCTTGAAGACATTGGTGTAGGAAAAGATTTTATGAACAAAACCTCAGTTGCCCACGAACTAGCACAAATGATCAACAAGTGGGATCTCTTCTTATTAAAAAGCTTCTGCACAGCAAAGAAACCACCAACTGTGTGAAAAGACAACCCACAATGTGGGCAAAAATTTTTGCCACCTGTCCCTCAGACAAAGGTGTACTATCTAGAATATATAAAGAACTTTAAAAAATCAGACCTGGGCTGGGGATTTAGCTCAGTGGTTCTGCTGCCTGTCTTGCAAGCACAAGGACCCAAGTTCGATCCCTGGCACCAAAAAAAAAAAAAAGAAAAGAAAAAAAAAAGAATCAGACCTCCCAAATTTAAAGACCCAATCCAAAAATGGGCATCTGAAATGAACAGATATTTCTCAGACAAAGATGTAGAAATAGCAAATAAACATATGAAAAAATGTTCAACATCACTGGTCATTCAAGAGACACAAGTGAAAACAACAATGAGATTTCACCTCAAGCTAGAAAGAATAGCTGCTATCATGAAATCAACCAATAACAATGACTGGCAAGGCTGTAGAGAAAGAGGAACACTGCTGGTGGGAGTGTAGACTGATGCAACCACTGTGGAAATCAGTACGGAGATACCTCAAAGAACTAGGACTGGAAGCCCCATTTGACCCAGCTATTCCCCTGCTGGGTATCTTCCCCAAAGAATTAAAAGAATCATACAACAGTGATATACCCATGTTCATAGCAGCACAATTTGTAATAGTCAAAACTTGGAAGCAGCCGAATTGCCTATCAACTGGAGATTGGTTAAAGAAAATGTGGTTTTTATATAAAGTGGAGTATTACTCAGCTATAAAGAACAAGAAACTAGAGACATTTATAGCTAAATGGATGCACATTGAGTTGATACTCTTAAGTGGAATAAATAGGACACACATGTAAATACTGAATAGTTTCTCTAGTGTGAGAAGCTTAAAGTGTAAATAAGGACTAAAAGGCATAATAGATAATGTGAAATAGGAAGAAAAGATGCAAAGGGGAAGGGGAAGTGAGAGGAGTAGGGGAAAAGAAAGAAGGGAATGGAATTAATATGAGAAAAAGAAAAACTGGAAACAAAGTCTTTGTAGATAGGGAGGGTTGGAGGGGTTGAAGGGAGGGCAGGGGAATGGGGAAAAATAAGAACCAAGATGAATTATGTAAAGGTGCAAATTTCCAATGATGAATGTCATTATATTGTATACCTTTAATGTACCAATATAATTAATTAAAAATA
Source organism: Heterocephalus glaber (assembly GCF_053883595.1). Taxonomy (NCBI): domain Eukaryota; kingdom Metazoa; phylum Chordata; class Mammalia; order Rodentia; family Bathyergidae; genus Heterocephalus; species Heterocephalus glaber. Next base: position 10,949,276 of record NW_028258356.1, on the reverse strand, counting down.
GGAGAAGAGAATGTGGTTCTTTTTATACAATGGAGTACTACTCAGCCATCAAAAATGAGAAATTAAAGACATTTAATGCTAAATGGATACACATTGAGGCAATACTCTTAAGTGAAATAAATAAGATACACATATGTAAATACCAAATAGTTTCTCTAGTGTGAGAAACTGAAAGTGTAAATAAGGACTAAAACATATAATAGATAATGTGAAATAGGAAGAAAAGGAGTAACGGGGAAGAGGAATTGGTGGGGTAGGGGAAAGGAAAGAAGGAAATGGAATCAATATGGGAAAATGTAAAAATGGAAACAAAGTCTTTGTAAATAGGGAGGAATGGAGGGGTTGAAAGGAGGCCAGGGGAATGGGGAAAAAAATAAGAACCAAGAGATTATGCAAAGGTGGAAATTTCCAATCAAAAAAATTTACCAAAAAGGAAAAGCCCGGGTCCTGATGTCTTCACTGCTGAAATCTATAAGAAATTTAGAGAGGAGGCCGGGGATTTAGCTCAATGGTTTCACTGCCTGCTGCGCAAGCACAAGGACCCGACTTCAATCCCCAGTACACACACAAAAAAGAAAAGAAATTTAGAGAGGAACTACTGCCACTATTCTTCAAACTCTTCAATGAAATTGAAAGGGAAGCAATACTTCCAAATTCATTCCTGGAAGCAAGTGTTACTTTGATTCCAAAACCAGGAAAAGACCCAATCAAAAAAGAGAACTACAGGCCAATCTCCCTAATGAACACAGAAGCAAAAATCCTCAACAAGATACTGGCAAACAGAATACAGAGGGTCATCAAGAAGATCATATACCCTGACCAAATCGGATTTATTCCAGGGATGCAAAGATGGGTCAACATACATAAATCAATCAATATAATACTCTATATTAACAGAGCCAATGACAAAAACCATATGATCATCTCAATAGATACAGAAAAAGCATTTGACAAAATCCAATACCCATTCATGATTTTTAAAAAAAACCTACAGAAAATTGGAATAGAAGGTCTTTATCTCAACCTGATTAAGGCTATCTATGAAAAACCAACAGCCAACATCATACTAAATGGTCAAAAACTGAAAACTCTCATGCTAAAATCAGGAACAAGACAAGGATGTCTACTATCACCACTCCTGTTCAATATAGTTCTGGAAACATTAGCCACAGCAATTAGAAAAGAGAAAGAAATAAATGGAATAAAGATAGGAAAAGAAGAAGTTAAACTGTCATTATTTGCTGATTATATGATACTCTACATAGAAGAACTAAAAAACTATGTCAAAAGACTTCTAGACTTAATTGACAGATTCAGTAGAGTAGCGGGATACAAGGCCAACACTGAAAAATCGATAGCCTTCTTGTACACAAATAGCAGACTCACTGAGAGAGAAATTAGGGAAACAATTTCTTTCACAGTAGCACCCAAAAAAATGAATTATCTAGGAATCAATCTAACAAACGAAGCAAAAACCTCTACATTGAAAATTATAGCATTCTGAAAAAAGAGATTGAAGAGGATATAAGAAAATGGAAAGACATCCCTTGTTCCCGGGTAGGAAGAACCAATATAGTGAAAATGGCCATACTTCCAAAACTGCCATATAGATTTAATGCAATCCTGATTGAAATCCCAACAGTATATTTCATACAACTAGAGAAAACAATCCAAAAATTCATTTGGAATACGAAGAGACCTAGAATAGCAAAAGCCATTCTAGGCAACAGAGACGTGGCAGGGGTTATCACAATCCCCAACTTGAAACTATACTACAAAGCCACTCTGATAAAAACAGCATGGTACTGGCAAAGAAACAGACCAAGGATCAGTGGAATAGATTAGAAGATACAGAAACAACTCCAGACATACTCAGCTACCTCATCTTTGACAAAGGAGCCAACCAACCTTACCGGAGGAAAGATAGCCTATTTAATAAATGGTGTTGCAAAAACTGGATTTCAACTTGCCAAAGATTAAAACTAGACCCACATCTTTCACTATGCACTAAACTAAAAAAGAAGTGGATTAAAAATTTAAATATTAAAACAGAAACACTAAACCTGCTGGAAGATAAGTTAGGTAGAACTCTCGAAGACATTGGCATAGGAAAAGACTTTACGAGCAAATCCTCAGTAGCTCAGGAACTAGCACAAAGAATCAACAACTGGGATCTCATCTTATTAAAAAGCTTCTGCACTGTAAGAGAAATCACCAATAGAGCTAAGAGACAACCTACAATGTGGGAAAAAATGTTTACCACAGTGACATATGTACATTCATGTTCATAGAGCACAGTTTGTAAAAGCTAGAACTTGGAAACACCCCAACTGCCCATCAACTGGAGACTGGATAAAGAAGATGTGGTTTGTTCATTTTTTTTATAAAATGGAGTCCTATGCAGCCATAAAGAATGCAAAACTAGAGTCATTTATAGCTAAATTGGTACACATTGTGGCTATACTCTTAAGTGAAGTAAATAGGAGACACATGTGTAAATATTTAATAGTTTCTCTGGTGTGAGAAACTGAAAGTGTAAATGAGGACCAAAATGTATTATAAGTAATGTGAAACAGGAAGAAAGGTCCAAAAGGAAAGGGGACGTGGGAAGTGTGAGGAGTAGGGGAAAGGAAAGAAGAGAAAGAAATAAATTTGAGAACAGGAAAAAATGGAAACAAAGTCTTTGTAAATAGGGAGTGATGGAGGGGTTGAAGGGAGGGCAGAGAAATGGGGAATAAAATAAGAACCAAGATAAATCATTTAAAGGTACAAATTCCCAGTGATGAATGTCATCATATTGTATACCTAAAATGTACCAATAAACTTAATGAATAAAAAAAGAATTACTTAATTCCCAGCATTAAATAACTGCAATTTTTTATAAATTTAGATTTGTAGGTCCTCTGGATAATCAAAAGATCTGGAAACATTAGAATCCATCACAACCTCATGTGCTGAGCTGATTACAGGATATACTTCCTTTAAATGGGGTGTGAACTCCTTAGACAGTCTTTAGATTGTCTGCATACTATATTCTCTTCTTCATTATTTCTATTACCTCCCTGATTTCTATAGACATTTCAGGTTGTAATCTCTGGATTTCATTATTCCATAATTTAAATACTTGCTAAACTAGTTAAATAAACTTTTGTTTTCTCCATTTCTTTCCCCTTCTGTTGTGGAACCTAAGATATTTTGTTTATTGCTTTTAAAAGTAGAAAATAATGTCTTTCTACTCAGTTGAATATTAACTTTTTAAAAATATATATTTTTGTAAATTCATATTTCCATATTTTTGTAATTCATATTTCCAAAGAAAAGTAATTTTAATGATATCTTATAAATAACATTATCCTCATATTTGAAGCATGGCATATTTCCATGGAGGCAGCCCAAGACTGAGGTACACTGGCATCTGGGTCTTATGAAAGTATTTGTCTTTTACTTATTTAAAAGTGATACATATATCTTAGTTCATGGACTTAATTTGTTCTACAATTTTTGAAAAGATGGGCATGTTTGAGCTTGTGTGAGAAAGATGCTTGCAGATGCATTTGTCACCTGAAGCAGTTTGCAAACAAAAACAAAATTTTGCCAAATACTTCTGTTTGCAAACCAAAGAACCAAGGTACCACTGTATATATATGGTTTTCCCCTATAGCATGTAGACATTCTTAGTGTTAAATGACGGGGAAATATAAAGAAAAATGCTTTTCATTGACATGCAGTACTTTATTATGTTCACTGTAAACTTTTGCTATTTGTTCAAACATCAGATACAAGGGAAACCAGGACAAACGAATATTACACTACATGTTCACTTTTTATGGCAACTTAAAACTCAGAAACTTCATAAAACAATCTGCTGAATGACAGATACTCTGTTCAAGTTTTACCTGAAGGCAGCTTCCTGAGTTAGGAACAGGTTTGGTTTTTTGTTTGTTTGTTTGTTTGAATTTTTTTATATCCTTTTATTGGTACATTTCAGGTGTACAATATAATGACATTCATCATTGGAAATTTACACCTTTACATACTATCTTGGTTCTTATTTATTCCCCCTTCCCCTGCCCTCCCTTCAACCCCTCCATCCCTCACTATTTACAAAGACTTTGTTTCCATTTTTTCATTTTCTCATATTAATTCCATTCCCTTCTCTCTTTTCCCCTACCCCTCCCACTTCCCCTTCCCCTTTGCCCCTTTTCTTCCTACTTCACATTATCTATTATACCTTTTAGTCCTTATTTACACTTTCAGTTTCTCACACTAGAGAAACTATTCAGTATTTACACATGTGTCCTATTTATTTCACTTAAGAGTATCGCCTCAACGTGCATCCATTTAGCAATAAATGTATCTAATTTCCCATTTTTGATGGCTGAGTAGTACTCCATTTTATTTAAAAACTACATATTATTTATCCAGTCTCCAGTTGATGGGCATTTGGGGTGCTTCCAAGTTTCAGCTATTATAAATTGTGCTGCTATGAACATGGGTGAACATATATCACTGTGGTATGATTCTTTTAATTCTTTGGGGAAGATACCCAGCAGGGGAATAGCGGGGTCAAATGGGACTTCCAGACTTAGTTCTTTGAGGTATCTCTATACTGATTTCCACAGTGGTTGCACCAGTCTACACTCCCACCAGCAGTGGAGCAGGGTTCTTCTTTCCCCACAGCCCTGCCAGCATTTGTTATTGGTTGATTACATGATAGCAGCCATCTTTCTAGAGCGAGGTAGAATCTCAGTGTTGTTTTCATTTGCATCTCTTGAATGACCAGTGATGCTGAAAATTTTTTCATATGTTTATTTGCCATTTCTACTTCTTTGAGAAATGTCTGTTCATTTCAGATGCCCATTTTTGGATTGGGTCTTTAAATTTCGGAGGTCTGATATTTTTAAGTTCTTTATAGATTTGAGACAGTAGACCTTTGTCTGAGAAATAGCAAGTGAAGATTTTTTTCCCACATTGTGAATTGTCTCTTCACACTGCTGGTGGTTTCTCTTGCTGTGCAGAAGCTTTTTAATAAGAAGAGATCCCACTTGTTGATTGTTTGTGCTAGTTCACAGGCAACTGAGGTTTTGTTCATAAAATCTTTTCCTACACCAATGTCTTCAAGAGTTCTGCCTAACCTGTGTTACAGGTGATTCAGCATTTCTATTTTAATATTTAGATCCTTAATCCATTTTGATTTTAGTTGAGTGCATGGTAAGAGACGTAGGTCTAGTTTTAATCTTTGGCAAGTTGAAACCCAATTTTTCCAGCACTATTTCTTAAAGAGGCTATCTTTCCTCCAGTGAGGGTGTTTGGCTCCCTTATTGAAGATGAGATGACTGAGAGTGTCTGGAGTTGTTTCTGCATCTTCTAATCTAGGAACGGGTTTTGCAAGGAAACATGGAGGCATCTTCAGCCAGTCTTAGTGGATTCAGCAGCTACATTTAAAAGTGAGGCATTTAATTTGTGTCTCGTCACACAAATGCAAGTTACTAACCTCCAACATATATATGTGTGTATGTGTGTGTGATATATATAGAAGTTATATATATATATATATCTTCAAGATCTATTTAATGTGCATAGGAGAACTACACTGTTATATGTTGATATAAATATTTAAGTGAACTAATTTGACCAAGTGAAACATTTTACAAATTACGTAATATGAAAATTACCATGGATATATAAGTTATATGCTACTTTCCTTGAGAAATTATTATGTTCTTTCTTCAAAAATATAAATTTGCCTTTAAAAATAAACTATACCAATGAAAGATTTGGGAAAGAAGTAGAAAAATTTGATATTTATTATTCACTGCCCAGGAATAGGGATAAATGTGCAGTGATCCACAACTCTTTCTCCATCCCCGTCGCTCTTGGCCTGCGCAGTGAAACACACGCTGGGGCAGCAGAACCGGAAAGATTTACTTGTTCTCTGTAGCGATCTGGATCAGTGACTAGAACTGAAACCAACTGATCCAGTAGTCTAAGGACAGTTAATGCTGTTTACAGTTAACTTAATGCTGTTTAAACTTAATTTCATACACAAGGATAATTTAAATTATCCTTTCAAACTAGATCATCCCAGTTCCCCTATCTTTCCCACCACTTTCCAATGATTTTTATTAGCTCTTCACTTTCAATATATTTGAACAGGAAGGGGTTTCCTTTTTATACTGCGTCTAAAAACTTACTGTCTTCAAACACATCGGGCGCTGATCTTTTCTATAAACCCTAAGTCTATTTAGCCTCCTTGCCATTGGTTAACATGGTTCATCCACTCTTTTTATTAACACGTTAAGTGCCTCAATTAATGGAATTCGCTGTGATGTTTCCATGCATGCATCACCGTGCACTGATGGTGTCCATCCACCCCTCTTCGACCCTCGTGCCCCCCACAAACACACACCCTGCACCTTTCCCAGTCCCTAATAATCACTCTTCCACTTTCAGGTCCACTTTGTTTGTTTCCATATATGTGATATTTGTCTTACTCTGGCTTATTTCGTTAAACATGATGTCTTCCATTTCGATCCATTTTCCTGAAAATGACAAGATTTCATTCTTCTTTATGGCTGAATAATACTCCATTGTGTAAATATAACATATTTCTTGATTCATTCATCTGCTAACATTAGGGAACACGCTGAAGTAGAGAAAATACATTATCAGAAGTACTTGTGATAGGTTTTTGCATAATCTCTGTTCTCCCTTTGTATCATATCACCATGCTAAGTGGTTGTTATATCATTTCCTTATAGATCGTAGTACATGGGTTGTTTAAGCACGTTTTCTGACTTAATAGAGGAACTTAGGGAATCCTGTGAGTTAGAGTGGTTCTCAAGTTTTAGTGTGCAAAATAAATCACCTGGAACATTTTAAAAACAAAGTTCTGGGCTTCATTCCTAATTTCTCATTTGGAAAGTTGGTCAGCACCTGAAATGTTGCATTTTTAACCAGTTTCTATGTGATAGTGATTCTGCAAATAACTACATGTTGAGAAGTACTGGCTTGGAAGAAAGAGACGAAGTATTATAAGACTATATATTATATGGTGGAGAAAGTAACCATTTTTCTCTACCTTTAGCCTAGTTCTTATACAAAATATAAAAGAAATGTTATCTAAGTTTGATTATAAATATATTAAGATATAAAATAAGTTGATTTCTTCAAACTATACAAGAAAATCTATTTATTTAACAATAATGCTTGTGCAGACCAGAAGAGGAAGAAAATGATAGTCTGAAAAAGGGGAGAACTGGAAGGTGTTTCTGGGAACAGCAGGAAGAGTGGAGTTGCCAGTTGCAAAAGCAGAGCAGTTCTGCTCAGAAGCATAGCTGTGTCTCAGCTCCATAAGGCTGAGCCTGAATTTTCGCCTCTCTCAAAAACAGGGCACAGCTGCTCTGCCATCTCCCTGGGCCTCAGTCCTTCAAAAGTAGGAGAGCCCTTAGCTGAAGCATCTGTGGGGGAAGAAATGAATCATATGCTTCTCTTCTATTTTTCCTAAGCTTAAATATAATTTAGGAAAGGTGATTTTAATGCCCTTCTCTAAGCCCAAATGCCATAGCAAAATAATGCCACAACAAGAAATGATCCAGTTAGAATTCTAAATCTCAACATTAGAGATTAATTTACTGTCATTGAAAAGAATGCAAGTGCACATCCAATGAGAATTTAATGTAGCAAGCTTCAAAAAGGATCAGTGGAATCAAGCAATCAAAATGCCCATATTTAGACAAGAAGAGTTTCTTCTTCTATTTAGGAAAAAAATCCCCAATTGTAGGTAGAGCCCACTGTTTTTCAAACTTAAATTGCTTTTTAATATTGAAACTAGAGTCAGTCTTCTGTACAATGTACAATTCCCTTAGAGTTGGATATGCCTAGCCCAGCAGCATCCGTGTGCTATCCTTATGAAACCATAAGGATTTCAGTAAAAGCAGAGGGAAGCAACCCTTTCCTGAATATCTGCGTACTTTCAAAACTGAAAGGTCATTCAGGTTTCTCTGATTAAATTTTATGCTAGGAACATAAAAAACACTGCTTTTTGGCCACTTGACCTGCCTTTTCCTGGTGTCATTTAACTTTTCTTTTTTATCCTCCTGTTTCCTGTAAGCTTGGAATTGAGTTTAAGAGCTTGATCAGATTTAGGTTAAATATTTTTAACACTAGCAACTCCACATTGGCACTATAATTGAGTGACTACACCAGGAGCCATAGATTTTCAACTTATTTGTCAATGTTACTAGATTTGATCACTGCTAATAATCAGATATCGCCACTGAAAAGGTAAGATTTTCTCTTTGCAATTAACAGATAATCTCTGGGGTGACACTTGGACACACTATATGAATATTGTTCTCATCAACTTCTCATCTATAGACTTTGATGCCTACTGATTATCTTTGCCTGAATCAATTGTTTTTTAGAGGTTCTAAATGATGACTTTTCTAACATTATTTCTTCCATATTAATGAACTGATATTCCTGTGTAAAAACTTTTACTCATTAACTAGTTTTAACAGTTCTTTCAAAAGATGACATGATAAATAATTTCTTCCCTGTTTCCAGAATAACATAAGTTGCTGATATATGATATGTCATATCCTCCTGTAACAAATGAAAATCAATCTCTCTCTCTCTCAGCTTTTTAACTAAAAGTGTTTTATGATCATTTAGTAATTCTTTTGGGATTCTTAATTTGTTCCATACTTGGTCAGTGAAAACTGCTTTGAGCTGGCTCCTGTGTTTAAGGACTTTCTTGCTTTCTGACACAAGATATTGCATGTACTCTGTTTACCTGTCTCAGGCCTAGAATCAGCCCTTTATTTAAAGAACCTTGTTCCTTTAGGGGGAAATTTAATAATCAAGAACTAAGCACCATAGAAATGTCACTACTTTTAGACATTTTTGATGAAAAGAGATATGGTATGTATATGAGTTGATACAGATTTTCCAATTCAAATTTAACATTACATGGATTTTTCCTTAAATTCTTTTATTTCATTATGATTCTTTTTCCTTGCGCTTAAAATCTTGTCTTCAAAAACATTTACTTTTCTGAAAAATATGCAACTGTGGTTTAAAAATTCTAATACCAATGTTACTACTAACACTAAAAATCACCAAGTGATGTTTAAGCTTTTTTTAGTTCTTTTAGTTCTTAGGTTACATCTTACTATGGAACCGCAGAGTATTACCATTAAAATTCACTGAAAATAAATTATTTTTCTCCGTGTGATTATGTTTAGAATTTGACAGACAGTAAGGCTTATTTGTTTCAGTTTTCAATCTTAGGTGTTTTTAAAATTAATCTTGTGTGGTTTAATATGTACACCATTTTCTTTTTTCAATTGAAAATCCAAAGGTTTTTTCTTTTAATTGTTTAAAATTTCTAATAGTATGTTTGCAGTGCATAAGGATTACATTCATCATGAGGAGTTGGTACATGTATACAACACATCCTAATTCTTTTCACTTCCCCTTCCTCTTCTCTCCCTCACCCCTCCCTCTGTTTCTGGGTCCCCTACCATTTGCAAAAGATCTTCCCCCCTGTTTCCTATTATCTATCTTTTATTTTGCTGTTTGGTTTGTGAAATATTTTCTTGGTTCAAAATCAAAAAATAAAGTTATCCTTGGGTTTCTAAGCCTCATATCACTCCAGAAAGTGCTAGAAATAGGTCACCTGCTTCCATTCTCCACAGTCTCCCTATTACATCTCACTTCTCAGGTGGTTGCTTACACTTGCTGCCTTACTCTTGGCCTGTCCCCCTCTTTCTATTACCTATGTGGTCTGATAGGCATTTGGGGTTCCATTCCTGACTTGCCTCAGCTATGAAATGGAAATAACAGCTGTATTCACCTCGTAGAATTGTTGTGAGAAATAATTTAATTCCTATAGAGGATTTAGAAATTCTGCCTCCATAAATGCTATCATCACAGGGATAAGGTTGCAGAGCATCCTGAAAACACAAAATTCATCATATAGAATGCTCAGAAGCATATAATGTGACTCTGGAGTTAGGGCTCAGTGTCAAGCTTAATGCTGTATAAACAATACCTGGGAAAGCCTTTTCCAGAGGTAGGCATGAAAACCAAGGATAAAACAAGCTAAAGTTCTCATGGAACACATTATTAATGTCTTTTCTATATATTCATAGGGCATGAATATGATCATCATAGGTTGCATCATTTTACCTACTCACTTCTTCCCTCACAATCACATTTGCTCAAATCTCCACTGGCTGGATAAGCAGCTTCCTGTTTTTGTCCTCATCGGACACAATTTCTGGACCACCTCCCCTTAGGCTTGAAACTATTTTCACTGGAGCTCTGAGAATCTTAAGAAAAGTTATTCTTTGTGTATCCAGCACCAACGTCTCCATCTGGGAGCAGGAAACACTCTCTATATATTGTTCAAACTGAATTGAATTCCTTGAAATGAAATAGAGCCAAACCAATTGTAAATTTGCTAACAAATTCTTGCAAACACGGGTTCCACAAACATAGAACTTCTGATAATCCTCCTTGTGTACCTGTGTGAAATTACTTCACTATGCACTGGCTCACTTGCCAGATATAACAAATAAAAATACAGAAAACTCAGTTAAATTAGAATTTCAGATGAACAATAAATATTTTTATTATGTCTCATGAGTTATTTGGGAAATAGTTACAGTAAAATTTTTTTGTTTTTATCTGAAAGTTAAGTATAATGGAGTTTTTTGTATTATATCTGGCAACCCTACTCAAAAGGCACTTTATCTTTGCTTACACTTAATACTTACTAACTTATGTCATTTATGCATTCATTATTGTTTTAAGAGTCTATCTGAAGGAATTTTCAACAAATGCTTTAATAATGATAATCACTAGGCTTTCCTCTAATTTATGTACTATTTAAGCAAAGCTAAATGTTTCTATAACGTAGATATAGTAAATCTAAAATATATAGTTTGGGGTATTTATGAAAGATTGGTACACAAATTTACTTATTATTTTTACCTCAGCCTTTTTAATAAAGATCATTGCCTGCCTGTGAGGTTTATTGTTCTCAGAATGTGTCCCGTGTCTTTTTAATATGAATTTTCATTTCCTATTAATACAGAGAGTAATTCCCCTCTGTGATACACTGAGAGATTCAATCAGACCCAAGGCCCCAAACCTTAGGTACACTGGGGCCTTGCTAGGACAATGTGTGGAAAGAGTCAATGATAAACATGCTTTTGCCCTAACCTGGGAATGTGGTCTCATTTCCTTCACACCAATAATTTGACTCCTTACTACTTCATAAACTCACACCAAGTAAAAGGACACTTATTTTCAGGCTTTGAGGGAAAAGATATGTGTATAGTTCTTTTCATTTTCAGAATCCATCAAGATAGATATTTTCACGTATTTTCTCTAAAAAGAATAAAATTTAGCATATTCTATATAAAATACAAGATTCTATCTTCACAAGCATTCTTGGAGTGGTAAATGTGAATCATTGCATGCTATTCTGTCATTTGGACAATTATTTCAATCATTCCAAACTCAGCATCCTGATTACAAGTCAGGCTTCTATCAAGCTACTTGTGCAATGGAGAATTTATTTACATTATGTAGTGGACAGCTCTGAGAGTTGTTTGCCAACTCCTTCGCGGAATTTTTGGTACCAGCACCACGACCTTCTTTGGAGAGACAACACTCCCACATCGTCAGTCCATATACTTCCAACCAGTTATCAGTTCCAAGAATACAAATCACCCAGAGCCAGCCAATCAGAGCCCAGCGTCCTTCTGTTCACCATGATCTGTTCAGAGATGAGCACGTGACCCAAGCCAGGCCAGTGAGGTTTAAAATAGCCACAGGGTACTCAGTCCAATGGATGAGAATAGGTTCTACCCACAAGGCTAAATAACATCAAACTTCAGAATATTAGGGGAAAGAAAAGATTCTAGGGGTGATAGAAAAATCTGATGAGAAACAAAGGATTAAAAACAGAACAAATGTGGACTTCTCCACAGCAAACGAGAAGCTAGAAGACACTGCAGCAATGTCTTCAACATGGAATGATATATATACCATATGAAACTAATTGTGAGGACGGACTAAAGGTAATTTAAAGGGACAAGACTTTACCTCTGTGCACACTTTCTTTCTTTTTTTTTTTTTTTTGGTACCAGGGATCAAACTTGGGACCTTGCACTTTTGAGGCAGGCGGTGTGCACCCTTTCTTAGAGGCTATCAGCAGATGCTAACCATCAAAATTAGGGAATAAACAAAGAAATTGAAAGCCATGGGATATCAGAAACAGATCTCTAGTGTAGAAAGTCTCTAAAATGACATCTGTGTTCTGGGATAGTTGGCAACCAGTCCAAACTGGAGCAAGTCAGAAGGCTCGAGGATAGACTTCTTTAGGAAGATAAAAACAACAAAAACAACAAATCAACAAAACCACTTGATTTATTAGAAGGCATCAAGAGGTTGAAAATGATAGAACCATCACTTGGAGTTCTTGAGATACATAGGCAACTGGAAGATAATTGGGTTTGGTTTTGTTTTTTTTGGTACCAAGGTTCAAACTCGGGACCTTGTGCTTACAAGGCAGGCAGTGGAAGATAATTGGGTTTTATTAATATAGAGAACATGTTTGTTTAAACCATGTGATGCCAATCTTGAATAATTTTGCCCTCTGAAAGTGCCAATTTCATGTGGCTCAATTTAGTACACAACTAAGGAATAAAAATTACCTTGAGGGAAAAAGTTCTGCAGAAAATGACATGTAATAATAGGTACTACATATATCTGTTTTGATTAGCATTTTCAGTGTCATAAAACTGTAAACAATGTTGATCTCACCAAAATAAAAATATGATATTGATAGACTCAGCAATTTTTGCATTTGATAAATGTAGGAAAATTATTTTTAAAAAGAGATAGTTCAATTTTCATCTTTGGAAGTGACAAATAATAATCTGAAAAATTAGGAAGCAGTAATATGTTGGCTATTGAGATATAAAGCCTGATACCCAAGAAATTGGCTGAATTTAAAATAGCTACCTCCAGGCTGGCAATTATAATAATTCAGGCGAATGATAATGAATAAGGGAGCTAACCCAACAGCCAAGGGGGTGGAGAAAGGGGAATGAGGTATATTAAGAGGATTGCACAGATGGTTTGGGTGATTAATTAGAATTCCAGATTTCTGGCTTGAGCCATTAGACAGAAGGTGCTGTTATTCACCAAGCCAGGTAAAATAAGGTAAATAGCAAATGTGAGTGTGAAGGAATACAGTATTAGACATATTATGCTTAAAGCACATGGAGAACAGACAGATGAAAATGATAATGAGATGAATCTGTGGGTCTGGAGCTTAGTAGTAAACCATACTTTAGGGTAACAAATGTGGATCTACTACACTATGAATGGCTGAAAGCTGGCCACAGTGGTAGGAAGGTAGGAAGCAACCCATCTTATTGCCATATGTATCCCCAGCATCTACCACAGATATACATCATACATTCATTCATGGGTGCATTGACTCAGAAAAACCATGTATCCAGTACCAATATGGGCCAATCATAGTTCTAGGCACTGATATTTGGTAGATGCTTAACAAATGTTTGCTAATGAATTATAGCAGCCACAACGTTAGATGAAACTGTATTGAGTGGGACTGTAAAATAAGAATAGCACATGAGATTAGAACTTTGAGGCAAACCAATGTGAAGGTACTGGCCATAAAAGGAAACAAGGAGATAATATCATAAAAATATCAAGAAAACCAAAAATAAACTACAAGAAAGATCAGAAAGGAAAGAGCTTCAAGAAGGTGAGACTTTCTCCTTACAGTGACATCTGGCAGTCCCATGTATACATTCCCTCAACTTCACACAGCAGAAATGTGCTACAATCCACAAATGAAGACTGGTGTCCATCCTGAGACTGGTTACCATGGCTATGAAGTAGAAAAGTCTAATTGGACAAGCTGAGATCATTGCCTAACTTTGAGGTTACAAAGTGAACTTAATACACCAACACATGTTGCTAGCTATCAAAAGATAAATTAGATAAGGATGTGATAGAAAGATAGATAGATAGATAGATAGATAGACCGACCGATAAATAGACATTTCCCCTTTTGTTGATTATTTGCTTGGTTTTTTGTTTGGTTGGTTGGATTTTTTAGTTTTTGAGACATTGTCTTGCTGTGTAGTTCAGGCTGACCTTGAATTCACTATGTAGCCTAGGCTGGCCTCAAATTTGAACTCACAGAGATCTTCCTGCCTCAGCTCCCCAAGTGCTGGCTGGGATTACAAATGTGTACCACCATACCGGGTGGTACACATTTCCTCACTCTTCGGTAATACTGCTCCTCTGAGTAGTCCATGTGGCTTGAGTGGTATTAAAAGACTGTCTAGCTCATCTAACTATATCTATCTATCTGTATCTATGTATCTATCTTCACTATTGAACCAATGATTACTCCTGAGATGTGTAGAGAAGTCAAAAGAAAACAACAAATAAAACAGAAAAGTTAAAGTAAACCCCAAAGACAGCAATGTCTTAGAAGATGAAGAAAAAAATAATTTGAAGAAGGGAGTAGTTAACTATATAAAGTGATACAAGATTTTAAAAAGAGCAGTACTGAAAAGGAAATCATTGATGAACTTTGTCAAAGATGTTTCAATGTATGATGGAAGCAGTAGCCAGATAATAGTTATCTCAGAAATAATGATAGTATAGATTCTGTCAAGACTTTGATAGAGAGGAAAAAAAAGAAATCATTGGAGCAAGAGGTTTTTTGTTTGTTTGCTTGCTTGCTTGCTTGTTTTTGTTTCATTTTTAAGCTGACAAATATTCATGTGCAAAGAAAAAGACTCCCAATTGAAAGGATGGAAATATGCGAGTAAAGAAAAACATCACTGATGCAGTTAATTCCCCAGGGAAGAGGTGTCTTTACCACAGATCACAGGTAGATGTGTCTAAGCTTTGAACTAGGGGCAGGGATCTCTTCATAAGAAATACTAGGGGTGGGGAGAATGGAAAAGGAGAGCAGGAAGTTAAGGCAGCTTCTATGAAGAAAGGAAGGTGGTGGACTAGAGGGGAAAGGACGAGGGACACAGAACAGAAAAACTGGAGGGATGAACTTCAAGAAACATCATGGTGCAGCTAAAACTGGGTACCATATTGAAGTGGCAACAATTCTAATAGTTGCTTTCCTCCAGCCCTGCTTCTTCACCCAGAAGAAGCCTCCATTCTCTGTCTTCCTTCAGTACTATACTCGTAGTGCTCCTATGTCATTTGTCAGTATTTTTTAAAGCTACCTAGTCTACCTACTCTTACACACTATGAATTATTATGGAGGAGGAACTGTGTTCTCCATGTCTTTGTATTCCCAGCCCTTGGCATAGGGCCTGACATATAGTAAGCACACAATCAACTTGTGTAGAATTGAACTGAGTGCCTAAACCAAAAGATTAACTTTCCTGCCAATTGTAATCTGAGGGGGAAAAGCTAATTAAGTGCATGTGAATAACTGAGAGAATAAATACCCAGCATTTTGGGGGAACCACTATTGAGGTATCATATGCAAAAATTTATAAGCTCAATGCTATTAAAAGTGATAAGCTTTAATAGCAGACACCTTGTATTATGGACTCTTCAGATCATATTTATGGAAAGATAAGATTAAAACCAAAGCTTTTAAAAAAAAGAAAACCAAAGCTTTTAACACCACAGTTGCCATGTTGCCACTTTTTTGCTATATGTAGCTGTACTTCCTCAAGAGATAATCATCAGATTCTGTCAGACTACTCATTTCTTGTATAATACCACAACTAACCGTTCAAAAGAATCTTAAAAAGAAAACTGTGTTCACAGTAGAACTGAAAGTCGATGGTCATCCAAAAATTTTCACTTCTCATGACTGGGCTAAAGATATTTAAGTACTTAAATATTTTGTGTCCACTATATGGATGGTTAGCATCTCTGTTGACTCTCAAGAGCAAAATAAGGACAAAGTCAGTTTTAACTGCATTTTGCAAGTTGGCCACTAATGTTGGATGTAGCAGGTGATAGGAGCTATATTGAAAATAATGATTTATATCATTATTAAAAAGAATTAATCCAAATTGGCTAACATTAAAAGTAATTTTGTAAATGAAATTAAAATGGACTTTTCAAGGATATTATCTGGCATAAGAAGGAGAAAGAACACTGTAGGGAGGAAATGATGTCTATTGAAAGGGCACAGAATTGTCAGAGAAGAGAAGGAACATTACACAGATTAAAGTCATTGATTAGGCCCTCTCCAGTGGACAGAATTTCCAAGAGTTAAAATATTAGATGTGGGGAATCTCTTTTCTTCCTCCCTTTCCTCCTCCTCCTTCTCCTTCTTCCTCTCCCCACCCCCCTCTTCCAGTTATAAAGATCGATATAACAAGTTTGGGTGTTAATAGGGCTTTGACCTAAGACACACAAACCCAACAAGATACAGCAATGGATACGCCCCTAAAACTACATTTCCATCTATCATAGTCCTCTGTGATGATGGTTGGAGTTATAGTGCTAATTTGCTATGCTTTGCCATTGTTTCTTTTGCATATTTTTGCCACAGAGACTTCTTGGGAAAGTGTAGAAGTGAAATTTAGGTATTTGTGCCCTGGCCAAAGCATTCCCAGTCTAACAAAATTTTAACAAAAAAAGATTTTGTTAAATGAAAAGAAAATTGGAGAGTGTTTTCCTAAGCATTGGTTTGGGCTGTGTAATATTACTAAAATTATCTCTTTACAAGTTTATTTCCTTTAGCAGATTATTACTTTCTTAAGGAATGGACTGTTCCAGGTCTGTTTTATATTCCTAGCATATAACACACACCCAGGCACATAGTAAGCCCTCAAATGTTTGTTGAGAGGGACTATTTGTCCAGTGCCAGTTGTATAATTAGAATTTCTTTCATTCTTCCAGAGTTAAGAACAAAGCTGCAGTGAACAGCTGCTATTTTCAGATGCTGACTATCATGGAAATTTTCCCAACCTGCTTTGTTGGGATAGCCCAGGCAAAAGAGCTCTAGCGAATGTGAAAACTGTATCTTTTGTAAAACCTTGGAGCACTGAGTATAAGGCTATGCAAGGAATACCAAATTGCAAATGGTCTAATCTTGGCTCTACCACGTATCTACTAACTGTGGGAAAGCCACTTCATCTTAATTTCCTTCTCTGTCCAGACAGGGGCTTGTATTAAATTATCCAAACCTTCCCCCTCCCAGAATTAACATCCATGATAAATTCGTCTTTGTATTCCCAACACAATACGGATTCTTAATATGTGCTTAATATTTATCAGTTGAATTAACTGAAGTTTCCCCAGGGTCTCTAAAACAGTTTTATAATGTTTTAGTTCAAACCTAACATTGCTTTCAATTATGTTTAAATTAAATTTTAAACCTCCAAGAAAAGATTTCTTGCACTTCTCTTTTAGCTTACATAAAACCATTCACAGTGAGAAAATCACAATAAGTTAAATTATGCCTCTAAAACTCTGAGTTGGCAAATTTTGTCTTTAGTAGTGAGTAGAAAGGTCTTTCTAAGAGAATGAGACTTCAGAGTAAAAAAAAATGTTTTAAAGTACTCGTACAGATTGTATAGACATTTCAAGAAGTTTTAGATATGCATAATTACTAGCAATTGATAAGTAAAAAAACACCATTTTTACTTGCCTAACAAAATGCATTCCCTCAAAGAACTCATAGAAAATTCTCCTTTTAGTTTATGATTATTAGTCATAGTTAATACTGCTATCCTTACTTTTCAAAAAATCTGTAACTCAGTAAAATTAGTGTGGCTTTATTTATGTAATTACTCTCAAAGGTACACAGAGCTCTACATTACTAAGGAATAAAGCCTAAAGGTCACTTTTGATACATTGAGACTAAACAGTCCAATAACCATGGCCCTGGTTATGGCATCATTGTAATCATTGAGAAGGACTGATATTTTCAACTGTCTACCATTGGCAAGTGCCTTCCATCAACTTATCTGTTAACTCCAAAATCTTCTCCATTTTTAAAAGAAGAAAATTGGTGAATAACTTTAAGAAGGTATTACTTATTATTCCAGAGAGATAAGTGGAATACATTTCAAGATGTCAAATATCAAAGACCACATATGCATGGAACCACCATACTATATTTACTTTATATTATAAAATTGTACCATGATAATTTTAAGAATTCATAAATTTGTATAAATATAAGTTCATCAAAAAGCTTTCTCAAATTCAAATCAATAAAAAGGTCAACCAAGAATCTTTTTTGAGTTACCAAAAAAGGTTTTCATGTCTAGTATGAACTTACTATTTCCTCTGATATGTGATAACCAAACTACAGTTATGAAGAATCATCCTATCATTGATTAGGGGTAGTATTAATGTTTAATAATGCTGCTATTATTAACCACAAAAACAACTGTGTTTTGGTATTTCCCATAGGAGATAGTGATATCAAGACTTTGATAGTTCATAATATATTGAGTTTATACAAAACTTTATACCACAAAGATCCTCAGAAGTTTCTTTGCTGATAAGCCATTTCAAGATACAGTGAAGCTAACTAGAAAGACTTCAAAAATATACTTTTATAACATACCTTCATATCACAAAAAGGTTAACCATTCTAAATCAGCTAAAAAATAATTGTGTCCTTATAATGTGTCATTTTTCAGTCATTGATCATAATCAGTCTATGAGCAGTCAATAAGTATTTGTTGATTTCATGTTTGGAGCTTGAAATGCCATTATGCAATTCCATTTTAAAAAATTATTCCAAAAAAGGTGAGTCAAAGAGTTTTGATTATTGTTTATGACAGAGAATTTACAAAATACTTTTAAAAAGCAAGAAAAGACTGATTAAATTAAAACCAGTATATGGAATGATATTCATATACTATAGATCTGTATTTATTGACATGGAAAGATATCAATTATATATGATTAAATGAAAAAAATCATTATGAAGTTGTATGTATAAAGTGATCCCGTTAAAAAACAATGAACAGAAAACCTGGAGATGATAAGCAATATGGCAGAATAGGAGGTCCCTAGCATGTACCCACCATGATGCCTCACAGATATAATAATTTAGCAACCATGCATGGACAAAAATGCCTTTGTGGGAGCTTCGAGACTCAGGTAGGAGGTTGCAAACCCCACCAGAGCCCCAGACTGAAAAGAACTGCTTTGAGAAGGCAGGCCACTCCCCAGTGGCAGGCTTGCTAACTATGGCGCAAGCTACAGATCAGAAGCAGTTCTCCCTTCATGAAGACTTGATTTCAACCCCCTTAGGCACAGTCCTACCACCAGACTCATGCAGTAAAGGACCACAAGGGGAGGAATATTCTTGTTTTTGCCTTTAGTAACAGGCCAGCTAACTTCAGACCAAGCCACAGACACTGAAGCAGCCTCAGGGCCCAACTCCGACTCTGTTCTGTGACAGTCCTGCTTGATCACAGTCAAAAGGCAGTCCCATGACCTCAGGAAACCAGCAGGTTTTTACTTACTGAAAGAGCCTATAAATATGGGTTACCTTCAAATTCATAGACACCAACTCAAGGATATATAGATTATGAAGAATTCGCCAAACATGACACCAATAAAAAAAACTGATAAATCTCCCCAAACTAACCCTGAGGAAATGGAGACTCATGCACTGCTTAGCAAGAAATTAAAAATTATCATTGTGATGGTTAAGGTAGATTGTCCATTTGATGACCTGGGAGCCACCCAAAGGATTAGTAAAGCAAAGTTTTAGGTGTGTCTGGCTGGATCAGAAAGATGTGTTATTTGTGGGAAAATTGATGTACTTTGAGACCACAATGTTAAGTGAAATAAATCAGGCACATAAGCCTAAATATCACATGGTTTCTCTAATATGAGAAGCCAAAATTATAAATAAAGAGCCAAATAAAATATGCATAATTGGAAATAGGAAGATAAATCTTTCTCATTTGGGAGAGGGATCGAGGGATGGAGGGAGGGAGGAGGGCAGAGAGGGAAAGGGAATGAAGAAAGAAATTAAGATGTGCTATGTACATGCACCAACTCCACACAAGGAATGTAAACATTATGTACTGCAAACATGTGCTAATAAATAAAAAAGACATTTCTCAAAATGAGATATGCAAATGGCCAATAGGCAGATGGAAAATTGTTCAAAATCCGTAATCATCAGGGATATCCAAATAAAGATCACTGTAAAATACAATGATGTATCACTTCACACTGTTTAGGATGAGTGTGACACATATACTCATATATGAGACACATATGCTTTTCAGTGGTCTAAATTTATTTTTATATATTGGAGGTAGCCTCTGTGGATGTTCATTATAACAAGTTATGAAGAAAATACCACATTTTATTAAGATATTTAAGAAGGCAAGAATATAGGTTGACAATATTTTGGTAAAATATTTTTAAAATAATACTTAAAATGTAAACTCCAGACAATAAGAAAATTTAGATTTGAGGAATATCACATCTTGATGTCATTTTGGTGAATAATTATGCTAAATAAAGTAAAACATATTTTTTATTGTTTTTCAGGAAAAATTCATGAATGCATCTTAATTTTTGATATGGTAGAGTTCAGTAGGACTAATGCCTTTAATATTAGAATTCTAAACTATTCAAAAGGTATTAAGTCTGTGTGATGTTCTCTTGGTTGCAAAGATCAGCCCTATTCACTGTGGGAGGAAACTATAGGGATGTGAACATCAGGAGATGAGAATCAATCACCTCCTTGGAGACAGTATGGCACTTACTCTGTCAACCAGTTTAATGTGGTTAACTGAAGTTTACATTTAAACTTCTGAAAACCAAATGATTAGAATGTAAGATGGCTGTAAGACCTAATACCTTTTCTTTTAAAGTTGTAAAGGAGAGAGAAAACAAAATTGGGTTGAATTGACAGTGATATTATTAATAGTTAATTTATTAACAGGAAATTTATCACCTGAATATAAATTGACATAAATATAGCATAGGCATTTTTCTGGTTGCAACATTGACACCTTAGGGCTTAGGTGGTCTCTTTGTCTCTTATTTTAGTGAAATATAATCTATTTACAGTAAGTCCCAGTCTTTTTCATTTATAGCTCTATGAACTTTGGTGACTGAAAAGCAAGTGAAAGAATTTTAAGAGCTTAGCATCGTGGTGCACACCTGTAATCCCAGCACTTGGGAGGTAGAGACAGGAACATTATTTTGTGTTTGGGGCAGGCCTGGGCTGCACATGAATTCAATTTTAAAATGGAAAATAAGATGAATGCAAAGACTAGGGAGATATGGACAATACTTAAGAAAAAAATGGAAAGTTTATAGAGTTTGAAAAATAATGTGAATACATGAAGGCAAACTAGTTTTGAGAAATTTTATAAATGTCCCTATTCTACTAGACTCTATCTCCATGTGATCCTAACTTAGTCCAGCATTGTTATAACAAAAAAAATGAGCAACAAGTCAATCTAGCATGACCTATTTTTCAAGAATCTTGAATTCTTCCTAGTAATCACCAAGTTCTTCTTGGTGAAGCTTCTATTCATTTCATGTTTAATTACATTTCTTAGAGTTTTACTCGAATAATTTATTGACTTACCATTATTAGCAATATGTGAAAATCCATCTAATGAAGTAATCACTGTGAAAAGCAAATCTGTTCAATTAATTCAAGAAAAGTTATCTTCTAATAGGCAGCATGACAGATGAGGATTTTTAGTAAAATTAGAACCTGTCATCCATTCAGAAACTATTCTAAATCCCTTCTAGTTTTTATATCCCACATATAATTAACCATTAAGCTTAATTGATTTCTGACCTCTCATCTCCGTCTGTATTGCCTTTGCCCTAACTCTGTCTTCAACTGTCACCTCAGTACTTCAACAGTGTTGCCTCCTCTGATTTATCCAGTGTTTAGGATGGTAAATAGTGTCTAAGGAAATGTACTGTGTTTGTTCTCCACTCCTAGGCATAGCACAACTCACTGTTGCTGTAAAATTTTCAGATTCATTTCTTCTCTATGCCCCAGAATCCAACTTCTATTTTTCTTCCAGAGTAATCTTTCTGACCCAAATATCTGACAGTATTTACTCTCCTGCTTTGAGTTCTTAAATTATTCTCTATAATATAAAGCAGAAGTAGCAATTGTCAAAGCCCACAAGGGCTGAACAGGTGCATAAGTGACAGTTAAATAAAGCAGATCACATGGGGACTATTGCAGAGTGGTGATAGCAGAACCTGTCAAATGTAAAAAAAAAAAAAAAAAAGATGTGGCCAGAACTTCTAGTCCTTCAAGAGAGGCTAGAAATTCCAATTTTAATATGAACATTTTCAATTTTAAGTGTTGAAAATGAATTTATTATTTTTTAACCACAGTATGAACTAAACAAAACACTTCTGTAGCCTGTGGGCAATCAGCCTATGAACTCTGACCTTGAGGAATAAAATCCAAACTCCTAAATAAATAAAGCTATTCATGATCTATTTCCTGCCTACCTTTTCAACCATATCTCTTGCCAGTCCTTCCCATAGAAAAGCATGCATGCTTGATTCTGAATTGCTCTCACTTCCAGAAGTGTGGTACTACTTATCTTTGTGCTTTCCTCTGCTCTTCCACATGGAGTACACTCCCTAACTCATACTGTATCACTCCTAAACTCAGCCAATTCCCTCATGATAAAGTTACCTAGTTTAAGTGTTACCTCCTTCTTGAACCATACTTTTTTTTTGGTACCAGGGATCAAACTTGGGTCCTTGCACTTGTGAGGCAGTCAGTGGAACCATTGAGCTAAATCCCTGGCCTGAACCATACTTTTTCTTGCTCTTTTGTTCCTTTGCCACCTAGAATAGATGTCTCTTCAATAGGTTACCAAAGCATTAAGAAACATCTGAAATGAAGACTAGGAGAGAGGGCTGAAGATGCAGCTCAGTGATAGAATGCTCTTGTAGAGTGCAAGAGGTCCTGGGTTTGGTCTGCAGCAAAACAAAACAAAACATAACAGAAATGTGTGGGGAGATAGTAAGTTCCATTTCAAATGTATTAGGCTTGTCAACATACAATTATATAACTAAGTATCGACCTTAGGCCTTGAGGTGGGCATATGAGAAAAGCTACAGAGAGGAGAAAGAGGGAGAGGGAGAAGGAGAGGGAGAAGGAGAGGGAGAAAGAGAGAGACAGAGCGGGCCAAGGATTTAGGTCAGTGGTATCACCGCCTGCTGTGCAAGAGCAAGGACCCGAGTTCGATCCCTGGTACCAAAAAAAAACAAAACAAAAAAAACCCCAGAGAGACAGAGGGTCAGGGGAAATTCTTTAAAACAAGAACTGTAGGCAAACTTAAATTCTGGAGGCAAAGATAAAGGGGGCTTAAAAAAGGAGTCTGAAAAGTAAAGTATTAGGAGGAAACCCAGAAGAAAGTAGTCAAAACCAGAAAAAAGTGGTCTCATAGAAGATAGAAAAAAAACTTCAAAAAAGAGGAAGTGTTCATCATGAGTAAATACTACAAAATGTCCTTTGGATTTAAAACTAATATCAGTATTCATCCAGATAAGACCAGTTTTTAAGGAACAATGATTATAGAACCAAATTTGAGTAGATGGAAAAATAAATAAATAATATAAATGTAAAGTATTCTATCAGGATTATTTTTTGTGTATTAAAAAATAGACAATAGAGTTGGATATGGGATCAAGGGAATATTTTTGGAATGAGCTATTTACTGGTTTACATCTCAGCAAGGGAGCTAGTGGGTTTTTGTTGTTGTTGTTGTTTTGTACCGGGGATCAAACTCTGGTCCCTGCGCTTGCGAGGCAGGCAGCCGAACCACTGAGCTAAATCCATGGCCCACTAATGGTGTTTTGAAAAAGGTTGCTTAGGGAATTCCCACACATTACAAGTTATAACATTTCTACTACCCTTCTCCCCACTAAATCACAGTAGTGCTACACAATCATTTTACCAAAAGGAACACTGCCCACCTTTCTAAATGCATCTAGGGCACTATTAGAGAATCATAGCACACCTCCACAGAATAGATTTTTGCTTTTATTTTTTCTCATTAGGTTCTTTTTCTCCCACAACAATTTACTATGGAGAATTTTAAACAGAAACATTGAAACAATAGTAGGATAAACATTTAAATACTTGCTCAGACCACCTAAATTCAGAAATTGAAAACTCACTAAATTTCCTTTATCTACTTGAATTTGTATTTATTTTGTTTTTATTTTACTGAAACATGAAAAAAGTTGACAACATCATAATTCTCCATACATGCATCTACTTAAATTCTTGCATTATCACATTATTAACATTTCTTAGAACATAAAAATCAACAATGAAACCTTAATATTCTCTTTTTAAATTAATTTTATTGGTACATTTTAGGTATACAATATAATGACATTCATCATTGGAAATTTGCACCTCTATATAATCTCTTTCAGTTCTTATGTTTTCTCCATTTCCCTGCCCTCCCTTCAAGCCCTCCATCGCTCTCTATTTACAAAGACTTTGTTTCCATTTTATCATTTTCTCATATTTAATCCATTCCCTTCTTTCCTTTCGCCTACCACTACTACTTCCCCTTTGCCCCTTTTCTTCCTATTTCACATTATCTATTATACCTTTTAGTCCTTATTTACACTTTCAGTTTCTCACACTAGAGAAACTATTCAGTATTTATAAATGTGTGTCTTATTTATTTCACTTAAGAGTATTGCTTCAATGTGCATCCATTTAGGAATAAATGTCTCTAATTTCTCATTTTTTATGGCTGAGTAGTACTCTATTTTACAAAAACAAACAAACAAACACATTTTCTTTATCCAGTCTCCAGCTGATGGGCAATTGGGCTGCTTCCAAGTTTTAGCTGTTAAAAATTGTGCTGCTATGAACATGGGTGCACCATATATCACTATGGTATGATTCTTTTAATTCTTTGGGGAAGATACTCAGCAGGGGAATAGCTGGCTCAAATGGGGCTTCTAGTTCTAGTTCTTTGAGGTATCTCCATACTGATTTCCACAGTGGTTGCACCAGTCTACACTCCCACCAACGCTGGAGCAGTGTTTCTCTTTCCCTACTGTCCTGCCAGCATTTGTCATTGGTTGATTTCATGATAGCAGCCATTCTTTCTGGAGTGAGGTAGAATCTCAGTGTTGTTTCCATTTGCATCTCTCAAATGACTAGTGATGTTGAACATTTTTTCATGTTTATTTGCTATTTCTACTTCTTTGTCTGAGAAATGTCTGTTCATTTCAGATGCCCATTTTTGGATTGGGTCTTTAAATTTGGGAGGTCTGATTTTGTTAAGTTCTTTAGAGATTCTAGATAGTAGACCTTTGTCTGAGAAACAGCAGGGTAAAATTTTATTCCCTCATTGTGGGTTCTCTTCACACTGCTGGTGGTTTCTTTGCTGTGCAGAAGCTTTTTAATAAGAAGAGATCCCACTTGTTGATTGTTTGTGCTAGTTCATGGGCAACTGAGGTTTTGTTCATGAAATCTTTTCCTATACCAATGTCTTCAAGAGTTCTTCCTAACCTCTGTTCCAGCCAGTTCAGCATTTCTGTTTTAAAATTTAAATCTTTCATCCATTTTGATTTTAGTTTAGTGCCTGGTGAGAGATATAGGTCTAGTTTTAATCTTTGGCAAGTTGAAACCAAATTTTTCCAGCACCATTTCTTAAAGAGGCTATCTTTCCTCCAATGAGGGTGTTTTGGCTCCTTTGTCAAAGAAGAGGTGGCTGAGTGTGTCTGGAGTTGTTCCTGTATCTTCTAATCTGTTCCACTGATCCTCAGGGCTATTTCTTTGCCAGTACCATAACATTTTTAGCACAGTGGCTTCGTAGTATAGCTTCAAGTTGGGGGTTGTGATACTCCCTGCCATGTCTCTGTTGCCTAGAATTGCTTTTGCTATTCTAGGTCTCTTCTTCTTCCAAATGAATTTTTGGATTGTTTTCCAAGGTCCGTGAAATATGCTGCTGGAATTTCAATTGGGATTGTATTGAATCTATATAGCAGTTTTGGAAATATGGCCATTTTCACTATGTTGATTCTTCCTACCCAGGAACGAGAGATGGCTTTCCATTTTCTGATATCATCTTCAACCTCTCTTTTCAGAGTGCTATAGTTTTCAGAGAACAGGTCTTAGATTTCTTTCGTTAGGTTGATTCCTAGGTATTTCAGTTTTATGGATGCTATTGCGAAAGGAATTGTTTGCCCTATTTCTCTCTCAATGCGTCTGTTGTTCGTGTAGAGGAAAGCTATTGATTTTCGTATGTTCACCTTGTACCCAGCTATTTTATGAATTGGATTATTAAGTCTAGAAGACTTTCGGTGGAATTCTTAGGGTTGTCTACATATAATATCATGTCATCTGCAAATAATGACAATTTGACTTCTTCATTTCCTATCTTTATTCCTTTTATTTCTTTCTCTTGTCTAATTGTTGGGGCTAATATTTCCAAGACTATATTGAACAGGAGTGGTGATAGTGGATATCCTTGTCTTGTTCCTGATTTTAGTGTGAAGGATTTCAGTTTTTGACAATTTAGAATGATATTGGCTGTTGGTTTTTCATAGATGGCTTTTATCAGATTGAGGTAGAGACCATCTGTTCCAATTTTTGTAAGGCTTTTATCATACATGCATGTTGGATTTTGTCAAATGTTTTTTCTGCCTCTGTTGAGATGATCATATGGTTTTTGTCCTTGGCTCTATTGATATAGTTTATTACATTGATTGATTTGCATATGTTGAACCATCTCTGCATCTCTGGGATGAATCCCACTTGGTCAGGGTGTATGATCTTCTTTTTTTTTTTGGTACTGGGGATCGAACTCAGGACTTTGCACTTTTGAGGCAGGCGCCGGAACCCCTGTGCTAAATCCCCAGCCCTAAATAAATCCTCTTATTTTATTTTTTTTTTGGTACCAGGGATCGAACTCAGGACCTTGTGGTTGCAAGGCAGGTGCCAGAACCACTGAGCTAAATCCCTGGCCCTATCTTCTTGATGATCTTCTGGATTCTATTTGCCAGTATCTCATTAAGGATTTTTGCATCTATGTCCATTAGTGAGATTGGCCTATAGTTCTCCTTTTCAGTTGGGTCGTTCTTTGCTTTGGGGATCAAGGTGATGCTTGCTTCCAGGAATGAATTCTGGAGTACTGCTCCCCTTTCAATTTAATTGAAGAGTTTAAACAGTAGTGGCAGTAGTTCCTCTCTAAATGTCTTGTAAAACTCAGCAGTGAAGCCATCATGACCTGGGCTTTTCTTACTTGGTAAGTTTTTAATTACATATTCAATTTTATTGATTGATATTGGATTGTTTAGAATTTTTAGGTCTTCATTCAACTTTGGTAATTCATACATATCTAGGAATCTGTCCATTTCTTCTGTGTTGTCCATCTTATTAGCATATAGGTTCTTGAAATAGGTATTGATGATCCTCTCAATTTCTGCTGGGTCTGTTGTCATTTCACCCTTTTCATTCCTAATTGCATGGATTTGGGCCTTTTCTTTCCTTTTTCTAATAAGTTTGGCTGAGGGTTTGTCAATTTTGTTTATTTTTTTGAAGAACCAACTCTTGGCTTCATTGATTTTTTTGTATCATTCTCTTAGTCTTCATTGGATTAATTTCTGCTCTGATCTGTATAATTTCCTCCCTTGTATGATCTTTGGGTTTGCCCTACTCTTCTTTTTCTAGAAGTTTGAGGTTCACATCAGGTTGTTTAATTGGGCTTGCTCTGTTTTCCTAATATGAGTATTCACTGCTGTGAATTTTCCTCATAAGACTGCTTTCATTGCATCCCATAGATTCCAATATGTTGTATTGTCATTGTCATTTAATTCTAGGAACTATCTGATTTCTTCTTTAATTTTCTCTGTGACCCATTGGTTATTCAGAAGTGTGTTGTTCAATTTCCATGTGTTTATGAAACTTGTGGTTTCTTTTGCTATTTATATCCAATTTCATTGCACCATGGTCTGATAATATACAGGGGATAACTTCAATTCCTTTACACTTACTTAAACATGTTCTATGAGTGAGTATGTGGTCTATTTTGGAGAACAACCCATGTGCAGCTGAAAAGAATGTGCATTCTGATTTTGTGGTGTGGAACACTCTGTAAGCATCTGTTGAGTTCATTTGTTCAAGAATTTGAGTTATTTTTTGTGTAGCTGATCTATCTATTTGTGACAGTAGGGTATTGAGGTCTCCCACTACAATTGTATTAGAGCTTATTTGATTTTTCATGTCCATTAGTATTTGTTTTCTATAGTTGGGCGCAGTAGTGTTTGGTGCATATATATTTATGATTGTCATCTCTTCCTCTTGGATTCTTCCCTTTACAAGGATGTAGTGTCCTTCTTTATCTCTCTTAATCAGTGTTAGTTTGAAATCCACTTGATCTGCTAAGAAGTTAGCTACTCCTTTTTTTCAGGTTCCTTTTGCATGGAGTATTGTTTTCCATCCTGTAACTTTCAGTCTATGAGTTTCTTTTTGAATTAAGTGTGTTTCTTGTATGTAGCATATTGTTGCATCTTGCTTCTTGACCCATTCTGCCAGTCTATTTCTTTTGATTGGTGAATTGAGACCCTTAACATTGATTGTTATAACTGATACATATTGACTTATCATTGTCATGACCTTTTCTTTTTGTTGGATTCTTCCCCTTTGCATTTAATTTCTTGTCGTGCCCAATGGATTCATTCTGCTGGGCTTCCTGGGGTTGTGATCCTCAATGTCTGTTCCTAGGATATTGTGTAAAATTTTTTGGAGTGCTCGTTTGGTATTCATGAAGTTCCTGAGGTGCTCTTTGTCATGAAAGTATCTTATTTCTCCGTCAATTCTGAAAGATAGTTTTGCAGAGCACATCAATCTGGGTTGGAGGCTGTTTTCTTTTAGGTCTTAGAATATGTCACTCCAAGCTCTCCTTGCTTGATGGTTTGTGTTGAGAAGTCTGCTGTGATTCTGATGGGCTTTCCTTTGTATGTGATTTGTTTCTTTTCTCTAACTGCTTGTAGAGCTTTGTTCTTCTGTTGAGTTTCTGGAATCTTAACAATTATATGCCTATGTGTAGATTTTTTGTGATCAAGGCTATTTGGAGTCCTAGATGCCTCACTTATCTGTATGTCAAGTTCTTTTCCCCTGCTTGGGAAGTTTTCTGCCATTACTTCTGTGAAGAGTTTTTCATGTCATCTGTACTCTCTCCTATTTCTTCATTGACTCCAATCAGTCTTATGTTATTCTTCTTTGCATCATCTAGCAGCTGCTGGATTTATTTCTCATGTTCCCTTATTATTTTGAAGCAATTTTTCTTTTCCTGGTCATTAATTGCAATCTTATCTTCTATATCTGAAATTCTATCCTCACATTGGCTCATGCTGCTGTGTAGATTTTCAATGGAGTTTTTCATGTCCTGGAAATCTATTTGCATCTGTTTTATGGATTCTATTTGTTTCCTATGTTGGGATTCCATCATGTTCCTCAGCTCCTCTCTAGATTTATTAATCATGTCTTGCACTAGGAGCACAATCTCTCTTGTTATCTGAGAAATTATTTTTGATTTCATTTTTTCCAGATCCCCTTTTTTTCCCCATTCAGTGGGTCCAGGTGGTTGAGTATCAGAGTGTTCCATCTCATTTCCCTTTGGGTTGCTGTAGGTGATCTGGAAGTCTTGTTTTGATACTTATTTGTGTGTTTTCTTATTTCAACTGGGGGGGCGGGGGGGGGGTGCTGTCGGCGCCCATGAGGATCACCTCCTCTGAGCTGGGAAAGGTGGGATAGGGGCCTGGAGCAGTGGTAGAGATGGTGGCCCAGAAACCCCTTCCTCTGGGCCAGGAGCGGTGGGACAGAAGGCAGCCCAAAAGCCCTTTCCTCTTGGCTGGGGGCAGTGGGAGGGATGGTGGCCAGGAAGCCCTTTCTTCTGGACCAGGAGCAGTAGGACAACAGCTCAGAAGCTCCTAAGGTGCTCTTTGTCATGAAAGTATCTTATTTCTCCATCAATTTTGAAAGATAGTTTTGCAGGGTACAGCAGTCTGGGTTGGAGGCTGTTTTCCTTTAGGGGTTGAAATATGTCACTCCAAGCTCTTCTTGCCTTGAGGGTTTGTGCTGAGAAGTCTGCTGTGATTCTGATGGGCTTTCCTTTGTGTGTGATTTGTTTCTTTTCTCTAACTGCTTGTAGAATTTTGTTCTTCTGTTGGATTTCTGGAATCTTAATTATCATATGCCTATGTGTAGATTTTTTTGATCAAGGCTATTTGGAGTCTTATATGCCTCACTTATCTGTATGTCAAGTTCTTCCCCCCCCCCCCCCGGGAAGTTTTCTGCCATCACTTCTGTGAACAGTTTTTTTATATCATCTGCACTGTCGCCTGTTTCTTCCTTGACTCCAATCAGTCTTATGTTATTCTTCTTTGCATTGTCTAGTAGCTGCTGGATTGATTTCTTATGGTCCCTTACTATTTTAAAGCAATTTTTCTTTTCCTGGTCACTAATTTCAGTCTTATCTTCTATATCTGAAATCCTGTTCTCACATTGGTTCATTCTGCTGTGTAAACTTTCAGTGGAATTTTTAAACTCCTGGAAATGTGTTTGCATGTGTTTTATGGATTCCATTTGTTTCCTGTGTTGGGATTCCATTATGTTCCTCAGATCCTCTATTTTTTAATCTGTGTCCTCTCTAGATTTATTAATCATGTCTTGCACTTTGGGCACAATCTCTGCTGTTATCTGAGAAATTATTTCTGATTTCATTTTTTCCAGATCCTCTTTTGTTGCCATTTCAGGGAGTCCAGGTGGTTGAGTATCAGATTGTTCCATCTTGTTTCCCTTTGGGGTTGCTTTAGGTGATCTGGAAGTCTGGTTTTGAGGCTTGTTTATGTGTCTTCTTATTTTCAAGGGAGGGGTGTGTGTGCTGCTGGCGCTGGCATGGCTCACCTCCTTGGCAAGGGGGGTGGCTCTGTTCCTCAGCACTGGGGGCAGTGGGTACTGGGGCCCAGAAGACTCCTCCTCAGTGCTGGGTGTGGTGGTACAGCAGCCTGGAAGGCTCACCTCCTTGGCGCTGGAGGCAGTTCTCCTTAATAGTCTCTTAAAATGCAACTTTTATTCAAATTTTTCTAATAATCAGTTATAAGTTTTTTCCATATAAGATCCTAATCAATATTTCCATATGTAATTTTGTTAGGATTTTCAGGGTCATTTTTTAAAATTTTCACAACATTACCTATTTTTCAAGGCATCAGGTCAATTGTCAGATAGACTGCCCTACATTTTGTTTCTTTGATTAAATCCTTGTGGCATTATTTAATATTTTCTTACATCTCTCATAGCATTTCTTGTAAAGTTATATTTTATGTAAAAGTCTTGGTTGGACCCAGGATATTAACTTTTGGCAAAAAATATAGATAATGCTGAGGCACTTAATGCAAGTTTCTGTGTTATTAATAATACTAAATTGATCATGGAGTTGAGTTGTCTACTATATATTATTGGTTACAGAAAATGAGTGTTATATTATCCTAACTAGCACTAACACATGGTTTGGCCCATAAATATTTCCTGAATGAATGATTAAATGTTCATTATTAACTAACAAAATAGAGTTGGGTTTTAACACACATGTTCTAGAATACTTGGTTATATATTAAGTTAAGAGAAAAGTTAATTACTATGATTTATAGTTTTAAATCATATGGTTTATAATGAACATTAAATTTTCTCTTTATTCTTATTATTAAGCAAACATATACAATACATATATATCCTGATGTCATTTGCTTATGAAAAGTGAAATAGTAATGAAATATATACCATGAGTAAACATTTGGGGAAACTATCTTCATGGAATAAAACATCTTAGAGAAATAACATTATAATTAAACCTTACATTCTTCTCTGATAACCTTCACACAATAGCAATAATGTTATCAGGTAAAGTTTTGGAGGTCCCAGCATAGAAACTTTCTCCAGTTGCAAGCAAAAGTGCATATGTCAGAAGTATTTGGGATAACTTCTAAAATTTGAAATAAAAGCTAAAAACAAAGAACAGGGACCAAAATAGGTGATGACTGGAATACTAGTCTCTTCAGGTCACCATCATCTGAACAAACTGACTTTGTTAGT
The DNA here is from genome assembly GCF_053883595.1 of Heterocephalus glaber. Classification (NCBI taxonomy): domain Eukaryota; kingdom Metazoa; phylum Chordata; class Mammalia; order Rodentia; family Bathyergidae; genus Heterocephalus; species Heterocephalus glaber. The sequence goes on along the minus strand of NW_028258356.1, from coordinate 10,917,118 downwards.
ACTAAAAAGAACTAATCTGATTGGTTTCAATATTTATGCAACTTCTTTTGTTTGTTGTTTGTTACCTGGCATTTGAACATTTTTTATTTTGGGAGAAATTTCTGTAATTTTAGAAGGAGAATGCCATCTGTTACAGAAGCTGAACAAAGCTAGGCAATCTCTCTTCTAAACCTTCAGCAGCTAGGGATTGGGCGTATAGGCTTGACCAACTGGGCATTCATACCAAAGACTCTGAATTGGAGAAAGTGTTGGAAAGATGTAGGAAGAGTTTATGATTGTTCCCATTAGTAATGATGGAAGGGCCAGCAAATTGCAACTGTAAAAAATAGGTGGTGAATAATTTTGATCCTGCAAACCACATATGCTTTCTGTCCCATGTTCATCTTTGTTTGCTTAAAACCATTAAGGATATAAAAAATATTCTTAACTCACTGGCAGCCAGAGGATCAGTCACTTATCTGATGATTTGATTGGGGCTGGAGGATCTGCTTCTAGAGGGCTCACTCACTTAGCTGGAGGCTTCATTTCCTTACAAGGTAAGCCTCTCAATAAGTTGCCTAAGTGCCTTCAGACTTGTCAGCATAATTCCTCCAGGGTGAGTGATTCACCAGAGTGACAGACAACCAGGACTGAAGACACAGTGTCTTTTATTACCTAATCTCGGACATGACAGATTATTACTTGTGCTATATGCTCTTGGTCATGCAGGTTAGTATAGAGGCTACATGAGTATGAATACCAGGAGGTGGGGATCACTGGGGGCCCTCTTGGAAGCTAGTTACCACAAGTTGTTATGAAAATTACTATCTTGTGGCAGTGGCACCAAGACTGTCATTCTATCAGAGTTGTCTCATAGCATGATCTGTTTGTTATTGTTTGCCTTACATTTTTTCCTGCTTACTTTTGGTGTTCCTTCTCCTGCCTTCCCATTAGTTCTGAAACCATTCATCATCCTTTTCATAGATGTCTTTTTTGCTTATGAAAGTATATTAGGCAGAATTGTAAGTTTGCATGCAGAATTCTCATCCTGGTGTGTACACCACGTATAATCCCCTTTGAGTGTGAGGGGAACTGTAAATAACATGGATTTTGGTCCTGTGATTAGGTTATGTTACATGACAAAGGTGGAGGGGTTTTGCAGGTGTAATTAGTGTTCCAAACCAGTTCACTTTGAGTTATTCAAAAGCAGATTATTTTTTCCTGATTATTTTTCACTCTGGTGAATCACTCACCTTGGGAGAATTGTGCTGCCAAATCTGAAAGTAAAATGGTACTGACACTACAGAAAATAATATAGTCATGCCTCAAAACTTAAAACTGGAATTATTATATGGTCTAGAAATCCCACATCTGGGTATATGCCCAAAAGAAGAAAGAGCAGGGACTTAAGCATATACAGTATTTGTATACTCATACTTGTAGCAACATTATTCACAATGGCCTAAATGTAGGAGCAATACATGGTGCTCATCAATGGATGAAAGGAAAAACCAAATGTGCTACATATATACACATATATAGAAGGAAATTCTGACATATGCTGTAACATGTATGAAACTTGAAGATATCAGGCTAAGTGAAATAAGCCATTAACAAAACAACAAGTGTTATATGGTTCCAGTCATATGAGGTATGTAGAGTAATCAAATTTATAGAAACAGATAATAGAATTATGAATGACAGGGACTGGAGGGAGGGAAGAAAGTAGAGCTAGGGTTCAATGGGTTGTTTCCATTATGCAACATGAATTACTTCAGTGGATGAATGCTGACAATGGTTGAACAAAAACGTGAGTAATTTCATGAACGGCACACTTAAATTATAAATTTAAGTTTTATATATTTTACCACAACTCTAAAAATAAATAATTAAAAGAAAAAGATTATCCTGAATGGACCTGTTAATCAGGGAAAGCTCTTGAAAGAAAGACTAGAAGTTGGAAATGCAGCTCAGGGTTAGAGCCCTTGCCTGGCATGAGAAAGGCTGTGGGTTCTACCTCCTATAAATAAGGCAAGGGGCAGACAGACCAGGCCTTCCTCAAGGGAGATTCACCTGGAAACATAGACCTTGTGTTTGACATGGCAAGGACCTGAGAGCAGCCTGTTTGACATGGCAAGGACCTGAGAGCAGCCTGTAGCTGCTAAGAGCAGCGAGAGCGAGCAAGTGAGAAAGAGAGAGAGAGAGAGAGAGAGAGAGAGAGAGAGAGAGAGAGAGAGAGAGAGAGAGAGAAAATGGTACCATGGTACCGCAGTTCTACAATTACTACTACAAGAAAGTGAATATCACCAACAAGTGAGCTTGGAGCCCAAGCCTCAGATGAGCTACAGGTGACTCACACCTTGATTCCAGCCACCCAAGACAAGACCCTGAGTAGAGGACCCAGTTAAAACACTCTGGACTTCTGACCCAGGGAAACAGAGTTCAAAAATTTACGATGTTTTAAGTCTTTAAATTGATAGTGATTTTTTATACAGCAATAAAAATTTGATACAAATAGGCAGGGTCAGTGTTAATTATTTGCAATCAAGAACCCTGATTCGGTCATGTATTTGTTGACCAGGGAACCTTTATGGAGAGTCACAAGAGTGTGCAAAGAAAGGAATAGTCCTCTTTCTCCTCCTCCTAGGAAAACTTATATATCACTATTAATAGAAGATGAAAGGGATGCCAGAAATGTGAAATTCAAACAGACACATGGAAAACAGAGGTCTTCTATATTCTGTGGTGTGTGTGTGTGTGTGTACAAAACTTAGAAGAAATTAACTGGTTATCTACATATTAGTTTATATTTAATTTTGTCTATTTTTAGTAATAATTGTGGGGGAGTTGTTGTTGTTGCCTAGGGATTGATCCCAGGCCCTCATGTGTTCTGGACAAGCACTCTATCACTCTATCCCCTAGCCCAGAGTAGTAATTTTTAATCATAAATCTCTTGTGTCTTAATGATGATATTCCAAATCTTCATTTATACATTACCTTTAAATTATGGTAGTGGTGTAGAAATAAATGTTCCTTCTAAGTTTGTAAGAAACCATGGGGTCAGGCCGGGATTTAGCTCAGTGGTTCCGGCACCTGCCTCACAAGTGTAAGGTCCCAAGTTTGATCCCCAGTACCAAGAAAAGAAAAAAAAAGAAACCATGGAGTCATTTAGCCTGATCAGATGATTTGATTGAAGCATAATGGGGGACAACCCGGTAGGACACTTTTACTGCTCCAAGATACTATCAGAATGGACAAAAAACAAAAAAAAAGAAGCAAGACACACACCATTAGCTACTTCCTGCAAGTCCAGCTACCAGCCATACTAGCCTTCCAAAAAAAAAAAAGCATCATCCATCCAAGTCTAAAAAGGAGAGAATCAGCAGCTTATCATTGTGCTAATGGTTTCCCAGTCTTTGAAAATTTTCTTTTAAAATGAGATAGTTTATATTTTTAGCCTTATTAACTAAGATCTTAATTTGGAGTTTATGCCAATGATTAATTAAGTCCACTAATAGCAACAATGAGTCACAAGATAAAATTTTTTTTTTGCTTAAATTCTTTTATTGGTACATTTTAGGTATACAATACATTTACATTTATCATTGGGTGCTTGTACCTGTACATGATATATCTTGGTTCTTATTTTTCCCCATTACCTGAGCGCCCTTCACCCCCTCCACCCTTCTCTATTTACAAAGACTTTGTTTCCATTTTTTTTCTTTTCTCATAATTTTTCCTTTCCCTTCTTTCCTTTCCCCTTCCCCGCCCACTTCTCTTACTCCTTTGGACCTTTTCTTCCTATTTCAGATTATCAATTATTCATTTTAATCATTTTAATCCTTATTTACACTTTCAGTTTCTCACACTAGAGATACTATTCGGTATTTACACATGTGTGTCCTATTTATTTCACTTAAGAGTATGGCCTCCATATGCATCCATTTAGCTATAAATGTCTCTAGTTTCTCATTCGTTATGGCTGAGTAGTACTCTATTTTATTAAAAAAAAAACCCCACATCTTCTTTATCCAGTTTCCAGTTGATGGGCACTTGGGCTGTTTCCAAGTTTTAGCTATTACGAACTGTGCCGCTATAAACGTGGGTGCACATATATTGCTGTGGTATGATTCTTTTAATTCTTTGGGGAAAATACCCAGCAGGGGAATAGCTGAGTCAAATGGGACCTCTAGTCCTAGTTCTTTGAAGTATCTCCATAAGGATAAATGCTTTTGAAGGAGGGAAACATTTTACAGATAAATAAAGCTTTCTTTACATTTTACCTAGAGCAGTCTGAGCTACTCCTAATAATTTTGTGCAACACTTTAAGAAATCTTACAATCACTCCCATCCTTTTTATGATAAATATGTCACCTAATTTATATCAAACAGTTTCAGAGATTAGGTTGCTATTCTCTAGCTTTGAATCCTACAAAGACTTTCTTCTTGCTTTGTGTTCTGATTTGTAACTGTTGCTCTCTGTGACTTTATGCATAGAAAATCTGCCTCCATGCTAACCTGCTGTTCACACACACATCATGTTTGTGCCTAGTGTTGTTGGCTTTGAAGACAGGACACCATGTTTAAGAAGCAGAGGCCTCTGATATCTGAGAGTGACCCCAATCAACCACCACAAGAAAGAGTGGCTCAGTGTCAGTCCTCAGTACTGCAAAACAAACAAAACAGCCAAAGACCTTATTCCTACAACTGCAAGAAATGAATTCTATTAACAACCTGGATGAAACTGGAAGCAGGTTCTTCCCCAGAGCCCATGGATCTTATCTGGGCTCTTAACCTGGACCAGCTGACACGTTGCTTTTAACCCTGAGCATAGCACCCAGCTGAGGCCCAACCAGGCTTCTGACCTACAGAACTGTGAGAGGACACATGGATATTGTTTTAATATGCTTGCTGTAGCAACAGAAAACAAGCTTCTACTGCCAAATATATAGAAGTCTCTTGACGTATGTATTGGGAATGACTCTTGGTAAACACTTCTCAAGATCTCTCCTGATTTTCTATAAAGAACTCGGTTTCAACTTTACTACCTATTAAATAGCAAACTCTGTATCAGTCATACTTGGTCTTTCATCTCCACTATGGCTGTGTCAAGTTTCTGGGATCACACCCACACAGGGCTAATGTGGTCTTGAGTTGTGTGCATTTGCCTACTATTAATTCTGAAACATCTATTCTCCCCTGTAGGAGTTTCTTTCTCCAACAATCAAGGCCTAGCCAGGGATAGATTTTCTGTGAAACTTCAGGACTTCTCACTTGAATGGATTCCTTCTAAGGCCTGTATTTAATTATTTGTAATTTCAAGTCTTTCTTTCTCAAAGGAAAAAATCTCCCAATTGTACAAATATCAGATCTCAGAAAACCTGGCTCTCCCCTCATTTTAGACCTTCCCCGATTAATTTATTAAAGTAATCCCTTCGCCTCTCCCTCCATCCCCTAATTACCAGTGACTTCAGACATTGCCTTTTGCTTATTCTCTTGTCCTGTTTTTTTATCTCTGTTACACCCATACTTGAATCTGTTAATTTAAAATGTGTTCAATTGTTTGTTGGCCTTGTGGCTAAGATCAAATGTAAAATGTGTTCATTCTCTGTCCCTCTCCATGAGAATGTAAACTTGTTGGTGATGGCAGGTACTTCCTCTCACTCATTCCTAGAATAAGGAATGACAAACAGATTGATAAATAATAGGTATCAATCAATAGGTATCCATTGGCTGTCCTCAGATCTACCAAACAGATATATTCCAGGCACATTTGTGGCACAACTATATGCAGCAAGTGGGGTCCCTGGCTTGTATGTTCCAGTCCTTTTGAAGCGGTATTCAGCCATTTACTTTGAGATCTTATTGCACACTGGAGGTACTTCCAGGTAGTATTAGGAAGCTAATCTCTACTCTTTAAGAGACTCATAAATTTCTCTCTCATCCTTTTGTGTCTAAGTGTTGATGTTCATTCTCAGGGAAATCCTTTTTCCCCCCATGACATCACCAAAGGATGGTTTGGGCAAATCCTTCTGCTTTGTTCTCTCTTCTCTATCTTAAATAAAAATAGCATTCCATGATATTGTGAATCAACATTTTTTACAGTCAGAAAAGCAAATTTAGAAAATGTTGCTATTCTTATTGACCTCTAATACTATGCAAATTAATTTTAGTACACTCCTAGCCATCTCATAATTCTAATTCCAGCCAGATTACTAGTCTTAAACACTTATTAAATAGAAATTTAGGGGTGGCCATTTCAAGCTAGGAAAGAATTTTGAAAGCAACTTCTGCTTTCCTTCTTGCCACAAACGTGACCTAAGGTAAGGAAGTAGAGTTGCTACCAGCTTAAATGAAGGAAAGAAAAGGAACAAACACAAGAAAACAAATAAAAATTTTAATTTTTTTCTCACATACATTATCCATTTAATTTTGAAGACAACCTGAAACATGATTATTATTCCCACCTGCCCAAACTAAGCACAGACAGAATCATTACTAGTAATTCTATGTCTGCTATTACTGCACATTTTTGTTCTCACTAGTATCTTATTCTGTCCATTTTTATACTCTTGGGTCCACGGAGGAATTTAGAAGCCTTTCCTAGAATTTAATTTGAAGAACAACTGAATGGATTCCACAAATAAATACTGGTGCTCCAATACGGAGCTCATGCACTTAAACTCTTTCCAGATGTTGGGGAAGACCCCAGTTGTTCTTGTAATTTCAGTGCTATGGAATATGACTCTTAGTACTGAAGTTCCTTTTAGATTTTTGTCTAGATTTTGTTTTAGATTTTTGCACAGATACTTTCATATAAACCACCAATGGCTTGCCTTCATACCATTACGCAGGTGTGCCACTATGGCTCTTCTTGTAGTGTCCATTAATTATAATTATGATACATGATAATTAAAGCCTGCTAATTTCCCAAAGTTAAGACATAGACTGGTGAAGTAATTGTAGTGGATGTACCATTAAAATAAGAGTGAAAGAGGACCAAGAGAAGGAGAGAGAGGGAAGAGAGAGAGAAAGAGAAGTAAAAAGAATTAAGATGTATTATGTACATATACCAACTTTTCACAATGAATCATTGTGTACTACAAACGTGCTAATAAAAATATTTAAAAATAACAAAGAAACCCTTAGCAAAAATGTTATTGTCTTTCTAGTGTCTCTAATGCTTTATGACTATGCTAAGTAGAAAACTCTCAAGTTGATGTGAATATGTCCAACCCTAACCTGTCTTCCTTTTTAATATAAATATAGAGCAGGTCTTTGGGCTCCCTGATAGGCAACCAATTAGGCTAATATTGTTTTGGTTTCATTGTACTTGTTTTTATGGTTTTTTATTTATATCTATTGGAAATGTTTTTCACTCATGCAACCAATACAGTTTCCTTCAAACCTTTAAAAGGTTAAAAGGAAAACATTATGTAAATAATAATATTTGTGGTTCTTGTATCTAGCAAACAATTGTGATGAGTTTGGGAAACACTAAGTTAAATACTACATGCGAATGGTCATGTGATGTCCGACACTGAACTTGAAACAGGTTAGGAGTCATGTGCAATGAAAGTGAGTTATCATCTCCTTCGCACCATGCCTGCACTTTGGATGGTTGCCAGAAACTCACGTGATTCCTGGTTTGGGGGATCAGTGTAGCACCACGGTAATATCAGCCACTACTTGTATTTAGGATCAGGTTCTTAGGATGAAGCCAGATGTGACAGAAAATTTAGCCTGAAGAAGTAGAAGAAAGCTAATTTTCAGAATGGTTTAAGGACCACTAGGCCTGGGAGTGACATCCACTTTGTAAACCTGAGGTTACAAAGGGGTGAGATGCTCTGATCTACAAGTGGGATTAGTTTAGAAATGAAATCCAAAGAAAGTTGGGGTGATTTATTATTGGTTTTGGTCAACTCCCTGGTTGGGATCCAATATCTTGTGAGGATAGCAGACTGTAAAGATTTCTTCAGGTTCTTAAATAATAACAGTGGAAAGAAGTAATTATACAGTGGGAGAGAGCTTAGGCCACATGGAGAGTACAGGAAGTGATAAGAGCAAGAATGAAGTGCCTTGTTACTATTTTATTCTCAAGTGAATAAATGTAAATTAGAATCTTAGATTTAAATTAAGGATAATGAGAAAATAAATACATGGATTTAAAGTACTTATCTACAACCTATGTACATTTTTGTACCAAAATATAGTTCCAATTGTATAATAAAAGTCAATGGGGGAAAAGGGCTCACCAAACCAAAAAAAAATGGTTTTTAGAAAATTTCAGTATGCTACATCATTTAGTATGCTACATCATCTTATAATGCAAAAGCTAGAAAAGCAGTGAGTTCTCAATTAAGCAGAGAAACAACTTAGATTCCATTAGGACCCAAGAGTTCTTAAGTCTTTTCTTAATAACCAAGACTAACTTCTTTTAACATGTAAAAAGATTTTGGGGAAAGTGCCTATAATCTCAGTACTCAGGGAGGCTGAGGCAGAAGGATCACAAATTGGACCCCAGCTGGGGCAAATTAGTGAAACTCTGTCTCAGAAATAAAGGTGGGTGAGGAGCGCTGGGGATGCAGTTCAGTGGGAAGGCCCTGGGTTCAGTCCTCAGCACAGAAAAAAAAAAATTCTATCAATGACAAATAATAATTTACTGAACAATATTTTATTTCTGGAATTTTTATTGTTTTACCTTAGGTTGACTTTAAAATCCAACTCTCATTTATTTTCCCTTGTCTTGTGTTCATATATTATACCAGAATCAAATACTATTTTCAGGGTTTGGTTCAGTATTCTAAGTCCTAATGGATAATAATAAATCTCCACATTTAACAGTTGGAACCAAGGCCACACTCAGATACAGACCAGGGTTTTTTTGTTGTTGTTTTTTTAAGCTGGTAAACTTTGGAAATTGGATTTACTTATACTTATTACTAAACTGCTGTTTTATTAATTTTATATCTAGAAATAAGTGATTGAAACAAATACTATCCTTCCCAGCAGATTCTTCTTGCACAAATGAAAACCTGAGATACTGATCTATACTCAAAGAGCACTTCTAAGGGCTACCAAATAGACTGTTATGTTCTTGGAAAACAGGGATATGCTGTCAGTTTTCCTAAGTAGACAGGGTAGCTGACCAGGCAATCCGCAAAGTCCTTTATTTTATTCTGAGAATTACAGTCTGTGGAAAGGGATTTTATTATTTTAATGTCAATAAGTGTTCAGCACCTAACTTATTAATGCAAAAGTCTGATATCATCATTGGTGCATTACACTTATCTGCTGTTTCTGCAGTATTTTCAAGGGGGATGCTTTTTAAACAACTTAGATTCTATTACTATTTCAGTATTTTGAGGTTCAGAATATTTACAGGTGGATGGTTTCCTAATCAGATTGTATTCAATTATTTTATTTCTCATTGTTAATGGCTGTATCCTCAGCACACACATCCCAAAACCTGACCCAGAACAACTGCATAATAAATCCTAACTCTGTTTCTCAGTAATAAACCATTTAGCCTAGCCTCAGTTTAGATGACCCCTTAACTCCCATTGAATGATAAAAGTTTTATGACTTATTTTGGCTCTAAATGCTCCAGAAAATAGTAGATGATTATCAAGTGGGTGTTTAGGAATATTCCAATTGGTGGAGATTGCAGATAGATGATTTATCAGGTACCAGTATTACAAACTGTATGCATGTGCGTGCCTGCAGTCATACAAGGCAAAGTCCTTTATGAGGATGATAAATTAAATCTTTTTGAGCACATGAATTCAAATAAATTAATTTTTTCCCCTTGTACTTTCAGTGCCTAGTAAGTCAAGGCTTACTAGATAGGTATTCAATAAATACTGGTTGAATTAATTGCCTTTATTAACATTCCTTCTGAGTTCTAGACACAGCTGGGTCTTCACTCCTTAGAAAGCAATGGAGCTGGAACCAGAAATCCCTTAAAAGGCCAGGACCAGTTAACAAGGCTGAGCTAAGCTCATGGGTAGTGCCACATAGGCTTAACGCACTGAAGGAAGGCCAAGAGGACTCAAAGTAAGCTCAAGAGAAAGAAAACAAAACAACAATAACAAGCTAGCTTAAGAGGAAAGACGTTTCTACAGTGGGTGTTGGCAGGAAGCCACCGCAATTACCACAGGTCAACCCTTGTCAATAGGTGGTCACCTCGGTAACTACCACGAAAGCGGTCTGCTACACAAACCCTACTTTTAAAACGTTATCAATACTGAAATGTCGAAGTTCAACCGAATGCCTTAGAAAGCGCAACCAAAAGCACCTAATTCACGACCTATCTTTCATCCCATTCAAATAACGCAGCCAATAGGAAAATCCTTGGGCCTGAGCAAATCTCTGGGCTAGCTAGGTCAGCCCTGGAGGAAGGTCTGCCCTTTAGAGTCCTGCGGAGCGACTGCTGGCCTCAGAAACGCTGTGAGCCCTCAGCCGGGCAGGACAACCTTCCCGCTTCTCCTCCTCCCTCCCAGGTTGGTCCCAGCCCCCGCAGCCCGGACGGCCCAGACCACACCCGCTTCCCTCCGGTGGCCCGGCCGCCCCCGCCGTAGTTCGCGGGAGCGCTCTTCCTGGGGCGGGTACAGGCCAGGGCGCATGCGCACTGACCGAAGGGCGCCTCCCTGCCCGGATCTCGCGAAGTTACGTTAGATCAGCCGCCGGTGACGGGTGGCCTAGCCGGGGGCGGGAGGGCTTCTGTGGTAGGAAGGGAGGTCCACTCGGCCGGGCGCGCCGCCCCAGTGCTCTGTGGGATACTGGAAGTCTTGAGCGTCTCCTCCCGGTTCCCAGCCTCCCTCTGGCCCGCACTCATAGAAACAGTCACACACCCCCTGCCTCCCCTCTCTTCCCTCGCCGCCTCCCCCTTGCCCCCTCGCGATAAGAAGACCCGGCGGCAGGAGAGGGGATGAAGATGGCGGACGCGAAGCAGAAGCGGAACGAGCAGCTGAAGCGCTGGATCGGCTCCGAGACGGACCTTGAGCCGCCCGTGGTGAAGCGCCAGAAGACCAAGGTGAAGTTCGACGATGGCGCCGTCTTTCTGGCTGCTTGTTCCAGCGGCGACACGGACGAGGTGCTCAAGCTGCTGCACCGCGGCGCGGACATCAATTACGCCAATGTGGACGGACTCACTGCCCTGCATCAGGTCTGTGCGCTCCGCCGCCGGGTCTCCCGAGCCTGGGGTCCTTCTCGGCCGCGCGCCGAGGCTTCCTCGCGGCTCGCGTCTCCCTGAGCCTGGGGGCGGCGGGAGGTTCCCTCCCTGCTGCGGGGCGAGGGGTTGGCTTGTCGGGGGAGGGAGGGAGGGAGGGAGGGAGAGGAGCGGTGGCGGCGCTGGGCTCCAGGCCCCGTTCGGACCGGTTGCTGTTGGCGTTGGGAACCAACTGGCTGATTTCCGGGGCTTAGGGAGAAAGGGACTGTGGTCGTCTTGGGGCCCAGGGCCGTTTGTGAACATGTGTCTGGTATTTGGGGTCGAGACCGGGAAAGTGTGTGTATTGGATCGTGCCGGGGTACCGGTGTCAACGATATGTTGGGAGGGGGTGCTGAAAAAAAAGACTAACAAGGGGGCGCTTTGGGCAGCTGGACGTAGTCGGCTGGTAGGTGGGCATTGGATGTGTTGTACTTTTTAGGACTTGATTACAAATGATGATGATAATAGTAATCAAGGGCCCTAAGCTGAATGCCCTGAGCAAACGATTTCCTGTTTTCTCCTTTATTACTCTTGGTCACTGGGGAGGGGAAAACGGGATGTAATTAGCTGATCTGCATTGGCTGAGAGACAGGGAATTGGAACGTGTAGGGTAAAGGAGCTTCCCCAAAAGGTTCCCCTGTCTCTGGACCGGAACGTTTTGAGTCCAGAGTTTGCCGCAGTGTCAGAGATCCTTGAGCTCTAGGTCCTGGGGTGTGCTCTGGGGCAAGAAAAACAAGAAAACACAGTGCACTCTTCCAAGACAGTTACCAAGTTCTGATTTTTCTTTTGGGAGTGGGAATTTAAAAAGCTGGTCCCAAACTTTTCTCAAAATGGATGCTTTGTGCATGTTAAAGTTTTATAGTAGTCTGATGGGGATCTCGCAGTGTTAGCCAAATAAGGAGAAACTATTGGCAATCCAGAGATAATGTTGCGTTGCCTTTAACAGGCCAAAAGCAACACAACCCGTAGAGTTCTGCATAAAAAGCAATTTCTAAGCGATAGTAATAGGTAACAACATAGTCTCTTTCCATTTTCTTATTGAGCAACTCGAAATTACAAAAAAAATCTTACAGTGAAAAGCCTTGGAATATCACAGACTTGCTTTGATTGCATGTGGAAGATGTAGCTTTGAATAATACCGTATTAAAAACGTGCTTGGGATGTTGAAACTTAAGGGTTTATATTTCATGAATATTGATGCCCTTTTAAAAGAGAGGTGACTAATGGCATTTCACTGCTTCCTGTTTAAGTGAATGATGACTATATTAAGTTTTATTTAATCAAATTCTCATATCATACTTGGCTTGTGGCCTTTGTTTACAAAGTTGACTGGATGGATTGAAATGATTGACATATTGCAGAACAAGTTGAAATTCAGAATGTGGCACCCAATAAAAATATAGCGTTTAGCTCTTTCTCTATTCTGTTAAATTTAGGTTCTCTAATGTGCAACAAACTTATATTTAACTGAAGGGTTTTTTTAAAGGTATAATATAACCATAGCTTCAAAAAAATGGTTTTGAGAATGAAAGCAATTTTTGACATTAAAAGTGATAGTGTAATTATATAAGATGAAAAATATTTTCAAATACGTTTTTAGTATAATATTGATTTTGAAAGACAACTATTATATGTCTGAGATCATTTTAATTTTAATCATATCAATATATCTTATTAAAATTGTTGAAGATAAATTTAAAATTGCTGTTGCTGCGGAGGAACGTAATCATTTTGGCTTGGTGGAAGAGGAATATTTCTAATACGTTAATATTAATATGATACTGGTTTAGGTAGTAAGAGAAAGTAAGTGTAATGGGCTTCTTAAGGTTTTTTTTTTCTTTCCTTCCAATTTGCACATGTTGCAGGAATTAATCAGACTTACCAATGTCTTCTTGATTAACTAGATTCAGTGGTTAGTTTAGTATTATGTAGATACAGTCTTTATTGCATGTTTTGTTTTAATTTACAGCATGCAACCAGAAGAGTCTATCTTTATGCCATTTTCCTAAAACCCTTTTTTGTAATTTATTTGCATATTCTTTAAATCAGTAAAGCCAATGTCTTTGAAAGATCAAGGATTAAAATTTTTATTATGTTTTCTTTGCTGTAATTTGTCATGTATCTTGTACTTTTTTTTCCTATTGTAACTGTAAGAACAAGGAGTTCACATTGGGCAAATTCAGGACACCAGATACTGAAAGTTGATAAAAAACAATAAAAAAACAAGAAAATTTTAAGCTTCTAAGAAATATTAAAATTATCTATGGGTAATTAGTTAAGTAGTCCTTGATGTTAACGTCTCACAAGATCATAGAATATGTAAAATGTTTTTATTGGGTTAATTATTGATTAGCCTTTTAGAATATTCATTTTTTAAAAATTTTTGATTGAGTTTCTTAAATTTCATTGTTAAGAGAAAAGTTATGGGAACGTCTCAACTCACAAATATACTTCTTAATCTAATACTTGCTTTGCATTTTAATTATAAACTTATATTTAATTATAAGCTTATATTTAAAAGTTTATTCATTGAATGAATTCTTTAGACATTATAAAAGATAGTCTACAGCTGTCTTTTCTGTATGGAAATGTCATCCTACATGGAGAACAAGCAGTGGTTGTTTTGTTGTTGTTGTAGTTGTCGTTATGATTGTTGTTTGGGTGGTTTTTTTTTTAATCAACTTCCTATCCTGGTGTCCAGAATAGCTGGAAAACAATGCAAAGTTAAGTTTATGATATAAATTTCTGCTTTGTAGAACTGAGGTTTAGAATACAATTTCAGTTTTATCAGTAGGCAATAATCAGCTTCTGATTTTATAGCTATATAGTAGTTTTATAGTATGTGATTATATTTATATTTCAGCATTCTTTAGAGGTTTAAGAGATTAATAAGGTTATATGTAGGATATCTTTTGCTGATCCTCACGGGTGTTCGTAACTTGCAGGACAAATTTCTTCTTACAATTTTAAGTTTAGCCTTTTGATCTTACCCTTCAAATCTTCTGTTTTCCTCTGTGTGAGTGGCTTCCAAGTCAGTTTCCAGTTGCTTGTTTTTGCAGAGCTCCATTCTCTCATTTTAATTTTTGTTCTTATTAAATATGTTGTGATTTTATATTTAAAAATATGTCTAAGTAGTAATACAGGTCCACCCCCCTCTACTGTAGAATGACCATTATTGTATTTACATTAACTTTTTGAGATTTCTTCAAAGACTCCTTATTGTTCAAAGATAGATTTTTCAGTTACAATATAGTTTTATAATTATTTTTATCATCTAACAGTAATTTAGATGCATATGTTTTTCATATTTTTAGACTTCACTGGCATCCTTTTTCCTATTCAGTTAGGCAGTTTTAGATCTTTGTCAGGAATTTAAATTCATCCTAAAACATCTTTCCTCACTAAGACTGCTCTTCTCTTGGTGCCCCTGTTTCTGTTAATGATGTTATTAGTCTCTTGGTTATGTCAAGTTAAGCATTTTAGATGTTTACTTGTTCCTCTTCTCCAAATGTATGTATTCAGTTTTCTGACTCAGTCTTCACAATTCTTTTGCATCAGTTATTTATTTATTTTTTTTGCTGTTCTTATTATCAACCTATTTCATACCTTTATTATTTTTTCCCTACAATATAGTAATAGCTTAATTGTTTTCCCTGCCTCTGTTTTCTGGCTCCATCCACCATGCAGATTGCTGTCAGACTACAATGTAACACTTTGTGTCACTCTCTTTAAATTTAGACTTAAGATATTTCCTCATTTAGCTTATGCTTAACACATTTTCATTGTGTTGTACCCTTTGCTATAGAAGTTGGGTAACTTCCATTTGAACTAGATTTTTACTTTTTTTTATTTCCATGCCTTTAGCCATGTTTTTTCCACCATTACAATATCCTTTCTTCTTTGCCAATCCAGATCATTCTTTGGGGTTCAATCCAGTTGCCAAACAAAAGAGATCTTGTTCTTTGAACTTGTATAATACTGGTAGTGTAGAGACATTCGCTCTTCTGGTGTATTCATTATACCTTACATTCTGCCTTTTTAGTTGTTGTTATTTTTTTCTTTCAGACAGGATCTCTTTATGTATTTCAGGTTGGACTTGAATTTATGTAGACCAGGCTGGCCTCAAATTCAAGGGGATTCTCCTACCTCAGCCTCCTGAGTGCTGGGATTACAGGTGTGCACCACCATGCCCAGTTTATTTTGTTATTAAAATACTGCTTATACTTAGACTATTATTTTTGCACATAATAGAACTTGTATATTTATGAAGTAAATGAGAAATTTTGTTGTAGCTCTTCAGTCCATATTTTTTAATATCTTGAGATTTAAAAGTTCTGAATATCAACCTCCTATTAAAAAATTATAAAGCAGGGCCAGGGATTTAGCTCAGCGATTCCGCTGCCTTCCTCACAAGCACAAGGTCCCGAGTTCCATCCCTGGTATACACACACACACACACACAAAATCTAAAGCAGTTCAGTTTTGGTTAAGTGAAAGAAAATTGTGTTTAACTGAATCATTAGTTAACTACTTCCACAGAGCCTGAGCTAGAAGCTACAGAGGAATCCAAAATTGAATTAGGTCCTTATTTTATTCTAATTTTATAATGCCTTTCTTTTTTTAATAATACCTTTCTTTTACTTACCTATGTAGACTGTAAATAAGTTTTATATGAAATCCTTTTGCTCCTTTTTATTGGTATTTGTTTGCAATATATGATATTTATATTCATTTTTGAGACTTGGTACATATATAACATATCTTGATCATTTTTTATCCTTTTTTTCCATTTGTTCTTAAAATACAAATTATATCAAGTTATAAAGGAGCCACATGAAGCTTTTTTATAAAACAGATGACTTTGTGATCGCTTCAGCAGCACATATACTAAAATAGATTTCATTCTTGTCATTTAAAGGAATGCTGTAGTGCAGTCTTCTCTTAATATATAAAGTATTGGAGAGTCAGGAAACAGGCAATTTTGAAGCTTTTTGAAACAACATAGAGTTTATAATTTATAATTTTTACCTTTTGTGGGGGCTGGGAAAGGTTAAGTTCTTGGAGTACCTATGGGATCACTTTTTGTGTTCAAAAGACTGTACAGTGAAATTTTTCTGCATGATTTTCTTTCAAAAAGATTTTATTCTGATGGCTCTTAAACTGTTTCATTGAAAATATCCTAGCTCCGTTTTTAAAAACCCACCTAACCAAATTGCACAACCCCACATTCACAACCCTCACTTGTGATAAATATATGGACAACCCAGTCCATATATGGGATGCACTGGTAGTGAACCAATGCCTACATTGCTGATGTTACAACGCTATCTCTGCAGTTACTGCCTGTGTGCTTCCTGGCAGCAGTTTTGTGGTCTGACTTTAAAGTGTCGTAACCAAGACCATCTTTCATGTGCTTCAGCTGCACCATGATTGCAAGCTGTGAGTGAACATTTTCTAGTATAGCCAGGTAGAAGAAGCCCTGGATGGAATCGAAGAATTTTTTTCTTCACCCATTTGTTATAACCATACGTATTATTCACACAGGAAAAGTATTTGTACTTAAAAATCTACTTAGTTGATTCTTAAAGAATAACTATTTAGAGACCTTTTACTAGGGGAAGGGGTAAAACAGTGTTCTGTCACTACTGTAACTAACATGTTACTTCTTGACACTTCCTGAAGTTGTTCTTTTCATTTTGCCTGCAAAAAAATTTCCATTTTTCACTACACCTTTCTCTTGAAAGTTTATGGGGCTCCACAGTTGTGTAGAAAAGTAGAGTATTAACATTTTGGTATGCCCTTTTAAAAGATTGAAGCCCTCTAACAGTTGTTTTAGTTTATTCTAAGTTGGGGTTGAATATGTAGTAGCTATGACTTACCAGTGTTTTATTGAGAAGTGCTTTTGCATACAAGATAATTTAATTCTCATGATATCCTTTTTCTCTTGCTCAAATTGTCAACATAAATGATAGAGCTGGGATTCTAATACAGGCTGAGTCCAGAGCCCAAACTTTATTCTTGAACCATTCTTAAATCTTTCAGTCATTATGGTGGTGATTAATAATTGGAGATTTCCCTATAAAACAAGAGAGATTCAAATGAAAAACAAATACAAGCATAATTGTTTTCTGTGTGTAATTTTGTTAGCACTTTTAATCACCTTCCAATGGTGATTCAAATGGATTAGCACTATATCTACATTAATCTTATAATTCAGAATTATCTTAAATTTTAGAAACTGACAAAGTTTTGTGGGGTTTTTTTTGAGTTGTTGTTGTTGTTATTTTCTGAGACAGGGTCTTGCTACATAGTTCAGACTGGCTTTGAACTCACTATGTAATCCAGGCTGGCAGATTGTTTTTAAGTAACCATTATGTGAAGTATATTTGATCAAATGCTTTAGGAAGTTCAAAGGAAGCTACAACAACAATAAAAACATCCTTCGGGATGTTTTTAAGCACCTTTATTTTTCTATCCTAATTAGCCTTATTATGTGTTTTTATACATAAATGCATATTTGACTCTTTAGAGTAACTATAAGCAAGTTTACCTCAAAGAAAACCATAATTTATCACCACTCTTAAGCTTAATCTCTGCAAATTACTTTCTGTACAGTGACCATTGATGCTTGTAGTTAGGACTTGGGACATTGTATAAATGCTTAGTAAAGTTATCCAAAATGATTTCTGAGTTAGTAAAATGAACTTGTGTTAATTATGTTTGATTTTAGTTGGGAGCATTTGTTAATGAGAATACAGTTATAAGAATAGTCCATTCCTTAAATTAGTTTGCATAATTTAGCCGTCGTATTTTAGTTTTTAATTCAGAATAGGCAGTAAATCTTTCTTATTGGTAAAAATGTGCAATATGATATACTTAATTGTCTGTCAAATCATTGATTCATTGATTTTATGTTTCATAGGCCAATATGTTTTTTAGAAGTTTCAATCACTGAAAGAGCGTAGCCTTATATTTTGCCCTGTAAAATTATTGAAAAGTTTGATCACTTGATACTATCATTATTTCATACAGATATTTTAACAACAAAAAGATGTAGTCAAATGAAGGACAGGGGAACTCATACATTAGTCTATATAATTATTGACAGATTGGTAACAGATATTCTTTATACTGTTGTATGAAAGTAGAGTAGCTAAGCTAACATCATCTCATAACTCTTATTTCCTGTGTCCTCCTTTTTGGTAAGGCATGGTCAAGCATAGGTTTTGACTGGCTGGGTCATCAAGCTGCTAGCATGCCTTGCTTACCCAGTAGAGTAATGAATTTATCCAAAGAGATTCAGGAGATTGGAGAAAGCTTTCTTTGGGGGAACCATTGGTTCCATGTTTATACTTTCATAAGTCTCTGCATGTTACCTCCCTCTGGAATGTATTTCCCAACTTATTTTTATTAAGGCACAGCCCAAAGCAATAAGTGTGAACTTGTTTGACCATTAAGGCATACAGTGATTCTTTAACTTACCATTTAAACCATAAATTTGTCTGTTATACACTGCGTGTTATTGTTATTGTATCTTAGTTCCAGAGAAAATAGTGAATTCTTTACGATAGGAAATCTGATTCATTTTTCTTTAAATTTCCTTTGGTATCATTTTAGGAAGTGCACAGTAATTGTTTAGTGGTTTTAAAAAACAGCATAATGTAGTCTTGAACAAAGTTCTTAGAAAACAAAATGATGGCAGTTTGTGTGACAATAATACAAGCATAAAAAATATTCTAGGGGCCGGGGATTTAGCTCATTGGCTTCGCCACCTGCTGCGCCAAGCGCAAGGACCCGAGTACGATCCCCAGTACCCCCAAAAAAATATTCTAACACAAAAGCATATACCAATAACTTACTTTTTATATAGCCATTGATATTTTAGATGTATTTTTAAATAGAATATATACTGATTACCTCCAAGTAAAATTTTGCTTAGTGTATATCATTTTCTTTTAAAATAAATTTCTCTATACAAATCCTTGGGTTCACTTAGAAAGGGAATTAGCACAGTGGCATTAGAAGGAAGACATATAGTATTCTAGGATTTTAATCCTAGGGTCTTTTAAAATAAGGTTTCACTGTGGTTCCTTCTATGCTAGTATTTTCTTACCTCATTAGATTTTTAGTTGTTTCTCATTCCATTGTTGTGCTAGCTGACCATACAAAGACAACAACTCATGCTCTTTCATAGGTGGAGACATTCCACATTGTCATGTTTTATATAGGCATTTCTGAAATGACATTGACTAGAAACCATGGAAAGATGTGAAAGCATTCCTCAGCTGTCACCTTTTTAGCAATCTGTTTAAGTATGTCATGTGCATTGAGTAAGGTATTTTACTGGGAGATCCTCACAAGGTAAAAAACTTTACCTTGAGTATTAACTCCTATTGAGCTGAAATTACTTTTCTGTGTAGTTAGTTTGACATAATCTAACAAAAGATTATAAAAAGTGTCATTTTGAGTACTACATAATACAAAGAGGATTAAATTTTGTGATATGTAAATTGATACTTTCTTAAAGGTCAGTAACCCTGTGAGAAAATGTTTTCATGAAGTTACTGTGAAAAGGTACATGCATGTATGCATGCGCACACACACCAGTTAACTATACTTTAGAGTAAACATACTGAAGTATATATAGTAATTAGCTTTCAGAATGGATATAAACTCATTCTAATATTTATGCTCTGGGAACATTTTTAGAGCTGTTCTTCTGGAGCTTCAACTCTAAAAGGTTCTTTTGAATATCTCAGTATTGAGGGGTTTTTTTCTTTCAGGGGAGTTTTTTAATTTTTGAAAGTGAGTCATTTGGAGGTGTATCTGGTAAATAAGGTAGATCATAATAATTGTGGTTAATATTATCAGTAACTAAATGATATTTTCTAAAAAGCTTATTCTTAATTAGAACATGAGCTTAGAGAGTAATCTTGGATTTTAGTTAACTTTTCACATTGTCTGGACTTAAGTATGCTTCAGAATGTCTTCGTGATGAACCTTGTGTATTCCTTCTCTGTGTTCTACATTTTACATGAAATAGGTCACTGTTATAGTTTGTGGTTTGATGGGGGGGGGGCTATATGAATGTATTTCTCAAAAAATGGATTTGATACTCCTGTTCCCAGATCGTGACACTGTATTTCATTAAGTTAATTTTCTCACATAGTTCAATTTTTATAGTTCTTTAGAACAAAGGTGTTTTGTTTTTTTTTTTTGGTACTGGGGATTGAACTCGGGACCTTGTGCTTGCGAGGCAAGCACCGGAACCACTGAGCTAAATCCCCAGCCCTAGAACAAAGTTTTGAACAGAGGACATGTTTAGCAACCTTTATACTTTCCAAGTACATGGTGTTGTAGTATTCATAAAAACTTTGCATTTTTTTTCTTTTAAGATATCCATTGCTATTTAACTCTTTCAGCTTCATTTTAACACTAAAATGTCTTTTAAGTTTCTGATCTCAGTGTTTTTCTTTCTCTTATACATGAAAATGCTGTTAATTAAATCTTTAGTGTCTTTCCCATCTCTTATTTTTAAACATGACTTATTGTCAAGTTTATTGTTGTATATGCATTTTATCTAAATAAAAATGGTTTTAAAAATTTAATAACCATTATTTAAATAATTAAAGCATCATAGAAAAATGTAAAAGAAATTTAATCCTACTCAAATTTCCAGGTTTGGAGGTGGCCCTATTTTGGTCTCAAAGACTCCTTTTTATACATCCCTACACAAGTATATAATTTTTTTATAGATGGGATCATACTTACATTTCTGATTTATAACTTGTTTTTTAAAAATGTAAATGTTTGTAAATACTTGTTAATATTTATATACATTTTACCTTCAATGGCTCTATGGCTTTCCATTATGTCTGGGAATAAATATAAAATTTTATTTTTCTAGTCTTGATGAGCATTCAGTATATTTTCCACTTCTCATGATATTGGGTTAATATTACACTGTTTACATCTTTACTCAACATTGTATTCCTAGGATTGTTTCTTTAAAATCTCACCTGCAGTTTTATTTAAAATGATACACTATTTTAATGCTTGTTTATATAAAAAAACATTTTCAACAGTGTTTCTAGTGTGTCAAATATGGAATACTAACCTTGAAAGTATTCTTGTTGACATACATATGTTGAATTCATGTGATGATGTCATCCCTTTTAGGTCACCCATAGAAAAATTATTCTATTGGTTTATTACTGTGTGTATAAAATTTGTTGTATTTCACTCAGAAGTATTTATGATAGAGAAAAGATATTCTTCCTTTTTCATATAAGATTTAGCTCTTATGTTTTAGAGGGTGTGGTTATTAAAAATACTACCGTTTGTATTCTGTATTTAAGTAGTAATTTAAATTAATGATAAATTCATTCATGCAGCAAATACGTAAGTCATCATTTACCATGTACATGGCACTGTACTTACTAATCTCTGAAAACAGTGGTCATTGCCTGCATGTAGTGCACAATGTAGTTGATATAGCAATATGAACAAATGATTATAATTTCAGTGAGTGCCAGCGTAGAGATATGGGGTTAGATGAAGATTTTATTTATTTGTTTGGTTGGAATTTCTTGAGACAGAGTCTCACTATGTAGTTTGCTCTAGAACTCGATATTTAGTCCAGGGTGGCCCTTGAACTCACTGTGATCCTCCTGCTTCAGCCTTCCAAGTGCTGAGATTATTTATAGGCAGTGTCACCACACCCTGCAAACATTTTACTTATTGGAGGACTTAACCCTGAATGTCAGGAAGAGCAACCCTGGGAAAGCTTTGTAAGTTATAGGTAACTTATCCATAGATGTGTTGAGCCTTTTATGAGCCTGTTCTCTCCTGGACTGTTTTCTAAAAGGCTCTGTTCAGTTTCTCTTTCTGATCTATTTCATTCTTAAAGATGAATGTTTCCAAGGTCTCATTCATCCTATATTCGTTCCTGTAGTTTGATTTTTTTTCCTGTTGTTGGATTTTTTTCTCCTTTCTATATAATTCATATCTCATTTTTATTTATCACATCAGTCTTTTATTTACTAAATTGCAGTCTCAAAGGTCATCTTCCATTTTCTCTTTCCTTCCATAAAGTCAATCTCCCCCCACACACTTACACTTGGACAAGAAATGCTTCCAAATCCATTATAGTGTTAACATATTTATTTAGTTTAGTTTTTTGTTTTTGTTTTTTGGTACCGGAGATCGAACTCAGGACCTTGCACTTGAGAGGCAGGTGTGGTGCCACTGAGCTAAAGCCCTGGCCCTTTAACATTTATTTAATAAACATTAAAAGACCTACATTGTGCCAGACACTATTAAATCCTGGGGGAGTATATATTTTTGAGTAAAACAGATACCAGTAGTATTCTTATGGAATCTGCAGTAAAATGCAATTACTTGCCATCAGGTAAATGCAAATAAAAACCAGTGAGATGCCATTTTATACCTGGTAGAGATGGTTGTAGTGAAAGTGATATATAATAACAAGTATTGACTAGGATATGGAGTTGGAACCCACATACACTGTCAGTATTAATGTAAAATGTGTAGCCATTTTTTAAATAATCCCATTTCTTGAAAAAGTTCAGTACATGAAAATATGTTCAATGCTGCTGGCCACTAGAGAAATGAAAATTAAAACAACAGTGAGATTTTATCTTACTCTAGAAAGAATGGCAAATATCAAATGATCAAATAATAATAAATACTGGAAAGGCTGTGGTGAAAAAGGAACCCTCCTACATTATTGGTGGGAATGTGAATTAGTACAACCATTATGGAAATCAGTATGGAGATTCTTCAGAAAACTGAAACTAGGAATTCCATTTGACTTAGCTATTTCCCTTCTAGGTGTCTTCTTGAAAGATTCAAGAATATCAGATTGATACATGCATACCAGTATTTATAGCAGCACAATTCATAATAGCCAAATCTTGGAAGCCACCTATATGTCCATCAATAGACAAATGGGTAAAGAAAATGTATTTATACACAATGGAATATTACTCTGCTGTAAAAAGATTGAATTTGAACTACTTACAGGAAAATGCATTCTTCTTGAAAACATAGTGCTCAGTAAAATAAATGAGACATACAAGCTTAAATACTCTTATGTTTTCTCATATGAAAAAACTAAAGCATAAACAAAGCAGAATAAAAAAAAGAAAATATGGTATTTATATACAGTGGAGTAACTTTGCCATCAAGAAGGTAAATTTAGCTCATTTGTAGGCAAATGAACTCACTATGAGACCAGAATGTTAAGTGAAATAAATCAGAGCCACAAGATTAAATATTGTATGGTTTCTTTTATAGGAGAAACTTAAAGTATAAGTAAATTAAAGAGCAAAATAAAACACAGATAATAGGAAACAGGGAGATAGAACTTTTGCAAAAGGGAAAGAGGCCCTGAGAGGGGAGAAGGAAAAGAGGGGGTGGGCAAGAGGATTTTTTTTTTTAACAGTGAACCACATATCAGTTTATTGGCATCATTAATTTATGAACAAGTTAGGTATTTTTCCCCCAACAAAGTGACACTGATTTCAATCTGCCATAACGTGCCCACACATCTTCATGGGAAAATGTTGCATTTCAAGCTTTAATCAGAGTTGATTATTCTTTTTTCACTTTCACAATTTTTTTCCTGCTGCCAGAAGTCTTCTCGGCATTTGCTTTGAATTCTGTCTTCAGGGCATCCCTCACTGCTTTTGCACAGATCTGGGAGTATCGAATGTAGCTGAGTCCAGCCTGTCGCCAGTAGGCCACCATAGTGTCGTGAGAGGGGGCAAGTCGGACCCCATCGCAAGGAAACTGCAATGTCGGCTCTATCGGATGACCCAGCAGCAGGAAGGTCAGGCCGGAGAAAGCAAGGGGATTTTTTAAAAAAGCATTAAGATATATTATGTGCATATACTAACTCCCCACAACGAATGTAACCATTATATACTCTAAACATGTACTACTAAGAAAAAGTAGAATTACATGTGATCCAACAAACTACTTTGGCATGTATATATATGTTACAGTTTAGGTCATGTGAGCACTGTAGACATCAGTGTATTTGTTCCCTGTTGAGTTCATTAGCTGGCTGTGTTGTTCAGTGGTAGGGCCAGGTTGGAAGGTGTATTATTGTCCCTGGCGCCTCCCTTTTCTCTCCCTCTCTGCTTCTTGGGTACCCTAGGTCGAGCACATTTCCTCTGCCATACCTCTGTGCCATGCCATTTCTGTCTTGGACACAACTAAACGTGGACAGAATCCTCTGAACACAAGCCAAAGTAAACCTCTTCTCCTTTATTTTGTCTTAGTGGTGAAAACATTAATACAGTATCCCTGAGAATTGAAAACTTGTACTTTAATGTACAAGATTCCTAATAGTCAAAAAGTAGAAACATTATAGATACCTATAAAGCAGGGAATAGAGTAGTATGTTTTGTCACTGGAATCGGAGACTTATTACTTAGCAATAGAAAACTGATATCTGCTACGAAGATGAATCTTAAAAATATGCTAAGTGAAAGAAGCCAGTCACAAAAGACCACGTTACATGATTTCTTTTAAATGAAATGTCTAAAATAGACATCTATGGAAAGAAGGCCAGGATAAATGATTTTCAGAGGCTGGAGGTGTGGGGAGTTGGGAAGTTACTGCTGATGGGTGCACTGTTTCTTTTTAGGATGATGAAAAAAAATTTTTTTTTTTTTTTTGTGGTACTGGGGATCGAACTCAGGACCTTGTGCTTGCGAGGCAGGCATGGCACCACTGAGCTAAATCCCCAGCCCCAAAATGTTCTAATTTATGGCAGTGGTTGTACAGCTCTGTGGACTAAAACCCATTCAGGTGGGTTTTTTTGGGGTTTTTTGTTTTGGTACCAGGGATAGAACTCGGGTCCTTGTGCTTGCGGGGCAGGCAGAAGAACCACTGAGCTAAATCCCCGGCCCCATTCGGGTTTTTTTTTTGTACCGGGGATTGAAAACCCACACAATTTTACAGTTTAAATGGTATATGAATTATATCTCAATATGCTTTTATTTTTTTAAAGTGAAGTTGCTTATATATTTATCAATATTCATCACTAACATTTGAGGCACTGGCAGTCCCCCAGCTGCAGCCTAAGCTTGTTGTTAGTCATGTAGTTATGATGGCAAACAAGACTACCAGATGTTGCCCTTGCTTTTAACAGTGTTTGCAGTCTATTAGAGTACATAGGTAACTAAAGAGACAATTATACATTTATATCAGCTATGTGTAATGAACGATATTATAACGAGAGTAGGCTGTGTTTTGAAGCTCATGAAGGCAAATCTCCCCTAGATTTAGGAAGGGGAAAGGCTTCCTGGATAAAATTCATGTGCTGAGTGATGAATAGAAGTTAACTAGTTTTGTGAGGGAGGGAAGACTGAGCAACTATTTCAGAGGGAGGAAATAACATACATACAAAGACTTGGAGATAAACAAATGATGAAAGATTTTCATCTGGTTAATTGAAACATTCCAATTTTCTTTTTAAGAAAAATTATCCCTGCTGTGGCATGGACAGTGCACCGCAAAGAGTGCAAGGTTGGAGGCAGAAAGATAGTTGAGGAATTTGAGTAGTCTCAGAGAAATGACTGTGATGTGAAGTAGCTCAGTAGTAATCAGAGTGGGAAACAGTACATTGTCTCCAGATATCTAAGACATAGAATGGGTAGGAATTAGAAGTGATTTGGGCAGAGGGAGAGCAGTCAAAGATGTGTGTGTACCTGGCTTCTGGTATGGACAACAGGGGAATGAGGTGTGTTTCACAGCATACAGTAAAGATTTATTACGTGCTTTATATTTAGGTTGGAAGCATATTACATAAGAATGATATCAGGGAAGGCAAACAAAAGAATTCACAGTCAAATATGAAATGTATGCTAAAGGGCACATGGAGGAACGGTAGCCTAACTACTATAAGTAATATATTGAAATTTTGCTTGGAGTCTTTTGTCGTGTTCTTAGTCGTGGTTTGGAAATGTGAAGACCAAATAAAACAGCTTAATGAAACTATTTTTAAAACCCACACAGGTAGGGGATTCATGCTAAGTTCTTTTAGGGTTTCAGTAAACTACCTAAATATACATGCAAATTTTTGTTTTAGGATTTATCTGTTTCTCAGTTTAGAATTAGGAACATCTAAAGTAAGGATAAATTTATTTTTATGATATTATTGTGTATGTGGTAAAGGGTGTGCAAGGTATGTGTTTAGGAATATGAAGAGAAATGGAGCCCAGAATTTTTGGAGAGGAAGGAGTGCTAGTATTGACAATCTGCAGGTTCTTTGTTGTCTGAAACAGTGCACTATGAAAATAAGATCACAGGGCCGGGGATTTAGCTCAGTGGTTCTCCCGCCTGCTGTGCAAGCACAAGGACCCGAGTTCGATCCTCTGTACCAAAAAAAAAAAAAAAAAAAAAGAAAAGAAAATAAGATCACAGCTTAAAGTGGGAAGTAAGAGTATATTTTCTCAGAATGTATTGGATTCTCCCAAGAATTATACAGTTAAAGAATTCATGCAATAATCTCTGCTCTCTTTCAGTTTCTCAGTTTACTCAGGGATGTTTTCAGAGAAAATAAGTGTAAAATATTAGCTGTAACAAAGAAACTTACGCATGATACATTTTTCTTATGCCTAATATACCTTTTTTTTCTGTATTGCCCAAAATAGTGCTAGGCTTGCTTTGACCGTGAGGTTTTCTTTTTGGCATATTTTAATGTGTTTTAAAGTTGCACAGTTAATGAGGAAACTAGCTTTTATACAGAATGTTGTGGATTATTTTGACCTGAAGCATCATTAGGCTTTTTTCAGTTTAAATGGAGTTATTATATATATAATTCTAAGTCTAAATTTAACATGACATCTTTGTTCTCTTTTCAACCTGTCCTTGACATTTAAAGCCAATCTTAGTTGGAATGTATGTGTTTGATGTATGAAATGAACTGATAGTATATAAATTGTTCTCTTTCCAAAAACACGTTAATATAAGAAAGTTAATTGCACATTAGTTTGTATGGTATGATCTGTTTGGGGAGAAAAGTTTCTTGCATTGGACAAAAATCTGGGAAAATAAAAATTTTGAATTGTGTCATCTTTGAATCTTTTATAAGCAGAACAGGAGAAAAATGCCTAAATGGCTGTTTCCAGTAATGTTTTAAGGGCTTAACACATTGATATAATAAATTTTAATTTGCTAGTCTTTTGGTTAAGTATTTATTTCTGTGTTACACTCTCCTTTATTCTCAACCTTTTATTTCATAAGGAATTGCTGATTGGCATTGTGATGGATACCTTTGGAGAGTTTTAGAAACAAGAAAATTCTGAGTGTAGTTAGATATATTTTGTAGCTTTTTGGCAAGTGAGCTACAGAAGGTTTGAAGAAAAGTATAATTACCAAAAAGACAAGTAGGTCTTAGATATGGAAGGATTTTAAAATCTAACAATTTGGAATTCAGAATTTTAGACAGTTCCAATGAGAGAGAGAGAGGAAAGATCTACAAAAGCAGTTTTTATACAGTGAGCTCTTTTCCTGTTTAATGTGGCTATGAAAAGCATTTGATAATGAAAATTTATTTTAAGAATAAATTTAAAGATGACCACAAATTTCTAAAAGAATTGGTAATGTTAAAGCACAGAATTATATGAATTTTGTGAAAATACCTTTGAGGCTAGTGAAAGACTTTAAAGTTATAAATCAGACCAAGACTAGGAAGACAAAGGAAACTGATGGAATAGCATTTACATCTATATTTTTATATGCATATTTATCTAAAATGCTCTTCTCCCATGGACTGGCAAAATTCTAATGTTTAAACGCTGAGATTCCACTTCACTCCAGAAAGAATGGCTGCTATCATGAAATCAACCAATAACAAATGCTGGCGGCGCTGTGGGGAAAGAGGAACCCTGCTCCACTGCTGGTGAGAGTGTAGACTGGTGCAACCACTGTGGAAATCAGTATGGAGATACCTCAAAGAACTAGGACTGGAAGTCCCATTTGACCCCGCTATTCCACTGCTGGGGATCTTCCCCAAAGAATTAAAAGAATCATACCACAGTGATATATGTGCACCCATGTTCATAGCAGCGCAGTTTGTAATAGCTAAAACTTGGAAACAGCCCAAATGCCCATCAACTGGAGACTGGATAAAGAAAATGTGGTTTTTTTTATAAAATGGAGTACTACTCAGCCATAAAAAATGAGAAATTAGAGACATTTATAGCTAAGTGGATGCACATTGAGGCAATACTCTTAAGTGAAATAAATAGGACACAGATGTGTAAATACCAAATAGTTTCTCTGGTGTGAGAAACTGAAAGTGTAAATAAGGATTAAATGTATAATAGGTCATGTGAAATAGTAAGAAAAGGGGCAAAGGGGAAGGAAGTGGGAGGGCTAAGGGAAAGGATAGAAGGGAATGGGATTAATATGAGAAAATGGAAAAATAGGAACAAAATTTTTGTAAATAGGGAGGACTGGAGGGTTTGAAGGGAGGGCTGGGCAAGGGTGAAAAATAAGAACCAAGAGAGACTATGTAAAGGTGCAAATTTCCAATGATGAATGTCATTATATTGTATACCTAAAATGTACCAAAGATTAGAATGAATAATCGATAATGTAAAATAGGAAGAAAAGGTCCAAAGGGGTAGGGATAGTGGGAGGCACAGGGGAAAGGAAAGAAGGGAAAGGAAAAAATGATGAGAAATGGAAAAAATGGAAATAAAGTCTTTGTAAATAGGGAAGAGTGGAGGGCGTGAAGGGAGGGCTAGGAATGGGGAAAAAATAAGAACCAAGATGCATTATATAAAGGTATAATTCCCAATGAGAAATGTAATTGTGTTGTATACCTACAATGTACCAATAAAAGAATTTAATAAAAAAATAATTCTAATGTTTATTATGTAGCGTGACATAATTTTAGGGGTTTTTCCAGTTTTTTTTATTAGCAAATGTTTGTGGTAGATAATAGTTAAATTTGTTTTGGGGGACTTTTACATGAACATAGCATACTTTGATTATTTTTTATCCCTTTACCTCCCTCCCTTTCTCTCTGTTCCCCCTCCCCATTACTTAAAAAAATAAATCTACCTTTTTGTTTCCTACCATCTCTCCTGGAACAGGTAATTCTGGAAGAGATTGCGTTGAGCACTAGATGCCAGCTTGAGTTTTTGGAAAACAAGTTATGTTGACTCACTTCCTTTTTAAAGAAGGCTTATAAATTTAAATAAGGAAAATGTTGCAAATTGAGTATGGGTTGATTTTTAGTAAAACAGAACAGCTTTTTTTGCTTTTATGGTTAACATGACACTAACTTGGCATATATTTTGGCCAAGATTAGGCAGGTTAACAGCTGGATGAGTCATTATATACATGACAGCATTCTGATTAGTTGTTGTTCATATCAACCTGAAAGGGAAATAGTTTTCTTGATTCTTAATCTTGACATTACCTTATTTAATATGTTAGTAAATAAAGCTGTAGAAGCTGAGCAAGAACTTTAAATCTGTTTCTTCACATTGTGAGATTACCTGTGAGAGGTGTACTTTAGAATATGTCTACTGTTCTGATAAAACTTACCCTTTACCCACAAGGGGAATGGATCTGTATAACAAAATTAGTTCTTCCAGTGCCCTAGAAACTGTACAACAGTTAGCCAATCAGCTCAACTGATTTTTCTTTGAGCCTCCTGAGAAACAAAAGGAGCCAGTTTTCAAAGCCACATACTTATCCACAGGTTTAAACCAACCACTAGTAAGAAAATGTAGAAGGATTTTGTACACGTATTAGTTAGGAGTCTTTGTTTTAAGTAAGAATAGTTCATTGGAACAAGCCTCTAGAGCTTATTATAAGATTATAGAGATCACATAGAACCCAGCTTTCTGGAATAAGAACCAGAAGCTATATGTAACACAGAAGAAC
Organism: Heterocephalus glaber; assembly: GCF_053883595.1. Lineage (NCBI taxonomy): Eukaryota > Metazoa > Chordata > Mammalia > Rodentia > Bathyergidae > Heterocephalus > Heterocephalus glaber. Next base: position 10,886,994 of record NW_028258356.1, on the reverse strand, counting down.
CTCTTACATTTTAAATCATTGTTTCTAACAATCTGCTTTTATTCTTCCTTGTAGCAAGCTAAATTTTCTGATTTTTCAGGTTAGAAGGCAAAAAATAAATTCACCAACAATTCCAGAGCTTATATTCTGGTCTAGATATCTAGAGAGAGTGATGTCCTTTTTAGTTCCAAATTCAAATTCCCAGGAGAGGGATCATTCGATCATCTTAGGTTCATTTATCATTTTTGACCGTCAGTGGTAGCTATTGGTGGACCCCTCTGAACAATCTTTGGTGGAATCATAAATTTTTAAACTGGAAGTAATAAACAAGTTCAGAAAGATGCAAATATAAGTTGTATAAAACCACAGTCTGTAATAGATATTAAATCTTGAATTTGCAGTTTTTAGCCTTTTGGGCTTCAAGACCTCCTGTATACTCTTAAAAATTGAAGACAATACACAAGTGAGTACAAGCAACACTGAAGAAGTCTGAATAAGATAAATTAATTGTATTACTGTCAGTGTCCTTGTTATTTTTATCATCATTTGTTTGGTTTTGGGGTTTTTGTGGTACTGGGGATCGAACTCGGGACCTTGTACTTGCAAGGCAGGCGGCAGAACCACTGAGCTAAATCCCCGGCCCTTTATCTATTATTATTTAATGCTAAGAAAATATTGAGGAACCCGAAGAACTTTCTGTTTATATTGGTTACCTTATTTGTAGTTTACCAAACAATAAAATAAAGCAAAAAAATACTTTAAAGTATTTATTTCAAATGATAACTCATTACATTTCAATATAAAAATGTTTATGAAAAATAAGTGTACTTTGCAAAACAAAAAACTTCAGAAAAGAATACCATTGTTTTATATTTTTGTGAATTTCTTTAATGTTTTACTTAAGACAGCTGAACTCAGATTTGTACTTCAGCATCTAGTCTGCTGACATATCGCATGTACTACCCCTAGAAAACTCCATCGTACACTTTTGAGAATGAGAGTATTAATATTGTAGACTACCTGTGAGAGTCTAAGAACAATCATTGAGCTTAAATAAAGGAAGGAATGTGTTATGTTAGCTTTGCATTGCTATGATGAAATACCTAGGAAAACAACTTAAAAGGAGGAAAGGTTTCAGAAGTTTCAGTCTGTGGTTGGTTAATTCCATTGCTGTGGGCTTGAGGTGAAGCAGAACATCGTGGCAGAACGGTGTGGTGGAGCAAAGCTGCTTACTCATAGCACCCACAAAGCGGGGGGACCAGAGGGCGAGAGAAGGCCCTACCTTCTATTCCATCACTTCCAGTAATGCCATCAAATAAGATCTCATCAATGGATTAATCCAGGATAAAGCAAAAATCCTCCTGATGCAGTAAATTCCCAGAAAGCCTATCAGCTGGCAACCAATATTTTAGCTTGATTTGAGGGAACATTTCAAATTCAAACCATTTAACAACTATGTTCATGCCTTTGAAGACTTAGTATTACAAAGATATTAGTTTTCCTCAAACGAGTTATAGATTCAACACAAATCCAACCAGAATTCAGGTTATGTCTTGTTTGTTTGTGTATGTGTATGTGTGTGTGGAAAATGGCACTGATGCATAAATGAAAAGGGCCAAGCGTAGCTAAGTCAGCCTTTTTTAAAAAAACAGTTGAGTACATACTTTGATGGACATAAGACTGTAAAGCCACAGTCATTAGGATAGTATATTATTAGTGCAAGAAGTGACACATCAGAGAAGTGAGGAAATGACAGTGTTATCAATAAGTAGAACTCAGCCAACCCATCCATATGGGAAAGAAGTTTAATCTTGACCCTCTTGTTTATATACCGTACCCAAACTCATTTCCAAATGGATTATACTGTAGATCTAAATGTGAAACACAAATGCATTCTTGTTTTACAAGATGTTAACAGGTACAGTACTTTAGAAGGTATTTGAGAATATCCTTATAACCTTGCAGTAGGGAAAAAAGTTTAAACCAGGACACCAAAGTAATTATCTATAAAGGAAAAGAAGGTACATGTGTATCTGTACATGTACAAATCAATAGAAAATACACAGGCACATCACTAAAGAGAACATTCAAGTGATAATAAATATAGAAAAACTGAAAAAATAATTCACCCAAAAAAAGTGAATTAAGCCCCCCCCCGCCAAGCCTCTGGCCTCCTGGCTGTGCTGCTACCTGGTTCCACACTGCAAAGTCATAGCGGGTCATAAAGGCCATTGTCCTGAGCTCCAGAAGATAGAGCTGAAGTGAACAACAGATAGAGGCCTTTCTCAGGCTCCCTGATGAAAACTGAAGCCCACTGGAAAAGTGAAGAGAATCTCTGCAATAAAGGCACACCAGACCGCCGTACTTGCACCTGTTGATCCTGGCACAAGAAGCAGACCACCACCAGCTCCCCTTGTTTGAGGAATAAGATGGTTTCTCCACATAGATCTGTATTTCTACTCAGGAATTTAGGAAGATAGAACAACATGTAATCAACTCATGATGAAAAGTTTCTCCCGCCATTAAAGACTCCAGTTGACTACATGTGGATGGCAGCATTCACTGTTATTTTTTTTTTAATTACATCTCGTAAGCACACAAAAGAAAACTTCTAGAACTGCTTCAAAAAAGTGGCAAAAACAATGAAATAAATCAATCTGAAGCAAAGGGAAATATTTTTAGGGAGATTAATGGCAATGGCAGTGAGTCTTTTATTGTAGTACATATTTCAGTATTTAAATACACACTGTTAACAGGCATGGTGGTGCACACCTATAATTCTAGCACTCAGGAGGCTGAGGCAGAAGGCTCACCGAGAGTTTGAAGTCAGGCTGGGCTAAATAGTGAGTTCAAGGCCAGCCTGGACTATATAGCAAGACCCTGTCTCAAAAACCAGAAAAAAAAAACAAGCTTTATTTTTTGATAACATCTCACATTACAAAAAATGAGGTGCAAAGGCCAATAAATGTGCATTCAATTTCATCAGCAGTCAAGGAAGTAAAAAAGAAAACACAAAAATGACATAAAATACTATTGCCTTGCTATCATATCAATAAAAGTTAAAGTTTGACACTAGTAAATGTTAACAAAATTCAGAGCATTGGAAACTGATACAGTGCTGAAGGGATTATATATAGATGGGATTATTTTGAAGCACTTTGACATTATGTAGCGAAGTGGAAGACCATCATACCCCATCACTCAGCAGTTCTCCTAGGAGATACCTCAAAGATGTGAGTATTCATGTGTCTAAAGAAAGCTTAAGTATGTTCAAAGCAGTGTTATTCATCATAGCCCAACTTGGAAGCAACTCAAATGACCACCAATAATAGAATGGTCAAATGAATTAAAGCATATTTATTCAATGGGTTTCTGTCCTACAATGAAGATAAATAAATACTAGTTACAGATAGCAGTATGGGTGAATCTTACCTACATCATATTGAGGGGGAAAAGCAAATCACAAAAGAATACAGATAGTATGTTTCAACTTATATAAAATTCAAAAACATATAAAACTAAACTGTATATTCCAAGGAGGCACAAACATGTTGTAAAACTATAAGGAAAAGAAAAGTAATTACTGAAAATGTCAGATATCCCTTGAAGAATGTCATTGGGATTAGAAAGGAATTAGTGGGGATTTATAATTGTGACATTGTGAAATATATATTATGTCTTTTTCTTGTTTTCTGGCATATAAATTATAATATCCTTTGAATCTCCAAGGTCATAGTGTTTTTTGCATGCTTGCCTGTGGATTAAAAATTGGCAGCTCCTTAGTAGCTCTGGGATGAGGGCAGGTTACTGAAAATACCAAGGCAGAACTAGAGGGTTGAAACTTTTAACTCAATTCACAACCAACCTCCGTGGAGTGGAGAGTGGCTGAAAATTAGAATCAGCAAAGGCCAAGGATTCATCAATCATGCCTAAGTAATGAAGCACCCATAACCCCCCTCCCCCATTTGTAGATTCTGAGGGCTGCCTGCTAGCCCAATACAGGCAAGACCCCACAAAGAAGTTCCATATCCTTTCCCACATGTCTCACCCTTGTGTCTTTTGTAATGTCCTTTATAATAAACATGTTTTCCTGAAAAAAAAAAAGGGAATTAACTGATAATGGTGTCATTACACATACACTGAGATAGCTAAAATTACAAAGACTGACAGTAGCAGATGGAAAGGATGTGGTAGAATTTTCATATACTGCTGATTTAAAAAGTTCAAATGTATTAAAACATTGTTTCTTGCTGAATTAGATGTATTAGCCTTGGAGACATTTGCTTTATAGATTAATACATATTTTAAATCTCAGATTTCATTAAACATTGCTACGTTTCCTTGTTAAACTGATTCAATGTTGAAATTTATGTTTATAAGGATTCTCTTATAAAGATTAGTTGGTGATTTTACTGTCAGTGTTCACTTAGCAAATGATTGTTGAGTGCCTTGTATTGCTAGATATGCTAGGGAGTATGAGGTTTTGAAATTTCGGATGGGGTCTCTGGAAGTAATGGTTGAGGGGAGAACAAAAAAATAAACTCTTGGTAAAGAGTTGGTGGTAGAGGATAGAGAGGTGGATTCTTGGCAGAGGGTGGAGAAATACAGGAAAGGCTATACAAACTCCCTTCAGAGAAAGGAAGGAGAGAGCAGGGCTCTTTGGAGGAATTAGAAGGCAACCAGTGGGACTGAGATATAACCAGTTAGACTGAGGTTAGATCTGATAGGACCCAGGAGGCCCTGCTAAGCCTATTTTCATTCTGAGGGATATAGGAGTGCTTTGAAAATTTGTAATTGTATAGTATAATCAGATTTACATTTTTCAGAGACAGCTGTTCTATACCGCTAGGTAGAAGAGACTGGGATACGAGGAGGGTAGGAGGACATCTGCCAGGAGGCTTTTGCAATTTAAACAGATCTGTTTCCCATATGCCTTTTCAAACACTGTTGTTTTATAAGAAGTTAAAAGGCACACTAAAGATCAAAATTTTGTGTCCACCAGGTTTTACAGCTACTCTTTTAAACAAGGTTAAGCAGATTTTGCTAGAATTTTGTAGTCTTGTAAAGTACCCTGAAATGGAGTGAAGCTGAAAAAGAAGCTGAACCTGTATAATAGAAATGGAATGAGAGTGTTTGACTTGGAGAAGATTTGGTTTTAGGAACCAGAAAAATAGTATTTGAAAGAAGACTAGAGGGATAAATCATAGGAGCCTGGTGGTATGGACTTCAATTTATAAATTGATGAATTTGTAACAATAGAGTGAATGAACTAAAGTCTACTGTATGAGGGTTAATTTAGCTGTGGGAAATAGCAATAACACAGCCATAAGGAACCCATTTCGTTAGTTTACCTCAGAGATGAAAATATTCCTTTCAGTCTTTTATTTTGTTTGCTGCTATATGCAGTGTGGTCAAAAATTGTGGTGAATGTTTAATTTTTTTTTTCTTTGGTACCGGGGATGGAACTCAGGACCTTGCACTTGGGAGGCAGGCATTGGCACCACTGAGCTAAATCCCCTGCCCTGTAATACATTTTAAAAATTAAATAGTCACACCAGGGATTTAGCTCAGTGGTGCCGCCGCCTGCCTCCCAAGCAAAGTCGCGAGTTTGATCCCTGGTACTAAAAAATAAATAAATAAAATATATTACAATAAAAGATACATTGCTATTAATCCCCTCAAAGTACTTCCTCTTGCTTCAAGTATACTTCTGCCCCCTTGCACAGAAAGTGGCAAGAATGATGGGTAAGTGCTAAAAATAAGAGGTTAATGGCAATGTATCTTTTACTGTAATTTTTAAAAAAAAAATTCTAAACATTCACTGTATATTTTTATCATACCTTGTAAGTTTCCTCTTCACTAAAAAAGTTCGGTTTTGATCTATATTTTACAATTTTAATCTTTGCAGTTCAGAAATTAGTTTATAAATTAGTTTGCATTAGAAACTATAAAAAGCAAGGAATTGATTTTTTTCTATTTTTCCTTTTCCTGTCAGTAATATTTTAGCCATGAACCACAATAATCTGTTCCTTAATTGTTACATATATTTACAATAAACTAACATTTTTCAGTAATTTGAATTAATAGTACCCATCTTTGTACTGTAACTTGAAGTTAGAGACAGAGACAGAGAGAGAACATAAGCATATGTATGTTCTGATAATGGATTGTTTTTAAGAGTGAAACTCAAGGTAGAATAATAGACTAGGTTTGCAGCATTTAAATCTTATATAGCTTTTACAGATTCAAAAGTTTTATAATGAACAAAGTAATTCATGAAGATTATATTTTGAAATACACTTTATAAAATACATTTTAATTAGATGTCATAGTTATCAAATCCCATTGTGAGTAGGCTTCTTCAGGCTAAATCTTTAGGCCCTTTTCTCACACAGTAAGCTTCTTGTTTCTTTACCCACCCCACCCGCTCCATGGTAAATATGATTTGTTGTCAGTTTTACAGCACCCCCCTTTATTGTGAAATCAATGTAACATTAAAATGGGCTGTGGCTGGAATGTAGAACTTTTCATTTATAATGGGTTCTTATAGTCTTGTAACAAGTATGGGAAATAATATCTGCGTCTTCAGAGGAACTTACCTGTTCGGAGTGATAAATAGTAAACACTTCTTTTGTTACCGGGGCTCAAACTCAGGACCTTGCACTTGGAAGGCAGGTGGCGGAACCATCCCTGGCCCAATAGTAAACACTTTTAAAACAGTGTTTAAATTTAGTGTATCAAACACTGTCTTAGGCAGTTACAATACCTCATAAAAGCATATGAGGTGAGTATTATTTTTATTATTTCATTATGTCAGTGAAGAAAGGTACGGCTGTGACTGCAAAGTCACTACAAAACTTATATTACAGAGCTGGGAGTTGAACATGGGTAGCTTAGACACTATTCTCTAGGACACTCTGCTATAATTGATCTGGATTACTTGAATCACCAGATTATAGCCTCATGGTATCCTCAGGAATCCCTGGGGCCTAATTATAGAGCCATTGATAGGCCAGAACAGATCTGATAGGACAGTTATCTCCTAGTACTGCACCAGGGCTGTGTTCCAGAAACTTATTGGTTATAGCCAGGGATCTCCAGGGTTTAGCACTTCTTGCCAAAACATTCTGCTGTCCTAGGGCAATAGTAGGTGGTATTAGACAAGAAATGGAGGACCCTCTTGGTGCCCAGCTAATTTTTGTATTATCAGCTCTTTAGTCTGAGCACCTTTACCAGAAAAATGTTAACTGAACATAAAATGGTCAAAGTATAGTGTTAAACTAACAGGCCACAGGTCGTTAGCATTTTATGTTTCTGCTCTTTAAAAATGTTTCTTTTAACAAAAACACTGTGTAAAAGCCTTATTAAATGCCTCTGTTTCATTTTCAGTTCAAGTATATGGGATCATATACCTGCTTTCTCTTGGCTTCTGCTCTTAAGTCATTTTTTCCATTACTAAAAGCTTGTTTGTTTTTATTGGATTATCTGATTCCAATTTTAGAACTGCGTTTTACAGGACTCTGGATGACAGGGAGATAAAGGAAGAAAAGACTACAGGAAAAGCGGTTCTTAGTTTCAGGGAAAAAAGTAATCAAAGGCGTTGGTTTGTTGTTATTATTATTAACTGCTCTCTTCCTATTTTGGAATAAAATTTGAGCCTCTTTTAGGTATGGCAGTTATCATAGATACCTACAAGCAGCATGCTTTTTGAAGGTATGAAATAATTAAATATGTTGCTTGGGATCTCACTCTCTTTTAAATAGTAAAATGTAGAGGAAGAACTTTGCACTACTGAAAGGAATTACTTCTCTCTTGAGTTCTTTGCCCATCAGAGTTTACTAAATGGGGATTACAGTATTCTGCAGCAGGCTTTCAGAAGGTTGAAATGAGATGGTTTATGTGAAACTACCTCACACAGACTTTCCCGCCAAAGGAGAAAGGGAGCTAATATTTGAGTAACTTCTCTCTTCCCAGCATCTTGTTTGTTAGCTGTTGAGGCACATGAACAGTCTGCTTTTTATAAAATTTGCAAATATAAAATGAGTGGATCTAAAATTACTTTTAGTCGTTTAGAATATTTTCTCTTTAATAAAACACTGCATATAAATGCCATCATTTTATTCTTATCCAGAATTGGAAAGAAAAAGGTTGAGCTTTTACATAAAAGTAATTATCTTCCTGTTTGTAGATGACATGTACAGATAGACTTTCAGGGGAAGAAAGTCTGATGTGGTATGGAAAATAATTGTTTGATTATAGAGAAAAATGAACCAGCTAGACAGTAATAGTTTTTTAGTGTGGTTTTATTTTCATTTTTATCTTTGAGGAGCTATGAAATTATGATTGTATTTATATTTACCTTTATTTTCTCAATTAATTGTGGTGGTTTCTCTTTTTGTTTTGTTTTCTGTACGGGGAATTGAACTCAAGACCTTCTTCCTCTTGCCAGGCAGGTGTGGTGCCACTGAGATACATCCCCGGCCCACAAATAATTAATTTTGTAATATAATAGTGCATATCCAGGCTATGAATTTATAGTATCACATTCCAGATTGTGGTATTTATAATAATGTAAAAATTTGGGTTCTACTTAGTTGGTACTTAGGGAGATTCCTTTAAAAATAAATTTATAAGGTAAACAGCTAGAAAACGGGAATTTTTTAAGGTGAATTTGAAAATTCGATGTCCATTTTTTAATATCTGAAAACTGAGAACTTTTGTGTAGCTGGTAAATGAATGCTAATTGAACTAAATATTATTTAATTTTAAAATAAAAATCTTACTGATTTTTCAATTTAAGATAAAAAATTTTAAGAATCTAGTATAAGTTTGTTGGAATAAGCTGACCAACTTATTGTGAGGATCAGCTAAAATGCTGAATATATAAAATGATGTATAATGTGGAGTGTTAAAAGGGCTTGAGAGGGAATGACAAATTTTTTTCTAGTTTTTTAGTTTTATTTTTTATTAGTATATTTTTTACAGTACATAATGATTACATTCCTCATAGGTGAATTGGTACTTGTACATAACACATGTGAATTATTTTTTCTTCCCTCTCTCCTCCTCCCTCCATGTCTTGGTCCTTGTCCCTTTCCCTATGTCCTATTGTCAATCTTTTATTTTGCTCTTTACTTATGTTTTGAGTTTATCACCTAAGAGAAACCATATGATATTTAAGCTTGTATATCTGATTTATTTCATTTAACATTGTGTTCTCAAGGTGCATCCATTTTCCCAAAGATGACTCAGGTTTATCCTTTGTGGCATTACAGTACCAGGTGTTAAACAATGCTACTGATATTACTAGCAGTTGAATCAAAGGAAATGGTATTTTTTATTAGAGAGCATTTATTATATAATGATAATGATATAATTATATAATGATATTATATAATGATAATGAAATCTACTTTGGATTTTTGTATTTCTCTTAAAAGAATTGTCAAAGGTACAAAGTCCTCTCCAAGTTTTTAGGGAGTAAGATCAGAGATTCTTAACAAAACCTATCAGAATTGGCTTTCCTTGGTAGTCTCTGTCTTGTTCATTTGTATTCTAACTAAATTTCTTCAGATTCTTAACTATGCTAAGCTCTTATATACCTCTGCCCTTGTACAGTATATCTTTTTGCCTGGTATAGTCTCTCCACCCCTTATATTTACCGTCATTTGATTAACTCTTATTCATTAAGTTTTGTGACTTTCTCAAAGAAGCCCTTGCTCACCACTTGTCTGATTCTTCCCAAACCTGTCTTTCAGTGTTGGCATTCTGTTCATTTATGCTTCTTCGCTTAAGACACAATTATACATTTTTTATGTGTTCACTGGTGAAGCCCAAATATTTATTCTAGTGCCTGAATCATAGTGAAATATCAGAAAAGAATTCTAGAATGATTAATTTAAAGGATCTTTTTGGTCATAATCCAATTTTTGTTCTCCTTCCTCTCTTCTCTCTCTTTCCTTTTTTTTTTCTGTCCATCTGTCTTACATTCTTTCCTTCTTTTCCAGATTTAGATACTAATTTACACTCTTGTTATAAACTGCATGGTAATAGTCACCTTGGGAAGCTATTCAGGAAGCTATTCAGTTGTCCTGTACGTATTTTTTTCTAATAACCTTATTCAAAAAGCAAGGAGCAAGTTAAGTTGGAGTGAGATTACTTTTTTGCCTCTTCCAGAGGAATAAAAGCATATGTTCACACAGAAACATATATACACATTTTTGTAGTGTTTTATTTAGTCCAAAACTGACAATACCTCACCATCATATCAGTAACCAAATTTCAGTAACAGTAGGAACCCTTGTGAAAAGGATTGCTTAAAAGCTGTGTCTTGAGTATGATTACTACTAAAATTTTCCTTAAGGGATGCATCATGTGAGGTTATGTGACGAAGTATCTTAGTGACTTCTGCCAAGAAGTTTATCCTAATTTGTTCCCGATGCATAGCCATCTACTATAATGTAACTTTCCTTTGATTATTTACTTGACTGTCTCTTGCACTAACTCTTGCGTATTGTCCTTGTAGTCTTAGTACCTAGCATTGAACCTAGAGTATTGGTCAATAGATACTCAGGAAATCTTAATGGTATGAAGGATTTTCTTCACAATGAACAGTTTCAAAGACTTCATATTAAGACTTTAAATAGAATTGAACACTTTGAAATTTTTCTCACTGGCTTATTTGGTGTATAGATAGATGAGTAGTTAGAATCTAACATTTTGATTGATAGGTTGACTTGGTACATCTGGGGCAACTATTCAGGAGTCTTCTCCTTCCCTTAAAATTCAGTGTATGGTCTTAGTATGTATATGGGCACTTAAAGTGAACTGTTATTCCAGATTGTGTGAAGATATACCTTGAAAAAATTGGAACAAAACCTACTTCTGTGTTTACAAGGACAGGTTCATGAGTATTGGGCTAAAAACTGTAAATGAAAGAAGCTTTGTTGTTTGTGATTTAAGTTTGCTATGACTTGTTAAGAAGTATGGAAATGTGTGTGTTACGGGTGTTTATTCAGTAGTATTTGTTTGTCTTTTATGTGGTAGTTACAGTGGACCCTTGAATTACAATTGGACTGACATATAAGCAACTTGGGTTATGACTGGAATTTTAGTTTTAACTTATGAGTAAAGTCTTGAGTTACAACCCAAATGCCGACTGCTTGTGCTTCCAGAAGGTCTCAGATACAGATTTAACCTTTAAAGAGTTCTGGAAGAAACATTACAACATCCTTTCCCGTGTAGGGTTAATTGAGAAATCCTGGGTCAGTGTGTCTCTAAGGACACAGATCTGCCTTTATACAGGAGAGAAACTTTGAAGGCTGTGTAGCGGAGCCTGAGCCTTCAGCTGACCAACTTGAGTTACAATCAGCCCTTTCTAACAAATTGAGTTTAACTCAAGAGTCCACTGTACTCAGATCCATTGATGAACAAAGTAGACAAAGTCCCTACACATTTACATGTGGCTTATGTTCTGTTTCTGTGTGTTTTTATGTACCGGTGTCTGGATATGACATTGCTATAGGAGAGTCAATGTATTAAGATAGTTTTAAGGATGTTTTGTATTTTAACACGAGACTAGGATAAAATTGGAGGATAGTTGCCAATCTGTGGTTATCTGTAGCCTTATTACATAGACTTGTTTTTTTGGTGTCCCCAGCACTCCTTCAGCTTATTCAGAACACAAAGCGCAAATAAGTTCTATTAAACAAATAAACTGATATTTATTCTAGCATGTACAAAGCACTCTGCCATAGTATTGTAAGAGGGAAAATGGCTAACCATTTGTACCTATACGACATGTATAGTTTATAAACAAGGAAATGTATAACAATGCAACATAAAATGAAAACTATAAGACAGTGCCAGTTATATTTCAAAAAGGGAGACATAGACTAATCAGAAAGGCTGAAATGAAAAAATACATCATCATATGTTGGCAGAGTATGGAGCTCCTCACTCATTATGGGGAGATGTAAATTGGTACAATTATTTTGGGAAAATATTCGGCAGTTTCTTGTAAAAGTTATACACCTGCCCAGACATTTCACCACTCCTTATGTTTATCCAAGAGAAAAGAAGACATGTTCCAAAAACACTAATGCACTGGAATGTTCATAGGAACTTGGAATATTTGAGAATTGGAAGCAGCCCAGGTGTTCATCACTAGGGGAGTAGATAAACTATGATAGCTATAAAAAGGAAGAGGGATTCAGCAATAAAAGGGAATGAACTGCTGATACCCAGAGCAACATGAATGAATCTTATAAACATATTTGTGTAAAGAAGCTTCACAAGGGCTGGGGATTTACCTCTTGTTCCACTGCCTGCCTCGCAAGCGAAATGACCCGAGTTCAGTCCCTGGTACCAAAAAAAGAAGAAGCTTCACAAAATAAGGATAAACTCTGTTTACGTTAAATTGTAGAATGGCCAGATCTTAATTTATAATGGAAAACAATCAGAGCAGTCCTTGGCCAGGAAGATTGACTAAAATGGGACATGAAGACAGTTTCTTTAATGATGGCATTCTTTAAATGATGGTTTTTTATTGTGATACTAAGGATTGAATGCAAAGCCTTCACACTGAACTATATTCCTAGCTCTCCTCAACCTACTCCCTTGCCTTTTGAGACAGGGTCTCACTAAGTCCTTAAATTGTCTAGGCTAGACTCAAACTTTCAACTCTCTTGCCTTAACTTCTCAGAGTGCTGGGCTTAGATCTTACTGAAGTTTAGGTAAACAGTTGTAGGCATTGGTGAAACAACAAATATGTATTTAATGTTTCTGCATTTCATTGTATCTAAATGTTGCACCAAAAGTAATACATATCTTGAAGTATTAAGGCAGAAACTAATTTCTATAGTTTTACTCTTTTGGTACAGTCAGCCCTTTGTTTTCATGGATTCTGCATCCAAATATAGTATTCAACCAATCATGGATTGAAAATATTCAGAAAAATAATTGCATCTGTGCTGAACATGTGCACATTTTTTTCTTTTCATTATTGCTGAAACAATAAACTATTTATATACCATTTACATTGTATTCAGTATTATAAGAATGTAAAAATGATTTAAAGTACATTGGAGGAAGTGTGTAGGTTTTATATGTAAATTTTATCCCATTTCATATAAGGAACTTGATTTGGGTATCCATAGAGTCCCCATACATACTGATAGACAACTGTACATTTAAATGACAATATGAATGGATGTGTAAAGAAATGGAAAAATGGTTATATATGTATAAAACATGTAGTAACATGTTAATAGGAATTTTAAGTGGTGGATATATAGGAGTTCCCTGTAAAATTCTTTCAACTTTGCTATAAAATAAACAATTTTGTAATAAAAATACAAGGGAAAAGAGAGGAATCTTATATTTGGAAAGTAGAATAAGAAAGATGTTTATATTTTTATTTCTGTAAGCTTTTAGGATATGAAGAGATAGAAAAGATTTTGATTTTGGAGGGAGGGTTGTATAGGTATAGGTATAGGGAAGGCATAGAGAGAGCAGCAGCAGAAGAAATACCAGATTCAGAATTAGACTAGTGAGTTGTTTGGTTTGGCTGAAGCATAGGGTAAAAAATTGAAACATGAGGATGGAAAGCAGGTGTTGTTTGTGTAAGAAGTCATTAGGGGCTGGGGATGTAGCTCAGTGGCATTGCACCTGCCTTGCAAGTGCAAGGTCCTGCGTTTGATCCCCAGTACTGGGGGAAGAAAGAAAAAGTCATTAGGAATTTCATTTGTGAATGATAAAACCTGTCTTCCTCCAAACCAAAGGAAAGGAAGGAGAAAATGAAGGTATAAGAAATGTAGAAAGAAGAATGTAAAAAAAAGAGACTCATTAGAGAAGTGCAATTAATTGACTGTCAGTTTTCTTAATAGTATAAGGGTAAAGCATTGGGTATTATCGTAAGTGGGGTTGTAGAATAGTGCAGTTTAGTATCAGTGAGATCATCATACTAGAGGATATTTGGAGTGGTAAGTAGAATGTGATAGAAATTCAGGAAGAAGACTTTAAAAAATCTGTGCAGTATAAGTAAATACACTGTAAATTCACAGTGAATTTAGAGTAGCTAAATCAACATAGTTTAATTTTCCTAGCATTGCTTTATATTACTCAGTCTTAGAGATTGGCAAGAGTCATATGAGATTCTCAAGTAATAATTGCATAGTTGAACTGTAAAGGAGTAAAGTCATTGAATGGTGGGCTGGGGAGAATTGGAGCTGGCAAGATTCAGAAATTCACAGTGAGAATGGAGACACGGGGTGGGTATTCCTTTGAAAGACGGTAAAAGTGTAGGGTAGGGCACACTTTTCTGTGGAAACTCACAGTTTTGTGGTCTTCTGGGGAAAACATTTGATAGTGGCAGCATCATCCTCCACTTGTTCATATTATAATCCTGAAATTAGGTTTTCTTGAAACCTGTTTTTCTCTAAATCTCCATCTCAAGAAGAAGTTTTAATTCTTGAGTTTTCATTGTGGAGATAATGTAAAATGTAGTAATATGACTAGCTAAAAAGGTAGACGAATGGCTGTCTTATAGCTGTGTACTGCTTCTTAAATTTTAGTTCTGCACAAAATTACATTTATAATGCATTTGTGCCACCTAGATTCACTGCCACAGACAAATGGTGAAGGATCATGAACTTAATGAAAACGTCATATTTATAATGAATGGGGAGTGAAATGATGCCACTGACCAGCACCTTTGCAAACATAAAGTGAAAGGTGGTGAGAAAATTTATAAATTTAGTTTGATTTGTATTTGCACTGAAGAATATATAAAAGTGTAGATTTATGTTAGTACCTATTAAAATAACATTGTAATGCAAATAATTTCAGTCAGTATTAGAGGACCTTGTTTTTTTCCATTTAGAAGGATTCTCTTATTTTACTTATATTGGAAAAATTCTGTTGTGCAGAGTGAACTTGATCCCTTCAGCATGGTTTATAAGGTCAACTTAAAATTCTCCTTATATCAACTTAATTTTCTCTAATCACATAGCACCCTTTCTTGCCCTTTAGGATCCTTAAGTAGTATTAATGTTCACTATCAGATACACTTCTCTGCCCCTTTTTAAAAACTTTTAAATATGAGAAAAGAAGGAAAAAGTAAAAACAGTTTTTTGTAAATGGGGAGGAGGGTGGAAGGGAGGGTAGGGGAATGGGGAAAAAAGAAGAACCAAGATATATCATGTACAGGTACAAATTCCCAATGATGAATGTGATCAATAATGTATACCTAAAAAGTTACCGATAAGCTTAATTTAAAAAGTTTTAACCTTTGTCACTTTATCCATAAAGATACAGATTAGATTTTTCATAGAAATCTTTTTCCTGCTTAGGCTATTGACTAATTTTCTGAGAGCCTGCAAAAAAAAAAAAATGCCACTTAAATATTGAGGTATTAAATGTAGTTTATCTTGTTTTCTCTTTGGTTTTCTGTTAATATATTTCATAAGGGTTTGTATCAGTTATGGTATGTCTTTCTATACCCAGCATATAATATCTAAGAAATGCCAGTAATTACTGAAGAGATTGGAACATTGTAGCACTGCTGGTGAAGGACATTAAAGTCAAACAACTGTTTTTGGTCTTCTGAAAGATGTTTTCTGCAAGAAGAAGTTTATTGTGATAAAATAGAATTTTAAAGTTTACCAATCTCTATGTATTATCTATTATTCATACAATCTGTTTTATTATCATGAAAAAGCTATATTCATTGAGCTTTTTACATTACTAAGTTTTATAAAATGAGCTTACACACACACACACCTCTCCCCTTTGTTCTGGAATACTGAAAAGTTAAATCACAAGGTGATTTACTAATATATTTTATTCTAAAATCATGAGTATGTTAAGTTTCAAATAAGCTATAAATAATACAAAGATAAACTATTAGCTTAGGGTTTGAGTTTCCAGCTTTTCCTAGCAGTTCTGAAATTATCTCCAGGAGCTGTTTCATATGATTGTTCTTTTCTTTTCTTTTCTTTTTTTTCTTTTTTCTTTTTTTGGTTTTGCTGGGGATTAAACTCAGGGGCTTGGCAAGTGCTCTATCACTGAGTTACATTTCCAGCCCTGATAGCTCATCTTAATCACCTCCATACAAAGAAAACAAAACAAAACCTTTATTAGTTTCCTTTAAAAAAAAAGTGATCAATTTTGATATTACAGTACTTAGTTATATGTCAACCTCTACATTTTACAGGGTATAATTTCTTTAATAATTCCCCCCCAGACTGGAAACTGAACTAAAAGTAACTGAGAAATATGTTACTCATAGATCTGAAACAAGTTGCAGATTCCATACAGTTAAGCACAAGCATTTTTACTTTATTCAGTAGACTTCACCTAATTTCTGTGTTCTGTTGTTTAGGTTCCATTAAAAAAGTATTTGGAGATTAAGAGGTATAAATTCAAATAGAATATAGAGGCTGTCAGATAATTTTAAGAGATGACAGCTAAAAGCAAGATGGAAAGCATAAAAACTATTAAAAGCAAACATGATTGTTTAGGAGAATCTTAGGTATCATTTTAGTTGCCATTATCTAAGTGTAAACTATTTGGTACAAGGACATTGTTGTCTAACCTTATTCATTGCTATCATGAGTTATAGAGAAAACTTAAATTGTTTGATTTGTTTAGAATAACAAAGGAATGTATAATACACTATGGAAAGATTTCCAGCAAAATTTGTTTAAGGAAATTTCAGTTATCTGCTTTATATTTTTTTTTTACTTTGTGAATTTGATCGTAATGTTTTACAGGAACATTTCTGGAATTGGCTATGGGATTTTTTTAGTGTAACTAGAATTTTAAAACATATAAACCCTCTCATGGTAGTTTTGTACTTATATTCATGTATTTTAGTGTTCTCGAATTTAATATTTTCTCTCCACCATACCACTCATGGGAATCCCAAAGCCTTATATGGTCAAGACTTAGCTTTTAATTGTCAGTAAAAGGCAAGGCACCACTTCAAAAAAGAAAAAGAAAAAATTGGCTGGTGTTTACTTTGTCTTCTATTCTGTCATCTTGGCTGCTTTTATTACCCCAGTAGCTAAATTGCTAAGAACCTTTTGTGTATTGGTGGTGTCTTAGTAAGGAAAGGAATTCCTTTTGGGGCAGTAGTTTTATGCTAGAATGCTAATGTTATTTTAACAAACAGTACATGCTTTTGGTTATTTAATTTGATTTTTTTAAATGAAACTTTAAAGCAGTTCCGGTTAATGTCGCTAGAAGCAAGGGAAAGGGGCTGTATCTGCCTGTGGCACAACTAGGAAATGTAAAATTCATTATTGGCAGGTACTAGGGAAAGTGAAGTTACTTCTTTCAGTGTTTCCACCATGGAATTGGAACTGTGTGAATAGCGGACAGAGGTGGAAAAGGTGTAAGCATTCATAAGCAGCAATAATAACCATCATAGAGATGCTAGTATAATGACTTTTTACTACTCTGCTGTGTTATTATTCTGCTCTAATACGGTTCTTTTTGGCTTGGTGAATGTGATTTTTCGGAATGGTCATAATATCTCAATTATATAATGTGATATGATGAATGTTTAAATTTTTAAAATGTACTGCAATAAAAGACTTATCCCCATCACCCCCTCAAATTACTCCTCCTCACTTTGAACATATTATCCCATTGTCCTTACCACTTTCTGAAGCAGTTCTGGAAGTCCTCTTTCATGAGTGTCTTTGTGTTTTTAGTTGTATTATTGTGGCTGTCTCCATGTCCTGAATCCATTCAAAATATGTATCATGGTCATTTTGACTTTGGGGCAGAGCCAGAAATTGCACAATGACAAGTCTGGTAAATAAAAGGTGGATGACCATGCTCCATAATGTTTTTATGAGACTACCTTTCTATTGGATGGTATACAACAGCAGAATTCACTATATATCTTTTTATCATACTTCATAAAGACACAAAAGAGGACTTTCTAGAACTGCTTCAGAACGTGAGAAGAATGCTGGTATACGTGTATTTGAAGTGAGGGGGGAGTATTTTGAGAATTAATGGCACCGTGGATTTTACTGTACTAAATTTTTAAAATTTAAACATTCACTATATTTTGATCACACCTTGCACACTTTATTCCAAGATCATTTAATATTTCATAGAAAATTCTTACTATCTACTTCATATTTTTCATTTAGGAAAGGGAAAATTATTTTCCCATTTAATATAGGAAAACTTGCAGAGGCTTTGTAACTTATCCATATTCCTTTAGTAAGTCAGATAGGATGCAGAAAAATAGTTTCTCTGATTAAAGTGATCTAGAAGTGGCAAGGAATTGCCAACTCAGTCCTGAGTTCTGATTAAAATTAAACCGTACTAGGACCAGGGATTTAGCTCAGTCGTGCTGCTGCTTGCCTCACAAGCGCAAGGTCCCAAGTTCGATCCCTGGTACCAAAAAAAATTTTTAAATGTACTGTAGATTCCTTCCATTCAACATTTGATTTACTATTTAATGTATTCTAGATAGTATGGGTATAGTAACAACTAAGATAGGCTCCCTGCATTTGAAGGAGTGGAGGCTGAAGCAGGAGGAAGAAAATGCAGAACTAGTATATATGAGTGGATAATTAAAACTGTTTTAAGTGTGGTAGGACAGGTATGTTCACAGTGTTATAGAAAATGGAGGGAAAGAATCACTCCTAGTTACGTTAACTAGGCTGGGGAAGAGGTTTGAAATAAAGGCTAAGGTGTAAAAGGCAGCTAAAATGAGGAAGAATCGGTAGATATAGCAAAACTCCAACCATAACTAGGCAAAGCCGAAGAATGTATACTCCTTGTCTTTGTCCAGAGAAGTTATCAAGTTCTAAACTATCAAGTTAATTCTTGTGATCAGAATGATTTGAAATTTTGTTTATCTTGGCAGCTGAACTCAGTTACTTTCCCTAACTTGCTTTCTTATGGTAAAGCTTGGATTACTTATTTTTAATTGTTATAACAAAATACCTGAAGCTGGCTACTTGATGATGAAGAAAAATTTATTTAGCTCAGTTTTGAAGCTTGGAAGCCCAAGATCAGGCCTCCTGTCATTTTGCTGTCTTAGGAAGGCCTATTGACACATGGCACTGTGGCAGGAATGAGTGCCTGTGAGAGGGAAGATCACATGGCAAGACAGGAAGCCAGAGACAGCTAGGGAAGAAGCCAGCCTTGCCCGTTTAAAACTACCAACTTGGTTGTTTCATGATAACCACCTTAAACTCTTCAAAAGGCAGTTCCTCCAGTGCCTTTCCAGTAGGCTCCATCTCTTGAAGATTCTATCACCTCTCACCTCACCACTCTGGGGACCGGGTCTCCAGCACATGAACCCTTGAGAATACGTATCAAACCATAGTATAGCTAAGAATATGTGGGATTTTCAGCACTGGTTTTTGTTTTACCTAAGAATTTTTATTTGCCTCAGCAGAGCTTTGTAGCTCCTCTTTCTGGCAGAGAAACCTGTGCAGGCCAGAATTTTTCAGATAGCGGAAAAACTTCCAAAATATGTAAGTCTCACATGAAGTGTATCAGTCACCTAGGCACTATGCTTGATGCCAAAAAAACCAGTACTTCTCAGTGAATATTGTTCACCTATAGGTAATAATCAATTCAATAGAAAGTATTGTTTTGGTATCTCTCTCTGTAGAAGTCCTTTGATACATTTGTTTTAAAAGAATGCATATTGTATATACTGTTTTAATCAAAATGTTCAATTTGTTTAAATTTGTCACCTAAGAATGAAGTAATGAATTTAAGTAATTTTTTTCTTTACAACTAAAGAGAATATTTCCTTAAGGATTCCTTTAAGGTTAACAAGATAGGCCATGAAAACATTACAGTAATTTCTAACCTCCATCCAATTTTAGACACATTGTTTCAGTTTTAGACATTTAATTGGCTGCTCACCAGAGAAGTTTTTTAAAAATCAACACTATTTTTGTTCTTCCCTCATCTCCTTTTGCTAGCTATGTTAATGTTTCTACCTAGTTAGGATTTAAAATATTTACATTCTTTTTTATTTACTTATTAGGAATCTTTTGACCACCTTGCCTTGAATTCTGAATTTTTCTTTTAATATGCTAGATTTTCTTGTCAAGTAGTGTTTATCATTTTACCTTTCATCTCTTGTTCTATTCAATGTCTGATAGGTCCTTTGGGTTTGGTTTTTTTTGTTGTTGTTGGTACCGGGGATCGAACTTGGGACCTTGCGCTTGCGAGGCAGACGCCAAAACCACTGAGCTAAATCCCTGGTCCCTATCCTTTGGTTTTGATTTGTCCAGTTATATTTTCTTCTATACTGCTTTTGCTATCTGGAGTTTTGCGTGTACAGTACTACTGTGGTCTGAATGTTTATGTCCTCCCCCAGAAATCCACAAATGGGATTAATGCCCTTACAAACTAGGACTAAGGGAGTTTGTTTGCCTTTCAATGTGTGAGGAACAGCTAGAAGTGACCATCTAACTGTGTATTAGCCAGGTAGCTGGCCCTCACCAGATGGCAAATTTGCCTGTGCCTTGACCTTAGACTTCCCACCCTCCAGAACTGTGAGATATAAATGCTTGTGATTTTAAACCACCTAGTTCATGAAATTTTTGTATTCGCCTAAATGGACTAAGTCACATACTTTTTCCCCCAATTCTTTCCATTTAATGTTTTTCTTCCTGTAGTCTGTTCATACTTGCTGAAGTAAGCCAAACTTTTAAAAAGGTCTGGTTGATGTTCAAGGATTGGCAAGAAAGACTTAGACTCAGAACAGAATTGTACCAAATGGCAAGCAAATAGTACAAAGGATATAAAACAGGTAAGAATACAGGTATGTGGGTATCTCCCTAGTTATTTATGTGTTGGTAGGTGTTTTGTCTCACTTGAGTAAGGAGCCCATTAGGAAAAAGAAGTTCAGAACCTGAATTTTGTTGTCATTTGTATCCTTAGGCAGTGGGGAAAGCGGGAAGAAAGCCACTTAGCTTCCTCTTCTCCGTGCTATAGTGTATTACCATATAGGGCTGTTTCTTCTCCTAGCAGTTCATACTACTTTATGGGGCCTGTGGTTGGCCAGGATATGTCCTGTCACAATTGCCATATTATATATCCTTTCAGAAATATTTTATGTGATGTGAACAAATATGTATATAATCATGTATAAATTATTTTGGTTTTATTTTTAATATATTGGTTAGAGATTTTACTTCTTTTATACTTATTTATTGGAAAAATATCCAGAAATTTATTTCATATTAGTCCATATTAGTTCTGTATTGATGAACATTTATTTAAATTAGCCCATAAGTTAATTTTTAAGAACATATGAACTGTTTACCATCTTATACTTACAGTTTTAGTGAATAATTTTATACATGTCATTTTATACATGTGTGATTATATTTGCAGGAAAAAAAATCCTAGAATTAAATTACAATGTCAAAGGGTATATGCATTTGAAGTTTTGATAGGTAGGTCCAAATTGTTTGGGAATGTTACTTTACTTTGTCCTGCAGCTACTGTCTAGTTGCATAACCTAGTTGGTTAGACTACTGGATTAAAATGCCAATCTTGCCAGTCAGCTATTAAATGATAATAATGTTTCTTACATATTGAGTTGTGGTGAGGATTAAATGCATACAAATTAGATAATAGAAGTAAAGCACCTACAACAGTCCCCTGGCACATACAAAGGTGCAGTAAAAGGTTAGTGTGTATTTGGGAAAGGTTCTGTGAAATCTAGCTTCATGCTGCCATTTTTAGGAAGAAACCCTGAACTCTTTAGAACTTTATTTTCCATTTTTCCCTTTGCTTCCTTAGAGTTGCAGTCATTCTGTTTCTTTCTCTCCTACCTCTTCAAGCTGCTGGTTATGTTTTTGTTGTTTCCTTCTTTTTACTTACTACTCTAGATTCTAACGTTAGCTTTTCTCTTCACATTTTTAATAGGGTGCTCATGTCTTGCCATTTATTTCTCAACATCAGTAACCATGGCTATCAGTGGTTTTCAATCTAGTGTATTTTACAGATTAGACAGGGACTTCCTTAAAATGAGAATTCCTGGACACCACTCTCAAGAGATTTCTATTTTCCCCTCCAAATGTAGATTAAGTATCTAAGTCCTTTGCATTTACAAAACTATGTCTCCTTTTGTTACTGTGCATTTGGTTGTGTTTCTTGTCTGCTAGACTGTAAGCTGTATGAGTGCAAAAATCTGGTCTCAATCCCTCACTCTTGAATTCCTGACATATAAAATAGTGTCTGGCTATAGTGGGTACTCAGAGATTTGTTGAACTAGTGGAGAATCTGTGCTCTTTATTGCCCACCAAGTTTGCAGAAGACTGAAGAAGTTCATCAGAATTAGATAGTGAAATACTGAATTTTTTTATTTTGGAAAAGCGTAAGAATTTTATATCCTTACTATAGATAAAGTTTTGGAAAATAACTCAGGAACTTAACTTGGCTTGTATTCTTCTAGACTTTTTATTATACATGTCAATGTCAAGAATTGTGTCATTATGGATATGCTTTTGTAATTTATTTCTCCCATTTATTTGAATAAGATAGTATTTAGATTCTATTTCTTGACCTAAAACTAGAATAAACAGTTTTCTGTTAGTATATCCATTGATTAAACCCGTTATTGGGTTTGTGACCATGTCTGATAGAATACAGGATTCAACTGGAAAACAACTAACTGTAACTGCTTTCCCATCATTGGAGTTCAGAAAGTAATGAGATCAAGCATGAGATTTTTTTTTTCTCCAAAGTTTTCAGTGACTTGTCTCTTCTCACACACTGAGCTGTCCATTACTTTGCATAAACTGCTTACAGTAGTTTTCTACTTTGTCTGCTTTTTTCCTAATTAAAACTTGGGCATGGACCGGGGATTTAGCTCAGTGGGGCCACGCCTGTCTCCCAAGCACAAGATCCTGAGTTAGATCCCGGATACAAAAAACACAAAAAATATTGGTCATGCTACAGGACTACATTATTATTTTAGTCCATTAACATTTATTGAAATAATACTGTTAGTTATTATGGGAGTTATAAGCCAGTTTCTGTTTTTAAGCAACTATAATCTAGTTGGGAGTAAAGACTAAAAGTACATAAAGGAAGTGTGTCTCAGACAATGCTTAACATAGTTTTGTATACACATATATACACACTGGATCATAAATTTATTTTGATTCACTGCATGTGTATTATGTACTTGTTGTATGCCAAGCAAATAGACTATTCCCCTTAGAGCTGGTCTTTGTATCTATTAAAATGGATGATTTTATGCATTGTATGTAGTAGGCAATGAAAATTATGTGTATTTTTAAAGAAATGCTCTTCAGGGCCAGGGATTTAGCTCAGGGATGTGGCCGCCTGCAAGCCCAAGGTCCCAAGTTCGATCCCCAGTACCAAAAAAAAAGAAAGAAAGAAATGCTCTTCAGTTGCTGAGTCCCTAAACGAGTGTTGGCCTTTCAAAATCAAGATTGAACTTGCTGTGTACTCCATTGATGTTTATCAGTAAAGAAAATCATAGAATTGTTAAACAAAAATAGATAAAAGGCATAGTTTAATCTTTGAATATTTACAGTTTCCAGTTTTTTTGTGTTTTCAAATAGTGTTCCTTGAGTAATGTTTGAGCAATACTGAAATTACTTTTTCTGTAGACACTTTTTTTTAAAGTCTCAAAAAATATTTTTGTCAGATTTTTTTTTATAGCCTGTATTTTTCATCTCTGGTTCATTCAGTCATAACATACATACAGTATTTTTGTCTGACAGGCACTGTTGTCTTCTCTAATCTCTCTAGGAGATGTAAGCTCAAACTTCTCTTTACAAGTGAAGAATTTCCAATGGCTTTAACATTGTGTTTACTCTGTGTTTTGGATCATTTGAATATATGCCATTTTTTAACATGTTCCCACCAGCTTGTTACCACCTGTGGTTCAGAGCTGCCTGCCAGTGAGACATATGAATTATATGGCCCTGTTGTGAACATGTGTTAAAGGACAGGTTTTTGTTGTGTCTAGATTTCCCAGATACCTACATGGTAAAAGAATAGAAAGGTAGAAAAACTTAAACTTCGTAACACCGAACTCTTTCTTGTTTTCATAACTAACTACAATAAATGGCCTCCTAAAATTATATATGCTTGTTTATTTGCCAGTCTTACTGCAAGACCAAGATATTTATTTATTCATTTGTTCATTCATTCATTCAAATATTTTTATGTTACTTGGGATTTAACCCAGGGAGGGGTTTGTGCATGCTAGACAAGCACTCTATCACTGAGCTTACACACCCTGCCCTTTCTCTTTTGAGACCAGGGTCTTTTTAAGTTGCCAGTGTTGGCCAGAGCTTGCAATCTTCCTGTCTGACTCCACAGTAGCTAGCATTATAGACATACGCGACTACACCCAACACCAAGGTATTTATTTCTTATTATTTAGCAATAGCAGTAGTGCTTGAAGTTCTTCATTGTCATGCTTGTATAAACCACACCCAAATACCCTTTTAAAATATCCAGCTTCACTTTTCCTTAAAATAGAATAGAAACATTACTTGGACAATATCCAGTTAGTACTCACTGACATCTGTGTCACAATGAATGTTGGGAGCATGAACTATTTCTTAGTATAACCACAAATTTCTGCTCCCATGGCTTGAACTTGGCTTTGCTAAGGGGCATCAAGAGTTGTTTCTGTGAAGTGGAAATTGACTAAGACAACTTGATACATTTAAATTAATTTATCTTTTACCTATCCATAATTAACCATGTTACTAATGTTTAGGCACAAGCATTTCAATTCTTGACTATGATCACATTTTTACCATAAATTGCTGTAGTTCATTTATGTACAACTAAGTCTTTTCTATTGCTTTATTCTTTTGTATCGTATATAATTTGTATGGAGATTTACAGAAGTTTGCAGGAGATTTGGAATCTCCACGGTTTTCTTAGTACATCTTTTAAAACTTAGTCATCCTCTTAGAAATCATTCCTAGGTGGAACTTTTACCGAAAGTGGTACTAAAAGAAATATTTGAGAGTTTTCTACCATTTAGCTTTGCTTTTTAATTTATCGAAGGATGAAAATGTATTCTTGGATGCAAATATTAAAAAAAAATAAGCAGGGAAGATTTAGCACATGGACTGTGTTTTTGTATGAATATAACAGGTACTATGCTGTGTACATTCTTTTACTTCTTATAGTAAACTTTTGAGATAGTGGGTGTACAGTTATTATCCTCATTTTTCAGAGGAAGCTATGGTACACAGGTTGTTTACTCAAGGACACTGTTTTAGTCACTTTCTTCATTTCTTCACTGTCTTCATCTGCAACCCACAAATTAAAGGAGAAGTTTATTTTGGCTTATGATTTTTAGAGGATTCAGTCCTCTAGTCTATAGTCCGTGGTTGGCTTGCTCGAGGGCAGAAGTGGTGTGGTGGAAGGATCTGGCAGAGGGAAGCTCCTCTTGTCATGGGAGCCAGGAAGCAGAGACCCAAAGGAGAAGCTGAGGGGGATAATATAGGATTACGCCAAGTGATCCCCCTTCTTTTGACCCCACCTGTTAACAGCAAGCCAGCTATAGTGCCCCCGTGATCTAATCACCTTCCTAAAGCCCCACCTCTGAACGAATGAGGCTTTGGGGGGGCATTCTAGATCTAAACCATAACAGATTCCCAGGCAGTAAGTGGCAGAACTGGATTAATTGCAGGCAATATGGCTCTGGAGTATGTGTTTTTTACAAAAACACTTTCATGAAAAGAAATATAACAGTGTCAGCATTTATTTCAAATGCTATTAATTTTGTGATTGTGTTTTTGCCCAATTAAATTACATAACTGGTAAGCATATTTGTTTTGATCTGTTTTAGGAATGAAATTTAATGAATTTTCAAGCTACACACATTTTACAAAATATTTGTCTTTAAGCCATGGATTCTATTTTGAGCATTGTTTAACCCCTTTATTCAACTCTTTGTCATCAACTTTCTCAACTTTTTCCTGTAAACATGGGTGGAACAATAAAAACAGAAGTTTTTTGTACTTGAACTACTTTCTTCAGTGAGTCTGCAGCTCAAGTTAACATTGCTGCCTGTATCTGGAATTAATGAAAATGTTTTCCCACAGCCATTTACTATTGGTAATTGCTCTGGATATGCATTCAATAAAAGGATAAACCATGTTTGATAAGATTTTGGAAGTATATTTGATTTCATTCTGTTTCTTTCCTTATAAGGCTGAATAAACAGACCAAATTTAGTAAGATATTTTAAGTCAGCAAGTCATGTGTCTCTTAATGTGCTGCGTGTGTTAGCTTTTGATTCTCTTAGCAACGGTATTTTTCTGGGTATGCTTTGCCAGTTTCTTTTGTAGACCTTTTAATGTTCAGGAGAACAGTTTGAACAATTTATTCTGTGAATTTGAGATTCATATATAATGTATGCTGTGACAGCACTTTTAGCATTTTATATTAAAACATTCAAAAACCTTACATTTATAAACAAAAGAAACAGATTTAACATTAACTGCTTCAGGTGTTTTTATTGATGTTTTTATATTGAGTTCAAAGCATACATATTTGTAATCAAAATTAGTGTTTCATTTATTAGAGAATAGCTGTTCCTGTATATTAAAATTTTTAAGGAGCTAAGCATATTGCCTTCTTCAACTTTAAAAATTGATAATTTTTTTCTAAAAATCTTTTATCATCATTGTCAAAGAATTATTCATAAGATGGCAAATAAGACTTTATTCTGGGTCCTCCTTACCTTTATCTTCACCTTACTGTGCTCTACATCTTTAAACTCAGATGTAGAATCAGCTTTAGGAAAATATTCCCAGACTATCCTTTCCTTTTCAGTTCACTTTCTCTGAGATTGCATAATAAACTATACATCTCTGTAACTGTATTTACATCCTTTTGATATTATCATATATTTGTGTTCAGTACTAGTGTTTTGAATTTTGTATTTTTAGTTCTCTACTGATTGAATAAAATGACACAAATGCCTGTTTTGTTTTGTTTTTTTATTAATACTGTACATGTTTGCAGTACGTAGTGAATACATTTATCATGGAGAGTTGGTACATATGTGTACCTATATCCTATCGTAATCCTTTTTACTTCCCCTTCCCCTCCCTCTCCGTCCTTAGATCCCTCTCCATACTGGTCGTAATTTAATTTAGCCCTTTTTTTTTCCGGGATCGAACTCAGGACTTTGCGCTTGCGAGGCAGGTGTGGCGCCATTGAGCTAAATCCCCGGCCCTAATTTAGCCTTTTTAACATTTCATAATCACTTCTCTGCACTCTACATGAGTGATTTCAATCCCATTATTTTAATTATTACCTCAATGCATATAATTCACAAGTAGATATTTTTATCTCCCGTTTATTTTCAAAGCTCTAAGTCTGCATGGTTAGATCAAGACACCTAAAAATTCAGATGTCATCCTCTTTCTTTCCTCTGTGCCTTGAATCTGTGATGTCTCTATGAATGGCTGCTTCTCCCTGCCCCTTGCTCTTCAGTCTCTCATTAAGTCTTGCATATTTCTCTTAAGTTTCTCTTAATACAGTCCCATTCTGAGTATGTTACTGCTTAGTTTAGGTTCTGTCCTCTTCATACTGCTTCTGGTGATCTTGTCATCCCTCTTCTTAAAAACTGAATAGCATTTCCAAAACATCATCTTGAAATTCCAAAATGTTTTCTCCTTACCCCATTGGTGAATTGAGCCACAGTTACTGATGGAGTAGAGTGCAAGATATCCTTTTATAAGGCAGCATTTCTTGTTTGCTTATTCTTTTAAAACAATAATCATATTTGTATTATACACATTTATTGAATAGAGTTTTATGTTTGTA
Organism: Heterocephalus glaber; assembly: GCF_053883595.1. Lineage (NCBI taxonomy): Eukaryota > Metazoa > Chordata > Mammalia > Rodentia > Bathyergidae > Heterocephalus > Heterocephalus glaber. Next base: position 10,859,175 of record NW_028258356.1, on the reverse strand, counting down.
TATTGATAAAAATCAAGATACTATTTCGACATAGAGATGAGAATTAAAAAGTTAAGAGAATAAAATTTAATCAGTATCTTAAGGGAAATTAATGATTATGTTTGTATCTAGCTCTAGTACTGTTTTAAGTCATTTGAATCATTAGATTTGTCTCAGATAGCATTTTTTAAAGTACTTTCTTTTTTTTTTTTGGTACTAGGGATCAAACTCAGGTCCTTGCGAGGCAGGTGGTGGAACCACTGAGCTAAATCCCCGGCCCTTGTAAACTACTTTCTAATACAATACAACTAGATTTCTTGGGTTTTTTATTTTATTGCTATGGTTCTCAAATCTCTTCTAAACTTTCTCATTTTAACCAATGCCCCAGGAAAAACACAAAGTTCTCTTCTCAAGTAATATGTAAATGTTATTTACACATTCATTTATCTTCTCTTATGTGTGAGTTATGTTCTGGCACTTTGAGACCATAAGGTTAAAACTTGTTAGAGAGGTAAGAAGCATGGGCACATAAGAACTTTAACACGGAAGGGAATTTTAATGATATAATACACCCTTCAACCTCTTCCCTCCACTTGAAAGAATAAGACACCAAAGCCCAAAATGATTAAGTTACTTGTCCAGAGCCTCAAAATTTGTGGCAGAGCCAGAACAAGAACCTAAAGCCAAGAGTTGTTCTCATCAGGCCTTCGTGCCAATATATGGTAAACAGATAAAAAAGCAGAAATACTGTGTATAATATTTTGTGATAATATATGGTATGGGAAAAATGGTGGAAGGTTTATACTTTTAATACATAGTAGACAGGGATGACCTTATCATAAAACTGCCATTTAGGCAAACACTTCCTTTTCAAAATGAGGATACACACAGAACTAACTCATTTATGCATCGCTCCTGTTACAGTGCTGATTCATTTTATGTGATCAGCCGGCTCCACACTTTTTCCTAATTGACGCTATCCCTTAGTGGACCTTTTGTGTCTTACCACCACTTGTTCTCTTTGTTTCTACCATTCATATATTTGTTGATGATGTATTTTCCCTCACAGAAAACAGTTTCTTTTCCTGAATATAAACATAGACTCTGGTGGTTAAAAACTGGCCAGGTGTTAAAGTGCAAGTTTTAAGGCTCTTTTAAAGGGATAGATAAATGCAAGTAATGTTGTATGTGCAGCAAAATCTGCTAGAACCCTTTTTTATGACACACCCATCTTTATTACTTTCAGTAGCTATTTAAAAATCTTTCTGGATTCTTAATAAACTTGATTTTTTTTAAGTACATTTAAATGGGAAGCACACTTTTCCCACAGAGATCTCTTGGCAGTAAACTGAAGAGAGTCTAAATAAATGTCTATTAATTAGAAATACTTTTTAAAATTCAGAGGGGATAGCCATCAGCTCATATAGACCTAATTATGTGTCAGTTATATATTTATCATAGATTTTTTTTAAAATTGTGGCTGATGAATTAATTTACCCCTTTTAACCAAATTAGAAAAAAAAATCACTTGGCCCTCTGGGGAAATAGTGACTTTGTATTGATTAGAAAGGGAAGAAACTGGCTCCTTGAGTAGATTCCATCCAGCCTCCCCAAATCACATACTTTTTTGGCCTCAGATTCTTAGAGGTTCTGCTAATACATGGTGATTTTATCTGCATAAGGACTGTATTATAATGATCATAAATACTGGCAAATCCAGAAAGCCTTTCAGAAATAAATTGAGTGCATATTGATAAATACAACCTGTCCCATAGGACATATATGAAGTTTTGTTTTTTGTTTTTTGTTTTTTTTGGTACCAGGGATCAAACTCAGGTCCTTGTGCTTGCACAGCAGGCAGTGAATCCACTGAGCTAAATCCCCAGCCCAATGTGAAGTATTTTTATTGTATTTGCCATGTAATAAATACACTGTTAGTGGTAGTTTCATTTATAGGACTATACTTAAATTAAAAAGTTAAGATTTTACACATCAGTAACCATAATATACAAGGGTTGATCAAAATATATGTGAATGCTTAAATTTAAAAATACATTACTGTGAAGGACACATTGCCAATAATTCCCCTCAAAATACTCCTCTTGCTTCAAATACACTTATCCCATCATTTTTGGCATTTTCTGAACCCCTTCTGGAAGTCCTGTTTTGTGTCTTTATGAGGTGTGATTAAAATGCTGCTGAGTGCTATCCAGCAGAAAGCCAGGCTTGCAAACATGTTATGGTGTGTTCTCATTCACCTTATTCACTGGATCTGGCAGCATGAGATTTCTCTCTGTTCTCCGAAGTCAAAATGACCATGAAAGGTAAACATTTTTTGATTTAGGACATTGAGGCAGCCATGCCTGCACAACGAAAGACACAGATACATTTATATGTAAATAGTCATAATATAGTAGAAAATATTGGCCATTATGAGATGCCCAAACATGCCAATTACAGATATTTCAGTTAGCTGGACAGCTTCTTGGATAAGGTGACATGATAGGCCTTGAAGGATGGGAAGAATTTGTACATGATTTTTCTTGTGTACATTCATTGTTGTGAGTGAAAATGAGTTAAGACACCAAAGCTGAAAAGCATGGCATCCAAGTAGAGAACAGCAAGAAAATCAAGCTAACTTGGTAAAATATACATAAGGAAGAATAGTCAAAACACATTTGAAAAAAATATATTTTTATAGATAACTTTCTGGTATGTCAGGCCCTGTTCTAGGTTTGATTGGGGTTATGAGTGAGACAAAGTTCCTTTTCTGTGGAGCTTAGAGGTAGAAAATAAATACAAAGGAGATAATTGTGAGTATTGGTGTTGATAAAGTAATAGAAATTACGTATAAAAGACATCCAGAAGAGCTGTTTCTGAGGAATAAACATCTAGTTTAGGACTTGTGTGATGAAAAATAAATCAGCATGCCCACAACTAGGGCGCAACAGTGAGAACAAGACCAAGAGCTCCAAGATACCTGGTCAAAGAATAGAAAGGTGCTTTCTATGTCTGAAATTTAGTGACCTTAGGAACAACCATGGAGAACAGTGAGTACCTTAGAGGTTTTTTGTGAGGATAATAATGAAAGCAAATATCATTATCTGGCACAAACTGTTGATAAAAGTTCCTCCATTATTTACTGTGTTTCTCAAAATGTTTTATTTTATCTCAGGACCTCTTTGTTATACTCTTAAGAATTATTGAAAATCCCAGGTGAACTTTTGTTTCTGTAGATTGTATTGCAGGTTAAAACTGGATTTAAAATATTTATTAATTTGTTTAATCTTCTCATATAAGTAAAATTTCTTAAATGGCTAATTCATTTCCTCTTGAAAGCTTGAATTTCTCATTGCTAACTGTTACTTGCATGTTGTATAATGATGTTAGTTGCTTTTTTTTGAAGTGACGGTCTCATTCACTTTCAAGAAAATGTCACAAATCGAAGTTAGGCTCACCATAATTTCTCATTTAAATAAAAGTAATATTCTGTGGAAAGTTGCTAGTTCAGCTTGCAACCCAGTTGCATAAGTGTTTCTCCTCAAGACAACTTACTTGTTTTAATGCACACTTGCCATCTTCTACGGAATATTAAAAATATACATATTCAAGGGTCAAGATTTGATAACTTGTAACTTTCACTGCTTTGTTAAGGATATTCATTAGTAGAAACAGCTTAAAAAACTTGAGGGCATAGTGGTCAGTACAGTAACTATTAATAGAAGTGGTTGTTCAGTTTTGTCACTACCTTGATTTGTGCTAAGATGTGTGCAGTTTTACCACTATTGATTTTTGTACCCTCAAGTGTACATGTCAATAAAGTGAAAAAAAGGGGAAATAATATCCTAATAACATTTGAATATAGTTTTAGCTTTCTTAATTCCATAAAAGGATATTGCCATTCCCCTCAGAAATCTAGCAGATCCCACTTTGGGGACGACTGCTCTAGAGGATATGATTGGTACTTAATCATAATATTTGATTCCTCTCATTTTAATATTTTTTTCTTAATTGGGTTACCATAAAGAAAAATGCACATTAAAGTCAAAAAAAATCAAATGCACACTATTGATGTATATGTAAGCAAGGACTGTTACAAGTTAGTTAGTAGCTTTGACCTGTTTGATGGCTATGAAATCAAGAAAGTTATAGATTAATTTACAGATAATATTTATATTTTTAAAATCTATAGAGCAGAAATTTTATTCTTTTGATTTGGAGTAATGATTCAAATTTTTTCCAGTCATGCTTTCTATTTTGTTTTTAGGCTTGCATTGATGACAATGTTGATATGGTGAAGTTTCTGGTAGAAAATGGAGCAAATATTAATCAACCTGATAATGAAGGCTGGATACCACTACATGCAGCTGCTTCCTGTGGATATCTCGATATTGCAGAGTAAGCCAGTTCTCTGTGTTTTAGCTTCATCTTAAAGATCTACCATTTTATAGGAAATTATTGTTACTGACTTATGAGTGAATCCATGTATTACCTTAATTTATGAAAATTATTCTTCCTGAGAAAGAGAGTAAGTAGTTCTTGGGAGTCCAAATACTGAATTTTGCAGTGCCAGATCTTATCTTTCAAGTATCTTTGGCCTTTGGTATTTTTATATTAATATCAGTAATCGTACATATTCTCCATTACCATTTTTTTCTTTTGAATACAGATACAGTATTGTCAAAAGATTCAGAGTTAATATTTAGCAGTCTAGTCTATCCCTGTATAATTATGAATTGTTAGGAGAAATCAATAGTAAATTTTAGTTGGATTACTCTACTGTAGGAGAATGTGATACATACTACAGTTAGTCTGCTTAGTTTTTCTTGATTGTTTTCTAAAAGTTTGTTTTTTAGAGCATTTAGTGATAAATAATCATTATATTCTCAATTACCATTACTGTGTGTTCACTTTCCAAGAAAATCTCATTCTTCAAAATTTAACATGGAAGTATAGCTATCTTGAAGTTTTTTTCATCAGCTTTTTTTGTTACTATGTATATACAAACCATAAGCGTATTTGTCCATTATCAATCCTTATCTAATAAATATTGGATACTGTAGCTCCATTCCATACATTAGTCCCTGTTATCCCTAAGGAATACCTTCTAAGATCTCCAGTGAATACATGAAATAGCAGATAATATCATACCCTATATATGTGTACATATATACACACTATGATTTTTTCCTACATACATGTATTTATGATAATTTATTTTATAAATTGGTCTCAGAGATTAACAACAATAGTTAGAAGAATTATAAGATACTGTAATACAAGTTCTGTGGGCTCTCAAAGTGTCAAGACTAATATTAATATTTTTGGACCACAGCTGAGTATAAGTAACTGCAACTTTGGAAAGTGAAACTGCAGATCATGGAGCTATTATAAATCCTTCTTAATAAGCTTTCATAATTTTTTCTTTACATTTCATTTTCTTTCTCTGCCTACATTGAAATAGTATACATTATTTTCAAAGGAAACAGTGTACTGTGAAATGAAAAGGTCCTGGCCTGAAAGTCAGAAAAATGAATAAGTTGAGTTGTATTACTGACTCTGATACTGCACTGCATCTTGTAATAATTTGTTCCCTTTCTGAGCCTTGATTTCTTTATATTTAAGCTGAGGAAATCTTGGCCCTCACAAAACAATAGTGATTACTCAAAATTATTACCATGGTTCTCAAGTTTTTTTACCTCCTTTCTGTACTTCCCATGCTGTGGGACCATTAATTCTGATTCATGAACTTCACTGGATTAAGAAGTGCCTGGTAGATTAGTAAAGCCTACTCCTAGGTGTGTCTTAAGTGGGTCATGTAGGTGTGGCCGTGGGTGTTATAAAAGGCCCCTAGCTCATTCTTCTGGCACTGTTCCTTTGATTTGCTTCCTGGCTGTTCTGGACTGAGCAGCCTTGCTCCATCCACCATGTGCTTCCACCATGAAATTTCTGCCTTGGAGCCAGCATGAATCCCCTAGGCCATGAAACAAATTAAAACTCTCCTCCTTTAAATTGTAAGTGAGGTTTGTGTTCCAGCTACTGGATCACTGATTGATACATACACTCAGTAGGGGTCTTAGATCTCTTTTTTCATAGAAAAATAATAGATAATTATGCATTTATCTTCACCTATACTTAAAGACTTGATACTTAGGCTTTTAGTCAAATAATATGTATTATGAATGTTCTTTATACCACTATTGAGTGATGTGACCTTGACAGATGGCTTAATTTTTCTAAATGTAAGTATTCTTCTCTATAAAATCAGTATTTCCTGAATTATTGAGGCTTACCTGAGGTAATCTATCAAACATAGTGTAAAATAGTATGTATTAATTTTTTTGTTTTATTGGTACATTTTAGGTATACAATATAATGACATTCATCATTGGAAATTTGTAGCTTTACATAATCTCTCTTGGTTTTATTTTTTCCCCATTCCCCTGCCCTTCCTTCAACCCCTCCTCCCCTCCCTATTATTATGTATTAATTTTTTACCATTATCTTTTTTTTAATCTCTTTGGAGAAAATGAAAACTCAGACTCTTCAGACATTTAATTTTTTCTTTTACTTTTTTTTTAGATTTATTTATGAAATCATGTATTTATATTGATTGATCTTTGTGGTACCCAGGGCCTTGTGCATTCTAAGTATGTACTCTACCAACTAAGGTAAAACCTCACCCTTAAAATCTTATATCACCCATATTTATCCTTGAGAAATTTTTATTTCTTTAGGTCCCTTTGGAAAAGTACTATATGTGTTTGTAAGAGGCACTTTCATAAGCTTATTGAGCATGAGTAAAGCTTTCCAGTACATTCTCAAGCAGCAAAAAATGTTTATTAAATTTCTGTGACTAAGATTAGAAGATTAATTCATAGAATGGAGTTTCCAAGAATGTGGGAAAGCCAACAGTGGGAGTTAGACAGGGTATGATAGTGAGCCACCTTTACCCCAAAACTTTTAGTAGAATTCTGTTAAGACAAACAGGACAATTGTTAGGGGTGGAAATCAGTGAAAGGGCCAAGTTTTATAGCAAGAATAATGTGAAGTTTTTGAGACATTATGTGCATACAGAAGCCCTATGAGCAGGGAGGCATAGGCTGAGGTGTGTAATTATATTCCCTTAAATGGGTGATCAGTTGACCAATGTGGGCATTACAGTGGAAATGCTTATAGTGGCCCATTGGCCCAGATGTATTGGGCTTGGTTCTTAACTCACCTCAAGTGTAGGTAAATCATCTGTTCAGTGACAACTTTGACTGTTAGCCTGGTTTTAGTTACAGGAATATGCAAGGTGTTCGTAACATTTGGCACAGAATGCCCAATTTTAAATAACCTGAAGAATAAGGACATTTGTATCAGATAATATGTAGTTTAGAGGAAGGGCATTCAGGTTGATTAAGCCGCTTGGTGATGTAACAAAGACCTGAGATCTTTCCATTTTTCCTCTGAATTTCCCAGATATGGACTTTATTCTTAGCCTTGTCTCTTCTTGGCTGCAAGATGATTGACGCAGCTCCAAAATTGTGTTTTTGCACATTCCCATGCAAGGACAAAGTAGGTCAAGGGTAAAAATATCTTTTCCATATTCTGTGTATATCAAGGAGGGAAACCTTCCCCAGAGAGCCCTCTAATGGTGCGCACTTTCCCTTAAGGAACTCTTCTAGGCTTTATTATTTCCAGCTAGGAAAAGCATCTAACTGGCATATTTCTTTTTACATGCCAATAAATTTATGAGGAAGGATAAGCACATACTATTATCAGTAATGTAACTATTAAAATTTTTTGAAGGCAAGGTAGTGGAATATGCTTCACAAGACTTACACAGACAAAGGTGACCTGTTTTGGCTAAAGTTGATTAGAGCTTTGTCAGTCTGTTTGAATTTATGGCTGTGGAATATATGAAATATTTAAGTCCACAGTTTCTTTGAATCATAGTAAAATTAGAAGTATAATAAGTTTCCCTTTTTGATATTTCTGCCATCTGAGGTCTTTTTTAAAAATAATGACAGTATTTTTGTAAAAGTTTAGTATATACTGGATTGTATATTAATGTGATGATAGTCTCACCAAATACTCAGTTATTCTTATCAGCGTCATTAATCTCTTTCAGCAATTAATTTCACTGAGTGAAAATAATTAATAAAACCCTGTTTTTATTCGGTAAAAAAATGTATCATAGTGGCTTGATAGGCCAAAGATATTCCCAGATCTGAGAATTTTATAGAGGTAATGGTTATAAACAGACACAGTGGTAAAAAACTAGATACGATCTAAAGAAAATAGAGCATGTGATCACTCTGCTAAGTGAAGTATTTTGGAGTTGGTTGCAAATCCTGATCCTGCCATTCGTTAGCTTTTATGCTGCTGGCCAAGGTGTGTAGCACATATGATTGAAGATTTTAACTCATTTCTCATATTGCATTGCATTTCACTATTTTCATTCTGTCAGTACTGGAATACTTTTAATTCTGTAACATTTCCTACTAGCTTGTGTCAGTATGTCTTTCCTACAGTGGTTTATTTGCCTCTTGCATTACTTCTATAGCTCCTACTAAGCTCTCAAGGGAGCTTGTTTCATAGTGCTACTTCTAGGAAATTTTGCTGATTTGTCTGATTCTTCATCATCTATAACATGTCAGTTAACATTCTTCTTTTCCAACTGCTTTATGAACAAAATAGGTCTTTTTTTTTTTATTGTGTACAGCAACTTTATTACGTTTCCCTAATCCTAGATGCAGTTTCAGAGCCTTTTCTAGGAATCTGTACAACCTGTCCCTTGGGACACACTCTTTCGCTTAATCATCTAGGATTTCATGAACTAAATTACCTTCTTGTAGGATGAATGTCCACTTGTAATTATTACCTATCTGTACATAGCCGGTCCTCATTAAAATCAATCCAACACAAAGTACATTCCTTATTTTAATTAGTGTTACATATGCTAAAACACTGTCCTCCACAACCAGGGGTAATGTGTCACCATAAAAAAGACTCCAGTGTTTAACTGAGCAGTGTCGAGCTCAGAGTGGATGGGTTAACTTCTTCTGCAGACTATGCATACCTAGAAAGCAAGTAGAATTAAAGGGTGAGAAACAGGAGGAGAGGGCTGAGTCGGAATGGAGGACAAAAGGTACAAAATGGCCACATGGGAAAGGGCAAGAAGTGTGGTGTTTTACGTAATGGAGGACTACTCTGCCATAAAGGATAAATTTGAATCATTTGTAGGAAAATGGATGTACCTTGAGACCATAATACTAAGTAAAACAATTCAGACACATAAGCTTAAATATCACATGGTTTCTCTTATGCGAGAAACCCAAAGTATAAATAAAGAGCAAAATGAAAGATAGATAATTGGGACAGAGAGATAGTTTTTTGTGAAAAGGAAGGGAAGCAAAAGATGGAGGAAAGTTGGGAGGAGAAAGGGAATAAAAAGAATTACGTGCACAAACGTACTAAGAAAACAATGTGGTAAGGAAGACATGTACAAGCTGGGTCAGATAGAGGGCAATGAGAAAAGTGAAAATTTTCTCTGGAGAGAAAAGGATGGTTTTGTGATGGCATCATTCATTTATGGTACTTAGGAGATGACAAACTCATTGGCATCTCTAAGCTAAGAATATTTTTACAGCAGTTCTTTTTCTCTTTCCTGAGTGATGACTCTTCCTTGGAACCTACCTGTCAGAGGCAAATCATCCCCTCCACAGTTTTCTCCTCCTGCTATAAGGCTGGGTGGCCAGGGCTGTAAGCGGGATTGACTGCTTGATCAGGGAGACACAATAAAAGTAGAGAACACCTCTTCCTTCACAAGTTTGGGAACCTGAGCCAAGCGCATCTTGCTCTGCAGCTCCTCTTCTTGCTGTGTGAGCAGAGCAATGGGGTACATCTGATCAAAGTCAAAGTGACACTGCATACCAGAGGGTTGCAAAGGAAATTTTTCTTGTCAGCTGATAAGGTCAAGATTTGTTGTTGATGCTGAGTATCTTCCCAAAAGAATTAAAAGAATCATACCACAGCGATATATGTGCACCCATATTTATAGTGGCACAGTTTATAATAGCTAAAGCTTGGAAGCAGCCCAAGTGCCCATCAACTGGAAACTGGATAAAGGAGATGTGGTTTTATATAAAATGGAGTACTACTCAGCCATAAAGAATGAAAAACTAGAGTCATTTATAGCTAAATGGATGCATATGGAGGCCATACTCTTAAGTGAAATAAATAGGACACACATGTGTAAATACTGAATAGTTTCTCTAGTGTGAGAAACGGATAGTGTAAATAAGGGTTAAAATTATTAAAATGATTTGAAATAGGAAAAAAGGTCCAAAGACGTAGGGGTGAAGGAGGGGAAGGGGAAAGGAAAGAAGGGAAAGGAAAAATTATGAGAAAAGAAAAAATGGAAATGATGTCTATGTAAATAGGGAAGGGTGGAGGGGGTGAAGGGCGCACAGGTAATGGGGAAAAATAAAAACCAAGATACATCATGTACAGGTACAAACACCCAATGATAAATCTAAACGTATTGTATACCTAAAATATACCAGTAAAAGAACTTGGAAAAAAAAAGTTTTGTTGTTGAATTGTTTCTACATTACAGTCAATCTGTGGGGGCACAGCTTTGTATATTGTTCCTCAATTTTTTTCTGCTTTGAAAGTCTCCTGTAATTGCCTATCAATGATGTCATCTATTTTTTTCCTTCTATGGATTTCTTTATCATTTGTGCTGTTTCAGCAACTGATTCAGTTATCTTCTTTGTGGCAGCACTTGCAAAGTTAAGCAGATAGTTGCTGAGGCCTGGTTAAGGAGCACCTGGTCCTCTGAGTGCTGCTGTGGTGGAGTGTCCTTCACCAAAGATAACAGTCAACTGCAAGCCAGACCAACTACTAAACCCTCGAACATCCTGCCCACAAGGCCACCACAGCAGTCTTCCTCCCAGAGACCCTAGCAAATGCTACTTGTTGGGTACCCAACTCTGCACATTTTCGAGGGAGACGACTGGAAGCCTGGGCCACTTCGGAGCTGCCTGGTTGATGTTGGCCTGTCCCATTGTGCTATCATTTGATTATTCCAGATTTGTTTACTTTGAGGATTTGGGGATGATTAGTAATATTGAATTCTAAATTTTTTGCCTCTGTTGGAGGTAGTGAAACAAAGAATTGAAGGTCACTGTTTTATCACTAGACATTAGACAATTTACGTCTGTCTGTAACCTAGCAGAAGAAAGAAGTAAATAGGTGAATGATAGAACTTTAAATTCTGGCTGATTTATTCCTCCTTAAGTCTCACCAAAATAATTACCATCAAGCTCTTCCTGCTTCTACAAAAGTTAGATGTGTACTGAAATCTAAAAAATTGTTTTTGTGTGTTTTTTAAAATAACGTCCCTTTTCCTGAATGGAATGGAGGATAAATAAATGAGATTAGTTGAGGGGAGTTTGAAGTTGTACTTAGCATGTGCATTCTTTGAATAAATACTGTCTCCAGTTTTTAATTCTTGCAACTATTATTACTTTAACTTTTTTTTAAGTCATGAAGTTAATACTTATGAACCTACTCTGTATCAGGTCAGATAATTGAAATGTATTGCATTAACATCATTTTTTCCATTTTTAGCAGGTTATAGGTTGAATAGTGTCACCAAAAAGTCATATGTTTAAATCCTAAACCTCAGTATCTTGCAACATGACTGTATTTGGTATGATACACATACTTTATATGGTTGGTATTTGAATACAGTAGTGTTTAAGGAGATGATTAAAATGAGGCTGTTTGGGTCCTCTGTAATTCAGACTAGAGTGTCCTTATAAAAAGTGATTTGGACACAAAAACAGTAGGTTCTTTGCATGAAGAGGATGGCAGAAAACAGGAAATGGCTCAGGAGAGAGACCTCTGAAGAAACCAAACTTACTGACACCTTTATCTTTGACTTCTAGGTGCCAGAATTGTGAGAAAATAAATTCCCTTTTTTTTTGGTACTGGGGTTTGAACTTGGGACCTTGTGCTTGTGAGGCAGGCGAAGGAACCATTGAGCTAAATCCCCGGCCCTTAAATTCCTATTGTTTAAGCCACCCAATGTCTGTGATATTTTGTTATGGTAGCTCCAGCAAACTAGTATGGACAGTGTAAAAGTCTCACTACCACATCAAAGTAAATAAAACATTTCCGTGTCAATGTTTTTGTCTTTGGATCAAAAAATTAAAAATATGATTCTGGACATTCAGATTGAGCAACCCTAATTTGAAATGCTCCAAAATTCAAAACTCTTTGAGGTGCCAGTGTGAAACTCAGTTTTGGATTTTGGAGCATTTAAAATTTGGGGTTTTTGGGTTTAAGATGCTCAGCTGGTAAAATTATATACACATATTCCAGAATTCAAAAATCTGAAACACTTACTGCTGGTCCCAGTCATTTCACAGGGTACAAAATGTGTACTAGAAAAGACATGATTAGGGCCAAATAAACTATATTCAGTATATTGTTCTAGTATGTAACCATCAATTAGTTATAACTGTATAACCATAAATAAACAAAATGATAAATTTAAGCTACTATGTGCAAAACATTGAAAATCAAGTCTTCTGAAGAAAATAATTAGAAATATAGGAGTCTTGTGGCAGCATTTTGTTTTTTTCATTTTTATAAAAGAAACATCTACTATTTCTTTACCTGTAAAACAATTTTTATTGTCAAAACAGGCTATATTCTTTATTTCTTCCCTGTATACTGTACTGATACTTAGAATAGAGTTAGCTCGCTAACCTTTAACAGGGAATAATTTTTTTTTTTGCAATTTAATAACAGGAGCTTATGTGTTTGAACATGTTTGATGTGTTTCAATCCATTGCAGTCATCCTTATTAGCAAATTATGCAGTCTTTGGTCCCGAAGAATCTCTTCAAGTTGGCATTGAAGTCCTTGGGACAGGACCAAATAAAGTGGTTTTTAAAAATGTCTTTACTTTTGGCCAGGTGTGGTGGTGTGTGCCTGTAATCCCAGTACTCAGGAGACTCAGGCAGGAAAGATCCCCTCAAATTCCCCACTTCCAAAGTAATCCTCCCCTTTTTAGGTAAGTGATAGAATATCACACTGTTTCTCCAATTTGCTTTTTTTTGTTTTAGTCTAGTCTAGAGATTACCATGTACTAGAATAGAGAGGTACTCCATATTCTTACGTGTAGTACTCTATTGTGCAGTATGTCATCTAATATCAGGAAAATGAGCACTATATTAACCTAACATTGTATGGTTTCATAGAATATAAAATAGACTTGATTAATTTGTACCTTTAATATATTTTTCTTCATGTTTGGAGTGAATTTAATGTCACTGCTGCTGAAGATTCTGTGTCCCATAAAATGCTTATAGGATTACATTCAATGGCATTTTCATAGTCTTATCTTCAGCATGGAAAAAGCTTCATTAACTTTGTCCTGTCATTTTAAAGACTTGGCTATTTAAGGATATGATAACTTCAAGTATTTGTGATGGCTTATTTATGTCTTGTACATTCTTCATTTTAACTTTTGTTTCATAAACATCCAAAAGAATCCTTAAGATTTTTGTTGGCCCAACCTTCAAAATATGTTCGATATCTAACTATTTTTCATCACCTCTTTTATTTCTCCCTGATCCTGTACCATGTTATTTTTCACTAGAATTATTGTAGTTGCCTCCTAAGAATAACTATCATCTTTCCTTCATTTGTTTTCTTCACAACAGCTAGAATGATCCCTTAAAATATTTCAAGCTAGATAACATCAAATTTTTATTCAAAGCCCTCTAATGGATTTATGCTGCAGTCAGGGTAGAAGCCAGAGTTTTGGTGTCCTATTAGGGTATGATTTGCTTCCCAGTCACTTTCTGGCTCTGGCTCTGGCTGTGGCTCTGCTCTTCTCTAGGCTCTCTGCTGTAGCTGCACTAGTCCTCTTCCTTGGCCTTTAAGCAAACTGGGCATCTTGTTTAATGATCTTTGTACCTGTTGATTCTTCTGTCTGAAATTCAATAATGTTATTTTTGATGCTTTTCAAAATAGAAATTTAAAAAATATAAATTTTAAGAATTTCAGAAATTCTCTCCAAATTTCAGGTTTCACATGCAACATTTTAATATACAGTAATGGTGAAGAGCTGAAGCTGAGGAATCAGACAATTCTGATTTAATCTTAATTCTTACAAGAAATTACTATTAACTTTGGATAAATTACTCATTTCTATTTACTCACCCATAAAATGGCAATATTAATGTGTTCCTGCTTCATGAGATTATTGTGAAGATTATATTGGATGTGATAAGACTTTGTACAATATATGACGCATATTTATATTTACTAAATGGTAGCTAAATTAACTTTATTTTTCAGTAATTTTTGGTCACCACTTTCCAGTGAAAAATATGTATTCTTGGTTTCCCTGTATTATTTAACAAATAAACTTTTGCTTTTAGGGCACATCTGTTTACATGAGAGGAGCAAAGGAGATTTCTCATACTGATTGTGGCAGGTAGTTTGTTGGGCAACAAGAAAGTTGGCAAATCAGTGAATTTCTGTTTTATTTACATATTTTTTTGTCATTAATGATACTTTGTTAGTGCAGAATAGATTATGCATTTTGAGAAGTCTCAGAAAAGAAAACTAAATCTAGTATGAAAATACTGAAATTTTAAAATATCTTTTTATGAAATAATTAGATATACTTGAGTAAAACTGTAAAGATCGTGTTCTTACATATATCCTTATTCAGATTTTAAAGGAAATTTGTGAGAATATTTCCTGTTGCGTTTTTTACATAATCAGAACTGAATCTTCATTCTTGAGGTTAAATGTCGATGTATTTTTTCTGTTATATCACATCTATCTCAAATAGTGGAGTTGGACACTGTGATACAAAAAAGACTCAACCTAGTTCCTAATTGTCAAGCTTATAGATACATATCAAGTAAGTTAACTCTTTTTTTTGGTACTGAGGATTGAACTTGGGACCTTGCACTTGTGAGGCAGGCAACGGAACCACTGAGCTAAATCCCCGGCCCTTAAGTAATTTAGCTCTTAATAGTTGATCGAATAAATAGACCAGCAAATATACCAGGAACACTGAGGAAGAAGAGATAATTCTGCTTAGGCCAATTAAACAGATTCTAGAGGATTCTCTAGAGGAGTTACATTAAATGATGAGCAGAGTTTTTGCCTTTGGGAGTTGGGAGCCAACTACCTAGGAAAGCCTAACATACAGTAAAACTCTCTTAACTGGCCCTTGCCGTATTAACAATATTTGCTTTGTCTTTGTTAAAACATAGTGACTGATAACCTGAACACTGCAGCAAAAATAGACTACTTCTACTAAGCTCACGGGCTGTTTCCATCAGTTGGATTGCAAGTCTATAAAAAGTTAGTTGAATGTATTTTCAGCCTGTTAATGCCTATTAGCATTGTGTAATTTAATTGTATGGCCACCAAACAGATGAAAAGCGCAAAAAAAGAAATTTTTGCTATGATAACTAAGTCGAATACTTTGGAAAAATGAAAAGGCCAGGCCTATTAAGACCTATAATTACTGTTGAATTAGCTGTGGGTGAGAAAACTAAAATACTGAAAAAAAAAATCTAGGATATTCCTTTGCTTATTAACTTCAGGTTTGTGCTTCATACTAAAGGTACTTTGAAATCTTAGATAAGGCATTACAGATATGATTTATGTTAGAAAGGCAGCATGGAGACATTACCCAAAGAAAAAGTTTGGCCTTCACTGAAGAATGAGTAAATTATTACACATTTGTCTTATATATTGAAGTAAATGTGTTAATTATATATATATATGATTTTTCATTTTTTAGTTTAATAACTGTATTACCAAGCAAATATTCAGCCAGACTGTGTTAAATAAAAGGCCTTCTTTGAAGTCGTAGATTTTTAAGGAGATGACATTAATGGAACACAGAGATAGTCACAGTACACTGGGATTTATATGCCATGCTGAATTTGTCCTTGAGTGAAGATCCATTTTTAAGAAAGAGATGATATTCAGTCTATTTTTTTTAGGAAGATTATCCTTGACAGATTAAGGAGGTTGAACAAGACTGCTAGGGCAGTGGAGAAATGGAGAATAGCAGAAAAAAATTGTAAAATAAACTTGAGAAGGGTTGCTATGATTTATTCGATATAGTTATTAAGGTAGGCAGAAAAATCAAAAGTGGTGGTGATGATAATAGCTAATGTTCAAAAGTACTTACTTGCTTTTTTACTGCTCTCAGTTCTTTAACATAATTTTAGTCATCCTAACAGTCACATGAAAATGGACTACTACTACCTCACCGTCCCTTACACACAATTCTGAACTCCAAAGAGCTTTAAATTATAAGTTTGGTGTAGGCTTAGATGACAACAAACCATGACTAGGAGGCTATTTGTAATTTTATTACACAATGGTAAATTTATTTCTAATAAAAACATTAGTGTGTTTGTTTGTGGAGTGCTTCCTCAAACCTAGTGGAGGTATAATACATAATGTTCCTTTTATAAACACGGAAAGTTTGCCATTTTGTTTTGGAATGACGGATGATAGATCTATATTAGTAATTGTTATTTTATAGATCGAAATCACACACAGTAAGTGGCAGAGCTAGGATTTGAACCAAAACAGTCTTTTTAGTTCTGCATTTTTAGCCACTATACTATTCTGGCTCCCTTTTTCTTTGTAATTGGAAAATGATTCTGTTAAAATTTAGTAAGGGATCTAAAGAGCAGAATTCCAAGAGGAAGAAGGAGACAATGTAATAGAAAGTAACTTTAGTTTGGCCTAATTTGAGATGCCAATAGAAAGGTGAGGTAGGAAGCCAGCAATATTTTGGGTATGTTTTATATACATACTGGATTTCATCAAATCTAAGCTGTCATATTATAGCAGAGTACATTGTTTATGAATTTAAAATGTTAAAAATAAAAGGTTTATATAGTTTTTGTTTATGTCCTATAGGTCTTTTTTTCACACAGTATTATTCTCTGTGCTATTTAGAACATTGTTGATCAAACATTGTTTAATAATTTTCCATTATTGCTTCAGGGTTTTCTTCAGTCACTGATAATATGTTCTGCAGCAAAGTTTGGGCCAAACAGTTGGTAACAGTTTCCAAATAACCAGTAGCTGGTTGATGGTAATATTTGTGATATCAGAAACTCATATTTCCCTCTTCAGTGTATAGCCATGACGGTACTTGATTTTTTTGACTGCAGCAAGACTCAGTGATTTGCAAATAATGATAAGGATCACCAAGCTGTATTGGATGCAATTCAAAGTAATACTTTTATACTTCCGGACAGAAATTTTAGGTATCAATGAAATTTGGACCAAAATTCCAGTAACAGGAATAGCCACTTTTGCTGGGACTTCTGTAAACTGTAGGAATAAAAGATGAAGCCCACATTTTCAGGGAAAAGCTGTATTTTACAGAAATGATTCAAAGAGAGATCCATGACAATTACCAATTGTTAATGCATTCCCACAGGTAGTCATTTTTGCATTGGCATAAGTTGGTGATACAAGGAACATTCAGGAGGCACAGATAACAGATTATGATGTTTCAAGAAGTTGGTGGCTGGTGGTGCTGACAATAATGTCTTCTCCATTGGGAGAGGTGAAAGGAACATTGCCAAAAAAATAAAACCACTAAATACTAAATAGCAATAGAGGTGTAGAATTTTCAAAATGAAATGGGAAAGTGGATTCGCACTAAAGACACATTATTGTAATTTTTGTTGCTCAAACACAAAATAGCATTTATAAATATTCTACTTAGCCCATCTTTAAAAAGTTCAAGGTAGATGGGTTTAACCATTTCTATCCCCAGGATAGATCTGAGTAATTTATTTTGAGATACAGCTATTATAGTGTTACTTTGCTGACTTCCTCATTTTTTTAAAAAAAATTCATGTAGTGGTTAAAATGATATTAGTTTTCCTACAATAAATAAGCAAAAAATTCCTCAGCTCTTGTTGATGCAGTAACTTTTTGTTTCCTTCATTGCTCTCTGTGTTCTTATCAGCTTCTACTGTGTATGTATGTGTACATGTGCTGGGGATCAGGCTCAGAGCCTCATGTGTGCTAGGCAGGTGCTGTACCACAGCTACATCCCCAGCCCTAACTTAGAAGCAGAGTTTTTATTAAAATACCCAATTCTTAAGATGAACTCTTTCCCTGTCTTAAATAATCCCTGGTATAGTTTGGTTTTTGACAAAATTCAGAATAAAGACAGTCAAAATTTGTCTTCCAAATTCACTTAACACCGATTTCTTCGTGCTCATCTAACATACCATAGCCAAATTGCAACCAGTAATAGCTTTGTTAGCAACTTTACACTTTTTGCTAGATTTTTTTTCCCTTAGCACATACATATTTTGTAAAATTTCCATTTAAATCATGTCTTGATTTTTCAGGCTTATTTATTAATCAAGTCAGAGTTGCTAGATCCCTTTTTTTCATTTTTACAGTTGATTAAGAATATTATCCTGCAGCCGGGTATTTAGCTCAGTGGTATCACGCCTGCCTTGCAAGCACAAGGTCCTGAGTTCGATCTCTGATTAAAAAAAAAAAAAAAAAGAATATCATCCTGCACTAGTTGGAATCTCCTACATTGGCCTCCTTTGTATTGTTTAAGAAAATCATTAACCAGTGTTAAGAAAATATAAGTCAGGGCCAGGGATGTAGTTCAGTGACACCATGCCTGCCTGACAAGTGCAAGGTCCCGAGTTTGATCCCTGGTACCAAAAAAAAAATACACACACACACACGCACGCACACACGCACACACGCACACACGCATATATATGTCTGATTTTCTTTACCCTGAACCATTTGAATAGAGTTGTCCATCTTAGAAGCAGCCCAATATTCTGACCCATCATTTTGGAACTTCTATGCAAAGTCTATTTTTTTCCTTTTCAAGAAAACTTAAAGTAAGTATTGCATATTTTTCCAAATTAACAGTCACACAGGCTGCTTCTGTAACCCCAGCTTTTGATGTTCTGAGAAAATCTAGCCTATTTTCAGTATCTTCAGGGTTTCTCAAAGTTAATGTCTAGTGTTCCAGGTGACCTGTGTTTTGCACAGACTACTTTAAACATTGCTTTCTAAATGTAATGTTTTAGCGTGATGTCATAACAGAGTAGTTTTTTTTTTGTTTTTTGTTTGTTTGTTTGTTTGTTTTTAACTCATTTAAACTCCACAGAGGACTGTAAGTTATAAGTTAGGCTTCAAATGTTTAAGTGAATTAATGTCAAATAGATACACTTATAGGTGGGAACTAAACCTGAATCTGAAAAACATAAGGTTTTCTGCTTTTCTTTACCCAATCACCTTTGAATGGTTTTTGGCAATTATTCATAGTAAGAATTAATGCCATGGGATTTCGTTTATTATTTAAATGACAGTTCTAGATATACATTTTGGCCCAGGAACAGCTCCAGGCCCCACTTCTTGCCGGCCATTGGAACTTAACATTCTTTAGTTTCTCTTACTGTCTTTCCTGTTTATATAAATTTTGAATTATCTGTGTGGCTTCAACAGTATTTCCTTGAACTGTGCTTCATATAACACACTGCGGCAACTCTGGAGTATTCTTTTTATTCTCAGTCTTTGGAGCCTTTGACTGTTTTCTAATTCCTAAGCAGAATTTTTAGGTAAATGTTTCTTAATTGCTTGGGATTTTGTCTGCCAGAATAATTAACATGTTTATTATCTTGAAGTGTAGCACAGTTTCTTAATCCAATTACAACCTGTCTTTCTACTCTACAGTAATTTATTTATTTGTAATACTTAATGAAATATTCTTTTAGTTTTATATTACATTTCAGGGGGGGTACCGGGGATCGAACTCTGGACCTTGTGCTTGCAAGGCAGGGAGCGGAACCACAGAGCTAAATCCCCAGGCCTTATATTACATTTTTTAAACTATGAAAACAAAAAGTTGTTTAATTCAAGTGTAGTCTGTAATAGAAGTTGCATGAAAATCATAAAAATGTTTACAGTCTATTGTGAAAATATCAGGCTACACAATGATTGGTTACTATTTTTGTGTATTATACAAATCTACAAAATAAACTTATTACAGAGGAGTTGTATAACAAAATACAATCTTCCCCCAACCAATACTCAAAACAACTAATGTAAATCTTTTCTAATCTACCTCTTAGAGATACCCATTGATAACCATATGGTATAAATTATTTCATTCTCTTTCTGTGCTGTGTGTGTATATGTATAATAAAGATACATAAATTAATTAATTATTTCATTTACTCTGCAGAAATGTACTGGCTCCCTTTGCTGTACATCTTGTCACAGGGCTTTGGTACTTTCTGTTCTCACTTAACCAGGAAATACTGTCCCTCTCTCAGAAAATCCTTTCTTTACTTCATTTAATCAGTTTTCCCTATTGCTAATTGAGCATTTCTAATCTGAAAATCCAAAATCCAGAGTCTGAAACTTTTTGAGCTCTAACATGATGTTACAAGTAGAAAATTCCACACCTGACCTCATGTGATAGGTCATAGTCAAAACACAGGCACGCTACAAACATTGTGTAAAATTACCTTCAGGCTATGATTATAAGGTATATTTATAAAGGCCTACAACATAAATGAATTTTATATTTAGTCTCGGGTCCCATCCCCATTATATCTTTTTTTTTTTTTCTTTTTTTTTGTTTTGTTTTGGTACCGGGGATTGAACTCGGGCTTGCGCTTGCGCAGCAGGCAGCAAAACCACTGAGCTAAATCCCTGGCCCCCATTATATCTTGTTATGTAGTGTATATGTCAACACTTCAAATTTCAAAAAAATCTGAAATCTAAACGCTTCTAGTCTCAAGGACTTCAAGTGAGAGGATACTCAACCTGTAATTGTAGATGACCCATCATTTTCTGTCATAGGACTCAACCCATCTTTACGTTTATTTGTGTAATTAACTCTTACTAGACTCTTTGAGGTGAATATTTTATTTGAAATTTGAAAGCCAATTATATTGCAATTCATTTAACAGAATATTAGGAAAACAATATTTGTGACAGAGTTATACATCTGATCTTTCTTTTGGTGTTTTGTTTTGTTTTGTTTTCTTATGGTGCTAAGGATTGAACGCTGAGCTCATCCCTTTTCATTTTTTGAGAGTCTTGCTGAATTTCCCGGGCTTGGCTCCAATTTGTGATCCTCCTGCTTCAGCCTCCTAGAGTGCTGAGATTGCAGGTATGTGCCACTGCACCCAGCCAAAATTGAATTTTTATGACCTTTCTAAAGTCTCCTTGTGGACCACAGATTAAGAACTCTTTGTTTATGGTGATAAGACTAGAGGCATGGAGATCAAATAAAAAATCACTACATTTGAAGATAATGAAAAGGCTCAGTGAAAGAATATATTATCATAACTAACTTTCCTTTGATTTTACAGGTTTTTGATTGGTCAGGGAGCACATGTAGGAGCTGTCAACAGTGAAGGAGACACGCCTTTAGATATTGCAGAGGAGGAGGCAATGGAAGAACTACTTCAAAATGAAGTTAACCGGCAAGGTAATATACAAAGAAACCTAAATGGGAGAAATAGTAAAAACTGCTTTAGAAAAAATGTAATACTTGAGTTTTCCTATAAATGTATTTGTTAACATTGAAGGATAGTAATTTGAATGAAAAAATCATCAACTTACCAAATAATATGCACAGTGATTCTGTTAAAAAATAAATGATTCTCACCTCTGTATCTTTTTAATATTTTAAAAACATGAAGAAAGTATAAGCAACAAATTTGGGCTTAATATTACATGAAAATAAATGTTGTAGAGCAAAATAAATCAGGCAAAGGGGAGAGAAAGTGCATAGGGTGGTTGTGACACATTGCAAATTTAAGTACAGTAGTTAGGAAGGCCTCACTGATAAGACAGCATTTAGACTGAGATCTGAATGAGATAAGACAATGAGTCCTATGAATCTGTGGAAAGAGCATTTCACAAAAAGAAAGCAACAAGGATGAGAGGGTGTCTATTATATTGCAGAGAAGCTGCAAGTAGGCAAGGATGACTAGGGTAGGCAGAGCAAGGGAAGACCCTGCTTAGGAGATGATGCAGAAATAGCAGAAGGCCATATCATGTAAAGCCTTGTGAGCCATTGGGAGGACTCAGGTTTTGATTTGAGTGAAGTTGGAAGCTGTTGGAAGTCCAAATAGTCATTGAACAGGTAGGTTGTTAAATGAGGAATATCTGCATATGTCAAATGCTTAGATATGCAATAAGTACAAAGACATTAACTATTATTACCAATTCTAAAACTCTGATTCTGCTTCTCTTCTGTGTTGTGGGATAGATACTATGATCTCTCCCATCTTACAAATGAAACTGAAGCATAGCATAGGTTAAGTGTCTTGCTCAAATAGCACATCTAATAAGGTGGTTCACTCTTAACCAGTTTATGCTCATTATCCAGTTTTTAACCGGTCATCCCAAAAAGTTGGAGCTTTCTCAACATCACTAATTAGTCAAGACACTGAAATTAGAAAACAAGTGTCCTAATATATAGTACTGTAAGGTTAGAGAGAGTACTTATGTTTTTTGGATTTTTGATGAATTATGCAAGGTCTGTATATTCCAGTCAGTTGGGTTTTTGGGTTTTTTTTGGTACCGGGAATGGAACTTGGGACCTTGCGCCTGTGAGGCAGGTGCCGGAACCACTGAGCTAAATCCCCGGCCCAATTGTATTTTTTTTAGTTAAGAACAAGAAAAGGATTTTTCTTTTCTAACTTCTTTTAAATTTACAAGTTTCCCTTCAGATATACTTTAAATTTGAATCTTTTGTTTTTGTATATAAATCAGATTCAATATAAGCATCATTTGGAAATGGAAGGGAGTATTGCTTTGTAATTAGGAAAAGGTAGCATAAAATTAGAGACATAAGAAATAGGGTTTTTTTTAAAATTTCAAGTTCAGAGGAAACAAAAATAAGAGTCAGTGTTTAAGATGGTGAAGGTAGTAGAAATATAAATAATAAAGTGGTACATGTGTTTTTTGTTGTGTTTTTATTTTTGTTTTTGCAGTACTGGGGATTGAATCCAGGACCTTCACACTGAGCTACATCCTCGGCCTTTTTGTAAATGTTATTTTATTTTTATTTTGAGACAGGGTATCACTAAGTCACTAAATTGCCCAAGCTGTCTTGAATTTAGGATCCTCCTCCCTCAGCCTCCCAGGGTGCTGGGATTACAGGCATGTGTCACTATGCCCAGCGGGAGGTACATGTTTTAAAGACACAGTAAAAGAATAAAGTATAAGAAAAGCAAAGTTAAATCATTTAGTAAAAAAGATTGTTATTAATGTATTACAGTTATAGCCTTATAATTTCATTAGAAGGCATCTTAAAGTATTCTGATTATCTTTTGATAGGACATTTTTGTTACATAGTATTGCTGTCTTTTAGCAGTAGTGGCATGTTATTTATTTATTTTTGGTTTTTTGAGGCAGGATCTCACTAGGCAGTCCTAGCTGGTCTTGAATTTGATTTGTATCCCAGGCCTGCCTCAGACTCGTGATCCTCCTGCCTCAGCCTCCTGAGTGTTGGGATTAGAGATGTGCACCACCATACCCAGCACGTTTTATTTTTGTAAAAAGTATAATTACCTCGTGTTCATTACCTATGTATAGCATATAGAGTTGATTGTGTTTATGAAGTCTGGAAAATTCTATTATAAGTTTCAGATGCAGTAATGAGATATCTCTAATTTGAAGATACTTTTCCTATTACTTGTATAGTCTTGAAGTTTTAAAATATTTTTGAATTATTGTCTAAGAAATGGTAATGTGCTAAGCAAGGTAAATAAGGATATAATACAGTTAGAGTATAATATAGTATCTTGTACAACAGCATAGAGCATGATGCACTTGGCAACCTATGTGGAGATTTAAATTGTTAGACCACTGATGGTAGAAAAGAGAGACTAGAGATGAAATTAAAAATGCATTGAGACCAGGTCATAAAAGGCTTCGTTACTCTAAAGAGCTTGAGCTTTGTCTCATAGAAGGTGAGCAGCCATTAACAAACTTTATATATGCAGAGAAAATAGATGATCGTATCTTGGGGTTTTTTCAGTCTGGCAGTAGTGGAGGGAATGAACTGGCAACAGCTGAGGCCAAATGAGTTAAGGATCAGTGGTAGTAGTCAAAAGTGTGAAATGTAAGATGTGAACTAAGGTAGTGATAGACGCCATCTAGAAGACTACTTGAAATCTGGTAATTGATCGGAAAGTGGGAATAAGGTAAAGGATGGAATTCAGATGACTCCCAGGTTGTGGGGTAAGTGGTGGTACCTAGTGCAGAAAATACTAGATAGACACTAAGCAGATTAGTTAGGAAAAATTGAGTTAAGACTGTAGCCTTTAATTTGAGCTGGCTGTGATGTATTATTATTTCTTTTACTTTTTTCTATCCTGGCTCATATAGCCATCTGACTGTTTGATAGGCTAATTACATGTCTGTGGGACGTCATACTTTGTATTTATGAAATTCAAGATTTTGATTTTTTCATTTGCTCAGCCTAAAAACCTGATTTTTCACTTCTCAGTTTCTCCTATATCCATACTAATATCTATATCCAAACATACGAATTCTATTACTGTCCCTTGAAGAATCCAGAATCCAATCACTTCACTACCATCATTGCCGTAGTCTCTTATTTGATATCTTAATTTCAGATCTTAACTTTTCAGCCTTAGTGATCCTCTTAAATTAATTCAAGACCCTTGTGTCTCTGTTCATTGTCATCTTCAATACTCTATAGACACTTTGACCTTCTTCTATACAGAAGAACATTCCAACCAGGCTTTCACCTCAGAGCCTATCACTATTTCCTTCCTACTCACTGAATTGTTCTTCCCAATAATAATGTGGTCACACACTTTATTTCTTGCTGTAATGTCATTTTATCAAAAAGATTATTCTTACCTATCTACATAAAACCTCTTCTCAGTACCATTTTCTTTTTAATTTCACAGACTAATCATCTTCTGCCATATAATAATAAATTCACTTCTGTATTTAAGCACTTAATGCGTACTGTAGCTAACACATAGTGGGCACTCAGTACATATTGGATGGAAGAATGGATATATGGGTGGGTGGGTAGGTGGGTGGGTAGGTGAAAAATCTTGCCCAGACATATGGATTATGGGAGAGATATAAGCTGAAGAATTAAAAGTGTATTGATTATTTTTATTTATTTTTCCATTTAGTAAAAATTTCCTGGCTCTTTGTTTCGAGAATTTTGCCAGAGGGCTGAGGATTTAGCTCAGTGGGTACCGCACCTGCCTTGCAAGCACAAGGTCCTGAGTTGGATCCCTGGTACCTGAAAAAAAAGAATTTTGCCAGATAGTGGGGATACAAATTAATCTGTAAGGCAGTATCAATTACCTTCAAATAGCTCAGACTCATGAGCTACCTATGCTTCTTAAATATGAAGTACAGATTGTAAATGTAATATACTACATTTTTACTTATTAAATAGTAAGTATAAGACAGCATGGAACTTTTCAGGAGTTCAGTATTGTCTTCAGTAATTTAATTTTATTCTCTAGATATGGAGCTCTTTGAAGGTAGGAACTAGAATGCCCTATTAATATTTTATTCTTCTCACTTTTATCACCTCAGCCTAGCACAGTGATTATAAATGAATAGACATCTGTCTAACTTGTTAATATTACATGAAAATCATAACGATGTGAAGAATATGCTGTGTTGGGAAAAGAAAAGGAGTTTAGAGAAAGAGAAGGGAGTGTAGGGCTGATAAATTTTAGGTCAAATCAGGTCTTCCAAGTTTAAGTGTTCAGTAAACATTTATATTTATATATATCTTTAGCAGTTCAGAAAACTGGTTAAAACTGAAGATACCAATTTGAAAATACTCATATATAATTGTTTTAAAGAAACCTTGCCCCCGCCCCTGATTTTAGTCACCTTTTCTTGTCACTGTGACAAAATACCCAGTACTCATAACTTAAGAGGAGGTTTATTTTGGCTCACAGTTATAGTCTGTGGTCAGCTGGCTGTGAGACAGAATGGTAGCCAGAAAGCAGAGAAAAGAGAGGAGCTGGTGTAGGAGATGTGACCTTTCTGGGTCACACTCCCAGTGAACCCCGTCTTCTGAACAGACCCCACCTCCCAACAATACTCAGCCACTGAACTTGCCAGTGAATGAGTCCAGTGATACCTACAGTGCTCCTAAGATCCAGCCACCTTCCAAAAGCCCTGCCTCTGAGTGTATGAGGGTTTTGTGGGTCACTCTTACCCTAAACTATAATGGATTGTTATACCTTAGAAAATGTTCAAGGGTTTTTTTGTGTGTGTGTGGTTCCAGGAATCGAACTCAGGACCTTGCACTTCCAAGTCAGGCAGTGGCACCACTAAGCTAAATCCCTGGCCCAAAACTTCTTATTTTGTAGATAATTTGAATTGTTTCTTCATTTCTTTCTTTCTTTCTCTTTCTTTCTTTCTTTCTTTCTTTCTTTCTTTCTTTCTTTCTTTCTTTCTTTCTTTCTTTCTTTCTTTCTTTTTTTGGTATGGGTATTGAACTTGGGACCTTACATTTTCGAAGCAGGCAGCAGAACCACTGAGCTAAATCTCTGGCCCCCTGTTCAAGTTTTTAAAAACAAAATAATATGAAAAAGCAGAAAGAGAACCAAAATAATATTGCGAGGCAAAAAGTAATTCATAGAGAAAGCTAATAGACTATTTACAGTGTTCCCACATTCATTTATTTAACCAATATGGATGGTATAAACTGCCTATTTTTGAAAAAATGTCTTCACTTTTAGAAATATTTTGTATAGTTTTATTTCTCAGCATAGAACTAGAACATGTTCTGTTGGGAAAAAGTACAATCATTTTTATTTTATCAGGGGTTGATATAGAAGCAGCGCGAAAGGAAGAAGAACGGATAATGCTTAGAGATGCAAGGCAGTGGTTGAATAGTGGCCATATAAATGATGTGCGGCATGCGAAATCTGGAGGTACAGCACTTCATGTTGCAGCCGCTAAAGGCTATACAGAAGTTTTAAAGTAAGTATTGTTTTTTGTAGAAATGTGTTATATTTTGGCTTGTTTTCTTTATTTCATTATAACTTTTGTAATTCTGCAAACATTATTTTGAAACAGCTTATGAAGGAGTTACTTAGTGACTGTTTTCAGAAAGAACTACCTTGAATATTATTTCCAAAGTTCTTTCACTCAAATTTTGACTATTCTACTCTGTTCTTTTTCAAGTTGCAGTTTTCTCATAAGCTAAATCTAAATGTCACTCAACCATTATGTTACCTTCCAGACAAATTATTACAGAGTCATTTTGAGGTTCCCAAATTGACTAACTGGTTCCTGAGACTAAGAACAATATTACATAAACATATCAAATTGAGAGCTTACTTTCTGTTGAATACTTATTTTCATGTAATTTACCTAAAATGCGGTTTTCTTTTTTACTACAGGAGCACTAGAACTCAGAGTGCTAATGCCATAATGTTAAATGTCCAGCCATCAGCAGTATGAGTATATGGAGCTATATGTTGGTCACCCATTTGCCTTGGAACCAAGTTTCTTTATATCACAGTGTGAATGGGAGAGAGAGTGAGTGTATGTGTGGACGCACGCTCATTTTACTTATGCAGTGCCAAAGGCTTGCCAACTATATTAAAAAATGTATTCAGTGCATAACTGTTATTGAACAGATTTGGAAGTAGTAAGGCCAGCCCTTGGCAGAGCCTGCACTCTTTCTATCACTTGTAGTAATACATTTGCATTTCTGCTATCGATGCCTTCCTTATTCCTGCTCATCAGTAAAGCAGTAAAGTGGATCACCTGTTCCCAAGTTTCTTACTTTTTTCCATCTTCACTCATTCAATAACATAGGCCTTCTCCTAGAAGAGAATGTTGCTTTTTAAGCAGTTTTTTTCCCCATCTTTCTTTCTAATCTAAAATTTCTCAAATTCTTATTAGCAAGTCATGAAATGAGCAGGGTGAGTTATTAACAGCAATTTTAAATTTTATAGTAGTGATAAGAATTGGTTCTTAAAACTTGTTTCTGTAAACATGTATATGGATATGGATTGCATTGTGAAATGAGTTTCTATATTGCTTCCAAATGAGCTTTGTAATTAGGTTATGAAAGCTCTTAAAATCCTTTATTAAGGTTCTGGGTAGGAATCAGGATAAATGTTAAACTTCTCAACTTAGCACATAAGAGCTTTTATCATCTAGCCATTATGTGTTCTTTTAAGCTAAACTGCCACTGTTGCACTTCAGCCATGCATTATTTCAGCCACCTATACCTACTTGAAGTTCTGTCATGGTATCTTTTTTTTTTTTGGTACCAGGGATCGAACTTGGGTCCTTGTGCTTGCGCAGCAGGCGGCGAAACCACGGAGCTAAATCTCCGGCCCTATGATATCTTAATACTATACCTCCTCTTGTTTTTGTCTCAGTGCCTTGTTGTCATCTCTTTAACTTGGAGGCAAATTTTGTTTGATCCTATCACAAGTTCAAGTGTGTTAAACGTATGGGAAAAAATTCAACATCATTCATAATTAAGTACAAATATAGCTACAATAAGTTGCCATTTTTAAATCATATTGCATACATCAAACATTTGGCCTACTGTATTGGCAAAATGTGGGGGAAAAGGAACTCTTACAATATTGGTGGAAATTTAAGTGACAATTCAGTGAATTCCGACAAAGTAATAGTTATTCTTCAGCTCAGCAATTATGCCTCTAGGACTTTTTACAGATATTCTTATCCATATGGGAAGAAAGGAATTTGCTAATACTATTATTTATAATAGAAGGTTTAATAAAGCATGATACATCTTTTTCCTGGAATATTCTGCAGTAAGTAAAACATGAGTAAGAAATATCCTTTAACATTGTTATAGAAAGAATATTTGGGCATATTGTGAAATGTCAAAAGGAAGGATATGAGTATATATTTTCTGTCTTTAAGTTTAAAAACTATTTGTACATGAAATCTTTCAACAAGGGCCTACTCAAAATTAATAATATTTTGATCCACAGAAAGGAAAAATTTGACTAATGTTTTGCACTGGGAGACTGACTTTCCTTTATATTTTTTATGCATGCACATGTGTGTGGTACTTATATAACTAAATGGAACGGGTCTCTCTCAGTTATAACCCCCCCCAAATACACTATGCCTTTTGATTTGATTTTGATGATTTTCAGTTCTGTACTTCCATTCCATCTCCATCACAAAACTATACTTGAAGGCTGATTGTTGTTTTTCTTAATTTTTGTCCTCCATTAGAAGCTCCTTGAATATAGGTTCTGTTGTTTTTTCTTTGTTTCTCAAAAATTTCCTGGTAGGGCTTGGCATATATGGAGAATCATGTTTGTTGAAAAACAATAATCTACTTTCTTAGTTCTCTCTTACCTCTCCACAGACTCCCAGTTACTTACAATTTTATGTTGCCTATGATATTTAACATTATTATAATTCACATTGTTAATGGAGTATATTTTTATTGTTATATTCCAGTATTATTTCTGCCTCTTTCAATAAAATTTATGACAATATATACAATTGTAGCAGTATTTCTTTAATCTCTGGACTTTTCATCTGTTAGCCTTTTCTTTAAATTGTGGCTTTTAAATGTTGGTCTGCTGATGGGTGTCATAAGGGAGACTTAATGAAAACACAGATTAACAGAGCCCCACCTTGCTGATTAATAGTACTGGTTGGAGCCGGAGAACTTTTTTTTTTCTCCTAAGCAAGTTCCTCAGATAGTTTTCTTATTTAGCCAGGATTGGAGACAGCTACTTCAGATATTGTTAGGAAGTAGGGTATCACGTCTTAAAAATAAAGGGGAGATTATATATTAGCTATCACTACCACCTTCTGTAGGTAAAAGGAAGCCCCTTCTCAAGCTCAACTTCTTGGAAAGTAAGGTAAAAGTATACTAGATTTCATGAATTGTAAAGTATTTAGTTTTCGCCTGTGTGTGTGGATCTGTGCTTTGTGCAATTTATGGACCTACTCCTTGCTCTCTCTAAGCATAATTTCTAAATAAAATAAAGGTTGATGGCATTATGCAGTTAAAAGGGCATACTAACATATTTATGCCACTCTGCATTGTATTAAAATTTATTACTATTATCTAGCTTGCTGGTGATTAGAATATCTGCTTTTTACTACTGCAGAAAAATAAACTCAATCCATTAGAATATGTGTTTTGCTTTGTTTTGTTTCTAAGAGTCAGATTCTCACTTTTCTTTGAAAATTTCTCATGGAAGATCATCATGGTTCATGAAAGCTTTCATAAACCAGCTCTTCAACTACAAGGCAACAAAACATTACAATACAAGCTTGTTTGATTCTAGAATATTTTTAGCCTGAGATAACATATCTTATGGATGCCTAAGTATAGTTCCTGAAGTACATCAATTTTATATACAATTTGATCCATCAGTTTTTGATCTTACATTGAAAAATGATGGGCTTTTCTCTGAAAATTTCACTTACAAGTGATACTAACAAGAATTAATCAGTGTTACCCCAAACCATATACGGTAGTCAGTGGAAATTAATTAAAATTGCAGTGCTATGACAGTGACTCAAGATCCTCTTTTTGCATTTTCCTGAAAATCACTTTCTACTTGCTCTACTTAATTCACTAAAGGAAAGGAGAACTCTGAAAAGAACTATATGGCAAATTTTGGATAAATTGCATGGTAGAAAGCAGTTAATCATGTTTGTTAATTTCTAGACTTTAATGATTATCTAATTCACTCTAATTTCTTCAGACTTTTGATACAGGCAGGCTATGATGTTAACATTAAAGATTATGATGGCTGGACACCTCTTCATGCTGCAGCTCATTGGGGTAAAGAAGAAGCATGCCGAATTTTAGTGGACAATCTGTGTGATATGGAGATGGTCAACAAAGTGGTAGGCCTTTTAAAATGTATTTAAAATTTAGAAATAAAATTTTAGTTTGAAAAGGTTATGAGAAATATAAATTACATAATTATATTTTCATCAACTATATAAAATAACATTTTGTCCTTTGATTTATTAAGTAATAGTTGAAGTCCTTCTGTTTCTCAAATGGAATGGTTCTGGACTTGTTCTGCAAAGAAAGTATTCTTTACATAATCATGTACATATAGAGAACATTTGAATATTGCATTGTTACTGTAGGGATACTTAGGGATTTATAATTTAAGAAAATTTGCATTTCTATATAAATATTTTCTGTCATCACTATGAATTGGAACACATAGAAGGGTGTTTCAGATTGTCTTTAGCCAATAGTCACATTAGTGTCCTTACAGTGATTAAGTGACATTGATAGTGAACTCTGCCAACAGTAGTAAGCTAAAATGTGTTCTCTAGTGAGTTTAATTACTCATTAACTTCCATAGAATGTTTCTAATACATTGACTTTCATAAGGTAATAGAGTAAATTACTTAGCAGAGATTCATAAAATAATCTTATCTGTATTTAAAATAGGACCATTTAATTCTGTTGTATACATTGCCATGAGTGCTGGTGCTAGTTTCTAATGGGGACCTACAAAATAAAGAGAACAAAGGCATGCCATATTCCTAAGATTTGCCCATGCATAAATAGTTGGAGATTGAGGCTAGATTTATGTGCTGTGTACTGACATAAAGAGATAAAGAAGCCCTCTGAACTCTTTTCAATATATATTTCAATAACTGATTTTAAAATATGTTTTACATTTTAAAAACACATGTAAAAATCATAGGAAGTAGTGAAAATCTTCGGGAAAGTCAGAAGGTTTGAAAATGACTCATCTGAAAGAGATCTGTACTTGTAAATACAAGAGTTTTCAGTCTGAATTTTTAGTGCAAACTTTCAATAACTTGCTTTTTCTCTTAAATGTTGATACTGTTTAATTTTAAGTAAAAGACCAGGTAATTTTAGCCTTATGATTCATATTTCCTCTTTTCATATGAAAGTTCTTCCTGCAGATAGGATTTTTCTAAAGAAATCAGTGGATACCTATTATTTTCTGAACTCTAGCCTGGATTCCAGTCTCTCTCCTAGTGACTCTAAAAGCTACCTGTCTGTTCTCATAGACAGTGCTAATAATTATTTCATTCACTAGTATGTATTTGCTTCCAGATAAGAGCAGAAAAATCATGCTTATTAATTGAAATTCCTTCCCAGAAAGACTATATTACTTCCTAGTTTAAACATGTTAATGTTTCCTTGGCTGAATTAGTAATCTAGTGAAACGTGCATAATATGTAGTATATATAAGAAAAAAATATTGTCTATATATACCAAATTTGAACTATATCCACAGCCTTTTTTAAATTTTTATTTTTTGAGACAAGGTCTCACTAAGTTGCCCATGCTGAGCTTGAACCTATGATCCTCCTGCCTCTGCTTCTCAGAGCGCTGGGATTACAGGCGTGAACCACCACCCTCTAGTTTGATTGCACCCTAAATTTTAGTATGTTACCTCTTTATTCCATCACTTCAGTTGAACTTTATACAATATTGAAATAATTGTGCTTCATAATTCTTTTGCATTACTCAGCCTTTGTTTTTCACATGTATCTAATGTTACCCTTTCAGCAATGCTATGAAGTTGTGAAGTATTTTTCTTATTCAGGAAAATGTTTGGAGAAGTTGAGTAATTTTCCTAAAGCCTTGAAAATTGAGTGCTGCTTTTTAAAACAAAACCAAAAAAAACTCTGCTAAGTTCTTCTCTTGACTTTATTTTCATGTTTTGCTTTTTCAGATGCTTATTCTTATAAAAATATGATTTTAAATTTATATAAAATATTTTTATTTTAAAACACTTTATTCATTCTAAAAGCCTTTGTGCCTTAAATATATCCAAATAAAAGTTCCAAAGAACTTGTATGGTAATGGAAGAAATTTTTAGTTTTCTCCTATCTTTTTTTTGGTACTGGGAATCAAACGTAGGACCTTGTACTTGCCAGGCAGATGTGGCACCACTGAGCTAAATTTTCGGCCCTTAATTATTAAAATTTTAACAAATAACTTTGCCTTTGTACATCAAGCTGTCTTCTGTTTTTACTGGCTGTGTTGTAAAATAATATGTTTAAATAGAAAAAAATCACTTTGTCTTTATTTGTAAGCCTGACTATATGAAATTATCTTCTTTTATACCTTCAGTAGTACTTATAGATGAAAAATCTTTACTAAATTTCTTTTTAAAATATCAAAGAAATACACTAAAGGTGTTACCAGATCTTAGATGAGTTCATTAGTAGTAGGAGACATGATTTGAGAAAATAATGTGTAATGTAGAAAATACAATAAATCCTATAGAAAATCTGAAATTCTTTCTATATGCAAATAGGTAAAATGTTCTGAAAGTAATATTTAGACATTTTGATCTGATTTATTTAACTTATTTGTAAACTATAAAATACATTTGCTATCATTTTAACTATTATAAATTATGTGATACTGATTTTAGGGATAAAGACCCTTTATTTTGGTTCCTTAACTTACTAAAGCCATTGTTTTACTAGAATGCATCTAAGTATTCTCCCTTCTTAAATGTTAACTAGGCTGCTTTTTTAGTTGGAATTTCTTTTAGTGTAATAATACAGTGACTAGCAGAAAAGTTTTTAGCTTGATAACTTGATGTAAATGAGTAACAAAGCTGTTTTTCCTAGGCAAAAATATTTCTTTTTTTTACTCTAATTCTGTGTGAACTTGAATTTATTTACTATAAAGACAAAATGAGATACTAAAATAGTAGCAACTTCCCCTTCATTATTTTCATGACTTGGGCAAATATCCAGCACTCAGAGATTGGATTTTCTTATCTGTACAATGAGAATCATAATAATCCACATTTCAACTACTACACTGGTGGTTCTGAGGATGAAGAAAGATCATATCTACAAAAATAATCCATTTATATAGTAAGTGAGTAAAGCAAAAGAGATTACGAAGTTAGACTTAGAAAATGGCTGTAGTATTTCTGTAGCCCTGGTAACTTGTAGGTGTATTGAACTGATTTTTTTTTAAGCAACCTGTTTTGTTTGACTTTCTCATTTAAGATAATTCTCTTGATAGATAGAATTCCTATTTTCTTACACTTCACCATTGTGTCTTCATTTGTTTCCTGACTGCTTTGGGCATACTTCACTGCATTTGTACTCCTTTTGTGAAGTGTAGTGACCTTATGGTAGCTAAGAATTAGGTAATGCTCATCATTTCACAATTGTTTGCTTCAAAACTGTAGTACAGATTATTTGAAGAGCATGATTAACTTATTAAGGTGATGGCTATGCTTTTTTAAAATTAGAAATTTTTCTGTTTATAGCCTGAATTTTACTCTAGTTTTTATTCTCTGTTCTGCTGTTTGCGAAGTGGACTCATTCATGAAGGGAAGAAATGAAAAGAAGGGTTTATCTGGTGGCCTGATTTCTTATTCTTAAGCAGTAAAATGCCTTATTATTAAAATAAATGCGTTGGTTCCATTTAACTGCCACAGAAATTTAATTACAATTGAAAATATTTTTCAAGGTGGGTTTTTCATTCTTAAGGATTGAGAAACATGTTAAATAATACTTAAAAGGAAGTCAGCAAAGCCAGGCATGGTGGCACACGCCTGTAATCCTAGCACTCTGGGAGGCTGAGGGAGGAAGTTGGCAAGTTCGAGCCCAACCAAGACCTAAAGGGCTTGAGATAAGGTTGGTGCAAAGGTCCAGGGTGGAGAGTGTTGGTGGGGAGAGGAAGAGAGAAAGTGAGGGAGGAGGGAAGGAAGGATCGGTGAGTTATTTCGTGTAATAATGTGGTCTTGATTGCAATTTACGAGTATAGCACCTATAACATTTCAGAACTAATTACAGAAAGAATGTCCTAAAGAACTGGAATTAACATATTGCTAGTTTAAAAGGCATCTTAAATCTCTGAGCCATTTATTTCATAACATTTTTATAAGGAATTTAATTTTTTATTTTTAATACTCAAGGTTGAATGGGGAGAATTTATTAAATTTAAAGCTTTTCATCTTAATTTGGGTGGGAAAGGATTGATTGGTCTTAATTCCTGCTGGAAAGTTTTTCTGGCAAGGAAAGGTAACAGCCCTTTGAAGTTTTCTTTTTCATAATGAATGCAAATTGGTTGACAAATGTTCATTTGGACTAATTTTTGAAACTAAGCAATACGTATGCCTGGCTGAGCATTAAGCAGTTTAGAAATACATATTTTTGGGCCAGGGATTTAGCTCAGTGGTGCTGCACATGCCTCGAAAGTGCAAGGTCCTGAGTTTGATCCCCGGTACAAAAAAAGAGAAAGAAAGATATATTTGTATTCTGTTAGTCTACCAAGAATGGAGTTTTAGGAAGGTATCAAAAAAGAAGGCCTCAAAAGGTTGAAATTATAGTTACCGAGATGACCCAGTAATTCAACTCCCAGCAGTACAGCCGAGAAAATGAAAATAGATGTCCACAAAAAACCTTGTACGTCAGTGTTCATAGCAGCATTATTTACAGTATAAGCAAAAAACAAATATTCATCTGATGATTATATTAGCAAAACTTGTATTTCATGCATTGGAATCTTACCTGTCAGTGAAAAGCAGTGAAGTAGTGATACATACCATAATGTGGATCAACCTTGAAAACATGCGAAGTGAAAGAAGCCTGTCACAGAGGACCATATATTACAAGATTCCATTGATATGCATAAGCATAGTCCACAGAGTAGATCATTGGTTACCTTGGGCTGAGGGTAATGGAAAAATGGGGAAAGCAATGTTCTGTCTTTTAGGGAAATGAAAATGTTGTAAAATTGATTACGAGACTAGTTGTACAGTTTGTGAGCATATTTAAAACAGCATTGAATCATATGCTTTAAATGGGTGATATTTTGCATGGTATATGAATTAGATCTTAATTAAATTAGATCTTTTAATTTAAAAAGGGGAGATACTACAGCAATTTCTTTCTCACATGGGTTTCTTATACATTTCCTCTGAGTTATGTGTATTGTGTCATTTAACAATCAAAAAAAAAGTTACTAACTTCTTTGTACATAGTTACACAAAATTATTGAAAGTATTTTGTAACTTGACTGTTTTACTATCACATCCCCTGTTGTTTCTTGCCTAGGGCCAAACAGCCTTTGATGTAGCAGATGAAGACATTTTAGGATATTTAGAAGAGTTGCAAAAAAAACAAAATCTGGTATGTTTAATGACTGCCTAAAAATTTCCTGTAGAAATGAATTTTAATAGCTTTGACTCTCAGTTTAAAAAGTTTCTTGTGGCCGGGGATTTAGCTCAGAGGTTCCGCCATCTGCCTCGCTAGCCAAGGACCCAAGTTCAATCCCCGGTACCAAAAAAAAGTATTCTTGTGATATTTTGTGTTTTTTAATTTTAATTTATTCCTAGCAGTAACACTAAATAATAGTGAGAGAGATGGTTGTGATAGACTTTCGTATTATTTATCCCTGTTTCTATTTCCTCTCCTTCATACAACCATACAACAAATCCTTAAATAATCTGTGTGTTCTCAACAATAGCATGTTCTTGTAATTCCAGGACAAAGTTTATTTCAAAACAATCTCAGATTTCTAATAGCATACCATACATAAGCAAGGAGTTGTGTTACCAGGAAACTAGACTTCTAAGTAAAATGGCACTGCCCATCCTAAGTAATTAGTGCATCTTGACCATTTTGGGGAAGAAACTGAAGTTAGAGGGGTCTAAAACTTCGAACTGAGTCCTGCTTGGAATTTTAATTGTCTAGTGTTATTTATTTTTTTTTTTACTCAAGCCCTTTCCTTTACAGAAAACTTAAATCTTTTATTTCTTCATTTTGTTTTTGCTTAGCATTTGAAATACTTTATTATTTTATTATTTGAAACTACTTTATTATTTTAAACTCTGTGTTTCACACATACTATTATCTTAATAGTATTCTTATTTTTCTTTGCATAACTTTGTGTAAAGCTCCATAGTGAAAAACGAGATAAGAAATCTCCATTAATTGAATCAACAGCAAATATGGACAATAACCAGTCACAGAAGACCTTTAAAAAGTAAGTAAAATGTAAAGGGCGTGTTTAAGTTATGAATGCATTGGCATAATGGCCACAGGCACAGTTGTTGTGGATCTGAGGAAAAACCAATGTATTTTAACCTTTTGTGTTTATAATCATTTGAAAGCTGTTTTTCTTTCACAGCAAAGAAACGCTGATTATTGAGCCAGAGAAAAATGCATCCCGTATTGAGTCTCTAGAACAAGAAAAGGTTGATGAAGAAGAAGAAGGGAAGAAAGATGAATCCAGTTGTTCCAGTGAAGAAGATGAGGAAGATGACTCAGAATCAGAAGCTGAAACAGGTAGAATTTGAACAATAAATAAAATTTTACTGAATTTTGTGGCAGTGTGAAGTAAAACATGAAAAAGCTTAATTTTTAAGCTTTTCAGATGGATTTGTTACTTGTTCAATAACCTGCCAAACCAGAAATTACCTTTTGGAGAATATTAGAAACTTATGTGTAGTTGTGAGTTTATTGTTCTTTAATTATCTGGAGGTGTTCATCCCTGTGCATTGTTGCTCTATATTTTAGATTTAAAGAAGATGCTGAGGCTTTTAAGACTCCCTTAGGTTGGTACAGATAGGGTGTGAATGGGTTCTCAGCAGTTCAGAAATGCTCCTGCTTCTTTCTGAGACCCAAAAGCCCAGGAAAATATTTCCAGCAGCATCTCAAACTCTCCCTAAGAAATAGTAAAGTGGGGATTAATCAAGATACTCTTCTGAGAATATGAGGGAATTTGCATTGTTTTGGAAAAAATAAGATATTGAAGAGTGAAAGATAAGATATTGAAAGTATAAGATATTGAAGAGTGAAATAAGTATTCATATTTTAGCTATTAAGACTTCAGATTTACTAGCTGTTAATATTTAATCATACTTCAGGTGTTTATTTTGCAGTGGCCCTGGGTTCAATCCTCAGTATTGAAAAATGAATGAATAAATAAAAAAGTAAAACATTACAGTTGCCTTCTTTGCCCACCTGCTTTAGTCTACTCTTCCTTTCCTTCCTTTCTAAAGGCAGTTGTTATCATGATGTGTAATATTCTAGTCCATGTTTCTAATTTTATCTTGTATGTATACTCATAAGTTAGCTCAGTGACACCGTGTGTGCCTTGCAAGCTCAAGGTCCTGAGTTCTATCTCTGGTACCAGGAAAAAAAAATGTAGCAACTATATTTTTGGTTCGTATTTACTCTCATACTCTAGGAATTTTGTGCATCTTGTTTTAGATATGTCCATAAATCCATACCTTTATCTCCATACTGATCACATTAACTGTTGCATAGCATTCCAAAAAATACATGTTTCCCTTCTGATTAACATTTAACATATTCTCAGTTTTTTGTTTTAAATAATACAGCAGTTGTGCTTCCTTGTTTAATTTGTAGGAGATTCTCTAATGGACTTAAAAATTGAGTCCATTAGTCATAAGCTGCACAAATTTTCAGTTTTCATAAATTGTTTCATAATACTACTATAATAATTTATTCATTTCCTTTTTATTACTAAAAATATGGTTTCGCTATCTTTTTTGTCTGGCCTACATGTTTTTATAGCTTTTGTTTACCACAAAGTTTTTGTTAAATAACATTTACTTTTTTTTTTTTTTTGTACTGGGGATCGAATTCGGGTCCTTGCCGCTTGCGCAGCAGATGGCGAAACCACTGAGCTAAATCCCCGGCCCCAATAACATTTACTTTTTGTGTCAGTTAATCACTCAAAACTTGTGAATGGCATGAGATACCGATATTGCCGTGTTTGAACGTAGAACTGGCCACTTTAACATATGTATTATTCAGAAGAAAATATTGCACTTTCCGTTAACATTTTTGATCACTGAAAAAACTTGTTTTATCAGGACCAGTTTGGTGGTCATTGGTAAACACAAATGGAGTTACACATTTGATGATGGAATCCCTATATTTCCTCTAGATAAACAACAAAACTTTCAAATCATTTTATTTCTACTTAGCAAAATATTTCCTCTAAGAAAATGTAAGCAGCTATGGTTTTCTAAATATAACACTTGGAAAAGAACATACTAATAATTGTTTAAAAAATAAGATGCAGATGTAGGCTACCTCTGTTGCTGCGGTGATGTGTTTTGGATTTTTTGTTTTCTGAAAGTTGCTAAGCCAACAAGTAAATTATTTTTCTGTAACACACAAAGAGTTTATCAAATACATGAATGGCTAGATTATTCTAGTTACTTAGAGATTTAAATTTTTCCTCATTGGTGTTAACATTGTTTGGGCCCGTGAATCAGCATATCTTTTGCCTTGGTGAGATAATCATGTGGGGAAAATTGGAAGACAGATCAATAGCTATTTAGTGAATATTATAATGTACCTATATAACATGTTAATTAAGATATTTCTAATTATAAAAAGCAAATTATATGAGAATCAGCATGTATAGTATTTAAGAACATGGACTGATTTATGCAAGCAATTATGTATTCAGATCATTTAATCTCATATTTCTTACCTGTGAAATCAGGATAATAACTTATCCAAATATTATCAGTATACATACTTACCTAATGTTAACTTCTATTGAATTTATACTGTTACCTTGTGCATTTTACAAAAACTAAAAAGTCAAATGATGTCATTGATATTTAAATAGATGTAATTTTGAGAGTATTTAGAAGTTTATTTTTATGCTTTTAATCTCTTCTCTGCCAGACATACCTTGGCTCCCACTCTGTAGTAAAGTACTTCATATGATTAAAAACTTCCATGTATGTACATGTCCCCAAGAGTCAGGCCCTGCATTGAGGTCTCCTAACTCTTGTATCAAGTCTTATGTGGTAGAATTCAAGAACAGGAAGTGGCAGCATTTCTTTCAGAGATTTCTGATTCTTGTTAACATTTTCTTAATGTATTCTTTATTTAATATTCAGTGAATTCATTGTTCAGTATTAGGTACTGAGGAGCCATTTAAAACAAATGAAAGACTAATCTTATGCTAGTTCCCTAACTAGTAAATGTGCTGGCATTTTTTAGTTGAAATATTTTTAATAATTCTAAAAGGAGAAGAATTGGACTATATGATCTGGATAGCTCTTTAAACTTTTTGTTCTATAACTACAAATAATACTTTCCATAAATATGTTAAATTGGATTATATTAATTCCTGTTTGGAATTTAAGCACGACACTCAGCCTCTGCTCAACATCTCCTTGAGCTAACTGGTTTTTTTTGTTTTTTGTTTTTTTTGGTACCGGAGATCGAACTCGGGACCTTGCACTTGTGAGGCAGGTGCCGGAACCACTGAGCTAAATCCTCAGCCCTTGTTAAGCTAACTTTAAATGCTCATCTAAGCATTGTACTGTGATAACTTCATTCCACTTGTTCCTGGTTGTCGGTTGTGCCAGAAAAATTTGTTTCTATCTCAAGTATTAACCCATGTAAATGCTGTGTGGTTTCTTCTCTTTCACGCTTTTAATGTCAACCAGGGTGTATCGTAGTTTATTTGGCAGGCTTGAGAAAGCAGCCCTTTTCCTGTAGACCTAAAGCTTGATTTGACAATTTCTAAATAGTTTGCTTTTTCTACTTTTTGTAAAGTTACTTCCTCTGGAAACTATTTGACATAAAATAACTATTTCGCTGAATTTTCTTTTGTAAGTTATTTACCAAGCCAGTTTTCCTTCACTGTTCTTTCTCTTCTCATGTGTCAAATGAAAATAGGAATGCAATTAAAAGTTTCAACTGTGGGCTGGGGGTTTAGCTCAGTGGTTCCAGTGCCTGCCTCACAAGCGCAAGGTCCTGAGTTCAATCCCTGGTACCAAAAAAAAAAAAAGTTTTAACTGTCTCCCAAATGATTTATAAATTTGAGGTGAGACAGTGAGAAAGGGGAAATGTATTTTTACTTTTAGAGTTGACCTTAAAATTTTCATACTGCATTAAAATCAGATAGAAAGGGGCCAGGGATTTAGCTCAGTGGTTTCACCACTTGCTGCGCAAGCGCAAGGACCCGAGTTTGATCCCCAGTACCCCCCCAAAAAAAAAAATCAAATAGAAGGGCTTCAACAATATTGATAATGTTTACTCACTAAGCTAGGTGGTGGTGCATGGAGTTTATCTTATTTAGCATTTCTTTATCTAGACTGTAAGTGCCATCTAGCTAAGACAATTTCATTGGCTGATATGTCCAGTGTTTAGGATATACTTGAAATGGAGAGACAGAATATTTGTTGAATGACGTTCTTCAGTTACATGAAATATTTTCGTGCAGGGGACTGAACTCGGGACCTTGCGCTTGCGAGGCCGGCGCCGGAACCACTGAGCTAAATCCCCAGGCCACATGAAATATTTTCTAGGAAAATGATATTGTGCTCATTTAACTTTATATCTATTAAAAGTGAAAAGGCATGTTCTTTGAGACATTTAACCATGTTGTTTGACGTGAATATAAGCTGATTATTGACAAAAATACTTTTAGGTTTCCTGAAATAAAGCGCAATCAATTTTAGATCATCAATAATAGTTGTTTATTCATTATAAAATTACATGGCTATTATAATTTTTTTAGTCATACTGATTTTATAAATTTAAATTTTTAAATCTTAGTTAAAATTTTCCTAGTCTTAAAAATACAGAAGGCTTGTTGAAATTGTGCTTTTTTATCCTCAGAAGATTTGTTGTGTTTCTTTCATATTATCTTTACTATTTTTTAACTTTAGCATACATGTGGAAATGTTTCTAGATACTACTTTAAAAACCGACTTGTGAAAAAGAATAGTAAAAGACAATCATTGAAGGTAAATTCCTGTAGAACCTTGACTCTTAATTTTTTTTTTATAGATAAGACAAAACCCATTGCTTCTG
Organism: Heterocephalus glaber; assembly: GCF_053883595.1. Classification (NCBI taxonomy): domain Eukaryota; kingdom Metazoa; phylum Chordata; class Mammalia; order Rodentia; family Bathyergidae; genus Heterocephalus; species Heterocephalus glaber. The sequence goes on along the minus strand of NW_028258356.1, from coordinate 10,817,275 downwards.
TAACTAATGCCAACACTTCTAGTACACAAGCAGCTCCTGTAGCTGTTACAACACCTACTCTGTCATCCAGTCAGGCAACGCCCACATCACCTATTAAAAAGGTAAGCCAAAATTGTGTTTGCTAAAAATGTATGTACTCTATTTTAAGTATCTTTTGAACTCACTTGTTAAAAGTTCTAAATTTTTAGTTTTTTAAAAAAATATTTATTGTGCTTTTCTGTTTTTAGTTTGGCATTTCCTCTGAACCATGTTATAATTAGTTGTGTTTTTGTTTTTTGGTTTTTTTTGCAAATCACAGTTGATATATTTGACAGTTAAAAATAATAAATTGTGGGGCCAGGGATTTAGCTCAGTGGTGCCCCCGCCTGCCTCACAAGCACAAGGTCCTGAGTTTGATCCCTGGTACAAAAAAAAAAATAGTAATAATAATAATAATAAATTGTAAAATGGCTATAAGATAACATTTTTTAATAATATTAAAACCAGTGATCATGGTAGTTTTTATTTCTACTGAACATTTATTTTGAGAAACTCAAGTCTAATATCCTTTATCACTGTTAAGTAAAGGTGTATATTTATAATTCCATACATAAATAAGTAAGGCACAAAAAATGCTACCACAGTTTAATGAGAACTAGAATCCAGATTTTCTAAATCATCGTACACAGTAGGGGGCATGCCATTTTAGTATGCCAGCAAGAGCAAACCACATATCAGTTCTGACCCCACATTTTATTAGTTGTTAAGACCTGGAGCAACTTAGCTTCCTCATCTGTCACAAAACAAACAGAAATAACTATTACAAGAGTTGGTTGAAATGCTGGCCAGTCATTAAGTGGTTCCCAAAATGTTAGTTTCACGTTTCTTCCATTTTCCCTTTTTTCTCCGCCTCTGTTCTCTACCAAAGCAGTGTTTTCCATCTATTGTGTTGCTCTTAAAAACATCCCTTTTCCTTGCTACTCTGGATCCTGTCCTTCTTTTAATCCAAATTAAATGTTAAAGGTGGGGATTTAGCTCAGTGGTGCTGGCGCCTGCCTTGCAAGCACAAGGTCCTGAGTTTGATCCCTGGTACCAAAAAAAAAAGTTTTTTTCTTCACCAAATTAAACGTTAAGGGTTTTGTTGGGTTTTAACCCACTAGTTTCCTTATAAAGTTTCTTCTCACCAGACCTTACGTATCTTTAATGAACATCCTCATCCCTGTGTACATCTCTGTACACAAACTTTTTTCCCAAAACATTTAAGAATTGAGTACAGTCATCATAAAACTTCTTCCCTAAATATGTTCCCTAAATCCAAAGGCATTATCCTTCATTCCCACCAAAAAATGATCAATACTTCAGAAATTTAATGCAATTCAATACTGTTACCTGTGTTAACTAATACTCATAGTCACATTTTTCCAGATGTGCTTCTTCTAAGATTCAAATTAAGGACCCAGTCAGGGATTAGACATGGTTGTCACATCTCTGCCTTTAGACTTATTTTGTTTCTTGTCTGGCACTATTTGGGTTCCATGAGTTGAAGAACTGATTTTAGATCCCCACTCTGTTTCTTCTCAGTCTTCCTCAAGGTGATCAAAATGTAGATCTTTTAAAAATAATAAACTAGGAAAACATTTTAAAATTTATTATGTTAGTAATAACAGTCATTTAAAACTCTTCCCGAGGAGAGTAGAAATGTATGTTTCACTGGTACATAGTTCAAATGTCAAGAAATTGTCGTGAATAAGTTATTTTCCCCTCTGTGTTCCAGAACTGAGGATAACTTGAATTCAGTTAGAACCCATTTTCATGTGATCATAATTACATATGCTTTTAACTCTAAAAGTAGTTTCTCTGCAAAATTTTGAAAACTGTTATTCTGTAATGTGGTTAGTTAAATTGAACTAAAGTAAACCAAGTTGAATTAAGTAAAATTCGGTTCTAGGACACCCATGTACTATCATTGAATACTAAAGTTGTGTCTGCATCTTTGATTTCTTTTGATATATATTGTCTGTTAGTACCATAGAATTATTACAAGTTTCCAGAAGCTCTATCACTGGTATAACTGGGCAAGAACTAGTTCTTTTTGGGGGGGTATTTGGCAAAGCAATCCCTTTCCTACTGTGGTCAAATAGTTACAATAGACTTCTTGTGTCCAGATTGCTTTTTTGAGCATAGCCCCAGATTTACATCAGTTTACTTCTCCATTTATACCTAGTGTCCTAACTGAAAGAAATACTTTATACCTGTATTAGCTTAGTGGGGCAATGATATCCTGAATTCTTACTCAAAAATCACTTTTGATGGATTCTGTAAGTAAACTGAAGTATGAGAAACATCTGCTTCTGTAATTTGCGTATTTAGCAACTCTATTCTCAATTTCAGGCATTATAACTTAATTACCTTGATTTAGTCTTTGTGCTTCACGATTTGTATCTGAATTTTACTCAAAGCAATAAAGTCATTATATGCTAAAGATTTGTATTATTTTCAATGTTTGGGAGTCTTATCAGTATTATGTGACTTTTAAAATTTGTTCTTGAATCCACTGATACTTACCTACATTCTTTTATCTATTTTAATTTAGCATCTTAATGTTTTAAGTTTAATCAAGATTTTCCTGTAACTTTAGAGAACTAACAAATACAGATTTCCTTAAATGAATTGTTAATTTGTAAATGTATCATAAAAGATTGTGCAGTTACAGAGTTCTAATTTTAGGTTTCCAGTCACTACTCTGCTTTTAATATTTGTGCAGTTATTTTAAGTTATCCAGCTTCCTCCACCAGTGCATAAACTGTAGCTACAATGATACTTTGGTTCACAAACCTGATTTGTTCTATGATTCTGGAAAAGATGGCCACATTTGGGCTTGTATGGGAAAGATGACTGTGGTCGTGTTTGTCACCTGATGCAGAGTTTGCGAACAAATTCATTCGTGAACCACGGTACCACTGTATTTGTATTTGTGTGTGCCCATGGAAAGGAGATCATTTAAAAGAAAGCACCAAAAAAACCTTGTATTAAATTTCACTTACTTTCTATTAATAGCACAAAGTAACACAGCAAAAACAATAAATTAATTCTTTTTTTTTTTGGTACTGGGGATCGAACTCAGGACCTTGTGCTTTCAAGGCAGGCAGCAGCACCACTGAGCTAAATCCCCAGCCTAAATTAATTCATTTTAAATGCTCTTTCCTTAAGTTCCTAAGTTTTGAACTAAAAATACTTTTTCTGTATCAGTGATATCAGAATGATAATTTGTGGAGATGTTATATATAAAACCATTAGTTTGACTTTATGCTTTATGTTACCTACCAATAAGTTTATATAAATCTCTAGCCAAAGTAAATGTTAGAATATATAAAACAGATTACAAACTCTGTTGTATGGGTACACCTTCTAATGAAGTATAAATTAAATTTTCTGTATGGATTCTAGAAATTCAGAATTACGGGTCCCAAAAACTTGAATCCAGTTTAATAATCCGAACAATAATTTAGTAAAAGACTACTGTGTGCTGTGGGTCTACGAAGTATGCCAGTGACAGTATACAGATGTAGCATGATGGTGCAATAGTGAAAAATTAAGTTTGAGTTGCAATTATAGGAACACAACACTTGAGACTTTGAAGAATAGGTAAGTAGTAGTACTTCAGCTGAGAGAAAGGGGTTTATATAATTTGTTTAAAAGGAGAGAAGAGAGGCCCAGGAATTTAGCTCAGTGGTTTCACTTCCTGCTGTGCAAGCTCAAGGACCTGAGTTCGATCCCTGGTACCAAAAAAAAAAAAAAAAAAAGGAGAGAAGAGAAATAATGTGAGCAAGCAATAATAATATTTAGTAAGAAAAAATTGTCAAATTTGATTGATTTATAAGGTATGTGTATATAAAGCAAAACACAAGTTAGTAAAATTACGGAATATTTCATTTCTAGGACGATGTTTATAATTTATTTGATATATAGTAAAGAATAATAGAAAATATTTGAATAATGTCATAAGGAAACTATACTTAATAAAATATTCTGGCAGCAGTATGCAGGTATATTTTAAGATGAAGGGCTGACTAAGAAATGGCTTTTTAGAAATTCATTGAAGTTGCCAACAATTATAAGAATATAAACCAGTTGGCATGGGCTTATAAAGGAGAGGAGGGAGATGTAGATACTTGGCACCTAATTTATGGATGGAGATGATGACAGAAAAGAAGTCTAACATGATTGCAAAGTTTCAAACAGGAGATTAAAGACATAATATTAGTGCCTCTACTAGAAACGGAGAATTGAGAAGAGTTGGTCTGGTAGTAAAAATGTTTTATTTTAAACATGTTGAGTTTCCATTTCTGAGATTATATAGGAAATAGAAATTCAGGACTGGGGCCTATTACTTGATGAAGCTAAAATTTTAAGAGTACTAAGGGAAAATAAATTAGTAATTCTGGCCTAAAAAAAAAAGTTCAGGACTGGGAATTTAGGAGTCAGACTGTACTGGAATATAACTAATTAGAGAATAAGCTGAATAAAATTAATATTTAGACTCAAGCCCCTGTTCCCAATTCTGAATGGAAGAAAGTGGAAAGAAAATAAGAGATCTAACAGCAGACTCTTGGAGTGCTTTTGATTCATGGATAGGAAAAAACAGCTTTTAACATAAATGGGTCGGGTGGAAGGCTAGGAAAGTCAAGATACACTTTTCTTTTTAGAAGTTTCAGGGAAGAGGTGTCTAAGTGTTTCAGATTTTTTTATGCACCAAAGTAAAATTAAAAGGAAGTTTTAAGCATAAAAATCAGTACTTAAATCCAGATTCATGTCTTGCAGAGTGGAGACATATAAGCCATTACAGCACAACAAATACACATTTCAAAATGGTTATTGCTGCTTCAGTTTTCACAACTCTAAAATGAAAGTAATGATATGATTTCACTGAGTAGTTGTAGGTTTAAATAAAATAACCCATGTGAAGCACTTAGCTTAAAGCCAGCTAAATGCTGTCTATCCATTTTATGTTTTGTTTTGTGGAGGTAAAACATTTGTTTGCAGATTTTTGAGGAAAGAGAGGTGTGGAACAGGGATTAGCAAACTGGCTAGTGGGCCACACTGCCTTTGTTTGTATAGCCCACACTAAGAATGGCTTTCACTGTTTTTTTCCATTTTGGGTTTTTGGGGGGTTTTTTGGTACCGAGGATCAAACTCAGGACTTTGCGCTTCCCAGGCAGGTGGCGGAACCACTGAGCTAAATCCCTGGCCTGGCTTTCACTGTTTGTAATTAAATTTTTATTGGAATGCAGCCACACTTGTTCGTGTTATCTATGGTCTGCAAAGCCTAAAATGTATAATCTAGCCCTTAAAACTTAGAAACAAATTAGCAGTTGTCTCAGTGCCTATTATATTGCATACAATATTACAGAGGTTGCAGCTTTTTTTGGTCACTGTAGCCCCTGGTGTTTTATTAGCTTTTTTTTTACGGTACCAATTCTTTTTCTTTCTTTTTTTAAGTAATTAGTTGCAAATAAGTTCATAATGGCAGTTTGTGCAGTGTGCATCAGATGTCACTGTGCATTTCTCAAACTTTAAAATATCCCTCAGAGCCTCTGTGATTTTGTTATGACACCCTGAATATGTCAGTCAACATTTTGGGAACTGGGGAATGCATAGAGTATGTTGATACAAATTTATTACTGGGGGAACCAGAGATATTTTATGATAGTTTTGTTTATAAAATGGTCCTCTAGCATCATGGGAGCTTTAACAAAAATCTGTTGACCTGCTAGTTATAGCAAACTATGAAAATAAATATGAAAGATTTTTTTAAAAATTCCAAGGGCCCGGGAAGTAGCTCAGTTTCACTGTGCTTGCCTGGCAAGCACAAGGTCCTGAGGAAGGAAGGGAGGGAGGAAGGGAGGGAGGGAGGGAATTGTTTTTCAAAAAACCCATACCCTCTGTTTGTAGTGAATAGATAGTTGCGATGGTCACATGTCCATATTTAACTGTGGTCGAACGTTTAAATTCTGGAAATGAAGTTTTGTGAACTAGTTGAAGGTAAGAGATGTTGCACTTTGAAGGAAAAATGCAGTTGTTGCAAAGCCCTAAAGGTGGAATATTAAAAATAGTTTTTACTTGAAATGTTTAACAAGAAAATCAGACAGTAGGTATAAAGCTGTGATATTTTAAAATATTATTGAATTAAATGTATGATAGAAAATATCAGTTATTAGACTTTTTATTATTTTAAGTTTAAAATTTTTACCCAGAATATGTACATAGATAAAAACAAAATTTACATGCAATACTTTGTTCACTCACTCATGGACTATAATATTATCTACTCTACGTGCAATAATATTATCTACTTTTACTGCAATAGAAGTTTCTTTATTAGATTCTTTCACATTATCTCATGCTAAGTCTAGAATTTGTTCCTTGTGGAACAAGGTATTTGTTCCTGGATCTGCCCAATTGAGCTTTAATTCACTATAAAACTTTTTTTTCTTTTAAAGAAAAACAAAGTATTTTTTTGCTCTTAACTTTCCTTTTTTATTGTCATGCTTTCATTCTTTATCTCTTCACCTGTCTTATTTTAATTGGCTTCAGTATGATTTCATTGCTCCTATCATGCCTGTGGTGGAATCTGTAGATCCTGCATCATGGAGGCAGGGCTTGCGCAAAACTGGCATTGTTCTTGTGCCCAATAAGGGTGAAAAATCTATGGTGAGGCATTTCTACGTGCAAGAATTTATATTAGGTTACAATATAACAAGTTTAATACAAATATTGGTTCCAGAGATGCATGGTTTTAAGTCCTTATGGTGTGCTCATTTCTGTTTTCTGTATGTGCATCATAATTTTCTGTGTAATAAAAAGTGTGTAGTGTGTTTTTTAAATCTAACCTTTAGAAAGATAGTCTACTCTTTTTTAGATTTTTAAATTTTTACTAAGATATTAACCTAATGAGTAAGTTTTTTTCTCCTGAAACTATTAACTATAATTTTAGACATTATCTTGAGACCTTATCATTTCCAAATTAAGGATTGATCAACTAATTCTTTCTTTTTTTTCTTTTAAAAATTAAATAGTTTCCAACATCAACTACAAAAATTTCTCCCAAAGAAGAAGAGAGAAAAGATGAGTCTCCTGCATCTTGGAGGCTAGGACTCAGAAAGACTGGGAGTTATGGTGCACTTGCTGAAATCACAGCATCAAAAGAAGCTCAGAAAGAAAAAGACACTGCAGGGGTTATACGTTCAGCTTCAAGCCCCAGACTTTCCTCTTCTTTGGATAATAAAGAAAAGGTAATATATTTTACCATGTGAGGTTTTTTTTTTTGGTACTGGGGATCAAACTCAGGACCTTGTGCTTGCCAGGCAGGTGCGGCGCCATTGAGCTAATAAATCCCTGGCTCACCATGTGGTTTTTATAGGTACTCTAATAATTTCTTGTCCAGGAATACCAAATCTGATAGATTTTCTAGTAGATATCTTTAGAGTCTAGAAACCAATTTAATATACCTGACTTAATAAATTTTATAATACACAATATATCTCCATAAACATATATGGCATTATAAGTACCAGAAAGAGTGCAAGGACCTGAGTTCAATCCCTGGTACCAAAAAAGAAAAAATGTAAGTACCAGAAAGATCAGATTGTTTGCTCAAAACATAACATGTACTCAAGTGAAAAAGCCTTTATCATAGAATGTATGAAGGATTAGGCTTATTTTATTTATTATGGTTCCTAAGTTTTCCAAAGTTTAGAAACAAATATTTTCTACAATACGAGCATACTTATAAGTTACTTTCATGCAGTATCTCCAATTTCATTTTGATCTGATACATTACAAATGACTTTGTCTTAATGAGCAGTTTTAATTCTATTCTGAAGGCCGTATTAGCCAGGCATAGAGGCATGCACGCCTGTGATCTCAGTGTTCTGGGAGGCTAAGGCAGAAGGATCACAAGTTTGAGCCCAACCTGGGCTACTTACTTAGCGAGACCCTCACTCAAAATAAAAAAGGACAAAAGAGCTGGCGATGTAGCTTAGTAGCTTAGATCTCCAGTACTATCACCAAAAATTTTTTTTAAAAAAACAGCAGGATGAGTATTACATCAGATAGGTATATCACAGTTTATCCAGCACTATGGGTTTTTTACTGCATTTTCTGTGCTTGAACTTTTTTTTGCTTATATAGTTTACTTTCTTGAAGAATGTTTCCTCATATCAGAAATTTAGGGTGGAATCTCATCAGTTAATTTGAATAGTGTGCTTTTTTATAAATTTATTACCCACTTTTTAGGTATTTTATGACAGTATATCAGGAATGTGTCTGTGTCAATGTCACTGCATACTCAGGCATATTTGAATAAATATACCTTAGATAGTGAACATTGTTTTCATGTATTTATTGACCATTTGTACTTTTGAGAAGTGCCTATTTGATTTGCCCTTTTTTTTTTTTGGTACCGGGAAGTGAACTCGGGACCTTCTGCTTGCCAGGCAGGCGGCAGAACCACTGAACTAAATCCCCAGCCCCATTTGCACATTTTTGATTGGGTCTTTTATTGTAGGAGATCTTTTTTTTTTTTTTTTTTAAGTTCTTTCTATATTTTTAGTATTGCTCCTCTCTCCAAGGGATAGCTGGGAAAAAAATCTTTTCCTTTTCTGCAGGTTGTCTCTTCACTCTCTTGGTTCCTTTGCTGCGCAGAAACTTTACTTTGATATCTCATTTATTCATTCCCCTCCCTCAACCCCCGTACCAGGGATTGAACTCTGGACCTTGCACTTGCAAGGCAGGCACAGCACCACTGAGCTAAATCCCTCACCTATCATTTATTCATTCTTGATGTTACTTCTTATCCAATTGAGGTTCTGTTCAGAAAGTCCTGCCTATACTTATATCTTAAAAATTTTTACCATTTTATCTTCCAGCATATCTTTTAACATTTAGATCTTTGATCCATTTTAATTTTAGTTTAGTACACAGTGAGAGATATGGATATGGCTTCAGTCTTCTGCTTGTGAATAGCTAGTTTTCCCAGTACCATTTGTTAAAGAGGCTATCTTTCCTGTAGTGTATATTTTTGGCCACTTTACCAAAGACCAGATAGCTGAGCATCCAACATCTCTCACCTTTAGAGAAATGCAAATTGAGATTCTACCTTACTCCAGAATGAATGGCTATCATCAAGAAATCAAATAATAACAAATGCTGGCAAGGGTGTTTGGTAGGGGAAGAATGCTTCTACACTGTTGATGGGAATATGAACTATAAAACCACTATGAAGATCAGAATGGAGATTCCTCAAAAAACTAAAAATAGAAATTCCATTCAACCCAGCAGTTCCTGTTCTGGGTAGCCTCCCAAAAAGAGTTAAAGATATTGTGTTACAGTGGTATATGTGTACCCTTGTTTATAGCAGCACAGTTCATGATAGCTGAATTTTGGAGGTGGCCTATATGTTTATAAATAGATGAATGGATAAAGAAATTGTGTTTTTGATACACAGTGAAGGACTACTCTGCCATAAAGAAGGATAAACTAAAATCATTTGTAGGAAAATGGATGCACCATGAGACCATACTGTTAAGTGGAATAAATCAGACACAGAAGGTTAAATATTAAATAATTTCTCTTATATGAAAAACCCAAAATATAAATAAAGAGCAAAGTACAAGTTAGAAAATAGGAAAGAGGGAAATAGATCTTTTACAAATAGGAAGAAGACCAAGAGATGAAGGAGAGAAGAAAAGAGTAAAATAAGAATTAAGATATGTTATGTACATGTATCAGCTCCCCATGAGGAATGTAATTATTATGTACTGCAAACATGTACTAATAATAACAGTTGAAAAATTTAGCTTAGGTCATTGTTTTGACTATTTAATGTATTTTAAAAGCCTAGATTATCATGGTTGTGAATAGTTTATATAACAAATGATTGTGACTTCTCAGTGAACCTTGAGACCTTATTTTTCTGAAAAAAAAAAATCAGTGTTTTTATGACACTACTTTAGTCTGTTACAGAAAATTTCACTAAGATGTGAAAGAAATTTTCTTCCTTGTGTTAAATTATTTTCTAATTCTAGACTTAAGGAGAATGGAAAAAAATTAGTTTGAACAGATTTCTTTTGTGCTTGTGGTACTGATTATTGTTATACATCAGTTTTAGAGTTTAGTAAGGCACTATGGAAATATAAAGTAAATTGTGTTGGCCATCTAATTATACATTGTTGAATAACCTTTTCTTAGTACTTTCAGCAGTGTCTAAAATCAGCACACAATGTTGTTTTCCTTAATTTTGTTTCCTTTTGTACAGGAAAGAGATAGTAAAGGTACAAGGCTTGCGTATGTTACACCTACAATACCAAGACGGCTAGCTAGTACATCTGACATTGAAGAGAAAGAAAACAGGTAAGTTGATTAAAATTGACTTTTACTGTGAAGTCTATTATTTAGTGATAGAGGCAACACATTAGCATTGTGGTTATGTGGGAGAACACCAGGTGCATGGCCCTGGGGAGGTACAGGCTTAATATGTTCATAAGAGTGAAAAGAAAGCATTGTGGCTGAAGTAGAGTAAGGGGAAAGTCATAAAAGAGACCACAAACTAGTACAAGTTTTCTAAACATTTCAGACATTGAGAAAAGGAAAGAAAAGCCCATACTTAGTGTCCATATTTTCATTGGTTTCTTCTGATTTTTCTGCATACAGAGTTTGAGAATTTTTTAGTATAATCATAATCATATTATCTCATTTTGTGCCTTGATTTTTTTCATTTAACATCTTATAAGCATTTTTATATGTTAATGCATACTTTGAATAAGCATTGCTTTTCATCAGTATGTAATACACAATAGAATAGATCTGATGAGGTAAAAATAACACCTCCGATTTTATGGACATATTGTCTGGTATTTTTTATCATAAATAGTATTTTTATAAACATCTTAACCTTGTCCATATATTTAGTATTAGACCTTCATGAATAGAGTCTTAGAACTGGAATTATGTTCCCTTCTTGATAAATACCCAAAGTACTTTCCGATGAGATTTTACTAGTTTCTAATTCTAATATTTATTAGTGTGCAGTTTTCTTAATCCTCTTTCAAAACTACTAGAATTATACTTTGAAATTGCCTGTGTTCTTTTCGCAGAGACTCTTTAAGTTTGCGAACAAGCAGTTCTTATACAAGAAGAAAATGGGAAGATGATCTTAAAAAAAATAGCTCAATTAATGAAGGATCAACTTATCATAAAAGGTAATAATATGCTTTTGAAGTGGTTTTTATGAATTCTTTCATAAAAAATATGAAGCAGTTTGCTCTCCCCGCCCATACCAGGGATCAAACTCAGGACCTTGCACTTGCCAGGCAGGCACAGTGCCACTGAGATACATCCCCACCCCAGTATGAGGCAGTTTGAAACCATCAATTTAACATCAGTTAAGCAAATAAGTTCTTTGGTTAAATTTTGTATCCTTTGTTCTTTAAGTAAAATTTGATTTGAATATAGAGAATATATATATATTTAAAGGTGGGGATGATTTGCTCATATCTTTCTATATTTTTAATTAACTTGATATGTTATGGAAGCATTTTTTAGATTGTAGCATATTTAAAAGGAATGTGTTATATGATTGACTAGAGCAACTGAAGCAAATTAGTATCTTAATTGATCTAGTCATCACTTGTAATCTGGAAGCTTTCTGCTTATCCTAGAACTCCTTCAGTTGGAAATTTTATTGTACTGGGCGGAGGGGGGGGGTTGCTCTACTGAAAGCAGCTAAAAAGAAAAGTAAGATAGACAAGTTTAATGTAGATATGGGTCACTCCTAGTTATCTGACCCATGACTAAAAACAATTTCCTCAAAAATGCCAAATGTCTTACTTTTCCTGGATAAAACCAGGCCAAAGTTTTTCATACACTTGGCCTGGTGTGATCACATGATCTAGAATATTCTCGAATGTGAAATATTAAATGAAATCATCTGAATTTTATTGAAGGAGTGGGGCAGAGACAATAAAATGAGACACTACCGAATTAGCTAAGTCATCCAAACTCTAGCAAGTTATAGATGCAACTCTTGGTGCTGGAGCTGATGATTTATTTAGGAACACAGTATCTAGATTTTTTTCCTAGCCTTGTGCATTTGTATAATGTGTAAGACATTAAATATAGAATATACATACAGACACATCCTATATAGAAATGACTCTTTCCTTTAGTTGCTCCTTTGGTAGAAGACAAGATGATTTGATTAGTTCTAGTGTTCCAAGCACGACATCAACACCAACAGTTACCTCTGCAGCTGGACTTCAGAAAAGCCTGCTTTCCAGCACAAGCACTACTGCAAAGATTACGACGGGTTCTTCCTCAGTGGGCACACAGAGCAGGTAAGCCACAGGTGCACTTTGTCTTCAGATCTACTGTGTGCTTATGTATGTGCATGCATCTTTGTTTAGAAGATTGTGGGGCTCTGGATTTTTTCATTTACCTAACTAATTTCCAAACCAAAAATTGGTTCCAAAATGAAGCAACTATGCATGTCTAGGGAAGAAATTAAGTTCCTGAATTAGACTGCTTAAAATGTAAATTTCTGTCTGGCAGCTCTGAGTGAGCTTTTTGGTTTATAGTTGAAAGATGTCTCACGTGTTTTTAAAAAATCCATCCCTGTAGTCACATGTTTTCAGCTGCTACAAAGTGCTTTCATTGTTTAGCTATTTTCCTTTTCTCTTTTTGTGTTGCTGCTTATGATGCTATAGTACCTCAAATCGTTTGTGGGCTGAGGATGGTACTGAAAAAGAAAAGGACAGTGTTCCTACGGCAGTGACCATTCCTGTTGCTCCAACTGTTGTAAATGCTGCAGCTCCTACCACAACCCTGACAACAACTACTGCTGGCACTGTCTCTTCTACATCAGAGGTCAGGGAGAGACGCAGGTGTGTAAAGGTCCTAAAGTACTGCTGATATGTTTGTCTGGTGATGAAAGTTGGGTTTGGCTGTTAAACATTTTGATAAGTTAATGACCATCTCTTAGTAGGCTAATAAGTAAAATAATTCTGTTTTAGCTCAGAACTATGTAAATTGATATAACTAGCAATTATTAGTATTTAGGCTTGGTAACCCACCCTCCGAGACAATTAATGTTATGTAAAGGCAGTGAGCTAAACAGTTATCTCCTTACTTAGCCATTTTTTGGGGTTTAGTGGTATTATTTCAAAAAAAACTTTTGTGATGAAGCCCTAAACACATTTATGGGAAATTTGATGCAGTGTGACAAAAACAGCTTTTGTCATTCTTCTCATTGTTTCTTCCCATTATTAAGAAATTTGATGAATGTTAAATTGTTTTTGAAAGTTTCATTTCATCTTTGGCTGCGGATGTAGCCTGGTTAGAGTACTTTTGCCTGGCATGTGTGAGGCCCTGAGTTTGAGCCATAGCTCTACAAAAATGGGGTGGAAAAAGAAGGGAGATTGTTTAGGTGAGGAAAAGGTTCTGTATGTATGAGTAAGCCAGATAATTTAAATACAGCTTGTACATTCACTTAGTTTTAGTTCTAGTACATAAAAATTCAATTTTTAATTTAAAAAATTTTTTTCACTAATTAAATTTATTTAAGAACCTTACGAATTTATTATGTGTTCTTTAAATACATTTAGAAACATTGCTTACATCTTCTGCTGCAACCTATTAATATGAAATCACAGATATAGAAAAGTACTTACTCATTATCTTTTGGGTTATCTTTATTTTACGGAAGAAGACTGAGACCCAGAGACTTTATTCTTGTAAAATTAAATTAGCTATATACAGTATTTTCCTTACTAAAATACTGACTAGATTAACTTTCTGTCACATAGTACATACAGTCTTTTCTACAGTGCCTATCAAAGTGCTTGGTCTGTACTAGTTAATATTTGTGTTTGAATATATGAAAAATAACAAGTTCTTATTAAATATTTTACTATTGCATCTTTAGTTTTTGTCAGTATCTTTTTATAAAAAATGTGAAATTTATTTTTTTCAGTTTTATTAGTATGCTTGCAGTACATAATGATTACATTCCTTGTGGGGGAGTTGGTACATGTATATTCCCTTTCCATTTGAAAAAGATCTGACTCCCTACTTCCTATCACCTATCTTTTATTTTGCTGTTTATTTACATCTTCAATTTAAATTTTATTAATGGTGAGTTTTAATGATAATTTCATAACATCATTGCAAGTGGTTAGTACTTTGTAAGTGGAATGCCAGTATGTCATGTTATGTTTTAATTATTCTTCCTTTATTTTTCTATAAATTTAAGTCTATTTTAGGTTATTGTGGTACTTTCAACAAGACCACACAAGCAACAGAAATTAGAGGATTGTACACATCAAACTCATCAAAATAACCCATTAATTGGTCAAAATATTTAGAGTAAGAACATAGGCTTTGATTTTTTTGTTGGCAAAACTGATACGTACCACAGCCTCTTTCTATATCTTGATCCTTTCTCCAGATTATAATTTCTTCTGCAAAAAAAAAAAAAAAAAAGATGTTTGATTTACATATTTTAACTTCTAAAATCCTATATCTGGCATCCCATGCTTTTTAAAAAGTTTTTCACTTCAGTAACACTTAACCTAATGAATCCTTCCCAGAATTCCTTTTTTTGGAGGGAGTGCTGGGGATCTAACCTTCTACCACTGAGCTATATACCTCCAGCTCCTGAATTAAAATATAAATCTAATGTTTATAAACATTAAACATTAGGTTTATATTTTAATTCTGTTGGAGAGAGTTGAGTTTTGACTTTTAGAACTAATCCTAATTGATGAAAGATATTGAAGATTGAAAATTAAATTTGATGTATATTTTTAGGACAAAGAAGATTATCATAGCATAAGAAACAAAATCTGTCTGTTGACATTGTTTCTGGTGTACATTGTAGAGACTGTGTTTGTCTTACCTTGTTTCAATGATGTTTGTTACAGCATTTGTGTTTTCTTCCACGTGAAATAGTTATTTGCAATTTTTAATACATCGTTGGCCTCTCTGTCTTTTAATTAAATTTCATCAGTCGTTCTGAAATGTATATAGTTGAAATTTGCCTTAAAATAACTTTATATGAACTGTTTCAGTATAACTCCTCTTCTACCATTTTGGTTTAGCCAGCCCCTATTTGCTCACTTATATTTTCTCTGAAAAAAAATATGCTGAGTGTGAAATAACACGGGTGAATGTTCAGTATTTTAAAGGTGTAATTTGGTTAACTAGTGAAAATATAACCATTATAAATAAATATTTTAACAGCCAATAAATGTCAGTGAAATAAAAATGTCAAATGATTTATTGGAAAAAATCTTAAGGTTGCTCACAAAATATTAAACAATCTAAGAAAGATGAATAAGATTATACCCTGTGTAAGTCATGAGGAACAAACACAGTAGGACAGTATAATACTGCACTGATTCAGACAACAGTAGAGTTTGGCTGATATATTCTTAGGTATTTTTGATGATCACCTCTTTGGAATTAAAACTATAGAAAATATATAAATTATTTTCTTCTCTCCATCCTATTCTTGGAGGTCTGTTCTACATAGGCATCTCAAGGGATGAGACAGTAATTGAAAATCAGATGGTAACTATCAAATATAGGAAATATTTTAAATATTACAAATTAATATGCTAGATTTATGCTATTTTGAGGCAAATGTTGTATGGAAAATTAAATGAATAAATTTTACAAGTGTCTTAACTAATAACTTACATCCCTAACCTGCATATGTCAAAGCAGGTATGATAGATAGGGTTTTTGAAACTCTCACAGGAGCCTGAAGCTGTATTAAAAAGGAATCCAGGGCCAGGGATTTAGCTCAGTGGCACCGCTCTTGCCTCTCAAGCGCAAGGTCCTGAGTTCTATCCCCGGTACCAAAAAAAAAGGAATGCAGCTGGACATGGTGATGCATGCTTGTAATCCCAGCCTCTGGGAATCATAAGTTCAGACCCAGCCTGGATAAGTTAGTGATTCAGCAAGACCCTCTCTCTGAAAATTAAAAAATGAAAAAGGGCTGGGAATGTAGCTCAATCCGCAGGTTCAATTCCCAGTACTACTGCTGCCCAAAAAAAGGAATTTAGGCTCATTGAAGCCTGCCTGCAGCTTATGAAATGCTGAAGAAATACATAATCTATCTGGCCTTTATAAATTCTTTTAACCAGATTAGCTTTCATTTTAGGTATCATGTTTTATTTGTGTTTATCTGATAGAAGTCCAAAAAGAGCCAGTAGGTACATAAATAAGAATTAAAGTCCTTATATCCTAGCAGTAATGTGTCTTAAACTTTAATTAATAAGAGTACTGGTCAGTGCCTCCTCCTTTTAAGTTGTTTGTCCCAGAAAACTCAGTATAATTATTTTAAAAACAGGAAGTATCTCATATTTAAATAAAAGCCCGAAAACTCAAGATTAGTGATATAAATGAGCATTATAAAGCAATGAGAAAATAAAAATATTAAGCTTAGTGTAACATCAGGGAAGGAAGGGAAAGCAGATCTTCCCAGTTGTACTCATTTGTATCTGTGCATTGGTACAGTGAAACTATGTGTAGCAGAATGTGAATTGAGATTGCAAGAGAAAGTCAAACTAAGAAAAGGCCAACCACCAAATTGTTTTATTTCTGTTTTTCCCCTGTGCCTCCACTTTAGGAGAACAAGTTAAAGTGACACACAAAAAAATTTATGTTATAAATTTAGGACAGTACTAATATTTTAGTAGAAATTTGATAAGAGAACTCTTTTACTAAGTGCTTTAGTTGGAAGAGGTGTGCCTTCATTATGAGATAATGTATTACTATGAGAGCAAAAACACATCATCTTTCAGTAGTCTAACAACATGGAAGTCAAAACATGATAAAGAACATATAAATAAAGAGAAAATGTAGTTATATCATGATACAATAGTGCCATAAGTTATTCAACCAGAAATAGGTGCTGTTTTCTTAAACTAGATCATAAAAATAACAAGCCAAAATGTAATTGTAATAGAATCTTCATTTCTCTCTTAAGTTTGCTGGATGTCTTACTCAAGTGAAAGCACCCGCTTGAGAATTTGACTTACTCTGCTTGCAGTTCGTTGGTTATTGTAATGGCAGCAACAAGGAGAGCCAGTCCTCTGAAGCTAACTGTAACTAATAAGTAAGACCTAATTAATAAAACTGAGTCTAATAAGATTTAAGTAAGAAATTTGTCATCATAGGGTTAGTTATCTAAGGAGGTAAATACAGTACTAGGTATAATAAATCATATATTTAAAAGTTCAGTGGTGTGGAGGGAAAGAAAAGTAAGCTCCTCTATATAAAAGGAATGAGAGCTCTCTGAAAATTCTGAAGAAAATGTAGATTCTAAGAAAATTGAAGGCATACTACTGAATTCCTTGAATTTAGAGTTGTTAAAGGGCACACAAAAAAATAGAAAAAGCATAAAACTACAAATTCAAAATTTTGTTATGCTTGTATGAATAGTGTCAGAGAGATTAAAAAGCAGAATGAATTACAGATTGAGAAGGATACAAAACTTAACAAAAGAACTCTTAAAAACTAGCATTTGAATAAAGAAAACTCCCAGACTGTTACTTAGGGGATTTAAGAAAGGTGCACATATAATAAATTAAACTTATTAAACTAAACATAGAAGGGCTGGGGATTTAGCTCAGTGGTGCCACCACCTGCCTCGCAACTGCAAGGTCCTGAGTTCGATATCCAGTACCCCCCAAAATAAATAAGTAAATAAACTAAACATAGAAAATAGAGACAGTCAATTTCTAAGTGCTCTAAGAGGAAATATGTGCTGTGTAGTAATATAATTAGAGTTAGCAACTGAATTTCCTAGGTAATAACTCATTAGTAGAGGGAGGTCTTCATGTCGTGTTGCAGGGCTCTGTCTTATCTCTGCTCGGCCCTTTAATTGTTTAACTTTGGATCAGGTTCTTGTTCAAAGTATGAACAAAAGTATGATGTCTGCCAAAAAAACAGTATTAATGAAGGCACACTGACAAAAAATGCATGGAACAACATCTGTAGTTAAAATGTTGCATCCCATCCTAACCATTATACTAAAAGAAAGCATGGAGAATCTAGAATTTGGTCACATAACTTCATATATCATTTGAGATTATATTATATGACGCCAAAATGGGGGCAAAAGGAATGATTTAAAGAATTAGGATTCTGTACTCTAGTAAGAAATTTAGAGAGAAGTTTGACACTTATCTAATATTGTAGTTTAATTTTAAAAATACTGTAGGTGGATGTCTGTGGCCATACAACCTCGAACGCTCCCAGTCTCATCTAAAAACACTGTAGATAAAGAAGAATTTAAAGCCCTCCCCCTTTAGTAATAGACCATGGCCCATTAAAGGTATAGAACTAATGGAGAGATTTTTGACAGACGTTTAAGAGGAGCTAGAGAATTACCATTGAATGAGTTTTTTTTTTTTTAAATGAGGTTAGATTGTCACTTTTTTGGATTTTGTTGGGGCAGGATAAAGGACTTTCCTAAGTTAGAAATAAAAAAAATTAACTCCCTATCCATTTTTGAAAAATTGACCTTTTGCTAAGTTAAATGTTTCTGACAGTGTCAGAGATAAAATTTTGAATCTTTGATTCTCTAAATTTTTCTAAATGTGGTTCTTAAAATTATATGGTTAAAAATATAATTGAAGAAATTAAAATATGATATACTAAAATATAATTAGTTCTAATCTAAAAAGAAATGATCAGATGGTATATTGAATTTCTGAGTGGGTACAACCATTGTGTAAAGGTTCTTTTTCTTAAAACTCATTAAATGCTATATTTATATTCACACACACATTATATATATATATATTTACATTCACAGATATTCAATTTCCTAATTAATAATTTTTATTTATTATTTTAGATCATACCTCACTCCTGTTAGGGATGAAGAATCTGAATCCCAAAGAAAAGCAAGATCTAGACAAGCAAGACAGTCTAGAAGATCAACACAGGTATGTTCTGTGTATGTAATATATAAGAATTACATGGAGCATATGCTTGATATGCAAAAACTAATTCCCTTTTTTCACTTTTTGTGACAATATGAATATCACTGTATTAGTCAACATTAAAAAATGCTGTAGTAGTAATCCCCTCATAGCCTTTGTATATAGTTGCTCTGTTATTATTATATTTCATCTAATTAGCTGTATACTTTTGTGTTGCTTTAATTATTATTTATTCCTCACTTCTAATTTGATGTCTGGAAGAGTGTTTGATTTGTGTTAGAATAAATTAATCGTGTATGATGTCTAATAATGATTGAAGAGTTCTGTGAATTTCTGGAGGCAGGGTAGGGTAAGGAATAAGCCTCTATTAAGTATATATCAAACAGCTAATATGCAAGTATGAGAAAAATGTCTCTCAGGCTAGTTATTAGCTTCTTCCTCTCTGTTATTCTGGTTATGATATATAAGATAATGCCCTCTTGTCTTTCCTTACAGCTGAGGAGCTCCACAGTACAGATTCAACTATTAGATCCTTAGCAATGCTTAACTTTCAAACTGAGCTGTTGGTTGGGTCTTAACATCTGTTTTCCTTTTTTTTTTTTGAGGGTTCAGAGGAGTTGAGACAAGATTTTGCTTGTACTCCAGCCTGTCCTTGAACTCACTGTGTAGTCCAGGCTGGCTTCAAACTTGGGGCATTCCTCCCAGCACAGCTTCTGAAGTGCTGGGATTACAGGCATGCATGACACCTGGCCTCTTTTGCTGTCCTCATGCCTTTTACTTCTTGTCTAACCTGTTCTTCAGAGTTAAAAAAATTATTTCTTCATTGAAATCTCTGTTAAGCCTTCAAAGTTAATCATAATGTAATTCATAATATGAAAATGTTATTATACATGCAAATACATAAACTCACATATTTATGTAATGTATTATAAAAACAATGTATCTATTGCTTCCTTGTCCCTTCTCTGAACTTTGAAACATTTACATTCATATAGTATTTTTGTCTCTCTTAATAGTTTGTTAATTTCTGAATATGGGGACAGTTTCTCATCCACATTGGTATCTTCCCCAGAACCTGTCATTTTGCTTACTCATGGTGATTCTTCATAGAATTAATGTGATGTGCTGTGTAATTGTTTCTTTTTTATCAACCAATTGAAAACATGCATATTTGACTTTTAATCATTCATATTTAATATATCTATTTCTAAAATGTTATTTTGAAACAAGCTTCAATACACTTCATAATTAAATTTATCCTTTTTTGTGTGCAGGGAGTGACATTGACTGATCTTCAAGAAGCTGAAAAAACAATAGGAAGAAGTCGTTCTACCAGAACTAGAGAACAAGAAAATGAAGAAAAAGAGGAAAAAGAAAAACAGGATAAGGAGAAACAAGAGGAAAAGAGGGAATCAGAAACATCTAGAGAAGATGAATATAAACAAAAGTATTCCAGAACATATGATGAGGTAATAGTGGATTAGCAGTACAGTTGGGTCAAGTGGTATGAATAGATCTTATGACCTTAAATACACAAGAGATTTATGTACCAGCAAAACTACATAAAACGTGAAATTATTTTACCTGCAGTTTTTTTATTACTTAGGCATTAGAACATTACTTTTCTCTTGAAATGAGTTTTTAAGTTTTCTGTATGTCTTTAGTTTGTTTGTTTATTTGTTTGTTTGTTTTGGTACCAGGGATTGAACTCAGGACCTTGCCCTTGCAAGGCAGGTGTGGTGCCACTGAGCTAAATCCCCGGCCCTCTGTATGTCTTTTTTGTAATTAATATTTCAAGTGGGTTTTAATTTTATTGTTTCACAGACTTATCCACGTTATAGACCAGTATCAACTTCGAGTTCAGCCACTTCCTCTTCACATTCTACAATGAGCAGTTCACTTTATTCTTCAAGTCAACTAAATAGGCCAAATAGTCTTGTGGGAATAACTTCTGCTTACTCCAGAGGATTAACAAAAGAAAATGAAAGAGGTAAGAAGAACAATTTTGAAAATACTTTGTTGCCTTCAAATAGTCCTTTGGCTTTTCCTAATAGTGCAGTGAAAAGAACAACATTCTAAATTGTGACTTATTCACCCTGAACAGAAAAAACTTGAGATTGAGAATTTGAAAAGTAGGGGGAAAAAAACCATACAGAAAATGTTACAATCTGGAGTTCATACATATATCTTTGTAACCTAATACCTTTATGCCCTCCTACTGAAAAAGTAAATTTAGAAACAGTAGTGGGCCACTAGTACTAAGATTGGTTTTTAGTGCAGGGCTTTTCAGGAACATTAATCTATTTCTTATGCAGATCATACTTTTCATTTATTTTTGGGAGACTGTTTTAAACTAAAATCATTTAACATATGTAATATTCTTGATAAGAAAAAAATGTTTATGCTTCTTGAAAATTAGATTTCTTAGCTATATTTTGACACACTAATGGACACTATTACCATTTTATTGATACAGACTTCCTGTTGGAATTCTAATTCTTATTCAACTTCCTATTGAAAGTCTGATTAATTCCTATTTCATATCAAAGATGAGTGCTAAGTGATTCCATTTTATATTTAAAAGCTAAATCTCATAGTATTAATCATTATTAAAATCAGTAATATAGAATACACATCAGAAAATTTTTCTGGATTTCCAGCTAGATTTTCTTGTGTTGGTCAAGATGTTTCAATTCTTTAAGCTGTTGTCTATGAGGCCCATGTAATGTTTGTAAAATTTTGAGCCAAATTTAAATTTAGGGATATTTCAGATAAAATTCAGATTTTTGGCTTTTCTTAAAAAAAACTTAAAAATTTGTCAAAACTGGGTCTGAATTCACATTTGTCAGCAATTGGCTGGAATTAAGTGTAGCAGCTATTCGTTCCTCTGGATAGTGCTTTACTAGTCCATTTTATCCATTTATATTATATGGATAGACACTATAGCATTGGATTTTTTTTTTCAGACCTTTGCTCTGAACTAATTTTCAAATAGCTTTAAGAATTTCTCTTAAAACTAATTTTAGGGTGTCCTTTCCCATAACTGTTTGCTAATAGCCTCCACCCCCTCTCCTGGGGATCGAACTCAGGACCTTGTGCTTGCAAGGCAGGCACTGCACCACTGAGCTAAATCCCCAACCTGCTAATAGTCTTTTTTTTTTTTTTTTTTTTTTTTTGGTACTGGGGATCAAACTCGTGACCTTGCGCTTGCGAGGCAGGTGGCGGCACCACTGATCTAAATCCCCAGCCCATCTGCTAATAGTCTTTTAAAAATCATCTTTGTTCCTTGTGTCTATTATTTAGTATGCTTTAAAACATTAGTATTCTTGTAGTATGTAAGCCTAAAGCCATTTTAAGTGTTGCAGGGAGGAAACAAATTTTAAGAGTAATATTTTTATGTTGATTGGTTTTAAATAAAAGATAATTTCCAGAAAGATATTTGTGGTAGAAATGAAACAAATCTGTATTTCTCCTAAGTGAGGACTGATAACAGGAGTAGAAACTAAGAGATTGGCTGGGGATTTAGCTCAGTGGCACCACACCTGCCTCTCAAATGCAAGGTCCTGAGTTTGATCCCCAGCACCAAAATTTAAAAAAAGAAACTTAAGATTGATATCATTCCTACTACATGTCCCATCATTAAGATGGTTGTGGATTGATCCCCCCCCCCGACTTGTGGCTATGCCTGATCTGTGGCCCACAGGCCGTTAGCCCAAAAAAAGGAAGTTCTGTATTTATATAAACTATATTGCTTATTTTATATGTGGCCCAAGACAGTTCCACTTCACTCACTGTAGCCCAGGCAAGCCAAAAGCACATGAGTGTTAGCTTTGGGGATCATAGCTATCTCTAGCACACATTAATAACTAGAACCCTGTCCTCATAGAATTCCATTGTTTTTTGTTCAGCAAATATATCTTTTGAGCAAAATTTTTATTTTAGATACTAGGAAAATGGAAATCATTAGTTTTTGTGATTCTTGGGAGCATATTTTAATGGGAGATGAAGATGCATGTTTATACCAAAAGAATAGGAGCACTGAGGGGGCCAAAAGTTCTGATTGGAGAAATTTAGGAAGCTTCACAAAGTAGGCTGATTTAGAATAGTTTTGACATATATAGCTTTACAGTTCTGTCAAGATACAGTGCTATCATGTGGTTTATTGTAATCCTTAACAGAAGGAGAAAAAAAAGAAGACGAAAAAGAAGGTGAAGATAAATCACAACCTAAATCCATCAGAGAACGACGGCGACCAAGAGAGAAAAGAAGATCTACAGGAGTTTCCTTTTGGACACAAGATGTGAGGATCTGCTAAAACTACTTTTATAGAATAGCTGATATTTCTAAAAGTGCATACTAATAATTTCTTACTTTTCTTTAAATCATCATTGTGTTTTCTGAGTTGGTTGTTAAATAAAAGTCCTTTATAAAGATAGTTACAGCTACTTAGATTTTTCGAAATTACTTAAAAGGAGATCTGCCCCAGTTTTGGAATAAAAATTAAAATGGCTGCTGCTTGGAGGACCTATATATTATATGATTATTTTATAATAACTAAACTGCTTATGTGTTTTAGAGATTTCTCAAAAGATGTTTTACTTTAATTAATCTCATTTTCACAAGTAGTATTATAAGATCTATGTAACAGAATTGTTTCTAGCTCAAGGGATTCTGGGTAGAAAGAGTGTTTTACTAATGAAATTACAACAATCCCCTAAAAATTAATTTTTTCCAGACTCTACTATATGCCTGACATTTTATTCAGATCTCTGTGTGTGATCTCTTTCTTGTATGTAAGAGAATTATGAGACAGCAGCATTAATGTGAAATTTATATTTCAAAACAGTATGTAACTATGGAAGAGCAAACGTAATTGGTCTTTTCTTTTTTAGCGTCTTGATTTTTTCTCGTTTTAGAATAAGAATCCTGTTGAAGCATGACATGTATGCAGAAACATAATTCCTAAATGTCTAGCATAAGGAATTGACCTAAAAAGAGCAATGCATACACCCACATATTTTCTCTCCTTCTCAATCCTAATCATCCTCATTTTCAAAGCCAACCAGAATCCAGTCTTTTTTTTTTTTTTTTTATACTGGGGGATCTAACACAGGGATGGTCTTCACTGAGCTACATCCTCATCTCTTTAAATTTTGAGACCACTTCTCACTAAATTGCCCAGGCAGGACTTGAACTTGCAATCCTCCTGCCTCAGCCTCAGAGTGCTGGGCTAACAGGTGTCCACCACCACACCCAGCACCAGTATCCCGATTTTTTAACATTGAAATTAACTGCCTGTTTTTGAAAAGCATTTGAATAGAACTATAGAAGTAGAAATGCAGCTCAATATATGTTTATGAGATGCATCTGTGCTGTTACATGTATCAGTACACTTTCTTTCATTAGTATAAAAATGCTTTTCCAAAGAAAGGAAATGACATAACTGAAGCTAAAATTGGTTGCATAACCTATGTATTGATCTTAAATATAAACCTGTTTTCAACCAAAACCAAAGTTTTTATGTCTCCATTTTTACATGAAAAAGCAGATCATCTGTCTTCTTATTGAACTGTCTCTAATAATTTTTTATCTTATAGCTGCCTTTTGGAAAGCTTTCTTTTGATTAAACTGCATAATGTATCTTTTGTATACTTTTATTTTCAGCTGTTTTTCTTATACACATATTTAGGAAAACTTTTTTTGAATACCTCTATCTTAATTACAGTGATTTAGTTCATTTTCATTTTATTAAATAATATAATTATATATACTATGAATATCATGTTATATATAGCTTAAAACATATAAAGAACTAAGAAGACATAAAAGCAGTAGCACAAAATGTGGGAAAGTATTAAATGGAGTTGAATAGTTTTAGTATCCTTCAGTTTTCCATGATGTGGGCAGAGTACTCACATATATTACTCTTTATGGATCAGCGGTGTATGTGGCTTTAAAACAGTTTTAAAAGACATAGAAAACAAAATAATACATAAATGACAAGGATAAATAAAGATGAGGAAAACAGATAAATCGTATTTTCTTCTCATTTTTAATATAGAAAAGTTCGAACATATACATGGCTGGGGATTTAGCTCAGTGGTTCTGCCACCTGCCTTGGCAAGCGCAAGGTCCCGAGTTTGATCCCTGGTACCAAAATATATATATAAAAGTTAAAGAATGGTATAATGATCTCATCCCAAATATCTGTTGTTTCAGCTAAATTTCCTGCACTTCCCTGGCTTTTTTGTTTGTTTGTTTTTTGGTACTGGGCATGGAACTCAGGTCCTTGCTCTTGTGGGGCAGGTGGCGGAACCACTGAGCTCAATCCCCAGTCCTCCACTTCCCCAGTTTTAGGATCCAGTTGACTCAAATGTCAGAAGTGGTTTGTGGTTTTAGCTTTATCATTTGTTGGTTTGATTAGGATCGAAATAAGGATTATATTAATTCTTTGAAGTCTCTCAATCAGTAAGATTCTCCATTTTTCTTTACAATTATTTTTGAAGGAACTGAATTATTTCTGTGACGTGTAAGTTAACATGTTGTTTTTTTTTATTAATTGATTCTGGTTCACTATTTTTGGGGCAAGGTTTTTTATTTCTTGGTGAGAAAATGCATAATGTCTTGTTGATTTTAACTGATTGCTCAGTAACATTTTTAATAACAAATAAAACCTTAGTCTTCCCATCCTAATGTTTAGTAAGTCTTACTACTTAAATTATTCTTAGTAACTCGTATGTATTAGAAGTTTCATAGGCAAAGCTGTATTATTATTATTTAGTATTTATTTTTCCCCACTTTTATTCAGACCGCTTCTTCGTTCAGAAATCCACTTTGTAAAATTATGCACTTAACCAGCATTATAAGGATTCTTCCTCAGATCCATAGTGGGATGGATACCCATAGTTTTTTTTTGGTACTGGGGATCAAACTCGGGTCCTTGCGCTTGCGCAGCAGGTGGCGAAACCACTGAGCTAAATCCCTAGCCTGGGATACCCATATTTTTAATTTGAGTAGAATAACTGAGCCGTCAAGGCATAGAACTATTTTTTTCTGGAATGAAAAGATAAAATACTTCCTGTTTGAACCTATTAACCACAGACAGCATACAAAAAGAACCCAAGGGCTTAGTCAAAGAGATGGTGTGTAGTTAGGTAGCTCTTTCTTCTATCGTAGTATTAGATTCCTTTTCATAGTTACTACATTTTAGAAACACTGAGCCTCCCCCATTCCTTTCTTTCTAGTTCCTGTGTTCCCCCATAAAATTGCAGGAAGACTATGAGTTCATGGCATGGAGTTAATAATAGTATAGCAACAACATCATTAATTGCTCCTATTCACTTAACTTCACATAACATTTTTGCTAGGTACCAAACTGGTATCTTGTACAAAATGTCTTTCTAATCCATGAAACAAAATTCTATAGTTTATGTCCTCACTCATGGGTAACAATGGCTCAGAAAGTTAAAATAATGTATCTTAAGTCACACAACTAAAAATAACTATACTAATATTAAACTAGATTTATGTAGTTTAAAACCTACAGTATTTCTACAGTGAACTTGAGCCAGATATTTGAACACAAATCTTTCTTTTCTATTCTCTAACCTTTTAAAGCTTGTTGGTTTTTTTTGTTTGTTTTTTTTTTTGCTTGTTGATATTTTTAAGACCTTCTAGTGGAATATTCTCATAGGCTGAGGTTCTAGATATATCCTACTATAACCTTGATTTTCTATTAAACTCCTAGAAATTTCTAGAAAGAACTCCATGTAAATGTAGTAGGACTGTTGGTAAAGTCTTGCTAAGTTTAGCAAATTTAGCTTTTTAATTTGAAATTGTTTTTGCTGCTTCATTAAAATTGAGTGACAAAATACATAGTACTTATATTGACTTTTGAAGCATATGCAGTATCATTATAATATAATGTATTAAGCTCTGCTTTTATTCATCTTCAAATAGATGTATTTCCTACACCACATGTTAGATAAGTTCTCTTCACATATACTAGGCGTGCTTATATTGTGCTATGCCAGCAGAATAGGCTTCCTCCTAATAGGATAGAAAATTTCCACTTAAAAATCCATTTTTCTTTTGACCATTTCATAGTATGTTTCTCTCAAGAGTCATTTTAAATGGGAAAAGCCCTAAAGTTCTTAAATACCAACTGTTTGAAATCTGTTTTCTTTCCTAAAATAAATTGACAATCTGTTTTAGAGTGATGAAAATGAACAAGAGCAACAGTCAGATACAGAAGAGGGATCCAATAAAAAAGAAACTCAGGTAAATAGCATTGCTTTTTGTATTGAGCAGTATTAATATTTTTAAATATTACTTTTAAATGTGTTTAATTGTATTTACTCATGCGAAATAGTTATTATACACCTTACCTACCTGTGGGTATAAGTGATAAATGTGGGGCAGAAGGACTGAACAGGAATATATAATATTTCAGTGTGGAATTCTAGAATCTTTATTTTACTGGCAGTTTTATGATAATACAGTAACTGCTAAAACTTATCAAATTGTATACCCTAAATGAATGTAGTTGATTGTTATTTTATCGTAAGAATTAAAAAGAAAAAGAAAAAATGTTGAATAGCATCTTTAAAAAGAAAATATCTAAAAGAGACTCAGAAGTAATAGAAATTCAGAAGTAATAGGTTCAGATTTTATTTCTGTAGAGGCAGAGTTAGGAGTATGTTCTGGAGAAAATAGGCCTCTGACTTTCTTTACCTGTGTTTAGAAATTTAGAGTCTGCAAAAGACTTATTTTATATTCATAATCACAATCTTAAATATTATATCTTAAATATTATATCTTAAAAAATGCAAAAGACAAGACTGATCCTTGCAAAGGAAATTTATGCAGACTTTAGTAAAACATTTTAAATCTGAAATAGATTTTAAACAGTCCTAAAGGAACCTAGTAATTTAACAGTGCATTTAAAGATTAATAAATGGAAAATTACAAATACCTAAATTCAGAAAGCTAACCATTTCTGAATAGCTCCTTTACATAAAATTGTAGATTCCATGAAGTTTTAAGTAGAAAGAAAACAAAAGTAAAATTCACCCCAAAAAGCTACTTTGGTTCCCATTAAGAGTGTTTTACCATATTAATCACTGCATCATTTAGATATGAAGAGTTATAGGAATTTTAAATGTAGCATACCACTTTCATGAGGTAGTCATAGTTACTTAAGTTAATCATAATGTCCTACCCCCAGTTGCTAAACTGAGAAAGAATATCGTATAACTAGATTTCCAGAGTAAAATTTAAACAAAATACATGTGTACTGTTTTGCATGAAATAGGTATTCGTTTGTCTCTTATTGCCTCAAAAACAAAAAATGGCTAAAATGGTTGCTTTGAGATGTCATATAATGAACTGACATTTCTTAATAGAAATATGTCACTCCTGTTGAGGGAGTATAAGTAATGGATACGTTCTTAGTCTATTGTTTCTTCTTCTGATTAAAAAGTAATGAATAGTGATTTTTGTAGGAAGTCACACATGATGAATTTCCAAATATATATGATATTGTGCATGTAAAAAATACAATGATTCTGTATTCTACAATTTTTTTTAAAAATAGCCACAGTAAAATTAAAGCATACATAGTGCATAGATAAGTTAGTTTGACACATTCATGACCAGGCCGTAATTCATGTCTCACTGCCAGGCAGCTTGAATCACCAGTGGTACATGCATCAGGCAGCTTTTTATTAATTTTATTAGTAAAAAACCATAGAAGTGATTAGATCCATTTGTACCACCACTGGTACAAGCTACTCAGTGGGACAGGTGTGCGTATACCAGTGTTGGTTCAAGCCAGCAGGAACGTGTTAATGCTAAGAAACATTAGTAATATTATATTAAATTTACTTGATTTAATGAAAACATAAAATTTATTACGTCTGTTTTCTTCTTTCTAGACGGATTCCATTTCTAGGTATGTTTTACTTTTTTGTACTAATTTATGTTCTCTATTTTAGCTTTACTAAAAATATGTTGCTAGGTAATTATGGGTTTTGTACATTCTTAGAATTAGTTCGGTAATAAAAATCTGTAAAAATTTAGATGGCTTAATCACTGTTATTAGCTTTCTTGATTGCTTTACTTTTAGTTCACTGGTTATACTAGGTCTCTATGAAAGAAGAAAAATTTTTCCCAAATCTGTACAACAGTGGTACTTTTTCCAAAGTTTTCTAAGTTATTTCAGCATTGACTGTCTCATTAATATCAGGGACTGATGAAATCCGTACTTGGTCAGAAATTTATTTAAGTATTCAGCATCTTTTTCCTTATCTCTGCATTAGGTAAAAGAAAGTGATTTTCTCTTACTCATGATTGTTAACCAAAGCCTTGTAAGACCAAGAATGTATTTATATATAGCTCTGATGATTCTGACTTACAGTAGCAATAGCATTTTCTAGAAAAGGTAACCTAAATTCAGAACCAGATAGAAAAAATAATTCACGCAAATAAGAAACATTCTTCCTATTTAGGACCAGCTCACTGTCATTTTGGATATTCTGTATTTTATAAAATCTAAAATGGTACTAATTTTAAAACAACACTATACACTACAAAAAAGAAAAAGTTCTACCACTTAAATGATATGTCATCCTTTATAATCTATGTTCTGACATCAGAGATGTTAAAATGTGAGAAAAGATTATATAATTTAAAACTGTTGAAATAATTTATCATAACGTGAAACTACTTTTGACTTCTAGATATGAAAATTTTGAATCTTCAAATAATGGAAGTCAGTAATATTAAAAATAATCCCCCTTTTATTATGTATCATGAAAATTGATTAGATAACAAGTTAGGGATACTATTACTATTTTGGAGTATTAAGTAAATATATACTAGAATATATGTTAATGTAATTTGTGGAAGCCTATAATAAAGCTTTTGATTTAAACTCATCTTTTGAAGGTATGAAACCAGTTCCACATCAACTAGTGATCGTTATGATTCCCTGCTGGGTCGCTCTGGATCATACAGTTACTTAGAAGAAAGAAAACCATATAGTAGCAGGCTAGAAAAGGACGACTCAACTGATTTTAAAAAGGTACTTGGGTTATTTAGTTATATTTAGTTAAAATTAAGTTATCATTTGTGTTGAGATATTTATATTTTGATGACCTCATAATGAAATCAATATCTTGAAATAACTTACATAGTTTTTGACAAGTGATGACGGGCAGAATGTGAATAGCTGTTTGTTTTTTCAAAGGGAAAAGTATTCAGGACTTTCCAGATTTAAGTGTTTCAGACCATTACTGTGATTAAATTGAAAGGGGGCATGCAGAGGTGTGGGGTATGTGTAGCATTACACACTCCTTCTTTTTCTTTGTTAATAGGCAGACAGAGAATATGGATTTTTAAAGGTAACGGTAGTTTTTCTAGATAACTAAAAAACTTCTGATAGCCCAGGCTATTAAGGATTAAGGATGAAAGTACTATGAGAAATCCTAGAAACTCTGGAACCTAGAATTTTTATTAATCTTTACATTACGAGCTTAGGATAAAGTGGTTTGTTGAAAAGGCTTACAGTGTTTATGTGTTTCCCTGGCTACCTGGCACCTATTTGAATTATAATGCTTTCTGATTAGCCAGATCAGTAACTAAGAAGAAGGCACTTATTTTACAGTAACAGTCAGGTATATACTGAGAAAAGTTTAGGATACTGAAATGTGCTACCTAATGATACTGTACTCATGAGCAAGTGAAGATGGAGGTATTGTCCTACTCTTATGATCATCTTCCATGTAGTGGGAAAAACAAACATCAAACTAATGAATTATAAGTTTAAAATTGAGACAGTTACCCAGAAGTAAAGATAATAATTTTAGGGCCAGGGATTTAGCTCAGTGGTTCTGCCACCTGCCTTGCAAGCGCAAGGACCCAAGTTCGATCCCTAGTACCAAAAAAAAAAAAAGATAATAATTTTATAAAAGTGTATAACAAAAAAAAAGCAATAGGTCCTGTGAATATATTTTCTAAGGAAGTAAGGCTTTAGCCAAAAATAAAAGAATGATTAGTTTAAGCTGCTAAAAGTGGAAGAGAAAGGTGTTCTAGATAAACTGTAAGCACATGGACCTGGTGGCAAAAGGGTATATGATGCATTGAAATAGCTAAAGTTTCAGTATACAGGCTGGAACTATACCATGTAGTTCCTCTAGACCATTTTAAAGATGGCCGTATGCTAAAAACTTCAGGAAGCTATTCAGAGGTCTTGGGGCAGGGGGGCGACCCAAGAACAGTTGGCATATGAAAAGTATGAGATTTCCCTTTTGAAAAGTTGTGCTGCTTTGTGTAAAACAGAAGAAGGACAGGAAAAAACATCCTGTTAGAACAGTCCAGGTAAGAGATGATTATAGTGAAAATTACCATGAAAATAGTGGAGAGGGGCGGGGGAACAGTAAAGTCAAGTATTGTGTAGATATGTGGTCCCACTTTATCAGATAAGTTAATCTTTGTTACAAGAACGGGCAAACTCAGATTATTTTTCAGTAAAGTTTCACATTTTAAATGCTGGAATAATTTATGAATTTATGCTAGACTACAGTACTTGCATATAACCATCAATCTCCACCTTGCAACTATAAAATATTAAAAAGCATTTTTAGTATATCCTTGATAGTACATAAGTTACATTAATCTTTCTGTTTTAATATTGTGAACTAACCATTGAGAATACCTCCTTAAAATATTAGGAGAGCAGAAAAGTAATTTGTTCTTCTCCCCTAATTTTCATAGCTTTATGAACAAATTTTAGCTGAAAATGAAAAGCTGAAGGCACAGCTACATGATACAAATATGGAACTAACAGACCTTAAATTGCAGTTGGAAAAGGCCACCCAGGTTTGTATCATTTTTTTCTTTGTTATTCTCAAGATAATTGAGAATTAGGTTGTGATTTATTCTATTTTTAAATTACATTAAAATTTTCTCTAATGCTAGTATTAAAAAGAAGTTTGATTATTAATAGTAACTTGTTTATTAGTAAAAAGAAATTACAGTAGTAGCATTTACTTATCACTTTTTATGGGGTAAGTTAAAAATGTAAAAGTATAGTCAAAAGTCAAGATGTTTTTAATCTTTCTAATACCAATATTGTGGTACATAAAAGATTTAAATGTTTATTTTCATCATACTAAATGTAGCAAGATATTAAAAGTATCTATACGGAATTATCTGACAGCCATAAGATGATTTTCCCTCCCTCTTTCCCTTCCTTCCTTCCATACTTCCTTCTTTCCTTCTCATTCTTTTTCTTTCACATGCTACACAGTTACTCTTTACCACTGACCTATACCCTCAGCCCCAAAATTTCTTTATGGTAATTTTTGTATATTGTGAAAACTTTGTTTGTTCAAGTGATTTGAAGAGGATAATTTAACTCCTTTTATAATTTCCTTCTGTGCAGTAGCCTAGAGAAGATAGTTTCACATAACAAATTGAGACAGCCAAGTGAAACTTAAAACCTTGCACAAATGATTTAGGAATTGTTTCCCAAGTTCTTTTCCCATGAAACACTTAATTTGGGAGATAGTAATAGGCACATCTCCTCCCTAGCCTCCTTTTAAAAACAAGATAAATCAAAACTTTATGGTCAGAGGATCTCAGGAAATGCTATATTTGTACATCTTCAGTATTATACACTTACTATTTATATGTTAAAATTTCCTTTACGTTATTCTAATATATTTTTATTAGTGCATATTAATTTTACAAAATACTGAATTTCATTGTGGTGTTTTCACACATGCATATAACATATATTGATCATACCTATCCCCCGTTACCTTGCCTTACACTGCTTCCCCAGTCCCCTTCCTCTTCAGTTTTCATATCATCTGTATATTAGTCAGCTTTTCTGTCACTAGGACACATTACCCAACACCCACAACTTAAACGAAGAGAGGCTCACTATTCAAGGGAATTCAGACCATGGTCAGCTATCTCCAGGGCAGAAACATCATGGTGAAAAGGTGTGGCCAAGCAAAGCTGCTTATTGCATGGTAGTTAGCAAGAGGACAATGCCAGAAAGGAAGGGATCAGGGAACAGGCTTAGACCCCCTCCCCCTCAAGGTCATACCTCCATAATCCACCCAGACATACCCAGAAATGTGTTTCACCAATCCCCCAGGCAGATTCCACAGCCAGTCAAGTTGACACACCACCCTGACACATCATCCTTTTTTGTTTTCTTTCTAGATTCCACAAATAGAGAAAACATACAAAACTTGTTTTGCTGAGTCTGACTCATTTCATGATGATATCCAGTTCCATCTATTTTCCTGTAGATAACATAATTTTGTTCTTCTTTATGGCTGAATGATACTGCCTTATGTATATTTTCTTTATGCATTCATCCATTGACAAGCACTTAAGTTGTTTTCATATCCTGACTCTTGTGAATTGTGCTATAATACACATGGATATTTACATATTTCTGTAGTATGATGGTTAAAATTCCTTCATTTATATGCCGAGGAACAATATCACTGGATCATGTTTTAGTTCTATTTTGATTGTTTTGAAAAATCATCATACTGCTTTCACCAGCATTTATTGCTTATTTTGTATTTTTTATTATAGCTATTCTAATGGGATGAGATAGAATCTTAGTGTAGTTTCATTTGCATTTCTCTGATGGCTGAAAGTGTTGAACATGTTTTCATGTATTTATTGCTCTTTTGTAGTTCTTTTGGGTATTGTCTTTTATTTTTTATTGGATTATTTGGTTTTTTGGAATTAAGTTTCTTGGGTTCTTTATATATTCTTTATATTAATTTTCAGAAAAGTGGCTGGCAAAGATTTTCTCCCATTCTATGGGCTGTCCATGTAATTGTTTCCTTTGCAGAAGCTGTTTAATTTAATGCAATCCCATTTATCATTTCTTGCTGTTATTTTTTGTATTATTAAGTGTCCTATCCAGGAAGTCACTATCTGGGCCTGTATCCTGCAGTGTTTTCTTCCAACGGTTTCAAAATTTCAGATCATATATTTGGATCTTTGATCCATATTGTGCAAATTTTTGTGCAGAATAAGAGATAGGGATCTAGTTTTAGTCTTTTACATAAGGATAACCAGTTTTCCCATCGCCATTTACTATAAAGTCTGTCTGTCTCTTTCTCCAATATATTTTTGCCCCCTTTGTGAAGAATCATATGGCTATAGCTGTGTGGGTTTATCTCTGTATCCCCTATTGTATTTTATTCATCTACAGGTCCATTTTTATACCACTGTAGCATTTTTTTTTTGTCACCATGGCACTATAGTATATTTAGAAATTACATGTTGTGATAACATTGCTCTTTTTGAGGAGTCCTTGTTTTTTGTACCAGGAATCAAACTCAGAACCTTGCGCTTGGGAGGCAGCTGGCAGCACCACTGAGCTAAATTCCTGGGCCGAGTCCTATAATTTTTAAGAAAACAAACTTGCCTAATTTTAATATGATACTGTCTAGTATAAGTGACAATGATCTAAAATAGTATATTCACCAGTTATGGTGCCACATGCCTATAATCCCAGCACTAGGGAAGCCGAGGCAGGAGGATGGCTGCGAGTTCAAGACCAGCCTGTGCTACATAGTGAGTTCTAGGCCATCCTGGAATACATAGCGAGATCCTCTCTCCCCCCAAAAATGGCATATTCAATTCTATGAATAGGACTACATTTATATTCACTTTCTCTCAATTTGTAAAATTTATTAACTACATTGAATTTATACTTGTTACCAGGTTCTTTTTTCGTTTAAAAACCTCTGTTGTGTTATAAAGCAGTTGTCTATGCAAAATGGATGATGTGCTAAAATTCCAGGAGTCAGGCTAACATTATGAGAGTGAAAAAGCTCTAGAGATTCTTTCAGGCGATGGAGATTTACTGTGATGATACATAGAAAAGTAAAAAGAACATTTCTCATAGTGAGATGTCTTGATTTGGAGTGTCATACAAGTTAAAGTTACTGACTTAGACTTCATGGTAAACTAGAAAGTTATCATCCTTCAAGTTGCAAAAGAACCCTAGTGAGCGTCCATACATGAAAATATTCTAATAAATTTTCTGAACATAGCATTAGCTCTTGAGATTTGGTCATGATGTTTTCTGGGTGACTGGCCCCTGCTACTGTTCCCTATTATAGTGACACAACTAATTTGTCTCCCCTACTTAGTTCCTTTCCTGTGTTTCTCTATCTACATATTTTTTCATTTAATTCTTCTTGTATGTGTTTTATTCAAACTTTTCAAGAGAGAGGAACTGATAGAATTATTATTAGTTCCCATCCAGTATAAAGCAGCCTGTTGGTGCTCATGGTTCTACTTGATGAACATGGCCCTAGATCACTGAATAACCTATAGCATACTACTTATGGGGAGGTGGCAGTGTAACTCTGTAGAAGAGCATATGTTTAACATGTGGAAAACTCTGGGCTCAGAGCCCAGCACCAAAAATTAAGAAAGAAAAAAAGCTAGTTGCCTGTGGGTCAGGTACAAATTTCAAATCCTTCTTTATCTGGAGAAAGAAGTCACTGGTTTACAAAGAAAAACAGCTTCCAAATTGGCAATTGGCAGGCGTTCTGAGTATCAGGCCCAATTTACTGAGTTAATAATGAGAAGGATAATTCATAAAAACAAAGTGATAAACATTATTTTGTTTAACTTTAGAGCATCTGTCTTGAGTAAAGTCTACTCTGAATTCTTCCACTTAATTTTTTAATCACTTTTTATAACTATTCATGAATATACATATTGGTGGCAGTTTCGATAGTTGTGTGAAATTTTTCCCAAGGAAAACTATCATCCTGTGAAGAATCTTTAGCATGTTTGAGGCCCTAGATTCAATCTTCAGGACTATAAGAAATAATAATCTTGAAATTTAGGTCTCTTTGAGAGTATTTAGCTAAGAAACACTGAATTCTTGAATCCTTCTTTATTCCAGCACCCTCCATTCTACACAAGGAGGGAAACTCCCAGTGTGCCGAATACCACTTTGCCAAATGACAAGTTCACTAGATTTACAAGTCATGATTTTAGGAGCTTTAACTAGAATGTGTAATTAAAAGTATTAACTAAATTGATGATTTTTTTAATCCATTAAATTGGCAAGCAAATCATAAAATTGATAAAATGTTTCCATTAGGGAAAGGCTCCAATAAAGTGCTAATTTTCCCTCTAAAATGTGTTAATTTTTATGTGATCGCATTGCTCCAGCTATTTCTGAATTTTTTCAGGTGATTTGAGTGTCATTTAAAATTACTTTTAGCCTTTTAAGTGTTTTTATGATTCATTTGTAGATCTTCAAGTGACCTGTCAGTCTTTAACTTGCATATCTAGCAATTAAAATGATTTTAGGGCCAGGGATTTAGCTCAGTGGTTCCACCGCCTGCCTTGCAAGCGCAAGGTCCCAAGTTCAGTCCCTGGTACCAAGAAAAAGAAAAAGTTTAAACCATCAAAAAGAAATCAAAATTACCTAAAACAGTTCTGTTCATATCTGAAACTCTGAATTGGATTTCTAACAAGAAGCAATTGAAATACATCAACTGTTTATCAGAAAAAGTAAATCCAAAATAATAAAGCTACTTAAAATGACAATAAATAAAGATAACCTGGTCATGATTAATTTTAAAAAATTTATATACTATACCTATAAAAAACAAATTCTGAGAGAAGGATCAAAAAATAACTGGTGCTAAAGGTGTTAAAACATGAATGTGAAACATAAAAGAAAAAGTTGTAAGTTTCTCCATTAAGCCTGGAATGTGGGTCCATTGGAGCGTGCTTACTCAGGGTGCACGAGAGGGCTTGAGTTCCATCCCAGGTACTACCAAAAAAAAGCCATTGAATTACATTAAAAGATGAAATTGTGCTTTAATTGCTGATGAAATGTTTTATTTTTGTGGTTAGTAGTCATAAAAGATCATTCTTATTAAAGTTGTCAGTAAATTTTTGTAAATAAAATTGGTTAGCACATTGATTTTTGAGGAATTCATTTTCAGCAGATTGATCAAGAACCTCAGCAAAAACATTTATATAAAGGTAAATAAGATCTAAAATGCTTTAACTAGGCTCATGCTCAATAACCAGATAAAGAGCTGTCTAGGATATGGTGTAACATGACTTAAAACTCAAGGGCCCTTTCACCTTCCCTACAGCCAAACTTAGGTCTCAGTATTTTACCAGCTTTTGAGCTGGTTGCATAGTGTATCAAATAACAAGCCTGTGCTCACCAGGAGAAGAAAGCTGTGTAGCAAGGATTTTTATAAGTGAAAATATGTATGAACCCTGTTACCAATTCTAGAGCATGGATGATTGGAAAAGAAATATGTAGGTCAATTGAGCAAGACTATTACACTTGTGAAAGAGGACAAAAAAGTGCAGTTTAATGGTCTAGCTCTGCATACAAAGTCACTCAGTGTGGTAATAAACATTTCATTCAGGGTCCTGGAATCTGACCATTCAGATGAGCCACTCCTGATGGTATAAGAAGGGAACTTGAACATCTGAGTGGAACCAGGATCTTTTTGTTCTTATTCCACAGCACTCAGCCATCTTCACCCCCAACTAAACTATGAAAACTCCTGTGGAAAGGTGTTATAAACCATAAAATGAAAGCTTTGGAGTTCACTCCATTTCTGAATATTGCTTTTATTCTTATTTCAGTACACATTGTGTTTTCTCTTTTTTTTCTCACATCTGTATATTATGCCACCAAAATGTGATTTCCTTT
The DNA here is from genome assembly GCF_053883595.1 of Heterocephalus glaber. Classification (NCBI taxonomy): domain Eukaryota; kingdom Metazoa; phylum Chordata; class Mammalia; order Rodentia; family Bathyergidae; genus Heterocephalus; species Heterocephalus glaber. The sequence goes on along the minus strand of NW_028258356.1, from coordinate 10,779,535 downwards.
AGCACCTGTAAAAGAAAAGTTACCCTGCCCATTTTTATCACACTTAATCCCTTTTTATCATTTCGTACTTTTTTGCAGAGACAAGAAAGGTATACTGATAGGTCACTATTGGAAAAGGAAAAAAGGGTAAGTGTCCATCTTATTGACTAAGTAGTTATTTTCCCTCTATATAAGCAGTGGTTAGCTTTTTGTGTTTTTATAGGTAATAGTTTTCATTAATTTAAATTAATATTCATTAAGGAATTTTTTTTTTACAGCTTAGCTTTTTAAAGTTCTCTGGGGTTTCTGAAGGATGAAATGAACTTAAATAAAATTTAATGAACTACTTCGTGTGTGTGTGTGTGTGTGTGTGTGTGTGTGCGTGTGTGCGTGTGTGTGGTACTGGGGTTTGAACCCAGGATCTCCACACTGAGCTATATCCCTGCCCACACACACCATCTTGTTTTTTGTCATCCTCCTGCCTCACCCTCTCAGAGTTCTGGGATTACAGGTGTGTGCCTCCAGCCCAGCTCACATTCTTCTTATTTATTAAAGCTTTTTTCTTATTACTGAAATGTAAATATAATATTGTGATAGTGAAGCTGATACTTTCAAAATGCTGTTCATCTCTTTGATTTTTTATAGATATATTTATTAAAACATTGTAATCACATGTATATTATTTTCAAAATTAAAATATCTTTTGAAATAAAATGTTCAAATCTAGAGACTTCAGATTCTTTTTAAACAATATTTGAAATTTGAGTTGAGCTTTAGTAGGATATTTTAAACAAAAATTGAGATTACAAAATATCTTTATGCCATTTTATGCCTTTTTATAATTTTTTATTGACTGTCTTGTATTTTCTTGTATTTCTCTCCACTTGTTATTGCTTAGAAGTTTGGACATGGAATAAATCCACAAGTTTAGTTGGGAATGACCAGTTGAGAATGTATAAATGATCTAAAAGTTAAAATGCTTCAAGAATATTTGTAATGCAGCTGAACAGTGGCTAGACTTGTGGGCTTTTGACCGAGAAGAAATTCATCTTGGTAGCTATTTCTGGGTCAAAGAATGAATAGCCAGAAGCAATTGTCATGAAAACATTTTTCTTTCAATTGGTTGTTTAAATAACCAATTTACCTTTTTACCAAAAAAGATTTTAAAAAATGTAAAATATAAAATTAAAATATAGTCTGTTAATGCCCGTTACTTAGTAAATTATGACTTGCAATAGCTGCCATTTATGATTGTAGCAGCTTTTAAAAATCATTGTTTAGTCATTTTTTTTAAAATTGATATAACTAATAATGGCTTAAAATATAGTTGCTTATTAAATTTAATGTTGACTTTTATAATTTTTATATTGATATTTGTTATATTTTATAATATATAGCTGTTACTGAATTTTATCTCCAAGATAGGCAGAAATAATAAAATCGTTATTGTATTACCCATTCTAATGGTCAACATGAAAGATAACAAACTATATTTAATCAAAATATTATTTATATTTTAGACAATCACATTTTTAAGAATATTTTTCTCATGAAAGTATTATGTTCACTACAAAAATATCAGCCAGCAAAAGAAGAAAATATAAAATCACTCAATCTTTTCACACAGAGATAACTAATGTTTTATTACTTATCCTCATAATCACACACGTGAATTTTATTGACACACGTTCTCAACTAGCCTTCTTTTTCTGCTTTTGAATGCAGATAAACAAGTAGCTATATTCACTCTCAGTTTTATAGACATTGATCATAGTATTAATAACATTTAATCAGCACTGTGTATATATCAGGCAGGCACTGGGCTAAGCAATTTACATATATTTTTTCTTAATAATTTTTATATTAGTAACTTTTGTTTGTTCAACACAAGAAATTACCTGCAGTTTCTAGTTACCAACAGGATGAGGCAGTTGGGTATAGTGTTCTTGTCTTGCTGTATACCAAGTTAAAATCTTGAAGACTCCTAAAAAACTTGAGGGCTCATATAGCTAAATTACCTCTCAATCTGAAGAAATATTCTATTTCTGATATTTCAAAAAATTATGAGAATCAAATATAGCACCGTATATGTTTATATTTTGGGAAGTGCAGTGGTTTGCATAAATTTGCCATGACTAAAGTATTAGCTAAGCAAAGGGTCTATATATAGAAAACAACATTTTCATCTATTAACGTGTTTATGTTTAAGCATGTAAATATTAGAATAATGTAAGACTTTGAATGGGATTCCATTTTTTAAAACTCACATACCCTAAAAACATTGACATTTATTGTAAATGTGGTTCATTACTAAATATCAACATTAATTATTAATCTGGGAAAGAATGTCTTGGAAATAGTGTCAGTGTGATTAAACTAAATGTAAATGGTTTGTATCTGAAAGGTGACCGGCAAGAGTCAGTATCTTCTGGGCGGTATGACCTAACCAGTTTTACAGCTCATCATTTACTGCTGCTTGCTTTTTGCATAACACAATGCTTATCTTATAAGGGAGAATAAAACAGTACACTGCAATAATACATTGTTATGTTGGCTTTGCCTGTCACTCTTTTGAGTTTAAAATAAATGCGGCAGTTGCTTCTCCATTAGATTCACTGCATTAATGCTACACACAATATCAACCTATATATAAAACTATAAAGTCAGTTGGATGAATAGTGGATAGTAAACATTGTGGGTTGAGGAGATTGTCTTAGATTCTTTTGAGATTGTAAAGTACACGTATTTTAGGCACGTTTGCTTCTTGCTATTTCGCTTCTATCACTTTAGTATATTTGCATCTTTGTGTGAATTTTTTTTTCTGTTCTATTCAATTTTCAGTCTTGAGTATTGGTTTCCTCTGTCACTGTTTTACATATACTAAAATATGGTAATAATTTAAATATGTAGCATGTTACCAGAAAAAATCAAAGCTTTAAAGAAAGAGCTTGCAAAAAGTAATAAAGATCTTCATGTTTATTTCTCTCAAATTTTGGGGAGCTCTTTACATATCACTGGCATCACGTCTTTTTCTACACTGCTCCTGATTTTATCTTTAATTCTAAAGTAGCACTATTTCATAATATAGAAGAAAACTTAATGTATTAATTATATAATTAATATCAGTACCTTAAATTGATCTAGGAACGAAGAGCTCTAGAAAGAAGAATATCTGAAATGGAAGAAGAGCTCAAAGTAAGTAAACTAATGCTATGTTTGAGAGATATTGCTGTTTATGAATTTATATTTAATACTATTGTAGATATTAAAAATTGTTCTCAAAGCCATTACCTAGTTTGTCAATTATTTAAATCTTATGCTTCTCTTTCTTAATAAGTCTCAGTTTTAGTGAGCTAGAAGAGAATTAAACCCCAAATTATTTGGATAATCAGTTTATATAGCACTTTTTATATTCAGGTATAAAAATATTAGGTCATAATAACTGTAAGATGTGAGATTTATTAGTTCTTTACATTTTTATATACTGTACTTCTTGGAGAGTAAATGGTAGAGGGTTTAATAAAAGATAAAATGTTCTTTAAAAATAAGACATTAGAGGGCTGGGAATTTAGCTCAGTGGTGCCGCCACCTACCTCAAAAGTGCAAGGTCCCCAGTTTGATCCCCGGAACCAAAAAACAAAAAGACATTAGAAGAAGGGACAGGCAGAGGTGTATTGTATCAAACTCCGCACTGGGCCGGGGATTTAGCTCAGTGGTTCCGTTGCCTGCCTTGCAAGTGCAAGGACCCGAGTTCGATCCCCAGTACCAAAAAAACAAAACAAAACAAAACTCTGCATTACCTGGAGGTGTAATTATTTGTTTTGAAGGTTGAACACTACAGGGGAAAAATAACCAGAGGTAATTGATGACTTATTGCAGCATCTTACCTAAAATATTTATCACATTATGAATCAACTACTACATTGGAAATTGTACCACAGAATTAGAATTTCAAAAGTTATTTTTATTGAAATTAGTTTGTGATTACAACATTGTCATTGAATGGCTTTGGAGACAAATTTTGATTATGTATTGTTTAGTTTCAAATGGAATTAGGACTACATTGTTTACCTTATTCTCTTGGAATATTCTAATACTCTTAATTTTTTATTTTTGTATTCATTACCTGTGATCCTTTATATTTTTATTGTACTGTTGTCTTATTTTTTTATTCTTATTTCTTTATGTTCTGATTCCTGCAGAATCTGCACCAAATAAAGCAAATTCAAACTCTGAGAGAGTTAAATGAACGACTCCTGACTGAGAATAGGGCCTTGGCAAGAGTGGTAGCCAAACGCTCAGGGTTCTGTAGGCAACTGCAGTCTGTGAGCCTATAATTTATAGTTTCATCATTTCTTCTTGGTAGAGCCAGGCAGGTGTTCTTGTGTTAGTAAGCGTGTTTTTGTTAAGAGCTTACTTTTACCAATTAATGCCATTGTGTCTGGAGCTTATCATATAACTGTTTAATTATGCATGGCTTCTCAGAATGTTAGAAAATGTCACTAATTATATATTGCAGCTGATAAGCTACAGTAAAATTAGGAGTGATTGAAGAATTTAAAGATGTCTCAGCTTTGTAAAGCTTGAGCACATTTTTTGCATCTAAAAATACTCTGGGGCTTAACATAAGGCTAATATTTGGAGTCATTTACTGGAAAGTTGTACATAATGCAACATTTATTTTATATATATATATATATAATACATTTTGAAACACTGAAGATTGTGCCTACATTATCTGTTTGGGGAAATAATGTCATTTTCAGTGAAAACCAGCTTAGTTTATATTCATTTAGCTTTCTGTTACACATATCTTAATATGTAAATTTCAGATTACTGTATTTTTATATTTAAGCATGCTGAACACAAATAAGAATTAACTGGCTCCATACAATTAATTAGTTCCATTTCCTAATCATCTTGGTAAAGTACATACAGTTCGAATCGGTAGAAAATTTGTGACATTTCTATTCCTCCTTTAGTTTGTCGTAAAACACCAGAAAATTGAATTGCTTTGTTTCAGTATAGAGGAGGTGTGTTTTTCTGTGTGCTTCAGATGCTTGTTATTTTTTATACAGGAATGTTTTCATAGATGCACATTTACTACTTTAACTTAAAAATTATTTTATACTACCCCAATAACAGTAATAATTGCCAGTAATGAGCACCTATCTTAGATCATTGTACTAAGCATTTAGGCCCTATAGGTGAATCCTTCAAGGAATTTTAATAATTTAGAACAAGTCTAACTCCCTCAAAACTTTCCTAGATAAGCTGGTTTTCTTGTGGAACATTATTGTCACATTACATTAGTTACATTACATTAGTGGAACATTAGTGTTGGCATAAAGCAAGAGACTTGGGTTTAGGTGTGCATAGGAACTGTTACAGAAACTCTTCCCAAAAAAGCCTATCCTAACAAATACAGGCTTCATTTTCTTGGCTGCTCTAATATGGTGTGCTTGTGAGTTATAAAATCAAATGATTTAATCAATTACAGCAGATAACTTTGAGAGAATAAAACTTCATTTCATCATTTCTTAAACTAATTAGCTTCACAAATCAGGTGTTTTTTCCATCTTCATGATACATGTTTTAGACATTAGAAATACATATAGCTGACAGCTTGATCATTTGTTTTGTAGTGGAAATGTAACATTTGTTAAGAATAATGTTGTATCTTTTTATTGAGGTAAAACATTTTTCTGTTTTTGTTCTCACAGATGTTACCAGACCTAAAAGCAGACAACCAGAGGCTAAAGGATGAAAATGGGGCCTTGATCAGAGTTATAAGCAAACTTTCCAAATAGAAAAAGGAAAAAAAAAAAGCAGCAAAATTGCACATATTAGTACCCCCGTGGACCATAATTGGCAGTCACTGGAAGCTTGGGAAGAATCCTTGGAGGCTGTCATTTTCGGATATCCTGCCAAATGCCCTCTTATTAGGATTTTTGTTTTGTTTAGTTTTCTGGGTTTGTTTTTTTTTTTTAATCAAGACCATTGTTTCATGTTAATGCAGCTGCTGAGAAGATTTTTTTTTTTAATGACTGAGAAAACTTGTTTACAGCTCCAGCATATAAGGAAAGTGTTCAAGGCCAGATATGCCTCAGATACTTAACCAGTAAGCCTTAGTTGTACATAAATACCTTTGTGTCAACAGAAACTTTCAGCTCTCACGGAAGACAGTTATTCAACATTTTTTGATGTGCCACAGTTTCCAGTTTTTCAATATTTAATTTTTTTTCTTTACATCTGAGTTTGGGTTTGTATCTTTCCTTCTAACTCTTCATGTGGCAGAGTCCTCTATGTTTTTACAGCTTTCTCATTTACAGAAAAAACAAACTTGCTCTTATGAGATTATTGTCATGTATTAGGCTAATGTATTGTTGCCCACCTGGAACTGAATTGCTTGGTGGAATATTTGCTTTCACTGTTTGTGCAATATGCATTTATTTCTTATATGAATGCTTTAAAGTCAATTGAGATTAGATCTTTTAAGTCCTATTCTGTCTTCATTGGTCACTTTTTGTTTTTTATTGTAGTATAACATGTTAGATTCTGTAATCTTCACATTCATTTTAGTAGGTACTAAGTGATGCTGTATATATAAATAAGTGTATTGTGTTGATTTTTAGACCATCACATGGCATGCTTCACTATTTTCTTATTTCAAATGTCTGTTAATGCAAAGTAGGCTACTCCATGATAGTGTTAAAAACAAAATTTGCTAAAACTATGTGATATGAAGACTTTAAAAGTTACACATTTTGAGGAGCCCTATCTTTACAAAAATTTTCTACTGTAAAGTGCTTTTACTTTTTTTAATTTGATAGTATTCAACCATAATTAAAATTGTATAAGATAATTGCTTCACATTTCACATACTTATATTTATCTGAATGCTGTCTAAAACTGTTGTGCTAGCCAAAGTGACACTATGAAATTATTTGCAGACTTAACCTTGAGTTAGTGTTAAATGCACTGTTATTGCCATGTGAAGAGGCATTGACTTTGATACCACCATCATGTTCAGACCATTTTATACATTTCAGTGGCCTTTTTTAAGGGGAAAAAAGTAAAACCAAGTACATAGTGAAGAAGGCTTTTATTTGGACAAATAGCTTTTGTATTTTCATTAAACCATGCAAAAAATAATACTTCTGGCACATAACTGTCTCCTTAACCACTGAACAGTTCAGCCATTTGAATAAATTGTACATTGTAAAGCTTATAGTAGCTGATTGTATTACTGAGTGTATTGTATACTATATTAAATGTGAATTTGTACCCCTTCATTTTAAAAGGTCATTGTGTTCTACTGCCTATTTTAGATTACTTTGGGATTGGGAAAAGGGTGTTTTGGTAAGCAGGATTTTAAGTCCTCTCTCTTGATTGGTTTTATGAAGATATAAGGTTATGCTCTTACTACCAAGCTCAGGATTCTTGATTTTAAAGGTACAAGGATAGTTGTGGGATTATATTTTTGATTATATTTGAACTGTATGAATGGTGGGTCTAAATATAGAGAATTTCTATGGTCTAATGTGGAGGTAAAATGTACAAATAATTGACCAGCTTGAGTGACTGCAACATATCCTGGTTGCACAACAGTTAGGCATGCTATGGTTTATATTTGTGAAGTTTGGGTGCCTGTGAAGAATGATTAAATACTTGTTTCTAATATTTTAGTGTTTTGTATTTAGGTTATTTATTCTTTGTATCTAAAACTGAACAGCTACTGTGCTATATTGATTTTATTGGTAGTATTGAGCAGACCTTGTTTCTGCATGAAACTAGTTGCAAAACCCACTATTTTGGACATAAAAATGTATTTTGACATATACAAATAAAATGAATAAAACTATTTTAAATGTGTGAACTTTTAATGAAGACATTTTAAATTTTGTTCTGAGATATTTAAATTCTGCATGGGTATTTTTTCACTAATTGCGTTTCTTGGATACCAATTTAATAATTTTTGAAATTGTAATATTGTAATTTGCACATTGTACATGCACATCTGTAAATGCAATCTTAACTGCCATATTTATGCAATCTGTGTACCAATTTGGACAACTGTTTATATATTTTACATAAAGCTGTCTGTATGCAGAATCTGAGAACTAGTTTTTTATGATAAGTGGGTAAAAAAATAATTTGTGAGTTTCAAGATAGTTGGTTTACAGCACAAAGTCTCATTCCCATAAACATTTTGTGGTTTTTAAAAATTAAACTTACACTTTTTTCTTAGCTAAAACATAGGTTTATGCATACATAAATAAAATATCTTTGAAATTAAAAAATTTAATATTAGGCCATTTTCCAATTTAGATTTGTCCAGGGTTCAGTCTGCTAACATCTCTGTTAAGAAGCACTTTTGGTTTTTGATTTTGATGCAAGATTTGTATTAAGCCTATATTTAGCTAAATTTTTTAATTCTGACCTTTCTACTTCCAAAACTTTGCCTATTCATTCTCACAGAATTATTGGTATTGCTGTTATTTGTCCTCTATTAAAAAGAAAGCATTCATAAGCAAATACCAGAAAACCAAATGAAAAGCAACTATAGAACTATCTAGGAGAGCATTCTTATGTAAGAGTAAAATAGTTATTTTCTAATCCTTTTGGCTACTTTATTCGTTTGCCTAAAAGTTTTTTACCTCTTGGTCTTTCCTGGCTTATCTGAGACTGTCATGACGCCCACTGCTAGCATTCAATGACTTTGTCACAAGAAAATAACCAGAGGCCAAATTCTTCTCTCAAAACTAGGACCATATTTTTCCAAGGACATAATAGCTTGGTAGATTTTCTTTTGTTTTATCATTGTAAACAGAAGATACAACAAACTCCATTAATGATTATTAATTATCCATTAACCCTACCGTGCTAATGAAAACCCGTATTGTAAAGATGAAAGCTGACCAGTGTGCAGTCTTTTCTGTCATGTTCTGCGTTTTGTACTATGTGTGTGATCTGTCTTCAGTATGCAAATTCAAAAGGTAATATATATCGAAGTTCCGATGTCCAAAAATACTGGGTTTTTAATGAAGTGTAAATTACTTATTCTTTTATTATATGTCTGTCAACATTATCTATTTCTTGGCTTTCATTTTGGAAAGCATCTCAGGATAATTACCATATAAATAACATAGTGCTCTTTCTCTTTGGTAAGTGACATAAAGAGTATTGCATTGCTGTTCCATACTTACAAAATCACTAGATTAAAAAGTAATAAATTAAAAATAAAATATAGGAGCCAGAAGTATAAGATGCTGTTTCTGTAATAAGGTAACAAATAATGAATTCTATCTTACTACTGTAACTGCGTTTTTATTAAAAACTTTCTAAAGTTTGTTAGAAATAAGCTGTTTTGAGCCAGGTTATCTCAAAATGTAGCTGCTTAAATTCCAGTAAATGTCTGGGGCACAGAAATAACTAGATTTTCATTTTTAAAAAACTCCAAGAAGAAGAGGAAAACTTGGAAGAAATGAGCAATATTAATAGGTCTTGGTAAGGGCATGTACTCAATGCTTAATCTTATTTGATCCTTAAACAGGCTAGGTAAATAGGGCATATCTCTAATTTACAGATAAGAAAATTGAGATTTCCAGGTTACAAATCTCCCCCCCAAGCCTGCTGCAGTGCAGAGCTCTTAGAACTCTAAATCCAAAGCTTTTTCTTTGTATGAATTAATTTTACAGTTTATCTGCTTGAAATTGTGTAAGTTACTTATGAGTATTTTACATATTTAGACTGAAAATATTTGATTGTCTTTGAGGATGACATTTGCTTTTTCCAGCCTTTATGTTTTCTAATCCCATATCCTATCCCCCATGCTCCATAATTATTTGATGAATGCTGTACTGCACAAACAGCTAGTTGATTCTCTGGTGTAAATTCTCACTGTGGCCAATAGTCCATCATAAGTTTGTAAAAGATTTCACATACCTGCATGAAAAACAAATCACTTTTGCATTCTTCAAACTAGATTTTTTTTTTTAAATGTGACTAGCACTTAATTTCAAGAACTCTTATTTCCTTGTAAGATAGGTTATATGCTATGATATTAGCAGATTTTTCTTCCTGGAGAAAGTATGTGTGGAATACTAAATACATAAAACATTAAAATTGCTTTTCTGCAAACTTATAGATATGAGATCTCTACCCCCAAAGTACTTAAAACAGGCCTAAGACATTATGACAGCACCATATCTCCTTCACTTGTTCCCTCACAATTTCTTAGTTTGTGATCAGAGAATTCTTTTTTTTTTTTGGTACCGGGGATCGAACTCTGGTTCTTGCGCTTGCGCAGCAGACGGTGAAACCACTGAGCTAAATCCCCGGCCCGATCAGAGAATTCTTGAGCAAACACACCTGACCTGAACTTTTGTAGATGTACTTGTGCTCTAGTACACTGGTTTATATGAATGTTTATGTGCTGGCCTAAATTTCTTTGCATGTATGATATTTATCATCATCCTGTTTATATTAGTAAAAATTGGAAATAATCCAGACATCCAACCAAGTGATGAAACATTAATACAGTTCTATGCAGCAACTGAAGTTACTGACATTACATTTGAGATGAAAACTTTACAGAATTAGGCATAGTTTGATTCCATTTAAAAAGCCCTTATTCTAGGATGGGAATGGGGAAAAAAGCAGCACAATATATCATGTACAGATATAAGTTTTCTATAATGAATGTTATGTATATCTAAAATGTACCAATAAAATAATAATGAAAAAATACCCTTTATTCTATAAAGAATAACATATATCTGTATGTATACATTTAAGCAAGTCTAAAAATAGATGTGAAATATTAGTGATTTCTAGGTAGTAGGAAGATAGGTAGATATAAAGAGAAACATTCTTTTTTCTATGTTTTCTGAAAAATTTAAAGTGACTTGTCAAGTGTGCTACTATCTGAATGAAGAAATCAAATACAAGTACAGGGCTCCTCAGAAAAACAAGATAGACCTCAGTACAAGTTTAATACCTTAGAGTATTCAATTTTACCTGTATCTTTAGTATTTTTATAATTACATAATTATAAAATTTTATATATAATTTTATACAATATAAAAAAGCATTTGATCAGACAGAATTTGAGTCAAAATGTTGTAAGATCCTTAAAACACCTGCAGGTTACTGATTTGTAAACCTTTGATATGACAGACCTTAGGATTCAGTTGGGTCTAGATAAAAATCCCAGCTTTACTTGGTAAATTTCAGTTGTTAAGTATCTTGTAGTATTAAAAGATTTAATACTATTGCTTTTCCTTAGAATATATTAAAGCAATAGTATTGTTTCTGCTTACAATATTGTAAATATTGGTTTCAGTTAGCATAAACATCTAATTTTTTGCTCTTAGACCACTAAGAGAGATACAAGTGGTGGATTTCAGAGAACTTCCTGAACCATTGAAAAGCAGGAGAAAGTACGCTTCTGTAATCCTGTCACATCTGTTCTAAAGGATTCCAGGGACTCTGACCTGCGACTCAAGTGAGTGTCATCTATTTATGAACCCTGGTTGCTGTTACCAGACAGGGAGGAGTGGCAGGGCATTTATAGGTGTTACATACAAAAGGTATTTGCCATGGCAGAGGCAGGAAATGTGGACAAGTCAATAGTTTAAAAAAAGTAATTACTACTGATTTTTAAATTCAAATTTATATTTCTTGAAATTTCAGGGTTATCACTGATTTTGGACTCTTCTAACATTTACATACTGCTTCTCATATCTTTGAAGTCATCTGGGCTATTAGCCTTCAGGTCAAACTAACTTTATTACATAAGAGTCTTCTGTCTGCAGAAGAGATTTCCAATCTGTGACCTTTTTGTCTAAAACTTAAATCCTGCCCATCTTATTCCATGCTTGTACTGCACCTATAATGTCTAGTTACTTTACTGAGACCAGTAGTTTTCCTACTACTGAGAGGGGAAAGGAGCTGAATTTAATGTAGTATTCTGTGTATAAAGCACTAATCTTCCATTTCTCCTTTAAAAAAAAGTTGTTTCTTTTATTGTGAGCCCCTGGAAAGGACAGGGTCTGATTAATCTTGGTTCTCAACATTTAGCACAGTACCTGGCATGTCTTAGGCATTTATTGAATGTGTTAAAGAGGGGTAAATCTGAATAATTCAATTGAGATACATAAGTTTTGTAAAAGAAAAAAATCTTGACTGGCAGTTAGATTTTTCTCACTGCTGGGGATTCAACCCAGGGTCTCATGCATGTTAGGCACACGCTCTACCAGAGCTCTACCCAAGCCCTGACATACAAATTGTTATGAAAGGGGTTTTTTTGTTTTCTTTTTTTAAGCAATTAAATGTGAACACTGATCTGACAGTGTAGCTCAATGCAGGCCTTACCTAACATGCATGAGGCTTTGGTTAAAGCCCTAGCACTCCTATCAGTCAATACAAACATTCTGACTCTTGCAGACTTTGTCTCAGTTATTCAACAAATTCTTGTTAGCATTTATGTGCCAAACTCCTGTATGGTGGGGAAACATTCAAAAGCAAAACAAAATCTCTGCCTTGTGGAAGCTCCATTCAGATAGCAGACAGAAAGATTGAAAAATAGTAATTATATAGTATGTTAATTTAGAAGATGATAGGTAAGTATGGAAAAAGCAGAATAGGAAATTTCAGTAGTGAAGGGAAAGCTGATCAGAGAAAGCCTCACTGAGAAGTTAACTTGAATCAAAGTTGCAGGAAAGGTTGGGCAAAACTATTCAGGTGTCTGGGAGAAAAACATGTCCAGGCAGAGGAAACCAGAACAAAGGCCTTGAGATAGGGTGTTCTCAAATGCTTAAAACATTAAAGTAAATGTGGGTATAGTCAAGTGAGCCAAGTACTGTAGTAGCAGGAGAGAAAGATGAAATCTAGATTAGGAATTTCCTTTAGATATTTATTGACCATGTATTACATGCTAGACTTGCTCCTGAGTCATAGACTTGCTCTCTCAAAAACCTTGTCTATACCCTTTTCCTAAAAATAATTTATAGCTCTTTATCATAAAAACCACACACACTAGATCATATAGAAAACCTAAGTCTACTAGTGGAAATTTCTTTAATTAAATGTGAAATATTTTCCAAGCCTCCTAAGAACCTAGTCAGAAATGGAAAACTGGATTATTAGAAATATCTATAATATAAAAAAGTCTACCAGTTTCTTGAGCAAAATAAACACTTTGGAATCAGTTCTTAGAGAAGAATTGTTTTTATTGGTCTGTATATACCTAATGTATATTGTCATTTTTTTGTCTCTGAATTTTTTGTAGCATTTATTTTCAAATCTTTTTTTCCCTGAAAAGCAAATCTAGTATATTGATGTGCTTCCATAAATATGATGTAGTTCCAACAGAGATCATAGTACTGCCATTCACATGTGTAGTAGGCATATCTTTCTTGTAGCTAGCTTCATTGTTCCTTTATGACAGTGGTTCTTAACCTGGAGTCACCTGGAGAACTTGTTCAGACACAATTTGGGCCCTGCTTCAAATTCACTAGGGTCTAGGGTCAGACTCGTAATTTTGCATTTCCATCACATTCTTAAACGCTGATGCTGCTTGCTGTCTAGGGACCATATTTTGAAACCTACTGCATTACAGAATCACTTGTCTCTTCTGAATAGAAACAATTCAAAAAGTAAAATTATGTGTGGGAACAAATTGTAGATACATACATCCTATGTTGATATTTAAAAGGAGATTATATATTATACATAGCAAACATTGGATGGCACCTGTAATAGTTTAAAAGATTATATATTGTCATACCACACTTTGTCTGGCAGAGAAAAAGTACCTACAGACAAATCAAATTAATCAGGAAATCAAAACAATAAAAAACTATTTTATGGGACAAGCAGCTAGACAACACTCCCATACATTTGATGAGAAGGTAGCCTTTCCCCCTTACTCTGCTTGCTAGAGAGAAAAAAGCCTACCAACTCCAGGTGTGGGGAGGCAAATATCCTAAAATCTAGGTCTCTTGCAAGCTTAAATACTTGGAGGCCTTCTTACCTTTGACATTCAAGTTTCATTAATAGGGCACAGCAAACTGTAGATACTCTACTACTAAAATATAAAATCTATAAAATATAAAATCATCTAAAATATACATCTGTTTGCTGCAAGATTTAAATGACTAGGGCCGGGGATTTAGCTCAGTGGTTCCACTGCCTGCCTCGCAAGCGCAAGGTCCCCAGTTCCATCCCCAGTACCAAAGAAAAGATTTAAATGACTAGATATACTAGGACTCCAAGTTACTGTAGATAAGCTTCCTCAGATTAAGAGAAGGTATATTTAGGGCTGGGATTTACCTCAGCGGTTCTGCCACCTGCCTTGAAAGCACAAGGACCTGAGTTCAATCCCCAGTACCAAAATAAAAAAAGAGAGGGAGATTGGTCTGGAGTTTAAAAAAAAACAGAGAGAAGGTATATTTAAAGAGTGTTTGTAAGAATCTACATCAGTAGTTCTCAGAGTTATCCTGAAATCAACTGTATCAGCATCATCTGAGAGTTGGTTAAGAATGCAAATTATCTGGCCCCACCCCAGACCTGTTGACACAAACTGCAGATAGAGCCTAGCACCTGTCTTTTTTAACAATCATTCCCAAGAGATGATATAAAATAAGATAAGGGAATTACTGACTAAATCTCCGGGGTAGAAGTGGAATTAGAAATTGAGAAGAAAAAAAATTTTAAGGGTATTAGGAGCAGAAGTAGTTATCAATAGGAAGTGAGAAATCTCTAGCTGTGTTGGAAGTATACTGCTCATTCCACCCCCTTATCTGAAAAACAACTAACTGGAAGATTTTAATCTCTGAAATTGGGTTGCAAAAGTTCATAATCAGATGAGTTAAAAGTGAAGCTGATTTCACCTCAAAGGAAAAAAACAAAAACATTTTAGTGGATTCTTATCAACCCAACAAGAGATGTTTGTTTGGGGGCAGACAAAATTATACTATAGAATAAGCACATTATTCAATGCTTATCAATTTACAAGTAAACTGGAGAGGTTAGGAGATTGGGTTGGGATAGTGGTTGGGATATAGTGGCTCAAGTTTCCAGGAAGCTCAGAGGCATAATTGACCTTTGGCAAGAATGACACCCATAACTGGGTGTAATCTCTCAGTTCACTGATCTCATTCTTACTAGCAATGAGTTTCTTTTATGTAGCTAGTGTAGGAAACTTAACCATGAATGGCTAATACCCCTAGAGGAAAGAAATGCTTTCTCTAATTCCAACATTCACTACGTAAATCCCAGAAAATTCACCCTTCTTATCCTTTGAACTAATTAATCTCTTTTTCCCTGGAAATGGAGTACTGATTGGCAGTCCTTACCCTTAGCCACCTTTCCAGGCAAAGGTGAATAAAAGCTCTGTGGTTAGCAGCATTATCAGTTGATACAGAGGAAAAGAGAAATAGTCCTAACATGCCCCCCTCAAAAAAGTTATTATAATCAGGAAAGAGACAAAAGGCAAGCAAGAAGTAAATGACAGGAATATACTCTTTAAACCTTGAATTATGGTCATCACTTTTTAAGAACAGACTTATAAATTTAACCAGAACCCAATGAAAATTGGCTGGACTTAATCATCCAAATATTGGCTACTTCTGTGTGCCAGTTACTCTTCTAGGTGCTAGGGGTAACATAGCAAGCAAAACTGACAAAAACTCATATGGAAATGAGTGGAGCCAGAAAACTAGGCAAAATTACAAGTCTTTGGAGAAAAAATGGGAATAGAAAGCTGGAGAGGAAATGCTGAGAAGAGCATGTTAGGGAGAAGGGATTCAGTTTTAAATAGGATGGTGAAAGAAGGCATCACTGAAGTGACTGAAGGAAATGATAGTGTCATTCATCAGGGTTACTAGCGAAGAGCATTCCAAGCATGTCCATTTGGAACAGTGAGTGCTGGGCTAGTAAGTAGAAATATTTTCGAGGAACAGCAAGAATGTGTGTGTGGCTGGAGCCAAGTGAAAAAGAACAAGAGCAATGGTAGATGAGGTCAGGGATACTAGAAGGCCAGATCATCTGTGACCTTGTAAACATTCTAAGTACCTGAAGCTTTTAACTGAGGATTTGAAAGAATAATGTACAAAGTATGCCTGAAAATGCAGTGAATGTTTATAATTTTTTCAGTAAGAGACACATTGTCATTAAACCCCTCACTTTAAATACACTTATCCCATCTAGCCACTTTCTGAAGCAGTTCTGGAAGACTTTCGTGAATGTCTTTAACTGTGCTGTCATGGCTGCCTTGATGTCCTGCATCCAGTCAAAATGTTTACCTTTCATAATCATTTTGACTTTGGAGAACAGCCAGAAGTCTCACAGTGCCAGATCTTACGAATAAGGTGAATGAGGACTCATCATAATGTTTTTACAAACCTACCTTTCTATTGGATTGGACTCAGCGAAGCATTTTGTTTTTTATCACACCTCATAAAGATAAATGAAAGAGAACTTCCAGAGCTGCTTCCTAAAATGGCAAGAATGATGGGATAAATGTAAAGTAAGGGGGAGAACTTTGAGAGGGGCAAATGGCAATGTGTCTTTAATTTTTATTTTTTTATTTTTTATTTTTTTGAGTACGAGATATCAAACTCAGGACCTTGTGCTTGCAAGGCAGGTGGCAGCAACACTTAGCTAAATCCCCAGCCCCTGTCTTTAATTTTTTAATGTAACATTCACTCTGTATTGTTCCCCCTTTGTAACCTGGCTTAGGTTTGTTTTTTTTTTTGTATTAAATTCTTTTATTGGTACATTGTAGGTATACGACACAATTACATTTCTCATTGGGAATTGTACCTTTACATAATGCATCTTGGTTCTTATTTTTTCCCCATTCCTAGCCCTCCCTTCACGCCCTCCACCCTTCCCTATTTACAAAGACTTTATTTCCATTTTTTCCATTTCTCATCATTTTTTCCTTTCCCTTCTTTCCTTTCCCCTGCCCCTCCCACTACCCCTACCCCTTTGGCTTAGGTTTTTAATAGGATGCCCTGTAGACCACTTAGGATACTATTAACTGCAGTCCACACGGAAGAGAGGAGCATTTGGGCCCAGGGTGAAGGTTATAAGAAGGTGTAGGATTCTAAATTTGTTTTGAAGATAGAGACTACAGGATTGAATTTGGGGTATCACTTCTTGGCCTTTTGGCTAAGATCAAGTGAATTTGAGATATGAGAAGAGCTAAGAATTTTAGCCTTATCAACTGGATAGGTAGAATTACAATTAATTTAGAAGAGAATGCAGTAGAACTAGTTTGTGGTGTGAAATACCAAGTCCTGAATATGTTAAGTTTGAGATGCTTATTAGTTTACAAATGTGTTAAGCATTCAAGTCACAATGTTAGAAGTCTAAGCTGGAGATAGAATTTCAGGAGCTTGACTATAGATATATATTATATGGAAGTTCTAAGTCTGAAATTCTTGGGAGAGTAAATTCAAATATAAGAGTACAGGCCCCACGATTGAGGCCTGGGTATCCATTGTTAAGATACAAGGGAGATGAGGAAAAAACAAAGAATACTGAAGGCTACTAAATGAGATAGGAAAAAAAAATAAGGACACTGACATTCTAGAAAATGAAGAAAATATTTCCAGGAAGCAATGATTACTACTACTACTACGAAGAACTGATAATTGGATATAGCAATATTGACTTTGACAAGAGCAATTTCAGTAAGGTGGTGGCGGTGAAATCCTATTTAGTGACAATGAGAGAAAAGAATTGAATTTAGCATATACAATTATGTCTAAGATTTGGCCACAAGCCCTGAAGGATCAAAGTCAAAAGAGAAGCACAAAGTAAATCCAACATTCAGCACCACTTTTCTCCAAAGGTATTTGCTGATTTATAACAAGTGGCTAAGAGACTGATAAACTGAGCCTAGACATGTTATTCATGGGATGCAAGGAATTAAAACAAGACTTCAAAGTTTGTCTAAAAGGAGAAACTGTGTTTGATTTGGATCTTTGAAGAATAGAAATAAGTAAACCATCACAAAGTCTGAAATTAACTCAATCCTGAATAAGAATAAGAGGATCTGCGTTTACCCTATTTCCCTGCCAGAACTAAAGTATATCCTTTCTGGAAGAAAGTAACATCTTCCAGAGGCTCAAATTGTTACAATTTTTTTGTATAATGTCCAGTGTTTAATCAAAAAGTGACAAGGCATACAAAGAGATAAAACCAATGGATATTAAGAACTCAACCAGGAAAGAGAACCAGTGTACTACAGAATACAGAATTTGTTGTAGCAATAAGACTATACAATTGTGAGAGAAACTGAAGAAGTGGAATTCCAAAAGGCACTTTGGTGGGTTGGAGAAAATTCATGAACCAACCCTTCTAATGCACTGATCTGTTTGGGTCAGATTAGCTTATCAGGGAAAATGAGAAGCTGTGCATATCCTGCTGCTGACCTTCAAAAGAAAGTTGCATGAGTTATGTGGAAGGTATTAATTACCTCTTCATCTGGTGATGAGTCTGAGTCATTTGTTGTTCACCAGGCTGTGGAGTTAGGAAGAAAAGCTGGACATAAAGCAGGGAAAAACAAGAGCAAATTGAAATCATCCAGCATTTGTATCTCACCAATTCTAACCACAAATACTATCAGAGTATTAGCTGCTACTTCATTTCTACCTTCCAAATCTCATACATATTTCTCTTTTGGCTAATTCTAATCCAGAGGTAAACAGTTTCTTTGGAATGTAGTTGCCATCTGATGAAGTTGATACAATATCCAACAATTTTTATCAGAAATAGATTTTAAAATAGCTATGACTCAGAGAACTAAATACCTAAGTGGTTTCCATGGTGAATTTTAACAAAAATTAAGGAAGAAATAATTTAGATAAACTCTGAAGAAAACAAAGGAGGAGGAAAAAAAAGGAGGATACATTGTTTAATTCATTTTGTGAGGTCAGTATAACCTTAATCCTGAAACTAATTAGTAAAGACATTAAAAGAAGATTTCAAAACAATATATCCCCATAAATTCAAAAATCTTTAACAAATCTTTTACCAAATCAGTGAATATGTAAATATGATAAATCATCATGGTTAAATGTAGTTTATACCAGAATTAAAGATTAGTGTAACATTTGAAAATCAACACAGCTTATCATATTAACAAAGTAAAAGAAGAAAACCATATAAACATTTTCATAGATGCCAAAATGTAACTAGAAAAATAAACAAGTGATATAAAACTCCAAAATAGGCCCAAAGTTTTATAAGAACTTGACATATCACATATGTAGCACCATCATACAAATAAGTCAACAGAGAAAGAATGGTTGGACTTAGGAAACAGGAAGATTGCTAGTTTGAGGCCAGCCTGGGCTACGTAGTGAGTTCAAGACCAGCCTGAGTCCCTGTCTCAAAACAAAAAGAATAATTGGGACAGTTTCTTATCTAAATAATAATAAAACTAGATCCCTACATTTCACACTTAGGAATAAGTTCCAGACAAATTAGAAGCCTAAATATGAGGAGCAAAACTTTAACATTTTAAATAAAATGTAGGAGACTATATGTTTTTGTTCTAAAAAGGTAAAAATTTTAAATAAAGATGAAATCATATTAAATACTGATATTTTATTGCATTCAAATTAATTCATGAATTAAGTAACATACAAAATATGACAAGTCACATAATGAGAAAAGATATCTGTGGGACCTATAACTGATAAGTTCTAGGATTAGTCCTAAATATGAACTAAGAATTTGCTGAAAGAGTAACAAAAGAAGAAATAAGAATTAAGATATATCATGTACACATACAAATTCCATATGAAGAATGTGATCATTAAATTATACCAGGAAACTTAATTAAAAATAAAAAAAATTTTTAAAGAATAACAAAGAACTGCTTCCGGAAGGTGGACAGACGTGGGCCAGGCTGAGGTCACGCTGTAGGTGGGTCCCCCTAGGGCTGCTTACTAAAGCCCTCTGAGTGGGGGCACTACCCTGGGAGCCCTGTTTTTCCCATCTTTGGAGATGAGGTCGGTTTTTCTTTAATAGAGAGCACTAGGAAATTTGCATGTAGAGGTACACCTACTGTCTCCACCCACCAGACCCTGTGCCCTGGCCTCTCTTGGGCCTTAGGGTCCTTCTCTACGGGCCGTTTCATCCCCGAGTCAGGTTCTTGCTGCCACGCACTGCCTGTTTGTAGAAGATGGGAAAGTGAGAAAGAAGTACAGGCAACCTGAGATCATGTGTTTCCCAAAGTCACGTTTTGTCATGGCAGACGACTAGGACAAAGAGCTAACACAGGAAAGAAAAACAGTAATGGAGCATTAAAGAAATGTTAGTAAAAGTGGATCAGTGTTCAAGTAGATTTTGTTCATTACTGGATACATTTACAAAACTCTTGTGTGCTCAAGAGAAATAACTTTTATAACATTTTGAGAAAAAAATAAAGCATTTATCTAAAAAACAAAAGAATAACAAGATACTGAAATATCCAATAAGTATTACAGAGGTTTATTTTTTTTTTTTTTTTTTTTGGTACTGGGGATAGAACTCAGGACCTTGAGCTTGCGAGGCAGGCACCAAAGAGGTTTATATCTCTTTAAAAGCCTCATTATTAATGAAATACTGTACAATTGAGAGATTATTTCAGGTTAGCAAAAGTGAGAAAATGATGCGTCAGTTAGACACTAACAACTGGAATTTTCATGTACTCTTAAGGTATATATTATAAATTCCCCCAAATTCTTTGGAAAGGACAAAAAATATAACCTACTATCTTATCAATCCTGTTTTCTATATATACCCTAAAGCAGTACTTGTCAACCTCTTTTACAACGTGACATATCTAAGAAATTATAATAATGGCTTTATATATAGTAGAGCATATTTGGGTAGACGAATAAGTCAGCTCATAGCTACAGATGACCAACCCTCACTACCTGTATCCCAGTTAAGACACATTAAAGATATTCATGTAACCAGGAGCAATGATATGTGCCTATAATCCTAGCTGCTGCAGAGGCAGAAGGATCGCTGGAGCCCAGGTGTTTGGAGCCAGCCTGGGTGTCATAAAGATAAGCTGTCTCAAAAAAATCATACTAACACTACATCAACTGAAGTATTCGCTGCAGTATTGTTTGTAGTAACAAAAAAGATAAAACAATTAAAATATCATCAACAGAATGGATAAACTAATTGCTTTGTACCCTATAGTATAATGTATTCATTAATAAAAATGAATGAACTACAACTACATATATGAACATTAAATAGAAATTAAAAAAAAATCTCAGGTAGTTGCAGAAGGAAGCATATGTATGTTACATTGCTTATGGACTACTGTAAAATTAATATATTTTATTTATAGATGAACATGTAGCAAAAAATTAAAAAGCATGCAGGAGAATGATAGACACCAAATTTACAGATTAATTGAATATAATGAAATTTCAAAAGTCCAGGTCCAAATGCATATTGGAATTTAGAATAATAAATAGGACATTTCAGATTCTTAGGAAATCTAGTTTCTGCTTCAGATATAGAAAGCTGCAAAGAATGTTGTTCCCAAACTAACAAGAAAAAGAAATGTAAAGCTCATAACTTTTCTTGAACCCCAGAAAACTGACATCACAAGGCACCAAACTTCCCCGAAAGCTGAGGAAAAATAAGCACCTTCAAGAAGAGAAAAGACAAAAGCACTGACCTTGTGGCAAAGCACAGGAGGAAGGGAAAGCTACTATGCAAGTAAGCAAGAAGGATCCAGGTAAGAAGTATAACTAATTGCCAAAGGCTGAGTTTGTTCCAGCATTACAGCACAGAACTTATGAGAGCACAAGATGTAATGGTGGTTTGTAACAGCTTGTAGGTTATTTTCCAGACTTCACTGGATACAAATGAGAAAGACTGGGAGTAGGATCAGAGATCCTAGGAAGTCTCATTTGGTACTACAGTACAGGCCTGGAGAGGAGAGTAGTGGTTTGTGTGGGAAGCACACAAAGCTCCACCCAGGCTTTTCTTCTAAAAAACAAAATACTTACATTTTTAGGGTAGAGATAGCAAGTCTTGCTCTCCTACAGTATAGGTGACACAGAATTGCATCCGGGAGAATACAGGTGAGAAAAGAGCAAAACACTCTTAACTCTGGAGGAAGTGTAAGAATCAATCCTAGATCCAGCCCATTAGAGGATTTCTACCTCTTGGTGAAGGTCATGATCACTGAAGAAAAACCACCTGTGATGCCCAGAGATAGGGTCTGGCTAAGTCTGACACTGGAGCAAGACCACCAAAAGCTTTCCTGCACCCTCCCCCAGCAAGCACCAAATAAAGTAAAAAACAGTGGAGGTCTGCTGTTGGGGAAGAGGGCAAGAGCATAGAGAGATGCTCTCTGGAGCATAAATTTGTAGAGAAGGCTTAAAGGAGAAGCAGAACATTAAGAAAGAACATCTGGGAACCAATTGTACCCTAAGCAAATGGTAAATTTAATGGAATTTAAAACTAGTGATACATAAAACATAAAACATAGCAACAACAAAAGACAAACCCAACTTGATTTCTGACTGTATCAGCTCAACCCTCTACAGTCCTAGCAGAAAAAGAGATGTCATTTCCAGTAATAAATAGTATTTATTATTTTCTTCAGCCTCTACTTTTCTACACTATGTTCATCAAGCGATTAAAAAGTAGAAGATAGAGAATTTATACAAAGATTTTGAGCCCATTTTTAAGAGACAAAGCAATCAACAGAACCTGATATAGGGATGACATGGATATTGAAACTATCAGATAAGAAATAAATAATT
Organism: Heterocephalus glaber; assembly: GCF_053883595.1. NCBI lineage: Eukaryota > Metazoa > Chordata > Mammalia > Rodentia > Bathyergidae > Heterocephalus > Heterocephalus glaber. The sequence continues at coordinate 10,756,754 of NW_028258356.1, read as the reverse complement.
ATGGCAAATACGTTAGCTGTAAGTACAAAAATGGGGAACAACCCTGAACAGTTGCGGAAAATCAGCAGAAAAAAGCTCTAAAATAATTGAGTGGAAAAGCTATAGTAACAAAACATAATAACCAATATAAATAATGACTTTTGTAGACACATCTGTAGATTTGACAAAACTGAGAAAAGAGTGGATTTGAACATAGACCAATACAAATGATTTAAAATGAAGTTCAAAAAGGAAACAAAATGAAGAAGATAAGAAAATATGATTCAAGAGTTTTGGCACAATATCATATGGCCTATTTTGTGTAATCTGAATCCCAAGAGTAAGGAGATAAAATGGGAGAGAAAGGGTAGGGGATTTAGCTCAGTGATTTTGCCACCTTCTGCACAAGCGCAAGGACCTGAGTTCAATCCCCGGTAAAAAAAAAAAAAAAAAATGGGAGAGATAGAAATATTTGAAGACATAATTGTCAAGTTTCTTTTCCAAAAATGATGAACATATCAAAACACTAAAGGCTCAGAAGGATTAAAAGAGAACAAAAAAACTAGATACACTATATTAAACTGCTAAAAACCAAAGATTAAAAAGAAAATCCTGCAGGCAGAGGAGAGGGAATAAAAGGTACATATATACAAAACAAGGATGATTAAAAACAACAGTAGAAACCTACTATTCCTCAGAAATTATGCCACACACACACACACACCAAACTGAAGAGTGACATCTTTTTTTTTTTTTTTTTTTTTTGGTACCGGGGATCGAACTTGGGTCCTTGTGCTTGCAAGGCAGGTGACAAAACCACTGAACTAAATCCCCAGCCCTGAAGAGTGATATCTTTAAAGAAAAAACTTCAGCTCTGAATTCTATGCACAACAAAAATATCTTTTAAAAATGAATTACAGGGCCTTGGAATTTATCCCAGTGGTAAAACACTTGCCTAGCATGCGTGATGCCCTAGGTTTTATCCCTAACATTACAATAAATTAAGCAAGTAAGCAAGCAAGCCAAAAAAAAAAAAGTCTCAAAATATGAATGACAGGGCAGGTGGTATGGTGAAGAATATACTTAACATGCTGAAAGCCCGAGTTTGAGAGCTTTTGTACAGTAGGATAACTATAGATAACAATAAGGGACTGTGTACTTTGTTTCCAAAAAAGCTAGAAGAAAGAAATATTTTTACCATAAGGAAATGATAAATATTTGAGGAGACAAGGATTTGAACATTGTACAGTGTATGCATGTATCCAAACAGCACCTGGAACTCCATAAAAATTTACAACTTTTATGTGTCAATTAAAAAAAGCTAAAACAAATGGGGGCTATTTTATGGGTAGTATTTTTTCTTTATTTTCTAAAATTTCGGTAATGTGATAGTTATTTTTTAAATTGAAGTTGTTTTTATTGAATGGAAGTTGCATGGAGTAAGAGGCATCCCAGGTAGGAGGAAGTATATAAGTTAAAGTAAAAGGTGTGTTTGTGTAAAGAACATGAGTCATTGTTGGGTCAGCTGTTGAGTGAGATCAAAGTGGTTTTGCAAGGGTGGAGAAGTTGTGGAGAATTGTAAAGAGCCAAGGCAAAGGCAGTTAGCCTCAACTTGTTGCTAAATTCCTGGATTATAAACAATCTGGTAGTACAACAGTCTGCCACACACAACCTTGCACATTTTACTTAACTCACCAACTTAAAATTACATTAAAAATGAATAAAATATACATGTCTAACTATTATATATACATTTAGATGCAAATCAGAAAAGGATATAAAAGAAAATAATTTCTAGTGGTGAGATTTGGGGATGATTTTTAAGGCAGTAGATCAAAATATACATTCCCCCACCCTCCTGGAGCATACAAAATGGGTGACTTTTTTTTTTTAATGGATGACTTTTAAATTCTAATGTTTTCTGAAGGTAACCTCTGGCATAGATCAAGCATTCTGGAGAGTATGAGAGATCCTCTTCTGCCTGCACTAAGATATTTACCCACTCTCTTTTTTCCTCTACTTGCTGAGGAAAGCATATTAGAATACAATTAAGTGAAAGGATCACTGTTAGAAAATTGTTACTCTGCATTAATTGTAAAATGTAAATCACTTCAGTTAAATAGTGTGGAGTGGCTATCTTAGATAATGTGGGCAGGAAAAAGATATGTGTGAGGAACATTTAGCTAGAAAAGTGGAGAAGTGAGAAATGGAGAGAGGGAGACAGTGGGCTAGAGCAGAACTAACTAGAGTGTTTTGAAATAAGGTGATAAAGCTAAGAAGGCAGAAATGTAGAGCCACACAAACCAGGATGAGGTCCTAAGATTTTATTCAGTGTGATGGGAGGATTTTGAGTCAAAGAGTGAAATAATCCCTTCTCTTTTCTATCAACATTGAGCATCGGTTATATGCCAGTCACTGTGCCAGGCCTGCTTCTTCAGTCCCACTTTGATTTGCTTTCCCAAGGCAGCCACATTAGCATATTTGCACTCAGGCCTCTGACTTTGCATGCCTTCACCCACAATCCACCTTGCTTCCTACCTGCTCTCAAGACCTAGATAAAATGGCACCACCTTTGAGAAACCTGTTTTCCTTTGGTTCCCATGGACTACTGTACTTTGTGCTTCTGTCCAGTGTTATAACTGCCTATGAGTAGGAACATCAGTCCCTCCCACTAGAACATAGGTTGGCAGCATGTCTTATTTCTGTCTGAGGCCCTTAAATGAGTCATTTCTTCCCTTTATACTTGTACAAATTGAAACCATTTTAGGGACTATTTTAAGCATAATGAACAATATATATAATACAATAGGATGCAAAACTAACTCAGTGACATACAAAAAAGGAAAATTCATTGAATCTAACAAAAAATTACACTACTAAGCTTAATGAAGCATTTCATGCTTCCTAAAATTTAATACAAAGTTTCATCGAACAGCACTGAATCACAGAATTGTGAGTGGATTTTGTAACCTTGTAGTCTTCTGCCTCCTCCTGTCAGGCCCACGAGGTTGATGGATAATGAAGCAGTATGTGAAAGAGACAGTTACTGCTACTAAATTCTTACACAAGAAACGAAGAAATGAGGAACAAGAGGGGAGAAGAATGAGTGCTGGGGACTTAAAAATCACGGATGTGAAAATTCCTGTGCCTTCTCACACCCTCAGGGACTCCTTGCCACATACCAGTGGTTTAATTGTGGAGCCCCTCCTTGTCACATCCTCTCTCCTTTCCATCTGGATTTGGGAGATTAGAGAAATGTTCACACCCTCCTATGCTCACTTCCTTATTTCTTCCTCTTTAGGAAGAGAGAGAGGAATGTAAGAGAAGACAGTCACTATGTTGAAGAGAAGTTTAGAGGACTGCCCAGAGTAAAGAAATCCCCTTCCAAGTGTTTCTCCTGCAGCCTTGGCAAAAATATACACATCAGGGATACAGGTAAATTCAAACTTCCCCATATTGTGAGACATGCCCAAAATGCAGGAAATAACTTAATAACTTGATAGCATAATGTTAAATATATATCTTGAGATGATAATATAAATTCACAAAAAGCAAAAAATAATGGGCTTAATTTTTTAGAAAAATCTACTCAGAAAAATAAGGACACAAAAATACGTTTAGTGTGTTACCACAGTAAGGATAAGATTTCAAATGACAAAGCTATACATTTATGAGACATGATTAAGTACTATTTCTTACATGTAAACTGTTATTCAATATTTTAAATGTTATTTAAGAATTTAAATTATATTTTCCCATTAACTATTGCCAGGTTCTTTTTTTTTTTTTTTTTGGTGGTACCGGGGATCAAACTCAGGTCCTTGCACTTGCGAGGCAGGCAGCAGAACCACTGAGCTAAATCCCGGCCCTTCCAGATTCTTTTTAAAAAGGGCTGAGCTTGCCTTTTACCAATATGCCAGCCTTTTTTTTTTTTTTTTTTTTTCGGTTATATTCTTCAGCAAACTACTAAGTGAATATTTTTATACATAATTTACTAATGTAAGAGTGTGTCATAGATAGTTGTTGAGGCTCCCTAATTTACACACATGTCAAGGAGTGACAATTTGCCAGGTATAGCACATTTGTGTTTCTGGATTGGGGGCAAGAATAACACCAGAACCAAGAGAGGTTATGTAAAGGTGCAAATTTCCAATGATGAATGTCATTATATTGTATACCTAAAATGTACCAATAAAATTAATTTTTAAAAATCAGAAAAAAAAGAACACCAGAAGTCATACTGAGTATTGAGTAAAACCCTTAAAAATTATCATCTGTATTCATTTATTTATCTTGTAATTGTTAATAGCAAGAATATTTTCTCAAATCTTGCTGTAAAAATCTCTTTAGAAATCACCAGCATTTAACATTTAGTTGATACTGATCATAAAAATAGAGTTATTTTTGCAGTTTACAGATTTATTACTCCCTTATTCTTTAAAATGTTCCATGATGGCTCCAAAGTAAAAAATTTCAACTAAGAAATTGCAACTTGAAATTAAAATGGAACGACTGCATTTCATTACCTTTTAATTATTACAAGATTTTAAAAAATGTATTTGTAGGCACAAAATTTACTTGTGATTATTATGTATAATAGGATTCTGCGGGATTTAATTTTATATGAAACTTGTTAAAAAGCAACTTCTGAGTTTTTGTGCCAATGCAGATCTATGCAATAAAGAGGCTAGACATCATGGGAAAGAACTCTCAAGCATTCCCTGGCTGTTTTACTAAATATTGTCTAGTATGTTGAGTCACCAAAAAATTAACATTCTTGATCACCTACTATGTGGCAAGCAATGACATAAGCATCTTACGAACATTACATGAATTAATTCTCACAACCACCATAATATTGTAAGTGGCAGTATGACTATCATTTCCAGAGGAAGAAACTGAACTTGTGATCCTAGGTCATAAACTATGAATCTAGGATCTGAACAATATGTGACTCAGTTCCCTTTCTACTTTATGTAACTTCCAAAAAATCAACATAAAAGGCCTCATATACTTTTCCTTCAACCACTATTTTTCTCTCATGTTTTCAAGATTAATCTAAAGAATTTTAAGGGCATTTATCTCCAGTGTTCAACTATTTGGGGGGGTGGTTTGGATAACTGTTTTATTAATACTTCAGTTATTACAATAAATATGAAACAACTGAAAGCATAATTTGCATAGGTGGAAAGTTTTTTAAAGACACTTAAATTTATTTTCCAAATTTCTCATGTTATTTGAACTTTTGCAGTCCACTCAGCCATTGCCTCAGCCTCTTTCCCTTTTGCCTGTTGTGTTGTTTCACTTCTTTTCCTAAAACCTTTTTCTCTTCTCTATCACTGGTCCCATTCTGCTCAGTAGGCATTTTTATAACCTGTTATTCTTGGGTTTATTCAGGTTCCCTTTATAGGCTTGTTAACAATTCCTTTCTCCTTGCCTACAAGATACCTTTTGTGCCAACTCCCCACTATGAATTATGTTTACATTATGTATCACAAACATGTACTGATAAAGTCGTTTTTTGTACTTAAGTATCTAATCATCACTGTTATAATTGTTTTGAAAATAGCTTCGATAAGTGAGCCAGCCAAAAGATCAGCAATTTCTACAGTTAATGACACCTTGAGCAAACAAATTATTTTATGATTCACTCCTTTCATGACCCCCTAATAAGAGAAAGAAAATTGTTATAAGGTGAGAATATAGATGTAATTAAGTGTTTTGAATATTCAATAGTTGTAGGGATGGGTGTGGCCTGCTCAAATAATTACTTTGATGTTAAGACCAGGATCATATGTGTTCAGTGTAACTTTTCATTGAAAAAAATCAGTGTTCAATAAAAACACAGATGGTTAAGATCTCCTACTGATTAAATTATGCACTTAATTGTAATTGCAGCTCTTATGCCATTAGTCTTTAATATGGCCACAAGATTTCTTTTACACACAGTAATACACGATTTAGTAAAAAGAGAAAAATCTGGGTCATAGAAAGTTTTAAATGAATACATTATTACTTTTAAGTACCCACTGAGCTTATTAATTTTACAATAACTATGGATCTGTACTGAGTTTATTTTTATTTAAGAATTGGTTGTAGGGCTGAGGATTTGCTCAGTGGTTCTGCCGTCTGCCTCGCAAGCGCAAGGTCCTGAGTTTGATCCCCAGTACCAAAAAAAAAAAAAAAAAGAATTGATTGTAATTAAGAAGTAATTTGGGTTTGAATATAATTTATCTTTTTGTTCTATTGAAAAGAAAGTTTTTAATCATCTGAAGTAAGCCTCAAATTCAGTATTTTTCTTAATATTCTTAAAAAAATTTTTCACTTCAAGTATTATAGAAATAAAATAGCTGAGGGAATTGGCTGTGATATTTAATATATAATTAAAATTGCAACCGCAAAGCAGGAATTTAAAATATCCTGTGCGTAAAAGCTTTTAATAGCTATCATTCAAACCACTAGGTGGCAGCAACAAGCTTTTCCCAGTATGTACCTAAACAATGTTTAAAACACTAAATTTCATCCACCTAGAAACAATATTTGATACCACCACTTCCAACATGTTTACAAATTCTACCTATCTGCTTAAGGAAGACTGCATGAAGGTATACCTTTAGACAACAGTAAATATTGCTTTGGCAAATTACCAGCTGCTTAAGAAGCTATTTTTGAACAAAAATGTTGAGAAATCATTCAAAACACAAGATATTATGATTCAGTTGATTCAGTGAAACACACACGCACACACACACATTCACACACACACAAGCCTGAGGGTCAGTAATTTTGTTCTGTTCTCAGCTCCACCACCATCTCAAAGGCTTGAGCAGGTCACAAAATCTCTCTGGTTCTTAATCACTTGATCTATAAAATCAAAAATTGGGACTAGACGAGTTAGTTTGAAAATCCTTTCATTAAACGCTATTTTTTCTTCTACATAATCACTTAGAATTCTAATCTGGAAAACAGACAAACGCATGACTGAGGGAGAAGGGAAATAGGATTGGAAGACAGAGGGAAAAGGAGGCGCGCCAAGCAGTCTACCCCGCTTTCCATCACTCTTCTGGCGTCCTGCCTGTGGTCCGCAGGGTCCAGAAAAAAACAGATGTGGACTAATGAAACAGAAAGTTACTAACGTCTCTCTGACCTAGACATCTTTGCTTCTAAGTCCGTAGCCCTGTGTCAGGTTCTTAAGCCTTTTTTCCTTGTTAGTGTCCAGTTCCAGTGTACACAACAGGTATTATCCTTCCACAGTATGGATGAGAAGCACATTGAGACTGAGTGACTTGGCGTCTCTCTCCATAAATCACTTGGATAGGATTAAAATGTAGGACTTCTAGGGGCTGGGGGTTTAGCTCCTTGGTTTCGCCGCCTCCTACGCAAACGCAAGGCTCCAAGTTCAATCCCTTCAATCCCCGGAACCAAAAAAAAAAAAAAAAACCACAGAAAATTTAGGACTTCTGTTTTCTTTGATTAAACTTTTCATTTTGAGAAAATTGTATATTCATACACAATAGTAAAAAAGAGAGAGAGAGAGAGAAATCCCGTGTTTCCTCCAATGGTAACATTTTGTAAAGTTATAGTAAAATATCACAGCCGGGATACTGATATTAATACAGCCAAGATATAGAATTATTCCAACACCACAAGAATCTCTGTTTCCCTTTTTTGCATCCACATACTTCTACTCCCATTCCTCCCCATCTTGCTCTTGAGAATTCACTACATTTACATTTCTATAATTTTGTCATTTGAAGAATGTTATATAATGGGATCATATTGTTTTCTTGTAGGATTTACTGTACTTTTTACTCAACATAATCCTCTAGGGGTTTATCCAGGTTGTTGGGTGTATTGAGGGTTCCTTTTTGTTGCTGAGGGGTATTCCATGGGATGTACCATAGCTTTTTTTTTTTTTTTTTGGTACCGGGGATCGAACTTGGGACCTTGCACTTGCGAGGCAGGCAGTGGAACCACTGAGCTAAATCCCCAGCCCCACCATAGCTTTTGACCAGTCACTCACTGAAGGACATCTGGGTTGTTTGCAGTTTGGAGCTTTTACACATAAAACTGCTATCAACATTTGTGTATAGGTTTTTATGTAAATATACATTTTCATTTCTCTGGGACAAATACCAACAAGAGCAATGGTTGTCATTATGTCATTTTTTAAAAAAAACTGCCAAACTGTTTTCCAGAGTAGATACACCATTTGACATTCCTCCCAGCAATGTAGGGTGACATACTTTCTATCCTCACCAAAATTTGGTGGTTTTGCTCCTTTGAAAGAATTTTAGATACTTGGTAGGTGTGGAGTGTTATATCATTGTGGTTTCAATTTGCAGTATGGCTAATGATGTTAAACATCTTTTCATATGCTTATTTGTTATCTATATATTGTCTTCAGTGAAATGTCTTTCGCCCAGTTTATAACTGGATTTTTTAAACTGCTGAGTTTTGAGAATTCTCTATATACATTAGACCTTGTCTTTTCATTCACTTAATGGATCTTTCACACAGCATACATTTTGAATTTTGATGAAGTCTAATTTATCAACTTTCATTTTTAGTTTATGTATAATTCGTGTTAATTCTTCTTTAAGCACTGGATATAATTTTCCAGTAAAACCATCTAGGCCTAACTATTTAATTCGGGGAAGTTTAAAATTACAAATTCAATTTTCTTAATAGCTATTATCTATTCAAACCATTTTTTAAAAATTATTGGGTACATTGTAATAGTTTGGTTTTCAAGGATTTTTTTTCATCTAAATTGTTGAATTGATGTGTGCAGAGTTATTTTATTTTATTTTTTTTTTGGTACCAGGGATTGAACTGGGGACCTTGCACTTGCAAGGCAGGTGCCAGAACTACTGAGATAAATCCCCAGCCCAAGAGTTATTATTATTCCCTATTTTTCCTACATCTTCAAAGTCTGTGGTGTTATTCCTATTTCATTCATGGTGCTAATTTAACATTCTTAACATAGTAGCCATTTGTGCCTTCTCTTTTTTCTTCTACTTTAGCTATAGGATTCATTGACTTCAGGTCTTTATTAGTTCATTGATTTTTCACTATTGTTTTTCTGCTTTTAATTTAATTGATGTATACTCTTTTCCTTTATTATTTCCTTGCTTCTGCTTGTTTTGGTCTGCTGTTGCTCTTTTTCTAGGCTCTTGAGGTAAGGGATTTTAGACTTTTTGTCTTTATAACATATGCATTTAATGTTTAAATGTCTTCTCAACACTGCTTTAGCTATGTCCTAAAATTTTTAATAGGTTGTGTCCCCATTTTCACTCAGTTCAATGTATTTTTTGTTTCCTTTTAGACTTCTTCAATGACTTGTTTACTTGGAAGAATGTTTAAGCCAAGCACAGTGGTACACACCTCTAATCCCAGCACTTGGGAAGCTGAGACAGTAGGATCACTGCGATTTTGAGGCCAGCCTGGGCTACATAGTGATTTCAAGGCCAGCCTGTACTACATTGTGAAACCTGTTTTAAAAAAGAATGTTTAGTTTCTAAGTGTTTGGAAATTTTCCTGTTATCTTTCTATTATTGATTTGTAGTTTAATTCCAGTGTGGTCAGAGAACATATTCCATATGATTTCAATTTGTTCAGGTTTGTTTTATGGTCTATCATTTTTCTTGATATCCATCTATCTTGGTGTATCAAATTCCATGGGCACTTGAAAAGAATAAGTAGTGTGTTGTCAGAGTGTTTATAAATGTTGATTAGACCTTGTTGTTTGACAGCATTGTTAGTTCTTCATATCTTTGCTGATTTCCTACCTCCTTGTTGTAAACACTATTGAGAGAAAAGTATAGTGTTCTCAAATTTGATTGTGGACTTGCCTATATCTCGTTCCAATTCTTTTTTTCTCCCCATCATATATGTTGCAGCTCTTTTTTGGTACATAAACATTTGGTATTACTAAATCCTTTTGGTGCATTGACTTTTTTCATTTATAATCTTCTCTGTGTCTGGTAATTTCCTTTGCTCTAATGTTAGTGTAGCTATTTCTGCTTTTTCTTCACTAAAATCTGTATGCTATATCTTTTTCCATTCTTTCACTTTCAAATTGCCAATGTCATATTTGAAGTGAGTTTCTTATACACAGCATACATATGGGCCACGTTTTTCAATCTATTCTGTCAATCTCTGTCATTTAATTGACATATTTAAACCATTTACGTTTAAGCTAATTATTATTTGGGGGCATAAGTATGCCAGTTTATATTTTTCCTGTTTAATAACTCTGTTTTTCATTTATCTCTTTTTTCTTTTCCCATACATTACTTGAATTCCATTTTTATTTATCTGAATGTAAATATTAACACAGTTTTTATTGTTTTTATGAGTTGCTCTAGGTATTATATTACATATATATAACTTATCAAAGTTGGCTGGTGTCATCATTTTAGCAAGTTGAGTGAAGTGCAGAAGTTTATTCCTTTCATTTTTTTTTTCACCCCAATGGATAATGTGCCGATGTTGTGTTAAAAAGAGTGAAAGAAAGGCACATTTCACACAATAGCATGAGAACCCAATATTCATGCTTATAAACTGCAGAAGGATCTCGTTTTTATTATATTATCTTAAATATGTTTTCTATATTCATTTTTTTTTTTTTTTGCAGTACTGGAAATCAAACACAGGGCCTTTTCCTTGAGCTACATCCTCAGCTCTTGTTCACTTTTCACTTTGAGACAACGTCTCACTAAGTTGCCCAGACTGGGCTTGAACTTGTGATTCTCCAGCCTCATCCTCTCAGAGTGCTGGGATTAGAAGCATTTGCCACCATACCCACCTTCTCTGTATTCATTTAAATCCACACTGGATGGTGTTGTAATTTTCTTTTATTAAACCATCAAATTTAATTTAGAAACTCAAGAAGAAAAAGAAAAGCCAAGTGTGGAGGCACATGCCTATAATTCCAGCACTTGGGAGGCTGAGACAGAAGGATTGCTCAGACATGAGTCTGAGGTGAGCCTGGGTGGGCTACATAGTGAGTTCAGGGCCAGTCTGAACTGCACAGGAGGACCCTGTCTCAAACAAACAAACAAACATACAAGAGGAAGGAAATACATTGTATTTAAACATATTTTTGGTTGTCCTTCTTGCATTGTTTCTTCTGTTGTTTCCAAAACATCCTTTATCACTTTATTTCTATTTTAAGATTTTTCCATTACCACTACTTTAGGGTAAATCCCATGGCAACAAATTCTTTTGCTGTTATTCATCTGAGCATGCCTTTACTGTCCCTTCATTCCTGCAAGATATTTGTGCTGGATTCTGAGTTGGTGGTTCTTTTGTTGTACCAATTCCTCTGCCTCCCATGATTTCTAACAAGAGAAATCCACTGTTGGGCTGGGGATTTAGCTCAGTGGCACCGCACCTGCCTCACAAGCCCGAGGTCCTGAGTTTGATCCCTGTTCAAAAAAAAAAAAGAGAGAGAGAGAAATCCACTGTTATTTCATTTGTTTGTCCCTTTGTGTAAGGTAATGTGTGTAGTATGTCATTTCTCTCTTGCTACTTTCAAAGTCTTTTGTCTTCCATTTTCAGGAAGTTTATATGTCTCATGGATTTCTTTCGGTTTATACTGTTTAGAATTTTCTCAGTTTCTAGAATGTATAGATTTGGAAATTCAACATTGTTCAATTTTATTCATTTATTTTTAAATTTGGGAAGTTTTTAGTTATTATTTCTTTAGGTTCTCCTTCCTGAATTTGGAAGACATAATGTTAGATCTTTTGCTTTTATTCTGTAGGTTCCTGAGACTCTGCTCATTTTTTTTTTTCAGTCTATTTTCCTCTGTTGTTTATTGGGTAATCTCTATTTTCTATCTTCCAGTTCACTGATTCTTATCTCTGTCATCATTCTGCTGCTGGAGAATGAGTTTTTGCAGTTATTTTCTGCTTTAAATTTTCCCTTTGATTTTTTTTTGTTTTAAAATTTTCTGTTTTAAATTGTTTTTTCTGTTTTAAATTTCCCTTTGATTTTTCTTCATTTCTTCTTTTCTTTGCCTAGACTTTCTGGGCTTTTGTTTGGAGCACGTTTGTGATTGCTCACTGAAAGGACCCCCACCTACTTTCTCCTGCTAGCGTGGTTTCAGAGGAAGCCAGCCAGAACACACAGATACAGTCTCATAACCTGAAATCCAAATGTCCATATTTCAATTTAAAATGTCACTTATACTGAGAACAGGAAGATCTCAAAAAAAGGACACTCATTAAGTGCCAACTCCAGGAGGACAGAGAGTTTAGAATGACATGGAAAAGATTTTAAAGCAGCCGCCACTTCTAGGCTTGTGACAGCGGACAGTGGGGCGAGGCCGATCTCTCCACAAGGTCTCCTCCGGTTCCACGGCCCCGGGGAAGCGAGGGGCGCCCCTTCCCTGCCAGGAGCGGCTGAGGCCCTAAGGGAATGAAAGTCCCCGTCCCGCTGCTGCCCCGCCTCCTCCGACCCTACCCTGTGCAGCCTGGGGGAGTTGGGTTGCTTCTTTTCAACCGGGAGAGGGTGGAATTCCAGGCTCTGCACTTGCCCTTTTCTGGTATGGGTAGGGGTGGAGCCACTTTTCTGTGATGTTTGGTTGGAGTAATTTGGTTGTTGTCTCAGGGGCTACCCTTTTCTGTCTTTCTAGACTGCCCCTTTCCCAGACTTCTGGCTAGACAAAGCAGTCTTTCTGAGAGGCCTTCTTGGTCTGTCTGTGCCTATTGGAACTTGTGGGTTATGGGCTTCTCTAGCAATCAATTTAAGATATTTAAAACAAAAAGAAAACCTGAGGAATTTACTACCGTGTCGTTCCTCGAGTCCCACCATCCCAAGCTGGCCTGTTTTCCTCGCCTGAGTCTATGTTTGTTTTATAAATAATGTCTAGAATTTTAAGTTATACTTAATATGTAAGGAAAAGTACCCGTATGCCTACTCTGTCTTCTCAGAAGCGGAAGTCTCATTTCTGCTCTTGTTACCCTATTCTTTGAGATAATAGTCTCTACCCTACCATAGAAACACTAATGAAGGTATATCAAAGTGTGCAAGTAAGATCAAATGCATATGAGATTGTTATTGCTTAAAGACTCTATGAAGCAAGAAAGGCTTGAGGTCCCCTCCCACTAAGTAAATGTCATCCTATAAGTCCTGCAGTTCTCCAAACATTAGCTAATAAAAAGCTCAAAAACAATTCACATACTTTTAGCACATGCCAGACACTATGTTGAGTGGCTTACATGTAACTAATGCTCAACAGTCAAATGCAGTAAATATTATTAAACCTATTTTACAAATGAGGAAACTGAGACTTAGAGACTTGACATAAATAGCAAGTCTTGGATTTGAACTAATTCTGCCTGAAAGCAAATAATGAACTTAAATCATTCTGGCATACTGATTTATTCCTTCCATAATCAAAACCAATGCCTGTTGAAGGAACCTTCGGGTACTATCTGCCTAATTCTAACCAAAACTAAACTGTTGTCGAATGATAGAAATTAAAAAAGAATACGAGCACACAGTGATATTTGAAGCAGCAACTTCAAAGACAGGTACAGAGATAACAAACAAAAAATGAACAAATGTTTGCTTTAGGAGCAAAGATTTTACTTCTGCCAATGTCACTTGCCTTCCTATTCTTCAGTTTCTCTGTGGGAGGATGGTATGTAGGAACAGGCACTGTTCTTTAATTGAGTGTGATGTAAGGTGTGCCAGCATTATGAATCACAAGACAATGAAATATTTCATGTGGCTTTAAAGCTCTTGAGCCTCAGGGAAAAATACATTCCTAGTCAGTGAGGTGTTAGGAGATTGTGTATCAATTTCTCTACCTTTTCAAGCTACATAAAAAGCACTTTTCCTGTAACCATTTTAGTGTTGTCCTTTCCATTAATCAAATGAGCATTATTATCACCTTGGATTCATTCTTTCTCTTTATGATCAGATCTCTAGGAATGTTTTTCTACACAAGTGCCTCTCACAATTATTAGAAAACTCATTTTGAGCTGATTTTTTTCTTGTTCATATTCTACCCTCCTCTCTCTCCCAACTTCCAAGTAAATTTTAGCAAGTATGTTTGGTCTTTCATCTTTAAGAACGTTTTGGTTGGAAGAATATCTCCCTAGAGCTGAAGACTATTAATGAAAACATCCATCAAAGCTATATAGGAATACAAGAAAGAGAAATGGATCATGGCACCCTCTAAGATTTTTATCAATCCATTATCATAGTGATCATCAAAATATCTTTAACAATAGACTAAATAGTATTTTATTTGAATATTGTAAACATTTTTGTCACTAAGAACTTTACAACAGAACTAGTCCTATTTGCAAATTATAACATTGTTCATACATTTCAATTATTTAAAATACGATACATCATCAGAACTTATTTTGTAAGACACAATTCTAATTAGCTTTTAAAAACTTTAATCAGGCAATGATTATTACATTTTAAGCTCTTTTTTTAATCAGATAGCTTTAGGAAACTGAAAGAAGAAATATCTAGCCTACAAGTCAATGTAGTTGATTATTATTAATAGTAATAGCTACCACTTATTAAGCACTTTGTGAGTTCTCTGTTGAGAGTTTCCCATACATAATTTCATTTAATTTTCAGAACAAATATGTGAATTAGGGTATATTCTTGTGCCCATTTTACACATGAAATGATAGTGGAAAACCTAAATTCTCCAAAAGACAAACTCAGATATGTTTGACTCCAAAGATTGATCTTCCCTAGTAAATCTATGAAAATAATTAGGTATTCCAAATTCTTATTTGGACCAACATAAATGACTACTAACTTCAAGGTTTTCTCTTTAACTGAAGAGGACTGGTAGAAATAACACCATTCATCTAAAAGAAACTTGGTATATGCCAGCCACTGCTAAAGTTCATTGCAATCTTATTATTTTCCTCTTTTGCAAGTGAAGAAACAGAGTCAGAAAAAATTAATAACTTGACCAATATCATAAAATAAGTGATATAGGCAAGATTCAATTAAAGAAAGTCTGACTTTAAAATTTATATGTTAAAGAACTGCTATATGATCTAGCAATCCTATTACTGGGTATCTATTCAAAAGGAATGAAATTGATATGTTGAAGAGATATCTGTATTCCTATATTTATTGCATCATTTGTTACAGTAGCTAAGTTGGGAAACCAACCTAAGTGTCCCTCAGTGGATGAATGGATAAAGAAATGAAAATGTAGAATATATGTGCCATGGAATGCTGTACAACACAGCCTTTAAAAAGAAGGAAATCCTATTTTTTGGGGCAGCATGGTTGAACCTGAAATACATTATGTTAAATGAAATAAACCAGGAAAAGAAATACAAATACTGCCTGATCTCACTTATATGTGAAATCTAAAGAAGTTGAGCTCAGAAGTAAAGAACAGAATGTTGGTTTCCAAGGTTGGGGCAAGGGAGAGTTGGGGAAACATTTCTCAAAGGACACAACATTTCAGTTAGATAGAAAGAGTAAATTTAAGAGATCTATTATAAACTGGCCATGGTGGTGCATGCCTATAATCTCAGCACTCAGGAGTCTGAGGCAGGAGGATCAGCGTGAGTTCGAGGCCAGCCTGGGCTACATAGTGAGTTCAAGTCCAGTCTGAATTACATAGTGAGACCCTGTTCAAAAAAAAGAAAAGAGATCTATTTTATTCTTGAGAATTTCTGAGAGAGGGAATTGTGTTTTCATTACAAAAACAGTATATGAGGTAATGGGTATGTTAATTGGCTCAATTTAGTCATTCCATAATGTATACATATTTCAAAACAACATGTACAGGATAAATATATACATTTTATTTGTCAGTTAAAAAAATTTCAAACTTTAAAAGAAACAATATTAAAACAATTGATATTTTAACTAATATGCTATAGAGTCTGATTGATCCTGATGCTGAAGGGCTATTTTAATTTCTGTAGAATCCTTCAGAACATAATCTTGGTGTGAACATATTTTGTATTTTCAGAAGTGCTTTTCTTCTATTTCACCTTTCAGCTATTAGGTTGAACCTTATGAAATTGTTGATATTCAACCATGTTTTACAAAATGGTAATTTTTTAATAGTTTGATGTAACATAGTAATCTTTTCTTACCATTCCCTTGACTTTTTTTTTTTGGTACCGGGGATCCAACTCAGGACCTTGTGCTTGTCAGGCAGGCATGGTGCCACTGAGCTAAATCCCCAGCCGTCCCTTGACTTCTTGAAAAGCCCAGATACTCTCTTTCATTGTTCAATCCTTTCATAACTTCATGGATCATAGTACAGAAGAGTAATATCACATAAAAATAAGAAATTTGGGCCTCATTTATCTCTAATATAGACCTATTGCTTTCTGACCTGCTTTTTTTAGTACCAGGAATTGAATTCAGGGCCTTGTGCTTTCCAGGCAGGCACTGTGCTGCTGAGCTACATCTCCAGCTTGAACATTTGAACAACTGCTTTCTGTATTGTTATAGCTACGTTATAATAACATAGGGCATCAGGGCAGTCAGCTATGATTTTAGTGGCTTAGAGACTGGGTATATTTTCTCTTCTGTTTTTGTATGTTTGAAAGAAACAAGCCTAAGGCAAAAATAAAGCTGGAAAAATTTTTAAAGTAAGCTTCTCCTTTCAATATTTTTTCAATCAGTGTGCATTAAGTACCCACAGGCTACTGCCACTGTGTAAGGTGCTAAGGTTTAGAAAGATGTGAAATGGGAAAAAAAAAAAAATCATCACTTTGGGCTTAGAAGAACTTGAAGAATAGTTTACATATGGAATTATTAAGCTTTCTTTGCAATTTTCTGGTTTCTAACTATCTGCCTTTACGGAGAGTTATACTGAAAAATCTGACAGGGTATTTCTCTTGCATTACATTGTTGACTAATTTTTATTTTTATTTTTATTTTTTTTGGTACCGGGGATCAAACTCGGGTCCTTGCACTTGTGCAGCAGGTGGTAAAACCAGTGAGCTAAATCCCCGGCCCCTATTGTTGACTAATTTTACAAATTACCCAATTATGACTCTTTGAAATGAGAGTTAAAATAATTTCTAAGGATAAAAGTCACGTGAATCAACTTTTGTTAAATATGAAAGTGGCAGACAAAAAGGCATCCCACGGTCTGTGGTTGCTCAGGTTGTTTTGTCTCACAAACCTGGGCTCCTTCATGCTTTGAGGCCTCAAGCTACCCCAATAGACTTTACCCTTGGGGTAAAGGGAAACAGGGCTGCAGTTTTGTACGTTTCAGAATTTTCAAGTTCTCATCTTATATATTAAAGGTGGTTTTTTTTTCACATGCATATCATTTAATAATTTGGCAAATGCTTGTTAAGAGCCCGCTTGCACATCTGGCTCGATGCTGCATGTTGAGGATATGACAGTGTACAGGATTGTGTTCCTTCATCTTGAGGGGCTCACAATACAGATGCTTAAGTCATTATAAAATATTGATAAATGCTAAAATACAGAAGAAGAAGCACTTACAGTCTTTAAGAGTAGGCACAGAGCTTCAAAGAAAGTTTCCCAAGGAGGCAACATTTGAGATGATTCTTAAAGTATAAGTAGGCATTTTCAAGGGAGAACAGGAGAAGGAAAGGCACTATAGAAGAGGGGAATAAAATATTTTTATTTATTTATTTATTTATTTATTTATTTATTGAGACAAGGTCTTGCTATGTAGTTTTGGCTGGTCTTGAACTCACTACTTAGCCAGACTGGCCTTAAACTCAAGGCAGTCCTCCTGCCTCAGCCTCTTGAGTGTTGAGATTATAAATGTGTACCACCATGCCTGGCTAAGAACAAAAATTTTACCCACTAGTCTGCTTGTATATAAACAAACCTAAATGAAAAGAAGATGACAAGATTATGAAATATATTAAGGTTATGAAGAGGAGATTAGACTTTACCATGAAACTAGAAAAAAACTTAATTTAGTAATCATCAAATTTATATTTTGGAAAATCATTTTGCTTTTAATGTACTGTTTTGCTTTTTTTATATTAAATTCTTTTATTGGTACATTGTAGGTATACAACACAATTACATTTCTCATTGGGAATTGTACCTCTATATAATGCATCCTGGTTCTTATTTTTTCCTCATTCCTAGCCCTCCCTTCACACCCTCCACCCTTCCCTATTTACGAAGGCTTTATTTCCATTTTTTCCATTTCTCATCATTTTTTCCTTTCCCTTCTTTCCTTTCCCCTGCGCCTCCCACTACCCCTACCCCTTTGGACCTTTTCTTCCTATTTTACATTATGGATTATTCATTCTAATAATTGGTACATTTTAGGTATACAATATAATAGGTAATGTGAAATAGGAAGAAAAGGGGCAAAGGGGAAGGAAGTGGGAGGGCTAGGGGAAAGGATAGAAGGGAATGGGATTAATATGAGAAAATGGAAAAATAGGAACAAAATCTTTATAAATAGGGAAGACTGGAGGGGTTGAAGGGAGGGCTGGGCAAGGGTGAAAAATAAGAACCAAGAGAGACTATGTAAAGGTGCAAATTTCCAATGATGAATGTCATTAATGTACTGTTATATTTACATGTCCCCCCCCAAAGCCTCACGTGTCATAAGTGGACTTTTTTTTTTTTTTTTGGTGCCAGGGATCGAACTCGGGACCTTGTGCCTGCAAGGCAGGCGGTGGAACCACTGAGCTAAATCCCCAGCCCTCATAAGTGGGCTTTTAAGAAGTGATTGGATAATGGTGGCATGATACTCGTCAGTGGATTAGTCTACTGGTGAGTTTATAGCTAAATGTGATTTGGGAGGTGAACTCTGGTCAGAGGAAGTGGGTCACTGTGGGCATGGCCTGGAAGGGGCTATCTCCTCCTTTCTCCACTGATATCTCTACTGATCTCTCTGCTGCCTCCTGCCATACTGTGAGCTGGTTCTCTGCCATACCTCTCTGCTAGCCTGCCCTGCCATAGATCTAGCCAGGACTAGGAACTGAAACCTCTACAAACTGTGAGCCAAAATAAATCTTTCCTCTTTAGAGTTGTGGATTTCAGGTATTGTATCCCAGCAATTAGAAAAGTAACTAAGACATGTGGAGAGTGACTTAGTGTTTAATGGAATTACCACAGGGATAATGGATCAGTTTTCCAAACCAGAGCATGAGATTTGTGAAGTAGAAACCCAAAACAGTTTATTGATATATATGAGACTTGAGAGAGGGTGGCCCTGTGATGACTTCCAGGTTTCTGACTGGATGGATTATGATAATACATATTTCATTAATTTTAAGAAGCATGCTTTTAAGCCACATGTGGTGGTGCACACCTGTAATCCCAGCACTTGGGAGACTGAGACAGGAGGAGCACTGTGAGTTTGAGGCCAACCTGAGTTACATGGTGAGATTCTCTCAAAAAAAAAAAAAAAAGCATGCTTTTTTCACATTTTAGCATTTGTGAAACTGAGATTGGTCTTATATTTGATGGTTTGTCTACCTAATTGACAGTGTCGGGGACTTTTTCCTTCTCTGTGATATAACAAATAAGGTACATCATCCTCATGTACCACCATCAAATCTAAAAGTGAAGATACTTATGATTTAATATAACATGGGAAATAAGATCAGCAAATTCTCAAGAGGAAGATTGGATTTTTTGGGGGTTTTTTTTGGTACCGGGGATTGAATTCGGGTCCTTCTGCTTGCAAGGCAGGTGGCAAAACCACTGAGCTAAATCCCCGGCCCCATGGGATGGCACTTTCAACCACTATATACTACTTCATTAATTAAAATAAAAGCCACATTCCTATACTGCTGCTTGAGGCAAGCTCAGCACATGGCGTACTGATTATTCTAAGCAGATGAAATTTTCTACTTGGATATCTGGACATTAGTGCGTGGAGGTCAGGCTGACAGCATGCAGGCTCAGAGCTCACCTAGAAATCTGGGCTTACAGAAGAGCAGTCTATAAAAGGTTTTCATTGACTCATCTTTTATTGAATTTGGCATCTTGCATTGTTAGATGTCAATTTTTAACCAAAGTCTTAATTTAAACAAGCATCTCCATATTCTCAGTCTTGTAGTACTTCAGCAAAATACTTTCATCTATCCCGTGTTGGTTAGGGTGGTTTCAGCTTGACTGGCTTGATCTGCCTGGGGGAACTGGTGGAGCACATTTATAGGTGTGTCTCAGTAGGCTGGTGTTTGGTCTCTCACCCAGTTCCTCTCTGGCACTCTTCTGCTTTGGTTTCAAGCTGCCATGAACTAAACAGCTTTCTCCAACATGCACTTCCACCATGATATTTCTACCTTGGAACTAGCTGACCCTGGAGTCAAACTGTGAGTCAAATTAAACCTCTCCTCCTTTAAGTTGTGGATGCCTGGTATTGCCCAGTGACAGTAAAGCCAAATAATACATCCCTTATTCTAAAAACCAAATGTGCATAGTCCTATTAGCAGACACTGCAAATTTAGAATAACTAAAAACCAAATGTGCATAGTCCTATTAGCAGACACTTCAAATTTAGAATAACTAAAAACCAAATGTGCATAGTCCTATTAGCAGACACTGCAAATCGATATGGGGTACTGTTTTAAGGCCTAACCAGTCCCCATAGTTCTCCCTTCTCATCCCATATCCACCAGAGTGGTCATGTAAAACAGAAATTTCATTCACTTCCCTGCTCAGAGCCCTCCAGTGTTTCCAATCACTATTAGAATTGACTGAAAATGTGCCTCAGCCTGTAAGGTCCTGTATGATCAAGGCTGCTTACCTAACCCGATCGCCCCTCACTCTCCCCTCTTACTCCCTGCAAGACAAACATGCCTTCCTGTTGAACCTTCCAACATCACCATTTCCCCTCCTCAGGACCAGTGCCTGTGCTGTTCTCTGCCTGCATGTCCTTTCTCCAGATTTTCCCAATGTTGTCTCCCTTCATTTGGGTCTCTGTCAAATGTCACTGACCCCGTGAGGTGTTCCCTAAATGTACAATATAAATATCCAGCGCCCCACACTACCATTGTCCTCACCTTTACACTGCTTCATTTCTCTTCATTGTACATAAGTATAATCTGAAATTAAAGATTTAATTTTCACCCCACTAGAACATAAAATATAGAGAAGTTTATCTTATCCTGCAACTCAGCTTGGCACATAGTACGTTTTCAATAAATAAATACTCATTGAGTGGATTCTATAGTGTTTAAGACCTGAAGTGGGCTGGGGATTTAGCTCCATGGCACCGCGCCTGTCTTGCAAGCGCAGGGTCCTAAATTTGATCCCCAATACACACACATACACACACACACACACACACACACACACGACCTGAACTAAGTGTCACTGTACTAGAAAATTCTACGCTGTTCTAAATCTCCATGATAGCCACAGTCTCAATGCAGTAATGAAAGATCCTTGTGCATACCTCTCAATGCTTTAAAAAAATACTAAGATTCTAAACCTCTTTGTTGATTAACCAGGGACTAGGTCACAAGAACTGAAAAGTAATACCCAGAGGCTTACATCTCACAGTACTGTCAAGTGTTAGCATCACCTCTGAGTTTGTTAGAAATATAGTAGGTATCTCAGACTTACTTGAATCATAGAGTGTGTGTGTGTGTGTGTGTGTGTGTGTGTGTGTGTGTGTTGGTGCTAGGAATCGAACCCAGGGCATCACATAGTCTAAGCATATGCTCCACCATTGAGCTTACCCCTAGCATTTTTGACAGATCAGTAGGTGCTTTTCATGCACATTAGAGTTTGAGAAGACTAATCTATATAGCACTATTTTATAATTTGCAGAGTGATGAAATCAATTCAGCACATGAATGACAACTATCAATTTTTGGGGGGGGGGTACTGGGGATTGAACTCAGGACCTTGCGCTTTCGAGGCAGGTGGTGGCACTACTGAGCTAAATCCTCAGCCTGACAACTATCAATTTTTAAAATGTACAGAATAGTAAGAAATAGGATAGTCTTGATTAAGAGTAGAAAATATCAGAATCAGGCACACCTGTAATCTTGGCACTCCGGTAGGCTGAGGCAGATCACAAATTTGAGCCCAGCCTGAGCAATTTAGTGAGTGTCTCAAAATAAAAAAGGACTGGAGGTATAAAGCTCAGTGGTAGAGTGCCCCTGGGTTTAATTCCCTCTATCCCCCCCCAAAAAAATCAAAGTGTAAAACATGTAGTTTAAGTAATATCTTAAAGCATATCCATGTATATATAAGGTCACATGTAAAATGTACTTATCGCTGTGGATTATGGTCAAGATACTGGGTAACTCTGATCCATAGAGTAGCCTGGAACCTGAGGTGAGAACTAACCTACAGAGGAAAGTGATATTGTATAGGGGCAATTGAATCAATCAGATCTTCTTCTTCTTCTTTTTTTTTTAATGGATTTTAAATGCAACATAACCCAAGGAGTATGAACTAGGAAGAAGTAGAGAAACAGGAGGCGATGGTCATAAGAATGCGAGATGATTGAATCTGCTGTTATAGTTTACACTAGGCTTTAGTTCTTTAGGCCTGGCCTTTCAATTGCTGCCATGGTTTCCTTTCTTCCTAACTTTCCCGTATCCTTTCAATAAATCTTCATCACCAGCCAGACAAACTCTGAGTATAAAGCTCTCCCGGGCAAATGAAGGAGCCCAGAATACTGGCCATTGCCTTATAAAATGATTCGAGAAACCAGCCTCTGATATCTAGAAATGCCCTTGAGACCTGAAAATCTGTGACCAGTCACAAGACAGAAAACTTTACATTCTTTCATCCTTTTATCTCTTTATTCCGTGGAAATTTTAAAACATCTAAGATAACTTGGAAGATAAATATGAACATTTTCGCATATAAAAAATGTTGGAAAAGTACTGTGAAACATTTCTTAGTCATATATCAACAGTTGGATCTACTAATTTTTTTCCATTAAGTTCATTGGTACATTTTAGGTATAAAATACAGTTACATTCATCATTGGGATCTTGTACCTTTACATGATGTATCTTGGTTCTTATTTTTTCCCATTCCCCTGCCCTCCCTTCACCTCCCCCACCCTTCCCTATTTACAAAGACTTTCATCTACTAATTTTGAACTCTACAGCTAGGAAGGCAAGCTAAACTATCAAAACAAAATCTTTATTAACTGTATTTATTCATTTAACATCATTTACCAATGGATCTGAAAATTATTTATATATTAATATATATTATTTGCATTTCTAAGTGTAAGGCCTTTTATTGGTAGTTGCAATGGCTCCTATCAAGTGAGTAGCTAAAATTTAGAGAATTAAACCAAAGGGATTGTTTTGAATAATCTTTTCCAGATGATTAAAATTTTCTTAGTTTTTTTTGGTACTGGGAATCAAACTCAGGACCTCGCACTTGCCAGGTAGGTGCAGTGCCACTGAGTTAAATCCCTGACCCAAAATTTTCTTAGTTTTATCACATTGTAGATAGAATATGAAATATCACTTGAATTTAGTTCTTTGCTTCTATCACTGAAACCTGAAAGAAAAAAAAAGAGAGATTAAAACATCTGAAAACCAACAATTTGGAGCATTACAGATATCCTTACCTCAACACATGTACTATTAATAGATAACAGATTTAGAGGGTTACAATGACTTTGGGGTATATTAAAAGAAAAGTAAAAAAATAAAAATAAAATTAAAAAATAAAATACAGAAAATAAATTTTAACCATAATGGTTGATAAAGTTTCCATATAAATCCATCACATATTTTGTAGTAATATATTTTTAAACTACTTATTTCCTCATCTTTTTAAAACCTGATGCATATATCAGACTAAAGCCTTTCATCTGTTCAACAAATATTGCAACATATTACTAATATAAAAATCACACAGAGTGAATTATCTAACATTCTCTCTGTCAACATTTTAAAACATGTTATATTTAAGGCATTGTAGAATGTGAAAATTAAAGTCTTTGTATAATCTCAAAGCAATTTTTCTAAACAGGAAATCTTGAGTATTGATAGATTAGACAAGTAGGGGCTACATTTTTACATGTTTGAGAAAAAAGAACCTAGGACCTGGGATTTAACTCAGTGGTGCCGTGCCTTCCTGGCAAGCACAAGGTCCTAAGTTCGATTCCCAGTACCAAAAAAAAAAAAAGAACCTAAATGAAGGCCAAATTTTCACTAATTAAGGAATTAAAATTAGTGTGCTGTTAGGTAACTTAGATTTTGTGATCTTTTCCTATTCTTGTTTACCAGTTTTATTATTTACCAGTACATTCATTAAATGATGAGGAATTTTAAAGCAATAAAGTAACATTTTTGTCATTTAAGTTTCTCTTTTGGATAATTTCATGTCTGTATAGCCTGTAAAACTTAAGGGGATAAATTTCAGAGAAACTTATTGTGTAAAAATGTTAGAATAACAAAAAATAAGAAGAGTAATTAGCAACCACATTGTCAAAGTTTCTTGTTCTTATAACCTTCTATTCCAAATAGCCTATGATAAGTCCCCATTACCAGAAAGAATTATGCATAAACCTCTCTGTTGTCAAGAATTTACTCCCTGGTAAGTAGCAAAATTTTGATGATTAAAAATCTGAATGGAGGGCTGGGGATTTAGATCAGTGGTTCCACTGCCTGCTTCTCAAGCACAAGGTTCCGAGTTCGATCCCTGGTACCAGAAAAAAAAATCTGAATGGAGACTTCTGTTTTTAGCTATGACAAAAAGCTTGCATTAGCATACCACTCCCATCAACATCAGTTGTAAGTAAAGGATCTTTATCACCATTATTACTCAGCAAACATGCTTAGATAACAAAAATGAATAAAAATAAAAACTGGAAAAAGGAAAGCATAATTATTATTATTATTTACTAATGGTATATGATTGTTTATGTAGGTGATTCAAGAGAATAAAATTTAAAAAATGTTAGAAATAATAAAATAATTCCAAGTTAATATATGGAAGCTAAAGGCTTTTATGTAAACAGAAAGAAAAAAGCTAAAAATAAATATATAGGAAATGAGAAAAATTTTATGAAGAATATTAAAACACTAGTAAGGAATTTCGAAAAGATAAATCAAATGACTTAAGATACTCTTATTCTGGACAAGACAAAGATATTAATTCTCCCTAAGTAAATTTAGTGTAATCCCATAAAAATACAAACATGACCTATTTTAGAACCAGGTAAACTGGTTCTAAGATTGAAATGAGAAACAAGCAAATGCAAGATGCAGGGAAAGTCTAAAAAAATAAATAAAATGAGATGCACTTTTTCAATTAGATGGTAAAATATATTTTATAAGTAAAAACATTGTTAAATGTGGCACTGATACATGAATAGAACAGTGTCTGGCATTATATATATATGTTGAATAAATTAGAAGTTACATCAATGGAATTGGAAAAAATCCAAATTGGAGGTAGGCATGGCAGCACATGCCTGTAATTGTTGGGATTACTCTGGGAGACTGAGGCAGGAACACTGCAAGTTTGAGCCAAGCCTGGGCAACTTAGAGACTTAGTAATATCCTGGTTCAAAAATAAGTTTTAAAGGGGGAGAGGGAATAGTGATGTAGCTCAGTGTGAAAAAGACCCTGAGTTTGGCCTCTGGTACTTCAAAAATAAGGTAAAATAAAATAAAGTAAAAAAACTTTATCTGGCTGTATTTTTTTGAGACAGGGACTCACTATGTAGCCCAGGCTGGCCTCGAATCCACAGCAATCCTTCTGTCTCAGTCTCCTGAGCACTAGGATTACAGGGTACACTAGCCCCTCTTTCATTTAGATCCCTACAGCTGCTGTTCAGCTTTTCTCCCAGCTTTATTTTTCTGCATAGTACTTATCATCATTGGATATACTATATATATTTCACTGCTTAGTGAGGTTCTGTCTGTCTTTCCTGCACTCTCTGCTAGTGTGTTAAGTTTCAGGAGTATATATTTTGTGTATGTTGTCTACTGCTGTATCTTCACCACTTGCAAGTGCCTGGCACATGGTAAGCACTGAATAAAAACTTGTCAAATTAATGAATAAAAAATGAATCAATATGGAAAGAACTCCAAATTTTATATTTTTAGAGTGAAAAAACAAGTAGTATTCTATTCTTTGTGTTAAAAATGATACAAAAATTCATATAAATACATACTGTATTAGTTTGCATTCTCTAGAGGAATGGAATCAATAAAATATATGAATAATTATAGAAGGGGGTTATTAAAAGTAGGATTATAGAGTCAGAGGCAGAAGAGTCCATTATGGTTCTCTGCATGCTGGAGAGCTGGAGGATCCAGTTAACTACTCAGCCAAAGAAGATGGAACCCAAGATCAAAGGCCTGGAAGTTCACTGTAGTCACTGGTGTAAGTCTCCATTGTAAGGCTGAGGAAACTGGAGATTGATATCCAAAAGCAATATTGAAGACTGGAGCTCTTCCAAAATGGGGACACTTTCTTCTTCTTTCCCCTGTTACGCCATCCAGGCTGTAAGACTATTGGTTGGTGCCCATGGTCTTCTGGGTGGGTCTTCCCCCTCAGTTTGTCAGTTATCCACAAACACGCCCAGAACTGTGCTTCAGTAATCTGCTAGGTGGGTCTTATTCAAGTCAAGTCAGTGTATCCCAATTAATGGTCACAGTCCACCCCTTGTAAACTGACAGTCAGACACATCTCCTTAAACCATACTTAATCTTCAAATACAATAGTAAGTTCCTAATTATGCCTAACATGATACAATTAGCTTGCATACAGACAGAAATGCACCAATTCCCTCCTGAGAATAAAAGGCAAAGTTTTTTTTTGGGGGGGGTGATGCTTACTCTTTTCCTTACATTCCATAACTTAAGTAGTATAATGTAATAATTCCTAAGTACTTATATTAAGTCAGTTATGTTAAAAAAAAGAAAACAAAGATATTTACTTAATACATGTGTATATGTGCATGAGTATATTAATAAAATCAGAAAGAAATACTCATGAGAGTTACAATCTCATAACTGTAGCTGGTCACATAGTCATAGCTGGAATTTATAACTACTGTCTTGTACTACCCATTCTGTACACCTGTGGCCTTCAACAAGCACCTCAGCAGTTCTTGGTTCTTTACCTAGTATGGTGACCTATACCTTCATTTCTGAAGGTTCTGGGCCATTTGTTATCCTGCCTGGATTGGGCTGTTGTCACTTCCTATTGACCTTAACAATAGGCCATGAGAATACTAGGAGACGCTGTAAGGGATCTCCCGCATTCCAAACATATTCTTTCTTACCTCCATTGTGGACTAATAATCTAATTTCCCCTTGGTAGTCTAGATCAATCATCCTAACTGTGTGCCATTTGGCAAATGTTTATACAGGAAGCATCTGCCATATGCCAGACACCGTGATGCAGTGAGACAGACACCTTAACCAAACTATGTGGGTTTTTTTCGTCCAGTGATTCTGAGGTTTTTCTGATTATGAAGCCCTAACATTTTGATGAAACCCAAACAAATTTCACAAAACAGCATGCAGAATCTGAGCAGTTTACATTCAATGTTTGCTTTTGCATTGAAAATTAATTCCTTTAATGTATAATCTAAAGATGGGCTCTAGAATCAGACAGGCACATGCTATTTGGAATTATCACATAGTAGCTGTGTAATACTGGACAAGTTACTTAATCTCTCCATGCCTTCTTTTTCTGGTCTGTGGAAAGAAAGTAATATTAATTCGGTTTTCATGGGATTATTTAAAAGGTTGAAATAGGCAGTATATGAAATGGCTAGTGCCAGCTTGTAGTAGGCACTATGCTTGTAGTAATAAAATACACTCACAATAATTACATAAAATATTATGTTTACTCATTTGAATTAGATCCAAGTATATCAATATAATAAAAGTAAAGTTTAATTTTTCTCAATAGTAAAATAGTTAAAGATTGCTTTTAATCTGAACAAGAATTTGGGTTATTATCTATGGCATCTAGTTGACTTCGTTTTTTTTTTCAGTTGTAGGGAATGCAGAAAAACATGGGCTCTTATATGTCCACACTCCAAGACTGAGTTAATTCATGGCTCATCATTATCATTGTATAGAAATGGAATCATTTTGGTGGGGTATATGCCTGTGAAGCTTTTTTGTAAGCCAAAAAGGATGATGAATTTAAGTTAAATTTTAAATTCACCTGAGCAGAAGTAACATTCAAAAGAATTCAGTGGTGTTTTTAGGTATTGAAGACTTCTGATCGCAGAGAAACTAGTAAGACTCAGTAGGCTTCACACCAGAGAAAGTCCTTCTTCCACATTTGAAATTTTATATCACATCTCCACTTTTTGAAATGGTGCCTCAGCTATGAGGCATTGTGGTTTCTTTTAGCAGCATTCATAATGGCATTTGTATGATCTTGGATCAAAAGATTTACCTTAGTCTCATGATCAAAAATATCTGTGGTGTAACAAAATTGTGAATGAGCTCCCAAATTATTCTGAGCAGGTCTCTCCCCACCCCCATTCACCCATAGGATTCAGTCACAAACTTTAAGATTTGTTGGCTCAAAAGTCAGTGGACTATCTGTGATAAGGAAGAACTTTCTATTCTGATCCTTTTTCTAGACAAAATTTCTTGAAAAGCCTGAAGTCAGGACTGGGCTTTGATCGAGTTATGACTGTTGTCAGCAGAAGACAAGACTCCTTCCACAATTGCTGGCACAGCCCAATTCCTCTTGATGAAGACAGTAATGAGTCATGCCATTGCATGGACTGTTTTCAGGAAGGCAGTCAAACCAGGTGTGTTAATGAGCTTTGTGGGTGCTCCATTTGTGTAATGTTCCATCTTGACAAAGACACTTTTTCACCATTTTGATAATGACAATGGTTTGTGAAGTTTCCAGAGGGAGGTTGGAAAAATTGGAATACTATTTCAATGGCACTGGCATCACTGGATAACTAAATAGTGCTAAGAGCTGGTTAAATTGGGAGGCATTGCAGTTCTGTCCAGCTATTTGCCTGTGGAAGAAAAGAGGCTTTAGGAGCCAGTTTAGAGATGTTTCCAGATATTAGAAGAAAGACCAGTAATTCTAAAGGGGATGATGCCTTTTGAAGTTAGCCTGGCTTCAGTTTTCTTCTTTTGCTCCAAGCCACAAACCATGTCAGATATTTCCAGGGCACATGGCTTCACTCCGTTCTTTCTAATTATGTGGGGTTGTTTGCTAGTCAAAAAAAAAAAAAAATAGGGAGATTTTTAAGGTTGCCCATGTCAAGCTGGGACAAGTTCAATTTTGTTAAAGATGCAGCCTTTTAAAATCAAACTATTCTTATGGAAAGATTTATATAAATCCAGGTATTTTCCTTTAAAAATTACTTTAAATTCTGGTGGATTTCAAATAGAAAAGTATAGATGATATAGCAAATAGTTCATCTACTTCCACTCATGTTAACACTTTATAACATTTACCTTAGGTCTTTTTATTTTTAAACAAAACATTATAAAATAGCAACATTGCAGCTCCTATCTTTTTTCCTTTCATCTGTCCTAAGAAGAGCTAATAATCTGAATTTCATGTATTTCTTTTATTAAAAAAAGAAATACTTTTATTACAAAAGTGTGTGCTAATAGTGTATGCATTATTGTGTGTATATTTTAGAAATTTATTTAATTTTATATTTATTTTTGAGACAAGGTCTTGATATGTAGCTCAAGTTGGACTTGAACTTGCTATGTCATCCAGGCTGCTTTTTTTTTTTTCAGGCTGGTCTTTTTTTTTTGGTACTGGGGATTGAACGTGAGTCCTTGCGCTGGCACAGCAGGCAGTGAAACCACTGAACTAAATCCCCGGCCCTCAGGCTGGTCTTGAACTCATGATTCTTCTGCTTCAGCCTCCCAAGTATGAAGATTATAAGGTGTGCTACAATGCTTGGTCATTTCAGAAATTTGTATAAATAGTATCATTCTTTCCATAGCTATTTGAAACATCTCTTTAAAGATGTTTCTAACTGGGCATGGTGGCACATGCCTGTTAATCCCAGCACTCAGAATGCTGAGGCAGGAGGATTGCTGTGAGTGTGAGGCCAGCCTGGGTTAAATAGTGAATTCAAGGGAGCCTGAACTAAATAGTGTGACCCTGTCTCAAAAAAGAAAAAAAAAGTTCTGAGATGCTATAAAATGTTTCATTATATTAAAAAATGATTACATATCCCAGCACTCTGGGAGGCTGAGGCAGGAGGATCATAAGTTTGAGGCTACTGTGGGCTACTATTTCAAAACAAACAGACAAACACAGAAGGCTGGGAATTTAACTTGGTATGAAAGCTCTGGTTTCAATTCCCAGAACTATAAAAACAAAACAAAAACCCATATCGTGTATACATCCACTCAACTACTAATTACAGATAGTTTTTCAATGTTTCACTATTATAATTAGTGCTGCAGTGCACATATATATCTGTATTGGTCAGCTTTTCCATTGCTGGGAAAAAACACCTAACACTCACAACTTAAAGGAGAAAAGGTTTAATTTGGCTCATGGTTTCAGTGCATGGCTGCCTGGCTTCAAGGTAGGACTGTCATGGTGGAAGGATGCAGTGGAGCAAAGCTGCTCATTTTGTGGCAGCTGGGAAGTAGAGCAGAGGGCAGAATGCCAGCAAGAGATATAACCTCCAAAGACGTGCCCCCAGTGACTCACTTCCTCCAACTGGGCCCCGTCTCCTAACAGCACAGTCAGCTATGAATATCAGTGGATCAAGCCCATGACCCAACACCTATCCAAGAATCTCTTAATCCAGTCAGGTTGACAAAGAAGGGTAACTGGCACAATGTCCACCTATCTCTGACCACTTGTCAGAGTTTCTTGAGGGTAGAGGCCTAAGAATTGCTGAGTTGCTGGGAGATCATAATTTCACCTAGTTATTGCCATTTTTCCCCAAAACTGTTGGATCAAAAATGTTAGATCAACAATTAAGAGTTTTCCCTTCACCTTCTCACTATCTTTGGCTTATCAGACATTAACTTTTGACATTAATGTAGTTATAAAATGGTACCTTTTGTTGTATTTTGGCATTTCTGATTATCTTTTCCTGTGTTTATCTGCCACTCAAATTCTTCTCCTGTGAGCTATTTATATTTAGACCTTTTTTTTTTGTACCAGGGATCAAACTCGGGACCTTGCGCTTGCAAGGCAGGTGCCGGAACCACTGAGCTAAATCCCTGGCCCTATTTAGACCATTTCAAAAGCACGGTTGTCTGTTTCCTTAATAATTTATCAAAATTCTTTCAATTTCTGGATAATTTTCTTTACATTATATGCCATAGAAATTCCTACTCTATGGCTGCTCTTTTCAATTTGTTTATCATGAAAGACCTTTTCTGTAGTCAAATTACTCAATATCTGTGCTTTGTTGCCTTAAGAAATTTCTCCTTATTATGCTATTATAAGAAATTCCTAAATATTTTCTTCTTTTGGCTGTGTAATTACAAGATAGAAGTTACTCTTTTAGCATTGTTGAAAAAGATTTTTGTTGGCAAAAATTTTTATATGTAAAAAATGCTGTGGTTTTGGTGTCTTGGTATGTTCATTGGCTATATCAAAGCAAAATCAATATCTCACTTAATACACCCAGTAATCCTATAAGGAAAATATTATGATAGAGAATTTAAGTAATTTGTCCAAGGTCACATGACTTGGAAGTGCCTGAGAACAATGTGAGGGAGTATAACTTCAATTCCTGCTTTTGACTGTAGTCCTGTCTTTGTAGTACCTTCTTTTCTTTAATATTTACCAACTCCAGTATTTACCAATTTAAGCTAGGCTTGATGTGAACAGGGGCAGATGCTCATTATTATAATGGCAGCATATGATAAATATCTAATGGATCATATGATACGAAATTAGTATGCAATTTAGTTCTATTATTAATCTATAAGTGGACATTCTAAATAATTTTCTTTGAACTCAGACAATTTTAAACCAATAAGAAGAAAACAATGGGAAGAAATAAACTTTTCTTCTTACTTGATTTGTGGGCCTTTCCAAATCTATCCATAGAACTCAGATTAGTGGACTATTTATCATTTATTGCTAGCTGAATGCTTAACATTTATTGAGAATTACTGGTGTTGAGGATACAACTGTGAAGGGTAAGATGTCTGTTTCTCTACGTTTACAGTCTCTCTATTGTCTTAAGAACCCTCAAGTAGACCTCTTAAAGGTTCCATAACCTTTTACATTACCACAAGCCTCTCACACATCAACCTCTGGGGGACAAACCAAATCCAAACCATAGCATTCTGTCTCTAGCTCCAAAGTTCACGCCTATCTCACAATCCAAAATACATTCTATTCTGAAAAGTCACAGGGTCTTAACTGTTCCACCATCATCCAAAAGTCCAAGTTCAGCCTGGTGTGGTGGTTCATGCTTATAATCCCAACACTCCGGGAGGCTGAAGCAGGAAGATTGCAAGTTCACCTGGTCACCCTAGGGGCAACCTAGTAACTTTGCAAGACCCTATCTCAAAATAAAATTTTTTAAAAGGCTGGGGATGTAGCTCAGTGCAAAGTCCATAGGTTCAATCCCAGTACTGGAAAAAAAAAAAGTTCAAGTTCCAAGTCTTATCTGAGACTCAAAACAAACTCAGCTGTGAGCTCTGGTAAAAAAACAAGAGTTAGGTCTGTCCAAGGTACAATAGTAGGATTGGAATTGGATAAACATTCCTATTTTAAAAATGAGAAAAAAGAAGACAGAAAGAAGGAATCAGCCAAAACAACATCAGTGTCCAGCAGGGAAGACACTAAATCCTAAAGCTCCAAATCCAGTGTCCTGGGGACCCTGCAACTGAGGGGCAGGCCCCCAAACCCTTGAGTGGTCCTGCTTGTATGGCTTTTCTGGTTGCTACCCACATGGTTGCTCTCTCAGGCTACACACTGATGCAGGCAGCTTTCCAAAACTGGCATGGGACACTGTTGGTCATTTCACTTTTTGGGGGTTCCCACTTCAGCTCCCTTCCCCCAGCAGCTAGACATTGCCCCATGGAGTACTCTCTGGAAGTTCCAAATTAGCAGCAAACTTCTGCCTGGCCTTCTAGACTTCACTTTGAAATCTCAGTGGAGGCAGCCATGACCCTATAATTCTTGCATTATGCACACCTGAAGAGCACTTCATAGATGCTGAAAATTTTCTACTGGCACAAGCTGTACCTAGACTTGTTTGAATCACAACTGCAGTCATGCAGTGCTTTTGGGGATGAACAGGGAAACAAATGCCAAGGCATCTGGGTCTGATGATAGTATTTTGAGATGATTGTGGTTGTTACAAGAATTGAATGTGTTTTGAAATGGCTGCTGCTAGGATAATGGATTAGCTTTACAGGTAAGGAGAAGAGATAAATCAAGGAAGCCTTCTAAGTTTTTGCTTGAACAATTGGATGGATGGTGAGACCATTTATCAAGATGGGAAAAAATGAGAAAGGAATGGGGTGAGGCAAATGGAAAAGTGGATGAAGAGTTTTGTTTGGCAAAGGGCTATTAGAAAGGACATTAGACATTCACATGGAGATGGCAAATGGGCAAGTGAAACATGAGAGTCGGGAAGTCAGGGAAGAAAACGTTACTTTGAGACATAAATTTGGCAGTGATTTCTTTTTTGTTTGTTTGTTTTTTTGGCAGTGATTTCTAAAACCATGGAATTCCATGGAATCATCTTGGGAGAGAGTGTTGCCTGAGAAAAAAAGAGAGCCAATGATTATGTCCTGGAAAGATCTCAGCTTTTAGGGGTTAAGCAGAAGAGGAGGAGTAGGTAAAGGAGGCTGAGCAATGAACACTGGAGGACCAAAAAGAAAAGTTTTTTGGTAATTAAAATTATAAGAATGAAGAGTTAAAGAATGAAGGAGTCATTACTTGTGCCAAATAATGCAGAAAGGCTAAGTAAGATTTTTAAAGGGAGTTATAAGCACTGTTTTTTTTTTTAACATGAAACTTGGTGATAATTTTGACAAACACTGGGAGTGATCAGTGGAGTAGGGGGGCGGTTCAAAGACCATTTGGAAATTATGAGAGGGAAAAAAAGGGCAAAGTGGAAGTAGCAAGAGCGGCTAAAGATAACTCTTCCAAGAATGTTGACAGTGAACATGAATTAAAAACATAGAGCACTGGTCAGATTAGATTCTGGAGTCAAGGGATGTTATGTCTTTGAGAGTGTGGTAGCCAGATAATGATCCCCAAAGACTTCTAGGCACTAATTCCTGGAATTTGTGAATACATTGTTATATTGCAAAGGGGAATTAAAGTTGACAATCAATTAGGGCCAGGGATTTAGCTCAGTGGTTCTGCCGCCTGCCTCGCAAGCACAAGGACCTGAGTTTGATCCCTGTTACCAAAAAAAAAAAAAAAAAAAAAAAAAAAGAAAGAAAAAGTTGACAATCAATTGACCTTAAAATAAGGAGGTTATTTTGGATTATACAGGAGGTCCCAAGGATCCTTAAACACGATTGAGGAAGTCAGGGGTGGTGGTGCATCCCTATAATCTCATCACTTTGTGAGGCTGAGACAAGAGGATTAAAAGTTACAGCCCAGTCTGGATAATTTAGTCACTTAGGGAGACCCTGTGTCTAAATATAAAGGGCTGGGGATATAGCTTAGCATGAAGGCCCTGTGTTAATTCACTATTACTGCAAAAAGAAAAAAAAATGTCAGAGGGAGGCAAAAGAGAATCACAGGGAGATGTGACTATGGAGAAGACATACAGTATTGTTTGCTCTGAAGATGAATGAAGAGAACCATCAGCCAGGAAATGTAGGTGGTCTCTAGAGGTGAAAGAGGAAAGAAATGGAAGAAAGAAAGAAGGGAGACAGGGACAGAGAAGAGACAGAGAGAGAGAGAGAGAGAGAGAGAGAGAGAGAGAGAGAGAGAGAGAGTTTTTCTTCCCTAATCCTTAGGAAGTCTTCTGGCAAGAGAATGCAGCCCTGTTTGCCTCTTGATTTTAGCCCAGTGACTCCACTGTGGACCCTCTCTCCTATAGAATGATGTAGTAGAGAAGAAATTGATTATGCATTAGAGATGGGTATAATGTCAGGAGCAAAGCACTTGGAAATAAAGAGACAGAGTAGGGCTGCGTTTAAGAGAGGCAGAGAACTCCATTTTAAAAAGGAAAACAGGTGCAGGAGGATGGTCAGAGTTGTATTGAGAGAATGAAGACCCCTGCTCTGAGTGGTCTCACTTTGGTCAGTAAAACATGGAGGCAAGATCATGAACTGAGAGTAACACTGGAATGAAGAAGACATCATAGAGGTTTACAAGATGATGTGAACTAGTCATTTTGGAACACAGGAAAGTAGGATTGTGGGATTGCTGGACAGCATGTCCAATCCAGAAGACTATGGTCATGCATTTAAAATAGGATTAGAAAGCACACTATACTTTTAAAAAGTAACCTTATTGAGCAGGTATATACAGAGAGGAGACCAATAATAATCTTCAGAATTGAGGCTGAGTAAGACATGGAACATGAAAAAGTGATCGATAATGAAAAATTGGTAGGATCAATGTGAAAAATGGTCAGAGCTGGGGGTACTAGAGTAAGTATATAGTCTATAGAGAGAGGAAGCAAAGGTTGAAAAGTAGGAATGTTCAGAACAGATTCTGTAGGTGCATTTGCAAGAGATGACAAAGTCAAGAGACTAACTTTGGGAATGCATGACTGAAGCGGGATAAAGAAAAAAAGATTATTGGGGGTAAAGGGGCCAAGTATCTCAGATACCAGAAGATTGGATAAATTATCCTTCAGATGTTGTCACTGGAGAGGGAACATAAATAGGAGCAGAGAGGAAGACTTCTCAGCTAGGAGTTCCTTGGTAAGTAGGAGTGACAGAAAATGGGCTGATGACAGAAACAAGGAGGTTGCTTCTTGTGGGGGGACGGTATGGTTTGATGGCATTAAAGCCAGCCCATGGGAAAGTTTCCAATCATCAGGTATGTAAAATAAACAAAGAATTCTGTTTTCACTGATATCTAGTCAAAATGGAAGTTCTCTCTTACCAAGAATATATTTGATAATACTTAAGGTATAAAATCATGAATGTCCATTACATGGATTTCCTTTTTGATAGGAATAGTATGAAATAGAACTTATCAGAGTTCAGACATTTTTCAATTTTGTTCCATGATCCTGAAGATCTCCTTTAATTTTTGGACCCCATTGCCAAGAAGAGTCATTGAAAAGGTCAAGAAAAAGATTTGTAAGCTAGATTGGACACAAAGTCAAATTACTGAAGTAAAGGCAAAACGAGAGAAATTCTCACAGAATGCAGAGCAAAAGGCAAAAGAAGTCAAGATAATATAAGAGGAGAAAAAGAGAGACCTAGAAAGCTGGTCCAGGGGATGCAATCTATGCAATCTATACATAATAGGAACATCTGAAATTGAGAGCAAAACAAATGAAGCTAAAACAGTAATTAAGGAACTAATTGAAAAAAATTTTCCAGAGTTGAAGAACAAAGTAGGCCTACTAATAGAAAAGGCTGACTTTTAAATTTAATAAAAAGAAAGCAGCACCTATACTGTCCTGGTGACCTTTTCAAATTTCAAGGATAAAGGAAAAAATTTAAGGTGTCCAGACAGAGAAAGCAGGTTTTATATATAGAAAGGCAAAAGTCAGGCCAACCTCAAATTTTTCTCTTGTAATTCTAAATGCCAGAAGACAATGGAATAATATCTACAGAATTTTATGGGAAAATAATTTTGAACCAAGAATTTCATACTCTGCCAAGTTATTATTTCTGTATAAAGGCAACCGGAAGACACTCTCAGGCATCCAGGGGTTAAGAAAGTATATTGACCAAGAATCTTCTCTGAAAATTTTGCTGAATGATTTATTGCAGCCAGCAGAGAACATGAATTAAAAATAAAAAACAGGAAGATATTTACATGAAAGAATAGATGGTAAGCATTAAAACTAGTTTTAAGAAGCATAAAGTCTAAAATTGTTACATATAGGGTAATAAAACTAAATTCAAAAATAGATTTGTGAACTAGATCTAAAAT
The DNA here is from genome assembly GCF_053883595.1 of Heterocephalus glaber. Taxonomy (NCBI): domain Eukaryota; kingdom Metazoa; phylum Chordata; class Mammalia; order Rodentia; family Bathyergidae; genus Heterocephalus; species Heterocephalus glaber. The sequence continues at coordinate 10,719,831 of NW_028258356.1, read as the reverse complement.
TTTCAGTTTATATAGTTTCAAAATGTCAAAGAGCATGTCAAAAAAAAGAAAGCATGTCAAATATTCAATGCAAATACTTTTTTATTTCTGCCAAGTAGGATTTTAGATAAAGATGCAAGTTAAGCCAAATGTATATAAAAGTGCTTTGTCACTGTGGACAGGATAAGTACGATAAAGATATTCTAAATGTTAATCTGACCAACTTGGAAAACAATACAGTTTTATTCTTCTTATGTTTAATTACAGAGGAAAAAGAACCTAGCAAGTTTGTCTATAACGCTAAGACTGATGGTATAGAAAATTTCCAAAATATGGGTTGGGGGGATAGATTAAAACCTTGTTTTACATACTGAATAGGGAAAAACAGTGGTTACTGCATCATATAGTAGTTCATATAAGTCAAATTATTGTTGAGTTGTGCACAGTAGGATACACACATACTATGCTTTTGGAATTAAACAGAAGTGAAAAAATCCAAGAAAAAGTAGCAAAAGAAAAAATAGCAAGGAAGCTTTAAAATTAGCATAAAAGAGATTGACAAAAGTTATCATACTTATAAACTGATTAAATTCCCAATTAATAAGATCCAAATTGAGTAAAATAATCAATCTCTGGTTTGGGATATTCACATTTGTATTAAACAAAGGTTAAAATGGTTTAAAGGTGATTGAAACTCTTCAGGTCACAGAAACAGCAAGATTTTTTTATAGGCAGAAATAAGGATATTACAAAATATTTTGCATAAGAATCTATGTGGTGGGCTGGGGATTTAGCTTAGTGGTTCCGCCGCCTGCCTCACAAGCACAAGGGCCCAAACTGGATCCCTGGCACCAAAAAAAAAAAAAAAAAAGAAAAAGGAATCTATGTACCATTCATATGTAGGATCAATTTTCAGTATCTTGATGTGGATGGTAGTTTTACTGTTGTAAACCAATATCTGATATATTTATTTTGTAATGAACATCTGAAATTAGTGTATTTTATGTACTTAAACTTCATTTGAGCAATCTTTCAATTAAAGAGATTACATGTAGCAAAAAAATTATGTTTTTGTTTATGATATATATCACAAATACTGGATATATATGTATGTGAAGTGACATACTTTCTCCATCACTAAATAATAAAATCAACAACAAAGTGAATATGAAACAGTACTATAGAAATGTCAGAGTAAATTAATTCATAATTTAAGTTTATTTTTCTAGAGTTTTGTAAAATTTATGGTATTTGTCAATATGGTTAAATTTATAGCTACAAAAAATTTCTTGTTCATTCTAAATATTCTTTTTCTTAAAGAAGGGCCACCAAATTGTGTAAGTTTCAGGCACTGTAAAACCAAAAGGGAAAAATTACTACCTACATAACATCTAGTTTTAAAAAAAGATAAGGTTAAAGAAAATGAAAACAGTTGGAAAAGAAAAATACATCTATATGCAACATAAATGTTACATAGATGTCAGAAATTTTTCCTAGTTTTTTTCTTAAATAATGACAACATTATGTAATATAATAAGGCCATGTGTACAAAAACAATCTACAGAAAACATTTTGTAAAGTTCTTTTCTTATAGTGTTAATCAGTATGGGCTTATGATGAAATTCAATGAGAAGGGAAACAAGATGTAGAGGCTTCTACTGATCTTGAATTACATAGTAGATTTCAAAGTATCTTGGAAATCTGTAAAGCAGATGACTTGAACTTTCTATTACACAGGATGGATTAAATTTTTTTTTCTGGCGGTCCTGGGGATTGAAGCCAGGGCCTTTACACTGAGTTACATGCACAGCCCTATGTATCTGTTTATTTTAAGATATCCCTAAGTTGCCAAGCTGCCAGGCTGGCAACTTGTGATCCTCCTGCCCCAGTATCCCAGTCCTGGGATTACAGGTGTGTGCCACTGCACCCGGCTTAACACATTTTTACCCTCTACTCCCTCAAGTAACTTCACTAAAACAAAAGTAAAATGCTAAACCAGTAACAACAAAGAAGTTAGAAAACAAGGACAAAAGTTTAGAAGGTCAAAGATGGAAAGTTGATAGTTTGGCAGAACAGAGAAAGGTGAATTCCAACAACCTAACAGAAGACACAGACTATAAGAAGTCATCCTTTTTGTGCTGCAGATCCCTGAAGAATAGTTCATCAGTGGAAGCAGCAGTATACACTTCTGAAAAAGGGAAAGATGGGTGAAAATAGAAAGATGAGCTAAAAAATCAGCATAGGGAACATTTACATTCTCTAGTCCTCTTTGGAGGACTCAATAGGACTCGAGGCTGACTGATTCTGAAAGAGGACTGGAAGTTCATGTACTACAGATGCTGAATCATAAATGCACAACAGGCATAAGGAGCATAGGGATTAAGCAAAAACTTGCACACTGAGTAATGACACTCCACCCATTCTCTTTCCTTACTTGGTACCTGAACTAGTTGGTAACTAGCAACACAGGCAGAAACAGTTTTCTTACAGAAACTGATCCATCTAAAAGAGAAGCTCCACAGATGCTGACATATGACCCATGCCTTCACAAAATGTCTGCATCCTAATACTAGCTGCCTAAATGACAGCTGCCCACCAGCAACCTCTACCCTTTCATAGAAGAGCTTCCAATCAGCTTTCCAATGCTTCAGTCTTAAATACGAGTGAACTGAAGGCTGATGAGCAAGGATCTGAGATGAAAGATGAAGACTAAAACAAACAAAAAAGGAAAGAAGGGATCCACAGGCAAGAAACAGTGCAAGATCAGCAGAAGAAGAGTTAAAGAAATTTCCTTGGGGTGAGAAAAGATGCTGAATACATGACAACAGGATGCTGTGGAAAGGAAACATTCAGAGAAGAAAAGGATCTTAGAAAAAATAGTGGTAGAAACAAAAATTCAATAGGAAGGGCACATACAAAGTAGAGGAAATGTATGTGAAAGTAAAGTAACATGCCAAAGTGATGAAAAACAGGAGAAAAAAAGATTCTGAATCTATCAGAGGACTCCTAGCACTCCAATACCTACTTAACACAAGTTCTAGAAAAAGAGAAGGGATAAATTGAAAAGAATTACTAAAGACACAGGATAAGAAAATTTCTCAACTAAAGGGCAGATAATAGATTACAAGGGTCCACTGAAAACCTAACATAATCGTGACAAATGTTCCACTTAGAGCCTATTTTCTGAATATTTCAGAAAATCTTCATTCAGAAAAGCTTTCAGAAAGTAAACAGAAAAGAATCAGAATGCCACCAACAGCACCTCTGAAAACTAGAAGACAATATATTGATACTTTCAAATTATGAAGGAAAATGGCTTCCAACCTAGAGTCCTAAGCCCCAATTAACTTTTTTTTTTTTTTTTGGGTACCGGGGGATCAAACTTGGGTCCTTATGCTTGCGCAGCAGGTGGCAAAACCACTGAGCTAAATCCCTGGCCCCCCCAAATTAACTATTAATCAACAGAAAGATAAAACATTTCCTAATATGCAAAATCTCCAAGAAGGTGTTATTTACATTATCTCCAAAACATAGTGGAGATACATATACTAACAAAGAGAAACAAGACAGGAACACAGAGAATTTAGGAAGTAAATGGTTTACACAAAAAATGATTCCAAGATGTTAGGAAAGCACAATCCCAGGATGACCACAGAGCAACAGGCCTTACAATCAGTCCAGGCTAAAGCAGGTGATGGAGGGATCCAGGAGAGAGGTAACTAAGAAAAAGAGAAACAGAGCTGATAAATTACCCAGTGTGACAAACTGCACTGAGAAGAGCAAATGTGGGTGTAAATTTGTGAGTCATATATAGAAAAATATGCCAATGATTATTAAAAAAGAGGCACAATTTATTTTTATTTATTTATTTATTTTTGGTAGCAGGGATAGAACTCAGGACCTTGCACTTGTGAGGCAGGTCCGGCACCACTGAGCTAAATAATTAGCCCAAAGAGACACATCTTAAATGCTAGAAAAGGAGACAGTTGAAAAACAAGGAAAAGCTGTTCTTTAAAAAGGCTATGGAATAGATATAATCATAGTACACCATGACTCTGCTGTTGTACAATATTGCATAGAACAGTATTAATTGCATATGCTCCAGAAATACTTGTATTGAAGTCAAAATGCCTATTTCCCAGTATATTATTAATTATTTCAACACATACAAATGGGGTATTTTACATCATAGTTAATCCACTGTTTGAAAACATTAATGAAGACAATATTTACAGTAAGTTTCATTCTGAAATCTTAAAATGAATCTTTTTATTTGTTAGCATCGTCATGTTTTTTCCTTACTATTAAGGTCAAAGTGGGTCACTAAAATTACTAATTTTAGGCCAACTCAGAGGTTCTCAACTGCCTCCGGGGAAACATTTTGCAATGTTACAATGAGGGTGGAGGATGCTTTCAGTATCAGGTACAAATCAGTGATCCCACTAAAGATCCTACAGTGGACAGGGCAAACCTCAGAACAAAGACTTATCCAGCCACAAGTGTCAATTGTGCTGAGACTGGAAAACAGGGCCTGGTCTTTAAGAATTATTTTGTCAGAGCTCTATACATAAAGACTGAGGATATGCAAACATACTCAGTTTAGGGTGCAACTGACTCAGCTCAATATCTTGGTGCAATGACAAAATAGTCTGGCTGTGAAAGGTATCTTTAGGAGTAGTGACGACGGTAAAGACAAAAGCTATAATAAATGATAACAATAATAAAACACAGTGCTTTGTACCTCAGTAATCTCTTTCATCCATGGTTTATAGACCAATAATAACTACTCTGGTGGTATTCATATACTACCTTTTATCTGAAGACCTTAGGCATTTTCACGATGCTCTCACAATGTAGCAAGTATTATTATCCCTATTTTATATGTAAGTAAACAGAGGCACAAAAGCTAAGCAACTTGCCCAAAGCCACACAAGTCAGTTAGCAGCCAACATCCCTGACTCAGAGTCTATTAATACTAAGAGAACTGGTTTAAGAGATGTAATGATAAACTTACGTGGTGCAAGTGTTATCCTGTTTCACTCAAAATCTATCTTTTCCAGTTTAATATTTTTAATCTTTTCTGGTGTTTTTGGCCTTCTTCTCTCCCCAGACTTTTTAGAGACCCAGAACTCTTACGGTTTGTTATCTTATTGACAGAACAGAGTATATTCAGTGTCTTCCTTGAACCTTAACACTGCACATTCAGTGTCAATTTATAAAACATCTTAAAAATATATGCCACTATTGCTGATTTTTATAGTAAAGAAAGCTGCTGAGTTTCAGGGAACATAACATATTCTCAGGACCTCTCAGCTATTTGACATATGTTTGGATCCAGGCCGATTATATTCTCTTTCCACTATATCCTGCAGCCTCTCCCAGCAAAAAAAAAATCCTCTAAATTACAAAACAAGTGAATGTGAATACATTTAGCACTCAACCCTCTCTCGGTCTCTCAACACTCAGAAAACAATGACTCTGTAATTGAGAGATTTTGGGTGGTGCACCCAGTTTGCCAGCTAGGCAAATGGTCACTCAGGCTTTAAAGCCTATTCCCAAAGAAAGCCTCTGATTTTCCAAGGAATTGTCCACAGCTTTTTCCTGGTTACCAATCTGTTCACTCCAGCACGTAGACCAGGGACCAGAACTGCCTGACTTTCTGAGAAATACAAAACCGTGAATCATTTCTCCCTCTCATATTCCTATAGCAGGCACACACTGACGCTTACCTATCGTTTGCCACCTGGGCAAAATAGGAATGTAAGTGGAAGGAAAGATTTCTGTCAGGCAAGAGTGTGACTCAGGGTTCTTCTACTTTTTACAAAATGGAGACCTAGCATTTATAGCCTTTGATAATGATGCACCCTGACATTACTTGGACGTAGGGAACTGCGGAGGCTGGTGCCCGACAGCTGTGGCCAGAAATCTCACATGGTTTGGATGGGAGGCTAAGGAGGAAAGGAAAAGTAAAGACTATCATCCCTCCAGCTCATGTCTTTTCAAGGACAAGGCAGGTTTAGAACTTCGGTAGGGAGTTCGGCTGTTAATTTCACTCTCTGTAAGAGGATGTGTAGAGATTGGGTTAAGAGGAAAATTTTAAGTAAGACTGGAATCGCCAATAGAATACATTCTCGAAGGAAGTTTTGACAAGTCTGCAAACCTAATAGTAAACTCGTGATCATTCCCTGACAACTTTAGCCTCTTTCAGCTAGCCCCTCTCACCCCTTTTTCTTTCTTAGGACGGGACGATGTGTTTCGATTTTCTGTTCTGCCGTCCAGTCTGAAGTGGGGGCAGCAACAGGAAAAGAACCTGTGGTTATCTTCCCATCCCGGCTAAGTCAGGTCCTGGACCGTCCAAAGTTGGACTTTGGCACTTTCCCTCTCAGCAACATTCGAAAGGCTCCCTCGAAGAATACGATTTTGTGCTTAAGAGGAAGAGCGCTGGGAGATGAGCGAGGGGGCGAGCGAGCCGGAAAGAGGAGCGCGGAGAGCGCGGCCGCCCCGCCGTCGGAGGCGCACAGAGCCCAGGAACGCGCGGTCCCACCGCGGGCCGCCGAGGGCGGCCAATGGGGTCGGCGCCGCGCACCTGAGCGCCGGGGGCGGAGCCTTGCCGGGCACTCCCTCCTCCCCAGCCCGCGCTGCCTCGGCCCTTTCCGCCCCGCTTCGGCACCGCTCGGCTCGAGTCCCGCCGCTCCCTCCCTCCCTGCCTCCCGCCCTCTCGCTCCCCTCCCTCCCTCTCGCCCTCCCGGCCTGGGACCGCCGCGAGCTCGAGACTGCGAGTTGGCCGTGGTCCGTCCGCTTACCCGGAGAGCGCGCAGCGGCTTCGGCTCACCTGGGCACCCCCACCCGGTCCCGCGCTTCGCTCCCCGAAACTCCTCGGAGGTGAGGGGCTCCCGGGACGCCCGCCCTGGACTTGCGCGCCCGTCCCCCTCGGCGGCGCGGCTGGATCCCCGCCTCCTCCGCGAGCCGTAGAGGCTCCGCGCGTCGCCCGGGGGTGAGGGGTGTCTGCGGGTGCCCGGGACGTGGGAGTGGGCGCCCCGACGGGCCGACAGGTGGCGGAGTCCGGCCCGCGTCCCCAGGCTGCGGAAGGCAGTGACCCCGCGGGCCGGGGCGGGCCGGGGGTGGGGTCAGCCTCTCTCCTCCCTCGGGGGCGGTGTTCGGCGGGTCCGCCGCGAAGGTGCGTCGGGCCGCTCGGCGAGACGGGTGGGGAAGCGGCGGCCCCGGGACTGCGACTGCGGGGACGCCGGGCGCGCGGCCGGACAGACCCTCGGGCGGCGGACTTGACGCCGCTCCCCGCCCCCTTTTGTGTTTCCCCTCAGACCCGGCGCTCGGCGGGGGAGCAGCCGCGCCCGGCGCCCGGGGATCGCTCCCTCGCCCCCTCCCGGCTGCGGGCGGGCAGAGGCGGCGGCGGCCCGAGCCGGGGTGGGCGGCTGAGGTGAGAACCCTGCCGGCCCCGCTGGGAATATGGCGACCGGTGGCTACCGGACCAGCAGCGGCCTCAGCGGCAGCACCACAGACTTCCTGGAGGAGTGGAAAGCGAAGCGCGAGAAGATGCGCGCCAAGCAGAGCCCTCCGGGCCCGGCCGCCGCCGGCGGGGGCGGCACCGAAGCGGCCGCCAAGTCCCCCGCGGGGACGCTGGGCGCCTCGGCGACCCCCGAGCTCAACAGCAGCCTCTCGGCGGGGGCGGCCGCACCTGCTGCCCCGGGCCCCGGGGGCGTGAACTGCACGGTCGGCCCCGCCGCACTGACCCGGGCCGGCCCCGTCCCGCGGCGGCCGGAGGAGGAGACCACCGCCGCCTCCGCCTCGGGGACCCCCCTGCCCGGGGGCGACGAGGAGGAGCCGGATGGCGCCCCCGAGAAGGGCCGGAGCTCGGGCCCCAGCGCTAGGAAAGGCAAAGGGCAGATCGAGAAGAGGAAGCTGCGGGAGAAGCGGCGCTCCACCGGCGTGGTCCACATCCCGGCGGCGGAGGTGAGCCGGGCGCGGGCGGTGGCGGGGCTGGGCGGGCTGCCACTTTCTCGGGGCTTCCACCCGAGAGCTCCCCCGTCTACGGGGCCCAGACTTTCCTCGAGACTCGTGCTCGGATCGTTTCACCGAGCTAGGCAGCAGAGGGTGATGGAGTTTTACTTTGAGCAAATGCTTCCTGGGAAGTTCCCTAAACCCAGAGTAGGACACGTGCTTTTTCTAGCTTCCTGGCTGCGGTCTTAGATTCTGGATATTACATTGGAGTTAGCAGAAAGACAAAATAGGACTCCAGGATTTGCCAACCTAGACTTATCTGTTCATGCTTGATCAGTTGGGAAAATTGATTAATGGTGACGACGACACTAGTTTCCCACTTGTCTTTCTCAAGTTATCAGCTTATGTCCTGTCGCCTCTTAGTACCAGTTAAGAAAATGTGACCCGAGCAATATCCCAGACAGCTCTATCTTGGGACGAACCCAAGAGGAGTATACCCGAACGAACTTATACGCTGTATTGTACATAGTGCTTCCCAACCCCAGAATTTTTTTTTCTGAGTCATACTTAGGACAATAGGGATGCTGTATCAGCTTACAGTTTTGTTTGCTTAGGTCTGTTCTTGTGCTTAATATCTGGAAAACATTTTTGTGGTAGGTGTATTTCTGTGAGTTTCTGGTATTTTTGAGCAGTCTCAAAACATTTCTGTAGGCAGCAGGGTCCAATTAGATGACTGGTAAAAATTTTTACTTAGGGTATAGTCGTACCTCCATTTATGTAAAACAAAACAATTCCAAACAAGCCGGAGTTACTTTAATAGTAGCTCGGTGTGCGTGGGAAGTGGTTCACCTATCTTTGGACCCAAGGTGGCCTTGTCTTTTCCTCATTGGCTCTTTTGGTTTTGCATTTTTCCCTTTACTCTTGGCCTTCTAATTTACTCAACTTTTCTACTCACTAAATAAGCTATTAGGAATTTCCTAACTTTAATTATGGCTTAAGGAAAAACATTCCCATTAAGCTAAGTAATAGCTTTGGTAATAAGTTGTGGCAATATCAGATGGATCTCCTTTTAAATATGAATGATTCCCACACCTGAAAAATCAGTATGTCTCTATAGGGTATATTTTAATATGAATGTTTCTGAGAGATTTTTATCAGCCACCAGAACTGTTCTCTTTGGTTTGCTACTTCCATAAAATATGTTATGCATTAAATTGTTTTAAAAGGAATTCGTAAAGAGTGGTAATCAAATTTCTAGGGTTTTTTTTCCTTAACTTGAAAATATGAAGATTAAGGGGAAATTGAAGACAAGGCTTTGGAAAAGTTACATTCCTAAACTTTATTTTAAAAATAACTTATGGTCTAAATAAGAGAATTTATCATTTTCAGTCTTTTACTTATTGTTCATCTGGCAGGGGTCTTTTTTTGGGAAATGTCTTGGCACATGTTAAACTTCACTTTTTGTCTGGCTGCTTGTGGTATAATTATTTTTCAAGTACTTTTTAAAAACCAAGAGTATTGTTTACTAGGGGAAATATGTAGGGTGTCTCTTGTGAGAGCCTAAGAAACATCCTTTGTTAATACTGCTGCTTTGATTGAGGGAACGTAGTGCTGAGAATGTAGATGACTCCCTAGTACAATTTAGTCTAATACTCTGGAATGTTTTTCGTTTGGGTGTTGGCAACTCCTAAATTTAATCTTCCTTAAAAACAAACAACCCAAGATACCATTTTTTGCCTTTGGAATTTGAACCTTTTTTATTGACTAGGGAATTGAGAAGTGCTTTCTTTTAGTGGTAACTAGCTCTGTTTCAAGGTGTAGGACACAAAAAAACATATAATACATTACCACAGTACTGTATCTAATTAACAGGCATACTTTTTCAGTGCCTCCTTCCCTATTTTCAGTTCTTTGAAAAAGGTTTTTAAGTTTGTTTTAATAGTGATAAAATATATATTGCAAAATTGTAATCGTGAACCATTTTCACTTTACATTGTTGTGTTTTTAGAATTGTATGCCATTTCTCCTAGTTTTCAATAATCATGATGCTCCTTGCTGTGGAGTATCTTGTGTGATATAATTTAGCACTCTTGTTTAAAAAGCTATTTTACATTTCATAAACTTTTCAGGTTTTAAAAATATTAAAAAATGATGGAAATCAATCTATCAAGAGTCAAAAGTACACTTATAATGTTGAATAACATTTTTACTTTAAGATAGTATTCCCAACCGAGTTTTGTCTCTTTTGGTTGTTGATAAACAACTTCCTTCAAGAAGTGTATATTATCTGGTGCCTGCCTCGCAACCACAAGGTCCCAAGTTCGATCCCTGGCACCAGAAAAAAAAAAAGAAGTATATATTAAGCATCTGTGTGACATTTATTGTGGCTCTCTTTAACTCATTAAAGAATGTTATAGAATGTTTTAAAGGTATGTGACAACAGCTAAAAATACTAAAACGAAGTAGAAGATAGTCTTAGAAGGAAACAGGTTAAAATCTAACACAGATTGATGGATAGGATATATAGTGTGTTTGTGACTATAAAAGTACAAACATCCATGTGCTTTTTTTTGGTACCGAGGATCAAACTCCGGTCCTTAAGCTTGCGAGGCAGATGGCAGAACCACTGAGCTAAGTCCTGGGCCCCCTTCCATAAGCTTTTTAACGAGGTAAACTTTAGTCTACATTTATTAGAATGTTAGAAAACTTTTTCTTTTTTTTCGTACTGGGCATCGAACCTCATGACCTTGCTGTTGCGAGGCAGGTGCAATGCCACTGAGCTAAATCCCCAGCTTGAATTTTTACTTTTTCTGTTTTTTAGTTAACAGCCTGAACTGGATAGTTTGATGTGACAAAAATCTTGTCAATAATTTTTATCAGATGAGATGGATGTTGATTAAATATCTTGTTTTTAGTACACTTAATGTTAAGCCCTGGAGAAAAGAAGAGTAAGGCAGTGTATATTCTCGAGGAGCAAGGCAGTAATCTAGAAGAGAATAGAAGGCTTAGTTACAGGAAAAATCTTATGTGTAATGAGTTAACAGTTTAAAAGCAAGTGTAATGTAGCCTATAATTGATTATTTATTAAAAATACTGTGTGTTATGGGTTCAGAGTGCACACCTGTAATCCTAGCACTCGAGAGGCCGAGGCAGGAGGATTGCCTTGAGTTCCAGGCACATTTATCAAACTATAGTCAAGTGCAGGAACTGTTTGTAATCCCAGCACTTGGAAGGCTGAGGCAGGGGGATCGTTGTGAGGTCAGAGCCAGCTTGGGCTACAAAGTGAGTTCAAGGCCAGCCTGAACTGCATAGCAAGACCCTGTATCATGCCCCTCCTTCCCCCAAAAAATACTATATCTAAAGGGATCCCTGGGCAGGGAGCAGCTATAAAAGACAAGTCTTGAGTAGAGTTGTGTATTTCTTTGTATATTTATACCTACATCTTCATGCATATGTACACAGTATTCTAAATGTCAGGGTGCAGTGGTTCTTAACTCTGGGAGCACATTAATATCATGTGCAAATCTTACAGAAATGCTCCCCCATGCTTGTTCTAATTCCTTGCCCTCTCCCCTAGACCCTTATGATTTAATGGGTCTGGGATAGATCCCAGACATTAATATTTTTATAAGCTCTCCATGTAATTTGAATTTGACTCAGAGTTAAACTATTAGGCTTTAGTCCAGGGATACAGAAATGAATGCAGGCATTGCCCTCAAGGTGCTCTTAAGCAAAAACTGAAATATGATAAGTACAGTGAAGAGTGTAGCCGGCTAGTCCCTGAGCAGGGGTACCTGATTCAAAGAGGAGGAAGGATAGTGGAATACTTTCTGGACAGTTGTACATCTTTTTCAGAGTGCTTATTAATTTTTGCTATTGAGTTTGCATGAATGAGCTAATGAAGATGGCTACCCTAGAAAATATAATATTTAAAAATCTTACAGAAAAGTTAGCATTATTTTAAATGTTTTTGTAGTTTTTTTGGTGTATGTATGCATCTGGGAAAAGGGGGCTTTGTTTTTTTTTTTTGGTACCAGAGATTGAACTCGGGCCCTTGCGCTTGTGAGGCAGGCAGTGGAACCACTGAGCTAAATCCCCGGCCCAAAAGGGGGCTTTTAAAAGAACTAAACTACTTTGTGTTATTTAGTATATTTTCCTTTTTTAACATTTTATTAAAGGTTATTGTAACTAATTTAAACATTTGAATGAAGGAAATAGTGAAAATTTGGTGTTGAATATAAATTAAGATCAGATTTGTAGGCTGAGATTGTTTTTTGACCTTGTAATATATTGTTTACTTGGCAAAAATTTGAACATCACGCCAGCAGCAAAATGTAAATTTATTTTTGGCTACAGGTTCAAAAATGTGGACTTTGCTCTTACTTAAATGATATATTATTTTTCTGTTAGGATGGGTTTATTATTCCATAATTTGAAGTCAGGATGGCAAAAGGGAGAATTAAAGGGACATTTAAAATATAGAAAACACTTTTACACAAATACATTGTAGATCACAGTTATTCAGTGTATTCATTGAATATTGCATAGGACGTGTTCTACTTAAGAAACTGTAGATCCAGGTAGATTAAGAAATGCCTTTTGGTGTTGTCATTAAGTCAGAAGAGAAACTAGTAGTGATTCAGAGTTGGAGAAAATTTGACTAGTGAATGAGATACAGTATAAACAGTGAGACTGCTTAATAAGAATTAAGCCCAACTTTCTTAAATATATAATCTCATAGGTGAAAAAAGTGAAATTTTAATAATCAAGATTTGTTTGAAGTGGGATTTTTTTTTTTTTTTTTTTGATACCAGGGATTGAACTCAGATCCTTGCGCTTGCGCAGCAGGCGGTGAAACCATTGAGCTAAATCCCCAGCCCTTGAAGTGGGATATTTCTTATAACAAAAATAATGTAGATGACACTTATGCTGTGGTTATTAACTGCTGCTAGGTATGGTTCTAGGCACTTTATATATAGTGGTGCGTTTAATTATCATCACACTAAAGGAAATGGGGCAAAGAGGGTAGTTACTTGACTGAAGTCATATGTGTAGAAAAATAGTTTGCTTTCACAGTCTGGCGCTTAATAACCATTTTGAGTTTTGTTTTTGATTTAGGGTGTGTGTGTGTGTTGCTGTGTATTGCACCCAGAGCCTCATGCATTCTAGGCAAGTACTCTAGTGCTGAGCTATACCCCCCTGCCCTTTTTCAAATTTAATTTTAAAACAGGGTCTAAGTAATAACTATCTTACTGCACTTGAATATATTATATACTGTATGTCTAGTTTAAGAAGTACAAAGATAATCTTGTTGGTAAAATATAAGATACTGATACAATTTCTTTTGAATTTGAAATTAGACTTCTTAATAAAAAATGAAATGAGACTTCAGGGAAAAAAAATCTGAGAGCAAGTAAATGTATGTAAGGTGTCATTAAAGTAATTATTAAAATTCTTACCAAGCTAGTGGGCTGTTTTTGCCCTTTATTGTGTCTTTGTTTGTAGCTCTTAGGATATATGTAGGCCAGAAAGCAATTATGCTGTTAAGTAATAATGCTATGTAATGTTTAAGTTACATTATTATAGTATTAGAATTTGAAATTTTCTCCATGGTCTTTTTTTTTCTCCTTTTTGAAAATTGAGATATCATTCATTTATAAAATTTACTCTTTTAACTAAGCATACAGTTTGGGGTCAGGGATGTAGTTCAGTGGTAGAACACTTGCCTAGCATGCTTGAGGTCTTGGGTTCCACCCCAACATTGCAAGAAACAATAACAAATATAGATTATTTTAGTGATTTTTGGCATATTTACAAAGTTGGGTTTTATTTATTCATTTATTTTTGTTGTTGTTTTTGGTACCAGGGATCGAACTCAGGACCTTGAGCTTGTGAGGCAGGTGGCAGAACCACTGAGCTAAATCCCCGGCCCTAGAAAGCATTTTAACCTGTTTTGGAATGAGTCTTGTATATACTGAAGTGTGGAAAGAACTGACTTAAATGCCCTGATTAGTTTACTGATTATTAAATGAAATGAACTGGGTGTGGTGGCTCATTCTGTAATCTCAGCACTCTGGGAAACTGAGGTAGGTGGATCACAAGTTCAAGTTCTGCCTGACGAATTTAGCAAGACCCTGATCTCAAAAAAAAAAAAGGAATGGGATATAGTTCAGTGTGATAGTCCTGGGTTCAATCCCTCTTACAGCAAAAAAAAAGAATACTGATTAGCAACATTGTATTAATCAAATATGTGAAAATCTTACAGAAATGTTCAAATGATAAATTATACTTTTTGTATAGGTTATGTTAAAACTGCCTTTGTTTAATGAAAACTAGTTGTGAGAATGGTAAACATTCTCATTTTTCCTTCCACTTAAAGACTTTATAGATATTTTAGAAGACAACTTGAGCTACTTGGAAATTTAGAGCACTTTATAAACATTTATGTAATGTCACATATTTAGTGCAAAATATTCTGTCTGCCTGTTTTCTTGTCCAGAATTTGTTAGAAGAATGTAGGAAAAAACCCCTCTCTTTAATGAGTAGTTAGAACTTAACTTCCACTAATATTTCATTTTTACGTCTCTTTAAGGGAAAATACATGTTTAGTAATTAGTGATTCAAACACTCTTAAAACACTTTTTTGACCATTTTATAAAACTACTGTTAAGTGCAAGAGTTGTTTTCCAGCCAGGCCTGTTCATGCAGAACTTGGGAGGCTGAGGCAGGGGGATCACTTCAAGGTTGGAGCCAGCTTGGGCTACAAAGTGAGTTCGAGGCCAACCTGAACTACATAGCAAGACACTGTCTAAAAAAAAAAATTTTTTTTTCTTCTAGCTGTTGGCCTTCTTGATTAGCAATTGGTCCTTAAACATATTTGGTTAACTGCTGAGGCAACTTTTCATTTTAAGTTTTAGGCAACTGTCTAATAGCTGTGATACCTACTGTTAAAGAATGACCGTCTCCTTAGCTTACTTAAAAATACACTGGGAACCAATAAGAATGAATTTATAGGAATATATAGTTTCTAAAAGTAGCAAAATTAGACAATTTCAAAGGTAGAAACATATCTAAAATTTAAACCTTCGCATGTAAATTGGCTAGTAAATGTTTTTTTTTTTTGGTACCGGGGATCGAACGGGGATCGAACTTGGGACCTTGCGCTTGCAAGGCAGGCGCCGGAACCACTGAGCTAAATCCCCGGCCCAAGGTTAATCTGTGATTTTTTTTTTTTTTTAGAAATTTCATTCAGCTAATTTTTGTGTGTTACAATGTATTTTTAGTAATAGTCTTGTTTTGTGTTGAATTTAAAGAAATATGGCAGTTGTATTTTGAGTTATTAGGGTTTTACTGAAATGATCAGTTGGAGTTTATGTTGTAGATTGTAGTAATATGATAGCTGAAAATTTGTTTTCAGACTCTTAATAAATTATAGGGCATTAAATAGGATAAGCGAAAATAGAATATAGTTTGAAATACAGAACAGCTTGAAGACATGTTTTGTAATAAAATTATTAGATAATTTAAGACAGCTTATCTGTGAGCATATAAGCAAACTATGGTACTTACTATTTCTTTTAAAATTTGCAAGTTATAAAGTATGATTTGAGTTTTCCATCACTCTTGGAGTTTGAGATTTTTGTTGTTACTGGTTTTTTGAGACAGGGTCTCGTGGGCAGGCCTTGAATTCACTATGTAGCCTAGGCTGGCCTCGAACTCACAGCAATCTTTCCTTTCTTAGGCTCCCAACAGGCATATGCAGCCATGTCCAGATTGTTTCAAAATATTTTTAGTAACAATGTAAGTTATGAAGAACAGAATAAACATGCAAAGGATATTAATTGTTGCTGAGCAATATAAATAAAAAGTAAGATTATATTAGCTGAAACAGTCACAGAAGTTACTTTTAGATTTTAGAATCTTAACAAGACTTCCTAATACCATATAATGCAAATAATATAAGCAAGAATTAAATAATTAATTTATTTTCTGCTGGTAAACATAATGTGTTAAAGTAGTATGTTCAGTATAGTTTTTTGTGTAAATAAATCCAAGAACAAAAAACCTGTCTCATTTTATGTTTTTCTAATCTTATTTCTGTGTATCTGTGCAAGAAATGAAATCAATGTAAATATGGATTTGTGCATATATTTAGTAACATCTTGAAAATTTATGTGGTGGTGTTCTTCAAAAATAAAGATGGTTGTGTTTTGTGCTATTTGTTATTAAAATACTCAAGCATTATTGTTTTAGGAAAGGGCCTTACTGTTTCTTTGCTCTATTACATGGCTTTCAGATCGGCAGGTAAATAAGTTGTCTTAAAAAACAGATATTTATTTCATTTTTATTATGTGTTGCATTTGCCCAGACAATCTTCAAGAAAAATGTCTGGATCATTCAGTCATATGCACTGAGACCTTTTTGTGAATGGTGTGCAGAGTTTTTTTTGTCGTTTGATCACACTGGAAAATTGGCAGCCAGAGCGGAAGTAGTTATAAATGTATGCATGCTTTAATTTAGAATAAAAATTTCTGAAACTCAAACTCATTTGGTTATGAAAGTGGAGTTGGGGGCATGCCACTCAAAGAATTTGTCAGTGGCATGTACAAAATGATAAATAAAACTCGACAGTTTACACTTATTAAATGTTGTTAAAGGAGATATAAATACTATATTTTACCTTGAAAAAGAGCTGAAGTATTTCATATAAAAGTAGGTATTAAAGGGTTACAGCTTATGAGTTATTGTGAAATGGTAGAAGGAGAGTTATTGGAGTTGAAAGTGTTACACCAAGTGTGGATGGATGTGGCTCATAACACATGCAGTGAGTGAGGTACCTGACAGATGTTTCAGGTGTGTGCATTTCCTTGTGTCCTGGTTGTAATTTTTCTGTGCTTACCTAGTGTTTCTTGCAGTAGTGCATAAGGAAATGGAAATTTACTGTTCTGGTGGCATCTTGTTCTCTACCATATTACTTGCATGAGAGCAAAACCATTTTTTAAATCAGATGTTATAACATATACTCTGTGTGTGTGTGTATCCTTAAATCTGTGTTTATATGTATCTATCTCCGTGTCAGTCTAAAATGTAAAACAAGAGAGTGGAAGATCAATCCGAATAATGCCCTAGAAAAAGGGGTAGGGGACAGAATAGTTAGGAGTGGGTATAGTCATTTTAAGGGTATACTGGTAGTGATTGCCTGGGCAACAGTGGGAAGGAAGGGATTGATGTGAGAGGCATTTCATTGGTATTAAAAGTGAGTGTTTGTCGCTGGAGAAGTCTTTAGAGATAGTTTAGTCCAGTATAAAAAATTAAATGGTATTCCCGACTGCATTTACTTCACAACTAAAGTTACAGGGCCCAGGGATTTAGCTCAGTGGTTTTGCTGCCTGCTTCGCAAGCACAAGGACCTGAGTTCGATCCCTGGCACCAAAAAAAACCAAACAAAACTAGTTACATTTTAACCTTATTCTTCTTAGATTTAGTAGAATCTAGTCATATATTTTCCCCATTAGGGGTAATACTTTGACCCCTGTGGAGATCTTGCTTATTTTATTCTGTCTTTCTCAAACACTTAATCTCTACTTCGTTTATCATCCCATTAATTTGCTTTACTTTCAGTGTACTTTTTCTTCTTAATTACTCATTTTTTTAAAAGAAGACATTGTCTTTACCTACTGAATCTCCTATCATTGCTCATTTCTACTTTATTAAAACTAATCTCTCTAAGTTTGCCTGTGACTTTAACTGCCAGGTGTGAAAACTTCTGTTTTCATCATCTTTGACCTCGTAACATTTGCCCTTGTCATCCCTCTGACATGTGTCCTGCAGCATTTTGTTAGATTTTTTTCTTTTTAGTTGGTGTATTCAAAAATATTCGAGTGTCTCCTATGTCCCTCAGGCTTAGTGCTGTGAAGATACTCACTTTATTTCTCAAACTCTTAGGGAACTCCCAGTCTCCTCTCAGGAAAAAAGATAACAAAAACAATTACAATTTGATATGATAAAGACTATGATGGAGAAAAAAACATAGCGCTGGACTAGGACAGAAAAGGAACTACTAATTGTATAAGGGAGTCAAGGAGGGTTTTACATAAAATGAGGCAAGATTGTACCCTGAGTCTTAATTGGTATGAAAGATTTTCCAAGTGCAGATGGGGACACTAACATAGTAGGAAGAACAAAAAGAATGTTCAGAGGTACAGACCTTGGAAGTAATAGCTTTGTATTGCATATCTTTTTCCATGCGTTATTTCTGATCTTCACATTAACTCACAATGTAGTTTTTTTCATCATTTTACAAGATGAGGAAGTTGAGCCTCAAAGAAGTTGTGACTTGCCCAAAGGCTATACTGGCAGAACTTGGCTCTGACTCCAGATACGTTTGGATGCCAGTGCCCACACATTGGTCTTCATTGTTGGAGATAAGTAGGATATGTTCTAACACAGGAAATTTTGATGTCAGAGAATTAATGGTGAGGAGTGAGTGGAGAACACTTAAGAAATAACATGACCAATTGTCACAGATCTGAATGCCATGCCAAGGAGTTGAGACTTCATTCTTCTGTTTGTTAGTATTGTGGACTAGGCACTTCCTTCCTTTGTCTATACTTGTTTATACAATTACTTTCATAGTTTCTGGAAAAGAAAATGCTTGCCTGTTTAATATGATATAATGAAGATGATGTTCTTGCTCTTACACAGGTATCTATTCAAGAGTACCAAACAACACAAATAATGTAAAAATAGTAGGCATATAATACAGTAAATATATCCAAATTTCCATATAGGTTAGCATATGGAAACTAGAAGGTAGGGGCTAAGCAAAGTTGTGCCAAATGCTTCTCTTGACTGAAAAAATAATTTTGTAATGAGTAAATTTGTGAATGAATTCGGAGGTTTGCCGAATAGAGTAGAGATGAGGGCTTCTGTTAAATTGACAGTCTGATCTGAGTGTTTGAACCAACCATGGTCTGAACCAACCATGGAGAAATTTATAGCTTAATATCGTTGAGTTTGGAGTTGGCCATGCAGTTGATATAAAAGTATTACATTCTCAAGTTCTTTCTATTCTTAAAATACAAGTGTTTAAGGATGGATAGTCCCCTGTATTATTCACCTTTCACAAATGTTCCTTTTCTCTCTCCTTTTCTCCCTCTTGTGTCTTTGAGGAAGTCAAGTGCTTTCCTAAACCATGTTTTAGGCATAGTATTTTATATTTATTTATTTATTTATTTACTTAGGTACTGGGGATCAAACTCGGGACCTTGGGGTTGTGAGGCAGGCAGCAAAACCACTGAGCTAAATCCCCGGCCCTTGTAGTATTTATTTTTGATGATTAAGAGTAATGCCTTATTGTAGAAAATTTTAAATAAAACACCCAAACTAGAATTGTACAAGATCAAATGTAGGTTACCATTTTAAAATTTGACACATTTTCTTTCATGTTTATTTTTATATATTGGGATTATATTTTGTGTAAACTTTTATAATTTACCTTTAAACTTGACATTGTATCATTTTAAGCTTCATTTGAAGGGAAGATGTTAATTATTACATTTTTTGGTTTCATAAACATGATTTGTTTTCCAGTGAGAACTGTTACTTTATAATTTTAGAATACAATTTTTGTGATTATTTTTAGGTACACACAAAATAAATATTTCTTTAGAAATTTAATAATTCTACAAATACTATTATGACCTTTTTGTTACCAGTATGTTATGACCATCTTTACATATCAATAAGTACATAGCTGTGTTATTTATGTATTTTTTTAAGCTGTGTTTGTTTCTGGGGGGCTACTGGGGATTGAACTCAGGTCCTTGCGCTTGCAAGGCGGACACCGGAACCACTGAGCTAAATCCCCGGCTAAGCTGTGTTATTTTTAATGAGTACAGAATATGCTATAATTGGGATTATAGTAGTTACCATAATTTACTACCTTGCTAGTGTATGTTGTGTGTTAGACATTGAACTAGGCCTTTTGAACATTTGAGTTGCTACACCTGTTCTGTTAACCAGCACTGCCAAGAACTCTACTAATTTTATGACTTTTTTCCTTCAGTAATTTATAACCTCATTTGGAGAAGTAAGATTATATGAGACAATTGTATGTTAAAGGATGTATGTAATAGAATATGAAATATTGGGCCATACTGTTAATACAGAGAGATGTGGGAGATCCCTAGTGGACTGAGTAGTCCAGGAAGTTTTGTGAAGGGAGTGTGATATTTGTGATTGATCAGGAAATATTGATAAATGGATAAATGGGGCAGGGGATTTAGCTCAGTGGTGCCACCACCTGCCTTGAAAATGCAAGGTCCTGAGTTCAATCTCTGGTACCAAAAAAATAAAAAAGAAAGAAATGGATAAATGAAGAAGAGAATCATAATTCAAGCCATGAGAACAGAGTGGGCAGTGGTACAAACCTGATTGGGGCAGAGCATGAATATTAGTGAGGTAGTAGGTGAAATTGGGGGAAATAGAATGGTGAAGGATCTTAAAAATGATTAAGATTTTAGGTTTAATAGACAACTTGAGTAAGTTATGTTGTTACCATGAGAGTAGCATTTTAGTAAGATAAGTTGTTTGGCACTGATGTGCAAATAGATTTGAGGAGAGAACAGAAGTAAGGATATTAACTGGAAGTTGTTGCCATGCCCCAGCTGGGGAGATGTGTGAAACCGTTAGAACACTGTAGCAGAATTCAGCTTATTAATATGTCCTCACTTTTATATCTAGTTAACCATCTGTTAGTTTCCTGGTTAGAGTAGATAGGGACATTTATTATCTTCAGTTATTTTCTTTGATACTTTTAAAATAAGTTAAACCAGAAATCACTTATACCACAAGCTGACTTTTACATTTTATTATCATGAGTATGGATAAAAAAAGGTATTTGTATTTCAAAATAAACATGTCATGTTAATAGATAACATTGTATGCTTGCTAAGCCACTATTTTGCATCTGTAACATATATTAACTCATTTAATCTTTAGAACAGTTCTAGGAAAGTCAGTGTTATTATTTCTGTTTTACATACAAGGAAAACAAGGCACAGAGAGGACAACCCATACTGAATTTCTGATTTGAAAAATTAGTTGTTAACTTTGCCTTTGCCTCCACTCTTGATTATTTTGTTCCTGTGCTTCCAACTTCACAGTGGGTTCAGGATCATCCTTTAGAACTACCATGAGAAAAAGTAAAATTTTTATATTAAGCTTGCTTTCTTTCATGTTTTTAATTAGAGTTCGCTTTCTGCAGTTAAAGCTGTGTGGGGAAAAGAAATGAGTCAGAGGCCTTATTTATCTTAAACAGCAATGGGTGATTTAGACAACCCAGGAGAACTAAAAGTACAATTTATCATGGTTAATCCATATGGACATAATCTACAATCAAGTATGATTATGAAAGACCTGAATTTTTTTTGAGGGGGGGATACACAAAAGTTAACACAAATTCTGGTGAAAAAGTATGTTTGTATGTATTCCAAAGCAGATGTTAAGCCTAGTGATAAAGTCCCATGGAGAGAATAAACTGGGGAAATAGGCTAGAAATTTGGCTGCAGAGTGGTGGTGGTGTTTTAGTTGTCAGGGGTGGCTTTTATGAAGCAAGGGTTTGAGTTGAGGTCTGAATTTTGGAAAGAAGCCAGTCATTTGAAAATAGGGGAATGACCCAAGGGAAATGTGCTCTAGGTAGAGAAATTGCAAAGGCCTTGAGGCAGGAAGCTTCTTGTAAGCATTCATTCTTTCTACTTGGCTTCATTTCTAGATGGCAGTGTATTTGCATTCAGAGAATCTACTTCCACCTTAAATACATACAACATAAGGACTATATTTTAAGTATATTCATTAGAACCTTTTTTGTTTTAAATCTGTGCACCTGATTTTCCTTAGATGTTACGTCTGTTTTTTCATTGCTGCGACACAATACCTGTCACCCACAATTTAAAGGTAGAGCTTTAATTAATTTAGGTCTTGATATCCGAAGATTTAGTACATGGTCAGCAAGTTCCAAAGGAGGAATATTAGTCACTTTTCTCATCAGTGAGACACAATGTGTGACACCCACAGCTCAAAGGAGGAAAAGTTTATTTTGACTTAAGTTTCTAGAAGTGTCAATCTGTAGTTGGCTCTGCTCCAAGGCAGAATGGTATGGCAGAGGGGGATAGCAGAGGAAAAGGTGCTTATGTTGTGGCACCTGGGAAGCAGAGAAACATCAAAGAAGGAGCCAGGCAGGGAGATGAACCCTTCCAGGTCATGCCCCCGTTCCAACCAGACCCCACTTCCATATAGCAAGTTAGCTATAACCCTCATAATCTGTTCACCTTCCCAAAGCCCCCACCTATGAGTACATGAAACTCTTGGGAGACATCTAGATATAAACCATAAGAAATATAGTAAAAGGGCATGGTGGAGCAAAACTGCTTACTTTATTGCCAGAAAGCAGTGCAGGGGTCCAGTGACAGAGGAAGGGGCGAGGGACCAGATATATACCTCAAAGTCATGTCTCTGCGACCCATCTAGATTTACCCAGATGTGTGTTCCACAGATCCCCAAGGAGATCTCAGAGCAAGTCAATCAAGTCACTCCACCATAACTGCCACCTGCATCTCATTCCTTGTCGACTTCCCACCCAAACCTCCTTAAACCATATTTAATCTCCAAATAAAGACAATAGCAAGTTCTTAATTCCACCTAACATAATACATTTGTCCTGTGTATAACTGGAAACACAAAAATTTCTTCCCAAAGTCTATAAACAGTTTCAACATTTTTCAGAATTCTAAGTTCAAATCATTTCTGAGACTAGCTGTGAGCCTCTGTAAAAATAAAGATGTTATGTAATCTGTAAATAAATTGGTACAGTGCAAACATTTCCATTCCAAAGGGTGGAATATGAGATAGAAAAGAACTGGACCCAAAAGCAAGACTGACACCCAAACATCAAGTCCTGTCTGGCATCTGAGGCACATGTGAGTTCCCAAGTTTGGGCAGCGTCACTTATGTGGCCTTGATGGTTGCAGACTATATGGCCTCTCTCTTGAGCTGGCTTCATTCATGGCCTGCAGCTTTCATAGGCAGACATTCCACATTTATGACATCTACAACTTCTTGGGATGTCCATTGTACCTTCAGTTTCATTCCCACAGCTTTTCTTAGTGCCCTTTTAGGGGCTCTTTGCTTGACCTTCCAGACTTTATCTGGATGGAAGCCTCCCTAACACTACAACTCTTAGCATTCTGCATGGTGGTAAAACCAGCATCTTGCAGATAATGACAGGACCTAGCCAGGTCCCCTTGGGCTGTGAATCCAGTGGTCTTTGAGTGCCTACATGGCTGAGCATAGTGAAACAAACCCCTGGAAACCAGTTCCTTAGAAAGCCCTTCTTGAGGAGATATCCCAGGGACTCTCTTCTCAAATGAAAGGCTTACAGTTTTGCACCCTTGAGCCTTATGTCTTTTTAATGACACTAATATCTCTGATATCTTCAGCAACTACACTTCCTTTAGCCTCAACTTCACACATGATTCCCTTTCCACCAGAATTTAAGTTTTTCACATTTTTGTCCCCGATTCTCAGTGTAAATCTAGCTGAAAGCAGCTAGTAATACCCGAGTCACAGCCTGAATGTTGAGTTACTTTGAAATTTCATCCACAAGATCACTTATTCCATCCACTGCCCTTAATCTCAGTCTCCTGCAAAGTCTCAGCACATGAGCAAAATACAGACAGATTTTCTGCCAGAGTATATCTCTAGTCCAATTGCCAGCGGTGTCCTTATTCTCAACTAAAACCCCTGAGCCTTGTCTTTAATGTCCACATTCTTAGTAGCATTCTGGTCTGCTGAGGCTGGACCAGAATTATCCATGACACTCTGCCTAGGGCATTCTAAGGCTTCTCTAGCCTGCATCTCCCAACATTTACAAACTCTTCTTACAAACCAGTTGTAAAGCTCCCAAAGCACATGGTCAGGTGTGGTCACAGAAATAACCCCACTCCTCTGGAACATATTTTCTGTGTTTGTCAGCTTTTCTGCCACTGAGAAACAATATCCAACACACACAAATTTTAGTATTTAATACTTGAAAATATCTGCCAAATAATTTGTGTGGGCCTAAGAAAGATTCAGTTACAGAATTGGGATTACTTTGATGTATACAAATTTCATCCTTTGCAATGTCTGCTGTCTCAGGAAACCTCATTTGTTTTAGTGAACAGAATTTTTCAGAATGAAATTGAGATATTTTAAGCATTTTTAAAACCCAGTAATTTTTTTTTTTTTTTTTTTTGTACCAGGGATCGAACTCGGGTCCTTGCACTTGCGCAGCAGGCGGCAAAATCACTGAGCTAAATCCCCGGCCCGAAACCCAGTAGTTTTTTACATGAAGATTTCCATTATAACTAATTGGACTTTTTTTTTTGCCATGAAAACAAATTAGTAATGGATAAGATGAGCATTTTCTTGATAAAATATATTACCTGTTTAGTTCCAGGAGCATATTTGATAGTTTGGCTTTTTATATTTGTATGATTCTATTGCCTTATTCCATGATAACCCTTGAGAACACTTTTTAAAAACAAATGACCAAACTTTTTATCATTTAGTAACTTTCTTTTCATTTTTTCTCTTGGACTTACTTAAACACAATCAATCCTTTAAGATTTGTTGTCATTGTTAAAACTGTTAATGTTTTTGAAAAAAACATGGGCGAAATGTTCCAGATTTGTTATAGTTTAAGGACTGAAACATGGTGGTTAGCTTTATTTCTAAGAAACACTTATTTTTAACATTTTGTACACTGATAAGTTAAAAATATTGACAGATTTTTCTTAGGAAAGTAACCTATTAATGACCAGAATATATACAAATAATCTGTTTAACAGTTTCAGCGTAATGTTTCTTTTTTTCTGTCATCTGATTTTTTTTTTTTTTTTGGTACTGGGGATTGAACTAAGGACCTTGAGCTTTTGAAACATCTGGGTTTTTTTTGGTACCAGGGATCGAACTAAGGACCTTGCACTTTTGAGGCAACACCGGAACCACTGAGCTAAATCCCTGGCCCCACATGAAACATCTGCTTTTTTTTGGTGAAATTGAATTTTATTTAATTTGTAATTTTCAGAAATTTACACAAGTGAAGATGAAGGCAGCAGAAAATACTTTCAGACAGAAACACTCAGCTAAACATCTGCTTTTTTTTTTGGTACCGGGGATCGAGCTCGGGTCCTTGTGCTTGCTCAGCAGGCAGCAAAACCACTGAGCTAAATCCCTGGCCCACATCTGCTTTTTTAAGGAACACTTGAGACTTAGCGAAAGATAGATTATGAAAGTGTTTGTTAGAGATGATTATTAGAAGTGATGTTATTTAAATGTTTTTCTTAGTCGTTGACATTCTAAGAATACAGTCACCATATTTTCCAAACCAATAATTAGTACATAAGATCTGATGATAGCATTGGATACCTCAAATTTGGATGGTCCAGGAAGAATAAACAGATCTATTGATACAGCTTCCTAGAGAAAGTTTTGGGATGTCTTTGATTCAGAAATATATTATGCAGATTACTTTTTGTTGTTTTAAGTTCCATTGAGATCACTGTGCGAGAAATACTCAATTTAAGGTTAAAGGCAATCTTTTTTTTTTTTCTTTGATTTTTTTGAGACGGTATCCCAGGCTGGCTACGAACTTGAGGCCATCCTCTTGTCTCAGCCTCGTGAGTGCTGAGATTACAGGCATGCACTATCAAATCTTGTCTCCACTGTATGGGGAAAGTTTTGGAACCTCAGGCCAGCTACTTTTAGGGATAGTATTAATGTCTCAAAAATGGAAGGAATTCAAAGTAGAATGTCAAGACTCATGAAGGTCATTGATGAATCTGAAATAGAAAAAGATGAGTGAAATTATTTGTAAGTGTGCTCTGATTTTTTCTTCCCCTGGCTTTATTTTGAATTGCTCTTTAAGTTTAGGGTTTATAGGGGCTGGGGATTTAGCTCAGTGGTGCCTTGCCTGCTTCACAAGTGTAAGGTCCTGAGTTTGATCCCTAGTACCAAAAAAAAAGTTTAGGGTCCAGGCTATATGATAGCACACAGAGAGAGGTGCATTTGAAGGGACATATGTTAGAATTTGCTTAATTGGAATAAGAGTATTTCTTTACAATGTGAGGTTACCAACTTGCTGTTTTGATACTTTTTTTTAATTTGCCCTTCTCTGTAACCTTCTTACTAGTGTTTCGAAAAGATGCTAGAAGGGCAAAGACAAACTAAGCAGGAGTGCCTTTATAAAGCAGAAACACCACCTCATCAGACAACCTAGTGGGAAGAAACGCTGACTTTAATACTCTCAGGTTTACAAGTAAGCAATTCACTAAATTTTTTTCTAGCTTGAAGCATTTAAAAAAGCCCAACTTTTGTTGTAGAAAAAAATCAAGCAAAAGAAAACAATATAATATAATGCACCCTATGTATGAATGTATCACCCAGCTTCAATAATTATTAATTTATGACCAGTCTTTATAATCCTTTTTCTCCAATCTCCATTATTTTGAAGCAATTCTAGATATATCATTCATTGTAAGTAGTATGAGTTTATAAAAGATAAGGACTTTTTAAAAATGAAGATAACTACATTACTATTAAATATAAATACAATATTTCCTTAATATCAAATATTCAGTCAGGTTCAGATTTCTTCAATGGTCTGTGTTTTAATATTTTGCTTACACAAGGCCTCTAAGTGCAAATAGATGCTTTGTCTCTTTATTTTTCTGTCTTCACATTCTTTCTCTTTTGCAATGCCTTTGTTGAATAAAGCTGGCCATTTGTCCTTGAGAGCTTGTTTGTAGGCTCTAGCAGGGGAGTGCAGCTACTCTTGACCGAGGAAAGGGGCGGTTGTCCTCTTTGACTGAGCCCTCTTCTTCTGAGTGCCCAGCATCGAGAGTGACGCCATGAAGTGGTGAGGGAGGAAGGGGACACCCGGGCCCAGCCAGCCACATCCAAATCAATCCGGGAGATCAATGGGGTGACAGATGTCGCAGCCAGATCGTCCTCACGTCCTATCCTGGTCATTTGTCCTGTAGTTTTCCATCATCTGGATTTTGCTGATTACATCCCTATGGTGGTGTTTAATACTCTGAATCCTTTCCTATAAATTGGTAAATTTAGATTTAAACTAGACGCATGAATTTTTTAAAGCAAGAATATTTCATAGGTGGTATTTTATACCTGAAACAGAAAAAATATAAAAGTTCTCTTTCTGTGATATTCATAATCACTGATGAGTTCTCTGTATCAGCTGTCACCAAATCTTGTAGTTTCAGGATCCCTTTATACTCTTAAAAATTACTGAGCACCCTAAGAGGTTTACTTTTTTTTTTTTTTGGTACCAGGGATCGAACACGGGACCTTGCACTTGCGAGGCAGATGGCGAAACCACTGAGCTAAATCCCTGGTCAGAGGTTTTATGTTTAAATATCATTATATCTAGTAGTGTTTGCCACATTAGAAATTCAAAACAAATTTTAAAAATACCTGTTTATTCATTTAAATTACAATAATAAGTCTGTTGAGAATGAGAGGGTGTTTAGAGACCAGGTAACATTTTAGTATTACGGTGAGACTTCTTACATTGTAGACCCTGTGAAAGGGCCTTAGGAACCTACTACATAGGGTGCCTGGACTTTGCTTTGGGAGCTTCTAATTTAGGACTATTTTTATTAGTGGCTGCAATTCTGCTTTTTACTTGAAATTTAGAAATTTCTTTTTAATCAACAGTTAGTTATTCTGAGATACAAATAAGGAAGAGTAAATGGTTGATTCTTTTCCTTTAGTGAGATAGAAACTTTATTACATTCATTTTACCATGTTAGAAAGAGATAAGGATTAAGCCCCGTTTCAGCTAATTGAAGCCATTTCCACTTGGACAGATCTACAAATGAAAAGAAGGTCACTGGTAATTAGAGTTACTTTCTTAAATTATCAACATGCAGTTTGTATTTTACAGGTTGCTTATTTTAGTAATATATCAAATAACATGATAATCTCCATAAGAAACTTGTCTGAGGAATTCTAAAAAGGATTAGAATCTTCCAAGTTATCAGATGTTGTCACCTGTTTGCTTCCTTAGAGAAATACTGTAAAGATTAACGTGATAATATATATGAACTGTTAAAAACACCTGTTTATTGTAGGAAAAAATGTAGGGTGTATTATAGGATGTGGCATTTCACTGCAGTTTGATGTTTGAACGTCTATTAGGCTTCCAGAATTACTTTGAGAATTTGAACACTCTTGAAGCAAGATAGGGAGTTGTACATTGTCAAAAATGTTAAAACCCAGGGACTAAAACTTGAGATGGTATAAAGTCTGAAGAGAGGAGATGAGTGTCATAGAGTAGAGTAAGCATTAGATTAATTAGGCATAATAAAGTTTCAATTCTTGTTCTTAAACACAAATGAAAGGAGGTCATCTTAATTCCTTACTTGTGGGTACTTGAGCTGAAATGTGAAGTCAGCTTTCCTCTACTTAACAATTTTAATTTTAATTGACTTCTGGAATTTTTATGACGCCATGGAAATATGTTGAGATGAGTTTATTGAGCCAACTATCTATAGATCTTAAAATATTTGGCAGCTTTAATAGTTATTTAATGTGGGTTAGCAAAGGGAAAGATGTGAGTTAAAGGATAGAAGGAAGCTGAACCAAATAGAATAATGTGTCAACAAAATAAATCTTTTCCAGTTAAACTTAATCTCTTGTTGCTTTTGGATCTGATCAAAATTGTTTTAGAGATAAAAATGTAATTTAATAACATGTTAAGGTTTGAAGATTTAGCTACACAGTATATTTGTAGGCAATAAGAAAATTAAGCAATATGTATTTATAAAGTTTCTTTGAAAAAAGTCAGATTTTTATTTTTGAGAGTCTTAGATAGCATTGCCATTCCATAGAAATGTATCTCAGATTAAGAAATTAAATCTTTTATTGTTTTAATCCTTTTTTTATCTTCTGCATACTGAATCTTAAAATATAAACATTGTTAACTTTTGGGAAAAAATTTAATGAACCCCTTCCAAATTGGGAATTGAAGAATTGCTATCCATTGTAAATGATGAGTGTAGTGACTGAATGTTCACTACGAAGTTTAACAATGTTTTGGTTACGGTGAATAGCTGTATATTGTCTATGCTTTCACAGTCATCGCTGTTTTCTGTTCCCATTTTTTTCCTTTAAAGAATACATTGTGGAGCTTTAAAAAGCTGTCTACTCTGACCTTGGTGTAATTTGTTATCACATTTAGGACTCTATTTTTAATACTACATTTTAAAATGCTGACTTTCTAAAAAATAATTTATGATTCCAAGATAATGGCGTGGGTTTAAAAAAATGTGGCCAAAAATGGCTTTAAAAAGGCATATTATGGTAAGTACATGTTTAGTGTATAAACTTGTTAACATAAAATTTTTTGTTAATTTATGATCTAAAAACAGCATTTATAAAGAAACCAGAATTAGAGGAAACTGTAAAGAAGATAGTAAGGAAACCTTTCAGTGTTTAATTTCTGTACTTTTTTTTTGTACTGGGGATCAAACTCAGGACCTTGCGCTTGCAAGGCAGGTGCCAGCACCTCTGAGCTAGATCCTTGTGTACTTTTTTTCTTGAGGAAAAGTTTTGCAGAGGTAAAGTGAAAGAAGGCAATCATTCTGATCCTCTTCCTTTATCTCCACATCCTGATCCTCCCCACCCTCCAAAAAAGTTAGGCTCTGGTTGCTCCCTCATTGCTTGAAATGTTCTTGGATGACTTTTTTTTTTTTAAGTACCGGGGATTGAACTCAGGACCGTGTGCTTTCAAGGCAGGCAGCAGAACCACTGAGCTAAATCCCCGGCCCTTGGATGACTGTTTTAAGGAGATGTGCTTTGTATAGCTTTTTAAGAAAATGCTTCTATTATGGCTTGTGTCTAGGTGTCCCCCAAAGCCTCATGCAGTCATAGGTGAGGCTTTTTCAGAGGTGGCTGGATCTAGAGCGTGTGATTGATTCATGGTGTACTGCTAGGAATAAAGGTGCTAGGATTACGGGTGGGTGATTACTAAATCAATCCGCTGATTGATTTGGTACCACCCTAATCCCAGTAGTTGGATACAGTGTAAGGGACAGAAAGAGGTTTGTCTTGTCCCCTCTTGCTTGCTTTGCTACTTTCTGCCTGCCGTGAACTGTTTCTCCTCTGCAGTGCCTGTCTGCCATGCCATACTGCCTTGGAGTCAGCCGATTATGGACTGAAATCTCTATAAATTGAGTCTCAGCAATGAGAAAAGTAACTTAAGTCAGCTTCTTCATGAAAAGAAGGAATAGTCCTAAATTTCTCTCTAGGTTTAGTTATTTTTAACGGCAAATTTCTGTTTGGAATATAAGATGGACTATTTTGATAAACTATTACTCCTTTGATAATTTCATAGTTGCCAACACTTAGTACTTTTCTTGGAATGTATATTTGCATGTGCTTTGTGGTTAGATTTGTTTTTGCCAGTTTATTACAGTTTAAACACATAACTAATTAACATTCTTAAGTTAACTAGGCTGTTAGTATATCACTACAGATAGTATAACTTATTTCTGTGTAAATTGTCATGTCAGAAGTTTACAATGAGCTATTTAATTATTTTTGTGGTATGTACTGGGAGTTGAACTCAGGGCTCCTCATGGTAGGCAGGTGCTCTACCACTGAGCTATAGCCCAGCCCTCATTTAATTTTGAGATAAATCTTGCTAAGTTGCCAAGGCTGCTTTTGAACTTGTGAACTTCTTACCTCTCCCAAATAGCTGGGACTACAGGCATGGCCACCATACCCAAAAAACACACTGAGCTATTTAAAACACATTATTTAGCTTTATTTTTTTTAAAAGGTTGCTAGCAAAATTGATGTCTCTAATAGGACTGATGAATCTTTATTTAAAAATATTTCCCCACATAATTTTGATGACGGTGGACTATCAACAATAACTTTGATTTGTTTTTTGTTTTTTTGGTATCAGGGATTGAACTCAGGACCTTGTGCTTGCGAGGCAGGTAGAGGCACCACTGAGCTAAATCCCAGGCCTAACAGTATCTTTGAGAAATGCTAATATTAGCTAAAACAAATTACAGTACTCAATTCAAGTCTAGTTCCTTCCTCTAATTTTTAAGTTAAAATTTTTTTTGAGACGAAGTCTCACCATGTATTCCAGGCAGGCCTTGAACTCACTGTGTAGCCCAGGGTGGCCTTGTACTTGGAGTGATCCTGCTGCCTCATCTTCCTGAGTGCTGGGATTACAGGCATGTGCCACCTTACCTGGCTTTTACCTGGTTTCTTTTCACTGTTTGTTTGTTTGTTTAAGCAATTTTAATGTGGACCAGTTTATTTTCTTTTTAAAAGGTGTACACATTTATGGGATACCACGAGAAAACATAGGGGTATACATTGTGTAATGTTCAAACCAAGGAATGTATATCTGCTTATCATGGTACCTTGGTTCACAAACAAGTTTGTTTGTAAACAGTTTGGTTCACAAATGGAAGGGAAGCAGTTGGCAGAATTTTGTTTTTGTTGCAAACTGTGCATCTGGTGACAAACACAACCATGACCATCTTTCATACACAAACACAAATGTGGCCATCTTTTCCGACATCATAGAACAAATTAATAATATATTCTTTCTTTTTTTTTTTTTGGTACCGGGGATCGAACTCAGGTCTTTGCGCTTGCGCAGCAGGTGGCAAAGCCACTGAGCTAAATCCCCAGCCCCAAATTAATAATATATATTATTTCTTTGTGGTTAAAACATCCAAGACCCTTCTTACAGCTCCTTTGAAATATATAGAACATTAACTTTTGCTATAATCACTGCACCATGCACTAGGAACAGCAGAACTTATTTCTTCTACCACTAAGTACCCATTGACCAGCTATGCCACTCCCATCCCCCCCTGGCCTTTGGTTACCACTATTTTATTCTCAATTTCTGTAAGATCAACTTTTTTAGATTTCACGTATGAGTGAGATCATGCAATGTTTGTATCTATGGCTAATTCACTTAATAAAATTAAGTGAATTAATTCCATCCATCTATGTTGTTGCAAATGACAAGATTCATCTTTTTCTAGTTGAATAGTATTCCATTGTGTATACATACCACAGTTTTCTTATTTAGCATTTGATGGACACTTAGCTTTATTACCTTTCTTGTCTGTTGTGAATAGTGTTAAAGCAAACATAGGAGGGCAGATGTCTACTTGCCATATTGATTTCAGCTTTTTTGACTATACCTAGTAATGAGGTTGCTGAATAGATCATTTGGTAGTTCTCTTTTTGAGAAACATCTCTACTATTTTTTGTAATGACTATACCGAGTTACTTTCCCATCAAAAGTACACATAGGGGTTCTTTTTTTTTTTTCTCCACATACTTGTCAGCATTTAGCTATTTAAAAGATTTTTTTATTTTAAAGTTTTTATTCCAGTACTGGCAATTGAACTCAGTACCTTGTGCCTGCCAGGCAGGTGTGGTGCCACTGAGCTACATCCCCAGCCCCCTCCCCCTTTTAAATAGCAATTTTTCTGTTTTTTGTTTTATTTTTTGAGATAGGGTCTCACTCTGTAATTCAGGCTGCCCTTGCTCTCACTATGTGCCCAGGCTGGCCTCGAACTTTCAACAGTCCTCCTGCCGCAGCCTCCCAAGTGCTAGCATTACAGGCATATGCCACTGTATCTGAGGATAGTAATTATTCTTTTTTTTTTTCTTTGGTATGGGGAAGAAAGCAATTATTCATGAGTGAGATATGGTACCTCAGTGTGGTTTTGATTTGCATTTCATTGATGATTAGTGATGTAGAGCATTTTTTCACTGCTGTCCATTTGTATATCTTTTGAGAAATGTCTGTTTAGGCCTAGCCCATTTTAAAATCAGATTATTTCCAGGACCAGGGATTTAGCTCAGTGGTTCCACCGCCTGCCTTGCAAGAGCAAGGTCCCAAGTTCGATCCCCGGTACCAAAAAAAAAAAAAGTCAGATTATTTCTGTTTCTGCTATTGAGCTTCTTAGTATTCTGGGTATTAACACTTGATTAGATGTATAGTTTGCAAATTTTTTCTCCCATTCTGTAAGTTGTGTGTTCACTCAGTTGATTGCGTTGCTATGCAGAAGCTTTTTAGCTTGATGTAATCCCATTTGTTTACTTTTGCTTTTGTTTTCTATTCATTTGGGCTTTTGTCCAAAATATCTTTGTCTATTCCATTGTTATGAAATGCTTACCCTAAGTTTACTTTTCTTGACTTACATTTTAAAATTCCTTTCTCCTGGGTTTCTTAAAGTTATGAAAGCATCTAGGAAATGCTCTTTTTAAAATGGGAATCTTTTATCACAAGGAAATATTGAAAATGATACTGTATTTATGCTGTCATCATGAATACAATTACCTACTCTTTGAGAGTTCTCATGTGACAGATACTTGGATAAATGCTTTTATTTAATCCTGAATCTAAAGATAAGTGGATGAATCTCCATGTTACTAATGAGAAAGCTGTCCACTTACCCAGTTTTATACAATGAATAACTGATGGTGCTGAGATTGAAATTTACATTTATATCATTCCAGAATCCATTAACTTCAGCTTATGTTTAATAGGAAACTAATGAGTTTATAGATGTTTAAAAATACAAATCTGGTTTCCTTGGAATGGCCATGGAATTCCAATCACTTGCTCTGTGTTTATTTTTTTTAAATTTTATTTTTTTTAGCAAAACATTTATTGGTACATTTTAGACATACATAATAACACTTATCATAGGGAATTTGAACCTGCACATGATACATCCCACTTCTTTTTAAAAAATTCTTTTATTGGTACATTTTAGGTATACAATATGTTTACATTTATCATTGGGTGCTTGAACCTGTACATGATGTATCTTGGTTCTTATTTTCTTCCCCATTACCTTTGCGCACTTCACCCCCCCCCTTCCCTATTTACATAGATTTTGTTTCTGTTTATTTTCTTTACTCATAATTTTTCCTTTCCCCTTCACCTCCCACCACCCCTACACCTTTGGACCTTTTCCTATTTCAAATTACCAATTATTTGTTTTAATCATTCTAATCCTTATTTACACTTTCAGTTTCTCACACCAGAGAGTACTTACACACATTCAGTACTTACACATGTGTGTCCTATTTATTACACTTAAGAGTATGGCCTCAGTATGCATCCATTTAGCTATAAATGTCTCCAAGTTTCTCATTCTTTATGGCTGAGTATACACCATTTTATAAAAAAACTACATCTTTATCCAGTTTCCAGTTGTTGGGCACTTGGGCTGTTTCCAAGCTTTAGCTATTACACACTGTGCCACTATAAACATGGGTGCACATATATTGCTGTGGTATGATTCCTTTAATTCTTTTGGGAAGATACCCAGCAGGGGAATAGCTGGGTCAAATGGAACCTCTAGTCCTAGTTCTTTGAGATGTCTCCATACTGATTTCCACAGTGGTTGCACCAATCTGCACTCCCACCAACAATGGAGAAGGTTTCATTTCTCCTCACACCTCTGCCTGCGTTTGTTATTGGTTGATTTCTTGATAGCAGCCATTCTTTCTGGGGTGAGGTGGAATCTCAGTGTTGTTTTCATCTGCATCTCTCAAATGACCAGTGATGTTGAACATTTTTTCATATGTTTATTTGCTGTTTTTACGTCTTTGTTTGAGAAATGTCTGTTCATTTCAGATGCCAATTTTTGAATTGGGTCTTTGAATTTGCAGGCTCTGATTTTTTTCAATTCTTTATATATTCTAGGTAGTAGTCCTTTGTCTGAGGTACAGCTACTAAAAATTTTTTCCCGCATTGTAGGTTGTCTCTAGCTCTGTTGGTGGTTTCTCTTGCAATGCAGAAGCTTTTTAATAAGATGAGATCCCAGTTGTTGATTCTTTGTGCTGGTTCCCATGCTGCTGAGGTTTTGTTCATAAAGTCTTTTCCTATGCCAATGTCATTGAGAGGTCTACCTAACTTATCTTCCAGCAAGTTTAGTGTTTCTGTCTTAATATTTACATCTTTAATCCACTTTGATCTTAGTTTAGTACATGGTGATAGGTATGGGTCTAGTTTTAATTTTTGGCAGGTTGAAATCCAGTTTTTCCAACACCATTTATTGCATAGGCTATCTTTCCTCCAATGAGAGTGGTTGGCTCCTTTGTCAAAATTGAGGTGGCTGAGTATGTCTGAAGTTGTTTCTGCATCTTCTAATCTATTCCGCTGATCCTCAGGTCTTTTTCTTTGCCAGTACTATGCTGTTTTTATCACAGTAGCTTTGTAGTATAGTTTCAAGTTGGGGGTTGTGACACCCCCTGCCGTGTCTCTGTTGCCTAGAATTGCTTTTGCTATTCTAGGTATCTTCTGCTTCCAAATGAATTTTTGGATCGTTTTCTCTAGTTCTGTGAAGTATATTTTTGGAATTTCAATCGAGATTGCATTAAATCTGTACAGCAGTTTTGGAAGTATGGCCATTTTCACTATATAGGTTCTTCCTACCCAGGAACAAGGGATGTCTTTCCATTTTCTTATATCCTCCTCTATCTCCTTTTTCAGAGTGCTGTAGTTTTCAGTGTAGTTCTTTTGCTTTCTTTGTTAGGTTGATTCCTAGATATTTCATTTTTTGGATGCTATTGTAAAATAAATTGTTTCCCAAATTTCTCTCTCAGTGAGTCTGCTATTTGTGTATAAGAAGGCTATTGTTTTTTGTTTGTTGCCCTTATATCCAGCTACTCTACTGAATCTGTCAATTAAATCTAGAAGTCTTTTGGCCGAGACTTTTGGGTCTTCTATGTAAAGTATCATATCATCAGCAAATAATGACAGTTTAACTTCTTCCTTTGCCATATTTATCCCTGCTATTTCTTTCTCTTGACTAATTGCTGTTGCTAATGTTTCCAGAACTATATTGAACAGGAGTGGTGATAGTGGACATCCTTGTCTTGTTCCTGATTTTTTTTTTTTTTTTTTTTGCTACTGGGGATCAAATTCGGGACCTTGCGCTTGCGATGCAGGTGCCTTAACCACTGAGCTAAATCCCCGGCCCTATGTTCCTGATTTTAGTATGAAAGTTTTAAGTGTTTGACCATTTAGTATGATGTTGGCTGTTGGTTTTTCATAAATAGCCTTAATCAGGTTGAGATAAAGACCTTGCATTCCAATTTTCTGTAGCCTTTTTATGATGAATGGGTGTTGAATTTTATTGAATGCTTTTTCTGCATCTATTGAGATGATCATATGGTTTTTGTCTTTGACTCTGTTAATATAGTGTATTACATTTATTGATTTACGAATGTTGAACCATCCTTGCATCCCTGGGATAAATCTGACTTGGTCAGGGTGTATGATCTTCTTGATGACCCTCTGTATTCTGTTTGCCAGTATCTTTTTTTTTTTGGAGGTACCAGGGATTGAACTCGGGTCCTTGTGCTTGCAAGGCAAGTGGCAGAACCACTGAGCTAAATCCCTGGCCCTTGCCAGTATCTTGTTGAGGACTTTTGCATCTATGTTCATTAGGGAGATTGGTCTGTAGTTCTCTTTTTGGGTTGGGTCTTCCCCTGGTTTTGGAATCAAAGTAACACTTGCTTCCAGGAATGAATTTGGAAGTCTTGCTTCCCTTTCAATTTCCTTGATGAGTTTAAAGAGTAATGGCGATAGTTCTTCTTTAAATATCTTGTAGAATTCAGCAGTGAAGCCATCAGGACCTGGGCTTTTCTTTGTTGGTAAATTTTTTATTACATTTTCAATTTCACTCATTATAATTGGGGTGTTTAGAATTTCTATATCTTCTTCGTTTAACTTTGGCAATTCATATGTATCTAGGAATCTGTCCATTTCTTCTGTGTTTTCCATTTTTTAGTATGTAGGTTCTCAAAGTGTAGGTATTGATGATCCTCAGGATTTCTCCTGGGTCTATTGTGACTTTCCCTTTTTCATTCTTAATTGCATGAATTTGAGCCCTTTCTTTCCTTTTTTTTGATAAGGTTGGCTAAAGGTTTATTGATTTTATTTATTCTTTCAAAAAACCAACTCTTTGATTCATTGATTTTTTTTGTATCATTCTCTTAGAATGGAGATTGCACTGATTTCTGCTCTGGTCTTTATAATTTCCTTTCTTGTACGAGCTTCAGGTTTGTTATGCTTTTCTTTTTCTAGGAGCTTGAGGTTCTGCCTTAGGTTATTTATCTGAGTTCTCTCTGTTTTCCTAATATGGGCATTCACTGCTGTGAATTTCCCACATAGAACTGCTTTCATTGTGTCCCATAGATTCCTGTATGTTGTACTGGCATTATCATTTCTTCTTTAATTTCCTCTGTGACCCATTGGTTGTTCAGGAGGGTGTTATTCAATTTCCAGGTGTTAGTTGGACTTTTGCGGTTTCTTATGTTATTTACCTCCAATTTTATTTCGCTATGGTCTGATAATATACAGGGGGTAACTTCAGTTCTTTTACATTTACTTAGACATGTCCTATGAGCTAGCATGTGTTCTGTTTTGGAGAATGACCTGTGTGCAGCCGAAAAGAATGTGTATTCTGATTTTGTCGGGTGGAACACTCTGTAAACATCTATTAAGTCCATTTGTTCAATAGCTTGGTTCAGTTCTAAAATTTCGTTGTTAATTTTTTGTTTAGATAATCTGTCTATTTGTGATAGTGGGGTATTGAAGTCCCCCACTACAATTGTATTAGTGCTTACTTGATTTTTCATGTCCATTAATTTTTTTTTGTATACTTGGGGGCATTCATATTTGGTGCATATATATTTAGGATTGTCGTCTCTTCCTCTTGGATTGTTCCCTTCACAATCTTTGTCTCTCAGTTAGTTTTGGTTTGAAGTCTACTTTGTCTGCAAATAAGATTGCTACCCCTGCTTTTTTCTGGGTTCCTGTCGCGTAGAGAACTGTTTTCCATCCTTTTACTTTCAGTCTATGAATTTTTTGAGTTAGATGTGTTTCTTGCATACAGCATATTGCTGAATCATCCCACCTCTTTTTTCCCATTCCCTCCCTTTCCTCAAGCCCCCTCCCTTCCCTTTGTACAAAAGCTTTGTTTCCATTTTTTCCTTCCATTTTCACTTTAGTTCTTGTCCCTTCCTTTCTCACTCCCTCTTCCCATATTCTCATTCTGATTTGAACAATTTCTTCTCGTTTACCAACATCTATTATATATTTAAAAAAATTTTTAGTTTTTGAGACAGCATCTTGCTATTAGTTCAGGCTGGGCTTGAACTCACTATGTAGGGCAGGCTGGCCTCGAACCCCATAGCAATCCTCCTACCTCAGCCTCCTGAGTGCTGGGATTACAGGTGTATGCCACCACACTGAGCTATTATACATTTTAGTTCTTATTCTGCTTTTGGTTTCTCACACCAGAGAAACAATGTGGTATTTAAACGTGTGTGTCTGATTTATTTCACTTAAGAGTATGGTCTCAAGGTCCATCTATTTAGCTATGAATGTCTGAAGCTCATCCTTCCTTACGGTAGAATAATACTCCATTGTATAAAAAAAACCTCATCATCTTTATCCATTCTTCAGTTGATGGGCATTTGGGCTGTTTTCAACATTTAGCTATTACAGACTGTGCTGCAGTGAACATTGGTGTGCATATATTGCTGTGGTATGATGCTTTTAATACTTTCAAAAGATACCAAGAAGGGGAATAACTGGGTCAAATGAAATCTCTAGTTTTAGTTTTTTGAGGAGTCCCACACTGATTTCTACAGTGTTTGGACCAGTCTACACTCCCATCAACAGTAGAGAAATTTTCCTTTATCCCCACAGCTCCTCCAGCATTTGTTATTTGTTGATTTCTTGGTAGCAGCCATTCTTTCTGGAGTGAGATGGAATCTCAACATTGTTTTAATTTGCATTTCTTGAATGACTTGGTCTGTGTTTAATAAGTATTTTCAGATGACATCTTTTGAGATTCTTGTTAGTGTCCTGCCCCTTTCTCCTCTCTCCCCTGTGGTTTTAAGTGATTTTCACATTTTAATTAATAAGTCAATAAATTATTTTTTAGAATGGGGTCTTGCTGTGTTGCCCAGATTGGACTCTCACTACTGATCTTCTTGCCTCAGCTGAGTAGCTGAAACTACATGTATGGTTTGATTCACACATTTTATAACTATTTCTATGTTTATCTTCTCTGTCTTCTAGGAGTAGACCTACTAGGGAAGTGGATAGCATTTTATTATTTCAAGTTTGCACGTGTGTAAATAGACTTTAAGTGGTTTGTTTGAAGCCTTTATGGATTTCCTACTCTGGGATCCATTGAGCTTGGATTCTACTTTGATCTTTTTTTTTTTTGGTACCGGGGATAGAACTTGGGACCTTGTGCCTGTGAAGCAAGTGGCAGTACCACCGAGCTAAATCCCTGGCCCTCTACTTTCATCTGTATTTTTATTTATTTTTTTCCCCTTTAAGTTTATTGATACATTTTAGGTATAAAATACAGTTATGTACATCATTGGGATCTTGTACCATTACATGAGTATCTTGGTTCTTCTTTTTTTCTGCTTCCCCTGCCCTCCCTTCATCCCCTCCAAGCCTCCCTATTTGCAAAGACTTTGTTTCCATTTATTTTCTTCTTTCATATTTTTTCTTTTCCCTTTCCTTTCCCCTACCCCTCCCACTTCCCCAGCTCCTTTATACCTTTACTTCCTGTTACACAATAGAAATTATACATTTTTAAAATTACAATATCAAGATCTAGGAGACATTACCACATATTTTACAGAATTTAAAAGGATATAGAAAGCATATTTCAAAAATCTGTTTTGAAATAAATTTGACAACTTCTAAGAAGTGTCTTGGAAGACAAATTAATGAAACTAACTCTGGAGGAAATATAAAATTTGAATAGTACCTGTTAAAGAAAGTATATTCCTGGCTTGAAAACCTGCCTATATGACAACAACAGGCTCATATACATTTTAACTGGTAAATTATATCAAACACTTAAAGCAGAAAAAAGAAGCAACACTTCCCTCATTTTAGGAACTCAACATTGTGCTAATCCTAAAACTGGATAAAGATAATACAAGAAAAAAGTATGAACATAAATAGAAATTTGTTTAACCAAATAAACTATTAGAAGTCAGATCTGGCAGTATGGAGAAA
Source organism: Heterocephalus glaber (assembly GCF_053883595.1). Taxonomy (NCBI): domain Eukaryota; kingdom Metazoa; phylum Chordata; class Mammalia; order Rodentia; family Bathyergidae; genus Heterocephalus; species Heterocephalus glaber. Next base: position 10,679,714 of record NW_028258356.1, on the reverse strand, counting down.
GTGGTTTTGTTATAGGGATGGCAGAGTTGGTTCAGCATTGGAAGATCCACCCTGAGAAGTCATCATTTTAACAGAGGAAAGGAAAAAAACCACATGATCCTGTTACTAGTTGGAGAAAAAGTATTGGACTAAATTCTACAGCTGTTCATGGTAAAAGCTATCAGGAGACTAGAAGTAGAACAGAACCTTCTCAACAGATCAAAGACATGTACTCCAAACTTCCAGCAAAAATGCCTTATATGAATGGAGAAGATACAATGCTTTCTTCCTAAGGTGGGGAGCAAGGGCAGATATGCCTACTCTTCATCTGTCCATTAAACCTTGAAACATAGGCCTAAACCAAAATAGTCTGGCAATAAAATGACACAATTAGGATAGACTTGGCAAGGTAGAAGCAAAATCTTTATATGTAGATGAAATGATAATCTACAGAGAAAATACTAAAATCTCTAGGAGCTCCTAGAACTTGTATTTGAATTTAGCAGGATTAGAAAACATAAGGTATATATAAAAATTCAGGTCTATGTATAGTTGCTATAAATGAAGAATTGGATATTGAAATTTAAAAGTTATATAGGAGTACAAAGGACCTAGAAAAGTAAAAAAACAAACAAACAAAAAACAGTGTTGGAAGACATTTAGTACTTAATTTTAAGCCTTCATCCAAAGCTACAGTAATCAAGGCAGTGTTGGTGTAAGGAAAGACATATAGGTCATTGGAATAAAACAGAGAATCTAGAAATAGAACACACATGTATGGTCCACTGAGTTTTGAAAGATTATTTAACATTAGTATTTTATAGAATATAAACTCAATTCAAGAGCTGAGGAAAGATAATATTTTCAGCAAATGGCTCTAGAACACCTGGTATCTGTATATAAAAAATTAACCTCAACCCTTTATTTCCATACATAAAAATAACTTGAAAGGATCTATGAACCTCAATATGAAAGCCTAAAACTATAAAACTTTAAGAAGAAATTATAAGGGAAAATGTTTATGAATTTAGGGTAGGCAAGAACTTCCTAGGATACAAAAAACATGATATATAAAAGAAAAAAATGATAAATGAACTTTAGAACTTTAAATGACATCATCAAAATGAAAAGTAGTCCTTAAACAGACCATATTTACAATGCATATAACCTATGACCAGAATATATAAAAAACTCTTACAGCTCATTAATAGGCAACCCAATTAAAAAGTAGACACAAGAAGATGATAAATAGCCAGTACAGCACAAGGAAAGGTGTGCAACACTAGAATCAGAAAAATCCTAATCAGTACAATAACGAGATTGAATTATACACTCGTTAGGGAGATGAAGTTAAAAGTTTTAAAAGCCTAATCATGACTTTTTCTTTTTGTTGGATTCTCCCCCTTTGCATTTAATTTGTCACACCCAACGGATTCATTCTGCTGGGCCTCCTGGTGTTGTGATCCTCATTGCTTCTTCCTAAGATATTGTCTCTTCCTAGGATATTGTCTCAAATTTTTTGGAGTGTTGGTTTGGTATTCATGAAGTTCCTAAGGTGCTCTTTATTATGAAAGTATCTTATTTCTCCATCAGTTTTGAAAGATAGTTTTGCAGGGTACATCAGTCTGGGTTGGAGGCTGTTTTCCTTGAGGGCTTGAAATACGCCACTCCAAGCTCTTCTTGCCTTGAGGGTTTGCATTGAGAAGTCTGCTGTGATTCTGATGGGCTTTCCTTTGTATGTGATTTGTTTCTTTTCTCTCACTGCTTGTAGAATTTTGTTCTTCTGTTGGGTTTCTGGAATCCTGTTATATGCCTATGTGTAGGGTTTTTTTTTTTATTAAGGCTAGTTGGAGTCCTATATGCCTCACTTATCTGTATGTCAAATTCTTTTCCCCTCCTTGGGAAGTTTTCTGCCATCACTTCTATGAACAGTTTTTTTTATGTCATCTGCACTCTCTCTCCTGTTTCTTCGTTGACTCCAGTCAGTCTTATTTTATTCTTTTCCTCGTCTACCAGCTACTGGATTGCTTTCTTTTGGTCCCTTACAATTTTAAAGCAATTTTTCTTTTCCTGGTCCGTAATTGCAATCTTATCTTCTATATCTGAAATTCTACCCTCACATTGGTTCACTCTGCTGCATAGACTTTCAGTGGAGTTTTTAATCTCCTGGAAATCTGTTTGTATCTGTTTTATTTATTCCATTTGTTTCCTTTGTTGGTTTTCCATCATGTTTTTCAGATCCTCTTTTTTTTTTTATCTGTGTCCTCTCTAGATTTATTAATCATGTCTTGCACTATGGGCACCATCTTTGCTGTCATCTGAGAAATTATTTCAGATTTCATGTTTTCCAGATCCTCTTTTGTTGCCAGTTCATGGAGTCCAGGTGTTTGAGCATCAGATTGTTCCATCTCATTTCCCTTTGGGGTTGCTGTAGGTGACCTGGAAGTCTGTTTTTGAGGCTTGTTTACATTTCTTCTCATTTCCATGTGGTGCGGGGATGTGCTGCTGGTGCCCGCTCAGTTCACCTCTTCTGCCCTAGGTGGAATGGCGGCGTGGGAGCCTGCTTCTGGACGCTGGGATTGGCTCACCTTCTCTGCCCTAGGAGCGTGGAATGGCGGTGGGGGAGACTCCTCTTGGGTGCTGGGACTGGCTCACCCTCTCTGCCCTAGGAGCATGGAATGGCAGCTTGGGACCCTCCTTCTGGGCGCCGGGATTGGCTCATCCTCTCTGCCCTAGGAGCGGTGGAATGGTGGCGGAGGAGTCTCCTCCTGGGCACTGGGATTGGCTTACCTTCTCTGCCCTAGGAGCGTGGAATGGCAGAATGGCGGTGAGGGAGCCTCCTCCTGGTTTGCTGGGATTGGCTCATCTTCTCTGCCCTAGGAGCAGTGGACTGGTGGCGGGGTAGCCTCCTACTGGGCTTTGGGATTATCTCACCTACTCTGCCCTAGGAGCAGTGGCCGCGGGGGAGCCTCCTCTTGGGCGCTGGGATTGGCTTACCCTCTCTGCCCTAGGAGTGGTGGGATGGTGGCGGGGGAACCTCCTCCTGGCCACTGGGATTGGCTCACCTACTGTGCCCTAGGAGTAGTGAAACGGTGGTGGGGAGTCTCCTCCTGGGCACTAGGATTGGCTCATCTTCTCTGCCCTAGGAGTGGTGGAATGGTGGCAGGGGAGCCTTCTCCTACTTTGATGTTTATTGTGAATGATATTTTTTCCCAAGAGAGTCAATATAGGAAAGCAAGAGGAATTGGATTTTAGTTCAGTCTAAAAGTACAGTTCATTAGTGAAATATCCAGAACTAAAGAAGCAAGAGATGAATAATTACAACATTTCTAGGTTTAGAATCACAGGCTGACAATTAAACTCTTACACTTGTCAAATAACTCTATGAATTTGAGCAGTATCTAATCCTTGATTTTTTTCTTTTTTTTTTTTGTTAGACTGCATCACACAGCCTCTTCCCAGGGTTGTTGTCAGGATCAAATAAGATACTCTCTGTCAGAACTGTTTTATCAAATGTAAAGTTTTATCTTACTAATGAATTGTATTTTTTTTATTTTTTACTTCTTTTCCTGGAAAAAGATTTGTGTTACCTTACTGGTTTAGGTTCGTGATACATAATATTTACATTCATTTTGGTGGTATATAAATCATATCTTGGTCATTTTTGAGTCCCTTTTCCTCTGTTTTGCCCCCCACCCATGCCCTTCATCTGCAGTAAGTTTGCCTCCCTGTTTCCTACCATCTCTCCTTTATTTTACTCTTTAACTTATTTATATTTTGACTTTCTCATATAAAAGATCTTTAAAAGCTAATTTTCTGTGTCTGACTTCTTTCACTTAACATTAATGGTTTCAGGATCTATCCATTTCAGTCCACTTTCTGAATAGGATTAATGAGCCCGTAGCCCTTCTATATTAGAAGTCCCTGAACTCTGTCAGGGAAGGTCTTTGAACCTTGCTCAGGGGATGGCCCTAACTGTTACATTACATATACCAATGACACTTAAAATAAGTGTTTATGAGAATGTGGAGAACATGGAGAGGGAGGAGGCTTTGTGGTAATGTTTAAAATAATGCCAAGGCAAAACGATGATGTTTTTAAAGTGAATTTAACAGCTAACAGATGTCTAGTTTTATTAGGACTTCAAATGTTCAAGATGTTACAGATGTACTTTTTGTTTTGTTTTGTTTTGAGACAAAGTCTTACTATATAGCCTAGGCTGACCTTGAACTCACTGTGTAGTCCAGGCTACCCTGAAACTCACAGTGATCCTCCTGCCTCAGTCTTCCGAGTGCTGGGATAACTTATTTTTTAAACTAGACAGCTCTCTTTTTATAGTTTAAAATATCACTTTAAATGTAATATATTTATTGACTTACATGCGCATGATAAAATTTCAAATGATGTAGACAAACATTATTAATCAATTTCTTAGGTATTCTTTCAAAAATATTTTGTACTTTTGCTAACAAATATGTGTAGAAATGCTCAAAGATTCTTTTTTCAAGGTTAATAAGCACCATAATGGATTTGAAGTCTTTTTTGTAAGTTAGAAATATTATGAGTAAGAATTTGAAATGTAAGATCTTAAAGGGAAGCTTTTTTCTCAGCTGTAAATATTTACTTTTTATATTAATTTTGAAGTCTGCATGATTCCATCTTTTTTTTTTTTTTTTTTTTTTTTAAAGTAGTAGTCTTGGTATTGAACCTAGGTCTTCCACAGTGAGCTACAACCTTAGCTCTTTTTTCTTTTTCTTTTTATTTTGGGACAGGTCCTTGTTAAGTCACTAAGTTACCCAGGCTGGGCTTGAAGGTGGGGATCATCCTGCCTCAGCCTCCCAGAGTGTTGAGATTATAGGCATGTACCACCATACTGGCTGATTCCAGCTTTTCAAAAATTGTAATAATTGTTTTTTTTGCCTACTGTATATGTCGTATTTTGATTACAGGAAAGAGGTCTGACCTAGAGATAGTAATTTTAAGCATATTCTGGCACCGATTCTCAAGCAGTGCACATCATCATGAGTTGGAGCAGTATTATAACATTAACTCCTGGGGTCTACCCAGTTTTCTGATTCAGTAAGCCTCTCCAGGTGTCTGAAATTTGAATTTCTAACATGTCCGTAAGTGATGCTGATGTTATTCTGGGTACCATACTTTGAGAATTAATTATGTTATTCAAATCATGTGAGAATAGACATCACCTAGGGAGGTAGCTTAACTTACAAAAAAGAATGACATCTAAGGGCTGAGCACTCTTAATTTGGAGACAATAGGTGGATATAGGTGGGGTGAGGTCTAGACCTGGGTAAGGAGTAAGTTTGGCCAGATAAATTTGGAAAATCCTGTATATCACTCTGTAGAAAGTTTAGAAAACACACAAATATCCTAGAGGATTTAAGAAGTTCCTGAGAAAGGAGAAGCAAAGTCTTAAAGCAAGCTAAGTTAGTCTGTTCTTGTAGGCAGAAGGAATGGTATTCAGTACATCGTTCCATTCTAAGGCTGGCCATAGGAGGTGGGAGTTGTGTGGATTGGGGGGAGGGTTGTTTTTAGCAATAGGAAAGTCGTCTGGATATACTATCAAAAAAAAAATGCTACTGCAGAAAAGGTTTCTAGCAGAGTTTACCTGCATTTAAGTTCGGCCATTTTGGGACTTTCTGGCTAATACAAGTATTTGAATATTTTTGCAGATACATTTTAGTTAGTAGGTACTTCATTAATGAATTTTCACTTTCATCAGATGTTCTTTTTTTTTTTTTTTTTTTTTTTTTGTGTTTAGACTGAAGATGTGCTACCACTGAATTTGTTTCAATTTTATGTTTTTCGTATTTATTATTATTGTTTTAAATTTATATATTAATTGGTACATTTTAGGTATACAATACATTTACATTTATCATTGGGTGTTTGTACCTGAACATGATGTATCTTAGTTCTTATTTTTTTCCCCACTACCTATGCACCCTTCACCTCCACCACCCTTCCCTATTTACATAGACTTTGTTTCCGTCTTTTTTTTTTTTTCTCATACTTTTTCCTTTGCCTTCTTCCCTTTCCCCTTCCCCTCCCACCACCCCTCCACTTTTGGACCTTTTCCTATTTCAAATTATCAATTATTCATTTTAATCATTTTCATCCTTATTTACACTTTCAGTTTCTAACACTAGAGATACTATTTGTTATTTACACATGTGTGTCCTATTTATTTCACTTAAGAGTATGGCCTCAATATGCATCCATTTAGCTATAAATGACTCTAGTTTCTCGTTCTTTATGGCTGAGTAGTACTCCATGTTATTAAAAAACACGCATCTTTTTTATCCATTTTCCACTTGATGGGCACTTGGACTGTTTCTAAGCTTTCGCTACTATAAACTATGCTGCTATGAACATGGGTGCACATATATTGCTGTGGTATGATTCTTTTAATTCTTTGGGGAAGATACCCAGTAGGGGAATAGCTGGGTCAAATGGGACCTGTAGTCTTAGTTCTTTGAGGTTTCTCCATACGGATTTTCACAGTGGTTGCACCAGTCTGCACTCCCACCAACAATGGAGAAGGGTTCCTTTCTCTCCACACCCCCGCTAGCATTTGTTATTGGTTGATTTCTTGATAGCAGCCATTCTTTCTGGGGTGAGGTGGAGTCTCAGTGTTGTTTTCATCTGTATCTCTTGAATGACCAGTGATGTTGAACATTTTTTCATATATTTATTTGCTGTTTTTACTTCTTTGTCTGAGAAATGTCTGTTCATTTCAGATGCCCATTTTTGAATTGGGTCTTTGAATTTGCAGGCTCTGATTTTTTTCAATTCTTTATATATTCTAGATAGTAGGCCTTTGTCTGAGGTACAGCTGCTAAAAATTTCTTCCCATATTGTATGTTGTCTCTTAGCTTTGTTCATAGTTCTCTTGCAGTGCAGAAACTTTTTGATAAGATGAGATCCCAGTTGTTGATTCTTTGTGTCAGCTCCCGTGCTACTGAAGTTCTGTTCATAAAGTCTTTTCCTATGCCAATGTCATTGAGATTTCTACCTAACTTATCTTCCAGCAAGTTTAGTGTTTTTGTCTTAATATTTAGCTCTTGAATCCACTTCGATCTTAGTTTAGTGCATGGTGACAGATATGGGTCTAGTTTTAATCTTCGGCAGGTTGAAATCCAGTTTTACCAACACCATTTTATTGAACAGGCTATCTTTTCTCCAATGAGGGCAGTTGGCTCCTTTGTCAAAGATGAGGTGGCTGAGTAAACAACTGGAGTTGTTTCTGCATCTTCTAATCTATTCCACTGATCCTTGGGTCTGTTTCTTTGCCAGTACCATGCTGACTTTATCACAGTAGCTTTGTAGTATAGTTTCAAGTTGAGGATTGTGATACCCCCAGCCATGTATTTATTATTTTGAATCATATCTTTTTGCATTCAGTTTCAGTTTTGCTGAGATAAACAATAAAGAGGAGGTGAATAAAGACCTATTTTAATCTCTTTAGCAGATTAGGTAGGCATGGATGTCAGGAATTTGTAGCCTTCAGCTCACCGAAAACTTTGTATTTTCCTTGTCTGCTTCTTTAGCCACTACCCACATGTGGCTTTTGAGCACCTGAAATGTGATTGAATTTTGAAATATACTGTAAATATAAAGCTATAAATATACTGTAAATGTACTACAGATATTAAAGTGTTAAACATTTCTTTAATATTTCATTAAAAGTACATGTTAAAATGTTATATTTTATACATTAGGTTAAATAAAATACTTCATTAGAGTAGTTTTACTTGTTTCCTTTTACTTTTTTCATGTAGCTGCTGGAACAAGTAAAATTATATGCAATAAGGTTTCTTTTTCTTGTGGTGTTGGAGATCAAAGCCAGGACTTCACACATGCTAAACATGTGCTCCTACCATTGAACTACATCCCCAACTCTGAACTCCATTATCTTTATTGATAATAATTATTTTCTCAATGCAATAAAGAAGACAATTGGCAATCAGTTTTTTTGTGAGCTTGAAATAAGCAACACCACACCCATTTATAATTAACTCAGCTGAAAACAAAGAAAATTTTAAATTGTGGTTAGCTGGTACATTGTGCTTTTAGGTAAGGACAAGTTTTATTGAGCTTTCAAAAAGTTACTGAAGTGGCTCAGAGTACCCACTGCTGCTAGGGTTTCTCAGCAGTGGCACTATTGATATTTGTGGGTAGGTAATTCTTTGTTGCAGGCGTCTGTCTTGTGCATTGCAGAATTTTAATCAGTCTCTGTGGCTTCTAAGCAGTAGATATCAGTGTTCTCTCCTAGTTTTGCCAGTAACAGGTTTATTATACCAACCAGTACTTCTCAAACTACCATTAGTCCCTTCTGTGTGGGAGAGGATAGAGTTCTGTACCCTGAGAGGCTCAGATTTTACTGTTGTGACCAATTACTTACTTGAAGTCACCTGTTCTGCCTCTCTCTCACCCCCTAATCTTTGACTACCTTTAGTGCTCTAGAAGTATGTCACAGAGACATTGTGCTTCTGCAAACCAGGATATCTTGGTATATTGTCAGGAAGGGTATACTACCCTAAAGTGAGAAGTACAGATTCTGAGAAAGTGAAAAGTTTTTAGATCACATATGTCTTGTGAGCCTACTTTATGAGTTCTGGACATACTAGGAGAATATAACATTGTTCACTGCTTTCTTTTTTCCTCTTTTATGCTATCTCTTTGGCTATTATTATTTGGAGGTTTATTCTGTTACAAACTGTTTCTGTAAAACCTGTTCCCCAGCCTCATTACATACACAAGAACTCATCCAATATATGAGAACACCCAATTAAGTAGGATTTCTAAATTGCAGCTTTTAAAAACAAAATTTAGCAGCATTTTGACTGTAGTTAATATAACCAAATCACCAAATACAGTACTTAAATAAATGTAGTTAATTTTACATCTCAGGTCTTAATCTCTCCTAGTTTCAATTTCCTCACTTGTAAAATGGGACTAATATTTATCTGTGTTACATGTATTAACATTAAGAATGGTGATGACAACAGCAATAAAAGCTAGGTTTATAAGACATTCTTCTAAGCCTTGTGTGGTTAGTATCATCATTATTATTACTGTTTCATAAATGAACATGTTGTATCTGGGATTCAGACCCATACTGTGTTGAGTTTATATCATAATACATTTTACTACCATGTCATTTAGCACACAAGGTACTTATTAAATAATAGGTTAAAACTGAACACAAATCACCATAACAACACAAACTAATTTATTATTATTTTAAAATAAATTTCATTTTATCTCATCCCCCCTCGAGCTCCTTCCCCTCCTTTCCCCTTATGTACAAAAGCTTTGTTTCCATTTTTTCCTTCTATTTTCACTTTTTTTCCTGTTTTTTCCTTCCTTTCTCCCTCCCTCCTGCCTTGTTCCCCTTCCCATTTGAATACTTTCTTTCCATTTCCCAACATCCATTTATACATTTCAGTCCTTATTTCCACTTTTGATTTCTCACACCAGAGAAACAATGCACTATTTAAAGATGTGTGTCCGATTTATTGCACTTGAGTATAGTCTGAAGATCCATCCATTTAGCTATAAATGTCTGAAGCTCATCCTTCTTTATGGCAGAATAATACTCAATTGTATAAAAACCCCCACATAATCTTTATCCATTCATCAGTTGATGGGCATTTGGGCTGTTTCCAACATTTAGCTATTACAGACTGTGCTGCAATAAACATGGGTGTGCATATATTGCTGTAGTGTGGTGCTTTTAATTCTTTTGGGAAGATACCAAGAAGAGATATAGCTGGGTCAAATGGAATCTCTAGTTTGTTTATTGAGGCATCTACACTGATTTCCACACTGGTTGTACCAGTCTACACTCCCACCAACAGTGGAGAAGGGTTCCTTTTACCCACAGCCCCTCCAGCATTTGTTATTGGTTGATTTCCTGAGAGCCATTATTTCTGGAGTGAGATGAAATCTCAGCATTGTTTTCATTTGCATTTCACAAATGACCAGTGATGTTGAACATTTTTTCATGCATTTATTTGCCATTTCTAATTCTTCATCTGAGATTTGTCTTTTTATTTCAGATGCCCATTTTTGCAGTGGGTCTTTAAATTTGGAGGTTCTGATTTTATTTGAGTTCTTTATATATTCTAGATAATAGTCCTTTATCTGAATAGCTGGTAAAAAATTTTTCCCACTCTGTGGATTGTCTCTTCACTCTGTTGGTAGTTTCTCTTGCTGTATAAAAGTTTTTTAATAAGATAGGTTCCAGCTGTTGATTCTTTGTAGTATTTCCTGTGTGGTCTGGATTTTGTTCATGAAGTCTTTGCCTACTCCTGTGTCTTCACACATTCTACCTATTCTCTCTTCCAGCAGATTTAGTGTGTCTGTTTTATATCATTTTATTTAATTTATTTTTTGGTATTGGGGATTGCAGGCGTGGTGCCATTGAGCTACACTCCCAGCCCTTTTCTCTTGATATTTAGATCTTTGATCCAGTTCGATTTTAGATTAGTGAGTGGTGAAAGATATGGGTCTAGTTTCAATCTTCTGCATGTGGAAAGCCAGTTTTCCAAGCTCCATTTATTAAAGAAGCTATCTTTCTTCCAGTGAAGATGTTTGGATCCTTTGTAAGATAAGGTAATTGAGTATGTCTGGAGTTCTTTCTGCATCCTCTAGTCTGTTCCATTGATCCTCAAGTCTATTCTTTTGCCAGTACCATGCTGTTTTTATTACAGTAGCTTTGTAGTATAATTTAAAGTCAGGGATTGTGATACCCCTTGCCTTGCCTTTGTTGTCCACAAATCCCTTTCCTATTTCTAGGTCTCTTCTGGTTCCAAATAAATTTTAGGATTGTTTTTTCTAATTCTGTGAGATACACTGTTGGTATTTTTTTTTTTTCTTATGGCACCAGGGATTGAACTCAGGACCTTGAGCTTGCGGACAGGCACTGTGCCGCTGAGCTACATCCTCGGCCTGCTGTTGGGATTTTGATTGGGATTGCACTGAATCTGTATAACAATTTTGGAAGTATGACCATTTTCACTATATTGGTTCTTCCTATCTAAGAACAAGGAATGTCTTTCCATTTTCTGATATTCTCTTCAGTCTCCTTTTTCAGAGTACTTTAGTTTTTAATGTAGAGGTCTTTTACTTTCTTTGTTAGGTTGATTCCTGGGTATTTCAATTTTTGGGGATGTATTGTGAAAGTGATTGTTTCTCTGATTTCTCTGTGAGTTTGTTATTCATGTACAGGAAAGCGCTTGCCTTTTGAATATTGACTTTTTATCCAGCTGCACCACTGAATTTGGTTATCAAATCTAAAAGTCTTTTAGTGGAATTTTTGGGGTCTTCTAAGTAGAGTATCTTGTCATCCACAAATAATGATAATTTAACTTCTTCCTTTCCTATCCTTATTCCTTTTATTTCTTTTCCTTGTCTAATTGCTCTGGATAGTGTTTCCAGAACTATATTGAACAGGAGTCATGATAGTGGACTTCCCTGTCTTGTCCCTGATTTTAGAGTGAAAGCTTTCAGTTTTTGTCCATTTAATATGATGTTGGCTGGTGGTTTGTCATAGATGGCTTTTATCAGACTGAGATAAAGACCATCTATTCCAATTTTTTGTAGTTTCAATCATGAATGGATGTTGGACCTTGTCAGACACTTTTTCTGCATCTATTGAGAGAATCATGTAGCTTTTGTCCTTGGCTCTGTTAATGTAGTGTGTTAAATTTATTGATTTATATATGTTGAACCATCTCTGCATCCCTGGGATGAATCCAGCTTGGTCATGGTGTATAACTTTCTTGATGAATTTTGCTGCATTCTGTTTGCCAGTATCTTATTGAGGACTTTTGCATATATGTCTGTTAGGGAGATTGCCTATAATGCTTCTTTTTGGTTGGCTCCTTCTGTGGCTTTGGAATCAAGGTAATGCTTGCTTCCAGGAATGAATTTGGGAGTATTGCTTCCCTTTCAGTTTCATTAAAGACTTTGAGGAGTAGTGGCATTAGATCTTCTCTAAATTCCTTGTAGAATTCAGCAGTGAATCCATCAGGGCCAGGGCTTTTCTTTGTTGGTAAATTTTAAATTATATATTCAATTTTATTGGCTGATACTGGTTTATTTAGAATTTCCAAATCTTCTTGATGCAGTTTTGGCAATTCATACGTGTCTAGGAATCTGTCCATTTCTTCTGTATTTTCCATCTTATTAGAATGCAGGTTCTCCAAGTAGGTATTGATGATCCTGTGGATCTCTGCAGGATCTGTTGTAATTTCACCCTGTTCATACCTAATTGTATGGATTTGGGTCTCTTCTTCCCTTTTTTTGATAAGGTTGGCTAAAGGTTTGTCAATTTTATTTAATCTTTCAAAGAACCAACTCTTTGATTCATCAATTCTTTGTATTATTTTCGTAGTCTCTATTGCATTAATTTCTGCTCTGGTTTTTATATTTTCTCTCCTCATATGAGCTTTGGGCTTGACTTGCTCTTCTTTTTCTAGATGCTTGAGGTTCAACATTAGATTGTTTATTTGAGCCTGCTCTGTTTTCCTGATATTGGGAATTCACCACTATAAATTTCCCTCGTTGGACTGCTTTCATTGCATCCTGTAATTTTCAGTATGTTGTATTGTCATTATCATTTAATTGTAGAAATTGTCTGATTTCCTCTTTAATTTCATCTGTGACCCATTGGTTGTCCAGGAGGGTGTTATTTAATTTCCATGTGTTTATGAAGTTCTTGTGGTTTCTTTTGCCATTGATTTCCAGTTTCATTGCACTATGGTCTGATAATATGCATAGGATTATTTCAATTACTTTGCATTTAGTTAAGCATGTTATGTGAGCTAGTATATGGTCTATTGGAGAAAGTTTCATGTGCAGCTGAGAAGAATGTGTATTCTAATATTGTGGGGTGGAACACTGTAGACATTTACTAAATTCATTTGTTCAAAGTTTGGTTCAGTTCTAATATTTCATTGTTGATTTTTTTTTTGTCTAATTGATCTACTTGTGACAATGGAGTATTGAGGTCCCCCATTACAACTGTATTAGTGCTTATATGATTTTTCATGCCCATTAATATTTGTTTTGTATAGTTTGGTACACTGCTATTTGATGCATATGTATTTATGATTATTGTCTCTTTCTCTTGGATTGTTCCCTTTACAAGGATGTAATGACCTTCTTTGTCTCTGTTGAAATCCACTTTGTCTGCAAATAGAATAGCTACCCCTGCTTTTTTCTGGGTTCCTGTTGCATAGAATATTGTCTTCCATCCCTTGACTTTCAGTCTATGAATTTCTTTTTCAATTAAATATATTTGTGTGCAGCACATTGTTGGGTTTTGGTTCTTGATCCATTTTGCCAGTCTATTTCTTTTGATTGGTGAATTGAGACCATTAACATTGATGGTTATAACTGATATGTATTGTCTTATCTTTGTCATGTTATTTTCCTGCTATGGGCTTCCTTCTTTCCTTTTCTTTTTAATTTCTTGCCTCGCCTGGTGAATTCATTGTGTTGGGATTCATGGAGTTGTAATCCTTATTGCATGGTTCTAGAATATCCATTAGAATACTTTGGAGTGCTGGTTCAGTGGTCATGAATTTCTTCAAGTGCTCTTTGTCATGAAAGTATGTTATTTGTCCATCAATTTTGAAGGATAGTTTTGCAGGGTATATCAATCTTGGTTGGAGGTTGTTTTCCTTTAGGGCTTGAAATACTTCACTCCAAGTTTTCCTAGTCTTGGTTTTTTTGATAGAAGTCTGCTCTGATTCTGATGGGCTTTCCTTTATAGGTGATTTGTTTCTTTTCTCTAACAGCTTTTAATCTGTCCTTGTGTAGAAACGAATATCTGGAATGTTGACTTATTATATGCCTTGAGGAAGATTTTTGTTTTTGTCTTTTTTTTTTTGGTACCGGGGATTGAATTCAGGACCTTGCACTTGGCTAATTGGAGTCCTATATTCCTCACTTATTTGTGTGTCAAATTCTTTTTCCCTGTTAACACAAACTAATTTAATGGAAGGAATAAACATTGGACAAGAAGTGAAAAGGGTAAATGATTTGTTCAAGGCCATTCTACTAGAAAATGAGGTAGAAAAGTTGATACACGCTGGAGATTTAGCTCAGTGGTTCTGGCGCCTGCCTTGAAAGCGCAAGGTCCTGAGTTTGATCCCTGGTACCAAAAACAAACAAACAAAAAAAGGAAAGCTGATACTCAAGTTCTGGTCTTTCTGACTAGGTAAATGATTTAATCACCTAAGGTTTAGTTTATTTATCTGTAAAATGTAGAGAATAGCTATCTTGGAGGTGTTGGCTAAAATGGCTTAATGTTGTGTCTGACGAAAAATAAATTTTAGCAATGATGATAATTAGTATCATAGCTAAACACAGTAGTACATTCATAATAACTTTTCTCCACTTGACTTTAATTCACATTTTCTTTTTTTTATGATATAAAAACCTTCATTTTTCTTTTTGTAATTTTTTGTTTTTTCTGCGTCATTGTCTCAGGTTTCTCTGATTTGTGACCTCACTGTGGAATAAATGTGCAGTTATTGCCATTCTCATTAAGACTTGAGCATTTGTGGCTGTAAATATTTATAAATTTGTGATGTATCATCTCTTTGTATGTCTTTGTACTTTTTCTTTTTTGTACCTCCCCTTATGTTCTCTGTATAACTTTCATAGTTGTCTTTATTCAGTAAATAGTTTTTGGTTATTGTGATATATCAGGCAGTGTTGTTTGATCTACAATAGTGGATTCAACAGTCCTTTTCTGAGAAGACAGACATTTTTTATATATATATATATATATATATATATAGTATATATGTTGCTGAAGCAAGCACCATTAATACGTTAATGAGTGTTCATGGATTGGGTTAGTTTTACAACAGGGTAAATACAGAGCAGTGTTGTTTTTTGTTTTTGGTAGTATTGACAAATTACTGGGCTCAAACTTGTGATACTCCTGTCTCAGCCTCCCAGAGTGCTGGGAGTACAGGCTTGCATCACCATGGCTTGCCCAGCAGTGTTTCTGAAAGTATACTTCTAGGTCTAGCCACATCATCACCTTGTTAGAAATGGAGGTTCTCCGGCATCACCACAAATCTGTTCTTTTAAAAGAAACTCTCCAGGTAGAGTTGATACAAGCTAAAATTTTAAGAACTTCTGGTATAGGCTGTTTGAATATATGTAACCAGAGGGAAGATTCTTGTCTTGTGAAGCGATGCAGCTGCGGGAAGGGTTGTGTTGTGTGTGTGGTTATCCTCATGAAATGATCTTTAAGCTCTGCTTTTTCATTCTCTTTCCTTTTTCTTTTTCCTTCTCTGGACACAACCTCTTGGCACATCTTTTTCCTCTTTCTGTCATCTTGAATTACTATGTTGTACCTAATGTGTTTTGTTTTCTGCCTCATTATGTTTGCAGTTGATCAGGAAAGGACCAAATTTCTGTCAATGACATTATGAAGTTTACCCTTAGGAAAATAGTATTTTATCAGTGCTATTTTCTGTTTCCTTCATTTCGTTTCTCCTGGCTACTCTTTTTTTTTGGTACCAGGGATCGAACTCAGGACCTTGCGCTTGCGAGGCAGGTGGTGGAACCACTGAGCTAAATCCCTGGCCCTCTCCTGGCTACTCTTGGCTGGAATAAGTTTGTTAGAGACTTTAGACAGCCCATAGCTGATGGCAGAGCTTCAAATAATAACATTTATAACTCACTGTGTGTCTATGGTATATTTGTTTAGTGCCTTTTCAGGGCTAGTTATGTCTCTAAAACTCTTCACTTGATCTTAGCCAAAAGGCCAAGAAGCGATGTCTGTCTCTAAAACTCTTAACGTGGACTAAATATAGTGAGAGAGAATTATTTCTAGTGTTTTCTTTTCACTATTATTTCTTGTAGCCTTATCTAATAGTTACAAAGAGTGAATCTTTTTTTCCATGTCTTCACTTCTAGTCTTCTCCCTTCATTCTCTTTTTGAACAATGAGTAAAGCTACTTTTGAGGATATGTAGCTTTTTAAGCCCAAATATTTTCTTTTCTTAAATATCAAAAAGAAAAATATGTAAACAGGCTGGGCCACAGTCTTTTCCAAATATCACAAAATAATTTTTAAAACTTTATTTTTCTTATCATTGATGGAATTTTAATTAGCATTAACTCTAAAGCCACAGTAATTTATTTTCCTATTTAGTTGCATAAGAATGAACTAAAAATTCTGAGTGAATGCAGATAAAAAATGTGCATAGTTAAGTAATAAAATTGAATTTACTGTTAAAAATTTTATTTAGGGATTGGTTGGTTTGTACAGTATGAATTTATGGGCTTTCTTTAGTCATGTATTCTGTACAAATGGAGATTAGGCTGGTGACATGAGGCAGAGAGCAGAGGTGTTTTTAAAGAGATGAACCAATAAAGCTAGTTTGTTTGTGAAAGTATATGGTTACACTGGGCTTTCTGCATTAGTTCTCACCAGTGTCTCACATGCTCCTGTAAAAATATATGAGTGATCTTTTTCAGTTTTAGATTTTAAAAAATTGAGTCAAGAGACTTAATAAAATCTAAGCCTTTTTCCTTTCATTTTGGGATATTTAGTAAATTGAATTTGTGTAAACAGTTAACACAAGCAATTAAACATAGCTTTTTAAATATTTACTTTGAGGAATGATTATGCTCTTGAAATTTTTTGGTTATGTAACATAAATCTTATTTATTTTGAAGATTTTTCAATAAATTTAATTTATTGAATTCTTATGTGTATTGATGGTGTGCCTCTGTATGTAAACAAAAGTTTTTCTAACATGAGGCACAAAGAAATCGTATTTCTCTGCTGTGTTGTCTCTGAGGAGGAACATAAACTTATTACTCATAAAGAAAGAAAAACTGGAAGAATTTCAACTATTTAGTTTTCTATTGAAGTTAGATGGAAAGGTAGATCTCTAAGTTGAACCCATTCTTCATGTGTAATGAGCATATGAATTAGCAAGTCTAAGCTTAATTCTGATTTAATTTCTTTCTAAGATTCAATTCAGGACAATTGTTTATGATGAATATAGCAAATTAGGAAGGTGCCAATGTCAGGTGCAAAAATCTTTTGGATTCTTGGTTTTTTCTTAACTGTCAGATTTGAAATAATTTCTCTAGAAGGGTGAGGCTGTAGCTTACTGCTAGAAAGCATGCTTAGCATGCACAAGGCTTAATCCCCCCGTACTCAAAAAAGATAAAAAAAATCCTCCAGATTTCTTAGTCTTCCTTGTGTGAAGCAACACAAGTTAATGGATAAAGGGTGAGGATTTGATGGTCTTTCTCCTGTTCTGTGATGCTTACCTCATAATCTTTCTCCTTTTTGTACTTTGGACTTAGGCTTTTTCTTATGTTTGATATTGTGCATTGCTCTTTGATTTTCTGTTCCTGAGAGAAAACTCTTTTTTTCCCCTTTGCTTCAGTGATTCCCACTCTTCAAGTTTCCATTATCACTCAGTAGTAAGTCCATCTTATAGTTAGAGCTTGCTTTCAAGATCCAAATCTATTCATATAATTTTCCTGTTGCCTTTAGGAAAAGTCCAGAATGTTTAAGGTAGTTTTTAAATTCTGCCCTTTCAATCTCATCTTTCAGATATTCTTTTGCAATCTTGATAATAGAAGTAAATACTGAGTATCTCAAAGGTGACATGCTTTCTCCTTCAGATGTTAGAATGTTACCACCCTTTTCAAGGAGAAATTCCAACCCAAGTGTGTATAGCTTTCTTAGAAGATCTTAGAAATCTTGTACTACTGATCTGGGATAGGTATCCTCTAAAAGTACTTTATTTTAATTGCTTATTTTTCTCTTTTGCATGTTAATTCTCAAATCCAGGGATTCTACCTCTGAACTATGTGTCTCTAGCAATACCCCCTCCCCTTTTACATTTTGAGACAGGGTCTTGCTAAATTGTCCAGGCTGGCCTTGAACTTGCGATATACCCTTGCCTTAGCTTCTGAAAAGCTGGCATTACAGGCACGTGCCACTGGGTAAGGCTGAAACTTTGTAGGTTTTGTTAATTTTTGTACTGACTTTTCATAAAACAGTGTCTGATATGTATGTGAATGTTCTGACTTGGAGATCAAAATAACACTTAACTACAGAAAAAGATAAATTGAGAGCAAAAACTTGAAATCTTTGTTTTTGACAAACTGTTCCTGAGTTCTTCAACTCCAAGGGCAGAGGCTAAGCAGTTGCTTTTCAGAATTTGTAAGAAAGGCAGCATTTTAAAACTCAGCACAGGACCGTGGATTTAGCACAGTGGTTCTGCCTCCTGCCTCCTAAGTGCAAGGACCCGAGTTTGATCCCCAGTACCAAAAAACAAACAAAAAACTAAGTACAGACTTAATCAGAATCAGCATTTTTAACAGATAGTGCATAGGTGCCTTAAAGTTTGAGAAATTCTGCTCTATTGATTATCATTTTAACTACATGTTCAAATAACTTGAGCTGATGCCTTGTGTTAATTTAATGCTTTAATGTAGGTCTTGGGCATTGATATTTTTGTAAAGCTGTTTTGAGGATTTTAAGAACACTCAAAAATCAAGATGTGATATGTGTATATACTGATATCACATGATATAAGTTTTTTTTTTATAGAAATTGCCATTTTATTACAAAGAGTCTCACAAAAATGAAAATGTCTCTGATACTCTAATATAGAAGACCCCAAGAACTCCACCAAAAGTCTTGTAGACTTAATAACCCAATTCAGTAAAGTAGCTGGATACAAGGTCAACACACAAAAATCAATAGCTTTCCTCTACACGAACAATAGACTCACTGAGAGAGAAATAGGGCAAAGAATTCCTTTCACAATAGCATCTAAGAAACTGAAATACCTAGGAATCAACCTAACAAAAGAAATCAAAGACCTCTTCTCTGAAAACTATAGCACTCTAAAAAGAGAGATTGAAAACTGTATCAGAAAATGGAAAGACATCCCTTGCTCCTGGTTAGGAAGAATCAACATAGTGAAAATGGACATACTTCCAAAACTGCTATATAGATTCAGTGCAATCCCAGTTAAAATTCCAGCAGCATACTTCACAGACCTTGAGAAAACAATCTAAAAATTCATTTGAAACAAGAAGAGACCCAGAATAGCAAAAGCAATTCTAGGCAACAGAGACATGGCAAGGGGTATCACAACCCCCAACCTGCAACTATACTACAAAGCTACTGTGATAAAAACAGCAGGGTACTGGCAAAGAAGCAGACCTGAGGACCAGTGGAACAGACTAGAAGATACAGAAACAACTCCAGACACACTCAGCCACCTCATCTTCGATAAAGGAGCCAAACACCCTTCCTGGAGGAAAGATAGCCTCTTTAATAAATGGTGCTGGAAAAATTGGGTTTCAACTTGCCAAAGATTAAAACTAGACCTGTATCTCTCACCATGCACTAAACTAAAATCGAAATGCATTAAAGATCTAAATATTAAAACAGAAACTCTGAACTGGCTAGAACAGAGGTGAGGTAGAACTCTTGAAGACATTGATGTAGGAAAAGACTTTATGAACAAAACCTCAGTTGCTCATGAACTAGCACAATCAACAAGTGGGATCTCTTCTTATTAAAAAGCTTCTGCACAGCAAGAGAAATGACCAACAGTGTGAAAAGACTACCCACAATGTGGGAAAAAATTTTCACCTGCTGTTCCTCAGACAAATGTCTACTATCTAGAATCTGTTAAGAACTTTAAAAAAATCAGACCTCCCAAATTTAAAGACCCAATCTAAAAATGGGCATCTGAAATGAACAGACATTTCTCAGACAAAGAAGTAGAAATAGCAAATAAATACATGAAAAGAATGTTCAACATCATTGGTCATTCGAGAGATGCAAATGAAAACAGTGCTGAGATTCCACTTCACTCCAGAAAGAATGGCTGCTATCATGAAATCAACCAATAACAAATGCTGGCGGGGCTGTGGGGAAAGAGGAACACTGCTCCACTGCTGGTGGGAGTGTAGACTGATACAGCCACTGTGGAAATCAGTATGGAGATACCTCAAAGAACTAGGACTGGAAGTCCCATTTGACCCAGCTATTCCCCTGCTGGGTATCTTCCCTAAAGAATTAAAAGAGTCATACCACAATGATATATGTGCACCCATGTTTATAGCAGCACAATTTGTAATAGCTAAAACTTAGAAGAAGCCCAATTGCCCATCAACTGGAGACTGGATAAAGAAAATGTGGTTTTTTAAATAAAATGGAGTACTACTCAGGCATAAAAAATGAGAAATTAGGGACATTGATAGCTAAATGGATGCACATTGAGGCGATACTCTTAAGTGAAATAAATAGGACACACATGTGTAAATACTGAATCATTTCTCTAGTGTGAGAAACAAAGTGTAAATAAGGACTAAAGGTTATAATAGATAATGTGAAACAGGAAGAAAAGGGGCAAAGGGGAAGGGGAACTGGGAGAGGGAGGGGAAAGGAAAGAAGGGAATTGAATTAATAGGAGAAAATGAAAAAATGGAAACAAAGTCTTTGTAAATAGGGAGGGGTGAAGGGGTTGAAGGGAGGGCAGGGCCAGGTTGAAAAATAAGAACCAAGAGAGATTATGTAAAGGTACAAATTCCTAATGATGAATGTTATTATATTGTATACCTTAAATGTACCAATGAAATTCATTAAAAAAAAAAGAAGGAAAATGAAGCTGGAGTACTAGCCTCTTCCTGCAGAACTGGGGGAAGACAAGAGGGCAGTGTGAGTTTCTTAGCTCACTTGGGGTCAGTGTGAAGGTATAAGAACAGAACCAATCTAAAAATGGCTGATGTTGCCTTAGGAGCCCAAGGAACAGGGGACCCCTGAAGACGCATCCATCCCTGCTAGAACACTTAACAGGGGTCCTTTTCCAAAGCTACAAAGGAGGCCCTCAGCATGCCAGAATTTCGTCTTATGGCTGCATCGCTTCCATCCAGATCTGCACCCTTTATGGTTTTAAAACTAAAATTTGGGGAAGGATGGGGAGCAAGACAGCTTCTACAAGATTTCCCCCAGTGTAGCTGCTCTGCACTCAAGGGCCCTGGCTCCTATCTAGTCCCTAAGAACATTTATATTTAATATATTGTATATAAATATACAGAGAAATAGAAAATATAAAATCTGAGGGCTTAAAGGGAGAAAGGTAGGGAACTTGGCAAGAAGCCGGAGCTGGAGAGGTCTGCTTAGGCCAACTTGACCTCCTCTTTGACCCCTTTGGGTTCTGGCTTCCCCTCGGTTTTCTCCTCTTCTGTGACCTCTTTCTTCTCTTCTGCATCTTTTTCTTTCCTAGCCTCTGTTTTGACTTTCTTGGCTTTCTTGAATTTGGAAGAGTTCTTGCAGCCACCTTCTTCCTCCTCATCTGAGTCAGAGAACTCTTCCTCAAGGCAATACGTTTGTCAGAGGAACAAATGGAGACGCGCTTGTCAGGATCTTCATCATCCTCATCGCCACTCTCCTCAGGGATGGCATCCTCAGGAATTGCCTACATTTGGACTCCGGTTGCAAGGGGCAGCATTCTCAGGTTCTCAAAGAGCCGCTGTTTGATCTTCTCCAGGTGCTCATTTGTGTTTGGTTCGTCATATTGGAAGGACTGATGTGAAGCTTGAAATTTGGTCCAAAGTATTGGAAGTAGTCATTGTATGGAAGATCATTAGGGCTCTCTGTGTCTAGAGCCACAGGTGTTTCATATGTCCAACACTGGGCAACGTTACGAATGGTATAACCACCTCCTCCCAGCATCACCATAGGTAGGTTGAAGCTTTTGACAAATTCCACACACTTGGCATCCCCTTTGATGGTCAGATTGAAGCAACCCAGGCAATCTCCAGAGAGGGAGTCTGAGCCACACTGTAAGACCACCACACTAGGCTGGAACATCTCCATTACTTTGGATATGACCTTCATGCTCTGAGGTAGAGAGAAGCAATGTATGTATTTATTATGTATCAAAAACATACACACACAAAAAAAGAGGGATGAAAAAAAAACTTGTGCTTTAGTTCAGGTCTTCTCTCATTTTAGTATATGTGCTGCCAAAGCGAGCACAGGTCTTTTCTTATTTCAGGCTGGAACTTGAGAGTCAGTTTATATTCATATTTTGAGCTGCTTTCACATATCTTAAAGCTTACATGTTTGGAGAATGGTAATATGTAATTATGCTTGGGGCTAATTGGGGATGTCAGGTAGGCAGGTGTGAGCACTTTAGACCAATATCTGAGGTTCTTGTTAAAATGCAGATTTTCTTTAAAGAAACTGGGATTTAAAAGCTTCCAGGCAGTGCATTAGAAAACTAATACAAAGGCTATGGTTAAACAGATTTGTGTTTCTACTTCAGTTTTCCTTAAGGTACATTAGCAGTATCAGCACCTATACTTAGCAACCTGAAAGAATTCTTTGATTGTGACCTAAACAGAATAAAGGGCATGTAAATGTTGGCTATAGTGGTAACACACTACTGGATCTAGATTTGTTTTGAGCAGCTGTCCATGTTGAGAAGCCACCTCTCCAAGACCTATGTGTGGTTGGTTCTTGGGATTGAGTAGCACAGTGCATTTGGATAGGGGCAAAAGAGCTCTTTTGAGCCATTGTCCTAGGATTGATACAACACTTTGTTATATGGGAGCACATTAAAAAAAAAAAAAAAATATATATATATATATATATATATATATATGTCACATGTTCTGTCTTGTCAACATTATAACCATTGGATTGATTAGTCTATGCCTCCCTGCGCCCTTTACTTATTCTTTGGTGCAGTGGAATTTATACTTAACCACTTACCAGTTCAATTATTTTAAATGCAGAATGACCAAAAATAGCATATTTTTTCATTAAGTTTAAAAGATAATATAACAGAAAATATAAAAGTGAGAATTTAATCAAATTTATTCAATAAAATAATTGACTAGTTGAAATGACACCTGAGTAACACTCAGGATAGTGTGTAAACAAATGTGTTGCCCAAGTAGTGTTCAGGGTAAACTGTAAGTGGTTAAGATACATTTTAAATGCAGTTGTATCAAGCTAAACATACTTACATTAATTGAATGGTGAGTGCCAACATTGTGGATAGACTTTCATCCATTATGCTAATTACAGTTACTGTGCCAGTAAGAATGCTGTTTTTCTAAGTCATAGAATTAGAATATTCTTCAGAAAAATCTTTTAGTTTTACTCTGTCCTTTTAAGGACTCAATTATTGTTGATAATCTTTTCATATTCTCTTTCAGGTTTCCAGCAGCTGTTTTAACATGTTGCAGTGTGTAGGGGCTGATCTGACAATTTAGTGATTGTCAAAAAGATTTCATATCATTCAGATAATGCTTCCAGTACTGTTTGATTTTCTGTGATTTGCCACACAACAAGATGCTTTAGTTTAGTTTCTAGGCATAAACTAAGTTACAAGCTTACCTGTTGTCTGCAATTAAAATAACTTGTCAAACTAACCTTTTTTAAAAAAAAGAATTTGAATTTGCAGTAAAAACAGAACGGTGGAGTGGTTTTTTTTTTTTTTTTAAGGCACTGAAGGACTTGGGAAGTAGTAGATCATTTGTCTAGCATGTTTGAAGCCCTGGGTTTGATCCCCAGCACTACTCCCAAGGCACTGAAAATGTTTAAATGAAAAAAATTTAAGGAGATTGAAATTGCACAAGTTTAAAAAAAAAACAAACAGCATGCTTTCTAGAGAACTCCTGTGCCTCAAAAGTAGACCACTTATGAGATTTTAAATGAATTGAAACAGGATTTCCTGCAGTTAGAATGTTTAATTTAGCTGCTGCCTCCACCGCCACCCTCACCCTCCTCCTCCTTCCTCCCTCCCTTCCTTCCTCCTCCTCCTCTCCCCCCTCTTCTTTCTCCTCCTCCTGTTCCTCTTCCAATTCTTCTCTTCTTTCTCCTGTTTTTCTCCTTTGTGAAAAGAACATGATTTCAAATACTGTTTTGGTAAGACAGATAGATAAAGCTAACACAGTAAATGTATGGAAAACTACCAATAGATAGTTTTAATTTGTTTTATATTATTTTGTTCCTTTAGAGAGATGCTGGAGAACATTAATATGAAAATTCATGATAGAACAGTTTAAGTTGTTCAGAAATGAAACTTTTTTTCAAATCCTAAATCTAATTCTTTGCTTATAAGCCAGGTTTCAGTCTCTCACAAACTAATTTAAATCCTTCCAGGAATGCACAGTATCCCTGCCAAAGGTTTTCACATGGTGATTGATGAAAAGATTTGCTGCAAAATATGCATTCTTTGTAAATACATTTCAGGCACAGGTTAATACAGAGGTTGGAAAATGAAGAGGGTCTTAATTTAAGATTGAACTTCTTCCAAAGATCTTTTGAGAAGGCAGACTTCCTTCAGAAACATAAATCTGAAGCTTTTTCAAATAAGAGTTTTAAAGTGACTTGTATTGAAAGCCTTCCTTTAATTAGTTAAAATCCTTACATCCATCAGGTTGTACTCTGTATTGCAAGGCAATTTTAGCCAGTGAATATCTTTATATTGCTTAGTAAGTTAAATATTTCAATTCCACCAATAGTATAAAAAGTAGTTCAGGTTCTTTGCAGTTGAAAGCTTAATTGCTTTCATCTTTTTTCCTTTTTATTAATGTAAAATATACTAAATTGACATTTTAAGTGTACGGTTCACTGACATTATGTACATTTACACTGTTTTGAAGCCTTCTAGAGCTTTTTAATCTTCTGAATCTGAAACTCTGCATCTATCAACCATAACTCCCTACCCCGCTCCAATTCTAGTTTCATTCTCTATAAATTTGATTACTAGAGGTACTTCATAGAAGTGGAATCATACAATATTTGGTCTTTTATGACTGGCTTATTTCATTTAGTGTAGTGTCTTCAAAGGTTCCACTATGTTGTAGCATGTGTCAGAATTTCCTTTATTAAGGCTGAAATAGTATCCTGCTGTAGGTGTATAACAGTGTATCGGGGGCTGGGGATTTAGCTCAGTGGTTTCACCGCCTGCTGCGCAAGCGCAAGGACCTGAGTTCAATCCCTGGTACCAAAAAAGAAAATCAAAAGAGCAGTGTATCCACTCATCAATAGGTTGTTGGACACTGAGTTAATTTTCTTTCCTTTTATGGCACCAATTTTAAATACTGATTGTATCAGGATTTCAAGTTGTTAAGCACCTCCTAGTGCCTTCCAACAGTTAAGGAATTCACTAAGGAAGAGAACAAAGAATTTAGGCACTGTGATTATGCCTTTCTTTGATTTCTCATTTTTACCTGAGTTTTGTCTTATTGACCCCACAGGAATAGGAGAATAACTTGATTCCTCTGGCTTGCTCTGAACTGAAATGCTTGATGAGGCAGCTGTATTTATTTGGAGGGATTGAAACTGAGATGTAGAATACTGTACTAAGATTTAGAACTCAGGATTCAGAATTGTAAGGGATGCTTCATGTGCAAATTACTTGCTATAATTTCTATAACCAATTTTCTTTCTTTGGTAATTTTTCTTTGAAATTGTACACATTTATATTTATTTTTGTTAGATGTTTGTGTTTCTTTTCTGAATTACCTCTTTTATTTATTTTATTTATTTATTTATTTATTTTGTATTAAATTCTTTTATTGGTACATTGTAGGTATACAACACAATTACATTTCTCATTGGGAATTGACCTTTACATAATGCATCTTGGTTCTTATTTTTTCCCCATTCCTAGCCCTCCCTTCACGCCCTCCACCCTTCCCTATTTACAAAGACTTTATTTCCATTTTTTCCATTTCTCATCATTTTTCCTTTCCCTTCTTTCCATTCTCCTGCCCCTTCCATTACCCCTACCCCTTTGGACCTTTTCTTCCTATTTTACATTATCGATTATTCATTCTAATCATTGGTACATTTTAGGTATACAATATAATGACACTCATCATTGGAAATTTGCACCTTTCCATAGTCTCTCTTGGTTCTTATTTTTCACCCTTGCCCAGCCCTCCCTTCACAACCCCTCCAGTCCTCCCTATTTACAAAGATTTTGTTCCTATTTTTCCATTTTCTCATATTAATCCCATTCCCTTCTATCCTTTCCCCTAGCCCTCCCACTTCCTTCCCCTTTGCCCCTTTTCTTCCTATTTCACATGACCTATTATACATTTAGTCCTTATTTACACTTTCAGTTTCTCACACCAGAGAAACTATTCGGTATTTACACACGTGTGTCCTATTTATTTCACTTCTGAATTACCTCTTGATGTTTATTGTATATTTTCTTTTCAGTCACTTAAGAGTTGAGTTGAAGAAAGAAAAAAATTTTAAATTTTAGAAATGTAACATTTCACTTTACTTAAAACTTTAAATTTATGTGATTATGTTTTATGCATTTTGTTAGGTAACTAGTTCTTTTTTATCAAGGTCATTTACTCTAGCACTTAAATAGATCGACCAGTTGCAGGCTTATTTCAGTAGCATGTATTTATGTAGTGTTATTTCTTTCCATCATACTGCCGTTATTCCTTCTGCTGCACTGTGACACAGCGAAGGATTGCTTTGACATTGAAGTTCTGTGTTGGGCTGCACAAGTTGTTATTCTTCTCTTAGAGGGCTTGTATTGCAACTTGCAAATTGAATGTTTGCATAATCAGAATGAAAATATGTAGTATAAAAGTGTGCCTTTAGTAGTACTTAAATGAAAGGGCTAACATCTAACATCAGAGCCTGTTGACTAGTTCAGCTAAGTCAGCTAAGTCTGTCCTTTTGGTATAAACTCAGTTGGAAACACAGTAAAAAGGCATAGATGTCAATAATATTTAAGATATCAGTTCACCTTGGAGTTTTATGTGAAGTAATGATCAAAATAATATGGCTTCCTGTTGCTCTGTACAACAGAATTTTTTAAAAGTTAAATTGTAATTGGCTTCCACTTAAGAAAGAATGTTGAGCTAGAGCCAGTGGTATTTACCAACTGGGCCTGTGAAAACATTCCTTTTTGCCCTCAGATGCTCACTCAGCCTTCTGTTTTCAAGTGACATTATTATAGCTTTTAGTTGTCAGAGAAATTAAAAGCACATTGTAAAAGCATGAACAGCAGAGTCTCCCTTCAGTTTTGCAAAATTACTATTTTTATGATAATGCAAGTGTGCGAAGATTTCTGAAAACTTAAGAGAATTTAAGGTTAATTGGTAAACATCATTTGACTTTTTAAGGAAGTGTAATGTCAAAGATGGGGGTTTTTTTGTGTGTGTATTTTTGGTATTGTTATAAAACTTCTGACTTTGTTTAACTGAAAAGTGGAACTGTGGTCAGTTAAGAAGCTCTGGGCATTCTTTTTACTAGGACTCTCAATTGATTGGACCAGCAGTGTAATTAAGTCCTCAAGTAGGATAAGATGAACAAGGTGAATCTGACCTTTCAAATTCAAGTTTTGGTCTGTTTTTGGTTTCCCCTAAGCAGAATTTCTCTTTGGAATTCCAAATAAAGCAAGTACAATTTATCAGCCTTTGTTTTCCTACACATCTGTGGTAATTTTATTTACTTATGGATTTTATGCAGATTTTTAGGTTGGGAATGTTAGAAAACCAGATTAGGAATTTAATTGTGATACTTATTAAAGGTGTTTACCCCATCCAGGCACAGTAGCATACACCTATAATCTCACTTCAGCACTCTTGGGAGGCTGAGACAGGAGGATCACAAATTTGAGCCTAGCCTGAGTGACTTAGCAAGACATTTAAAAAACAAAAACTAAAACAAAAGCAAAAGATTGAGAATGTACCTTAGAGGCCCTAGATTCAATCCCCAGTACAATAGTACCATAGACTCACACTCACAAGTCCTTTCTCCTTGCGTTATATGTTCTTCCCCTTCAGCTTCTCCTTCCCCAGCTCTTGGACCATAAATAAATTACTTAACTTTAGAAACTTAGATTTTTAATCTGTAAAATGGGGATTGCCTAGAGACTACTATCTTGGTTCTCTAACTCAGTGCCTTGCACGTAGTAAAAACTAGATAAATGGTTTCTTTCAGTATAACTGCTAGTTTGTCTCTTTGTCTTGTCTATGTGCTTTCTTCTTCATTTAGTCTATTATGCTATTTTTAGAATTTTAAATTACCATACCTGAAAGAATTAATTTTACCTAAAGTTAACTCCTATTCTGTGAAAATGTTCCTGAAAAAAGAATGTCTGTGTTCAACTTTTTGTGATGTTGTACTTGCTTCCCAAAATATTTCTATTAAAAAAGTTTTTAGAATCACATTTGAAGAGGCCTTTGAAGTTTGTAGAAATTTTAGTTTATCCAGCCTACTATCCAATTTAGTGATTGTGCAGTAATGTGCCTCATATTTTAGAAGTTTGTATACTACTCTCAGTTCTACAGGGTGCCTGTGTTGATATTTACTTACTAATTTTAAATTTAGCCTTGACTAAGCAATCTGTGAATAGGTTCAGTGTACTGGCTTTTTTCTAATTTATAATAAAATAAGTACATAACCATTTTGTGTACAATCTAAAATTTTATTGAATTATGTTTTTTGTTATATAAAGCATGATCATCTAGTCTGAAAAAATTTCCTTTTTCTTTTTTCATTCTTTGAATATAAAACTTGAAATAACCAATCTTTCTTTGATAGTGAGTTATGGCTTTTTGATGAACAGAATCCTTTATAAATACTTATTACATACACAAAATGAGATACAACTGAAAATATATATGAAAACTTGATTTTTATACTTTTAAAATGTTTTGATGTCCTCATGGGGGACGATGATTGGAAATGCCATTACTATTTTGTGTGTAGACTTTCACTTGTCTCTTGGATGGCTTGTTCCTCCGCCTCAGCCCTTGACTGTTATAAGTGTCTCAGTCAGGTACAGTACCTAGTACCTGTTTTGTTCATTACCTACAGAGCAAAACTGCAGACCTCCATTCTTTTTTTTTTTTGTATTAAATTCTTTTATTGGTACATTGTAGGTATACAACACAATTACATTTCTCATTGGGAATTGTACCTTTATATAATGCATCTTGGTTCTTATTTTTTCCCCATTCCTAGCCCTCCCTTCACCCCCTCCACCCTTCCCTGTTTACAAAGACTTTATTTCCATTTTTTCCATTTCTCATCATTTTTTCCTTTCCCTTCTTTCCTTTCTCCTGTGCCTCCCACTACCCCTACCCCTTTGGACCTTTTATTCCTATTTTACATTATCGATTATTCATTCTAATCATTGGTACATTTTAGGTATACAATATAATGACATTCATCATTGGAAATTTGCACCTTTACATAGTCTCTCTTGGTTGTTTTTCACCCTTGCCCAGCCCTCCCTTCAACCCCTCCAGCCCTCCCTATTTACAAAAATTTTGTTCCTATTTTTCCATTTTCTCATATTAATCCCATTCCCTTCTATCCTTTCCCTTAGCCCTCCCACTTCCTTCCCCTTTGCCCCTTTTCTTCCTATTTCACATGGCCTATTATACATTTAGTCCTTATTTACACTTTCAGTTTCTCACACCAGAGAAACTATTCGGTATTTACACATTTGTGTCCTATTTATTTCACTTAAGAGTATTGCCTCAATGTGCATCCACTTAGCTATAAATGTCTCTAATTTCTCATTTTTTATGGCTGAGTAGTACTCCATTTTATAAAAAAACCACATTTTCTTTATCCAGTCTCCAGTTGATGGGCATTTGGGCTGTTTCCAAGTTTTAGCTATTACAAATTGCGCTGCTATGAACATGGGTGCACATATATCACTGTGGTATGATTCTTTTAATTCTTTGGGGAAGATCCCCAGCAGTGGAATAGCTGGGTCAAATGGGACTTCCAGTCCTAGTTCTTTGAGGTATCTCCATACTGATTCCCACAGTGCTTGCACCAGTCTACACTCCCACCAGCAGTGGAGCAGGGTTCCTCTTTCCCCACAGCCCCGCCAGCATTTGTTATTGGTTGATTTCATGATAGCAGCCATTCTTTCTGGAGTGAAGTGGAATCTCAGTGTTGTTTTCATTTGCATCTCTCGAATGACCAGTGACGTTGAACATTTTTTCATGTATTTATTTGCTATTTCTACTTCTTTGTCTGAGAAATGTCTGTTCATTTCAGATGACCATTTTTGGATTGGCAGACCTCCATTCTTGACTGAGGAAGATGAGGATTTGAGGGAGTACTAACTTCTTACACAGATTTTTTTATTATTCCTCCAGCTCGTGCCCATTCCTCCCCTTTTCCATTAGAAGCTTCTGATACTTGAGTTTCTAATCCTTGTCTCTAAAGAAGACATCCCCCCTCCCTTTTGGTTGGCATATAAATTTAGTGTTCTCTACTTCTGGTAGATCACCCATTGTCCATCTGGTTTTTGTATTATAAAATTTAGCTGTAATCTCTCATTCTGTCGCCTGCAGGGTTTTTTTGTCATATGTGCTAATATTTTTTTAACAAAAATTTCCATTGCCAGGTTAGCAGAGGGAGCTGAGATTTAAGTATTTTCTGTACTACATTTTCAAGTTCCATGAGGAGAATGCATTGTTTCTGTCTCCATTGGCTAACACAAGGACTTGGTATATAAATATTTGAAAGAATACTGTATGCATTAGGTTGTTTGTATAGCAAATAACATTTTATGAGTTTTAATAACAATTTCATTTGAATACTACTAAACCTATAGTTACATAAAAATGACCTTTTTTAAGACAAGGATAAAGGGGCTCAGGAGGTTGAAGGAGTTGCCTGAAGTTACATAGTGTCAGAATCTGACTTCTTGTCATTTTGAAATTTTCTTTTTTGCTGTAAGGTGTTATCTCCTTGAGTCACTAAATTGCCCCAGGTGGTCTTCAATTTCGATTCTCCTGCCTCAGTCCTCCAGTGTGCTGGGATTATGGGCAAGTGCCACATGACTGGCTCTGACTTTCTGACTTGTTCTTTTTTTTGAGGGTACTGGGGATTGAATTTGCGACCCTGCACTTGTGAGGCAGGGAGTAGAACTACTGAGCTAAATCCTTGGCCCTCCGACTTGTTCTTAGTTGAGATCCTAGACTTTGTGTGCTGAAAGTTGCTGCCTCCTTGAATTACTCTAACCAGATCATAATGAGGTGGCTCAGAAGGTCTTCAAGTTATATAAAGAAACACTGTGATTGGAAATTAATAGTTCTGAAATGCATTTTGTTAAGTTCTGTAAAATGTTAATAATATTTTCATCGGTAGACTGTTGTTGCTAAGACCTGTGTTAATTTGTTGAAGAGTTTTAGACTGTGTCATAAGAATGCTAGATGTTTTTCCTAAGTATCAAAAACAAAAACAAAAAACAAAAGGAAGATGACTGTGCAAACAGGAGGAGCCTTTTCTCAAAAGAGCTGTAAAGCTAGACTCTAGGCCAGAGGTAGGCTTTAAATACGGCAAGATGATAGATGGTGGAGAAAGTTCTTTGAAAAGGTAGGACTTCTGATATTTATATATAGATTATAAAAGCCCTCACACAGCTCTAACAGCTTTTTTTTTTTATCATAATATAAGCTAGTCAGTTAATGTTTCACTGAGTTTAGTTAAAACCCCAACAGTATTTTAGCTTATGTCATAGCCAGAGTTTCCCAGATTTTTTCAGTTCACCACACTCTTAGTTGGCAAACAGTGTTTTCACTATTCCTTACATCTAAAGAAATACCAAGTGCAATCATATATCACTTAATGATGGGGATAGGTTTTCAGAAATTAATCTCTAGGAGATTTTATCATTTTGCAAACATGATAGAGTATACTTACATAGACCTACCTGGAATAGGCCAGTCGCTTAACATGGCCTCTTGATTCAGTAAACACGAGCTGTATGAGATTGCTGCTGGTGTCACATGGATACTGTTGTGGGCTTTTAAAAATAGATATAAACAGAAGGAATACATTCTAATGATAAAAATTATAGCAAACACATAAGCCAGTAAGAGTTATTATCAAGTATTATGTATTGTGTATAATTGTATGTGATATACCTTTATACTACTGGCAGCATAGATTTGCTTGTATCAGCATCACTACAGACATGAGTAATACATTGCCATATGATTATTTTACCATTACAATTTATGCAGTTCATTGTTGACTGAAAAAATTGTGATATGTGACTGTAGTTCCATTTATTTAGTAATTAGGACCAAATAACTTTAGTATTTATATCCTAATAACTTAGTAGCTTCTTGAATAAATAATACACATTAATTCTTTGAATTTCTTCTTTGAAGAAATATTTTTATTCCATTCTCAAATAGTCCAAATTTCTTTCTGATGTGATGTGTGCATCTCTTGAGTACTGCATAACCTCTGAAGCTAGTATCAGATTGGCATCTCTGTCCTCAGTTCTTATTCCACCTTGATATGAGGAGGTGATTGGTTTGTTTAAATTATAGAGACTCAGTTTTGCAGAGATACGATGGCATGGAAAGGAATATAACATTATCTGGTTTTGGAACTGCAAACTACCTTAAGCTAGTGGTTCAAGTAGTATTCCACAGATACTTAAAACTACTTTGTCTCACTCAAAAATTTAAACTGCTCAGCACTTGGGAGGCTGATGTAGGAGGATTGCCAATTTGAGGCTAGCCTGAACTA
The DNA here is from genome assembly GCF_053883595.1 of Heterocephalus glaber. Lineage (NCBI taxonomy): Eukaryota > Metazoa > Chordata > Mammalia > Rodentia > Bathyergidae > Heterocephalus > Heterocephalus glaber. The sequence goes on along the minus strand of NW_028258356.1, from coordinate 10,647,128 downwards.
CATGTGAGACCCTGTTTACAAAAAAAAAGAGTGCATCATTTTACACTGTATGAAAATTGTCATCCTTTTGTAAGAATTATTAGGGCTAGGATGTGTAAACTGAAATTTATTTGGATTCCAAGCAAATTTTAAATGTTAATTTCAATTTAGATGTCAAATTTTCTTTACCTTGGGTTTTTGGTTTTTAAGGTGAAAATACTGATTCTTATTTTTTACTTTTAGTAGTACATGTTTTCAGTACATAATGATTACATTCACTATAGGGAATTGTTACATGTACATAATACATTTCAGTTCTTTTTTTCCCCTTCCCTCCACCCCCCTTTTATTTTTTCAGCATCAGATTCATTTATTTTATAAGATCTTATAAAGTTAATTATTATCTATTCAAATTAAAAACCAGACTAATAGACCAAAGAACATAGAAAACATGAAAGACAGTTGTACTGAGTCAAGGTACACTTCTAGATAAATTGTCTGTGCTAGATTACAATATTTTTTTCCTATTATCTGTCTTTATTTCATACTTTATTAAGTTTTTCATATGAGAGGAAACCGTGTGATATTTAAGTTTGTGTGTCTGAGTTACTTCACTTAACTTTCTGGTCTCAAGGTGTATTAAAGTGAAAATAATTGTTGCAAGCAAATCTTGGCTCACAGATTTTTTTTTTGTACTGGTGATCGAACTCAGGACCTTGAACTTATGAGGCAGGTAGCGGAACCACTGAGCTAAATCCCCAGCCCCCGCAGATTTTTTTAATTTTTAATTTTTATTTTTTGGTACTGGGGATGGAACTCGGGTCCTTGTACCTGCGCAGCAGGTGGCGAAACCACTGAGCTAAATACCCGGCCCCACACAGATTACAAAAACATTTTCCCCTTTTGTTTTTTAAACCTTCTGAAGAATGGCATTATTTAAATATTGGTTATTTAATAAAGGGAATAGGAAAACAATTGAAGTATAAAGAAATGGAATTTTTGTTACCTAGTATCCTATTTAAATCTTCTATTTAAGTGATTTGATCAACAGTAAACATGTTCTAAACACTGAAGGAAGGTATGTAAATGAATGCTTCTTGGTTGTAATTGTTAGGCATATAATTTGATCTCAACTATGTAATGAGAAAGACATATTATTACCATTCTTTAAAAGGCTTTGAAAAGAATGCTGTGTACAGCATTTTTTTTCATAAATGTCAAAATTAAGACAGAATTAACTTATTTTCTGTGAATATTTTGTTTTCTTTCTCATTATAAAAAGACCTGTTGTGTTCTTAAGACATATGAGATCAAGGACTTTCAATCCTTTTAAAACAAACTAAAACCCAGTGATATGGGATGTTTGGCAACTTAAACAAGTCTTAAATTTCATTTACGAAGAAGAAAAACCACATAATAAGCACATTTGTGGTGAAGGAATGTTTTTGCTTCTAAATAACTGTTGTATGTTAATGTTTGTTTGACACATCTGAATAAAGTAGTGTTACAGTCTTAAATTGGCTTCCTACTAAATTGTCTGAATTTATAGAGAAGCATAGACTAAAAATGACCCAAGATATCTGTTCATGTAGGAGTTACTGGTCCATTGCAATTAAAATACTTTTCATGTGGTTAAAACCTCACCGCACGTTTAGATACTGCTTTACTTTTGCTATATAAAATTCTGATATTCCTTGACATTTCAAAAATAACTACCATTTAAGGGTACATACATAGTTTACTCTGATCTAGTTTTCCCTCTGTAGACTTGAACCATAAATACAAATAAACCCTTTGAGCTGACTTCTAATATCTAAGGTTTACAGTTGGTTATATATGTAAGTTTAGTTTTATCAATGCTATTTTTGTGGGGAGTTAAATTTTTTTAAAAATTTTGTTTTGAAGGCCGGGGATTTAGCTCAATGGCACCACACCTGCCTCGCAAGCGCAAGGTCCTGAGTTTGATCCCTCGTACCGCCCCCCCCCCCAAATTGTTTCGAATAAGCACAATTAGTTGAGTTTGAGCACAATTCTAGGGTTAAGGGTTCAGCTCAATGGTAGAGCATGTACTTGACAGGTAAGAGGCCCTAGGTTTATTCTCCAGCATCAAATGAACAAAAATCCCAAAGCCAAAAAACCTAGAAAAGCATTCTAGTGGACTTCTTGGCAATTATATAGGCCCTGTAAGCCGTGAAAAGTCTTTTAAATTATGCCTGTTTTTTCTTTCAGATGGCATTCCCATGCTCATTTAGGGGATCTGGACATTTTATTCAGAAAATTTTTTTGCTTTCTGTTTATATAAGTTGTGACATGAAGTCAAGCAACCAAAATTTATATTATACCTTGTATGTATTTTCATACCTTCTTTGAATGTTAGTATTTTGGTTTAGCTAATCCTTAGGATACCATTAAAACAAGTAAGAGTTAATAGTGCTGTACCATAAATTGATAAATATCTTCCTTACTTTTTTCCTTCTTCCCTACCTGGTTTACTCTCTCCTTTTGCTGATACTCACTGAGCAAGTACTATATGCTGATCACTTTGAAAGTAAGGTACAAGTGAGTCAAAGAGAAACATTGGTTCTTGTTCTTAGGTATTGTATAGAATGTGAAGATTGTCTTAAAGCAAGATTTGCCTTTATAATGCAAAATGTGAATCGATTATAGTTTGAGTATATAACAAGAACAAAAATGAAGATGCTTTGTGGAGCCCAAAAGAGCCTTTTTTTTTGGTACCTGGGATTGAACTCAGGACTCTGTGCTTGCGAGGCAGGCGCACGCCACTGAGCTAAATCTCTGGCTCCATTTCTTGTAACAATTTTTTAAAAATTATCAGTTAATTACCTTTCTGTATTATCATAAAATCTAAGAATTAAGGGCACAAATAAAGTTGAATTTGGTCTAGTGAAAATTAAAATGTAATCAACCCAGCATTTAATGATGGTTGTGTTGTATGATAATTAGATACAATTAGGATTAAATAGCATTTACTTTTTTTATATTTCAATTTTTAGTATTTGTTTTTTTTTCACTGCCTTTAGTATCTAGCAGCTGTCAGTGTAGTAGGATATATAATTTATTCTCCCAACCCTGTACTCTCAGATGTCACTCTTAGACACTTACAAGCTGTCACATTAAACAGCCCTGTTCATCAAACTATTCCAGGACTGATTTCCTTTGCTGTGCATTCCTGTGTTTCTAACTAATCAGTCTTCTAGGTCTTTTGTTTTCTGCATTCTATAGATACATGTATTCACAGTATTAGAGAGCTTGAGGAGGAGGCTCTCTTTTGGCCATAAAGGTTCAGTTTCAAGCCTGGTTAGAGGAAGAAGATACAGGAGATAGGAATGAGTCTTTCAGTCTTAGGGCACAGGGAGGTGAGAGAAGTTTAAGATTGAGGACTAACAATTTGCTGTGGAAAGAAAATGAGGGGTCAATCCCTTCATGGTCTAGGCAAAGGGACAGTCTAGGCAAAAGTAGATTATTTTAGTTAATATTTAATTTACTTACTGTTTCCTGAGTGCATATAGTGTGCCAGCCTCTGTGGTAAGTGCTAGTTAACATTCAAGGCCAGTTTTAGTTCCTTTATATGGACATAAATTTAAGTTTCTTGTGAGAAGAGCAATTCTTAGATGTGGAAGAATAGTAAACCTACACAAATAAGTTTATATACAGATAAAATATTGGTGGAGAGAGAGGATGTACATAAAAGCGGACAAATGAATTTAGATAAGAGTATAAAGCTTCATGATAGTGGTATATTCCTTTATAATGAATACATATTCAAAGGGGGAGAAAAAGGCAGAGATAAATTGTACAGACATTAAACCAAAAAGATATGTCCTATGTATAACCTTGGGACATGATTTTGTGCTCTGCTTGTGGGAATTTAATGAAGACTCTCAACCTTTTCTTCTCTAGGATCCTTTTACTATTACTTTCTCTTATTTAGTAATGGCCAGTGATGATTTATTTGACTATGGGAAATTCTGAAGGTTTTATTAAGTTGAGATTCCTTCAGAAACCAGTAGGACACAGTTTATATACAGTAAAAAGTTTCAGGGCTCCTTTTAATCCTTTTAGACCCAATTTAATTTCAGGTCTTCTGAATTTATCACTACTTTTTGTTATTACAGAATTTGAGGCTGATGGTGATTTATATTGATTACTGAAAATATAAGGAAGCTTTGCTTGTTCAGTGTTAAAATGTGCTTCTTAAAGCATTCTGTGTTTGAGGGTTCTTGAAAATCCTGTTTCTCATTAGACTTTATAATGAAATTGACTGAATAAAAGGGAAGTAGATACCAGAAGTTATGTCTGTATACATGCGGGTCTTTTAAATTGTATTTTGAAGAAAGAAGAATGAATGAATAAGTGAATTAAGTTTTTTTGTTAAAATTGTTTAAAATTTTTATAGTAAGATCTTAGGAAATATTAAATTAGGGAATGTCTACTTAATAAGTTTCCATTTTTTGTAGGTATTACCGTTTGGAGGCCGAAGGATCAGAAACAAGACTGGATTAGGCCCCAGCCTTTGGGAAACTTAAAATCTAAGTGAACAGGATTTACAAACCTGAAAGATGGGAACATTGTTATTTAGCATATGTAATCAAGAACTATAACTGGGCAGGGTGGCATGAATTTGTAGTCTGAGTGGTTCGGGAGGCTGAGGCAGAATTGCTTAAGCCCAGGAGTTCAAGGCCAACCTTGGGCAACATAGTGAAACCTTGTCTCCAGACCAAAAAAAGAAAAAGCTATAAATTAATAAATAGCAAAAATTATAATTTAATTTTTACTTTTGAAATAATCAGACAAGTTGCCATTCACTAAGTAATTATAACATGCCTACTTGTGGAAGAATTGGATACTTGTGACTAGATTAACATAAGAAGTAAAGAGATGATTCCAATTGAAATAGCATTGCCTCCCAAAATTGATGAGAATAGCAATAGTACCTACCTATGAGGATTAAATGAGATAATCCAAATAAAATATTAATGCCTAGTACTTAATAAGTGTCCAGTAAAAGTTAGCAGATACTGTTATTTATTAGCATGTTTGTATGTACATCAGAGTGTTCTTTGATGGACATTGTGATCATGACAGTATAATATTTACTGAGTGATGTATGCAGGTCTTCTTAATTTTTTGTATAGTTTTCTTTTTTTTTATAGTTGTTTTCTTTAATCATCAGAATTTTACTGGGTATAGCTATTGCTGTCATTTCCATTTAACAGAGAAAAGCTAAAGCAGTAAAACTAAATCAGATGGCTAAGTAAATTGCTCAGACAGCTAGGAAGTTGAAGAATAACTGTTATGGGACTATATTGCATAGTAGGATTGGCTAAAAAAAAAAAGCCTAGGTATACTGACCTGTTTAAATGAAGTAATAGATGAGCTAAAAGGTATGTATTTTAGGTTACTTATAATCCGTAATTGTGAGCTGAGGTAGAGTCTGATGTTTATATTTCCAACTTCAGTGAAATGCTTGATACATTTTAGAATATATTTTTATGTATTGGCCTGTTTTGATAGTTCCTTCTGAAGAGAATTTTTTTTCCTTATACCAGTGCTTAGTTTATTTTCCTAGCATTATTTGTGTGACTCATGTTGAGGAATTCTTAGGTTATAAATACCTAGGCTTACTACCCCCAACTGTACAGCATTAAAACAAGTCTGATTAGGTTGAGACCTGTTGATGGAAAATAAATGAAAGTGTATAATATAAAATGGAAGAAAGCGTTTTCACCTAAATGTGGTATGGTCCTGGAGTCTTTTGAACTAAGTTTAGTGATGAAGAAGGAGAAGGAGAGGGGAGAGGAGAATCAGATATTGATGGAAAATGATACTAACAAGTTATGTCAGAAGTAATTGCACAAGTAAAATCCAGCTTATCAGGACTTGCTTCTGAGTAACCTGTGTGAACAATGAAAGGATATGAGATGACCTTCCTCCACACACATTCCAGAAATAGCTTGCTGAAAATATAGATATATATAACTTCATAGTAGAAGTGTACACAGCATTAATAAACTTTAAATTAGTAACAGCTATAATATTGTAGGTTAATGCTATTAATTTAAGTCCTTGAGCCTGTTCTGAACTAGACCTTCAGCATATATTTGGAAATTCTTTTCCATATTTTTCATTTTCCTACAATTTCTATTTTAAGCTCTCTTGTGCCCATTACCTTATTCTATACTTTTACCCATTTTTATCAGCAGAAGGGCAGTTACTCATCAGAGAAAGTAGAGAATGCTCAATTTTGTTTTCCTATATTGTTACTTAGGTGTAATTTAGATTCATTTCTAGAGCTTTCCCTGTAGTGTAGAATTTCATTTGTACCTCAAGTTCTTTGTTTCATCGTGTGTACACAGGTATTCCCAATGTTCAATACCTAACGCCCTCTCCTTTCTCTTCCTCTTAAATATTCTACCTACATGAATGAAAAGTCGGAGTCATCTTGTTGTTACTGTTACCATTCTTTCTGCTTTTGCCACTCTTCAATCCAGTTTCCACCTCGTTTGCTACAAGGCTATCCGTAGTCCATTTACATTTTCATTTTCTTAGTTTCTGCTTGTTGCTAAACTACATAGCAACGATCTTTTTGTGTAGGTACTGTTATAGTCCTTATTTTGCAAGGTCATACCCCTAGCAAATGTTACTTGTAATTTTCTCCAAATAATTTTTACATTAATTGAAAGTTATTAAAATAATTCTACAAGGAGAGTATGTTGGCTAGAAATGGCCAGTTTAAAAAATGAAAAACAAGAGAACTAGTAGATATTACTATATGCTATATACTATTAACTCAAAAGGATAAAAATAAATGTGTCTTGAGTATTAATATAGATTAGTGAAACAATAGAATGCTAAAAATATATCCACATAAAAATATATAATAAAATAGCATTTTCACTTTGTTTTGTATTATTTGAGACAGGGTCTCGCTATGTAGTTCAGGCTGACCTTGGCCTCAAACTCACAGCCATCTTCCTGCCTTGGCCTCCTGAGTGCTGGATTACAGGTGGTCGCCACCATGCCCAGCTAAAAATAGCATTTTGAATTGACTTGAGAAGGTGGTGAGTGTGCTGTAGTCCTGTAGGAGACGTTATTTACACAACCTGTTGCCGGTGTTGCAGCTCTAGATTATTCTGTGTACATGGCTACACCAACTGCTTGTTATGAAAAAAGAAGTCAGTATGTTTTAGCCTTACTGTATAACAAATATGAGATGGTAAAAATGAGATGGTAAAAATTAGAAAAAATACATTTTATAGGCCTTAATGTGGGAAAAACCTTTCCTTAGCTTATATAAAATAGAAAAACCTCAAAAGGAAAACAAAAAGAATTAAAAGATAAACTAAAAAAAGACATTTACAATATCTGATAGACAAGGATTACTATACTTATTATATAAAGAGCTTTTAGAAATAATGACCAGTAAAAATTGACAGGATATCAGTGAAGGAAATGAAGATACATAAAGAAATACATAGTGTCAATAAAAATGTAACACACATTTGCCCTCCTAACCAGGACCCAGTGAAATCATTATTTACCTACTTACCTAATATGTTTGGAGAGGGTTAAAAAAAAAGGGTAAGACAACTTTCTGTACCCTTTCTGGGGAAAATTGGCAGCATATTTAAAGATGTGTAAAAATTAGAGAGGTACAGAGATTTACATGAAAGGCTCTTTAGCTGATAGGTCCTACAACGTGTACATAGGCTAATCATGCTGTGTTCACAATCTGTACTGTGCAGCTACCAAACTATTGTTGCAAATGATGAAGTAATCTAAGTATATCTCAAAACAGGATGCCCACAGTTGCCTGACTTAACAAGTGTTTCTAGTGGAAAGATTTGTATCATATTGCTAACAGGTTAAGAAGACTTTTTCTTTTCTTTTTTTTTTTTTTCTCTGTTTTTAAAACTTGATACTGGCCAGCCCTGAGAGCTAATGAGATCCCAGCAGGAAGTAGTGTGGGTGCATACCAACCATGACCCAGTTATATCTGATAGTGTCCTATGGAATTTTTTTACACTGGAAAGGTGCTTTAAAATTGAAGGATAGTGAAATTCTGTCTGTTTTAATTTCCTATTTTTGAAGGGTTGTATTTTCACATTCTTTACAAGTAAGATTTCTTTTTATCTAGAATACTTTTGTGTTATTTCACATCCATAGAATCAAATACTTCAAGTATGTTCCCAAGTTATTATAAAGGATAACTGATGCAGTGTGATGAATCAAATTTACAAAATGAACCCTGGTATGTAATAATTTGTCTTAAACATTCATAAATTTTAATTGATTCCACTTTCTAGCTTAAGCCTATATAGTAGTTTTATAATCACTGTAACAGATATCTAAAATACCCTTTTTTGGGAACTGAATTGGGAGGGATTATTTGTTTATTTTGTTCAGTTCTTTTCACCAAAGTGCTTAATAATTTGGTCTTACTTCAACTTTATTTTTGTTAGGTTTTAAAACATTTTTTTTTGTTAAATTATTTCGGAATAAATTTTGTCTTAGGAGGGGCTGGGGATTTACCTCAGTGGCACTGCACCTGCCTCATAAGTGCAAGGTCCTGAGGTCGATCACCGGTACTCCCCCCCCCCCCCCAAAATTTGTCTTAGGATGGAAGGTGAGGAAAATGTAGGCAGAAGTTGAGTGATGACAGTGGTGTATTCTAGACAAAGGAATAATGGAGGTTGGAAAGGGTATTACTAGAGAAGGCAGCAGATAAAGAAGCAGCAGTACTGATAGGATTGACATGGTCTTGCTGAAGAAATCAGGTAGAGTTTAAGCACAGCCGCTTAATCCACATTCATGGTTTGTAATTGTGTGATCCCAAATACAGACTTTTTCCCACCGCTCTTGGAGCTCTTAATTCCTATTTTTAAAAAGTTGCCAAAAGCTTTGCTAAGATTGTTTACTTGTTTTTTAAATGCCAATGACAATCATCATGTTTTTAGAGCCACATTTATATGATTTATTGTACATTCAGTTGAACTTGAAATTCCTGTGTCACTTTAGTTTTGTTTTTCATTCTGATTTGTATAAAAAAGTTATTTTCTGTAGGGCTAGAACTATGTAGGGAAGGGTTTATATGTTGCAACAATTTATTGAAAAGCTATACACCTAAATAACTTATGTGGCATCTTTGTGTTAAGATCAGATGTGCATGAAGCATTTGGATGAAAGAGTATTAGTATTATTTTAAAAACTTTTAAGATTCTTAAAATTAAACATATAAGCATGAGAGAAATTATTTAAAGAATTTTATGAATTGTCAGTGTCGTCAATTTGGAGATAAAATTATTGCATTCATTTGTAAGACACATTTTTGAAGGAAAACAAATGTGAAGAGAAAGGAATATGAAACAATACCTAGCTGAATTCTTCTAAGAACTGGAGAGTATGCCCCATATTATAAGCTGTCAAAATAAAGTATTAAAACTTGGCTTAAGCATTTATGTTAAGATTCATTTTAACAGTTTTTAGGGTTTAAGTTAAATTTTTGAAAATTACAGGGTTTTTTTGAATATACATAGTTTTAGATAAATAATAGCTGTGAGTGATTATCTTTTCTTCCCTACTGTTGAAAAAGTATTACTGTAAATGAAAAGTTCTATGGAATATACTCTTTTCCATATATTAGAAGCATTAAAAATGTGTTACTACATACTCTATAGAATTCACAAATGATGTTGATTGCTTTTTCTGAACTCTTGAATTTTGTGAAATTCTGTTCTATGAGATAGGAAAAAGCTTTCCTGAAATCAATCCTTTTTAGTTATTTCAGTCTATGAACTTAAATTTCTTGATACATTAATAACCTTTGAATGGTAGTAACGGAAATCTACTACCTGTAAATTACTAACTGTACTTCCTTCCAGGACACACACAAGTGCATGTGCACGCAAACATGTTACTCTTAATTTTTCAGAAGCAGTATTTCTCATTTGTTCAAGAAGTTACCATGATTGGCTAATTTCTTTTTTCTTTTTTTTTTTTTTTTGGTACTGGGGATCGAACTCGGGTCCTTGCGCTTGCGTAATTTCTTTGTATTTTGGACTTCAAGTCCCACTTTCTACTTGGCCACAGTATCTTGTAATCTGATCCAGTACGTCTGTAGACACACTCTAGTAGTTTGGTAAACACTTTTAAAATATGTGCAATATATACTATATTTTGTAACAGGAGTGTGAAGTACTGTAGTGATGCTAAAAGTATGATCGTAAAGCCTGTTGGCTCAGTGAAGGTCTTAGAACTATAGAAACATAGAGGGGTAGTCAGAGGAGACCACCAGGTTCCAGTATGTGAAGGAAATTAAAAAGTAAATAGCTGTCAGTTGAGACAGCTACAGGGAAAGGAGTTTTTTAATGGAGCCAGCTAGGTTTCATTCTGCATCTGAGGATAGCAAGATAGTAATCAAGAAATTTCAGGGGCACAATGGAATGATTTAGAAAGGAGAGAAGGGATGAAGAGTTGGATCAGATTAAGATAAATTCAGAGTAAGATGAGATAAGAATCTGCATAGTGATGAATGAGAATTAGGGAAGCTTGTCTGTTGTCAGTGACTGAGGTAAATGTGGAAAGGAAGCCTTTCCATAGACTACCTAATAAATAAATGTATGTATCCATCCATACTTAGAAATATGGAAACACCAATCTTTATGTAACTCATTCTGCTACAGCAGTAATCAACCGAGAACCACTCTTCGCTACAACTTTCAGTAATTTTGTATTCTACAAAGTGGCCTAGTACATCACAGATAATGTAAACAAAAGGTTTGAAAAGTGCTCACTGGTATTTTCTAGTCTGTTCTGGTTCTTTTTCCTGATAAAACCTACATCCCACAAGATGTAATGATTATGTACTTCAAAAATGTACTAATAAAAAATAAAAATTGAAAAAAAACTCTGGAGTATACTGTGTCATAAGAGACAAATAACGGTTACATTTGGCTGTTGGAAAATTGAGTTCAGGGTTTGTAGTTAGACTGCTTAGGTTGGAGTTCTTCTAGCTGACCCACTCAAGTTTGTGTGTCCTTAAGCTAATGTTACTTTATGTTAATACCCAGACTCCTTAAAATTATTTACCTACTAGGGTTTTGTGAGAATTACATGAATTAATTACTAGATGTTAGTGCTCAATGGTGTCTGCATCTAAAAGTAGTTAATTAATAATAGATGCTGTTATTAGTAATATTTGTTTGTCAGTTCTAGGATTTGAATATAGGACTCTGATTCCAAAATTTGAGTAAATTTTTAAATCTGATGCTTTTCAGGTGATTATAAAGAAAACAAAAAAATCAGTTCAGAGATAAAAATAATGTATCATTTTCTATCATCCATACTTATTTTTCCACTTAACAATAAGTTGCATTTCTTTGAAACATCTTTCAAATAATATTCCACTATTTTATTTTCAAGAGGAGAAAGTGTTATGCTACTTAGAATAAAATATCTTTTTGTAGTTGTTTAGTCAAAGCATAGCTACGTTTTATTGCTGTTGTAAAAGAATTTCAAAGATACACAGAAGTAAGGAGTATAGTATAATGAAGTCCCCACATGCCCATCCTTCAGCATCAACAGTTATCAACTCATGGTCAGTTTTGTTTTCTCTGTATCACCATATACTACCCATCTTACCTCTTAAGTTATTTAGAAGCAAAATCCAAGATAGTATATCATTTTGTTCTTAAATACATACGCTTCTAAAAGATAAGGATGTTTTTAAAATTAAAATAATACCACACCTGAAAAATTTAAAGTTAAAAGTAGTTCTTTAATATCAAATATCTACTCATTGTTCAAACTGTCTCTTATATAATAAAATTTTTTGGGGGGGTTACTGGCCATCGAACTCAGGACCTTGGGCTTGCGAGGCAGGTGGTGGACCACTGAGCTAAATCCCCAGCCTCTTCTATAATAATTTTAAGATATCTTTGTTGAATAGTTTCCACACAAATGAAGTCATTATATTCTTACAGATTTATATTGAAGGTCCATTTGTTCCTTTGGGTTTTAAATTTATAAGTCTTACAGATGAGGTATGTACAAAAATTTTATAGGTCTCTTTTTTCTTTTCCCTTTGCCTCCTTTTTGCAGTTTATTAGTGGGAGAAACGGGGCTATATGTCTTTTACAGCAGAGACTTATTTTTGTGTGGCAGTAAACTAGGAATGGTGTTTGTTTTTAAAAGCTTATTCTGAGCAATATTTGGCTACTGCTTCTCTTTGAAATGATGCTGGGTTTTGTTTGTTGTCTAAAGTTTTTAAGCATTATTTGGCATCCCCTTTATTTAGCAGAGCGCTCATCATTCAAACATAACAGATATACAGTACTAGTTAGGTTCAGTTTTGCTTGCTTTCACTCAATCATCTTTGTATGCTTTATTTTTTTTTTTTTTACTGCGGCTGTTTTGTTTTTTCCCCCAGGCTTTTTAAAAATGGTTTTTTAGCTGATGTTCATCAAGAGAGTGACTGCTTAAACTGTGCTGCTAATGAAAAATCCTGTCTAAGAAAGTACATTTCGTTATAGAGCTCTGCCATCCTATTCTCTGGGCCCTCTGCTGGAAAAGTAGACTCATGTCTGATATACATAATGTCTTTTTAAATTATATCCTCTAGTATTATACATACAGGAGAGTACTGTATCATATCTCTGTAAATGTAAAATATCTTGTACCTACCATATGATACATAGTAGTGACTGTGCTTTATCAGGGCTGTGTTTTATGATGTTACTCTAGAATGTTTTCTTTTTAGATGACAATTTAGAAGCTAATAAAAAATGGTAGTAGATACCACAACAGTAAAAGAACATTGCTGTTTTTGGTGGGGTTTTTTTCTTTCTTTCTTTCTTTCTTTTTTTTTTTTTTTGTACCAGGGATCGAACTCGGGTCCTTGCGGAGCAGGCATCGGAACCACTGAGCTAAATCCCTTGCCCTTTTTTTTCTTTTTTATTGGAGTGTGCTAGATGTTTTTATAATTTTGTTCAGATGACTGCAGAACCTGGGAAAGCTTATCTTTGCTGTTGATGCATAACATACTGCTAGTATTGGTCATTTTATGTAGATATACATACAGGTATTCATATATAAATAATGTGAACTTTTCAAAAGTTTAGCTCTCCTATTTAGAAAAAATAGGCCAGTTTACTGTGTTGAGTTGGTATTATAAAAATTGCTATATTGGTCTAGAAGTATTATACTTAATTTTTTCCCATTTGCACAAGTATGATGCATTGTATTAAATATGTAAGGTCTTATCTACATGGGTTTGATTATAGAAACTAATAAAATGTTCTCCAAAAATGGAAGAAAAGGATTATTTTGAAAACAAGTTGCAGATATTATGTGGCACAAAATGTCTTAAAAATTTGCTCTTTAGTCTTATATCATTTTCTGACCACTGTTAGGGTATTCCAGAATCTGGATTTTCGTGATTGATCAGCATGTTGTCTAATGTAGTCTTCTGTCCTATTTTTCTGTAATTAATAAATGGATCTAAGACTTGGTCAGATTCAGCTTCATTTTTTTAATGATGTTTTTAAGCTCCTATTTTGTTTATTACTTCCCTTGTGTTTCTTTGGTCCTTTTCAGTCACACTCTTAATCTCATATTTAGTCCTGGCAACTGTTTATATGCTTTCTGTCATGATAGTTTTGATTTTTCTAAAATTTTATATAAATCATCATATAGTATATAGTTACTGTTTGCTAGTGTCTTTCACTTGGCAGAAAACTTTCGATATTCATTTTGTTGCTCAGTAATATTCTACTAGATGGATGTTCTTTTTTTTATTAATTAATTGATGTATGTTTCGGTGGTTTTCAATTTGGCCATTGCAAAAATAAAATAAATTTTGGTTGACCATATTTTCATTTCTCTTTGTAAGTGGCTTGGAGTGGAATTCCTGGATCACTTATTTGCATTTATAGGAAACTGCTGAATTAGTTTTCTACATTGCTGTAGTGCTTTCATTTCGTACCAGCAGTGTATGAGATTGTCAGCTGTTCCAAATACTCACCAACACTTGGTATTCAGTCTTTAAGTTTAGTTATTCTGGTGGGTGGATAGTGATGATTCATTACTAAATTTTTATTTGATTTATTATGTTGAGCCTTTAATGTGTTCATTGGCCATCTTCAGATTTTTTTAAAAATTAATTTTATTGGTGCATTTTAGGTATACAATATAATGACATTCATCATTGTGCACCTTTACATAATCTCTCTTGGTTCTTATTTTTCACCCTTGCCAAGCCCTCTCTTCACCCCCTCCATCCCTCCCTATTTACAAAGATTTTGTTCCTATTTTTCTATTTTCTCATATTAATTCCATTCCCTTCTTTCCTTTCCCCTACCCCTCCCACTTCCTTCCCCTTTGCCCTTTTTCTTCCTATTTTACATTGCCTATTATACGTTTTAGTCCTTATTTACACTTTCAGTTTCTCACACCAGAGAAACTATTCTGTATTTATACATGTGTGTCCTATTTATTTCACTTAAGAGTATGGCCTTTAGCTATGTGTCTCTAATTTCTCATTTTTTATGGCTGAGTAGTACTCCATTTTATAAAAAAACCCATATTTTCTTTATCCAGTCACCAACTGATGGGCATTTGGACTGTTTCCATTTTTTTAGCTATCACAGACTGTGCTGCTATGAACATGGGTGCACATATATCACTGTGGTATGATTCTTTTTAACTCTTTGGGGAAGATCCCCAGCAGGGGAAATAGCAGGGTCAAATGGGACTTCCAGTCCTAGTTCTTTGAGGTATCTCCATACTGATTTCCACAGTGGTTGCACCAGTCGATACTCCCACCAGCAGTGGAACAGGGTTCCTCTTTCCCCACAGCCCCGCCAGCATTTGTTATTGGTTGATATGTGAACAGTTTTTTTTATGTCATTTGTACTTTGTCCTGCTTTTTCATGGACTCCTATCAGTCTTACATTATTCTTTGTGTCATCTAGGAGCTGTTGGATTGATTTCTCATGGTCCCTTACTATTTTTAAGAGATCTCTCTTTTCATGGTCACTGACCACCATCCTGTCTTCTATATCTGATATTCTGTCTTCAGATTGGCTCAGTCTGCTGTGTATGCTTTCAATAGAGTTTTTAATCTCCTGGATATCTGTTCGAATCTGTTTCATGGATTCCATTTCTTTCCAATGTTGGGCATTCATGGTTTCCATTATGGTCCTGAACTCATCTATTTTTTTATCTGTTTTTGTTCAAAAGTCTCTAATCATGTCTTTCATTCTGTTCATCATTTCTGTAGTTATCTGGGAGGTTATTTCTGTTTTGAATTTTTCTAGAGCCTCATTCATGTGTTTTGTTACTTCTTGTGCTTTCAGTTCAGGGTGTCCAAGTGGTTGATTATTAGACTTTTCTACCTCGTTTCCTGCCAGAATTTGCCTTTGGTGGGCTGGAAGTCTCGATTTGTGCCTTGCAGTCTTCTCATTTCTATTTTTGTTGTTGGTACTGTTCTTGGTTTAATTCCTGCATTGATACTTCGATATTACTTGTTGTAAGTATCTTTGTTGCTTGTGTTTAGAAACCTTAGGGAATGATTGCTTCTCAGATGTGTCTTCCAGATATAGCTGGTGTTTAGGTTTTGAGTCTCTAATGACTGAAGCTATCTCATTTTCATTATACCAGGAAGGACAACTGATTAGATCAATCACAACACCTTAGCCCAAGTGATACAGTAAGCAACACAGTAGCATCAAGCACAGCTTAGATAATAACAATTTGTGGTATTTACTAATCTATCACCTTTAACTGTGTGCATTAAATCAAAATCGAGGACCAACACAAAATATCTTTATAGTGAATAAACTCTTCAATATAATAACTTTACCCTTCAGAATGGGGACTTAGAAGGAGTTGGGGAAGGAGGGATAGATAGGTTGAGGATAGGGAAAGATTAGCAGTGAGGCCAGAGGAAGATCACACAAACTAGCAAACTGTTGAAGACAAGAAGAAAAGACAGAATTAAAGAACAAAGATGAGAACAGAACAACCTAACAGTATTAGGCAGGCTAGAAATTGGAAAAAGAGAAGAAAAGAAGAAAGAAGAAATCCAAATTAGGGCCAGAGCAGGAACGGGGGGGGGGGGCGGAGGAGAGAGGGAGAGGGAGATTTGAAGAGTAGGAAAAAAAAAACCTTAAAAATGAGAGAAAAAAATTTCAAAAATAAAAATGTAGGGCGTCCTTCAGGGTATATCTTTGCTGTCACAATAGATAATGGGCAGCAGGGTGCAGGTATAAGTCAGTGAGTCACAGGAAGGCAGTAGTAGACCCATGAGATTGAGACTGATTTCTGGCTGCAAGTCCCAAGTTGAGCTCCCTGCCCTCCTGCAGGGTTGAACTCTGCAAGGTTCTACTGCAGGTTCCAGCTGACTTTCCCCTGAAGATAGTCCAGGTTCCGATGGGAGGTGTTGATCCCTCCAACTTACCAAGTACAGTGGTCTGGTGTGCCTTTATTGCAGATTCTCTTCACTTTTCCAGTGGGCTTCAGTTTTCATTGAGGAGCCTGAGAGAGGCCCTCTTTCTGTTGTTCACTTCAGTTCTGTCTTCTGGAGCTCAGGACAATGACCTTAATGACCCACTGTGCCTCTGTAGTGTGGAACCAGGTACCAATGCAGCCAGGAGGCCAGAGCCGGGGGGATGGGCAGCCTTGGTGGTGCGGCAGACCCAGCTTCACTCTGCAGAAGTCCTCACCCGTCCACTGCTCGTCGCTCGGAACGAGATTTTATATTTCTAATAAAAATCCATTATTACAAACTTTTTCTAAGTAGCTGAATATCAAAATTTTATATTGTGTTTTAAGTCATTTGAAGATATTTTCTTACAGTTTCTTTGACTAAAGAATTATTTAGAAATTTAACTTCCAAATATTTAGAGAATTTTCCAGGTAGCTTTCTGTTACTGATTTCATGTTTAATTCATTACTGCCTAGAGAACATTCTTTGTATTATTTCATTCATATACTTGTACAAATTTTTTGATATATCTTATGTAATTTATTTTAAAATAATGATATTGACAGTATTGATGGGTTGATTAAAACATCAATTAATTCTTGTAGCAACTGCTATTAAGTATCTTTTTTTTTTGTGGCTTTCTTTTTTTTCCCTTTGGTACCAGGGATCGAACTCGGGACCTTGTGCTTGCGAGGCAGGCGGCTGAACCACTGAGCTAAATCCCCAGCCCCTCTTGGTGGCTTTCTTTAAAAAAATTTTTTTATTAGTACATGTTTCCGGTACATAGTGATTACAGTCATTGTGGGGAATTGGTACATGTGTATAACAGCTCTTTTTGTCTTCCCTTACACTCTACCCTGCCTTTTTTTTGCCAGCATCAGATTCATTTATGAGTCCTTTTAAAGTTAATTATCATAAACCTAGATTCACAACCAGATTAATAGGCCAAAAAACATATAAAACACGTAAGACAATAATACTAAATCAAGGTACAATTTTAGATACATTGTCCATGCTGAATTACGATAACTTTTCTCTCTCTCTTTTTTTTTTGGTACTGGGGATCGAACTCGGGACCTTGCACTTGAGAGGCAGGCGGTGGAACCACCATGCTAAATCCTCAGCCCTTCTCTCTTTTTTTCCCCCTATTGTGTGTCTTATATTCCACTTTATTTACATATTGAGAGAAACCATGCAATATTTAAACTTGTGTGTTTGATTTACTTCAGTTGACATTATGGTCTCGAGCTCCAGCCATTTTCCTACAAATGGCTCAAGTTTATCCTTTATGGCAGAATAACATTTCATTGTATATAATTTCTTTATCCATTCATTTGTTGATGAACATATAGGCTGTGTCCAAAAATTATCTATTATGAATTGTACTCTCTAAATACGGATATTAATACATCTCTGTGGTATGATGTCTAACTCTTGTGGGAGGATACCTACAAGGGGAATAGTTGGTCAAATGGAATTTCTATTTTTAGTTTTCTGAGGAATCTCCTTATTGATTTCCATAATACTTGTACCAGTTTACACTCCCACCAACAATGAAGAAGGGTTCCTTTCTTTTCCCCCACAGTCTCACTAGTATTTTTTGTTGATTTCTTGATAGCTATTCTTTCTGGAGTGAGATGGAATCTCAGTGTTTTTTTTTTTGGAACCAGGGATTGAACTTGGGTCCTTGTGCTTGCGCAGCAGGTGGCGAAACCACTGAGCTAAATCTCTGGCCCAATATAGTAAGACCCTGTCTCATGATTTTTTTTTTTTGGTACTGGGGTTCGAACTCGGGTCCTTGTGCTTGCAAAGCAGGTGGCGAAACCACTGAGCTAAATCCCCGGCCTCTCAGTGTTGTTTTAGTTTGCATTTCTCAAACGGCCAGCGATTTTGAACCATTTTTTCATGTATCTATTGGCCTTTTGTATTTCTTCATCCAAGAAGTGTCTGTTCGTTTCAGATGTCCATTTTTTGATTGGCTCTTTAAATTTGGAGGAGCCATTTTTTGAGTTCTTTATATATTCTAGATAATTAGTCTTTTGTCTGAGGAGTAACTGGTAAAAATTTTTCCCATTCTGTAGGTCTCTTCATTCTGTTGGTTTCTTTTGCTGTGGAGAAGCTTTTTAAGTTGATGTAATCCCATTAATTGATTCTTGGTATTATTTCGCATCCCATCAGGATCCCGTTCATAAAGGCTTTGCCTACACCTATATCTTCAAGTGTCTTAACTGCTTGTCTTCCAGCAGATTGTTTCTTTGATCTATTTTAATTTTAGTTTAGTGCATGGTGAGAGATGTGGGTCTAGGTTCAATCTTCATCATGTGGATAGCCAGTTTTCTCAGGATTATTTGTTAAAGAGGCTGATTTTCCTCCAGCAAAAGGATTTGGTCTCTTTGTCAAAGATAAGGTGGCTGAGTGTGCTTGGAGTTGTTTTTTTTGTATCTTCTGTTCTATCCCATTGATCCACAAGTCTTTTTTTGTGTGTGTGTGCTAATGCCATGCTGATTTTATTGTAGTATAACTTGAAATCTGGGCTCATGATGCTCCTTGCCTTGCCCTTGTTTCCCATAATTGCTTTTGCTATTGTAGGTCTTTTCTGGTTCTGTATAAATTTTAGGATTATGTTCTCTAGTTCTGTAAGGAATGCTGTTGGTGTTTTGATTGGGATTGCGTTGAATCTAACAGTTTTAGGAGTATGGCCATTTTTACTGTGTTGGTTCTGCCTATATGGGAATGGGATAGCTTTCCATTTTCTGATATCCTCTTAGATCTCATTTTTTAGAGTACTGTAGATTGTAGAGGTCTTTCATTTCCTTGATTAGGTTAATTCCTAAGTATTTCATTTTCCTTGATGCTATTGTAAAAGGTGTTTCTCTAATTTCTCTGTTGTTGAGGTTTTTATTGGTGCACAGGAACATTAATGATTTTTGAGTATTTATTTAGTATCCTATGCTACTGAATTTGGTTATTTTAGGAATGTTTTGGTAGAGTTTTTGGGGTCTTCTATGTAGAGGATAATGCCATCTGCAAATCCTGATAATTTAACTTACTCCTTTCCTATGGCTGTCTCTTTTATTTCTTTCTTTTGTGTAATTGCTCTAGCTAATGTTTTGAGAACTATATTGAACAGAAGTGATACTGGACATTCTTGTATTATTCATGTTTTTAGAGGGAAAGCTTTCAGTTTATCTCCATTTAATATAATGTCGGCTATTGGTTTGTGGCGTAGTGTGTGACTGTGTTGGTGCAGAGGATGAAAAAGATTACTTTGAGATGATACTTCATTCAGTCACCAAGAGCCCAAAGGATCCATCTCAACTGAGAGTGTCCAGAATTAGGGAGACTCACAGGAGTAGCAGCAAAGCTGAGAACTCTCTGGCTTTTACTTAGAGTATCGGTGTAGGAGAAAAAAAGGAAGAAAAGCAGTTTGGGCAAGAAGCTGTCTTAAGGCTATGCAGTTTTCTTGGGGAAAGAGAAAGGACAATGGACAGATACAACATATTTCGTTAATCTAAACTTCTTGTTTCACCATTCTCTCCTCACATATCCTGTGAGCTTTTGCCCTGCAGTTTAACCGTTTACTCCTCAGTCAAGTCCCCCACAATGTTGTCGTAGATGCCTTTTATCAGATTGAGATAAAGTCCTTCTGTTTATGTTTTCTTCAGGGTTTTTTTCATGAATGGATGTTAGATTTTGTCAAATGATTTTTTTTGTGTGTTGAGATGATTATATGATTTTTGTCCTTTTGTTTATATGGTGTATTATATTTATTATTTATTTATTTAATAAAATGGATTTTAATTGTATACATGTTATTTTAAGTTAACATAAATATCTTTAAAGTAAATATATATTTAAATATAACTTAACAGGTCTGATTATCTTTATGTTCTTCCAAAAGAACACTTATAACTAGTTCTCTGATTTGAGTTAATGGAATCACTGTTCAGTTTTATCTTTTGCAGTGTTTTCCAAACAGGACTTTGTTCTACGATGTAAGCTTTAGTTGTTACTATTCTATAGCAGATGCTATCGATATATGGTTTGGAGGTAGTCTTAGCTATAGTGCCCATAAGATTGATAGCATTTGCTGTGTTGTGTACTGGAAGTATCCGTAATTTATTTCCCAGGAATCTCTACTGAATCCTGAATATCAGTTTCCATTCTTCAGGCCCATAAAGAGCAGCAAACAGAACCAAAAAACTATTCCGGTGAATGTTAAGAAACTTCTCAGTTTTGGTTAGAAATATTTCTTCAGCTGACATAATGCATTCGTTAGCGTCCATCAATAAAAATGCAACTCCTTAAGAGATGAGCTAATAATAACAATAGTTGTCCATTTCACTTTTTCTTTTTCACCACTTTCAGCCATCTGTACATCTTTGGGTCAGCCCAGTTTCTAATGATGCCACAGTCTCATTCTTTTTGTGTAGTGCTGTAGCCATTCTTGGTTTTTTTTTTTTCTTATCTCATCTCCAAGTCCTCAGCGTGGCTTAAGCTGCCCAAACTTCCAGAACACCCAAACTTCTGCAAACTATGTGAGCGACACTGAGCTTCTTGTATTATATTTATTGATATGCATACTTTGAATCATTCCTGGATCCCTGGAATGAATACTCTTTGGTCATGATGTATGATCTTTTTGATGATTTTGTACATTCTGTTTGCCTGTATCTTAATGAGGATTTTTGCATTTATTTTCATTAAAGAGATTGGCCTCTAGTTCTTTTTTGGTAGGTCCTTTTCTGGTTGTGGAATCAGGCTAATAATGCTTCCTCTTAGGAATGACTTTGGAAGTCCTGCTCCTTTCAATTCCATTAAAGAGTTTGACGAGTATTGGAGGTAGATCTTCTCTAAACCTCTTGTGAGGCAGTGAATCCATCTGAACCTTAGCTTTTTTTAGTTGGTAGTGGCTTTTTTTTTTTTGGTAAGTCTTCAATTTCACTGACTGATAACTGGATTATTGAGGAATTTTGTATTTCTTAGTTCAACTTTGATAGTTCATATGTATCTAGGAATTTATCCATTTCTTCTGAATTTTTCATTTTATTGAAGTATAGGTTCACAAAGGACCTAACAGTAGTCTTCTGGACTTCAGAAGAGTCTTGTGATTTTGCCTGTTTCATTTCTGACTGCATGGAATTGGGTCTTTCCTTATTTTGGTAAGATTGACTAAGGATTTGTCTATTTTGTTTACTCTTTCAAAGAACTAAGTCTTCGATTCATTGATTGTATATATATTTTTTGATTGTATTTTTTTAAGGCTAGATTTCATTATTTCTGCCTTGATCTTTATAATTTCCTTCATAGTAGCTTTGGGATTGGATTGTTCTTGTTTTGTTAGGACCTTGAGGTGCATTATTAGCTTATTTATTTGAGCTTGCACTGTTTTTCTGATAGACAAATTCATGTCTGTAAACTTCCTTTTTAGAACTGCTTTCATTGTGTCCCATAGTTTCCGGATTGTTGTTCTAGCATTATCTTTTAATTATATAAACTAATTTCTTCTTTAATTTTATCTGTGACCCATTGATTATTCAAGAAGATATCTAACTTCTATGTGTTGCACAGTTTTGGCCATTGATTTTTAGTTTCTTTGCCAATAATACACATGGGATAATTTCATTTCTTTTGCATTTACTTAAGCATCCTTTATGGGCTGGGATGTGGTCTATTGGAGAAAGTCTCATGTGCTGCTGAGAAGAATGTATATTCTGTTGATGTTGGATGGAACACTGTAGATATCTTTTAAGTCCATTTGTTCGAAGGTTGGTTCAAGTCTGATTATTTCTTTGTTGATTTCTTTTTTTTTTTCTAGTTGCTCTTTTCATTTGTGACAGTGGGGTGAGGTTCCCCATTATAATTATATTGGTGTTTATATGATTTTTCATGTCCCTTAGTATTTGTTTTATGAAGTTGGGTATGCTCAGTTCAGAAACTTAACTTGTTTCATGATTCTGGAAAAGATGGCCACATTCGTGTTTGTGCAAGAAGGATGGCTACAGTCATGTTTGTCACCTGATGCGTAGTTTGCAAACATAAACAAAATTTTGCCAAATGCTTCTGTTTGGCAACCAAACTGTTTGCAAATGAAAGTGTTCATGAACTGTGGTACCACTATATTTGGTGTGATTCTGTTTACAATTGGTAACTTTTCCTGTTAAATTGTTCCCTTAACATATATATAGTGACCTTTTCTGTCTCTTCTGATCAGTCTTGGCCTTAATCCACTTTTTCTGAAATTAGTATAGCAACTCTTGCTTTTTTTCTGGGTTTCAGTTGCACGGAATGTTGTTTTCTATCCTTTTGTTTTTTTAATCTGAGTTTCTTTTTGAAGTAAATATTTCTTTTTCTTTTTTTTTTTTTTTTTTGGTACGGGGGATCAAACTCGGGACCTTGCACTTGAGAGGCAGGCAACAGAACCACTGAGCTGAATCCCTGCCCCCGAATTAAATATTTCTTGTGTGCTGCATATTTTTGGGTTGTTTCTTGATCCGTTCTGCTTTTGTCTTTTGATTGAGGAATTGAGACCGTTCATATTGAGAGTTGTTACTGAGAGGTATTGACTTACTCCTGTCATGCATTATTTTCATGTTGTTGATTTCCTTATTTTTTTCCCTGTTGCTTGGCTGCTTATCCCACCAGGAATATTCATTCTTTTTTACTTACTGGCATTATTGGCTTCATTGTCTCTTTTTAGTCTATACTTAAGAATTTTTTGTAATACTGGTTGTCATGAATTTATTGGTTGTCATGAATGGAATGCTCTTGTCGTGGAACTACCTTATTTTTTTTGTTAATTTTAAGGAAAGTTTTGCAGAATACGCAAGTTGTGGTTGAAAGTTATTATTGTTTAAGGATTGGAATACTTTACTCCAAGTCCTCCTAGCCTTTAAATTTTGTGTTGAGAAGTCAGCTGTAATTCTAATAGTTTTACCTTTATGTGTTATTCCTTGCCTTTCTCTAACAGCTTTTAGGATTTTGTTCCTGTGATGGACTTCTGGAACTTTTTGAACATAATGCAGCACAGAGAGGTTCTCTTTTGGTCATGGCTATTTGGGTTTTTGTGTACCTTGCTTATCTATATGTTTGTTTATTTTCCAATATTTGGGACATTTTCTGCCATTATTTCTGTGAACTGATTTTTTTAATGCCCTTTGTGTTGTCTTCTCAATTTTCATTTATTCCAGTTATTCTTCAGTTATTGTTCTTTGCATCATTTGCCAGTTGTTGGGTCCATTTTTCATATTCTGTTCTTGTTTCTAAGATGTCTTTGAGTAGTTGGTCTTTGAAGGCATTGTTATATTGTTCAGAAATTCTATCCTAACATTTATTGGTTCTTCTGCCCATGCTTTCAATGATTTTTAATCTCTTGAATTTCTGATTGAAATCTGTTCATGGACTAATTCTTTGGTAATCTAACTGGTTATTCATGTTTTATGTCATTTTGTGTAGTTCATTTAGCTTTTTATTAGTATCTTCCAAAACTTCCTGCATCTTTATAGTTATTCTGTTATCTGTTTAACTATATCTTCTCTAATCCTGCTGAGTACTTGCTGTTTCCTAACCTCCTCTGTTATGCTTTCAACTAATTTGCGCGCGTTCGCGCGCGCGTGTGTGTGTGTGTGTGTGTGTGTGTGTGTGATTATGCTACTAGGTGCTCCCTGGGTTGGTTTTGGGTGAGTTAGGAGTTTTAGAAGGCATTTTGTTGCTTTTTCTTCTCATGTTTCTATTATAGTAAGTCCTCTATTTTCGAAGGTGTTCTCTTCAGGGAGAACATTCATAAGTCGGATGTGTTCTTAAGTCTGACAAAGTCTTATGCACCTTTGACACAAATACACATGTAAAGCTTTAAAAAACCAAACACACAGAAAAATACTGTAACCTATTTTTACTTTTATAGTTACCTTAAAATGGTGATACAGTATAATACAACTGTAAATAAACTGTTTTTACTTTTATAGTTACCTTAAAATTATAAAGTAGGCACGAGCTACTTCTGTGATTTGTTCACATCTACAAATGTTCATAATGCGAGATGTGTTTGTATCTGTGAAAGTTCACAACTGTATTGTTTGTAAGTTAGGGACTTACTGTATTTTTGTCTATGTGTTTTGTGCTGAGGTTTGTAGGTGCTTATAGTCCAAAGACTTGGTTGTTAGTATAGAGATTTTTTTAGTTGCTTTTCAGTAGTGGACTTATGTGTGGCAAATTATAGTCCTTTTCACAGCCCCAAGATTCAGCCACCTTGGTTAGTTTGGGAGGGGAGGATGTAGTACAGTTAGCCCAGAAACCAAGTTCTCTGGGAATTTACTCCAATATTGTTAATGTCACTGAGGTAATCTGAGTGTTGTCTTTCTGAGAAATAATGACAATTGTGTGATCCTGTTAATATGAAGAAAATCAGCTTACAGCAGTATTGTCCAGGATAAAGTAGATATTAACATACCATAAGAGCCAGTTATGTACCACTTTTAATTCTAGAGAAGAAATTTGTAATTATGGTGTAAACATTAGGACAACCAAGGAATTGACTTACAGATAGTACATACTATATGAGACATCTATATTTCCACAAATGGTAGATAGAATTCAACAGTAATTGCAGTGTTAACTACCAAAAGATTAGTAATGCTTTATGGTTATACTATTAAAGATACAGGGTTTGGGAATGGGGGAACACAAGAAGAGAGCTTTAAAACCTTAAACTCTCTTATATGACGAGGAGAGAGAAATGTTAAAAGGAATCTTATTGGGGAGTAGAATGTTTGTAGAACAGTAATGGCGAACCTTTTAAAGCTTTCAGTGGTATAAAGGGCCTGCTGCAGCACACATGCCATAGGTTCACCACCAGTTATAGAATTAAGTAAAGGTAAGAGGAAAAACTACTGATAAATAGAGGATAAAATAAAAAAAGAAGGGAAAAGCCCCCCCCCCCAAAAATATAGAGAGAGTGAAAATAAAAGAGAAAAAAATTCTCTGATTTCAAATGAGACATTTTCTTCCAAGGTCTAATTTTGGGGTTGTATCCAATTTGAGACATGTTCCTGCTCACTCTGGTTGATAAAGAAGGCAGTCTGAGTCCAGATTCATGGTAGATGCAGTCATCAGCAAGCCATTGGATTAGGGTAAAAGTGCTAGTTCTGCAACTTTCAAGTCCAGCTTCAGGCTGAGCCTGTCCTCTAGCCCTAGGGGTGGGGCCTGAGTCCTTTAGCTTAAACCCCTCTGGTGGTCTCTTGCCAGCTGGACTTTGGCTCCCTGACCATGACTGTCTCCTGTGGCTGTCCCTCATCAGTCACTGTGGGAGCATTGCCTTGGGAGCCCTGAAGTGAAGCCAACCCATGGCTGCTCTGAGTCCTAGGTTCAGTCAACCCCGTCCTGGAATAGAATCTGAACACTTTGCAGGGGATATGGCAGGCACCAGCTGTTGCAGCATGCACCATCTGCTGGTCTGTTTCACTGCTGCATTTCTCCCTGAAGGGCTCTTGAGTCCCTGCTTTCACTTTGTCTCTATAGATTTGGTATTTCTTTCTCATTGAACCAGGAGCTGGAAAGAAAGTACACATTGTCCCCTCTGTTTTCCACGTTGTGTTTTACCTCTTCATTTTCTCGGTAGGCTTCATTTTTTCCTGTCAGATCCTTCCTGGGTCCTGGGGATCTACCTCTCTCCTTTTCTTCCCCACTTTGTTATTTTCCATTGCCTTCATTCCAAATCTTGGAGAGGCTGGATTTTGTTGTGCTTACCACTCTGCCATTTTTCTGGAAGTGCACAAATCTTGTCTTATTTTTTAAAGTGTATTCTGTCTTGGCAAATTCAGTGTGTGTTTTTAAATAAAAGGTGTATACTTGTGTGTGTATGTGTGTGTTTTACACCTTTGAGATATACCCATTGCTCCCTGTGTACTCTTATTTTTGTGGGAGGGAATATTCTGGAAATTTCAAGTCAGGTTAGTTGATGTGGTTCAAGAATTATATATCTCTACTCATTTTCCATCTACTTGTTCTGTGAAGTACTGAAAAGTGTTGAAATCTCCATGTGGATGTGTGAGTTTATTCATTTCTCTTTTCAACTCTTTTTGCTTCATTTGATGTGCAGCTCCTTTATTTCGTTCCTCCATCTTCAGTTTTTTTCTGGCTCTATCCAATTACACGTGTTAAATTGATTGATCCTGACACAGGTCATTCTAATTTATACATTTCTAATGCATAAACAACTTAATAGAAAAATGAACTAGAAAAGTCAGGATATCTCTTAGAAGAAATGTAAATGACTAAACCATAAGAAAAGGTGCTAAAATTACAGAGATGCTCTTTCCTCATCTGTAATACTGGGGAAAAGTCCATAAGTATGAGAACTATATGTTGGGAGGAAAGGTAATCTCATGCTGGAGTGAATGCAAAATGATACAACCGTCACAGAATGGAATTTAGCAATATCTATTAAAGTGACATACTCACTTTGAGCTAGCCATCCTACTACTCAGAATCTGTCTAGGTAGCACACTGTTTATATTCTTTTTTTTTTTTTTGGTACCAGGGATTGAACTCAGGACCTTGCTTTTGCAAGGCAGGCGTGGTGTCATTGAGCTAAATCCCTGACCCAGACACTGTACATATTCAAAAGGCTAGATACACAAGCCTTTCTAGTAGTTTTTTATTTAAACAAGGCTACTAACAACTCAAATGTTCATCAGTAAAGCTCCAGTCAAAAGGTGATACATCTACGTAATAGTGTTCCATGTAGTTGAAAAAGAATGAAGAGACACCTGCTTTTAAGTATAGCATCTACTTAGATTCTCATATTTTTCAGTATTTACACCAGCTTATTCTTCTAGATATATTCATCCCAGTTACATAAAACATTTTAAGGGTTTTTAGATACTTGTGACTAAAACAATTATACTGGTTGCTTGCAGAATTTTGGAGGGAGGTTGTGATTTATCAAGTAACGTCTCTTCTGAAAGTTGCCTAGAATATAAGATAAACAATCACATCTGCACAGAGATACCATGTGTGATAAATAAGTTCCCCAGGTCACAGGTAATAGAGTGCAACCATGGGAAAGAACATTTGCAGTTTTAAATTGGGGTACAAGGTCCATTTCTCCAGTTTGTCTCATTTTGACAACTTACTTGTTAATTTATCACACAGTTACTGAGTTTTGCATTTTTTTTTTAAACGTGCCAGTAAGGGAGTCTGAATTTGAGTATGCTAGTGTTGAGGGCTGGGTCTCAGAAAATGAAAACAACAAGTAACACCCCAGTGCTCAGGGAATTCATGGCTACCAGCCTTGACTTTTACTTTCTATCTATACAACTCTGTGATTTTATTTTATTTTATTTTTTATTTTTCGTACTGGAGATCAAACTTGGGACCTGTGCTTGCAGAGGCAGGCGCCGGAACCACTGAGCTAAATCCCCGGCCCAGCTCTGTGATTTTAAAATTTTAACTTTAAACTACTGACGTTAGATCCTGTGGTCATGGATTTATTACAGTCCAAATCCTGGAGAATGAAGAATGATTACTTTTGCAGAGTAGAAGACTAGAGATGAGACCACTCATTTTCTTCCAGATCTTTTATTCTTAATTTCCACTATGCATTACATGGTTGACCCTTTTCTCAGTACTATATATAGATGTTAATTTGAAAAATTATATTTGCTACTTACTGAATAAGCCATCTTTAGGAACTCTCATAATTCTAAAATGTTTAAAAGTTTTTTTAAAAGATAAAATTATATTTTCTAAAGTGATGATCATTTTGCTCTCTTTCTAATGCTGAACTCTCTTGTTCCTCTGACTTTATCACCTAGTACTCTTAATGTTGATGATGGGCATCAATGTCTGAAATCCGATTTTACTGTTATATATCCCTGGTATTTTGTTGTTAAATGTGATACTGTCTATTGGTTTGAAAAAGCTTTTAAAAAGTTCTAAAGGAGATTATTTTTCTAATCAGGACTAAATACTTTAGTACCATTTATTAGATTTCTTTTATTTTTATTTTTTTGCTAGGATATATTATATTTCATAGGATCAAATTGCCTATGATGTTGTTTAGCTAGTCTTTCCATTTTTGTTCCTTGTTCCTGTTAATCTGAACAGGAACTCTGTTCAGATTAACTTTAATCTGAATTGCTATATCCAGATTCTTTTTCCAGAAATTGTTTTGATCATGTTATACTTTTATCCCAACTAATTGTACCACTGTAACTTCATTCTATGCCATGTAGAGAAGAGCCTAAACTTCTCAGGTTATTTATTATTTTTGTTTCTTGTTGATCAGGGCATTTGCCTTTGCTTCCCCTTCCCTTAAGATCTGTGAGACTTGAGGGTCATACTGTGTTTGTAAACTACCATGTTATCCTGTGGATCCTGCCAAAACTCTTGTTTCCTAGGTTAGAGTCAAGAATAGTTTAGACTTACAGCACTTATAGTAGCAACAATTGTTCTTGTACTGTTTTTCCAGGCCCCAATTCTCAAGTGTTGATGTAATGAGAGAAGGGCAGGTTACAACTCTGTAAGTGGTCTCTGTTGCATATCAGGAAAGGACCCTGAACATTTTCTGGAATCTCAGTCTGCTTATTCCTTTGTTTCCACTTCCATTCTGTCCCCAGAATTTCTCTCTACATCATTCTAGTGTACAACTTCATCTCAGACAGATACTATCTTTCATATCTCTCATTGTAGACCTTGTCTTTGAATTGATGTTTATCAGGTAAGCATCCCCTCCACTATGTTCTCCTCTCGTCAGATACCCCAGTGACCCTGCTCCGTTTGCACAGTGCCTTCCATGGTTTCCTCTTACGCACATTTATAAGTCCTGTTGTCTTCTTTGCCGTAGTGTGCTTTGGTCAGTGTCTTTGTAAACAATACCTACAGATACTGGTTTCTTTTCTGGTCTCTCATACAATCCTTTAGGTTAGTATATTGCTCAGAAATGTGTTGCAAGGAACAGACAACCTATCCCATAATGAGTGTAATAGAAATTTATTTCTCTCTCTGTGTGTGTGTGTGTGTGTGTGTGTGTGTGTGTGTGTGTAGAAAGTCTGGAGATAGATAATTTCTGGTGTTGATTCAGCTTTTTAGCATCCTTTTCTAAGCTTTTTCAAAATGCATTTCTTAGCATTAGAAATTCTTTTATCTATGTCTGTAATTCCAAATTATATTCTTTAAATGACAAAGTTTTCTGTTGTTCTAATTCCCCAAGTGAAAATAATTCTTCCTTTGTATTCTCATAGGCAGTATTAAGCTAGAAAATGACCTTTATCACTAAGTTATCTGTATATGTTTTATCTTACTTATTGGAGTATAAATTCCTCCTTTGTAGTGTAACTTTTGTTATTCTTTGCAAAGTGCCTTAAGACATTCATGATTTGGCTGTAATTTGTATGTCTTGCTGCTGGAACCATTGAACCACTAATGGTACATACATGACTATCTTGTACATGACTGTTCTGTTCTACTACCAGTGGTACAAGCTGCCCAATGGGACAGTCATGCACGATCCACCAGTGGTTCAAGTCAGTGGGAACGTTTTAAGGTTGATATAGTTAATTTACCTGTTGCATGACTAATAAAGGATGAGTGAATATCCGTGTAAGAAATCTTGTCTCTGATAATTAGAGCTTAGAGAAAAGATCTGTTGCCATGTGTGTGAATGGGCAGTTACCAGTGCAGAGATATTAATATAGAGGAATAAACTTACATATTGCTGAAAAGAACATCTTTATTGAGTAAGTTAATTTCTAAATACACACTTTTTTTTAATGTTAGCAGATGTTTTCATGTGCCATCAAAATATAATACTGTTATATCTGGAAATAAAATGGAAGCTGTTCTTTTTTTCAGTGCTTAGATGAATATGAAGATGATGAAGCAGGGCAGAAAGAGCGGAAAAGAGAAGATGCAATTACACAACAGAACACAATGCAGAATGAAGCTGTGAGCCTATTAGATCCAGGCAGTTCCTATTTGCCACAGGTGAGTATTTAAAAGTACCAGGGAGTTACTAGCTATTTTAGCAGTTTTAAGTTGCTGTTACTAATTTTTCCATTCTCATTTTGATAGCATCAACTTCTTTTAAGTATTTCCAGTGGATTTAACTACTTGTTTTCCCTGTATCCAAATACTTTTTGACTTAAGCAGTGTTTAGCTCTTAGTTCCTGATCAGTGAATATTTGTTAATTGACTAGCAGGTTTAAGTAATAACAACTGTAAAAATAATAAAAATAATTACCTCCCTACTGTTAAAAAAAAGTAAGGTAGTAAATAACTGAATGGCCAAGTCTGTTCTAGATAGATTTTTGAGTTAGAATTATAAAGCAAATAAAAAACTGAATAGATTATTTATTCCAAGTCAAAATTTAAACATAGTAAACACAATTTATAGCATTGTAATTGCCAGAAACATCTATATTTCTGTGAAATTACATTTTTAAAATAAAATTTAACTCAGTTTCAAATTAGTTGTTATTTTGGATTTTGGTACAGAAACTTGGGTTTATGGTAAATGGTGTAGTAGGGTAGCTTTAGTATAAAGCAAATCATTGCACAGAATCTTTTTTTGGGGGGAGGGGGCTAAGTATTGAAGCCAAGGCCTTACACATCCTAAGTATGTCCTATACTACTGAGCTATTTCTTTAGTCCCAGGATCATTTTATATAAACTGTAATTTAGACATCATCTTAACAAAATCTAGTCTTAGATTATTTTTGTGACATTTGAAATCGAGTTCTTTCTCAACTTTCTAAGTGCATTTCATTGACACTTTAAGGTGGATTTTAGAGGAGTACACACATCTCCCCATTTTACTGGTGAAAAGATGAAATTAACTTGGAAGGTTATGACAGCATTTGGCAGCAAGAGGCATGTATTTTGAAATGATTAGGAAGTACAGATACAAACTTCATTCTCCTTTACTCTTATAGGCAGGATGTACTGATGTGATGCTTCATGGGATTATGTGGGTTTATCTGTTCCCCCTTACCACCTAAAGTTGCGGCCACTATAGATGATAATTATCACAGCTCTAGGAGAAGTATCTCATTGAAACATGGTGTAAGGTAACAACCAGTATTTCTCTTAGCATCTTTGATTGTTTATAATCTAAAATATCTTTGTTTTCTTTTGCCTAATAAAGTTGAAATTAAATTTGGATTATTTCAATGAAGACTTCCCACAAGATGAAGGCTTAATTTATTGGTCTAGAGTTAATGTAGCATTTTAATTAAGAGACTAGACCTGGTTCCAGTTCTTGGCCATGTTACTACTTGCTTTGGTATAGTCAACTAGTGGCATACTCAGATAACATCAGGCAGTAATTTTAGAAAGAGGGCCATTTGGTTTCTGTCGAATGAAAACTATAGAGTACTCACAATCTGATATCCCCAAATATATAGATATAGATATAGATATAGATATAGATATAGATATAGATATGGAATTCTCCTGATCTGGACCCTGAAGAGGTTTCTGCTTCATTGAGTTTGCCTTCTTTCCTGAGGCTTTTTAAATTTGTTCTCAAACCTACTGTTCATTTCTCCCATTTTTGTTTGTTTGTGTATTTTATTAGTAATTGGTCACTCATTGATGACCTTGGCTTCATCAGTCTATTTTGTCCAGGTTATTTGTTTAATATGACAGTGAGGCTAACTCTCCTATGGGACTTCCTATTTGCTTCATCAAAGTTGGAGTGGGAACAGGAAATGTTCTGCCCACATAGTTGACCTTTTTCTGGGTTACTATTTAAATTCACATATTTTGTTACTTATAAAAGAAAAACATTTGTTAACTCTGAAATCAGAACAACTGACAGAATGAATAATGACATCATTGGTCATTTTAAAGCCTCTTTGAATAGGATAGAGAGAAAGACTGTTCTTAGCATGTTTGTGAATCTGAACCATTCAGTGAAATGGATCATAAAAATGAACAAAAATGAGAATGAGTTTCGCATGACAGTATGCTTTATGAAAGGTTTATGAAATGATATTTTGATTAAAATTTTTCAAGTAATACAGAATGGAAATTCAGAAGTTTTCTTATTTTAACTATGACTTTATATTTAAATTTGTATAGATAATTATATTGGTTTATCCAGTAAAATTTCATGTTTTGATTAAGTGATTCATGATCAGTGGAATTTGGAAAATAATAAAACATGTGAAAAAGAGAAGTGCTCTGGTTGGTCAGTTTCTTTATGAACTGTTTTTCTATGAAGTATTTAAATTTTTAAGCTTTAAACTTAATATATTGCCAGGTACTGTGGCATGCACCTACAGTCCCAAGTATTTGGGAGGCTGAGCGAAGGACATTGAGAGTTCAAGCCAGTGTGGGCAATATAGAGCCAAGACCCTGTCCCAAAACAACAAAAGTCTTTTATTTAAACTTGTCTTTAAAAAAGATAGACAGTCAGATGGTAAAAAGTGCAAAAGCACAAAAGGGTATATGGTCAAATGTGTCTTTCAGCTGTCTGGTAACATGCTCTGGAGGAAATAACTAATGCTTTCTTTTTCTTTTTCTTTTTTTTTTTGTAAAGCCTTTCAGAACTAGTTTATAAACATAATTTTATCTATAGCCATACCTATATATCTCTGTATCCCTTATTCACTTGATTTCACTTAAATGGTATTTTAAGCATGTCATTTTACATCTTGTCCTTTCAATTAATATTGTGGACTTCTGTAGTAGTACATATAGATTGAATGACTTTCTTTTTTCTCGAATGCAGAATATTTCATTTAATAGATTGCTATAATTTTTCTAACTACTCTTCATCATTAAAGTTGCTTATTTTTTGGTATTAAGCACAATGAAATGAATCCCTGGATATTGATTCACAATACCCTAGGAGGCCCTTCTTGAGCAGAAATCCAAGGGACTCTGTTTTGAAATAAAAGGTTGACACTTTTGGACCCTTAAACCTGCAATAAATAGGGGATTGCTGATTTCTGAGATGCCCTCAAGGCATCTTTCTTCTTGTGCCATACAAGTATTTGTTTTCTTTTTAATGGAGCTAATGACTTCAGCAGCCATACCTTCTTTGGCCCCAGCTTTACACAAGGGTTTTTTCTGCTCTGCTTTTTGCCCTGATTCTCACTGTAAATCTGGCTAAAAAGAGTCTGCAATGTTGGGCTGCTTTGAAATTTCATTTACAACAATTAGTGCACACCCTTGCCTCCTTAATCTGAGTCTGCTGAAAAGTCCCAGGATATGGGCAAAATGTAGGTAAGTTTTCTGCCAGAGTGTAACACATGTGGCCTTTAGTTCAACTGTCACTTGTTCCCAAGTGAAACCTCCTGAGTCTGGCTTCTACTAGCTGCATCTCTATCAGTACTTTGGTCTTCTGAGCTCTGACCAGTAATCCCCCTCAAGCTTACCTTTCACTATTCTAAGGGGCTTTTTAGCTTGCATCTCCAAGCCTTTTCAAACTCCTCCTGCAAACCAGTTCCAAAGATTTGTAAACCACATGGGCAGGTACAGTTATAGTGATATAGGGGGAATAGATGTAACTTTTATACCTATTAGATATCTGAAACGTGAGTTTGCGTTTTTTTTAAATCAAAGAATGAATTTTAGGAACAATAGAGGTTAAAAGTAGGAAAATTTATCGAGAGAAAGCTTCTGACTAAGAGAAACAGAAGGGGGACTGGAAAGTGGGTTGCCCGCCCACCACACTTTTTAAAGGTGTTTTATACAGCAAAGCCATGAGGTGAGTACAAAGTGGGACAAAACTTTAAGACCCAATGGAAATTTACAAGGTGAGCATGAGGCGGGACAAAACTATGACCAACCAATAAGATTATAAATACAGTCACTCAGGTAATATTGATGAAATGGGGATCAAATGGGAAGACAAGTTACATACAGGAATTTCCCATTTTATAATATCAATCACTGCTGTCTCTAAGGGAAGTAGTACCTCTTTTTTTAAAAATAATGCTAACCAGTGAATGTGCCCTGGAGGCCTGGCGCCTTAAGGACTGGGGCTTTGAGGGCTGGCTCCTGAGGGGGGCCCTAACTGCTTATAAAATAGCTATAAAACTTACCTATCTACAATAATAGCAATACCCCTTTTTCTCTGGAACCAATTTTCTGTATTAGCCTTCTCCTTGCTGTGATACAATACTCAAAACCTGCAAGTAAAAAAAAGGTTTAATTTAGGTCATAGTTTCAGGGTGTTTAGTCCATATTCAGCTGGCTTTGAGGCAGAGACATCATGGTGGAAGGATGTGATGGAGCAGAGATACTTGGTTCATGGAAGCTGAGAAGCAGTGCAGGGGAACAGTGTCAGAGAGCAGGGGGTGAGAGACCAGGTATAGACCCAGGGTCACACCTCCATGACCCACCCTACACCCAGAAGTATAAACCAGTACCAAGGAGAATCTCGAAGCAAATCAAGATGACACTTTTCTCTAATGACCACGTTTGGGAACAAGCCCTGGGTTCTTTTATTGAAAAAATATTTTAAGGCCGAGAATCTAGCCTCTAGATTTCAAATATTTCAAGGTCAGTGTTATTGGGGTATCACATACAAAGTCTTTTCTCTAAGTACAGTTCTATAAAATGTATTTGTTGTGTGTGTGTGTGTGTGTGTGTGTGTGTGTGTGTGTGTGTGGTAACACCTTGGGTTGAGAGTAACTTGCTCTGTGAGTATACCACAAGCTGAGCAAACATTTCTAATAAAATTTATCTTGATAAACAAGTGATGTCTTGCAATATGAGTAGAATGTGATGCTGAATGTCACATGATCATAACTGAGCCAGTGGTTCTTCTCACTCCCTCTCCTTCTCCCTCTTCCTCTCTTGCTGTGGGATTGTAAGTGATCATCTCCCAACAGCAAAAGTTTATAAAGGTGGGCTGGGGATTTAGCTCAGTGGTTCTACCGCCTGCCTCGCAAGCGCAAGGCCCCGAGTTTGGTCCCCAGTACCAAAAAAAAAAAAAGAGTTTATAGAGGAGATCTTGTCTGCAGAGGAGGAGGAGAAAAAGGCAAAGGTATCTCTCACTTAAAATGAGATTAGGGGAATGTGTAAAATGTGAGAAACGGCGCAAAATTTTGTAGAAAAGCACCACTCAAATAAGGCTGTAGCAGTGTGAGCGATGAATCTCTTTAACAGCATTCTAATGTCTCATTTCCACAAAATCATCAAAAGGAAGCAAAAGCAAATGTTTTTGGATAGGTTCCTTATTAAAGTTACATGAAAAGAAAAAAATTCTGTTGAGCCAATAGATAGTAATTCTGTTATAGATGGTGAAAGTTGTCCTACACAGTAAACCTCTCTTGTCTTTCTCACACTAGACAGGAAGGTTTTCAAAGGTAAGTGCAGGTTAATTTCTCTTCATATTTTCTTTATTATTTTCTATTATATTACAGTATAGTAATCATTTTGGGGGGGTATGGGGATTGAACTCAGGACCTTGCACTTGCAAGGCAGGCACCATGCCACTGAGCTAAATCCTTGGCCCTGTAATCATTTTTATATGATTGGTTTTGGATTGTGGAATGAATGACCTGAGTTTCCATTATTTCTTATGGGGAAATTCACTTTTATATACAAGTGATTTTGGATTGCAGTGTTTCCAGGACAGATTATGCTTGTGTGTGTGTGTAACACCTGTTTCTTTCTGCTTGCATACCTTATAGCTAGAGATTGAAATTAGTTACTGATACTTCGAATTCAATTCTTACACCACAGGTTTTATTCTAGTATTTTAACTCCTTTTTGTAATATTGAGGAACATATTTCCCATTATCTTTAATATATTTTCTTACTTGTTCAGTCCTTTTATATGTAAGGAAGACATCCTGGAGACTGACAGTGTCAGTCTGAAAAGGGAGGCGAGAAGAGTTTTCAGTGTGAACTAGCACGTGATATCACCAATCCTTTTTTTCTTTTTGGTACCGGGAATCGAACTCCGGTCCTTGTGCTTGCGAGGCAGGCGGTGGAACCACTGAGCTAAATCCCCGGCCCTATATCACCAGTCCTAATGGAGCACACTTCTAGGTGTGGGGTGTGACCTTGGGTCTATACCTGCTCTCTCACCCCCTGCTCTCTGACACTTTCCCTGCACTGCTTCTCAGCTTCTGTGAACCAAGTATCTTTGCTCTGTCACTCCCTTTCCCTTGCCACCTCTTCTATACTTAAGTCCTCTTTACTGCAGGTACTGTAGTTCTTATGTCACCGGCTAGTTCTCACTGGACATTCTTCTCACCTCTTTTTCAGACTGACATTGCCTGTCTGCAGGATGCCCTCCTTACCCTTATAAACTTTTTCTAAACTTCCATCCTTGGATTGACTGCACTTCCCTAGAGCCTTTCTTCATTCTTGGTCAGACTCTGAAACTTGGTCCTTGGAATGCTCCTCCATGCAGACCCCTTCCTCAAACTGATTAGATTTAGACATTTCCATATGATACATACTACCTGGGCTTTGTTAAATGATATGCATACATCTCTGAAAATTCATAATCTTTATGCTTGTAAAACTCTGCCTCATTCTGGACTACTCTCTTGAAAGGATGAACTTTACACTCTGTTTGGAATTCTCACTGCCCCTTCATGGGCCTCCCTTTCTAACCTTGTGTCAGGATCCATGCTTTTTTTATAGACACCCTCCTTGTTCCATTTTTTTATAGACACCCTCCTTGTTCTGCCCATGTCCTGGTTTTTTAGGATAGGTTACGTACTTTTGTCATATAGTTGGTCTCGTCAGTTTGCTTCAACTCTTTCTACACCAAACAGCTCTTCTTCATGTAGAGTTCCAGTATTCTTTTTTTTTTTTGGTACCGGGTATTGAACTCGGGACCTTGCGCTTGCGAGGCAGGCACCGGAACCACTGAGCTAAATCCCTGGCCCCTCCAATATTCTGATACTCTGTGTGAGCCACGAAGTATCTTCCCCTCCTTGTTATCATGAATTTAAAACTGAATTATTTAGGAAAGGAAGAAGTTTGGGTTTTTTGTTTTCTTGTTGTTTTTTTTTTTTTTTTTTTGGTACCAGGGATCAAATTCGGGTCCTTGCACTTGCACAGCAGGCAGCGAAACCACAGAGCTAAATCCCTGGCCTTGTTTTCTTGTTATTAACTATACATTATAGAAATTTTGTTTTGCAGCCATCATCAACAATGTCTTATAAATTTTGGATACTAATATAGGTATTTTAAATGAATATTAAGAGCCAGTGAACATGTTATGTCATAATTAACTAAGGGCTATGGCTTTGTTACTAGTTGATTTTGGTAACTTGGTATTAATTTCCTATCCCATTGGGCTTATATTTGTCAGATCTTATTTTAAAAATGCTTTTTTGTTTGTTTATACAATTTCTGGTCTTCCACTGCACCTGTAAGTAACTATGTTCATGGGATTTCCTTATTTGCCATTGTAAGCTTGAATGAAGCAGAGTATTTTATTTAAACTTTGACAAAACAGTTTGTGCATTGCCAAGATTTTCTCAGCTCCACCTGCATATTTCTCTTTCCCTTTAGCAATGTAAACTATCATATTGCAAGGAAGATTAGTTCAGGGAAAGTATATTTGAAATCAGTTGTATAACAGACTGCAATTTTTAGAGTATCTAATTACATAGTCTGAAACTTTTCAGACTGGTGCCAGTCTTAGTTGTAATTTTTACAAGCAGGTTCAAGGATAATGGTATTTCTCTATTTTTACCACATGAAGAATGGAACTGTCAACTTTTACAGTTATAGTAGTTATTAATATATCACTAATAATTATATAGGTAAGTTCTTTTGCATAAAAGTTTTGTGGCCATACAAATAAAGAGGTTTCCATTTGACAGATCTATGATGAAGTTATTATTTTTGTTGAATTTATTGTAATAAGAAGGAATGTCTAACATTTTCCTCCTTAAAATGACAAGGGAGTCTCAGGGTGGTGTTAGTGGTGGATACCTATGATCCAAGCATTTCAGAAGATTGAGAGGCAAGAGTATTGCCAATTCAGTCCCAGCCTGGGCAATTTAGTGACTTAGACCCTGCCTCAAAATAGAAAAAGGACTTGGGATATAGCACAGTGTGAAGGCATTGTGTTCAATCCCAAGTACTGGGAAGAAATACTTATTTTTGATTATTTTTGCTGTACTGTATGGATTGATTTTATTTTTTCCTTCTACTGCATCTGTGCCCACTTTTCTCTTTTTGGGCTAGAGGATAGAGATCATTTTATAAATGTTAATTTCAAATACATGTGAGAAATAGGCTACTGTCCCTCCTAATTTCTACTAGTACTAATACAGTATAGATTGTCCAATTTAGGGAACATTACATTGTTAAGGTTTGTGAATAAGAATAGTTTTACTTTTTCTTTTCATATATATATATATATATATCCCTCATTTCTTTTGCTTCATTGTTCTGGCTAAAGGTTTGATTACTGTATTGAATTGTAATGATGATATCATTACATGACAGTACATCCTTACTACTGATTTTAGAGGAAAAGCTTTCAGTTGTTCCCCATTTAATGAGACATTGACAGTAGGTTTGTCATAAATGGCTTTTGTCAGATTGAGAAAATGTTCTATATACCTATTTTCTTCAGGGTTTTTACATGAACAGATGTTAGATACTGTCGAAGCATTTTTCTGTGTATGTTGAGATGATTATGTGATTTGTTTCCTTCTGTTTATGTGTTGTATTACATTTATTGATTGATTTGTATGCTTTGAACAATCCTTGAATCCCTGGGATGAAACCTCCTTGGTCATGTTGTATGACCTTTTAATGATTTATTGCATTATGTTTGCCTATATCTTGTTGAGGATTTTTGCATCTATATTCATTAGTGAAATTGAACTGTAGTTTTCTTTTTTAGTTGAGTCTATCTGTTTTTGGAATTAAGGTAAAGCTATCTTCTTGGAATGAGTTTGGGAGTACTCCTTTCTTTTGAATTTTGTTAAAAGAGTTTGAGAAGTATTGGTATTAGATCTTCTGTGAAGTTCTTGTAGAATTCAGCAATGAATCCATCAGGTCTGGAGCTTTTCTTAGTTGATACCCCTCCCCACCCCAGGATTGAACTCAGAGGACCTTGTTCTTGTGAGGCAGGTGTGGTGCCACTGAGCTAAATCCCTGGCCTGGCTTTTTTTTTTTTTTTAACAGCCTCAATTTCTTTTTTTTTTAATATGATTTAATAAAAAATTTTATTATTAATTTTATTGGTACATTTTAGGTATACAGTACAGTTACATTCATCATTGGAAATTTGCACCTTTACGTAATCTCTCTTGGTTCTTATTTTTTCCCATTCCCCTGGCCTCAATTTCATTTCCTGTTATTGGATTATTCAGCATTTTTGTATCTTCTTGGTTCAGATTTGGTTATTCATATATTTCTTGGAATCTCTCCATTTATTCTGGATTCTCCAATTTATTGGAGTTCAAGTTTTGGAAGTAGTTAATAATCTTCTGAAACTCAGTGATGTCTGTTGTGATTTTTCCTTTTTCATTTCTAATTACTTTGATAAATTCTTTTTTTGGTAAAATTGGCTAAGGGTTTGGCTACTTTGATTATTCTTTTGAAGAACTAGCTCTTTCATTCATTAATTCTTTGTATTATTTTATTCTCAATTTCATTAATTTTTGCTTGGATTTTTGGATTCGGATTGTTCTTTGTATTTGGATTTTCTATGACTTTGAGGTGCATAATTTTACTGTTAATTTGGGCTCACTCGTTTTTCTGATGTGAGCATTCACAGCTATAAACTTCCCTCTTAGCACTGCATTCATTTTATCCAATAGTTTCTGTTATGTTTTGGGGGCATTATTGTTTGATTCTAGGAAGTAATTTCTTCTGTGACCTATTGATTATTCAAGACTGTATTGTTTAATCTTAATGTGTTTGAATATCTTCTGTGCTTTCTTGTGCCATTGATTTCTAATTTCAGTGCACTATGATCTGATAATGTGCATGGGATTCGTTTGTATTTAAGGATGTTTTTGGACTTGTATGTGGTCTGTTTTGGAGAGGAAAGTTAAATGTGCTGCTGTGAAGAGCGTATGTTCTGTAGTTGTTTACTGGAAGGAACATTGTTGATATCCATTAAGTCTGTTTTTTTGAAGGCATAGTTCAACTGATTTTTTTGTCTAGTTGATTTTTTAATTTGTGATAGTGGGATATTCTCTTGAGTAGTTCTCTTAACCATTATATAGTGACCTTCTTTGGCTCATCTGATCAATTTTGGCTTGAAATGCACTTTGTCTGAACATAGGAGAGGTACTCCTGCTTGTTTTTGGATTCTTTTTGTGTGGAATATTGTTTTTCATCCTTGGATTTTTAGTATATGAATTTCTTTTTTAATTAAATGTGTTTCTTATATACAGCATATCATTGGGTTTTGTTTCTTGATCCATTCTGCCAGTCTGTGTCTTTTTTTTCTTTTTCGGTACCCGGGATTGAACTCAGGACCTTGTGCTTTCGAGGCCAGCAGCAACACCACTGAGGTAAATCCCCGGCCCCACCAGTCTGTGTCTTTTGATTGGAGAATTGAGACCAATCACATTGAAGAGTTATTATTGAAATACTGATTTATTCCTGTCATTGCATTATTTTCCTGCTGTTAGTTTCTTTTTTTCCACTTCTGTGTAGCTGCTCATGCTACCTCTGGTGTATTCAACCCACTAGACTTTCTGGCATTATTGGCTTCATTGTCTCTTTCTCGGATATCTTTGAGATTTTTTTTGAGTGCTGGTTTTGTTGCCATAGTTTTCTTAAGATCCTCTTTCCATGGAAAGCCCTTCCCTCTCCTCCCATCAATTTTCAAAGATAGTTTTGCAGTGTATATTAGTCTGCATTGGAAATTGTTTTCTTTTAGGGCTTGAAACACTTCATTCCAAAGTATCTTGGCCTTGAAGGAGAAGTCTGCTGTAATTCTGATGGGCTATTTGTTATTTGTTGTTTTCTCTAACAGCTTTTAAGATTCTGTCCTTGTATAAGACTTGTGGGATTGGGCTGGGGATTTAGCTCAGTGGTTTTGCTGCCTGCTGCGTGCTGCGCAAGCCCAAGGACCCAAGTTCAATCCCCGGTACCAAAAAAAAAAAAAGACTTGTAGGATTTTGACTACAATGTGTCATAGAGACATTCTTTTCTGATCATGGCTATTTGGTGTTCTATGTGCCTCACTTATAAAATTTTTTAATACTTGAAAAGTTTTCTGCTATTCTGTAAATAATCTTCTGTGTGTCATCTAGCAGCAACTGGATCCATTTTCCATGTCCTGTGGTTTTTAAGGTATTCCTGAGTATATGGATACCTGCATTATTACTGTCTTCTAGTGCTGACACTCTGTTCTCATATTGGTCACTTCTCCTGCCCATACTTTCAATAGATGTTTTTTAATCTCTTGGATTTTTGTTTGGTACTTTTCATGGACTTTTAATTCTCTGCTAAACTGGCCATTCATGTTTTGTTTAGGTCAGATAGCTTTTTACTAGTGTATTATATAAGCTCACTGATTGTTTTCTTTATTAAGTCCATTATCTTTTTGTTATAACATCTTTGAGCTTGCTGAGCACCTTAGTGATCGTTTTTTTTTTTTGGTCTCTTTTATCACTTTGTATAAGTCATCTGTTTGGCTTTTCATTTCTCCCCTATGGGTCAAGTGTGGGGGAGTTGGGAGTTTTTGGAGCTGCTTTGTTTTTTCATATTTCTGTTGTTTTGCATGTACATGTGTTTATGTGTGTGTGTTTGTGCATGTATGTGTTTGTGTGTGTGTGTTGAGGGTTGAGTGTTAATTACAGTAAAAAGACTTTGTTGCTATACAGAGATCTTTTTAGTTTTTCCAGTGATGCTCTGTGGGTATGAATAAATATAATCCTTTGCCCCGTCCCAAGATCAAACTGTTAATTTGGGAAGAGGAGGATGCGGTGCATTTGGCCCAACACCCATTTCTCTAGAGATGAACTGCATGCAGTTTTGTTGATGACACAAAGACAAAACAGATATTGGTGTGCTGTAGAAACCAGTTAACAGTAAAAACCATTCCATCCTGTCAATAGCAATGAAATCAGCAACATTAGTATGTTCAAAGACAAAGTGGACTGATACACCATAAGAACCAATAAAAGCTACCACAAGACTGGGCCACCTTTAACAGTAGAAAGAGATCGACAGTAATAATATAGACACAATGACAAACCAAATATTGCATACAGTAAATATCTTAAGTGTGACAACTATACTACCATTAATAATGGAATTCAATAGTAATCGCATAGAATCAACCAAATATCAAAGGATTAATGAATAGTAATAGTAATGAATAGTAATAGTAATACTAATAAAAATGAAGTGAGGAAGGGAAAAATGGAAGAATAAAGTTGAAAAAGATGAAGAGGAGAGAAAAGTGAGATAAAGGATCCAATTAAGGAGTGAAAGAAAATTCATAGAATTAGATAAAAGTAACAGAACAGAACAATGAAGAAAAAGAAGCAAAAAGAAAAAATACAGAGAGCAAAACAAAGAAAGGAGCAAATAGAAAAAAAAAAATCTCAAGCCCCAGAAACCAATGATAGAAATGAGAAGCAAATCCAAAAAATTCTTCTGTATTTTTATATTAGTGGTTTCTTTCCAGAATCTGAAGTATTGGAATCCACCAGTTACATGGGAAGGAAGAGTAAGTTACTGCTAAGTTTAGTTTTGTTTCCACACTCAAGTTTTTGTTTGTGAATGCTGAGTCCTGCTCTGCTTTTCCGGCTGGTCCTGCCCAGTCGGTGGTGTCCTAGGGCTGTATTCACTCCAGCTGCTTTTAATTTGTGTCGCTCTGTGTGTTCCAAGTTGCTGTTATCTCTGCTTAGCTTTACAGCCTGTGGTTTTGTGAAGTGTGCTGCTCTATACTCCCTAATCCAGAGGTCCCTCTTTTCCCAGATTGTGACAACCATACATGGTCAGATAGGGAAAGCAAACAGAGCACAGAGTTCTGCGCCGGGTGTAGGCACCAGGCAGGGTGTCTCAGGCAGACTGCTGGTGTTAGCGCCAGTGCTTTCAGACCGAGCTCCCTTCAAAAACCACATGACTGACTTTGCTCCTCATCACAGGAAGCAGAATCCCTATGTCTTTCTCTGTCTGAGCTTAAACTTCTCAGGGGCTTTATTTCTACCTTGTGGCCTCTCTGTGACTGTCTCTGGTGGCTGTCTCCAATCCAGTTTCTGAAGTAGGGTGTTTCTGGAA
The DNA here is from genome assembly GCF_053883595.1 of Heterocephalus glaber. NCBI lineage: Eukaryota > Metazoa > Chordata > Mammalia > Rodentia > Bathyergidae > Heterocephalus > Heterocephalus glaber. The sequence goes on along the minus strand of NW_028258356.1, from coordinate 10,603,459 downwards.
ACCCTGAAGTGTAGGTGTTCTGTAGCTAAGTCTTAAACGTTTAATCCCCTCCTCAAATGGCATTAATCACACTCAAATATGGCGGGTGCTGCACTGGGTTTCTTCTCCATCTAGCATGCCATGTGGAAGAAGTAAAATCCTACACTGTTTTTGCACTTTATAGTCTTGGTGGGCTTTTATTGTAGCTAGTGCTTCTGGCCCAGTGCATGGTTTCTCCCTGGAGCTGCTGACCCTTTTGGGCTTACCTTGTGTTAGCAGAGTCAGGTGTCCTCTGAGAGCCAGGGTAGTGCTCCGGCCTGCTTCATTTTTCCCTCTGCTTTGTGTTCAACTTCTTCAGTTTCTGTAGTTTCTAGTTTTCCTGTTTGATCTTTCTTAATTGCCCAAGATCTACTTGTCTTTTTCTTCAGTAAGTTGTTCTTCCGGTATTTTGATTCCGGGTCCTGGAGAGGCTATATTTTGCTCCTCGTCTTTACGCTGGCATTTTTAATCTCCTCTGTGATTTGATTTTTAGAATCATTGTAAAATAACATTTAACTACAAAATACGTAATCTCTAATAAATGACTATATTCAAATTTACCAAAAAAGGGATAAGCTTAAGTGTTACATTTCTGCTTCAGAATCTTAACTATGATAGTGTTAGTTATAGCTTAAATTCTAATTGTTCACACTCACACTGTCTTGGACATGATCATGGAATGATTTGCTCATGTCAGAGTTCTGATTTTCTCAGCTGCACCATAATAGCTATGTAGAAAATGATATGTAATAGCATCATACTGAAAGTGTAAAAACTGAAAGTATTTCCTTTAAAATCAAGAATGAGACAAGGGTTTCTACTCTTCCCACTCTTAGTCAATACTATACTTAAAATTGTAGCCAGAGTAATTAGGCTAGAGAAAGACATAATAGGGGTAGTGTATCTGTTAATCTAAATGTCAGGTTGACTGGACTAAGAGATTGCTGGAGATGTGATTGGAACATGGGGGGATGCTATACCAGTCCTTGGATTGATCCACTGGTGTTTATAGCTGAATGTGCTGTTACAGAGTGGGGTACATTTGGAAGTGGGTCAGTGGGGACATGCCTGTGGAAGGTACATCTCTTTCTGGTACTCTTTTTCTTGTGCTTTCCTTCCCAACTGCCAAGGAGTGAGTGGCTTTGCTTCACCATGCCCTTCTGCTGGGGATGTTCCTGTGTTGGAGCCAGTTGCCCATGATCTGAAAACCAGGAGCCAAATAAATCATTTCCTCCTTTTAGTTGTAGGTGTCAGGTATTTTGGTCACAGCAAGAAAAAGATAACACAGATACAAGTAAGAAAGGAAGAAGTCAGATTATCCTCATTAGCAAAAGATATGGCTCTATATTTAGAAGACCTTATATAGATTTCATCAAAAGACTTTCAGAGCTGCCAAATTCAGCAAAGCAGGATACAGAATCAACATTTAAAAACCAGTACCTTTCCTGTACACCAATGATGAACTAGGTGAGAAAGAAATCAGGAAAACAGTTCCATTCATAATAGCTTCAAAAACAAAATAAAATAGCTAGGAATCAACCTAACCAAGGAGGTGAAAGACCTCTACAATGAAAATTACAGAACCTTTAAGAAAGACATTAGAAGATGAAAAGACCTCCCATGTTCTTGGATTGGCAGAATTAATATTGTTAGAATAGCCATATTACTGAAAGAAATCTACAAATTCAAAACAACCTCCATCAAAATTCTAAGGACGTTCTTCACAGAAATAGAAACAACAGTTTTAAAATTCATATGGAAACACGTAAGACTCGGAATAACTAAAGAAATCCTAAGCAAAAAGAGCGAGCCTAGAGGCATCACAATACTCAATTTCATATTATACTGCAAAGTTAGGATACCAAAAGCAGCATGTTACTGGCACAAAAATAGACACATAGACTAATGGAATAGAATCGAAGTCACAGGAACAAACCTATGCAGGTACAGCCTTCAGATTCCTCAAAAACACATTTGAGGGCCCGGGGATTTAGCTCAGTGGTTTCATCGCCTGCTGCCAAGTGCAAGGACCCGAGTTCGATCAATCCCTGGTACCAAAAAAAAAAAAACCCACATTTGAAAAAAGACACCTCTTTAACAAATGGTGTTAGGAAAACTGGTTATCCATATGTATGCAAGATTGAAACTAAATTCCTATCTCTTATCCTGTACTAAAATCACTTCAAAATGGGTCAGAGTCCTAAGTATAGGACCTGAAACTTTGAAACTACTAGCAGAAAATGTAGGAGTGCCGCTTAAGTCATAGACACAAGCAGAGACTTCTTCTTCTTTTTTTTTTTTGGTGCTGGGGATTGGACTCAGGACCTTGCGTTTGTGAGGCGGCTGATAGAACCATGGAGCTAAATCCCCAGCCCAGAGACTTCTTGAATAGGGCTCCATCAACACAGGATACAATTGCAAAAACTAACAATTAGCACTACATCAAATTATGAAGCTTCTTCACAGCAAGGGAAACAACCAACCGTTTAGAGAGAGCATATAGAGTAGGAGAAAGTCTTTGCCTGTTCTTCTGACAAAGGATTAATATCTAGAATATGTACAGAACTAAAAGATATCAAAAAATAAATAGGCCAGCCATTGGTAAATGAGTTGAACAGATACTTCTCAGAAGAATTACAAATAGTTAACAAGTATATGGAAAAAATGGTCAACATCTTTATTAGAGAAATTAAAATCAAAACTACATTGAGATTCCATTTTACCTAATCAGAATGGCTATCATCAAGAATACAAAAAATGGGGCTGGGGATTTAGCTCAGTGGTTTCACCGCCTGCTGCACAAGCGAAAGGACCTGAGTTCGATCCCCGGTACCAAAAATAAAAAAAAAAAGAATACAAAAAATAATGAATGCTGGCAAGAATGCAGGGGGGAAAAGGAACATGGGAATGTTGCATATGGGAATGTAAATTATTACAGCCACTATGGAAATGAGTATGAGGGTTCCTTAACTGAAAATAAAGCTACCATGTGACCCAGCTATACCACCTTTTGTTATCTACTCAAAGGAATTAAAGTCATCCTACTACAGGGATACCTTCATACCCAGGTTTATTTCAGCACAGTTTACAATAACCAAGATATGGAACCAGCCTAGGTACCAATCAGTGGATGATCAAATAAAGAAAATATGTGTATGCACAATAGAGTCTTGTTCAGCCATAAAAAAGAATGAAATTATGTTGTTTTCAGGAAAGTGGATGAAAATGGAGATCATCACGTTAAGTGAAATAAACTAGACTTAGACAAGTATTCAGTGTTTTTCTTAATATGAGAAATTTTTTTTTAAAAAGTCATCAGAGTAAAAGGGAGACAATTATTAGACTAGAGAAAGAATAACAGTAGGAGACAGGAGTTGTAAGGGAGGATCATAGAGTGAATGGATATGATCAAAATATGTTATATATGTGAAAATACCATGTTGAAGCCAAATACACATACACCAACTCCCCACAATGACTGTAGTCATTGTATAGTGCATACATATACTAATGAAAATAAGAATAAAAAAGAAACTAAATATTTACACCAGACATAAAAATATATTTTAAAATATTGTGTAAAACTTTAGGATATGTTTTAAATAACTCATTAGAGTAGTGTAGAAATCTGATACAGTATTAGTATACTTAAATGGAAGCTTGTTTTAGGCTGATTTTAAGTCATTTATAATTGGTTGAAATGTGAAATTATTGTAATGCCATTCTAGTGATGCTCCAAATGTTTTCCATTTCATATTATTTTAATTTGTCAAAATTTTGCTCTACATCTGTATATGTTTTACTATCTTATAGAAAATGACTATTTCAGGCCTAAGAAATATTGTATGTTGCTAGGTTGTTCATATCATTTCAGTTGATACATCAGTAATCCACAAATCAAAATCTGATAAGGGCTGTTCTCTTTGAGCAGTTCTGCTTATTCCATTTGAATAAGAAGTGGTATGGGCAGTCAAGATAATGTGGTATGTTCTGCAGTATTTTAAATCTAATTAGAGAGATGTAGTATTTTGGTACTTTATAGTGCAGATTCTGGCATTATTTTTTTTTCTCGTGAATATTTAGCCAGGTACCGTTTAAGGTATATGTACAGTTTTAGTTCATATAGAATAATATTAGGGAATTACATTTTAACAAGGGAACTTTTATAAAATGTTAGTTAAAATATTGTGAAAATCTAGGGGGAAAAGTTCCATGTGAAGTCATCAGTATATGTACATTGAGTGAATACACGAGTCTAATATTTTTCCTTTATCTAAATAACCGATTAAACACTTATTTAGCCATTAACCTTTGAAAAACAGTTTAAAAACTAGATTTTATAAAATATATCCTTTGCTGTTATTCACTAATGATATCATCTTTTTTATAACTAGGGGATCTGTTTTACATTTTTTTCTACACAAAATACAAAGGTTCATCTGTCTTCTCTTTGATAGGGGATAGATGCCTTTATAATGATAGGCAGAAAAGAAACTGTAAAGTTTGCTTGCTAGGATTTTATTGCTGCCTCAGTAGTAAAACCAGCTGATGCCCAGGAAGGGTTAAAATGTCTTTGTCTAAACTGTCACAGCACATCTCCAAAAGTGCAGTAATTCTTTTCATGGAGTCAGGCCCATACACACACAAACACATTCCAAGGTAGTGTTACTTCCAGAGTGGTAGTTTTCTGTTAAGTGTAGATTACTAAGGAAGTTATTTCCCCAAGTTGTGAATATATAAAGGGTGGCTTAGAAATACAGTGAATATTTAAATTTTAAAAATTGGTTAAAAGACTCATTTTCATTAATCCCCCTCAAAATATTCCCTGTTGTTTCGAACATATCCCCATTGTTATTGAAACTTCTGAAGCAAGTCTGGAAGTCTTCATTTGTGAATGTATTTTATGAGATGTGATGAAAAATACATGAATGCTTTACTGAGTACCATCCAGTGGTACTTGTAAAAACATATAGTATGTTCTTATCCACCTTATTCGTTGGATCAAGCGCCTTGCGACTTCGGCTCTTCGCAAAGTCAAAATGAACATGAAAGGTAAATGTTTCCAATTTTCAGGACATGAAGGAAGTCACAGTAGCACAACTAAAGACACTTAATGAAAGAAGACTTTCAGAACTGCTTCAGAAAGTGGCAAGAATGATGGGATAAGTGTTTTCAAACGGGGGGGATTGGAGAAGGATTAATGTCAATGTGTCTTTACTGTAATAACTTATTTTTTTATTTAAACACTATATTTTTCAGTTACGCCTTGTCTATTTATTGTATACTGGTTGAACTAGGTTTTAGGGGAGAAAGGAATGAAAGGGGAGTTCTGTCTTCTAGAAGTTTACATTTAACTTAGAAAATAAGACATAAATAAAAAGACTAAAAGTTATATATAAGTGATTTAGGCTGTTATAATGGGTATTATTTATTTAGAATTATTAAATTTTTATGGAGAAAAATCATTAAAGATTTTTTCCAAATCCTAGCTGGCTTGTAAAAACCTTATTTACCAAATTTAAATTGTAAGCCTGTTAGGGTTATGTTGTTTTACTCACTTATGTCATTTAATTTCCTCAACAACCCAGTAAAATTGGCATCATTGCTATCCCGTAATAAAAGCTTAAATCACTTCGCAGTTGCAGTTGAGTGGCCTGTCTGGTTTTAACTTTGCTTATCTTTTTATATAGTTTGTTTTACTGTTTCTCTACATTGCTATGTCGTTAGCATTCATTAGTTTACACTGAAAGAGTACTCTGACAGAGTCATCTTATAAAGAGAGCTGATTCTTTCATTTTAACCAGGTCAGAAATTCTTTCAATTATAGAATTTCTCTTGGAGACTTAATGATTATTTTAAAAAAGTTTTTATCTGTTTTTTAGAAGTCATATAATTTAGACCTTTTTTTTACTTCTTTTTTTTTTTTGGTACCGGGGATCAAACTTGGGACCTTGCGCTTGCGAGGCAGGTGGAGGAACCACTGAGCTAAATCCCCGGCCTAGACCTGTTTTTTTAAAATGAAAAAATAAAATAAAATAAAATGAAACTACAAAATGGGCTGGGAATTTAGCTCAGTGGTTCCACCGCCTGCCTCGCAAGCGCAAGGACCCAATCTCCGGTACCAAAAAAAAAAAAAAACAAACTGCAAAAAATACTTGAAGAGCCCAGACTAGCAAAATGACTGCTCAGTTAGTTGCAAGGCAATTTTTTCACCCTAATGGTTAGTATTAACTTTCAGCAATCCTTCTCTTTATTTTTTAAGCTTATAATCATGATAAAATATATTCTTCTGCTTTTTTAAAAAGCTATATGTAGTGCTTAGATGATCACTATATGTATATGCTGAATTGTAGCTGTTATTTTAAAAAATTGAGGGCATAAAAAAAGCAAAGGGATCCCCTGTATTAAGATTATAATGGTTGTATTTTTTAAATGTTCATTGATTTGTCAGAGAATTTTAAGTTGACTGAGGAGTGACGTCCTTCCTGTTTATTTTCCGAGCTTTTGAATTAACTTTTTTAAAGAAATAAATTTTGTTTTTAAAAATAATTGGTTTGGGCTGGAAAATCAGGTGTCTTGTTTGATCAGAAGTATGAGTTTTTGCAAGAATAATAGTTATTGCTCTAAATTGGTTCTTTCAAAATAAGATAACCTCTGTTAGTTGTTTTTTAAAATCAGTAATTGTGTACTTACTTTCATATACACATCCAAACTGACTTGTCATTACTTTTACTTTACAGGAACCATCTAGAACAGTTTCAGGCAGATACAAAAGGTAAGAATGCTTACATTGTGGAAGCGCCCCTCCCCCAACCCAAATCCCCAGCCCATACTGGGGATTGAATACAAGGCTTTAGGGCTCTTTTCCTGGTTTAAAGATGGCTATCTATTTCAATGTCCTCATGTGGCAGGGTTGGCAGCAAGCACTCTGACGTTGCTTCTTAGGGAGTGCTCATACCATCACAAGGACCTCCACCCTCATGATCTCATCTAGACCTAATTATTTCCCAAATATTCCATCTCCAAATATAGTGCTGTCACATTGGAGATTAGGCCTTCAGTGTCACCTATACAATGAATAACCCTTCTACAACAGTATGTTTATTTATGTACATGTATTGGAATTAAGTATGAGAAATTGTTCAGTGGAATTACCAAAGAGATTAATTTTCTTCTTCCCTTTTGAGGCCATAGAAGTTGCAGAAGTTTAAGTTAATATTTGTGCTAATAATCGTAGATCAATGAGTTCTTCAATTGTTCAAAGTGCTTTACGTGGAAGTCTTATTTTACAGTTGTTTTATGAAGCAGATACAATATTTACTTTGAGAATTATTTCCCTGGGGTTATAAACGTATAGCAGAGTCTGGATTTTAACTTAGGCAGTCTGACTTTAGAACCTGCATGTTAATAACTAAATACACCAGACCATCTTTATAGATTTATACATATAAAACCTTGTTTTTACCTATTTATATGTTAAAAATATTTTTGTTAATATATCCCATCTAAAACATTTATTAGCAGTTATGTATGAGTAATACTTAATTTTTATTTTTACCATGGCCAAAGTATCTTTTAGCAGTAGAGAGAGATAAGGCCAAGATAATCAGCAGTTGAGTAAGTCTGAAACCATTTCTGGCACAGGAAAACACTGAATAGGTGTGCTACTAATTTTATTTTCTCTTCTGGGTGGTTTTGATATAGGTATAATGAAACTTCTCCTTTTAATCTTCTAATATTTTTATTTACTATGAATAGTTGAAAGTCAAAAGAATATTTTTGCCAGAAATCACTTTGGAAAAGCTTTTATTTGACTTGTTCCCGGATTATATTCTCAAGCCAAAAAACTTTTTATTATCATTTTTTGGTTTGGAGAATAACGATAAACTTGGGTAACTTAAAAAGTTTGTTGTACCATTTGTACATATTTAGTATGAAGAGTTTCAAATTATGAATGACAGGTTTGTGTTCTTTTACTAAAACCAGTAGGGGAATACTTTTTAAAAATAAATCTTCATTAAAGGTTCTAGTGACACGTCATTGTCTTAGAAAATTGTTTCCCGTGTTATACATTTTTAAGCTTTTGAGATCATTATTTTATTTTTGACATGTTCATATACTTGTACTTTCATTTCTGTAGCCTAGAATATGTGGTTTGTTACTTTGTAGCTTTTAAAGACTTAGCCCTATTTGTAACTGTTAAAAATATTTGTAATTTCCTACTAATTTTTCAGAGTTGCAGCAATTCCATTTTGATATAGCCTAAAAAGCATAAATAAATAACCAAATACACAAAACCTAGAAACTATACCTGAAATTATCTGTTCTTTATCTGATAGGAATATATTATACCAAAAGTTCGTTAATCTGTGCAAGTGGTAGCAGTGACTAGAGAGTGGGTGTTCTTCATGAGGGTTTCTGCTGGCAAATGGAGGTAACAAAAATAAAGAATGGGCCAAAAGAGAAAAATTGAATATTATGTGTTAGAAAGTATTTTCAGTAACCCTTAAAATAACTTACATGATATACATACAGAGCTAGAAATAACTTTAAAAGTTATTAAACAGTTGAAGTACCTAGAAAGCTTATTTTATGTATGTTCTACAAAATTGCTAAATATTATAATTTTGCCTCAAAAATGTCAAGAGTGTTCTTTTTCAGCACTGAGTGTTACACACTCAGACTAGCTATGCTGTATTTTAAGGTGGAATGAACTCTTGTTTAGAACATCTCATATATTCACTGTTTTTCTTTTAAAATAACTTTAGGGAACTGTTTGGAGGTGGGGACATGAGATTTCTTATAGTCAAGATTTTAAGATAGACCAATCAATGTCGTGTGTTTGTAGAGTTTTTATGTTTTCAGTGTGTAATTTTGTTAGCAGGATATTTACTGTGTTAAATGTATAGTAATTTTTAAAAAGGGTAAAACAATTCTGAAGGTCTTGGAAAAGGTAGGATTAACCAAGATATGCCATTTACTATTTTGATTTAAGCATGTATTTCACACATTGGGAATGATACTGATTAAAAACCTGGGAAAGGGCTGGGGATTTAGCTCAGTGGCACCATGCCTGCCCTGCAAGCACAAGGTCTTGAGTTGGATCCCCAGTACTGGGGGAAAAAAACCTGGGAAACAACTCAAGACAAATATTGTTTTATTTTTACATAATTAACTAGTTCTTTTGTTTTCACTGATGTGTTTAATCCAGTGTTATTTTGTTAATAACATTTATACAAAGTAATAAGTGCTTTTTAGCCTCCATCCTGCCCTTACCCGCACTTGGATTTTATAGTTTGTAAGCCTCCTGTACAGACTTTACTCACCATAGCCCATCAGATAGCACTCAGGCTGGCATCTTCTTTCCCAGATGAGGAAAAGGTCTGTGAACTTTTTAAAAAAACCATAGTCTTTTAAAGCAGAAATTGAGTTATAATAGATAATCTGCAAGTTTCACATTATTATTATAGTTTTATAACTTTATCAGAACTTTTCTTCCCATATATTTATATTGATAATCTTTTGAGACAGGATCTTGCTATGTAGTTCATGCTGGCCTTGAACTCACAGTGTAGTCCAGGGTGGCCTCCATGTCCTGGGGATCCTCCTGTGTCTCAGCTGTATGAATGCTGGGATTACAGGTGTGTGCCACCACACCCGATTCCCTTACATGTTTTTGCAACTTCGGAGAATGGTTGAAGAAGCATTTTTTTCATACACTGTAATTGTTTTCTGAATTTTAAGAGCAATGCATACTTACTATTGAAATGTGAAGATTAATATTAGGAAAACTCACCCATAATTTTATCACCCAAGTCAATCACTGTTAATGTTTGTTTTTTTAATTAAATTCTTTTATTGGTACATTGTAGGTATACAACACAATTACATTTCTCATTGGGAACTGTACCTTTACATAATGCATCTTGGTTCTTATTTATTCCCCATTCCTAGCCCTCCCTTCACACCCTCCACCCTTCCCTATTTACAAAGACTTTATTTCCATTTTTTCCATTTCTCATCATTTTTCCTTTCCCTTCTTTCCTTTCCCCTGCCTCTCCCACTACCCCTACCCCTTTGGACCTTTTCTTCCTATTTTGCATTATCTATTATTCATTCTAATCATTGGTACATTTTAGGTATACAATATAATGACATTCATCGTTGGAAATTTGCACCTTTACATATTCTCTCTTGGTTCTTATTTTTCACCCTTGCCCAGCCCTCCCTTCAACCCCTCCAGTCCTCCCTATTTACAAAGATTTTTGTTCCTATTTTTCCATTTTCTCATATTAATCCCATTCCCTTCTATCCTTTCCCCTAGCCCTCCCACTTCCTTCCCCTTTGCCCCTTTTCTTCCTATTTCACATGACCTATTATATATTTAGTCCTTATTTGCACTTTCAGTTTCTCACACCAGAGAAACTATTCGGTATTTATACATGTGTGTCCTATTTATTTCACTTAAGAGTATTGCCTCAATGTGCATCCCCTTAGCTATAAATGTCTCTAATTTCTCATTTTTTATGGCTGAGTAGTACTCTATTTTATAAAAAAACCACATTTTCTTTATCCAGTCTCCAGTTGATGGGCATTTGGGCTGTTTCCAAGTTTTAGCTGTTACAAACTGTGCTGCTATGAACATGGGCACACATATATCACTGTGGTATGATTCTTTTAATTCTTTGGGGAAGATCCCCAGCAGTGGAATAGTAGGGTCAAATGGGACTTCCAGTCCTAGTTCTTTGAGGTATCTCCATACTGATTGACACAGTGATTGCACCAGTCTACACTCCCACCAGCAGTGGAGCAGGGTTCCTCTTTCCCCACAGCCCCGCCAGCATTTGTTATTGGTTGATTTCATGATAGCAGCCATTCTTTCTGGAGTGAAGTGGAATCTCAGTGTTGTTTTCATTTGCATCTCTCGAATGACCAGTGATGTTGAACATTTTTTCATGTATTTATTTGCTATTTCTACTTCTTTGTCTGAGAAATGTCTGTTCATTTCAGATGCCCATTTTTGGGTTGGGTCTTTAAATTTGAGAGGTCTGATCTTTTTAAGTTCTTTATAGATTCGAGATAGTAGACCTTTGTCTGAGGCAGAGCAGGTGAAGAGTTTTCCCCACATTGTGGGTTGTCTCTTCACACTGCTGGTGGTTTCTCTTGCTGTGCAGAAGCCTTTTAATAAGATGAGATCCCACTTGTTGATTGTTTGTGCTAGTTCACGGGCAACTGAGGTTTTGTTCATAAAATCTTTTCCTACACCGATGTCTTCAAGGGTTCTACCTAACCTCTGTTCCAACTGGTTCAGAGTTTCTATTTTAATATTTAGATCTTTAATCCATTTTGATTTTAGTTTAGTGCATCGTGAGAGATATAGGTCTAGTTTTAATCTTTGGCAAGTTGAAGCCCAATTTTTCCAGCACTATTTCTTAAAGAGGCTATCTTTCCTCCAGTGAGGGTGTTTGGTTTCTTTATCGAAGATGAGATGGCTGAGTGTGTCTGGCGTTGTTTCTGCATCTTCTAATCTGATCACTGGTCCTCAGGTCTGTTTCTTTGCCAGTAGCATGCTGTTTTTATCACAGTAGCTTTGTAGTAGAGTTGCAGGTTGGGGATTGTGATACCCCCTGCCGTGTCTCTGTTACCTAGAATTGCTTTTGCTATTCTGGGTCTCTTCTTGTTCCAAATGAATTTTTGGATTGTTTTCTCAAGGTCCATGAAGTATGCTGCTGGGATCTCAATTGGAATTGCATTAAATCTATGTAGCAGTTTTGGAAGTATGGCCATTTTCACTCTGTTAATCCTTCCTACCCAGGAGCAGGGGATGTCTGTCCATTTGCTGGTATCATCTTCAATCTCTCTTTTCAGAGTGCCATAGTTTTCAGAGAAGAGTGCTTTGATTTCTTTCTTTAGGATGATTCCTAGGTATTTCAGTTTTTTGGATGCTATTGTGAAAGGAATTATCTGCCCTATTCCTCTCTCAGTGAGTCTGTCATTGGTGTAGAGGAAAGCTATTGATTTTTGTGTGTTGACCTTGTAACCAGCTACTTGACTGAATTTGGTTATTAAGTCTAGAAGACTTTTGGTGGAGTTCTTGGGGTCTTCTATATAGAGTATCATGTCATCTGCAAATAATGACAATTTGACTTCTTCATTTCCTGTCTGTATTCCTTTTATTTCTTTCTCTTGTCTAATTGCCGTGGCTGATGTTTCCAGAACTATATTGTGTTGAACAAGAGTGGTGATAGTGGACATCCTTGTCTTGTTCCTGATTTTAGTGTGAAGGATTTCATTTTTTGACCATTTAGTATGATATTGGCTATTGGTTTTTCATAGATGGCTTCTATCAGTTTGAGGTAGAGACCATCTATTCTAACTTTTTGTAGGGTTTTTATCATAAATGCATGTTGAATTTTGTCAAATGCTTTTTCTGCGTCTGTGGAGATAATCATATGGTTTTTGTCCTTGGCTCTATTGATGTAGTGTATTACATTGATTGATTTGCGTATATTGAACCATCCCTGCATCCCTGGGATGAATCCCACTTGGTCAGGGTGTATGATCTTCTTGATGATCTTCTGCATTCTGTTTGCCACTATCTTATTAAGGATATTTACATCTGTGTTCATTAGTTAGATTGGCCTATAGTTCGCTTTTTTTCAGTTGGGTCTTTCTCTGCTTTGAGGATCAAGGTGATGCTTGCTTCCAGGAATGAATTAGGGAGCATTGCTTCCTTTTCAATTTCATTGAAGAGTTTAAACAGTAGTGGCAGCAGTTCCTCTCTAAATGTCTTGTAGAATTCAGCAGTGAAGCCATCAGGGCCCGGGCTTTTCTTAGTTGATAAGTTTTTAATTACATTTTCAATTTCATTGGTTGATACTGGGTTGTTCAGAATTTTTAGGTCTTCATTCAACTTTGGTAATTGATATGTATCTAGGAATCTGTCCATTTCTTCTGTGTTGTCCATCTTATTGGTGTATAGGTTCTGGAAGTAGGTATTGATGATCCTCTGGATTTCTGGTGAGTCTGTTGTAATTTCACCCTTTTCATTCCTAATGGCATGGATTTGGGCCTTTTCTTTCCTTCTTCTGACAAGGTTGGCTAAGGGTTTGTCAATTTTGTTGATTCTTTTGAAAAACCAACTCTTGGCTTCATTGATTTTTTTTGTATCATTCTCTTAGTCTCCATTGCATTGATTTCTCCTCTGATCTTTATAATTTCCTCCCTTGTATGAGCTTTGGGGTTGTCCTGCTCTTCTTTTTCTAGAAGTTTGAGGTTCAGCATCAGGTTATTTAATTGGGGTTGTTCCGTTTTCCTAATATGCTTATTCACTGCTATGAATTTCCCTGTTAAGACTTTCACTGTGTCCCATAGATTCTGATATGTTGTATTGTCATTGTCATTTAATTGAAGGAACTGTCTGATTTCTTCTTTAATTTCCTCTGTGACCCATTGGTTATTCAGATGTGTGTTGTTCAATTTCCACATGTTTATGAAATTTTTTTAATTTCTTTTGCTGTGGATCTCCAATTTCATCACACTATGGTCTGATAATATACAGGGGATAACTTCAATTCCTTTGCACTTACTTAAACATGTTCTGTGTGTGAGTATGTGGTCTGTTTTGGAGAATGACCCATGTGCAGCTGAGAAGAATGTGTTTTCTGATTTTGTGGGGTGGAAGACTGTAAACATCGGTTAAGTTCATTTGTTCAAGAGTTCGATTCAGTTCTAGTATTTCATTACTTATTTTTAGTCTAGTTGATCTATCTATTTGTAACAGTGGGGTATTGAGGTCCCCTACTACAATTGTATTAGTGCATATATGACTTTTCATGTCCATTAGTATTTGTTTTATATAGTTGGGCGCACTAGTGTTTGGTGCATAGATACTTATGATTGTCATCTCTTCCTGTTGGATTGTTCCCTTTACAAGGATGTAGTGTCCTTCTTTGTCTCTCTTAATCAGTGTTGGTTTGAAATCTACTTGATCTGCAAAGAGGATAGCTACTCCTGCTTTTTTTCGGGTTCCTGTCACATGGAGTATTGTTTTCCACCCTTTAACTTTCAGTCTATGAGTTTCCTTTTGAATTAAGTGCGTTTCTTGTGTGCAGCATATTGTTGGATTTTGCTTCTTGACCCATTCTGCCAGTCTGTTTCTTTTGATTGGTGAATTGAGACCATTAACGTTGATGGTTATAACTGAAACGTATTGACTTGTTATTGCCATGACTTTTTCTTTTTGTTGGGTTCTCCCCCTTTCCATTTAATTTCTTGTCATGCCAGATGGGTACATTCTGCTTTGCTTCCTGGGGTTGTGATCCTCAATGTCTGTTCCTAGGCTATTGTGTAAAATGTTTTGGAGTGCTGGTTTGGTATTCACGAAGTTCCTAAGGTGCTCTTTGTCCTGAAAGTATCTTATTTCTCCCTCCATTTTGAAAGATAGTTTTGCAGGGTACATCAATCTGGGTTGGAGGCTGTTTTCTTTTAGGGCTTGGAGTATGTCACTCCAAGTTCTTCTTGCCTTGATGGTTTGTGTGGAGAAGTCTGCTGTGATTCTGATGGGCTTTCCTTTGTATGTGATTTGTTTCTTTTCTCTGACTGCTTGTAGAACTTTGTTCTCCTGTTGTGATTCTGGAATCTTAACAATTATATGCCTATGTGTAGATTTTTTTTGATCAAGGCTATTTGGAGTCCTATATGCCTCACTTATCTGTATGTCAAGCTCTTTTCCCCTGCTTGGGAAGTTTTCTGCCATTATTTCTGTGAAGAGATTTTTTATGTCATCTCCACTCTCTCCTGTTTCTTCATTGGGCCCAATCAGTCTTAATGTTATTCTTCTTTGCATCATCTAGCAGCTGCTGGATTGATTTCTCTTGTTCCCTTATAATTTTGAAGCAATTTTTCTTTTCCTGGTCACTAATTGCAATCTTATCTTCTATATCTGAAATTCTGTCCTCACATTGGCTCATTCTGTTGTGTAGACTTTCAATGGAGTTTTTCATGTCCTGGAAATCTGTTTGCATTTGTTTTATGGATTCCATTTGTTTCCTATGTTGGGATTCCATCATGTTCTTCAGCTCCTCTCTAGATTTATTAATCGTGTCTTGCACTAGGGACACAATTCCTTCTGTTATCTGAGAAATTATTTCTGATTTCATTTTTTCCAGATCCCCTTTTGTTGCCAGTTCAGTGGGTCCAGGTGGTTGATTATCAGAGTGTTCCATCTCATTTCCCTTTGGGGTTGCTGTAGGTGATCTGGAAGTCTGATTTTGAGACTTATTTATGTGTTTTCTCATTTCGACTGGGGCGAGGGGCTGTTAGTGCCTGCATGGATTACCTCCTCTGAGCTGGGAGAGGCGGGACAGGGGCCGGGAGCAGCGGTAGTTATGGTGGCCCAAAAGCCCTTTCCTGTGGGCTGGGAGCAGCGGGAGGGATGGTGGCCGGGAAGCCCCTTCCTCTGGACCAGGAGCCGTGGGATGGCGGCTCAGAAGCCCCTACCTCTGGGCTGGGATCGATGGGAGGGATGGTGGCCTGGAAGCCCCTTCCTCTGGGCCAGGAGCAGTGGGACAGAAGGTGGCCCAGGAGCCCTTTCCTCTGTGCTGGGAGCAGCGGGACTCAGTACCGTGGTCTGGTGGTCTGGTGTCCTCTGCTTCTTTGTAGTGTGGAACCAGGTGGCTGCCTGTCTGGAGAGGGGTGATTAGGCATCTTCCGCGTGACTTGGGACCTGGGTAGGGCATGCACAGACCTGCCTGTCTGCAGCAGGCTGATTCGGCGTCCTCCACGTCTGTTAATGTTATTTTCATTTTTAACTTCCCGTGTTTTCTATTTTTTCGTTGTATAACTAACATATTGGATGTGCAGTTGCACATTCTGGTTTACTTCTCATTTAATGCAAATGGTAATATCAAATTAATGTTATTGTATAAACAGTGGCTGGCATCTTCTGAGTGAACTCTGCCTTGGACAAATATACCAGAGAGCTTCAGTATTACTGCTTTGGGGACCTATAATTTCTTTCTTTTTTGTGGTACTGGTGATTGAACCCAGGGCCTGGTACATGGTAGGCAAGCAGTCTACCACTGAGTTATATCTCCAGACTTTCTTTCCCTTCCCTTCCGTTCCCCTTCCCCTTCCCCTTCCCCTTCCCCTTCCCCTCCTTCTCTTTCCCCTCCCCTCCCCCTTCCCTTCTCCTGCACTCCCCCCACCCCTTTCCCCCCTCCACTTCACTCTCCCTTCTCCCTCTTCCTCCTAATTTTGAGACAGTGTCTCACTAAGTTCCCTAGGCTGATCTGGAAATTTTGGATGCAGTTGTGATGTATTAGTAAGCAATTTGACCTTAACTCAGATTTCACATTTATTTGTTCATCATTTGCTCACAGTGAACACAAGATAGCAGTATAAAAATGTACCCAGCTCAAACAAGCTAAGTAGGAAAATATAAAACACACTCAGGTATACACTACACACATATAGGAGCTAGTTAAATATGAGCCATAACCTGCCTTCCATATGTAGTGTTACAAGTTCCAATGTGATTTTAGATAATCCTCTTCAAACTTCACAGTAAGTCACAAGCTATAACCCTTTGGGTGCCAATTTCCATGAGGAAACGTCACTTATTTATCTAGATAAAATGTCATGTTTACATATTTCATAATCATTTAACATATATGACACTGCTAACCATTTTTTTTGAGGGGGGGTTGTACCAGGGATCGAACTCAGGTCTTTGCGCTTGTAGGGCAGGAGGTGGAACCACTGAGCTAAATCTCCAGCCCGCTAACCATTTTTATTAGGTTCTTTCAGTATGCCACTGATGAAGTTTTTGAGCATTGTGTCTGTATTAGTCACTTTCCTGTCTGTGAAACAAAATATTGACACCTCCAACTTGAAAAGAAGTTTATTTGGCTCACAGTTTATGAGGGTCCAGTGGTTGGTTTCAAGGCAGAAATGGCACGGTGGAAAGGGCATAGCAGAGGATAACATAAACCCATGGTAGCCAGGTGGCAGAGAGAGAAGAAGGAGCCAGGGATAAGAACACATCCTTCCAGGTCATGCCCTCAGTGGCCCACCTCTTTGTCCCAGACCCCACTTAAAAACTTAACAGCACATTCGGCTATAACTCATCAATGGATTGCACAGGCAGAGCTCAAACTTGCACTCTAGATTCCCAGAGTGCAAGGATTATAGGTGTGTATATCCATGCCCTGCAACTCTGTTGTTTTTGAACTAATAGAGAAGTGTAGAACTTTAGTTCTTGCTTGATTTTCATGTTATTTCATAGGGAATTAAACAGAACCTATCAAAATTTGAAAAGTGAATTATTTATTTAAAAGTTATACCTGCAACGCAGGTATAACTTTTTCTTAACTGAAACTTTATAACGTTACTTTAAAACTCTTAGGGGTTTTTGTCTGCACATCTGTTCTGAGAACCCTGGATAGCAAAAAACTTCCTTGGTTGTTCAAGGGTCAAATTATAAAAATCTGCTAGATTCTGTAAAAATGAAAAAAAAAATACAGTAAGACCAAATGTATATAGAGTCTTTTTGGACTCTATGTGACTCTTTAAAGAAATTATTTGATTTCAAGATCTTTTGCTTATTTCTGTGTTAGCCTGCTAGAAGCAGATTCTGTCAGGTATTTTAATACTATAGTTCTTTTGGTTAGTGAATTTTGCAAAAGGATGTGAAAGTCACAAAGTGGTAATTTAAGTTCATTGGTATGTTTTTACATTTTGTGGGCTGAATTCTTCCCTGGTGGATTTGTGGACTTCTCTATGTTGCAAGTAAGATTTATAATACTTGCTATGTATCAGGTACTTATTATAAGTGCTCTTTATATGCATTAATTTAGCTAATTTCTTAACAGTCCTAAGAGGGAAATGCTTTTATTATTCCTATTTTACAAGTGAGGAAACTGAAGCACAATAAGGTTTAATGACTTGTGTGAGATTAAGCCGATATTAATTGGCAATTTTTTTTTTGGTACTGGCGATAGAACTTGGAACCCTGCACTTGAGAGGCAGGTGGTGGCACCACTGAGCTAAATCCCAGGCCTTTAATTGGCAAATTTTGTCAGCACCTGTTGCTTTACCTCATGATAATACTAATCTGCCTACTATAGCTAAGAATGGGGGCAATGTAGAAGTTTGATTTATTATATTTAGACGTCAAATAACTAGAATGTACTGATAACTAGATTTTTTTCTGTTTAACATAGGTTCTAAAAAAATTTGTGTGGTGGGGAGGAGTAACTTCTACATATCTGGCCCTGGATTTCACATTCTACCAAACTATTTATTTTGTTCCAGCTATGGTATAATATTGGAAAATAACTTTTGTTCTTAATTATGGTCTTGAAATTTGAGAAGTTCTAGAACATCTGCATAATTATGAAAGAGAAACTTATATAATAGTATCTGACAATTTTTACTCTTTTTTTTTTTTTTTGCTGTACTTGGGGATTAAACCTAGACTGTTCCACATGCTAAGCAAGCACTCTATCATAGAGCTATATTAAGCCCTAACCTTTTTAAGTGCATTTTATGTATTTCTTTGGAAATTAACCTCTAAAACTGAACATACTGTTCCTCATTTATTGTTTTCAAGCAGCTTTATTGAAATGGAATTTAAATACCATAAGTCACTTTTTTAAGGTATACAATTCAGTAGTTATTAGTACAGTATATTCATAATGTTATATAACCATTACCACTATCTGTTTTCAGAATTTGTTTTTCTCCCCGAAAGGAAAGCTCATAGCTATTAATCATTATTCTTTCTGTTCACCAGTTCCTAGCAACCAGTAATATTTTCTGTCTTTGTAAATTTGTTTAGACTAGATATTTCATGTAAATTGAGTCACAATTTTTGACCTTTTGTGTATGTTTGCTTTCATTTAGTATGTTTATGATTTATCCATATCACAGTGTGGATGAATATACTGCATTTTATTTAGTCATCAGTGTTTCAGCACTTTGGTTGCTTACACTTTGGGGGTAATATGAAATATATAAATGCATAGTGTATCATATATAAAATTCCTGGACACATTTTATGCGATATTTATTTTTAATACACAAAACTTTTTCATAGTGTTTTGTTGAAAGCCCCCCCCCCAAAAAAAACAAAATGGATATTATATGTCAACTATTTATTGATTCATTGTGAAGTGTAAGATACTTGGCTGAGAGACTCAGGTTAAGATAATAATGAGGAGTGTATAATTTTAGGTATTCTTTTTTTTTTTCCAGTACTGGGGATCAAACTCAGGACCTTGTGCTTGCAGGGCTGGAGCGGTGGCACTGAGCTAAACCCCCGGCCCTAATTTTAGCTGTTTTTATTGAATATTATGAACGACATTTACAAAAATGTTTTCTGAATTTGTTTTGTCTAGCTTTCAAATGATAATCATTGAGCAACCAAGTATATTTAATGAAGTAGCTATATAGTGAATTATATTTATTATTAAATATATTGAATTCTACATTATTATATAAAATATATGCTATAATATATTGTATATATTATCTATAATATATTGTATATATTAAAATTATTTAGTTAATATATGTAATATTTAATAAACCAGAAATGAGCATGTGTGGTACCTCCTTAGTGGAACAAGTTAAATATTTAGCAGTTAGATAGGTTATAAGATACAGTGTTATATATGTATTGATGTTACAATGAAGCCATTAAAATGGTGGTATAAAAATACTAATTACATAGCGAAGTTAACTATGTTAAATGGGGACAGTAGGATAGCATATTACAATGAAGTATCATGAAACAAAGTCTGTCCATATATATGTATATAATGTCCATATATGTATATTGTTTGTGTGTGTATATATACACACATATATACATAATGTTTGTATATACATATAATGTTTGTAACTTGAGACTTGGTGTCATGAGCTGCTAAAAATTCTATGTAAAAGACTGCTTATTTTTCTTTCAGAAAATATCTTTCATCAGATTTTTAAAGGGACCTGTGTTTCCGAAAAATAAAAAAATTTAATATATTGTAAAATGTTAACAGTAGTAATCTCTGGTTTGATCGGATCACTGATAATACTCGTGTCTCTTTTCCCTTTTCTATAGTGAATATATGTCACAGTTTTCGTAAAGAACCAAAGAATTGATTTTGATTTTTAGTTGTTGGTGTGTATGAGTTTGTATTTAAAGGAAGAAAAGCAAGAAATTACAAAGAACAAGGGGCTGTTTTGAGGAGTGGGCGTGATGATAGGAGAGAATAGGGTGGTGAAAGATACTAAATATGGGGGCCAATTTTGTACTTAGTGGTTTTTTAGGATTTTTATGATACATTCAAATACTTTTGAATGTTTGATAGCCATTTTACAGGTAGGGTTTTACCCATGAGTCTTGTATTTCCTCTAATTGCTAAGCTTTTAAATGTCTACATTAGTGGAAAATTCCTTTATAATCTTTTAGAGCTACCCAGCTCATTCTCATGATAGTTTTAGAATAAGTGTTCTTCTTCTCAACACATTTCCACAGAAGATATGACAATTCTCAGAAGAGGAAAACTTCGAGTAAAGAGTGGTATTTATCTTTGGTGGTAATGATTGTTCTTTTCCCCTTTCTGAATATTATAGGTAATGGATTTTCTTAGAGATTTGTGTTAACATTCTTAAGTAGAACATTATAAACTTTTTGAAGTTAATGAAACAATCTTTTATTCATAGTATTTTCCATTGTGTGTAACTGACCCACCAAATGGGTTAAATTTTTTGTTTCTATGAGTTAATGGGACAGTCTTTTACTCTGAATAATTTCCACGATGTGTCACTGGCCTCAATTTTTTGTTTTTATGATAAACAGCTAAATTTGGCAGAAAAGTTAAGTAACATGGTGTTTCAGAATTATTGCATTTCTTTCAAATCTAATATATACTGGAGACAAAACACTGATTTTGTTTTTCAGTAGTAATCTCACTTTTAAACTTGTGTAATGGTACTGTATATATTTACAAGCCTAAAGGCATTGATTTAAAAAACTTAATAGGTTAATATTTTTAAAAATGCTGTTTATTATATTTTTAAATATATATAATTGACAATAGTAGTAGTACAGTATGATAATTCAGTATGCATGCAGTGTGTAATGGTCAAATCAGGCGGTTAGCATTTGTATCTCAAACATTTACCATTTTTATATTTTTGGAACCTTTGGATATTTTTCCAAGTATTTTAAGATATGGAATATAAATTATTGTACATAATAATTACTCTACTATGGTATAGAATACTGTAATTCCTTCTATTTAAGTATTTTTTTGTACCTATTATCTTAATTTCTTCATGACCATCCCTTCTCTTCCTAGTCTCTATTGACCACTATTCTATCTTTCTCTAAGATCAGTTTGGTGGAAAGGGGCTCACACATGCTATCCAAGTGCTCTAATTTCATTTTTAAATTGAGTCTCACTAGATTGCCCATTCAGGGCTTGAACTTGCAATGCTCTTGCCTCAGCCTCCTAAGTAGATGAGATTACAGGTTTGTGCCCCCAGCCTGGCCACTTTGAGTTGATTTTTGATAATGGTGATGTGTAGAGGTGGGACAGACATCTTAACAATATTCTTCTTATCTAAGACCATGGAATGTATTTCCATTTTTTGTGTTCACTTCCATTTCTTTCATCGATGTTTTGATGTTTTGTACTTTTTATTGTGGAGATCTTTCACTTCTTTGGCTAAATAAATGTTAGATTTTTGGGGTACCTATTGTGAATTGGATTCTTTATTGATTTGTATTCAGTGTAATCTGCTATTGGTGAATATAGGTTCTTGAGGAATGTTATTAGGTTATTTGAAATCTTCCCTTTTTTGATATAGGCATTTTTTGGGTATAAGCTTCCCTCTTAGTACTACTTTTTGCTGTATGCTACAAGGTTTTTTTTCTTTTTTTTTTCCTTCATTGACCATTGGTTGTTCACTTTCCTTGTATTGATATAGTTTCCATTGGTCTTGTTTACTTTTATTTTTATCCATTGTGGTCAGAAACCCTATATAATATGATTTCAATTTTTAATAAACATTTATTGAGACTTGTTTTGTGCTCTAACATACTATCTGTCCTGGAGAATGTTCCACACAATGATGAGAACACTGTATACAGTGATTGCTTAAACTTTTAAAATACTTATTACAGCAAAAGACATACTGCCATTATTGCTGCTCACAATACTCCTCTCCACTTTGAGCACATTTGTCCCATCATTCTTGCTACTTTCAGAGCAGTTCTAGAAGTCCTCTTTTGTGGATGTTTTTCACCACTGTCATGGCTGCCTTGATGTCTTGAATTGATTAAAAATGTTTATCTTTCATGGTTATTTTTGGGGAAGACTTTGGGGAAGAGCCAAAAGTTGCAAGATGCCAGATCTAGTGGATGAGGACACCATAATGTTTTGTTTTGTTTTGTTTTGTTTTGTTTTGTACTGGGGATTGAACTCAGGACCTCGAGCTTGCCAGGCAGGTGCTGTGCTGCTGAGCTAAATCCCTGACCCAACCGTAATGTTTTTATGAGCCTGCTTTTTGGTTGAATGACAGTTGGCAGCAGCATTCACCATAATTTTAATACACTTTGTAAAGACATGAAAGAAAACTTCTGGAACTGCGTCAGAAAGTGGCAAGAATGATGGGCTAAGTGTGTTGGAAGCAAAGGTGGGTACTTTGAAGGGGATTAATGGCAATGTGTTTTTTCCTCTAATAAATTTTTTAAAATTTAAACTTTTAACACCTCATATTCCCCACTCTTTGGATAAAATGTTCCATAGGTACTTATTAAGTTTATTTGTTCTATAGTACAGACTAATTTTGATGCTTATTAATTGGTTTTCTGTTTGGATGATTTGTCCATTGTTAAAAGTGTGGTGTTAGTGTCCCCAGCTATTATATTCATTTCTTTTTTTTTTGATCTACTAGTATTTCCTCTATATATTTGAGTGACTCATTATTGATTGCATACATATGTATACTTGTTCTATCTTCTTACTTAATCCTTTGTCATTATATAATGTTTTCCTTTGTTGCTTTTCATAGATTTTGACTTAAAGTCTATTTTGTCTGATTAAGTACAGCTACTCCTTGCTTTGGGTTTTCATTTGCGTGGAATATCTTTTTTCCATTTGTTTAATTTCAGTCTGTATGTGTCTATTTCAGTTACTTTCTCATCACAGAAATAATATCCGACACCTACCACTTAGAGAAGTAAACATTTATTTTGGCTCACAATTTGTAGCAGTTTCAGGGAAGCATAGCTAAGGAGGTTGGCAGAGGAGAAAGAGCTCATGTCATGGTAGGCAGGAAGCAGAGAGGGGGGATCAAGGGAGGAGGGTGGGAGATAGACCCTTCTGAGCCATACCCCCAGTGAGCCACTTTCACCAACCAGCCTTTACCTTCTCAATCACATTTAGCTATAAATTCACCAGTGGACTAATCCACTGGTAAGTAATATGCATTTATGATCCAGCCACCTCCTCAAAGTCCCACTCAGGCGGTTTGAGGAGACATCCAGATATAAACCAGAACAGAATCATCTAGTTTGTTTGTTTTTTAAAATCTATTTGTATAGTCTTGTCTTTTGGTTGAGGAATTTAATCTGTTTGCATTTACAGTTACTATTGGTAAGTAAAAAATTGATCCTGCCATTTTGTTAGTTGTTTTCTGATTATTTAATCTTTGTTTCTTCCTGCCTCTTATTGTTTATCTTGTGGTATGTTTTTCTAGTTAAAAACGTTTCTTTTCTCTTTTCATTCTTCTGTTTTATCAATTAATTTTATTTCACATATTTTCATTATGATAGTTATGGTTCTTTCACTTTAATACTCTTAAGCATTTCTTGTTGTAAGGCTGGTCGAGTGGTGATGAATTGCCTCAGCTTTTATTTGGGAAAAGCTTTACTTCTCCATTTCTGAAGGATAATGTTGCTGACTCTGGGAGTTGAGAGAGGAGATCAATGTGATCCCCTTTTTTGAAGCTAAGCAGTCACAGACACTCCCCCCACTCCCCCCACCAACAGTTCTCCAGATTTGATTTAAAGCCAGTAAGGACTATGGATCTTTCCTGTAGTTAACAACTGCTCGTCCTTTATAATAATACCTGTCTGCTATTTCCTGGCATTGGGGAGTTGCCCCTGGCCTAGGCTGTGGGTGTCACATTTGCAGTATGTTTTGTTTCTGCTGCCATCCCAGGTCTCTCTGTGCCTTCTAGAATTCTTGTCCCTCCCTGGCTGAGTTCTGGTGTTCTCCCTCAGTCACTTTCCTTGAAATGTAGGCATTCATTTGTTGACCTAGTTTTTCTTGATGAAGGAGATGAGCATTGAGCATCAACCATCTTGGATCCTCCTCCAGCCTCTTTCTAAAATACTCTTTTAAACTTGTTCATTAAGCAAACACAAAACCATTAAAGGACAGTCATATTTCTGAGGGTATTGGTTGGTAGATGTCCACATTATAGTTTCTACCTGAATATCTTGTGGATTATACAGAAAATTGGACTTTTCAAATGAAAAAGAAGTTCTTTCAAATGATTCTGTTGTTTTTCTGTAAGGTAGCTGATTTTGTTGCTGTGTTGCTGTCTTGCATTTCTTCCCAGTCTTCTCTGTTTTTCTTCCTTTGCTGTATGTGCTTGTTATATATTGACATTACTCAGCTATTTATCTTTATTCTCTTTTTGTATTTGTGCTAGAAATTTAGTTCATTCTAATGACTTCAGTCTACCTATACATATATCTGATGACCCTAAATCATGAGCTCCGTAGCGGTAAAACCAATAACCACCAAACATCTACTTTTAGATATCTCAGGAGTATACTAAACTTAGCATTTTCAGAAGTAAATTTGTAAAACTTGATAGATTTCAGTAGGTCATCCACATTTATTCTTGCTAAAGCCAGAAACCTAGACAAAAAACATGATACTTTTTTTTCTATCTCACCTGTAGTTGGTAGTTCACTAAAAGTGTGAATAAACGCTAGTGCATCAAATTTGCATTTTCTAAAAAAGTAAATATTAGCTTGGAAATTTATGATCATTTGAGCTGATAACTGTTAGATGCTGAGTTATACATTGGTTTTCAAAGGGAAAATTCCAGTCAAGAGTATTTGAACTTTGGGATGAACTTGTAAAGTTTTTGCAAGATAAGAAACCAGTTCAGTCCTCAGCTTTTTAAGTACGTGAGTTGGACGGGTTTTTTTTGGTACCACAGATCGAACTTGGGACCTTGTGCTTTTGAGGCCGGTGGTGGCACCACTGAGCTAAATCCCCAGCCCTGAACTTATTTGGCTGAAGTTGCCTCTTTCCCCTTCCCTTTTCCTCTTTCTCATCTAATGATCTTATCCTTCTGTGCAAGGACAGAACATCAGGTGTGTTTTAATGGCAGATAAGATCAAAGGACGAAATATGTTAGAAATTTTCGGGGAAAGTTTCCCTAGCTTGTGGTGACAGCCTCTATAATGAGGTAATAATAGTGGGTTGTGATTTTCGTAATTGCAGATTTCAAAAAGTTATAATCTGTTGCCTTAAAAATTTGATAGGACTCTAAATTTTAGTTTTGTAACAAAAAATCTGTGGGTAGGAAATTCATAAATTGGGAATCTACTTTTTTCACTATAATTTTGCTAGATAAAGTATTACAGCTGGCTATCAATGAAGGACCAAAGACAATTTTGTGGGGGGGGATGAGGTGATACAAGAGATTGAACCTAGGGCCTTGCTAATAAGAGTGCTAATTAAGCACTCTACCACTGAGCTATTCCTTCACTTTAATGACAAATTTGAAAAAGCAGGTTTTCTGCATTTTGGATAAAAATTTTTAAAAGTGAATAGCCTGATACTTCTTCTTAATAACATTAATACAAACTCTTTTGGTCTGTATCTTTGAAATTATTCCCATTGTCACTTAGTTTAGTACTATTGTCACATTCAGAAAGTATTATCATAACTTCTCAAAAATGACCAATAAAGCTTACTTTGTCATCAATAAAATTAGAATTAAAAGTAATGTAAATTTTACTTCCAAGATTTAGGTAATACTTACAAACTCAGAAACTTAAGAGTAAGAATAACTTTTTACTTTAAAATTTTTATTTATTATTATGGATTTTTAAAAGATTATTTGTGGAACAAAAATAAGTCTGATTCACATTAACACAAAATTTTAAGCCTAATAAATACTTTCAATTTTCTTCAGTTCTTACACATTTCTGAATTATAATTGCCTAACAAAAATATCGTATGTTGCAACATAGTCTTGCTGGGCATAATTAGCATGTAGTTCATCATAGTACCTGAATCCATCCACCCTGTTCACAGAAAAATCCACCAATCATGCATTGGCGGTAATGATGACAATGTCAAAATGCAATTCAGGTTTCTAAATGCTTACTCTCTAGTTTTTTTACTTATCATAGATTGATAATAAATAGTTCAAAGATCCCTCTTTGAGTAGCTCTATGCTATAATGTTTAAAACTTCAACTTAAGGGAGAAATAAGAATGTGCAAATATTTGAAATAGACTATGTAGCTCATTTGAGAAACAGAAAAGTCCAATGTGACTGTGAAATGTAAAGATAACACAGATAAGAGGCTAGAAAAGCAAGAAACCTAAATGCTTATGGATGAATTTAAACTAACATTTTCCAAATTTTGTTACATACCTGTGTTGGTGTGTATGTTTATTTATATACTATTTTATAGGATTCACAATACAGTAACATAAAAATAAATATTATCTATCACAAAAGCAGTACCTAAAGGGATAAAAGACTAATCTTTAAGTTTTAATTATGGTACAAAATTTGTTCTCACAAAATTGACTACATCTTCATTATTTCTGAAAACTTTAAGACTTTATGATACAGAGATTTAAAGAGCTACCAGTTTACATATTTGATCCCCACCGCTTCCCATACTGGGGATCAATCTCCTCGGGACCCTTGTGTTTGCCAGGCAGGCATTGTGCCACTGAGCTACAACCCCGGGTATATTTGATTTTTAATGACTATCACAGCAGAGACGCCTCAGAATAGAATTTGAATTTCTTAAAAGTGTCATTTTGTGTCTCGAAATCAGCATAAAGTTTTTTTTTAGTTGATGAGAATGGATTTGATTTTGTGTATGTTGGCCAGTTGAGCAAACATGAGGACATCTCTGTAGTTACCTAGTTGGTTTGATTTTCTCCATAAATTTCCCACCATCAGTCTTATCTTGTGAGTTTTCATTAACCAAATAATGATTCCTAAGTCCATTATATAGACATTCACATTATTATAATGTATAACATGAAGAAAGTGAACAAAGAATGATTCCCTCAGGATACCTTTAGTATTAAATGACCATCTGGCATATTAAAGAAGGAATGACTATTAAACCATACTAGTTATTAAATATAAAAATCCTAGTGTTTTTCAGATTAAAAAGGTAGATATAAATAC
This sequence comes from Heterocephalus glaber, assembly GCF_053883595.1. Classification (NCBI taxonomy): domain Eukaryota; kingdom Metazoa; phylum Chordata; class Mammalia; order Rodentia; family Bathyergidae; genus Heterocephalus; species Heterocephalus glaber. The sequence continues at coordinate 10,575,974 of NW_028258356.1, read as the reverse complement.
AGATTCAATGATTACCTCCTGGACTCTAGTAGATAATCTAGGGCACAACCCAACTGTGGAAATTACTAGTTTAGATCTCATTTAAAAGTAATGGGAAATTACCTGAAAATCTCTTCTCCTATTCCTGTCAATATTCTACTGTGAGACTATTTTCTCTGAGTGCTGTTAAAACAAAACATAGAAATAAGGTACACATTTATCCCTTGCGAGTAGCATTGTCACTAGTCCAACCTAAATTAGATGAGTTAACAAGTGTGGTAACAAGCTTCTAAAATAGCTCTCTGAGAGCCCCACCTCCTGATATTTATACCTTGTGTCATCCCTTCTCATTGTACCAGGGATACATGGCCAGTGGAATAAGGTAGATGTTGATAGTGTGTCACTTATGAGGCTGGATTATAAAAGGCTGCAGCTTCTCTCTTGGTTATTCTATCATGTTCTCTCTGGTAACCAGTTGCCCTGTGGTCCGCAGCCCAGTAGAAGTGTCCACGTAGAGAAGGATCAAGGCCTCTGGCCAACAGCTGGTGAAGAACTGAGTACTTTTGCCATCAGCCACATAAATGAACTTAGAAGCAGGTTCTTCAGCCTGGTCAAGCCTTCATATTACTGTAGCATTCACTGACATCTTGACTTATGTGACCCAAAATCATAACTAACAAGTAACGCTGCTTCTAAACTCCTTACCAGAAGAAACTTTGAAATAATATGTGTTGTTTTGAGCTGCTAACTTTTGGGGGTAATTTTTATGTCTGTAAAAATAATGCAGCAAACAAACAGATTCATTTGTTACATTAAAAACTTAAAATATTGACATGTGTTATTAATTCATGATGTATAAATTAGTGTTTGAGTAGTGTTTACTCAACTGTTGGTTTAGTTAAAAGTATGAAATGATAAATATTACTAGTGTGAAAGTAGTTTTATATTATCTACATGCATACTTTCAAGGAAAATTATGCAACTTTCTGTCATTCTTTTTTCCCATCCTATTTATTACTTTATGGTCTGAATCTAATTAAATATTTTGACTTAAATTTTATATATTTTTTTACTTTTATTTTCCAGAAGTTCATTTTTTAAATTTTGTTTTATAAAAGCATTAGTCCATGAAAGATTTTTTTAAAGGAAAAAGGAAGGTCAAGTGATTCTTCCCATAGATCATCTAGGACAGCGGTGGTGAACCTATGGTACACATGCCGCAGTGGGCTGTTTGTTATCATTGAAAGCTCTAAAAGGTTTGCCATCACTGGCTAGAAGATCTCTATCATAATTCTTGCAGTACTCTACACTGATCTGATGGTGATGCTCATATTGCTGTATTACAATTGGTTGTATTCCTGTTAAACTGAAAGCTCTTTGAAAGGGCAGTGTCTTGTGTTTGCTGTTAGCATCTTCAGTACCCAAAACAATGTCTGGTACAATTGTAAATAGGTCGTTTTTTATAACCATATGTTCTTCAGGAATGTTAATTGTTTATTTAGGCTGAATAGAAAATATTTTTGATATTTTTCTTTTACAGTACTAGAATTTTTATAAAATATGTATCTTTATTCCTGTAGCACAACCTCTGAAGATGATGTCTCAAATCGATATTCCCGGACAGACAGAAGTGGGTTTAGTAGATACAGTAGAGATACAAATATTGCAGGTAATCTGGTCCCAAGTAGCACATTGGAAAAGAAAATTGAAGATCTTGAAAAGGTATGATTATAAATTATTTAAGACTGATAAAATGAATATATCAGAATTCTTTTTTAAGTTTAATAGTAGCTAAGTGAAAATAAATACTTGTAAGGCAGAGATATTGCAAATAAAAAGAAGAGGGCCCTAATGGGAGAGAGTAGTGTTAATTGGTATTTCCATATATAGTAAAATAGCAGCTTTAAATCAATGTCTTATATTTTTAGTTTGTAGATACATAGTGATTAGATATTTTCTTATTAACTTAATGTTTTTTTCTCTTCAGTTTTGATGATGTTTAAAACTTTAGGGATGGAGCAAAATTTTGTATTCCTTAATATTTAATGGATATTCCTATTCTGCAAAATGTTGTCTTTTTATATTGAATGGTCTTTTCTCCTTGAAGTGTTTAGAAAACTGAGCTGGCAGTGTATACTACTATGTGTTTATTGTCTCCACAGATTTTTATTAATAGACTTTCCAGTGCTTCTGAGTTAGGTCTATATTCAGTGTTTGAAATAATTTTATTTAAGTGTAAACTTGCTTAGAACTATTTTTGAGAATAATTCAAATGATTATTATTCTCAGGTTTATTCCATAGATACTCAGCTTCTAAAATTGATAATGGCCCTGAATTACTTTGTTAAGAATGTTTCATTTTATTGAATTGAAATTATTCCCTGTGATATAAAGTTTGTTTTAAGTAGAGGTTAATTTCAAAAACTTTATTTTTTACATTATGATTATTTTTAGGTCACACTAATTTAAGGCCACACCTAAGCTTTAACACTCATTTCTACTTGGAACCATGAGTTTAAATTGAATTTTAATGAGTTTAAATTGAATATTGTGGAAAACACAGACAAATGGCTTTCAAGGGAGTTTTTGGCTTCTGTAGTTTCATAAGAGCTAGGATTGAATTGCTAGTAGCTCACAGCTTTTTCTGAGGGCTAGTAGGAAAGAAGCCAAGTCTTGGCCTAGCCCTTTTCAGCTCGCTCTCTCTCCCTGTTGCCCCCAAGGTGGCCTACCTAGTACAATGTCCTGAATTCTAAGTAAGATTTTTTTTTCTTTTTAAAGAATACTGTTGCCTTTGGGAGGAGTGAGAGTGGGTTGAATGTTGCAGTGCTGAAGATCAAACTCAGGGCCTTGTGAATGCTAGGCAAGTACTCAAATGTTGAGTTACAACCCCAGCCTGTGCTGTTGCATTGCTTAAAAAAAAAAAAAAAGTTCAGATATCAGAAACTGATCTGTTTTAGCTTCTTCCTTTTATCAATTGTCAGTTAACTGGCAGAATCAGAAAAAAAATTAAGGACTACTGTTTTTCTCTTTAGAGTTTTCCTTTGAAAATGATATAGGGGGAATAGATATAACTCCCAAACCTGGTAGATATCCGAAACGTGAGTTCGTGTTCTTCTCTAAAATCAAAGAATGAATTCTAGGAACAGTGAAGGTTAAGAGTAGGGAAAATTTATTGAGAGAAAAATAGCTTCTGTCTAAGAGAGACAGAAGGGGGACCAGAAAATGGGTTGCCCTCTCACCCAACTTCTCAGAGGTGTTTTATGGGACAAAGCCACAAGGCAAGGGAGGTTCAAGGTGGGACAAAACTATAGTCAGCTAATAAGATTACAAGTACAGTCGCTTAGGTAGTATTGATCCAATGAGAAATCACAAAGTGGAAAAAACTGTGATGAACCAATAAGATTACAACAAGTATAGTCACTTAGGTAATATTGATTAAATGGGGGTCCATGGGGAAGCAAGTCACATAACAAGTGTACAAGGAAAGAGCAAGGATTTTCTGTGGTAAGGAGTGGGTCAGAGATATTTCTTGGAAGATCTTGTTCCCCCAGCCAGGTGATTGATACCTATTTAGAATATCAGTCACTACTATTCATCCTATGCAGGTGTGATAGTTTCTTTACTTTCACAGTGCTGGCGTTCAGTGGATGTGTCTTGATTGTCCTACATGTTGGCTGGGTTAGCCCTAACTGCCTACAAGATACCCAATTAATTTACCTATCTACAATTAAACCACTGAATCACATTTCTAGCTCTTAAACTTTATACTTTTAGTGAATTTTCAGATTTCTTCAAAAGACATTATTCATTTTTTTTAAAAAAAGCTAGTTTATAACTTAAGGTGGTGATACAAATGAGGTAGGTCGTAGAATCTTGTAATTTTAAAGACATATATAAGTATGAATTTAATCAGGAACATATTTTATAGCTCTTGTGTTTCCCTCATTCTCTGATTCATTACTGGTATGGGTTTTCCTTATCAAATGTTGTCTTAAGACATTAGAAATCTTCGTAATATCTAAGATAGTTTGCATGCCTTGTTTATTTGTTTGTTTGTTTTTCCTGAGACAAAGTCTGCTGTGTTGCCTAGGCCAGCCTCAAACTTTTGGGCTTAGGTGCTATTCCTGCCTCATGGTCCCCAGTAGTCAGGATTACAGGTGTGCAGTACTGTGCCAGTGCAAGGCATCTTTTTAAAGGAAAGGAAAATGAAAAACTTAAAATTTTCCTTTTCCTTTCTTATAGATATTTTAAATTTTGTTATTTTAAAAAATTATATAAAGTCTTCATTCTGACAATGTTGCATTCAATGTCAAAGTATAGATAAAAGGACCTTTGCCAATTATTTAGGTTCTTTAGCAATATTTGGAATTTGTCATTGTTAACTATAGATGTATACCATGTAAGAAGATTATAAACAACCAGTTATTTCCCAAGTAATGCTTTGTAATTATATTTACCAGGAAGTTGTAAGAGAAAAACAAGAAAACCTAAGACTTGTGAGACTGATGCAGGATAAAGAGGAAATGATTGGAAAACTCAAAGAAGAAATTGATTTGTTGAGCAGAGTAAGTATTTCTTAGAGGCAATAATCAGTTGAACTTAATTGTACTCATTTGAAGGTGGGGTGCTGAATGTATTTATTGAGAATCTGGAAGTGTAAGGGGATTGACACAAAATCGCATCAGTGAAGAATTGGTACTGTATCACTCAAAGGAACTCCAGATATCTTTTTGTATATCTTTACCACTTTTTTCCCCTCTTGTTGTACTCAATGCATTTTCAACTTTAGGTTTAGGTCCTAAGCTCTCTATTATTCTTTTCTGTAGCTTTTTTTTCGGTTTTGTTTTTAGCCCTAGAATGTATTTGCTGCTTAAAAAGCAGGTCATATTTAGGTAATGGTAATGAGGAAAGATCCTATAATTTTGCTTTTTAGAGGGCTTTACATAAAATGAAAGGAAGAAATGTTTGCTTCAGGGAGAAAATAAGCAGATTCTCCCAATCAAATCTTTAATCATGAAAGAGGAAAAGATAAAAAGGCTTCTTTATATGCAGACCTATTCTAATCAAGCTTTAAGATAAGTCAGGAGTTTGCACTGGCCTGACATCAGCACTCTGAGAGATTGAGGCAGGAGAACCACAAATCTGAGGCCCATTTTAGCCAGACCCAAGATAAAAAATAATCACAAGGGTGGGAATAGCTCAATGTGCAAGTTCTGGGTTTAATCCCTAGTACCACAAAAAGGAAAAAAACAACAACAGGCAGCCTTTCATATTGGTTCAACACAGGTGTTCCTCTATTTATATTGGAATTCAGTTCTGTAATGTATTTTTATTGTGAGCAATAAAAAGAATGATAAAATCCCTTCCCTTAGTGAGATTATAATCTAGTAATGATCCATGAATGTATTTTACCACTTAAAAATTTTAAATTTTAGGTAGATCTCAGTTGTAATTTCAGGAATCACCTGATTTTTTGTTTTGTTTTGTACCGGGGATCGAAGTTGGGTCCTTCTGCTTGCAAGGCAGGTACCGGAACCACTGAGCTAAATCCCTGGCCCAAATCACCTATTTTTGTAGTTGTTGTTTCAACAGATTAATTCCTAACATCATTCAGTTTGTAAATAAATGCAAATTCTGATTTTCGTAAACTTGCAAATCATTTGTGTAATTGTGCAGAGGTAGTATACTAAATTTATCAGACTGCTTTTATCTTACAGTACATTTGTGATTCAAATTGATTGTCTCAAGTTTTAGATTGTGAACTGCAAGGATAAACCTGTAAATATCTGCTTTTGTAACAATTAGTAAATAGTCTGCCTTGAAATACTGTTTCTTGTAACTAAAACTTATAGTGGATTGTTTTAGTATTAACTGGACAGTTGCATATTTGAAGCTACAATTAATACAGGGAAAATAGAGCTAAGTCATATCTTTTAGAGCTGGAGAATGAATACCTACTTTAATGGCTTCCAGTTTTTGTTTTTTCTTTTAAACTTTAAAATCTTTTCCTCAAACAAAATGCCATGAAGAAGCTTAACATATACTTTGAACTAGATCAGTGCTGTGTATCCTGGATCCTCTTTTGCGTATGACTCAGTTCTTTCATCTTAGTCTCATCCCCAGATGTATTCCTTTGAGGATCACACACAGTAGCACAATACATCCAGAACTTGTATCTGTACATCTTGACACAAAATTGCAACCTGCGTATTGGCCTTTATGTGTGCTGTGTTTAGCTCTGTTTTGTAGAGGGGGAATGAAATTTGTTTTACCAAAACAAAATAAAGTTAATTATGATGATTAAAAATGGAAAGATTAACATAAAATCCTGACTTCTAGCTTTTCTTGAAAAGCTGAAAGATCAGACAAGAATTGGCCTATATGCTTGTGATAATAAATAAAGAATCATGTAATGGTTGTTCACTTTAGGTGAAACACACTCCATCTAAATTATTTTTAGAACTTATCCTCATTTCAAAATTATGTGATTAAATGGATTTTCTTTTGAGTGTGTATTTTTAAAGTCTTTTATTTCGAGACTATTTTTAAAGTATTATTTTCCTCATTTCCTCCCTTTAAGGATCTAGATGACATAGAAGATGAAAATGAACAGCTAAAGCAGGAAAATAAAACTCTGTTGAAAGTTGTTGGGCAGCTGACAAGGTAGAAGATTCAAGACCCAATACGGAAAAAAATTTAAAACTACTGATTGAGTGTTATGGTTAATGCTAGGATAATATTCCTATGCTGCCGTACATTAACTATGTATATTTATTTCTAGAAAAAGGATGATGTTTATTTTCAAAATATTTTTTTCATTATTACTTTGAAAAAAGTATCAACTTTTTATTTCACAAATGGCATCTTTTAGTAATTAGAATGATAGGTAATGCCTCTTTTGGTTTTCTGTGGTGTTCAAATAATATATGGTTTAAAGTCACAACTGTTTGAGTATATTTTATCTGTATTAATGCATTTTCTCCCTAAAAGAATATACATAGTCTTTGTTTACATGAATTTGAATACTTTGGGGGAATTACCTACAAATGCCTTATTTCTGATGTGTGCAACTTTATGTGTTGAAAACTTACTTGTAAAGGTCTGTGTCTACGTCATTTGTTCTTTCCACTTATTCTGTGATTTATAGTAATAAGTAATCACACTATTTTGTATAACTAATCTTTTAAAGGAAAGCTATTATAAAAAGTTACTTAATATCATGTTCTACCTGGCTAAGGATAAATTTAAGTGAATACTTGAATTGTGCTATAGTAAATGAAAATTTACTATTGTGTTTGAATACTGAAAAAATTTTCAATGACTAATTTTTGAAAAACATACAGTTGTAATTTTAATGTATAATTACTTGTGTAGGTACTACTTTTTTATTTTTCTAAAATTTTAAAAGTTTATTCTTTAGTCCTTGAAAGTGGTACAATTTCAGTGATTAAGAAGAAAATCCACCTTTATATGATCATATGCATTAAAATCTGAACCACAATATTTACTCACACTTAAAACCTTTATATGTATATATTGACAAAGCAATATATGTAAACAAAAGTAGTACTGAAATAACATTGCCTAATTTCTAAATTGGAGAAACACTGTGACCCAGTTTTTCTCATATGAGAGAATATTCCCCTATCCCAATTTTAAGGGATTTTTCTTCCTAACACTGAACCTTTAAAAACAATGATTTTTGGGGGGTGGGGGGGTTCCGGGGATAGAACTCAGGACCTTGCACTTGCGAGGCAGGTGATGGCACCACTGAGCTAAATCCCCGGCCCTAAAAACAATGAGTTTTGAAGAATTATTAAAATGTTCACTTCTATTAAATATCCGTAGTACTGAGGGTTTTTTCATATTACATTTTCCTGTTGAATAGGAACCCACCCCCTCTCTTAATATTAAATTAAGAAATGTCTGCCTGGTAGTGAATCTTAGGTAGCAGTCAGTAGTGATATGAATGTATGGGTCAGTGTGTGGGAGTGGCTAGACCATAGTAAAATCCATTTTGAATACTGTGCTGACTTTTTACCTTCACTTGCAAAACTCATTCATTCATTTACATTAGAAAAATATGTAAGATAAGACAAGTGAGGAAAAGTATGGAGTAGTGCTGACATCGGATGTTAAATTCTAAAAATCTCTGCATTCACCACTTCAGGTTTCAAAATTGGCCAATCATCAGAATCATTTGAGGAACTTGAAAAGAATCCCTGGCTATAGCTGCTGAATAGATTTAGTTGGAAACCTAGACTTGAGAATTTTTAAAGATCATCATTTTTAAAGAATAATTCGGATCATATAATTTAGTTTTGGAATCAGCTACTGTTGTATCTTTATTCCTGTATTTTCTATTGAAGGTTCTGAAATTGACAATTTTAGCTACTACATTTTTCCCCCTTTAGTTTAATAATTAACCTCATCTCTGGAGCAGTTTTTCTATATCTCACAAAATGTTTAATATTAGATTATAGAATTATTGCATAAGGGCTTTCCTCTCTGAGACTTTACCTGGCACAGGAACAGTGAGCTGCTGCCCACAGAGCAAGGTGGTATCCCAGGCTCACTACCTTGGCTGTAAGGGATTCATCTCATTTTAGTCATCCCTGTGTATATTTGGCAGAAATGTCCCTATTACCTACTTCCTCATTTACCCTTTGTATGTTTGAAAATGCTGTTAGTATCCAGTTTTAAAATATATTAGTGTATTTTTTTCATTAAAAGAATTAGTTCCAGTTTTCTGTTTAATTCATATATAAAGGAACATTTTACTTTTAAAAATTATGTCAGTTATGGACATTTGTAAAGACTGAATTGTTTTATAATTTTTTCCCTTTCTTTGATTTATTGAGAATATTTACAGCAGTGATTTTGCTTTTTTAATACAATGATATCAATAGCAAATACATTAGCTTGACAATTTAAGGAAAGCATTTATAACAGTCTCCTCCACCTCCTTAAAACATGCAGATTTTTTGTTTCACATACAGATTTTTTTCACTGACTATTGAAAAATGCAGCATCATCTGCTATAATTTCCCCTTAAAGTTTATTGAAAATATATTTTTAAAAGATAACATCCTAGGGCTGGGGATTTAGCTCAGTGGTTCCGCCGCCTGCCTCACAAGCACAAGGTCCTGAATTCGATCCCCAGTACCCCCCCAAAAAATAAATAAAAGATAACACCCTAGAAAACTTAGCTATTTCTGATACAGTACAGGTATTTGTGACAGTCCTATTAAGAAATACTGTTTTTTATATCTCATGGGAAATTGTGACATAAAACACATCCACAGTTGTATTCATGACATTTAAAATTCCTATGTTTACAGTGAAAATGACTTCCCTCCCCATTCTGATATGAATTATCTTGAAATTTTCTGTAGTGTTCTTTATTTCATTTTTTCTAGGATTATTAATCTGTTGTAATATAGTTATTATTAGAAAGGAAGAACATATGTGGGATGTGTATTTTTAACTAACCTAAATCAGATTAGTATTCTCACAATAGTTCAAGTAGTTTAAAATATAGAAAATTAAGTGTCAGGCAGGTAAATGAAACAATTTTTTTTTCCTTCATAAATTTAAATTTTTAAAGTTATGGTAGAAGCAATATATATTAACATGAAAAACCTACCTCAGTTATATGTGGTTTGTGTTTTCTGGAGTAATATGGATTTTTATAATTAGAAAATTAATATGTAAAAGTTTGAGTCCACCTTTAATTTTTGAAAACAATGTAAGTCAGTGTAATAGAACCATCCATATGCTCGACTCCATAAGACAAAACAGTAAAGACCTTGGACCTGATAATTGATGTGCTAAATAATCTTCACATGTACAATGGTAGTTATTTTTCTTGGTTAAGTTTTATAATTGTGAATCAGTGACTATTAAGTTACATGTTGTATTGGCAGTTACTCATGATTTTGTTAAATGTTTCCAAGATTGAGGCATATATTTTCATTCTTTCATGCGGTTTCTCGTGTGGAACCAAACACAACAGCCTTTCATTAAAAGAAATACATTAAATGAAAGAGAATTGGCATTCAAGAATCAGAACTTTAAAATAGTAAGTTAAAACTAATGTTAAACGTTTTCATATTATATGTGTACCAGTCCTAATGTGTAACGATAAAGCTTGACTTCTTTTGCATTAGAACTGTACTTATGGAGGACATCCCATTGATGAGAATCTTAATTTAGGGCCAGGGATTTAGCGCAGTGGTTCCGGTGCCTGTTTGAAAGAGCAAGGTCCTGAGTTTGATCCCTCGTACCAAAAAAAAAAGGAAAAGGAGAATCTTAATTTAAATTATTTATCTAAGAACTAGTATTTTTTTCCATTAAACTCAAGCACGTATATAAAAAGGCATCTCCTTCCTATATTGTTCAATTTCTTTTGATGTACGGAGGTGGGTTCTCAGTTTAAAGACTTGAACCTTATATAAAAAAACCTGAGCCCATATTGTTTTCTGTTTTTCTTAGCTAAATCTCATAAATTCATACCCTCACCCCCATATAATTATATGTATGTGACAGTATGTATATGGGGGTTATATTAAATTTTCATACCTTATTTCAACAAATATTTATTAATCATGTGGGTATACTGTTACAGGTATTATGGAAGTTTTGAATAAATGGCCATGGACCAGCGCTTCTATTTAGCAGTGTATCAATAACAAAATGTAGCAGTAGTCATTAGCTGCCTACTCTGATTCCCTCAAAAGTACTTTTTGTATTAATTATCCAGCCATTGTATTTCAGATCTAGTTAATAGGTACTGTTTAGTTTGCTGCAACATTTACTGAACAATGGAAGGGAGGAGTTGACGTATATTAGGAAATACCATATTTAAACAATATGCATTAGGAAAAGGACATTATTAAGGAATTTATAGCAGTAGTGAAGTAACAAGAATTCAATGTATGTTAGATGCACCAAGCTATTCATGATTTTTATATGTGTTTCAAATTAATATTTCTGTATGCATTATTACTGGGGTTTTTTTTAGGTAATTAAGCCTCCTCTAATCTAAAGTTTATGTACTGACAGTTTCTCTGGTAGTAATACCATGTTAGTGATGATTACTTGATGGATATTGATTAAATACCTGTGTTTTGTTTTGTTTTCCCCTCTGGATCCCTGATGAGGTGTATGTTACATTTCAGTGAACCTTTTTTTTGTGTGAACATTTGGCTATGCAATGTGGAGTTTTTATTTCCACAAGTTTTGTTTTTCTAAATTTAAGAAGTAGCTATTGCTATCAGCAAAGACCATATGAAAGCTAAAACTTATTCTTTTGTTGAAAAATCAGCTCATTCAGATAACCCACGTATTTGTGGAAAAACTTCTGGATAATTTATTGAACTCATTAGTATTGTGTAGACAGCTTTGGTCATTCCCATTGCATAGGTTTTATGGAATAGTCAACTTCATATGGATTCACTTTTAATGTGCTTGGCATGTAAAAAATAAACACTCAATAAAAAGTAAGTTTTCATTTATTTTTCAATACTGTTGGGTTTTTTTTTCCTTCCTTGTACTATTGGTGAAATCTGCTCCATGAATTTTACTTCTGAAGTTAAAGGATAATGATTATCTAATTGGCTTATGTACCTCATATTGAAACAGCATGTGGCACTTTTAAGATCTTTATTTGGTATATTATTTTGAAAGGAATATTATTTTAAGAAATAATAATACAGTGTTATGGTCTGAATACATTACTATTGGCCTTCTTGAATAATTAAAACACTATACATATGTTCAACTAGACTGAAACTTGATTGTTTTTAAAACTATACAAGTAATTTCTTCAAGTTGGAACTATTACTAACTTATCTGATGGTATTTAAAGAATTTCACATCTTTCATAGTTTGAAAAAGATAACAAGAAAAAAATTTTTTTTAAGCAAATGACTTACATAATCTTTTATCTAATGTGTCATTCTTCATACACCTGCATAAGCGGATCTTTTTTACTTCTAGAACTCTTAAGTTAATCTCAGTAATGTCTAACTAAGTGAACAAGCCTCTTTGTTAGTCTGTTTAATGTCTCAAGTCCTTCTGTGTGAACATTTTCCACTTGCAAGCCTATTGGAAAAAAAGTTGTAAGATTTTATTATCTTCATTAAAACTGGAACTCTGTTGTAGACTTTATTAGATCTCTTTTTTTTCCTCCTAAGTCACTGTTTGTACATGTATGTATGCACACATATTATTAGCATCTTAACTCTGTTTCTAGTCTTTATCTTTACAGGAGGTTACATTTTTGGTCAACTCTTGAAAAAATATATAATGTTGAACCTTCATGTTAAAGGGAGAAGAGATAGGACTGGTTTTGATATACTTTCCTGTGCATTGATTTCATTTTTATGTCTAACAAGATAAAAAGGAAACTAGAAAGCAAAACTTTGTTCTTAATCCTTGACCAAATGCATAATTTTACTCCCACTTTCAAAAAAAACTTCTATGAATCATAATGCACGCATCCATGCATGTATGTGTGTTTCTGGGTATTGAACCTGGGCCCTCAAACATGCCAGGTAAGTGCCTTGCTACTGACCTATCTCCCTAGCTGTCACAATGCTTTTACACAAAGGAAAAAATTCGTGTCAGGTAATTTTTTTTTTTTTTTTGATACCGGGGATCGTACTCGGGACCTTGCGCTTGCAAGGCAGGTGGCAGAACCACTGAGCTAAATCTTCGGCCTCTGTGTGTCAGGTAATTTGACCCAGTTAAAAAGGTCAGTCCAGCTGGGGGTGATAATACTAGCACTCCGGAGGCTGAGGCACTTTGAGGTTGAGTTCAAGGCCAGTATGGGGTATATTGTGAGGTCATGGCCAACCTGAACTACATAGCAAGACTCTGTCTCAAAATAACCAAAAAAAATGATAGTTTGAACTTTTACTTTATACATGTAAAAAACAAGAATTTTGACTGCAATGTATGTTTTTTATGTTAAAATATGCTGTTACTCACTTTATAGTCTTCATCCTTCAATGTTGGTTTCTATCCTTGTTTAGACATAGCAGTCTTTACAATGTACTATAGACATGTATCCAAAGAAATATTTACATTCCTTTAAAATGTGAATTGTTTATTGTGGTTAACCAAGAATAATGTTATTATAGACATTTCAGCTTTATTGAAGCAGATTATGACTAGAAAGATATTTGAGTTATTGTTTGTGTAAAACTACAAACTATACTGTCAAATGTATAGGAAATCCATATTGAAGAATAAGTAAATCACTGCTGGTAATACATTCATATGATAATGTTGAGAAAAATTGAAAGTTTGTTAGCTTTCTGTGGTGGATTGAAAGTTTCATGGCTTAGGGCAATAAACAGCATCAGTAGCTGAAAATAAAAATTATTCAAGTCATGTTCATGCTATGATCTAAATCAGTGATTAATTTTTGTTTTTGTTTTTTGAGACAAGGTTTCACTATGTAGTCCAGCTGGCCTTCAACTCACCCTGCAGCCCAAGGTGGCCTCAAACTCTCTGCAATCCTCCTGCCTCAGCCTCCTGAGGGCTGGGATTATAGGCGTACAATGTATTTATTCATTACGTACTTTGGAAGTTCTAATTGGTAATCATAGGTCTATAAGGGCCTCTTATAATCTTGTTAAAATCAATATGCTTAAGTATAACTTTAGTATAGCATAAAGTAATTACTAATTCAATACTCATATGTGCCACACTGATGCAGGCAGTATACTAGGTGCTTTATATGTGTCCTTATTCTTTAAAGAGCTGTGGACTGTACAGATTGGGAGGATAATTTGCCCAGTGTCCCAAAGCTAGTCTGTATGACTGCAAAACTTTGTGCCTTATCCTGAAACATGCTTGCTTTTGTGTGGCATAATCATTATCTTACTAAATATTTTGGTTCTCAAAAGTGTGTTTCCTACACTACTAATTAGCGTTATCTTCACTTATCCTCTTAGAAATACAGAATTCTAGCTGGGCATTGTGGCCCAAACCTGTAATTCCAGCACTCAGGAGTCTGAGGCAAGAAAATCATCATGATTTCAAGACCAGCCTGAACTACATAGTGAGACCTCATCTCAAAAAAGAAAAAGAGGGCCAGGGATTTAGCTCAGTGGTTCTGGCACCTGCTTCACAAGCGCAAGGGCCTGAGTTCGATCCCCAGTACCAAAAAAAAAAAGAAAAAGAAAAATATTCTTTGTCCCCAACCAACACAAGTCAGAATCTGAGCATTGAAGCCCAGCAATCTCTGTTTGAATACATATTTGAGGTAATTCTTGGGTGCAGGTCAAAGCTTTTAAATTCTTTCAAATCCATTTCTTTGTCGAAAAAATTTTTTTGAGATAGGGTCTCACTATCTGATAGCCCAGGCTCAAACTCATGATCCTCTTGCCTCAGTCTTGAAGTGCTGGTATGATACTTGTGTGTCATCATGGTCAGTGGCATTGCTATTTTTTGAACATTGCATCATTGTTTAATATAATGTGAACTGGCTTTTTAAAAAGGCCTGGTCTTTTCATTACAAAAGGTGGTATCAGTAAAACCAGAAGCATGGATGTTGGCAGCTTGACATAACCCCTTTAGTTGGAAATGAAATAATCATTGGAACTGAAGTTTTCAAATCTAAGAGATTGTGGAACGAAATCTTTGTTGTTCCATATTAAGGTTCATCTCTGTTATTGCTTGAAGATTTTTGGTAATAGGTGGCAATGATACATTTTTGTCAAACTTTAAAACTTCCTTTTTTTTGGTACCGGGGATCAAACTCAGGACCTTGCACTTGCAAGGTAGGCTACAGAACCACTGAGCTAAATCCCTGGCCCTCAAACTTTAAAACTTGATTGGAACAAATGCATGGTTCATCAGTTACATGTTTAGAAGCTATGGGACAGTCTACAAGGAGTTTCAGTCTTCAAAATTACTCTCTTTAAGCTCCGAAAAATCAATGACACTTTCTAGCTAATGAATCAATGGGGAGAAATCCACAACTTGTATCTCAGTGATTAAAAATAAAATTTAAAAGGACTATGTTGATTCAGGATCTTTATATATGACATTTAAATAAGCTTCTTTTAAACCTTGTTTAAAGCATTAGAACAGTTTTAGTTACAGAATTACTGTGAATATAGTACAGTTTCTATATGCCCCATACAATTTTACCTATTACAAACATAATACTATGTATTTTTTTACAATAAATGAACTAATCTTGATGTTAATAGATTGACAGCAGTACTGGGAATTAAACATAGTGCCTTCACACTGAGCTATGGATCCAGCCCTTTTCACTTTTTTGAGAGAGGGTCTCACTAAATTGCCCAAGCTGGGCTCAAGCTCACGATCCTCTTTCCTCAGCTTCCCAGAGTGCTGGATTTACAGGTGTGTGCCACATTCCCAACTGATAATTTATTAAAGTCTATACTTTATTTACATTTCCACAGTTTTCCCCTAATGTTCTCTTTTACAGGATCTAGTCCCGGCTACTGCGTTATATTATAATTACATGTAGTTGTTAGGTCTCCTTTTGCTCCTCTTTGGCTGTAACAGTTTCTCAGACTTTCCTTGGTTTTAATGCCCACGACAGTTTACAATATTGGTTAGGTATTTTTCACATGTTCCAATGGACATTTCAGATACAAAAGTAGAGAAAATAATCACTATCCTGCTGATAGTAGTCTATTCTCCCTTTTTGCTGGGATATAAAGTTAATTGTAGTCCTGTCACTTCACCTATAAATAATTTTAGCATGCATCTTTAATAGTGAGGATTTTAAAAAATAACCACATTATGCCTAAGAAAATTAATAGTAAATCCTTAATCAGTTGTTTAGTTGAGGTTCTTTAGGAAGCAGGAATCCCAAGAGATTTATTGGGGAAAAGTTTTTTTGAAGAAAGTTGGGGAGAGAGACCTAGAGACGTTTGAAAGAGTTGTCAGAAGTCAGTATAGGGCTAACTGCGGTGAGGGAAAGAATGGTTGGGCTGGAAGTCTTAATCCACAAAGAACTTCTTAAAACAACTTCAGCAAGGCTGATGAGTCCTCCGACCAAAAGCACCTGCTTCTTGAGTAGTTGCATATCTTGCAAGACTGGACCTGCCATTGTATTCTGGCTGGCTATGTTCATTTGAGGGCTCAGAGTACCCAGTAGGAAGTATAGCCTCAACTGAAAGTACTGGTGGTAAATTCAGAGCACAGCAACTGTTAGTAACTTTACCCAGCTTAAAGTTGGATATCTGAGAAATTGTTATATGTATTCTCTAGTACTTTGTGTCTAGTACTTTTTTCTGTTGGTTTTTCTAACAAGGATCCAAATGAGATCTTTTGAAATCTAGAAATTTTTTTTTTTGGACCTGGTATCGAGCTCAGGTCCTTACACTTGCAAGGCAGGCGGTGGAACCACTGATCTAAATCCCCGGCCAAAGCCTATAAATTTTTATAGTGCTATTTTATGCCACTTTTTAAAGAAAATAAATCTTTTGTTCTATAGAATTTCATGCATTCTATGATTTGATTGATTTAACAAGTCCCTCTGTCACCATTTACTTTTTCTGTGTTGTTAGATGTAGAAGTTTTTTAGATTCAATAACTGGTGTGTACTTCCTCCTGAATCAACACCAGAAGACACATAATGTATACTTTCACTTTTTTTTTGGTACCGGGGATCGAACTTCGGACCTTGCACTTGCGAGGCAGGCAGTGGCACCACTGAGCTAAATCCCTGGCCCCTATACTTCCATTTTTAAAGATGTTAAGATTGATTAGTAGGTTCAAATGATATTAGCTTGATTGTGCAGTTTTTCATTAGTCTTACAGTGCTTTTAGCAAACAGTGATTATCCATTATATCATTAGGTGTTGCAAAGTGAGGTTTCTAATTCTGTCAGTTAACTTTAGTATTTGGAATTCTTTAAAGAGGAGCTTCATAAACTACTTGATTTCCTTAAAATATGAGAAAAAATCATATTGATTGTTTTGTTTACCAGTTTTACCATCGTGAGCCAGAGCCTTGACAACCTCCAGAGGTAAGTCATGAGTTTGTTTTATACACTTGTGCTTTAATCCATTGTAATCATAATTTTTTTTACATCCATATTGTGTGATTTTTGGCCAATGGGAGCGCCTTCACGTAGGCTTCTGTATCCTTTTGGTTATTGATAGCTTACTTGTTTTCAGGCATAAGATGTTCCATATGATTGCATATTTCCTTTTCAGAATGTGGAATCAAGAGCTACCTTTTTGGGGGGTAGAAAATTAAAACCTTGATAACTATCTAAATTATCAGATAATATAAAAGTCAGAAGACATTGATGGAGTTCTTAACTGTGATTCTGTAAGGACATTGAAACATTTTCTAACTTGTCCTTTTATGAGAAATTTTTAAAGATGACAGAAATCTGTTTTGTGTTTTTTTGTTACTTTTCTCATTTTCAATGCAAATGGCAGATTTTATATACTGTATATTGATTTTTCTTTGAAAATTTTAAGTTTATTCATGCCTGTTGGGAACCTCAGGAGATTGTAAAAACCACTTTAAAGTTGTATTCAAATTAGATTGTAGCACTGTGTAGAAATGTATACATATCAAGTTAGTTGTGAAAGATATCAGAGCTATATGAATTAAATCCATAAGAAAAATTGATGCCCAGATTGCTCCCATCATTAAAATTTGACCCAACTTCATAGTATGCGTTTTAATAGAGACTAAGCTCATTTGAATGATAGTCTGTGTAGAAGCACCAGTCATTGTAAATTTTCACAGCTGGTTGTAAGGCAGTCCTGGTAAGGAATGAGTGTTGGATGATGACCAAAAGTGGATTGTGACTTGACCCAATGACTGATCAAGCCACCAGAGATTCTCTCCAGTGCTTGAATAAAGTCCAGTTGCTGGCAGCTATCACCAAAGGGACCACCTGAGAGGATTGGTAAAATCCTCCCACTACTACCTCCAGTATCTCCATCCAGAAAGGATCCACTATTTTTTTCCAGAATTTAGAAACCAGATATAGCTTAGAATTCTTGCATTTTGCATCTTGTATTGGTTCAAAAATACATATTGTGGTAACTTTTCTAGGCTCTGTTTCCTAATGGACCAATGAAAGAGTGTGACACAAGGCTGAAGAATGTTCTGTTTTTTCCTCAAAATATTCTTTGATCCTTTCCCAATGATGAGAATTGAAATCATTTTTGAGGTGGCCTCAGCACCTGTCATGGGCCATAGTTTGTGTTTTAAGAGTCATGTTGATTGGCCTGTTTAGAAAAGCAGTAATCTTGAGAAACTGGGATTGATGAGGAATTTGGAGTACAAATTTATGTTTCCATTAATTTAACTTGTGGACATGAGTCTTATTTTTGTCCAGAAGCCATGTCTTTATAGCCATTACTGTGAAGTCATCAGTAAGGTCATAGTCCCACATTTCCAGTACATTCTGATCGTCTGAAGCATAGACAATTTCTGTTCTTAAGTCTGTAATAGGTTTAAGTATTTATTCATATAGCTTATAAAAATTCCCAAAGCCACTCACTCATGGTTAACTAAAACTATTTTTTTCTTGTATTTTTCTATCCTTCTGAGTTTTCCAATTGAGGTGGAACTAAGGAGAGTGTACTTTACAAGCTCTTAGTATGTAGTTACTTGAGAAACACCCCACCATGGTTAAAATAATTTCACTTTTTTTTTGTAATTTCACTGTATTCTTTTGTTGTGATTCTTGTCAGGAGATTTATTTTGAGGAGGAAGAACGTATTTGGGGAATTAAATCCAGTTTGAAGGATTTATCCCTGATTCACTTAAAACTGAGAAGGCTTTTTTGTACCCAGATTTTTAAACTCTTAACAGCAGTTTAAATTTTTAAGGACTTTTACTTCCTTAGGATAATAGAGAAGATTCTGTTACTTGGTCTGAAATGGATTCTTTTATTTTATTCTTCCTGGCTAACTTTCAAAGAGCTGAGTATGGTATCTTTTTGAAAATAGGGAAGTAAGGCTGAGGGAACTGTTTTATTTGGGGTCATATGATAAAAACTGAATCAGACATCTGTTATTACCTGAAAATAAGATTATTGTGCAGCCAAGTCTCTTTAGAAGGAAAGTTGAGATTTTAAAATACTGTAAGATACAAAAAGTTATAAAAATTATATTTAGAGCAGAGTAGAAATTAAATTTATCCTTGCCTCTTTAGAACATGATTTCAATCTAGTGTTTAGACAACAGTTAGGGTAACGTTTCTTTAAATGTGATAATTCCTCTACCCCTGCATCATTATCACCTGGAGTAAATAAAATTACTTAAATGGAAAAGAATGAGAAGAGAAAGATTAGATCCTTAAAGGACTTAGAAGTCTTCAGGATCTAGTATTTAAGAGATACTTTGAAAAAATGGAGGTGGAGGTTGGTATTAAGTAGGAAAATTTACTCAACATTTGATGAGTTATGGTATTAAAATAGTGCTGTGCCACATTTATGGTTCCTTGTTTGTCCGGCACCTAATGGTGTGTTGGTTTCAAAGTTAAAACCTCTTGAACACCAGCTTCCAAACTACACAGACTTGAATTCAAATGCTATTTCCACCACTGCTAGCTGTGTGATGTTGGACAAGTTGCTTTATAATTTCCTCATCTACAACAAGAACAAGATGGTGCCTAACTTTGTTGTGTATTGATGAAGATAAATGACAAATCATATAAATTAGATGACACAATGGTCAAATAGTGCAGTTTGTATCAGTGAAGAAGTTGAAAAGATGATTCTTTTCTTTTTGGTACTGGGGATCATACTCAGGACCTTGCACTTGCAAGGCAGGTGTGGCACCACTGAGCTGAATCCCTTGCCCAGTGGTTGTCTTTTCTAAAATTAAAAAAATTTGGTTGTAAGGGAGTTTCTTGATGAGTAATAAAAATGCCTTCTTGACGTAGATTTTTGCTTTTTAAGGAAGACTGTCCTTAGAAACCCCGTTGAAGTAAATGAGAAGTCCGTTCTTAAAAACAATACAGTGTGTTGACACAGATGTGATGTAATCTCTAGCCCCTGATAAATTATAGCTACTCAAGAATCATTGAGCATGGTTCGGGGTAAAGGAAAACATGTTTTAGAAAGAAACTACTTCTTGAGCTAGTTCACTTGAGAAACTCGAAATATTTCTAGTTAAGTTTTTCTTCCTCTCAGATCCCCAAGGCTCAGCCTGGGTCTGTTTTCCTAAGAATTGTCTCTGCCTGGACTTCTGAACAAATATATTCCAGAACACATGATTTGATTAAGGTGTTACCAAAACTCCAAACAAACTGGGCCAATTAGCTAGAATTTATTTGGGTTGCCAACAAGCCAATTTCTTTACTTTTTTCAATGAATCTGATTACTAATAACCAGTATGTCCTGATAGCAGAGAACAAGGAGCATGTGAAAGCAGTAGATTGTCTACTGAGCCTGCTTCTTTACAACAGCAAGCAATTTTTATTGATTTGTTTATGCGTGCTGTGAGGCAGTTAAACAGGATGACAATGTACAGGTGTTGGCACTAGAAGTGATTTCTGTAGCTGTGGCAAAAGACCGCAAGGATGCTTGAAAGAGTCTAGAACAAAACATTTTTCCTGCTGAATATCTCAAGTTTGAAAGTAATGTTTGCTTTATGACCTGGAAAAAGGATCTAACTGAAATGTGGATAATTTACTTGTCCAGTTATTTATACTAATGTGAAATTATACACACACGCTAATTCTTTTGTGTTATATTTTCTTTTGCATATATCCGATCTTGTCTCTTAGCTCTCACAAATCTGATGAATATGTGCCACTAGGACAGCACTCTCTACTCGTCTTAAGCATGGTTAATTTACTTAAAATTTTATGAAATTAATGGAATAAAAGAGTTTAATCCCTGTTTAAGTTCAGAAATAGTAGAGAACCCCCCATGAATAAGATTGAATAGAAAAATTAAAATTGGCATTAGAATCTCTTCAAGTGAAAACATTTGAGACTTCAGCTTAATTTGGTCGGAGTTACCAAATACAGATTTAAAAGAGGTAGATGGGTTTTCTGAGCAGGTAAAAAAATGGCCAAGTAAGCCACTACACAGGAAAAGACGTGAGACAGGCACCTTTTTTTTTTTCTAGTACCAGGGATCAAACTCAGGACCTTGCACTTGTGAGGCAGGCGCCAGAACCACTGAGCTAAATCCCCAGCCCATGGCACCTTTTAAAATAATGTTCACCACTAAAAAAAATTTGTCCAAGAAATAAAAAATGTTCCTTAAATAGTGAAATGCTGCTACAATATGTCTAGAAATAAAACCAGAACATCCTTTTTCTCTTCTCCATTTGCACCTTTTCTGGTATTTGAGGCGGGACTGCATTGGTAGGCAGGAGCATTGTAGGACTGTCAGCTAAGAAAACAGTAATAATTGGTGTTTGGTTTCTAAACACATTTCCTTTTCAACAGGGAAGTATTCAGGTATCTGTTGAGTAAGTAAATATAAGAATGAATGAATGAAAAACCTTGGGTACTTAACTTACCCTCACTAGTGTGTTTTAACTTGCAATTTTTAGCAAGTTACTTTATAAACCCATAGAGTTCAATAATATCTACCACATAGGGTACTTATGAATGTTTGTTGAATATTTGAATTAAGCAGCAGATCCAACTTAAATATATTAAGTCAAATTCTCTGGAGTTTGGGGCCCGAAGATTTACCCTTTCTACAAGATTTACTTATGGTTTTTATGTGCCTAAAGTTTGAAAATCATTGATTTAAATTGCCTTTGGTGGCAGGGCACTATGTTAGCTGTCCAAGTTAGTACTGAATGAATCAGATTATTTCTGCAATAAATTTGAATGGACCTATGCAAATAAACACAATTGATTCCCTGGATGATGAGCAACACTTAAGGACCAAACATTTGTTAAGAATTAAGATAATTGAAGGCTGGGTATTTAGCTCAGTGATGTTGCAGCCTGCCTCGAAAGCGCAAGGTCCCTGAGTTCGATCCCTGATACCAAAAAAAAAAGGAAGAATTAAGATAATTATTTAAAAAAAAAATCTAAAACAATATTACATGGTAAATGCAGAATATATTTTGTCATGTGCTCTGCCTCCCCACTTTGTATGCTTCTTCCTAATCTGTAGGGACTATTTCTGTATATTGTCAGTAGCTCTTTAGCCAGTCAATTTATAAATTTCTTTGGGTGACTGGACTACCTTTTCTGAAAAATATTTGTGACTTTTTTTTTTGCTCTTCTGTCATAGTGACGGAGTTTCCTCAAGTGTGTGTGTCTCTCCCCCCTACCCCCTCTTTTTGAGACAAGGTCTTGCTACATAGTTCAGAATGGCCTTGAACTCACTATGTAGCCCAGGCTGGCCTTGAATTTGCAGTGATTCTCCTGCCTTAGCCTCCCAAGTGCTGAGATTACAGGCATGCACCACCATGCCCAGCCTCTTTTTCTTTTTATGAAAAGTTATCCATTTTCTTGTTTTCATTTTGTAACTCTAACTATAAATTTTTTTCATAAAAAATTTTTTATTGGAACTCATTTTGTACCTTGTAGTTATATCCTGAGATTCACTGTATGATTAAAGAAGCTATTTTTTAAACTGTACAAAGAAATTTATTCACTTAACTCGCACTTAAGGCAGTCAGGTTTCTCTGTCTTGTGAATTATCCAAGTGCATTGCTTTTCCTTTTTTTTACAGCTTTCCTTTCTCACTTTGCTTATTAAGCATCAAAAGAGGAAGAAAAAGAAACACATAATAAAGATTAGCGTGGCAATTTAGGCTAAAATAAAGCTCACTTCATTCTGTTGATTTTAAAGGTATGTCATAGTTGTGTTGCTAGCAGAGATGTGAGCTAATGATTCTGGCATGGTTAAGATATTGATTGGAGATTTTGACCTTTGATCCTGCTACTAACTTACTAGGAAACTTGTGCAGACCAGTTGGTTCGTTGTGTGACAGGTAAAATAGTTACGTAATTATCATTCATGATCCAAAAGGATGACAGTAAAAGAAGCTTAAGGAATTTAGTGAACGTGAACACAATGTTCTAGATACTAAACAGGAAAGCTTAAAAGTGCCTTAACAAGATGTTGCTTGAGATGAAACTGGAAATGAGGTTATTGTCTTTCCCTTTTCAAAAAAAATTTTTTTAATTCATTAAACTTATTGGTACATTTTAGGTATATAATACAATGACATTCGTCATTGGGGATTTGTACCTAATCTTAGTTCTTATTTTTTCCCCTTTCCCCTGCCCTCCCTTCAACCCCTCAAACTCTCCCTATTTACAAAGACTTTGTTTCCATTTGTTCCTTTTTTCATATTTTTTCCTTTCCCTTCTTTCCGTTCTCCTACTCCTCCCAGTTCCCCTTCCCCTTTAGACCTTTTCTTCCTATTTCTTATTATCCATTACACATTTTGATCCTTATTTACTCTTTCATTTTCTCACACCAGGGAAATTATTAGGTATTTACACATCTGTCCTATTTATTTCACTTAAGAGTATGGTCTCAATGTGCATCCATTTAGCTGTAAATGTCTCTAGTTTCTCATTTTTTTATGGCTGAGTAGTACTCCTTTTTATTTAAAAAACCACATCTTTATCCAGTCTCCAGTTTTTGGACAATTGGTCTGTTTCCAAGTTTTAACTATTATAAACTGTGCCACTATAAACATGGGTTAGCATGTATTGGTCTGGTATGTTTCTTTTAATTCTTTTGGGAAGACACCCAGAAGGGGAATAGCTGGGTCAAATGGGACTCCAGTCCTAGTTCTTTGAGGTATCTCCATACTGATTTCCACAGTGGTTGCACCAGTCTGCACTCCCACCAACAATGGAGAAGGGTTCCTTTCTCCCCACACCCCTGACAACATTTGTTGTTGGTTGATTTCTTAATAGCAGCCGTTCTTTCTGGGGTGAGGTGGAATCTCAGTGTTGTTTTCATCTGCATCTCTCGGATGACCAGTGATGTTGAACATTTTTTCATGTTTATTTACTGCTTTTACTTCGTCGGAGAAATGTCTGTTCATTTCAGATGCTCCCTTTTCAAGATTTTTTATTTGACAGCAGAGGAAAGCTTCCATGATATAGGTAAATGGCAAAAAATATGTGTAAGTGGTGGAACTACAAACTTTATCTCTAAATGGTTTTCTGTATATTCTGAATCTTCTACAATAGATGTGCATTTTCTAATTTTTTGAAAAAATATTCTTATACCAGTATCATTAGTTACAATATAAAATGTTTTATAATTAATTTTGTATTGCTTATAAAACTTAGAGGACATTTTTATGCCCATTAAATAGTGTGTAAAATAGGCACAGAGTTTAAGACTTGCTCAAAGTTATCTCACTAAATTACACACTAAAATGGAGACTAAAGTATTTCCTGTGGTTTCCTGTTTACCTACTGACATACTCTAGTGAATTTTTTTGGTTCTATTTATGGAAGTCTAATGTGTGTTTCATTTTCATTTTAAACCAAATGGGATAGATTATCTGTTTTTAAAGAAAGACCAGAGATTGAAGACTAAGCAGATCATCTCACAAAGGAGGAATTTTCTATGTGTATGTAGTATAATAGTCCAAATCCTGAGAGCTAAATATACAAAAGCTGAACATGTAACATAAAAGGAAAAGTAAAATAGAACACTGATCACATAGTCTTAAGGTCTGTATTTACAGCTAAGTGACCTTGGACATGGCATTTCCTCTTCCTAATATACAAAATGGTCATAATACATCTCCTATTTCATGAGAGTGATTTTGAAGATCAAAAATACTGTGGAGGTTTGTAATGAGCTGTAACAATAGTAATGACTTAGCACTGGTATAAAACTAACTGCTATTAGCTTTTACATTGTTAGCAAGTGACAGTGTATTCTTTAAAGGATCTTTTTACTTCAGAATAAGGTCTAGAATTCTTTGGACTACAGCAGTCTGAAAGCTTTTTTGATTCTCAAAAGCAAAGTGTTTAATCCATCTTCCAAATTACCAAAAAAAAAGAAAAGCAGATAAAAAGTAAAGTTTACATTTATAGATTTCAACATACAGCAAGAGTACTAGGGGTGAGGGGGGAGTGGCTTCTGTGCCTTGAACTGGGCACTAGAAGCAAGTATTCAAGTCTCTTGTAAACATTCATAAACAGAAGAGGTCTGTGTATAGTTGAGGAATGAATGAATAAATGTAACAATCTGCTTCTCTATTACTTTTCTCATCGGAAGATTTGATGTTTTACATTTGAATTCTGCAACAGAACATCTTCCCCAGGTTATGTCTTTTGGTCTGGTGGTTTCCAGACTTGCTTATATGTATATATATATATATTTTTTGGCCTGGAGCCTTATTTTTTGACCCCTTTCATAGATTCCAGTAGGTCATTCAGTTGGGATCCAAGGAACTCAGTAAATTAAACTTGATTTGGAATGGAATACAGAGTGTGTGGCTTGGATTAGAATCAAATTAGGTTTGGCTAATCCTCCTTTGGTTTAATCTATGTGGGAAAGAATAGAACTAGAAGAAAAACAAACAAAAAATAGGAAACTATTCTTGTATAATGATAAGTAGTTTTTGTAAGGAACAGTTCTGAGGGCCAAACTTAAATTATTTTTATTAGAAGTTTGGGGGCAAGAATCAGCAAAGGAATTTAATTTCTCCAGTCATCATAGTTGGTGTTTATTTTTTCTAGCTTTCCTAAGCTAGGATCTCCAGGCTTTTAAAATTTGGAAGCTCCGAGACAAGGCATGTTACTTAATATAGGTCATGTTTTAAATCTTTTCCAGGGTTCTGAAAGTGGAAAAGCCCAGTTTCTGGGAAACCTTATCAACTAGGAAAGAAAAATAAAAAGGTTCTGATACTGAGTTTATAGTCAAATTATTGAGACTTGGTCTTGAGTTTCTTATGCAGTCCTGAGAAGAACTGTTGAGAAAGTGCAGTAATGTAATGCACTAATTATTTCTTTAAGCTGTGCCCCCATCCCCCTTCAGCTGTTTGCAATTTGTAATGTGTGGTACTGAGAGCATTTGAATAACATACTTCAAAGCTGCTGGGGAAGGAAGAAGCCAGGACAGAACAAGTAAAGCTGTCAGAGCTATAGCCTTTAGAGTTCTGATTAGGCAATCATGAGAGACATTGTTCCTTTTAGGAAGTTCCCTGTGATTCCCTAGTAAATTCTTACAAAGGAGATTCAAGACTAACCTTTCAGGAGTTTCTGGAATGTAGTAACATTTTGTTCCTAACAGTTCCATTTCCTCTCTTGGAAGTCAGTGTTTTATTCATGTAATAGAGTAAATTTAGTTTTCAGTTAAAAGAGTCATCACATTTAATTTAGCATATTTTGACCTGTGGATTAAAGGTATGAAAGTCACAAAAACATGGAGCAATACTATGTAATTTTACCACTAGTTTACACAGAGTTCTAGATGCTCTTGTCTCCTACTTGGGTAGTATCGGTTAAGTCTTTACTTGCCTGAGCCCATACTAGAAGAGAAATAATAATGGCTTCTACCTGTCTAAAGAAGCTGACTAGAAGATTTTATATAGTTCTTTATAGGATTTAAGTTAATGATTCTAAATTAGCAAACGAATTATGGTGTTGGTTAATTTTTCAGGAGCAAATTGAGTTAGTGGCAGTCTTCTCTTGAATAGTGTAAGTGACTTTTGATTGCTGCAGCAACACTTAAGTATTTATTTTCTGTATGTAAATTTTTGCATACATACACTGTAGATATGTTTGAAAAATAAGAAAATGAAGGTCCAAGTACCTATAGGCCAGTTCAAAAGTAATATATTCTGTAATATTTATTGAAGTTACAAAGATCTTAGAATGATATTCAAACAGAAGGGGAAAACATCATTTTATTCTCTGTTTTGAAGTAAAAGTTGTTCAGTTCTGGTTCAGACAACTGGTTTTCGTTTTGAAATAGGATGTAAAAGTATTGGCTCAGGTGTTACTGATAATATGTAACTTTAATCATTACTAATAGGAAAATGCCTAGATCAAATAAGCCACCATTCTAATTAACGCTTAAAGGGTTTATAATATTACACACACAGAGATGCCTTAAATATTTTGTGAAACAGATGTTTGATAAGGTTGAAAAGTGCCTCCACTTCTTTTAAAAAAGAGGATAAAAGTTGCATATATAGTATAATCAGAACTAATAGTTGTGGAAAGAAGAAAGGATTATATATATACATATATACACATATATATGTATATATTATATAGGTATATGTATATATGTATGTATATTTCTCCTTCCTGTCATATTTTCCAAACTTTATCCACATATTTTTTATTATTATGGAAAAGACTTGTGTTATTTTTGTGAAATATAAGTAGTGTTTTTGGAGTTTCCATGATGCTTAAGTTGTCCTAGGTTTATTTGCAGTAGCATTTCTAGTGTACTTCTGCCACCTTGTGCTTCCTGAAATCCATTGCAGTGATTAGCTAAGATACAACAAGGTTGTTATTTCTTTGGTGATAAATTGTACTTCATAGTATAGAGGAGAGAGGGGAAACAATACATAGAAGATAGAAAATGTGTGTATGAAATCTTTATCAAGGTCTGGGGGATTATTAAACCACTAGGAACTTGCAAATTAGTAGAAGAATAAGGACATAGGCTTTAGTGCTAATAACAGTCAGCTCATTAAGTAAAAGTTTAAAACACATTTTGATATTTTGTATCCTTGGCTGTTTTAAATGTATTCTTTTCTTTGAATCTATTCTTTTCTCCCTAAAATCCTCAAGAAGGTTATACCTAGAAAGCACTAGGTAGTATTTAAAATGTGTTTCTTTAAATTAAATGGCCTGCTGTGTTTACATGAACTGCTTTTCTCTTTCCACATTATCATTCCAGACAACATTCCATTTGTTCATTGCCTCACACTGTTTATATGGTCTGCTGCCTTAGGGTTATGCTGAGTTCTAGAAAGGAGAGACTTTACCTGGAACTTTGGCCTCCCTGCTTGCCAGTAAACAAGCTTGGTTTGATTAGTTGTCTGAGAAGCTCTCAAATCATTTTTCTTTTAAGGAATTAATTTAAATACATTTTACTTTGAAATGATATTTAAGGAACTCTGAATGCAAGTGACATATTTGTCAACTGGCAAACTCCTGTTTCTGGGATGATAGTGAAATTCCTATCACTAAAATATTGAGAGTACCAATCCTGAGGCCTATTTACTCACCTTTGTTATGCTTGCATTGAAGTATTCTGATTGCAGCTACAGAATTATGATCCTACAGGGTTTGCATGCTACAGAAACTATTGAGCAGCTATATGGCAGGCCTCATGCAAGGCTTTTTATATACATAATCACATGTAATCCTCAGCATAGAATTGAGATATATTCACTTCCTTATTTTACATTTGAGGCAACTTATTATTGTGGTTAGCTATTAAGTTTGGAAATGATGGTTGAAATTTGAACTCAAGTGTTTCTGTCTCATAAGTCTTTTTTTTTTTTTTTGAAACAAGGTCTCTCTATGTAGCCCAGACTGTCCTTGAACTCATGACCCTACCATCACACCTTCCC
Source organism: Heterocephalus glaber (assembly GCF_053883595.1). Lineage (NCBI taxonomy): Eukaryota > Metazoa > Chordata > Mammalia > Rodentia > Bathyergidae > Heterocephalus > Heterocephalus glaber. The sequence continues at coordinate 10,547,473 of NW_028258356.1, read as the reverse complement.
AAGTACTGGAGATACTGGGATGTATGACTGCTTAGCATCAGTTCCATATGCCTTATAGTAGATAATCTTCCTATGGCAAATGGTGAGGATCTTATGGTCATGGTAGTCTGAAAAAGGACCCCCAGTCTAGAGAGTATTGAGTAGAGTGCCTGAACCAAAAAGCATCACCACCACCTCCTACAGAAACCTCGCCTTGCTTCATGGTGGAGGCTAGTGGTGCTGTGGTTGGCAAAGTGTTACGGGGAGCTTGGGAGCAAGCTTTCCAGTTTTCCCTGTTTGGTCAGTTCTGACTCGTATTAGTGCAATAACCTAACCTAGATCATGCAGTGTCTGTTTTTGCTCCACTTCCAATCCACTCTCCACACTGTTTAGAACAGCATTTCTGAAAAACAACTCAGATCTCACTCCCATCCATTAACTCTTCCAAAGGTTTCCTGTTACTAGGACAAAGCCCAGACTCTTTGACATAGCTTGTTAGATCCTTGTCCATTCCTTGATCCAAATGCTGTTTCAGCCTAGAGCCTACTCCTGTTGTCCCAGTGCACTGTGTGCTCCTTCCCCTCAGTGCTGCCTGTGTTCTGCTACTCCTTTAGCATTGATCCATTCTTCCTGTTTTGTCCCTCTCACTCCCACTCATCTTTAATACTGCTTAAGTCAGTTCTTTCAAGAATCTTTTCATACCTGTTCTCTAGGTTCTACATGTCAAATGTATAGAACAGTGCTCTAATGCGGCAGTCATCATACTGTTATTACCTTGTTTTGTTGAGATACACTTCACACACTGTAAAAGTCACCCTTTTAAATGTGTACAACTTTGTAGTTTTGAGTATATTCAAAAGGTTGTGCAACCATCACCACTAAATAATTTCAGAACATTTTCATTGCCCCATAAGAGACATGATAAATGTGTTGACTGTCGCCCACTATTTACATTTCCCAATTCCCTGACAACTACTAATCTACTTTCTATTTCTGGATTTGCCAGGTCTGGGCATTTCATATACACAGAATCATATGATATTTGTCTTTTTCCTGGCTCCTTTCACTAAGCATAATATTTTAAAGACTTATCCATGTTATAACATGTATCAGTACTTCATTATTTTTATGGCTAAGTGGTATTCTATAATGTGTATGTACCACATTTTATTTATCCATTCACCATTTGATGGACGTCTGGGTTGTTTCCACTTTTGGGGTTTTTTGTTTATTTTGTTTTTGTCTTTTTGAGACAGTCTCGCTGTGTAGTTCAGGCTGGCCTTGAACTTGTGGCAGGCCTCCTGCCTCAGCCTCCCAAGTACTGGGATTACAGTCATGCACCACCATGTCCCAATCCACTTTTTGAATATTATGAATAAGACTTTTTTTTTTTTTGAGATAGTTTTGCTTATATAGTTCAGACTGGCCTTGAACTTATTATGTAACCTAGGCTGTTCTCTAAACTCTCAGCAGTTTTTGCACCTCAGCCTCTGGAGTTCTGGGATTACCACGTCTGGCAATGAGTTATACTTCTGAGAACACTTGTGTATACGTTGCTTCCACTTCTCTTAGGTACACACCAGAGAATGGAATTGCTGGATTATAGGGTAGCTATATCTGTTTGAGGTACTTCCCCACTGTTTGCCATAGCAGCCACCTCATTTTTCATTCACACTAATAATGTGTCAGCATTCTAATTGTTTTCTGTAGTCACTGACACTTTCCTTTATTCCATCTTCCTTCATTTTCTTTTTTCTTTTGATGATAACCACTCTAATAGGTTAAAATTGCCTTTTTTACTGGTTTGTTTCTTCTTTCACTCTAAGCTTTGTAATGGCAAGGGCTATACTAGATCTTAATCATTTTTATACTTCATTATCCAAGACATTGTACAGGTGCTCAGTAAATATCTGTAGAATGGGTGAGAAGACTTAAAGCCTTCCTATTTGCTTTGCTTCTATAAATCCAGGACCTGGAATAGGAAAGGATGTTCTGGCTGCCAATTCACAACACCTTTCACCAGAGTGCTCTAGGATTTTAATAACCATACTAAGTATATGGTTTCCTAGTTGTAATGGCCTTACCTGAGAAGTTCCCAGCATGGAGATCGGCATGAGTACTCATTTAACCAACTCAAAATGGGGAAGAACATACTCAGCTCTACTGGCATTTAAATCTGTGATTCTGGGGAGTCTTTCTATTCCAAACACATTTTCTGAGAGCATGTGAACATTGCCTAATGAGAAAGCCATTCATTTTGAGTGAAAGTGGAGAAGAAAAAAGGAAAACAAAAGTTCCTTTACTGGAAGCAGATGGGCCACATCAATTATACATTCAGAATAATACCGATTGAAGCCAAGTTGTCTTGTATTGAAACAACTCTATTTAGTCAAGTTACCACTGCGATCTCGTATAAGTGTTTACTCTTTATTTCATAGCTCTGTTTTTATTTGTCCCAGGATGCCAAATCTTTTATTTGTAGAGGTGATCTGGAAGAGATGAGGTGCTTTTCCCCGATTTCTTGGGGCACAACCCTATAACCAGAGTGGCTTTAAAAAAAAAGACCAAGATATATACCACCTTGGGAATGTTCCTGAGACTGTGAGTTAGGTGAGTGAGGGCCAGAGCTGGCTGCTGGAAAACTCATCAGTCTCCACCCTTTGTTAACATTCCACCCAGTCAGGTTTCACTCGGTCAGTAGTAATCTTCCATAGTATTCGTTTCTGCTTGTGCACCTCCTCTGCCACACTGTTGTTTTTGCTTGTTTTCCTGTACTTTTTCCTCTCTTCCCTGCTGTGAAACATTGTTGACTCAGCCTTGGGAATCTGCTGTTGAACTGTAATCTTTAAAGCTTGGGAAGTTTTTGGCTGCATCTTCCCCCTAATAATGCACATTTGCTGAATTACAATACCCATCTGACTGGTTTCACTAAACATTTCCTTTATGATATTTTTTCCATTAGAAACATAGTACAGTGGACCCTTCACTTACAAACTCCATTGGTTCCCAAGGGCTGGTTGATTGTAAGTCAGTACAGCTGAGATCTGGATCTTTACCTGGGTACATGCTATAGATAACAAGAGGCAGATGAATCTTCCATTAACCTGATTAACCCAAGTTGTTCATATGTCAGGCTGGTCGTAACTTGAGCGTCCACTGTAGATGCACCTGACTCTTTGAAGGGAGAGGCTAGGAAAGGAGAAGAGAGACCTTTGGGAAAGCCTTAGGTCAATAATACTGACCTTGTGTAAAGAGTTAACGTTATTATACAGCGGTGAAAATACAAAAGATAGAAAAAATAACATAGCTATCATTGTCCACATACAGCCCATTTCAACTCTGGATGGTATTTCGGCACTGTAGGAAAATTCCAGAAATACAAATATTTTCCCTACCTTATCTGTCTCTGCTGATAAACTGAGGGAAAGCTTGATATCAGCAAATATCAGTCATTTTAAGAAGTACAGCTCCAGTGCTAGGCAGAAAAATCCTTGTCCATAAAAAGCCTGTTTTATTTTTTCCCCTCTTTAATACTTCCTCATTTATAATTTCACTTTGGTCTTCAGTCAGTCAGTTGATTTACATGGCTTCTTGAAATACTAATCTCACTAAAATCAGATGCTAGTCTGCACCTGTACTGTCTCTGCCTAAGGAGCCATAAGTTGAACTCATAGAAAGGGAAATTCTGCCCCCAGAGCCCAAGGCTTCTAGTAACTTTGCTTTCCTCAGTGCACAAACTAGGACCACATTCACCAGCTCCAGTTTATACCGCAGTGCCTTAAGCCAAGAGAAACATGCGGCTCTCTGTCCCCATGGTTTATGTACATGGCTAATTGACTGACAGCTTTTGTCCAGCCATGCACCCTGCTTTTGACCAAACCAAATACTAGTAATTTGAATTTAGAAACAAAAACAGACTCTTGTACAAATAGTATGTGCTGGATTATTTAACTGTGTATTTCTTTGCAAGGTTACTTTTAGTCTTTGGGGCAGCATTTGAGAGAAATTCCAAAATTCAGGCAGAAATGCAGGTTTAAGCTCTGGATTCTAAATTGTGCTGCGAAATTAGGCAAAATTATTCTTGTTTTACCAGGAGCTTTGGTGCAGTCCATGCCATGTGTCACTGTGATGTACATCTGGATGTGTCCACCCTGAGTTCGTTTATTTACAGTGAGAATTAAAGGAAGAGTTTTGAAACATCCTGTTACAGGATGTGTGGACAGGCCTGCCGGAATCCTGAACCCAAAGGAAATCAGGAACATTTAAGGGATCAGGGATGACATTGCCCTCTAGTGGTTTGTCTGTGACTTAAAGTGAGGTGCCTGTAGTTCCCTGCAGTTCTCCATTGTATCCAAACTCCCAGTCTTTGTATGAGAAAGAACAAAGAAAGAGGGAGGCAAGGGAAGAAAGGAAGAACAAAGGAGAAAGAGAATTCTTGCTAGTGTAGCTCATTGCAGTAACTGAATTTCTAGTAGCTGGTCTTTCTGGAGTGGGCTTTTGAGATTTCAGTGAAAATACACCCCACACCCACCCCTGATTTCCAACAAATTACTCTAGCTAAAATAAATCTTTATTCAGGATTTGTGCTAGGGCTCTGAGTTCCTCTCCAGCCTATGTAACCTTGTCCCAGCCTCCCTGCTCCCTTCACATTCCATTCCTAGGTGAGTCAGCACAGTACAGAGTCCTGGAACTTTGGTTAGCTTCTGTGGACCAAACTCCTTTACTTGCACCCTCCACCCTTCTTTGTGTTTCTTTCAGGCCTTTCACACTGCCCTTTGCACTTAACTTCCAGCTAGCTTCCCACAGAAGAGCTAGGGGCTCAGTTCCTCAGGTGTCTGAGGGCAAGACTGTTTAGAGAGCTGCCTCAGCCTGAGGGAATGGCAGGAATGCTGAGAATTTCAGGCATTGCTTTGCAGACCCACTGGAAAGAAAGCTTTGGCCCAGAGGTGGGAGGGGGGAGTCTTCAAAAAAACGCCTCTAATCATAATTACCCTAAGGAACTGATGCTGAAGCACGAACATCTGACCTGGAATCCTCCCAGTCCTGTCCACCTGAACTTGGGGACCTCTAGGAAAGGATATGTGAAATTAATTTGGCTGTAAGTCTTGGACATGAGTTACTTATAATATTATTTAAGTTGTAATCAACATAATTGGTAAACAAAGTCAGAACTATATAGCTATTTGTGGTCCATCTTTCAGTGTTGAATTATTGAGTACTATATCTGAGTTTGGTACATCCTGGAACTTCCTGGAGTTATTTTTCATTACAGAAAAATGGGAAAATACCTACAGTTTAACTCCAAATTATCACAGTCTCTCATTTTTGATCCACAGTAAGATTTTTAATTTGGTTATATTTGAATTTGCATGTAACACAATTATAAGGACAGCCATCAGATCAAATCCACGCCATAGGTGGGGATAGGGGCACATCACAGCACTTGGGAGGCTAAAGCAGGAGGATTAGGAGTTTGAGGGCAATGTGAGCTATATTGTGAGGCCCTGGAACCCCCCCCACCATCATTAACCCAACAATCCTGTGACAACTAGAAGAATTTCACGTGATGAACATGATTTGGTTGGTCCAGACTTAGTCTAGTAATGTGAAGCCCCTGTTTTAAATTATTTGTTTACCTGTTACCCTGAGGCATGTCTGGCTCTTGATGGAGACTTACTGTTACCTCTCACACAGCAGCCACTGCACTCTCCCACTCTGCTCCACTTTTTGTTTCCATAAAAACATCCTTGGAAATATAAATGTGGTAGGAGAGGGAATAGTTCAGCTCACACTGAAGAACTGCAAACATTAACATGTATAAAGTTTCTTGAGAATCCTTGTATTAGGGTATAAACATGAAAGGGTATTATTTTACCCATAATTGCTACCAATTGTGTTCTGTCAAAACTCTTTGACTGCTGGATTGTAAGCTCCCTTAGTGGTGGCTCAGATCAGTTTGTAACTTGTGTCATTTTCAGTTTTTTTAAACACTCCCATCAAAATCTCTAGACTAGTGTTCGTAAAAGTTTAAAATCATTTTCAATTCAAAGATGTTCCTTCCACCACCACCCCACCACCACCACCACCAAGACTAGTCTAGGGTAGAGGTCTAGTCTTTTCCCTCACCAGATAACTCCCTTTCCCATAGTTATCCTCTGGTGAAGCTACCATCGGTTCCTCTTTTCTGCCTTTTATGTTGCTTCTAGTGAGATTGCCTTGTACTCACTCTTCTCTCTAGTGGTTGTGGCTGCTTGTCTGGCCAACACTGATGTTCTTTGGTTGATTCTGTGTGGTAGGAGTTTGAATATGCTCCTTCTTTGGATGCAGGTGGTGCTTCTTCAGTGGGATCTACACACCGCCTCTGACCAGGCTCTTCAGTGGTGGTGAACCTACGATGTGTGCCACAGTAGGCTGTTTCTTATCATTGAAAATACTAAAAGGCTCACCATCACTGCTATAGGTAGAGATCACTCTCGGGCTGTATTCTTATTCACATCCTAGAGAACTGCTCAGTGGGAAAGCAGAGTGGCTTTGTCCAACCACCTTCTTTGGAGTCTGTCAAAGCTAAGGGAAATTCTTGTATTCTTGCTACTCCAAAGAAGAGGAATGCAGCTTGCTTTCTGGCACTTCCTCCAAACTTCGGAACCTCTGTGCCACTTCTTCCAGTCTCCCCAGCATCACCTGCTACTCAGTTCAGTGATTTTGCAACTTTCAGACCAGAGTTGATTACCAGCCCTCAGTTTAGTTGTGTTGAGAGGCAACGTTGTTCAGTCTCATTTTTTTTCAGTAGTGGAGATTGAACTCATTGAGTTACATCTCCAGCCCTTTTTTAGGTTTTTTGTTTTTGTTTTTGTTTGAGACCAGGTCTTTCTGAGTCACTAAGTTCCCCACACTGGGCTTGAATTTGCAGTCTTCCTGCCTCAGTCTCCCAGAGTGCTAGAATTACAGGCAGAATGTACCATCCAGCTTCAGTCTTAATATTATTTTATGGAGGGCCCACATCAAACTCCCTCCAAACAGCCAGGGACGTGGGAGGTATAGTTGTCACTCTGTAAAACGCTTTTCTTCAAGATGTATTTTGTCCAATTCTTTTTCATTAGAGAACTGGATCTACTGAATTGTTGACAGTCTCCAATGCCTGCATGATGTCAGTCCCCTAGTTCTATAAATTCTTCAAACACAGAATATGAGGGAGAGTTTTATTCTTACCTATAGGACTTCCTTGGCAATTTCTGATGTTTACACCCCCAACAAAGTGAATTAGTCATTCTCAGTCTTGTCTTTTTGTTAGATTCAATTGATCTAGAAATAAGGATCTTGGTGAGCCATGAAAGTTAAGAACTGTATGTGACCAGTGGAGAGCAAAGCAGGTTGGTGAAGGGAATTCTAAAGTTGGAGACCAGTTAGTATAGGAAAAATGTGGTTCTTAAGGCACAATAGAAGAAAGCAGGGCCCTAGATGAGTAGTTCAAGGGGTAAAAAATTTGAGGAGGGGATCTTTGGTTCATTCAGTTTCCTCTCAGATTTTTCATTTTAATCATGTTGCTTTTCTTAACTATCAAATACCCAATCCCATTCTTGGGGAGAAAATGCTAGGATTTTTACTCTTGAACTTTTTTGTAATACTGCCAGATTGGGCTGCCCAACTGGTGACTGTGACTTATTTTAAACAATGTCGTTGCCTTATAGTAGAGAGTAAAGATTAGATTTCTGCAATTAGTTATCCTACAAGCTGCTGCTGTCTAAGAGACTTAGCTCTTATCTATGAGAAAAATGTTGCTTCCTCCTGTGACACTTCCAGTCTCTCTACAAGATATAAATCTTTTTCCCCTTTTCAGGCCTTCTTTTTCACTTGGTACGAATAGTACCTGCTGCCTTATAGTAAGCCCACTAGGCAGGTGGTTTACCCCAAAGTCTAAAAGAAGAAGGGGAATGTGAATGTTTCTTATTTTTATCTCCTTTTTTAGGAACTGGAAGACTTTCAAAAAAATTTCTATGTCTTATTGACCAAGGTGGAATCATATGTCTGTTTTAAAACCAGTGACCAGTAAGGGGACTGGGATTCTCATGGGTAGTCTACACTATTCGTATGGGATAAAACAGATACTGGAGAGTCAACCATCATGAGCACTACACTCTGCTTGCTTGTCTCATTGCACTTTTCATAACATTTTGTGGGATTTTTATGTCTTATGTAATTTGTCTTCAGTTCTTCCAGGAATGCATAATCTAGTTAGGGATGTAGTATCTGCCCAGACATTAAATATTCACATAAACACACACACACACACATGCATGTGCATGGTTTTTTTTTTTGGTACCGGGGATTGAACTCGGGTCCTTGCGCTTGCGCAGCAGGTGGCAGAACCACTGAGCTAAATCCTCGGCATGTGCATGTTTTTAAGTACATGCATTTTTTTTTCTTTTTTGGTACCGGGGATCAAACTCAGGACCTTGTGCGTGCACAGCAGGCAGCAGAACCACTGAGCTAAATCCCTGGCCCCTAGTACATGAATTTTTAAATAGATGGATTTTTGGGCTATCATCATGTCCTTGAATTTGGACACCCAAATTGAATCAGCAGTTTAGTCCTTCTGGCAAATCTGACTGGAAATGCATTTCTACTTTTATTGTATTTGCAATAGCTTTTCAGTTCTCTTCAGATTCCCTGAAATCATGATATGCCTCCAGCTATATCATGTTGATCAATCCTCCTTGTATGCAGTGATGTGTGTTTAGAAGACCTTTCATAAAATCCAAGGGCTTTTACCAGTCTCTCATATGTAAGGAACACTATTTTGTTTCCTTGAAGGTGCTAAAGTTGGAATACAACAGGCATTTGAAAATTTCCAGTGACACTCTTGTTGGCTTTTAGCAGGTGAAGCACCATCATTTAAACAACTTCTGTCAGATATTATTGTTCAGAACTGTTTGCTGGAACAAAAATAAATAGACTATGTGGAGAGAGACCATACTGAATTAACAAGGCACTTAGGTTAGCCTGGTAGGGCGCTTAGTGGCTAAGACACTAAGTATAGTGCCGTCTATAGCACTCAGTGCTGAAGAGAAAATCTGTATTTACCAGTTACAGGAAAAATACATATAAACTGATTTATAAAATATTTTTGGAAATTGATTCAAACAAATAGGCATAAACGAATAGGTACTGCATGGAATGGCATTAGGTGTGCATATATATTGGATGAATTAGTTTGTAGTATCTGCTTGGCCCATGTTTTCTTTCTCGGATGTAAACTAACAGCCCTTGCTACAAGAATGGGTTTAGGTGGCCAGGTTTGTACCATGGAACCTACATCTTTGGTCCCCACGGATTATGCCAGGCATGTGGACACCTGACCTAAGTGAAATTAGTCAGACTTTTTTTAGTTTCCTAATCACCCAGAACCTATACTCAGGTGGTGTTGAGTTGGACCTAGTACCCTAAATGGGTATCAGGATTATTTTTAGCTTTGAAGGAAAGAAAGCAAAAATGGAAATGGAAATGGAAATTCTTTTTTCTCTCATAAATATAGGCAGTCCAAGCTTGTATTGCAAGCCATGTTATGATCAGCTGACACTCAGACTGCTCTGCCATCTTCAACATGTGGCAGTGATATGATGGTAAACTGATGGTCTGAAGGAGGGATGCAAGTTAGCATTTGCCTAATTTCCATGGTGGAAATAATCCCACCATGGCCACTTGTAAGCTATTATGGCTTCATAACCAGCTTGCAAAATTCCCAAATATTTAATGGTCTGCTCTCTCAACCCCATAAGAGTCAATTCTAACACACTTTTGCTTCTGTTTCATGGCCCAGGAAGGCTGCTCTAGCTCCAGACCTGAGAGCTGCACTTCAACCAGTAGAAAGAAAAAGTTGAGAAGAAAAGAGCAAATTCCTTCCCTTTTTAGGATATCTTCAAGAAGTTGTGCACAGCCCTTCCACTTAACTCTCATTTGTCAGAATTTAAACACATGAGCACATCAAAGCAGGAAATGTACTTTTAAATTTTGGGTTGCCATTTGCCCACCTAAAATTTGGATGTTCTATTACCAAAGAAAAGGAGGCAAATAAATTTACAGGAAAATTAGCAATCTCTATTATTAACGGTAACATCAGTTCCATTTAAATGTCCAAATTACTTGAGTCAGAAGCTCAAGTTAAAAAGTTAGTTTTCATGCAGGGATGAATAGTGGATTAGGAGGAATCAAAAATATGCAGTTGGATAGAAAAACATTGGATAGCTGTCTCTTATTTAAATTTTAGTGTGACTGTTAATACCTCCTCCTTTCCTGAAGTCTAAGCCAATTGATGGAAAGATAATTAAGTCAGGCAAATTGAAATAATATTTTCACATTGTTACTGATTAAGCTGTTTGGAGAAATTTAGTCTTGCAACAAATGAGATTTAGTAACTTCAATTTAGGAATAAACGTACCTACCTAGTCAAAGGCAATTTGGAAAGTTGCGGTGCAGCCCCACCTTTGATTTTACCTGCTCTGAGAACCTCCCCTTCAGTGGTCCCACAAAAGGCCCCCAAAGAGAAGAGAGGACAATGCTGCACTCAACATGTAGTTTCTTTTAGATTCACCAATCAGGTGATTGATTGAAGGTTAAGGAGACAAGTCAAAGTATGCCCATCCATATTGGAACGTGAGAAACAAGTTCTTTTGTATAACACTAAAGACCTTTCAAACCTGTTGAGGTTTAACTAATCATCCTGCTATTGGGTTACATGAAATCCTTCTAAATCCTTACCACCATCTTTACTTCCTTAAATTAATACAGATTTAAACAACAACAACAAAACAGCCCCTAAGACAAATGTAATTAAGGGCTACATTATATGGGTTAGACACTTTATACTATAGGAATTCATGAGAATGTTTATAAGAGAGGGTTGAACCAAAAGATTTCCATAGTAGCAGCAGAACTTGAGCTTGTTCTTAAAGTCTGGGCAAACTTTTTGATGGGCTCAGAGGCTGGAAAGTGTGGCAGTCGAGTAGAACATGGGTATAATGAAAAAGAAGTGGGCATGGTATGGTCAAGGCATGGGAGAACACTGCAGAGACCCTAGCTGAGGTGACTATGGAGAGCCATGGCAATCAGGCCAGATAGGCAGCCTATAAGGTGTGTTGAATTCTAACAGAGGAAGTGTGGAGGTGGTAGAGAAGGACATCTGGAGCTAGTGACAAAATGTGCTTCCCACAGATTATTTTGGAGGTATTTCTCCCTGATCTTTTCACTTGCACGGGCCAACAGATTCTCTTTTTTGTTAATCCAGTTAAACTAAATAGCCCTGTCTAATACACACCATTCATAGATTACAAAGAAGTGATCCTCAAACTTTTGGATGTGTTAAGAGTTAATGAGACTTGTTAAACTCCAGTTTGCTGGGCCCTAGATCTGTAGTTTTTGATGCATTCCATCTGGGATGGGACTTAAGAATTTTCAGTTTTAACTTTGGGAGGCTGAGCCAGAAGGATTGCAGTTTAAGTCCCTCCTGGGCAAGTTAGTGAGATCTTGCCTCAAAATAAAAACTAAATGGGGGTGAGGATGTAGCTCAGTGGCAGAACACTCCAGCAATACAAAAAAATTATTTTTAGCAGGTTCAAGGTCTAGGTGATGGTGATGGTGCTCATTCTAGGACCACACTTTGGCAGTCACTGGGATTAGCATGGGCCTGAGGTGAATCCTGTCTAGTTTTGCATGAATAAATGGAATGAGAACAAATTCCCTAAATAATAAATAGTAAATTAGATAAAATGGTCTTTGAGGTCTTTTTGAGACTGGTTCTGTGATTCTAAGGTACAAGATGTCACATATTTTTCCATATAATAAAAATCTCAGTGTTTACTGAGACTGCTTTCAACCTGTTTTAATACATTCATTTTATGCAAGTGAATAATTACATAGGTGGGAATCCAAAGGCATATGATTGGACCTAGGCCCTCAGTGTGGGTCATCTACATTTCCACACTCAAGAAAAAAAAACTGGTAGCTGCTAATTAAAATCTTGCCCATACTGCTTTAAAAGATAAAAACGAAAGAGATGAGATATTTTTTCTGATGGAAACATGTAGTTGCCTCAGCACTAGAAGTTTTGAGGAACATTTACCCGCATATTAGAAATTTTCAGCCTGAAGAAAATATTTAGTGTTTATAATTGTCCAAAATAACTTGCTCTGTAGATGGCTGGCCAGAAGGGCCTAGGCTTCCTAGTGAGCTCAGACTCTCAACACAGAGGACCAGGAGGGTGATTGAGTCACGGGGGGGGGACAGCTGTTAGCATGCACAGCAGCAGCAAAGCTTGGCTAGTGGTAACTGACCTACATCCCATTAGCTGAGTGAAGGCTGGTCCAGGCACAGACCACAGCTGGCAGCCTGAGAGAATGCTGGCCAGGCTCTGGGATTTCCTGAATTTCATTTTGAGTGATCTTAGACTATTTGCATGCAATCTGTCTAAACTTGTTCTACTGTAAATTGCTTTGAAGTTGGGTGTGTCTTGCTCATCCTTCTATCTCACACACTGAATATCAGTACATATATCTGTTCTAAGCTGAGCAAAGTTCATAATTCCTAAGATCAAATCTTCTGGAGGGGAAAGGTGAATTAGAATCCATACTACATAAGCCCTTTCTTTTTGGTACCAGTGATCGAACTCAGGAGCTTGTGCTTGTGAAGCAGGTGGTGGAACCACTGAGCTAAATCCCTGGCCCCTATCATAAACCCTTTTACTCCACCTTACATTGCTCATTTTGGTCCCATTGTTTACAATGGCCTTTAACACATTTGTTGTCAAATTCTTACTTATTATTGAAAACCAAGTTCATAATTGTTGCCTCCTATGTACAGTTTTTACCTCTTTGTACTAATTCTGCCCTCTAAATATCCTTGTAATTATCTCATGAATGGAAAATTAATTGTTCACATACATGTGAGCTATGAACTACTTGAGGGAAGAGTCTGTTTTTAAAATTTTTAACTGAATTGATAACTACAGTATAGGCAAAGCAGGCAGCTGCTGTGCAGTAGTTTCACAGGTTCAGAGAAAACTCCCCCACAGTTCCCCTGCGTGTTCTCTTGTTCTTGAAAACATAGTGTATTTCAAAGCTCTGATTCTTATTTGCCCCTTTTTCTCCTTGAGAAAGGTCATCCTTGAAGCTTCTAGCAGACATTTATTTTAGAAGTAAGGAATTCAGATTTCTTGTTTTGAGGCTGTTTTGATAAGGAGAGAACTGAAGGGCTAAAGAGGGCCAGAAACTTAGGGGAGAGTGGAGATAAAGGTTTTATCTTGGGTCACCAAAGACAAACTTTCCTTAGTTTCTAATTTCACTAGGAGTTGAAACTTTCTATTGAGCTAGTCCAGTGAGCAAGCCAATATATAGTGAAGCTCAAATTCAACTGATGGAGGCTAGAGAAGAAAAGAATACTGTTTCCATCAATGTTATGTTGAAACCAGGTCTGAAATGGTTTTAGAGTCTTAGATAGTAAAGAGGTGGAAGCTGTGGAGTTCTTGGTATATGCTGCTAGAAATCAGACTATGTTTTGGTGACTTGGAAACCCAGAATTGCAATGTATTAAATCCTAAAAAATGTTAAGATTATATTTCTGGCTTTTCTGGGAGAGGTCATTAACTCAATTCTGCACCTGATCTCCTAGGAGTTGAGCCAGTTACACATTGATTAGGTCTTGATTCCTTCTTTCTCATCACTTTTGGGAGCTTCATAAATAGTCTTTTTCCATAGGGAAAGGTCAAGAGATGTTATTTACTGAAAAATATTCCTTTTCTTTTCAGAAAAGATAATGCTGCCTCTGTTAGTTTCCATGGCTGAATTTCTCTGCATCTAGATACAGAAAATCATTTGCTTTTAATTGTCTAATTTCTGGGTCTGACCAGAGTGAATTCTGTATTTTGCATTTGTGACTTTTAGACAAATCACAGTGTCTCCTGGCAGAGATGAACTACTTCAGAAAGGAAATTACCAAACAGTTTCAAGGCTTCTATGGAAAAAGGTAGGAAGATGAGGAAGAGGGCAAATCAATCATAAAATACTTAATGGCCCCTGATTCATATTTAATTTTTAGAGATTACCATATCTAATCTAAATAAGAATAAAATACTTCATTTTTCTGACATTTTTTACATACTATAATTTCTTCTTCATAGCTTCCCAAGTTTTCTCAGTGGCCATGCAGGAAACAACCCTGCATTATATTGCTTATCTTCCTTATTTTTCCACAGAGTGGAGCTATAACTGCACCAAGATGAAACAGACAGATTTCCAAAGATGAAATATTGAGTAAATGATGGTGAGAATTGATTAGAAGTTTCTGTTTATCAGTTGTCTGGAGAAAGGAAATAACTCATACAGTTTAGTCTAAGGATCTCAGGGTGATGAAATCAGACTTTTAGATCTTAATCCAGTGGGAATGAAAGATGAATGATCTCTACTGTCTGCCCATGACAAGTCATTCTTTTACTTTGAGGTACAAATCTTATCACAGAGTGATCTGAAATATTCCTTTCAAAAACTTGTTTTTCAAAATGGTGCCTTCCAGGTGTACTAATTCTCATAGGATACTCACATCTAGTATTTGGAAATGGAGATTCTTTTGAGTGAACACTCAACTATTTACTAATGCAGATATTTAATATTTACTAATATATACTTTATCCCAGGAACTGTTCTAGTTCATGAGAACAGAACAGAGGATGAACAGACAAATGAATCTTTGTCCTTATGGAGCTTTTATATTACTGCAATTGCAACCATGGAAAAGATAAAATAGGGTGAAGTATTAGAGATTGACATGAGATGTAATTAAGGTCTGAATATGGGGAGAAAACTAGTCATTTGACAGATTTGAAGGGCTGGGGACTAAGCTCAATATACTTGAAAGAATCAAGGTCAATAAATTAAGCTATGCTGAACAAGGGAGATAGGGAACTGGAGCTGGAGAAAAGGGCAGAGGCTGGGCCACTGAGGTTTTATACACCCTAGTGAGGAGCCTGGAGTTTCTTCACGTTGCAGTGAGAAGTCATCAAGTGTTTCATGCAGGAAAGAGATTAGATCCAATGTAATTAGGAAAGTGAATTCATCTGCTGTGATCAAGATGGACAAATGGTGGCAAGTATAGTGGCAGAGAGATCTGTTAGTTGACTTAAAATAGAGTGGTAAGAGTGAGGGTGAGGTATGGCTGGTTTAGAGATAGTTATTGTAGCCAGAGTTATCAGGACTTGTAAATGGACTGGATATAGAATGTGAAAGAAAGAACCAGGGATGACTACTAAAAATTATTTTATCTGACCAGTGAGTAAATAGTGGTACTATTAGCTAAGGCTTCTGGTGGCATTGGAGAAAAGGGAAATTTTACAAGAAAAGCATTCTCCATGGAATTCTTTTCATATTTGTATAAAAGAGTCAGTCATTTTGTGCTAAAGTACTCCACTGATGTAAAGCTGCATAACACTTTTAGCTAGTGATATCTGTTGGGGAAAATTCTAGGTGATAGATTGTTTCCCAGTACTCAGGGCCCTATACTTTGTGGCTTGCATGATACATTAGTACTATGTGATTTCTATAGTAAGGTCTTTTTCTTTCCAGACTAAAAGGGTACTAAGGAAGTGAGTTAAGATTCTAATCAGTTCCCTAGTCAGTAGATGACTGGATTACAATTTTATTTTCAATCAAGTTGTTTGCTTAGTTGGCTCCAGGGACTTTTAGAATGTTAAGTGGATGATAAAAATTAGTCTTGAGGATAAGAAAGTAAGCACAAGTAAATGCATCACTTTGTTGCGTTCAACAACCCCCACTGAAGAGACCATGTCCACAATGCCTAATTTTGTTGTGTGTTTAGATAGATAAATAGGTAATCTTGATTCCTGTGAGTATGGATGCATATATATTTTTCCTCTTGTGGACATGAAATAGAAAATTTTGAATCAGAACTGGGTAGAATCATTTAAGAATAATGTTTTGTTTATTAATTTATTCATTTAGTCAGTAAGTCTCTACTATTTTTAAACACTTTCTTAGCCTCTTTGGATACAAAGATTTATATAGTTTATTATTTTTCCTAGTAATTATTATAAACTCTTCATAGTTAAAATGAGTAGTAGCAACTAGTTTAGTTTGATTGCATTCAGGATGGAATTTTATGCCTAATTCTGAGAGGAGGTAGATACCATGTTAAGGGAGTAATCATAAGGGCAGTGGGAGCCATTAAATGGTTTTACGTGAGGGAGTGATTTGATAGAGGTTTAGATTTTAGAAAGATCACTGTGGCAATAGTATACAGATGAAAATAAGCAGGAGTACCTTTACCCTCCTCAAGCCTGTGCCCACCCTCCCAGGTCTTACCCATCTACAGAGGCTTGTTACTTAGCTACCATTGGTGTAGTCAGTGCTTCTTAGGAAGATAAATTCAGAATATGGGCCTTCTTGAAATGCCATAATCAAATACTTCTAAATCAAAGTAAGAAAATCACCACACCAGTTGATACTACTAGCTTTTTAAGCTCAAAATTAATTGTTTTATTACCTGATATAATGTGAATAATTTTCCAATGCAAGAGCATTGCAAAGAGGTGTTATTTAACTTTAGGGGAAGCACAGTTTGAGACAGGGTCTTGCTATATAGTTCAGGCTGGCCTTGAATTCACTACGTAGCCCAGGCTTACCTCAAACTCATAGAGATCCTCTTGCCTTAGCTTTCTGAGTGCTGGGTTTATAGGCATGCACCACAATGTCTGACATAACAAAGAGGTATATTTTTTAAGAACAAAAGAGGTATGTGGTTGACTGTGTCCATCACCAGCCTCATCTTTTCATTCCTCTAAGCCCCTTTTTTTACAGGTTCAAGCAGATTCAACTGCAAAGACTTGGAATCAAATTTAGGTGATATTTCTTCCCAAGATTCAAAAGGAAGAGCTCTGTCTAGTTAACTTATGTTTATACTTTGGGGAGTTTTTGGTGTATTGAAGTGTGGGTTAGTGTTAAGGTTAGGAAGGAGTTTTATGCCTAATCAGGGTTAAAGTAAGGGATAGTATAGTAGGTTAAGGTTAGAGACACTGCTGGAATTAAGTACTTGAGTATTGGAGAGTGGGTATTGTGGTTATGGTTAGGCTTATGGTTAGGGTTAGGGATAGTTTTTGATTTTTTTTTTTTACAGTTTATGAATTCAAGTACCAGAATATTGGAGTGTGTTTAGGGTTAGGGTTAGGATTAGGGTTATGCACAGTGTTGGAATTCAATTACATGAGTATTGTAGTGTGTGTATTATGGTTAGGGTTAGAATTAAGGACAGGGATAGTGTTGGAATTCCAGTACATGAGTATTCAAGTGTGGGTATTGTGGTTAGGGTTAGGGTGTAATGGCCATAATAACATAATACCCACACTCCAACACTCAGGTACTTGAATTACAGCACTATCCCTAAACCTAATCCTAACTGTAACCTAATCCTAAAACTAACACTTAGGTACTTGAATTCAGCGCTATCCCTAACCCTAACCCAACATTAACACTAACTGTAATATCCACACTCCAAAATACAGGTACTGGAATTCCAATATTGCCCCTAACCCTAACACTAACCATGATAGCCAAACAACAAAACTTAGGTACTTGAATTCCAACACCACCCCTAAAAACAAACCTAACCCTAACACTAACACTAAAACTAAACATAAAATCCACCTTCCATTACTCAGGAACTTTAATTCCAACACTGTCCCTAACCCTGAACTTAACCCTATCCCTAAACCTAACACTAACCAAAATACCCACACTCCAATACTCAGCTACGTGGATTCCACCACAGTACCTAACCATAACTTTACCCTAAACCTAACACTAACACTAACCATAATACATACACTCCAGTGCTCATGTACTTGAATTCCAACACTCCCTAACCATAACACTAACATGAACCAAAACACCCACATTCCAGTACCCAGGTACTTGAATTCCAATATTGCCCCTAACCCTAACACTAATGTTAACATAATACCCAAACACCAATACTCAGGTACTTGAATTCCAACACTGTTCCTAATCCTAACCCTAAACCTAACCTTCACTCTAACCTAACCATGATACCCACACTACAGTACTCAAATATTTGAAATCCAACAGTCTCTAACCCTGACCTTAAACTTAACACTAAGCCTAAACCTAACCCTAAAATTAATCATAATACCACACTCCAATACTCAGGGACTTGAATTCCAAAACTATTCCTAATCCTAATCCTAACCCTTACACTAACCATAATATCCCCCACACTTCAATGCTTGAATTCTCACCTTGACCACCCCAATCCTAAACCTAACCCTAACTCCAACCTTAATCATAAAACCCACACTGCAATACTCACATACTTGAATTCCAACAGTATCCCTAAACCAAAACCCAACTCTCACCCTGAACCTAATACTATCACCATATTACTCACACTTCAATGCTCAGGAACATTTTCAACAGCCCCTAACTGTAACCCTAAGCCTAACCCTAACCCTAATACTAACACTAACCATAATACATATATTCCAATACTCAGGAACCTGAATTACAAAACTATCCCTAACTCTAACCCTAACCATAACACCCACACTCCCAATCCTAACCCTAAGCTTAACCATAAATTTAACACTAAATTATTACCCACACTTTAATACAGAGGTACTTGAATTCCAACAGTGTTTCTAACCCTAAGCCTAACAGTAACCCTAACCCTAACACTAATCATAGCCACATTCCAATACTCATGTAATATAATTCCAATGCTGTTCCTAATGCTAGTCCTATCTCTAACCCCAAACACTAACACTAACCATAATACCCACACCCATCAGTATTCACATACTTGAACTCCAACACTATCCCTAAAACTAACTCTAACCCTAACCTAATCCTAACACAACCAGTTAACGTAATACTCACACTCTAAACTGAGTTATTTGAAAAGTCCCTATCCCTGAAAGTAACTCTAACACTAAACCTAACTCTAATACTAACTCTACCACTAACACTAACCATAATACCCAAACACCAACACTCAAATAGTTGAATTGAAAAACTGTCCCTAACCCTAACACTAACCATAATACTCACACACAAATACTCAGGTACTTGAAATCCAACACAGTTCCTAACCTAACCCTAAATCTAAACCTAAACATTTATATACACACTCAAATACTCAGGTTCTTCAATTCCAACACTATCCTTAACCATAAATCTAAACCTAACCCTAACACTAATCATAAAAGACCTCAATACTCATGCATTTAAATCCCAACACTGTCAGCAACCCCAACCCTAACACTAACCCTAACCATAATATACACACTGTAATACTCGGTACTTCAATACCAACACTATCCTTAACCATAAACCTAATCCTGACCCTAACACTAACCATGAAACCCACATATCCTATACAATTGATGCAATTGAATTGTAACATTGTCACTAAACTCTAACCCTAACCCTAACCATAATACCCACATTATAATACTAAGGTACTTGAGATCTAACACTTCACCTTACCCTAACCCTAACACTATCCATATTAATACCTACTCCAATATTCAGGTATTTGAAATCCAACACTATCCCTAACCCTAACCCTAACCTTATCCCTAAACCTAAGCTTAACACTAAAATTAACTGTAATTCTCACATTGCAGTACACAGGTATTTGAACTTCAACACTATCCTTACACATGACTCTTACCCTAACCCCCAAACTAACCATAAAATCCACACTCCAATTCTCATGTTCTTGAATTCTAACCCTGTCACTAATAGTAACCATAATTATAATATCCATACTACACTACCCAGGTACTTGTATTTTAACACTCTACCTAACCCTAACCCTAGCCCTAACCCTGCCCCTACCCCTAACCATAACAACCACACTCAAATACTCAGGTATTTGAATTCCAGCACTCTCCCTAAGCCTAAGCCTAAGCCTAACCCTAGCACTATAACTTACCATAATACCCACACTCCAATACTTGGTACTTGAAATTCAACACAGTCCCTAAACTAATTCTAACCCTAAACCTAACCCTCAACACTAACCATAAAACATACACACCAATACTCATGTACTTGAATTCCAACACTGTCACTAACACTAACCCTAATCCTAACCCTAACCATAATTCCATACTACAATACTTAGGTACTTGAATTCCAATACTGTACCTAAAACTAACACAAACCCTAAAAATAACCCTGACCCTAACCCTAGCCATAATACCCACAGTCTAATACTCAGGTATTTGAATTCCAGCACTAGCCCTAACCTGAACCCTAACCCTATCCCTAACCTTAACACTAAAAGTAACTGTAATACTCAAATTCCATTTCCCTGGTACTTGAATTCCAACACTATCCATAAACATAAACCTAACCCCAACCCTAACATTAACCATAAAAGCCACACGCAAATACTCATGTACTTGAATACCAACACTGTCATTAAGCCTAAAGTTAACTCTAACCCTAATCATAATACCCCCACTACAATACACAAGTAGTTGAATTCCAAAACTGTCACTAAACCTAACCCAAATCCCAACCCCAATCCTAATTATAATACCCAAACTACAATACCCAGGTACTTGAATTCCAACATTGTACCTATGCCTAACCCAACACTTGAATACTCAAATATTTGAAATCCACCACTAACCCTAACCATAACACTATCCCTAACCCTAAGCTTAAAACTAAAATTAACTGTAATACTCATATTCCAGTATTCAGGTACTTGAATTCCAACACGATCCCTAACCCTAACACTAAACCTATCCCTAACATTAACCATAATACCCACACTACAATACTCAGGTAGTTGAATTCCAACACTGTCACTAACCCTAACAGTAACCTAACCATAATACCCACATTCAAATGCTCAGGTGCTCGAAAACCAAAACAGTGCCTAACATAACTCTAACACTAACACTAACCTTAACCACAATATACACATTGCAATACTCAGGCACTTCAATACCAACACTATCCTTAACCATAACACTAACCCTAAGACTACCAATAACCATAAAACCCAAACCCCAATACTTATGCACTTGAATTCCAGCAGTGTCCCTAACCCTAACCATAATTGTAACGCCAATCAAAATCACATACATCAATACTCAGGAACTTGAATACCAACACAGTCCCTAAATCTAACCCTAACTTTAACCCCAACCCTAACACTAACCGTAATACCCACACTCTAATACTCACTTACTTGAATTCCGATTAAATCCCTAACCCTAACACCCTAATCCTAATACTAACGATAATGCTCACATTCCAATACTCAGGTCTTTCAATTCCAACACTATCCCTAACCTGAAAACTAAACCTAACCCTAATCCTAAGCCTAACCTTAACACTATATAATACTCACATTCCAATACTCAAGTACTTAAATTACAACACTATACCTAAACCTAACCCCAACTCTCACTGTAACATACCAACCATAATACCACACTCCAATACTCAGGTACTTGAAATTCAACACTGTCCCTAACCATAACCCTAAATATAACCCTAAGAAAAACATTAACCTTTACACCCACACTCCAATACTCAGGTACTTGAATTCCTGCACTGAACCTAAACCTAACACTGACACTAACACTAACACACTAACTATAATACCCACACTGCAATACTCAGATACTTGAATTCCAATGCTGCCCCTACCCTAATCCTTACCTTAACCTTAACCATAATACTCACACTGAAGAATTTAGGTACTTGAATTCCAACATATCCCGAACCCTGAACCTAACACTAAACCTAAAACTAACCCTAAACTTTAAACCCTAACCATAGTACCCATATTGCACTACTCAGGTATTTGAATTACAACACTATCACTATCCCTAACCCTAAACCTAACACTAAGCATGATACCCATACTCCAATACTCAGGTACTTGGATTCCAAAAATGTCCCTAACCCTAAACCTAACCCTAAAACTAAAACTAACATTAGTACCTACAATGCAATACTCAGTTACTTGAGTTACAGAATTACCCCTAACACTAACTCTAGCACTATCCATACTACCCAATCTGCAATATTCATGTACTTGAATCTAACACTGTCCCTAAGACTAATCCTAAACCTAACACTAACAATAATACCCACATTCCAGTTCTCAGGTACTTGAATTCCAACACTATCCCTCATCGTAGCCCTAACCCTAACCCTAAAAGTAATCCTAACCCTAACCATAATACCCACACTCCAATAGACATTTCAATTCCAACAGCATTCCTAACCCTAACCCGCACTCTAATACTCAGGTACTTGAATTCCAAAATTGTCACTCACCCTAACCCTAACATTCACACTTATTCATAACACATACCCTAAAACTAACCATAATACACTCCGATACTCATGTACTTGAATTCCAACACTATCCCTAACTCTATTCCTAACCTTAGCCTTAACCTTAACACTAATGTTTAACATAATACCCACACTCCAATACTTAGGAATTTGAATTCTAACACAGTTCCAAACCCTAACCCTAACCCGAAACCTAATCCAAACCCTAACATTAACACTAATACACACACTGAAATACTCAAGTACTTGAATTCGAACACTATCCCTAACCCTAATCCTAACCCTAATACTACCAAAAACCAGAATACCAACACTCCAATATTCAGGCATTTTAATTCCAACATTGTAACTAACGCTAACCCTATCACTAACACTTTTTTATAATACCCATACTTCATTAATCAAGTACTTGAATTACAACACTGTCCCTAACCCCTACCCTCACAGTAACCATAATACACATACTCCAATACTCAGGTACTTGAATTTCAACACTCTCCCTAACCCTAACCATAACCCTAACTGTAATACCCACACTCCAATATCAGGAACTTGAATTCCAACTTTGTCCCTAACCTTAAACCTAACCCTAGTCATAATACTCATTTTGCAGTGGTCAAGTACTTGAATTCCAACACTGTCCTTAACCCAAAACCTAACCCTAAACCTAATATTAATTTTAACCATAATACTCATATTCCAATACTCTCATACTTGAATTCCAATAGTAGCCCTAATCATAACCCTAGCCATAATGCCAACATTAACAATATTACCCACATTCCAATACTCAAGTACTTTAATTACAGCACTCTTCCTAACTCTAACACTAACCCTAAACATAACTCCAACTATAATACTCAAATTTCAATGCTCAGGTACTTGAATTACAACACTATCCCTCACCTTAACTCTAACCCAAATCCTAAACCTAAAATTAACACTAAATATAATAAACACATTCCAACACTTGTTATTTGAATTCCAAGAGTGTCCCTAACTCTAACCTTAACTGTAATGCTACCAAAATACACACACTCAGGAACTTGAGTTCTAACACAATTCCTAACTCTAACCCTAACCCTAACACTAACCATAATACCCACACTTGAATACTCAGCTATTTGAATTCCAACACTATCCATAACACGAAGATTTACTCTAACCCTAACCATAACATCCACACTGCAATTCTCAGGTTCTTGAATTCCAACTGTATCTCTAATCCTAACCGTAAAAGTAACACTAACACTAACCATAATAACCACACTCCAAAACTCATGTAGTTGAATCCCAAAACTTTCCAAAACCCTAGCACTAACCCTGACCCTAAATATAGTACTCACACTACAATACCCAGGAACTTGAATTCCAACACTTTCCCTAACCCTAACCCTAACACTATTCATAATAGCCATGTTCCAATACTCAGGTACTTGAATTCCAACACTATCCATAAACGTAATGTTAAACCTCACCCTAACACTAAAACTAACCATAATACACTCCAATACTCAGGTACTTGAAAACAAAATTGTCCCTCACCCTAACCCTAAAACTCACCGTAACCCTAACATAAACCATAATATCCTTAGTCCAATACTTAGGTACATGAATTCCAACATTATCCATAACACTAAAACTAACCTTAACCCTAATATTAGCACTATCATTTACCATAATACCCACTCTCCAATACTCAGGAATATGAATTCCAACACAGTCCCTAAACCTAATCCTAATCCTAACCCTAATGCTAACTATAACCCTGACCCTAAACCTAACCCTAAAACTAGCCATAATACATACACTCAAATTCTCAGGTACTTGAATTCCAACACTTACCCTAACCCTTATCCTAACCCTAATACTACCAAAACCCAGAATACTGACATTCCAATACTCAGGTAATTGAATTCCAACACTATCCATAAACCTAACACTATCACTAACATTTACAATAATACCCACACTCCATTACTCATGTACTTGAATTTCATCACTGTCCCTAACCCTAACCATAAACCTCACCCTAACAGTCACCATAATACCCACACTCCATTACTCAGGTACTTGAATTCCACCACTATCCCTAACCTTAACCTGAATCCTAACCCTAAACATAACACTAAGCATAATATCCACATTTCAGCACTGAGGTACTTGAATTGCAACACTGTCCTGAACTGTAACCCTGACCATAACTCTAAACATAGCACTAACCAAAATATGAACACTTCAGTACTCAGGAACTTGAATTCCAACACTATACCTAACTCTAATCCTAAACCTAACAGTAATCATAATATCCACACTCCAGTAATCAGGCATTTGAATTCCAACACTGTCTCTATCTGTAACCCTAAACCTTAATACTAACCCTAACCATAATATCCACACTGCAATACTGAGGTACTTGAATTCCAACACTATCCCTGACAATAACCTTAAATATAACCCTAACACAAACTCTAACCATAATACCCACATTCCAATACTCTGGTGCTTGAATTCCAACACTGTCCCTTATGCTAACCCTAACCCTAACCCTAACAATAAGCTTAATACTTAAACTCCAATATTCTGGTACTTAAATTCCAATACTATCCCTAACACCCTAACCGTAATTCTAATATTTATCATAATATCCAAACTAAAATACTCAGTACTTGAATTACAGCAGTGTCTCTGAACCTGAAATTAACGCTACCCTAACACTAAAACTAACCATATAATACTCAGGTACTAGAATCCCAACACTACCTAACCATAATCCTTACCCTAACCCTAACAATAATACCCACACTCCAATTCTGAAGTACTTGAATTCTAGCACTATCCCTAACCAGGTATAACTGAGTATATGAGGACATTGTGGTTCATGAATGACAGTGTTCTTTAGTGGTAAATATATGAAAGGAAGAAAAGTGACTTGTTGAGACCTAGGAGTATTCTGTTTCCTTTGGTTGTCTTAACAATTGTACGAAGTAGGTTTTTTATGATCACCATTGTATATGCTATTTCCAGTTGTAAAAGTAATTGAGAGTTGAGAGTATAATTCTGGGTAGAGTGCATGCTTAGCATGAGAGAGGGCCTGTGTTTATTCTCTGCACCACATTAAAAGAAAAAAGTAATCAAATTTGACATGAATCATATTATTTAACTTAGCTGCATGAGCCTAATAGACATAGAATAGTGTTAGGAAGAACATAAACTTTCCTCTCAGGTCTTTGAAATTCTGGCTGGGCCATTTACTAGAATTATGTGACCTTGTTTAAATTATTTTGTTTTCTCATCTGTGGAATAGACCTATAAAGCCTGTGCTGTTACTGGAGGAAGTTCAACTTACCCTTTTCATAAATGGAAACTATTATGAGAAATTTATAGGAGGTTGTGAAATCTTTGTCTCCCAAAGATACTGAAAAACTGGGCATATTTTCATTAAATTGCTATATTAGGTGCCGTCATGAAAAGAGAAATTTTGATAACCTTCTCCACACTCTTAATAAATGAATTTTGTTTTTTCTCTCAATGTTTAATAATGCACAGTTAATATAATAGTTCAAATTATTCACTAGGATGCAATTCTGTACACTGAGATGATCTCCATTAACAGCCTGATTGATATATACCCTTTTGTATCTTTTCCCAGGTATGTGAACACACACACACACACATTTTTTTTGAAAAATGAAATCATATTATACATATATTCCTTTAGCTTGCCTTTAAAAATATAGTAGTGTAGCATAGACATATTTCAAGTGAATTCATGGACCCTTAGCTAGTTTTTATTTTTGCTTTGGTAGCTGCATGATTTTTCATAGTATGATTATATAATTATTCAGTCAACCTCCTGGTGTTTGACTCAGGTTGTTTCCAGATGTTTTTGCCATAACAAACAATACTCCAATGAGAAGCATATCTTTTGCTGTAGGATATATTCTAAGAAACACACATTGCTAGGTCAATACATTTTAAAATATTACAACAGGTTACATTTTAGAAGACATTACTAGGCTTGGGTTAGGATTATATTAACTTCTTTAAACTCATGTAGATGCTCACAGTCCTGGAAAACAGCTTACAGGCAAGTGCCAATTGACCACGAGTGCGGTGGATGTGATTAAATGAGTGAGTTTGGAAATAAATGTGTATTTGTCTTGAACTCCGAATTGTCTTCTTAGACCCCTGTACACCCAGTTGCAGCTTTGGAGTCTGGATTATACTGAAGAAGAATGTCCTTGTCTGAGTTAAAGCAATGGTGGTGGCTCAAAGTAGGTCATTAGTACCCTTTAGTCCACAGTGTCAAATTGGTGTGGGAGAGTCTGTTTCAAGTGTGATCTTTGCTCGTATTCCCGAGGAGGCTGTCAGGATAACCAAGGCAATTTTCTTTTGTACTTTTAAGACAGATTAGTTGAGAACATTGATTTCTTTCTTTAGTGTGAGAAATTCAACGTAGTTAGTTATCCAACCCATGTAACTAGTACAACTGTTTTAGCAAAATAGAGCCGGAGAATCTGTGGGATTTGCATTGTTTAGAGGAAAACTACTTGGACTGGGGCGGGGAGAGTTTTCTCTTTTCTTTACCCTTCAAGTTCCCTTATCTCCCCGTTTTAAACATATTCATGGTCAAATCTAATCCACATCTGCATAAAGAGAGCACTATAACAGTAACAGCACAAGGAAAAGCTCTGAAGCCCTCAGAACTCTTCTGGGTGAAACATACTTCTATTAAGTTACTAATTTGTTTCAGAGAAAAAGTCCTTCTCACTAGTTCCTCCAGAGGAAGAAATTAATTTCTGGCTTTGAATTTATTTTCTTTTTAATGTAATTTTAAAAACTTTTACTGAAATAATGCACATAGTTTAAAAACAAAAGAGTGTAAGAGGACTTATGAAAAGCAATATTTATCCATCTTGCCTTCCTCTACTTTGAGCCCATTTTAACTTGTTTCTTCTGTTGACTACCTCCATCTCTATATATCAGATTCTTAAACTGCCACTTCTTCTTTTACAATAATTATTTGTATTCCACTGATCTTCCACTATTGCACATGAGAATTTGCTTCACTTATATTTCCTACTTTCTTCTTTTCTTCTTCTTTGCAGTGTAGTTGCCTTATCATTTCTAATTCCTCAATGGGGTTATCTTATGTTATAGACTGTATTCCCTTCTAGTCATAGAAAATTAATTTCAATATTTAAGCAATAAAGAATATGTATTTTTCCACAATAAGATGTCTCAAGATAGGTCAGCTATGAAGTCAATTCAGATGTCTAAATAGAAATCTGTTCATTAATTTATTTGTCTTCCAGAATCTCAGTGCAGATTCCTTCTTCTCGCTTTAAAATCAGCCACATAGCCACTACTCATGACAAGGGTGTGGAAGATGATCATGATTTATCCTGACTGTTTTTAGCTCATGATCCTAGACAACAAAAGTGAGCACATAAATAAAATCTGAGTATAGGGTAGGCACTGATACATTATAATTATTTCTGTGACTTTAATATAGTTGTGCCTTTATTTATTCTTTCATTGACTCTAGAAAGTTCTGTTGATTTCCCTACCCCTTTCTTTCCTTCGACTTCTTTGCATTTGTAATCTATACTTTCATATTGTCACTTTTGCTAACATTTATGTGCTGTTCTATTCATTTTTCCTAATCTCATGTTTGTACATAGATTGACCCTAAGAAATGAAAATTATAATCCATTTTTTTATTATTGTTGTGAATAATTTTTTTGAAAATAAAATTATTTTCCCTCCAATGATTGGGAATTACCCAACATTGTGCCTGGTACATAGCAGGTAATTACAAATATTTGCTGAATCAATGAGTGAGTGAATGGCCCTGAGTTATTTATGAATAGATTCTACCAAGATGTCAAGTACAGTAGTATGAACAGAGGGTAGGAAAGGGTGAGGAAATGGATGTAGGAACATAGCTAAACTTACGAACATTTCTCATGCCAGGTTCTTATGTTAAGGGAGTTAAAATCTATAAAAAGAAAGCCTTTGGCCTGAGGGAGACCTCAGGCTGCATATGAAAATTGCAAAACCATGTGATTACTCTTTTCCATAAATTGGGAGACTCTTCCAAAGAATGATAGGGCATGTGTGATTCTTAGCTTGTGGAATTTTTTTCATTTCTGTACTGGTGCATCCTGATGCAGGCTGCAGTAGTTTCCTGTGCTCAGTGCTGATATTACATTGCACATGGAAGATTGCACAGGCTTTCAATCTGGATTTACCTCCACAGGCCACCTTCCTTGATAAATGACCCATGGGGAAAGACAAATGAAGCCTGACACTGGGCAAGTTATTCTCTGAGAATAACTGCTTTCCAGGTAATGTCAGTGAGAATTCCTGGTGAGGAGAAATGGATTGTGTCCCAGGGAATTAGAAAACACACAGAGTGAGTATTGCTGAAGGGGCTGTCTGTGGGTAAGGTGACTCCAAAGAAGAGTCAAATAACAAATGGATAGAGAGTTTAGAAATGTGGAGTTTCATATAGGAAATCTTTGTCACTCTAATTAGAGGCAGAATATGGATACAGCTCAGAAGATATCTTTGGAACACTTGTCACTCTATTTCACTATTCATGCATTTCACATGATTTAGCTTATCAGTGGGCAGAAACCTTGGTTACAGTGATGCTAATTAGAATGTCTGTACTTGTACCTAGTGGACCATTCCCTGGCTTTGCATCCCAAGTAGTGAATGGAAGAGGGAATTTTAATGATGTCCTATTAAGGCAACGAAACAGTGCAACAGTTCTCGGTTCCTTGGCAGGCATTGTGAGAAAAATGATTTGTTCTAGTAAAATTCTAGTTCTTTAACAATTAGGGATTATTGTGTGCTCTCAATGGACAACTGGTTCAGATAGCTCTTTGGGTGGACAAGGGGGAAAAGGTAGGAAATGTTTTTTTGGTTTGCATAGAAAAGAGGAAAAATTATTCCTCTCATTAAAATTGTGTTTTTTAAACTTATGTTAATTATTTTGAACAAATTTTCCCCCACCATGGCCCAAATTAGGAGTAACTGTGGACATTCATTTGGAGAGAAGTGGTAAGGGACAATTACTGCAGCACTAAATTTACTGTAGGAATACTCCGATACTTGTGAAGAGCTATGTAAGCAGCTTGTTGCCATTTCAGACCAAAAAAATGGGCCAAGTTTAGGTTGACCCTTGAGATTCAGGGCTTGTGGAATCTGAGTTTTAGAACTTCTCTGAAATAGATTCAGACCCTACCCATCTTCCTTCCATGCAATCCAATTTCTTTTAGGCTGTGCCCATATTAACCCTTTAGATTACTAATTCCAGCCTGGGTCAGCTCTCCTGAAATTCCCAGCCAATCCAAGAGCCAGGCTGTGGAATGAAGAGACGCATCCATACATAGTTCAAATAAGCCCATGTACATAAGAGAATCTAGGCTGGTTTTTCTTTGTTTAGTTCCAAAGTTAAAAGAATGGCAAAAAGGCACAAGGATTTTGCTGGTCATAGTCCTCAGTGTGTCAGTATTTTGGATAAGATTGTTCTGTTTCTTCTCTATACTCGTACAGTATACCTGTCATCTTTGGCTGTTCTTTCACTTATCTCCTGGGGCTTCCATTTGCTTGCCTTTTGTGTTAGATCTCCTGTTTCCCTAAATCCCATCTTTCCCTTAGCTTACTTTCTTGTTTTGTGGAATATACTCATCAGTTTTACTTAAACATATGTTAGTAGGAGATTGATTTTTTCCAAGACTGTGAATATATGAAAATGCCTATATTTCACTTTCATGCTTGTTGATTGACTATAGAATTCTAGGTTAGATATCACTTGATGCCATTTCTCCTAGTATCAGATTCTATGTATGACCACTACCTTCTCTGCTTACTTTACCTCTTCTCCCTCTTCTCCAACCCCTACCCCACACCTGGGCACTTGGAGAATCCTCTCTTTGTTCCTAATGTTTTGAAATTTCACTATAATATGCCTCACTCTGGATTTATTTTCGTCAATTGTATTAAGCACTCCAGTGGACCCAATCTAGCATCTCAATTTGGGGAATTTTTTCTGAATTATTTCATTGATAATTTTCTCTTCTTTGCTATCTCTGTTTCTGGAACTCCTACTACTTAAGCACTGAGTTTTCTGGATAGGCTGTCACATTTTCTTATCTTCTTTTCCATCTTATTTCCCATATCTCTGTGTGTATGTGTGTGCAATTTATGGGAAATTTCTTCAATCTCCCTTGCCCTCCCCTTTGCTGTTGCAATCACATTTTTTTCTGAAAAATCTCTATCTTGTTTTATGAATGCAATATTTTCTCTGATTAATAGTATATTGTTTGATATTTTCTTTTTTTAAATGGAACCTCTTTTTCACTATTTTTCCCCCTAATTTTCTGCTTTGGTCTTTGTATTCTATATTGGATTGAGCATGTTCTCATATATGTAATGACATTTGTATGTCTTATCCTGATCATTGTCTATTCAAAGCCAGTATTTTAAATTTAGCATTCATTAGTATTGGCATGAATACAAGAAAATAATCACACTCAAACCTCTCAGAATACAAAGTTATGATACTTTCGTTGTAAAGAAAGCAGGTAGAATCTCTCAAAATTTAGAAGGTACATGCTATATGATTAAGAACTCGGCATCAGAGAAATGTAAATTAAAGCTACATTAACAGGTTTCTGGCCAAAGTGGAAAAAGATACAAGACTTATCTTCTCACTTGAACTAAAAAAATGGAAAAATACACATGAAGCAACAATTTTGGGGCACTGAACAATAGGTTATACAGAAATATCTTCCTGAGAGAAGAAAAACAAACAAAGTGAGCTCTTTGTACCAGCTTATTGTCTAGAGGCAGCTTCCAGGCGACAGCAGAATGAGGAGAAACCCAAATAGAACCTGCACTCTCAGCTAAGTGAAAAGGAGAAATTGGAGCTTGGGAGGCTAATGTGGCAAGAATTTGTGAGTCAGAGTACCACAAAGAATGGAGTTGCAGAGAGGGGGGGAGGAGAGAAAGAGAAAGAAAGAGTGGGTGCTCCAGACAGCAAATGCATAGCAGAAGGGTCCTCCTGAGGTTTTGGCTGAGTTCCGATTTGTGCATGTATTTCTCTGAGACCAGAAAAACAGCCATCAGAAAGGAAGAACAAGAGCTCAAACAAGAATTGGAATCATTTGTGTTCCCACCAGACATAGTGGAAAAAACTTCATTACTTAGAACACACTGGGTAGAAACCTTCAAAAAGCATTGCTTTAGTACTGGAAATTAATCAGCTCTTGGCCAATAATTGTGCTGGATTTACCTTAACAAAGCAGCCAACTGCTGACTCCAAGTAATTTATCTATAATCCTGAAAAAAATATAAGGCCTTATTTACAGGAATAACAAACTCCAAAGATGACAGAAGTAATAGAAATATATACACACATATATATCCCAAAAGAAAATTTTTAAGAAAAAAATAAATACTATATCTGAAATGAAAGATACACTGGGTGGGATACAATTGATGAGGCACTGGAGAAGGAAAGATCAGTGTATTTTGAGACAGTAATAGAATCTACCCAAAAGAAAGCACAGAGAACACGAACCTAAATAACATTAGAGCTTCATGCTCCATAGAACAGTACCAAGCAGGCTAAACTGTGTGTAACTAGACTCCTAGAATAAGGGGAAAAGGAAGAGTAAAATATGTTTAAAAGAAATGAAGGTCCAAAAATTTCCCAAATTTAATGAAATTGTAGACCTATAGATCTAGGAAGCTGGACAAACCCCAAACATAAGAAACAGGAACAAATGAGTGCCATCTCAAAATAAAATTGATTAAACCTGGTAGAAATGAGAAAAAGCTTGAAAGCAGCCAGGAAAAAAGAGCACATTAGAGAAGGAACAAAAATGGGGAGTCATATTGCAGAGCACTCTGAAAGGGAGAAATAGACTGAAACCCACCCAGAAAAGTCCTAGCCTAAGGTGCTACACCTGGATAGCATTTCTATACAAGGCTGTTCCCACATATTGGAAAGAGTTTAGAAAATGTTAGGGTGGATGTTTCTAGTGACCATGATCCACTTTGGATTATTGTGCAAGGATAATACTACTGTCTCTAGGCAGTTCCAGATACCAGATCTTAAAAATTTCAAGGAAGACACTCAAAAGCAGAGAGATGCCTGAGAGACGTGACTCAGGACAAGGTCCCACTCATCCTGGTCTAAGGGTGTTACAGCTTCTGACTTCTTTCTTATCCTAGGGAAACAGCCAGAATCGTAGTTTGGAGACAGCAGAAATTCCATCAGCCTGAAAAGGGGCACGCACTAACCCCCTCTCCCAAGTCATACTGCATCCTGCTGCTGATTGCACATGCTGGAAGTGGGGGAAATAAACATCATGTTAAATTGGTGAGATTTCAGGATGTGTCTGTTACAGCAGCTAACCATTAGTCCCCCAATTAATCATCCTGCCTCCTTCTTGTTTACTTACTAATCACCTTGGCTAACATTCAGAATGGCTAATGTCATTGGAGTGACCTTTTTCTGCAAGCGTTTTTGAGTTTCCATAATTCAATCCAGAACAGTATGATTTTTATAATTTGAGAATTTTATATTTCTAGTCTGCTGATGACACTTTCTTCTTTTATTTTTATATCATTCCAGTTATTGTTGGGATTTGGGGCTAGAGAATAACTAGACTTGTGTGCTTAATCCACCATCTTGAGCCAATCTTCCTGTCACTGTTTAAATTTGCATTTTTGGCTTCCTAGTAAGACTGAATATTTTTCCATATGTTTGTTTACTAATTATTTTCTAATTTGTGCATTTGCTTCTCATGACCTTTGCTTTATTCATTGCAATATCATTTTTTGAAAGTTAAAAACTACTGCTCAGCTACACTCAAATGTATTAATTCCAAAATATGCCCTGCATGTTCCTGTTTCCCTGTATTTACACATGTTGGCCCATGCTTTCAATTATTCGTTCTTCTGTCTGTGTTTAAATTGGATCCTTTGCAACATCTCTGGAAAGACTTTTATTGCAGTTGCACAGCCTGTTGTCTGTTGTGATTCCTCTAATAATTATTTTGTGTTGGTAATGTTGATTGTGTATTTGCTCTTACCAGATTCCGTAAGTCTTTTATATACATTACCATATTTGATCCTTTCAACAACTTTGTGCTATAGGTACAATTACTAAACCCATTTTACAAATGGGGAAACCGGGGCGTAGACAGATGATGTTACAAAGTAAGTCAAAAAGGTAAAGTGGGATAGGATGGGGACTCAAGTTTATTGTTTACAGGTTCTTTTGAATTTCTTGTCTTTTTGACTGTGTATTTGGGTATAGCATACTTAGTCTATGTGTCATTATTCCTTTTTATCCTGTATCTGTCCCATATCCTCTATTCTGTCTCAAACCTTTTAAAGTTACAAACTTTTACTGTGTATATGTTTTTTTGTACTCTCAGCATGACTCTTGGTGCTAACAAGTAATAAACACTCAATGAAGTTTGGTAAATTTTCCAATTGCTCAGAATTTCTTTTAAGCCAATTAATTACTTTGCTAAAGGAGATTCTTTTTGCATACAGAACTGAGAAGCATCTTTTTCTAATTTATCTCAAGTGATTTGCCACAGATAAAGTATTGTCCCTCTTTAATATCTCTCTCTTTCTGGCAGGTTATTTAGAAGGCTTTTAAGTGACAGCCTCAGCATTCCATAGGATTTCACTTGTAATTACAAAGAACTAATATGCATGGAAATTTCCAGAATTGGGCTTGATTTCTTTGGTCCTTTTTCAGTCAGATGAAACTTTCTAACTTTCTGGATTCTGTCTCATCACTTCTCCAGAGCTAAAAATTTTAAATCTCTATAGTTACCCCTGAAAATTGCAGGGCAATTTGCAATAACTGCAAAGCAGCTCCTTTCAATAGAACGCAAGAGTGGCTTGGGTTATTACCCTTCCATTCTTGCCTGGACTTAAACAGTGTTCAGTTGTATCTTTCTTCCCAGTCAGTCAATCTGTACCTAAAGAAGGGAAAAAGATGACAATGGCATCAAGATGCTGATCACTCAGCAATTTATATCTTCTTCGTTTTCCCACAGTTCCCAGCGTTCTTAACTCTAGTTGTGTTAGAAACTGGGATGAAGTCAGACTTTCTCCATGCAAAAACAGCAAAGTAGAAGTTGAACATATTTATGGCATTCCAAGATTATGATATTTAAATGTGGTTATAGTTTAACAAAGGGTGGAATAAAATTTTTCACCACAAATTTGTTTTCATTTACTTAAATTATGTTTAGAAATATATTACAAACATAACATATAGAAGGTTACTGGTAAAATTAGATTCTTCAATTAATATTTAGGTTTAGACAAATCTTTGAAGATTGTAGATTTATTTTTAATTCCTGTTCTACAAATTCGGCAGTGTAGAGTTTATAACAGTGCTGGCAGGGCCGGGGATTTAGCTCAGTGGTTTCACCGCCTGCTGCACAAGCGCAAGGACTCGAGTTTGATCCCAGGTACCAAAAAAAAAAAAAACAAAACAGTGCTGGCAAACCTTTTAGAGCTTTCAATGATAACAAGCAGCCCACTGCAGCACGTGTGCATAGGTTCACCATCACTGGTTTATAATGATTATAAATACATAAATTTTTATTGAGTCTTGTATACCATATTTACATCTTTCAAAAGAAGCTGGAGGTAATTTATAGTAAAGGTACAATAACAAATTAAGAATATTAAATCTAAAAATGATCATCTCATTGCAAGATAAAATGATGTAAAATGTGATCACAAATGTGACTTGGTTAGGATGGCAGTTGCTTAAGGTTAACAGAAAACAGTGGTGTAAAACATAAAGAAGCTTATTGTTTTCAAGCTGGTTTAGCTTTCCATTGTTCAGACAAAATATCTGACAACAAACAAAAGAGGAAAGATTTATTTTGTCTCATAGTTCAGAAGTTTCAATCCATGATGGCTTGTTTCATCGCTGTACAAAGCAGATCACGGTGGAAGGGCATGACAGAGGAAAGCTACTCCTCTCATGGCAGCCCAGGAAGCAGAGAGGGAAAAAGCTAGAGAAGAATGGACCAAGGACCAGATAAAAGGAGTGAGTTACTACAGGAGAGGTCTTGATCACTAGCATGGCCCATATTTCCCCCTTGCCTTTGGTAATGTGAAGACTTGACATATTGGTTTGTGACAGCCATTTTGGACCATGAGGCAACAAGAACAAAAACCCAACTCACTGAGGATGGGGTAAATATATGGAGCTTGGGTTCTTGAAAACATCCTTCAGTACTCAGCCAACCTTGGGACTTTCTACCTTTGAACTTCATATTATGTAAAAATGCAACATCCTTGTGTTTTAAGGCTTTGGGTTTATATTTTGTTACTTTTCAATTTGTCAAGTTGGTGGATTTTAAAGCACTCTTAAAAATCCCCAGCCCCCCTGGTAAACTTTTTAAATGTTTTCTTGTATACTAAATTCTTACATATATTTTGGTCTTCCTGAATTTTTCCTCCTATTTCATTTGAGTATCTATATTGCATGGTGACCACCTAAGTTTTTTGTATCTTATAGGGCAAGAGTTAGCACTGTTTTAATATTGTGAGTTATACTTCTTTTCAACTTTGTAATACTCTTTTTGGATCTAATTTCTCTGTGATGCAGTAGAATGGTTTCTTCTACTTTGTGTCTTTAAGGGCCATAAGACTGATAAAGCATTAGATAAAACTGAACATACTATGTTAAGATTTTATAGAAAGTAGATGAAAGCTCTTGGTAGTTTGGAAGTTTCTTTAAAACACAATAGTTCTGTATTCAGACAATAACGTGAAGTGCAATGTGATTTTAAGAAAAATAAAGCAAAGGAAGATTGCCCTGCAATGCCTTCATTTGGCATTGGGCTGAAAAAAATGCAGTTTGAAAGTTGAGGCCAAAAGCTCCAGAAGAATTAACAAATAAGGAAATAGAGTTGTACAGTAATAAGAAACTATAATGTTCCTGTTCCTATTCTGCATAAGTGATAAGCAACTAGTTTGCTTTCAGTGACAGACTTGCAATGTGACAGAAGCCTGGGAAAAGCAGGCCCTGTTCTTTGCTAACTAAGGCTGTCAGTTGGGAAGGATGTTTTGCTTGACAGTTGATTAGGGGTTAAATGAACTGAAAAAAATTGGTAGTTTTTGCTGCTTGTGCATTTATTGCAACAGCAATTACCTATGGTTTTTTTCTTCTGCCAGTTCTAAAGACTAGATTTAAACAATTATCCATGTAAGAAAAACAGATTTTGAATGGCAAAGGGCAACTAGGATTTGAAACCACAAATTCTTTAAAGGATAAGTTCTTATCTGAAAATCAGCTAATGTGGTTTATAAGCCTTGACAGATGCCTTTAAAAATCTGCCCAAACTATATAATGCAGTTCTGGAAAAAATAATATTGAATAAATGGTTATCTAGCATCTTCTTAATTATTCAGCATAAAATAGTTGATCCTTTCTTAGTCAAATAGTTTTTATAGTTATTGATCAGCATTTATTGAGTGCCTGCTATATGTCAGGTAGTGTTCTAGATGCTGAGGGTGTAGCAGTGAACAAGTGGATGAATGGCTTAGTCCTCAGGGACACAGGTTGAAGACAAGCAGGAAATAAACAATTAATACCATATTTAGTATGCCAGGTAGTAATATTTTATGGAGAAAACCAAGTAAGTTAGGAGATAGAGGATGTTGTAATGGGGATGGTAAATAAAGTGAAGGAAGAAGATATGGGATCTCATGGAGTAGAAGGAATAGCAGGTGCAAAGGTCCTGAGGTGGAAGCATGTTTGGCATGTCTGAAGAACTCAGGAGGCAAATATGACTGTTTGGAATGAGCCAAGGAGAAAGTAGTGGGTGATGAGGTCACAGCACTAACCAGAGGCCTGACCATGTAAGGCCATATAGAACATGGTAAGGAATTTTTGTTTTCTTCTAAGTGAGATGAAAAAATCATTGGAAAAATTTAAGATAAGGAATTGAATGATTCATATGTCTTAACATACTAACATTGGCTACTATATTAATAACAAACTGAAGGAAATAAAATTGAAAGCATAGAGGTCAGGTAAGAGGTTGTAGCATTATTCCCCATGAAAAACAATGATGGCTTGGACCTGGTGGGAGGTATAGGGTGTTGGGAATGACTAGATATTGAGTGTATTTCACAGGCACAGTTGACAGAACTTGCCGAATGCTGCTTAGTAGTCAAGGTAGCCTCCTGAGATGGGAAACTATGTGCATTTCTGAGGTGGGGCGGGGTAGTGCTTCTGGGGAAGGGAGAGTGCCAGTCTGAGAAAAATAAATTCCTCTTGAGATGCCTACTAGACATCCAAGTAGAAAGTCAGCAGTTGGACTCTGTGAGACTAGAATTCACTGGTGAAGTCTAGCTAGAGATAAAAATTTTGCATCTATTAGCACATAAATAGTATTGAAGTCATTAAATAGAATTAGATCACCCGGAATGCATATAGAGAGGTCTGAGCTCTAAGGCACTTCAGTTTCAGCATCGTTAATGATTTGGTCTGTATTTTTGACAAGCTCCTTAACCTTTGTGTTTCTCAATTTTGAATCCAGTGTTTTCAACAGAAAACAATGTGTGCCATAAATGTCATCTACATATATAATTTAAAACTTTTTAGTAACCATATTTACTAAAACTAATTAATGTACTAAAACTAACTAAAATTAATTTCAAAAACATATTTTTTGCAACCCAATATGCTAGGCAGAATAATAACCTCAAAAGTGTCCAAGGCCAGTGGGTGTGCAGGCACATACTTGTAATTCTAGCTGCTTGAGGGCAGAAGCAGGAAGCCTGCAAGTTCAAGGTCAGCCTGGGTAATTTAGTGAGACTTTTTCTTGAAATAAAATACTTAAAAGGGCTGAAGATGTAACTCAGTAGTAAAATACTCCTAAGTTCAATCCCTGGGATCAGGGCAAAAATGTCTTTGAAATGAGAATATCTATCTGACAACAGGGTAAAGAGATTTGCAGATGTGATTAACATCAAGGACCTTGAGACAATGAGAATATGCTAAATTATTTAAGAAGGTCCCAGTCTAAGTAACAGGAATCCCTAAAAATGGAAAACAGAGATAAAAAGATAGAGGAAGAGGAAGAGAAGAGATGTTGTTGGCCTTGAAGATGCCAAAGAATTTGGGCAACTTCTAGAAGTTGGTGAAGGCAAGGCAACAGATTTCCCCTATAGAGCCTCCAGAAGGAACCAGGTATGCTAACACCTTCATTCTAGTCCAGTGAGGTCCATGTCAGAGCAAAATACAGAAATGCCTCACAATAAATTTGTGTTATTTTAAGCCATTAAGTTTCTGATAATTTGTATGGTAGTTATAAGAAAATAGTATTCCTAAAATTTTCATTTCCAGGTGAAATCAATATAAAAAAATTGTGATAGTTTTACCCTTTTCTTTTACTTAGTCTTTGATACCTAAAATGTATATTACATGTACAGAATCTCTGAACTTGGACTAAACTAGTGATGGCGAACCTAGAGCTTTCAGTGACAACAAACAGCCTTCTGTGGCACGTGTGCCATTGATTTGCTACCACCAGACTAGGCCCATTTCACGTGCTCAGTAGGTCCAGGTAGTGGCTACCATACTGGATATTGCATTTCTGCTTAGCTCATTGACAACAGGGCAAGGTAGTTTAGCACTAAGAAGATGTATAATAGAGTTTTTGTTTGTTTGTTTTGTGGTACTAGAGATTGAAACCAGACCCTTGCACTTGCTAGGCAAGTAATGCACCACTGATCTATACCTTCAGCCTGATAGTTTTATTTTTCAATTTTCCTGGACCACAGTGCTCAGATATTTGCTCAGATATTCTAGATGATTTGTCAGTGTTTTTTCAACTTAGGTAGTTTTAAAATTAATATTTTTTTATTCATGTGACAATTACAGTATACCCCTGTGAAGTGCTGGTTCAGAGTTCGAGGCCTCAGTCATTCACAGATTTTCCTTAGAACCTAACTAATAATTGTTTGCAGAAATGTCTCCAACTTTGTGGAAACAGCAAATACCGTCTACAATTGATTTTTTTGGCGGGAGGTTTGCAAGTAACCAATCCAAGAGCACCATTCAGTTGTCCTTCCTGCTGATTGGCTGCTGTCCTAAAACCCATCTCCAGCAGAAGAACCAGCATTCTCACATCATAACAGGTTGCTTTGCCTCATGTAGCTATCTCCAGTGTTCTCACTTTTGCTCTTCCAAAAGCCCTAAAATCTCTAAGATGCTGCCAAAACACCCTGTGCCTTCTAAGGCTTTATTAATACAGTATTAAATTAAATTATGTAACTGCAGGAGACATAGCATACTTAGAGTTTAAACTATAAAAATAGACATTTTTCTGACCATACCTGAAATTTGCAGTTTTTCACAATTCCCTGGTGTTCTAGAAACATAACACCCATGAATTTCAGGGGGCACTGTATATACATTTATGGGATACAGTGTGATGTTTTATGTATGGACATAATATGGAATGATTTAATTAAACTACCTAACATGTCCATCACCTTGCTTATTCATCATTTTTCATAGTGAGATATTTGAAATTTGCTTTCTTGGCTCTTTGAGATATTTTATACAGTAACATTGACTGTAAGTACCCTACTGTGCAATAGTTCTCAAGACTTATTCCTTTTGTCTATCTGAAAGTTTGTATGTGAAGGTGGTTTTGGAGGAGATTAACATTTAAGTCAGAGGACTTTGAGTAAAGCAAGTTACCTTCAGCAACGTGGGTGGGCCTCATTCAATCAGTGGAAGACATGAATAGAACAAAGACTGCCTTCCCCAGAGCAAGAAAGAATTCTATCAGCAGACAGCCTTGTAGTTGTAATTGGATTGTAACTCTTACCTGAGTCTGCATCATGTTCTGGACTCTCCAAGCCTCAACAATCATGTGAGCTATTCTTTAAAATCTGTTTTGTATCTATCTCCACCCCACCCCCCCACCATGTTACTTGTTTCTCTGAAGAGACCTGACTGATGCGGCTTGTATCTGAGAAAAGGAAACACACGCACATGTCTGCTACTCTTACTCCCATTTCCAGCATCTAGAGTTTTGTAGAACAGCAGTCAGTGTGAGGAAAGAAAGATGTGGAGTGGGAGGGGTAAATAGGGCTGGAGGAGAGGCACTGTACTATCCAGGGAGTGAGACAAGGAAAGTGCGAGGAGGCTGAGTGGAGCAGTCTGTGTTGGACAACTCTGGAAAGAGAACTGTCTGGATGGCTGAGGTCTGCAGTAATGGGAAAGCTGGTTTCCCATGGGCTGAAGATTTTAAGTTCTGCCAGGGGCAAAATAACAATATATCACAGCTTGAATGACTTAAAGAACAGAAATATATTTTCATCATAGTTCTGAAGGCTGGAAGTCCAAGATCAATGTGTTCTTGAAGTCTCTGTCCTTGGCTTACACATGTTTATTTTATTTTTAGCCTGTCCACAGAGTCATCCTTTTGTGACATCCCTTGGTGTCTCTTTGTGGCTGCAGAGTTCCTCTTCTCATAAGAACACCAGTCAGAATGATTAGGGGTCCTCTAATAGCCTCATTTTAATTAATCACCTCTTTAAAAGCCCTGTCTCCAAACACGGTCATACTTTGGAGCACTGGGGGTTAGGACTTCAATATATGGATTTGGGGGACATAATTCAATTCATAACAAGCTCCAAATAACTTAAGTGCCTCACAGACTCCCGACCAAAGAAGTAGCACTTCATTCAGAGTGTTGACACAATAGATGGGAATGATGTTCTTTTTCTAAAGAACTCTCAGCAAATAGGGAAATCTTTTTAGGGTGAAAGCTCAGGCCTGGCTGAGGCTGAAGTCATAGTGCATTGTGAAAATAAGGAGGCCAGAGAGGCCTAGTGCCTTCTCCCTTGACCATGTCCTCCATCTGCTGTCAGAGGCAAACACTGATCATCCTGGTAGAAGCTGAGGAAAGGTTGAGCTACTCAGCCTGTAAATTAGTGTCCTAAATCTGCCTCCTTTGTATCACAGGGGACTGAGTTCTGGCTGTGAAAAGCCCAGCCACATATATTTTAGGGAAAAGTGAGAGAATGAGGCAGCTATGACAGGAGATTAGGGACCTATCTTCCAATTCCTCTTATAAATCATCTAACAGTTTGTACATTAGCTAGAAGAAGCATTGCTCGTACACTCTTAAATGTGTTCATTTTCTTCTGAATTAAAAATGTGTTTTAATATGTTCAAGGCAGGTGGTGAGGTTTTCAGGCATTGCTGCTCTGAAGAGCATTTGCCTCAGGGTCAGTGGCACATGGAAGAGAATGAACTATTTCAGGGCTGTCATGCAGCAGTGATGAGTTAACCTGAGACACCAGTGTGACAGTGTAGGTGCAGTGCACCACGTGTCTTTCCACCCCCAAACCACCTCCAAAGTGCATCTCCACATGTTCCCTTCCTCCTCGTGTCACCCACCTACGCTGGATTTGGTACGAAAACTTGAGGAAGGGCCTTGGTGAAGGACTGGAAATGTGAGACCATATGGAAGTTCAGAGAATTGTGTAGCTAGAAAATGGGGCGGGGCTTCAGAGAGAGGGAAATGGGGATGAATTGAGAACACTTGAACTGGCCGTTAGCATTTGTGCTATAGATTTTAAATGCTAATCTGGAAGGAATAAGAAACAGAATATTTGAAAAAACACAGTAACATGACATGAAACTAGTCAGCAAACTATAGCAGCCTGTATTTGAATGGACTGTGAGCTACAATCATTTTTATTTTATGTTTTTGTGGCACTAGGATTAAACCCAGAGCCCTGTGCATGCTAGGAAAGTGCTCTACTACTGAGCTGCATCCTGAGCCCCTGCTTTTTGTTTTGTTTTTGGTACCAGGGATCGAACTCGGGACCTTGCACTTGCGAGGCAGGTAGCAGAACCACTGAGCTAAATCCCCGGCCTGCGAGCCCCCTTTTTAGGTTCTCACTAAGTTTCCAGGCTGGCTTCAGACTTGGAATGCTCCAACCTCACTCAGTCTCTTGAGCAGTTGGGATTATAGATGTGCTTCACCACTCCCAGCTACAAATGGCTTTTACGTGTTCTAAAGGATAGGAAAGAAAAGAAGAACAGAAGGATGGAGAAATAAGACAAGAAGATGTGACAGAGCATATTGCCTAGAAAGCAATATTTACTATCTGGCTTTTTACCAATAATATATGTCAAGTCCTAAGATAGATTTAGAAAGACAAATCACCACCATTCATTGAATGTTTACTTTGTACTAAGTTTTAGTGTCCATTATCTTTAATTCTCAAAATTCAGTGACTTGTCTAGGGCCCCACAGCTCAATGAATGAACCAGGATCTGGCCCCTGGGTGGCTAGCTCCAAGGCCCACACTCTCCCCACACAGTTAGAGCTGGAGTGGAGTGAGGCCGGGCACAGGGAGGCATCTGTGAGGTCTCTGTGACCCTGAAAGGCGGGTTAGAATGCAAGTCTCAGTGAGAGTTGATGGTGCAAATAGAGGGCGGGAAAGGAGGGACTGGAAGTTTGTGGTGTGTGATGTGAAACAGTCACCAGAAGAGTCGCATTCTGCCCTCATTATCTTCCTAAAGATTTTCTCCTGAGCTCCTCCTCAGGCTCTCTGCCAGTGCTTTTTCATGTCACCAATTTGTGATTTTTGAACAGAGCTGCCTCAAGTAGTAAAGAAGATGATGGGTTCAGAGCTGAGAGACTCATGTCAGCTCTGGACCTGCCCTGTGCCTAGGCATGTGTCCTTATACAGTAACATCACCATGCCTAAGCTGGGGAGCCTCTGCAAAACTGGGATGTGTGGTACCAATGGCAGTGTATTCCGGTAGAGCCTTCTAAGAAATTAAACTGGCAACTGACATTGCCTTTCCTCCCACAATCCTGAGTTTAGAAACTTATCCTAAAAACATAAGTAGAAAGGAGATCTCTATCTACCTATGTACCTACTTATCCACTGAATTATTTATTGTGGTATTATTTAAGAAATAAACTCCTAACAATTTAAACAACTGATAGGGAAATGGTTGGGTAAGTTTTCTACCTGAAGAAAAGTCAGGTGGCCATTAAAAATAAAAATTACAGACTATATAGCAACAAGAAAAAATATAGTAGCTGATTGATTTTCCTGAAAATAAATAGGAAGGCACATGAATGTTTCCAATAAGGACTGATGATAGTACAGCTGAAATCAGCACTATCCTTAACTAAACTGGTGGGTACTCTTACAGCTTGTTTTTTATACTGTCTTTAGTCCAAAGGAAGCATGACAGGCTACCACTGTGGCCTGAGATGAGTTTGTGGGGTCACTATTTCTCCTTTTAGGGCTGAAGCATACCAGGGCCCAAGGAATAGATATTTGGCTGTTTGGGGTTTTTGTCTGCCCAGCCTCTACTTTTCTGTTTTGGTAATATCAGTCTGATTTTTCTTTGAGAAACTATCCTTACCTCATCTCTGTCTCTTTGGATCTAGGAATGTGACCTAGATTTTGCCAAAGCAAATGCTATATCATCTGACCACAGTGATTATTTTAAAGATGTGTTATCCAGGCATGCAAGACAGGTATGGGAATTTTGCTGACATAATTGTGAAAGAAGGACTCTGCAGACATGCCAAACTGGAAGAATATAAATTTGGAGGTACTATGGGCCACTGGGTGTTGCCACATA
This sequence comes from Heterocephalus glaber, assembly GCF_053883595.1. Classification (NCBI taxonomy): domain Eukaryota; kingdom Metazoa; phylum Chordata; class Mammalia; order Rodentia; family Bathyergidae; genus Heterocephalus; species Heterocephalus glaber. Next base: position 10,503,382 of record NW_028258356.1, on the reverse strand, counting down.
GAGACATAGAAGCTTGATAATGAAATAAAAACTGAGGGTGCTGGAGTGTAGAGGGTGGAGATAGGGAAAAAGAGAGGGAGGATGGGTGACAAAGAGAGAAAATGATGACATTATTTGAGGCCCTTTGTCCAGCTTTTCCTCAATATAATCACGCAGTGACCTTCCTGGTTAGTTGACCCAATAATTTCTCTCTTCTTCCCACCCCACCTTGCTCTCTTTTTTCCTTAATCCAGTTTAAATTGAGTTTCCTGTCCTTGCAACCCAAACAGTCTTTCTTACAAAGGGTGTCCACAATTTGCTGCATTCCTGGTCCAGAGCAAGAGAGAAAATGACAGACACAAAGTGCACGGTGGAAAAGGCAGTGAGTCTCACCTGATTTGGTGGGAAATGCTTTGTAACCTTGCCTGTGCCCTGGCAAGGGCGATTACATTTTGCACAGGGTTAAGGCTTGGCTGGCAAGATAGTTACTGTCAAAGAAGAAAGATGAATGTGGGAACTTCGGGAATTTGCATTGGTTGGGGAGAGTGAAGAAATCAGGATGGATGAAATGTGGGTTTTAAAATGTAAATAACTTACAGCCAGCCTCAGAAATTAGGTGCAAATCATCAGCAGGTTGGCCTGGCATTTTTGTTACTGATCTCCTTTGATGGTTCTGTCTGCATAATTGTTGTTCTGTGTGCTTTGGAAAATTTCTTTGTACATTGAGTTCCAGGCTATTTCTCATTTTTATTTTGCTGCTTTTTTAACCTTTGTATTCCAAAGTCACTGTCTGACTGTTTAATAGTAAGGATTTGTGTGCCACTGAAGTCAGTTGCTAAACATCAAAGGGTCCTGTGCATATGAAATAAAGATGTGTTTCAGGGAGGGGGTAACTGCAATTATGGTTCAAATTTTCAAATCTGTAAGACTAAGCTCTCTGCATAAATAGGATAAGAATGTGATTTCTCTACATCTGTTCCATCAGGTGGAGGATGACGTATTTGGTTCAGACAGGAACATCTGAATCCTCCTGAATCCTGTGAGGAAAAAGCTAAAGTACTTAAAAATGAATGTAGCTTGTTAAAAGTTCCCTACTGTGTTCATCACTTGCTGTGGTTCTCAGCCCTAGTCCCCCTTTCTGTGGTCTGCTACAGGATATACTTGGGGTAGAATGTCAGCCTTTGAAGATTGTTTTGCCTAGAATCACTAGATAGGAGGCAGGAGAAGAAGGGAACCTCTTTCTGCTTCTGTCAGTTTCCTTCTAGCAATAGTGAGCAGCCACTGATCAGAGCCTTTTGGCTTTCCCACAGCCTACTGTGCGGAGTCTCTTTTGGCCCTGTACCAGTGTTTGATACCTCTGGTGGTCTTGGCATCACTGGGGCCTCCATGGCCCCTCCCCCAAGGTTCTAACCCATCCTCTATAGCCTGGGCTCTATTAACACTATGGTTTCTCCTCCCACCCTTAGCTGTGCTATCTACTAATGTCTGGATTGCCCCAAGGTCTCTGCTTACTTAGTGTTCCCTCTGTGGCCAATTTCCTATAATATATTCCTTTTTTGAAATACTTGAAGTGGTTGAGTTTTCCTGACTACCTAATAAATATCCTAAGTGTATGTGCCTTAGACCTAGGAGCCTTTTGGGAAAATAGCCATGAAAACAAAGATGGGTGTTTTTTTTGATAATTCATTATGAAATATTCTTCAAATATTTTGAACCTAATTTCAAGAGCTTTTTAAGAAACACGTTCCTCACCACTGACAACCAGTTGTATTTATAACACTGACAGGCTTTGTTGTTGTTATTGCTCCTAGTGTTTCTTATATTTTCTTTTTGAACATACATTTAGGACTTTTTGCTAATCACTTCCTTACAGCCAGTAGTAATTGAGTGGTCTAAGTAACTGGCTGTTTAAGGAGTTTTGGCTTCACTTCTATCCTAACTTAGCAGTGACTAATAGAGCTGATTGAAGGAAGTATGGTGCAGCCAGCCATCAAAGGCTTTATCCTGGGTCAACTTGTCAAACAAGAACTTTCGCAGAAATCTTTTCCACTCCCTGACTTGGGTAACTCCTATTAGTTCCTTTGGTACTTTGTTGTGTTATCATCTCTAGAAAACTCTTCTAGAGATTGCCCCCTCAAGACTGGTGTTGTGGGATGGGAACCCTAGGACACAGACTTTGGGATGGTGGTGAACAGGAAGGAGTTTAATGGGGAGTGCTCTTGGGCACCACACCTGCAAAGGAGCAAGGAGGGAGAAGTTGAACAGTTGCCAAGGCAGTCTCAACCACCCCATGGGGCCATGGTGCTGAGATAGTGTTTCAGAGGGATTTGAATTAGCTGTGGAATGTGGGCTACTCCTGGGAGAAAGGTGAACCTAGGTGAGACAACTTCCAGGGCAGTAGACCGTAGAGAGACACAGCTGTCGGCTGTTAGCAAGTAGCACTTTTTTTTTTTTTTTTTTTGTACCAGGGATTGGAACTCAGGCCCTTGCACTTGTGAGGCAGGCGGCAGCACCACTAAACTAAATCCCCAGCCTGCAAGTAGCACTTTTAATTGCTGCAAGATGAGTACTTCCATGCTTAAGGAAGGTCAGGGTGCCACACCACAGAGCATGGCCCCCTATGATTGGGCTAGTGAATGTTCTTAGGGGCCACAGCCCTTACTTTTAAGTACACATCATAGTGCAGCATGATGGTGTGTTTATGTATCAGTGTGAGACTGAGTTCTAGCATCCAGTACAAACATTGTGCACAGTAGGCATCTGATGAATACTGAATTTAGTGTAGGAAAGGTGTTTACTTCTAGCTGTTGCAGTATGCAAGGAATTTAATGTGTTACCTTTGCCTCTAAAAATGGAGATAAAGCAATCATGTTTTTTATTTCATTCTGGAGAAATTATATGGTTTAGATGCTGTAGTAATACTACTGGAGGACGCATTTTGGGAAAAATTTAAAGGTTCAAATTATGCCAAGTGAGTTGATTATAAATAGGAACAGAGAAGTATAGGTTGAGAACAATACTGTAAGGACCCCTGTCTGTGTTGTTTCCCTGCAGCCACTCTGTGGTCCCAGATATGATCCAGAGCTGGCATCCAGTGTAAGTATTTGTTTAGCCGCTGCTGCTTCCAGCTGTCCCCCAAAATCAGCAGGCCCCAGACCTTCCACGAGAGTCAGACAAGAAAAAGAGTGGAAAGGCAGCAACATCAACAGGAAATAAAACATTTTTATTGAATATCAGTGTAATATGTTGAGTCATTTTTAACAACAATCAGAAAACTACTGTGGAATTCACTACACAAAGTGAAACAAAATTTAAACCACCTCATCAAAAAATGAAGATAAAATACAGCTAAAGTAGTTGGCTCGCGGGCCACAAGCCATATGGCAGAAGAAAACACCCCAACATTTCTACAAGACACAGAGGAAACCCACACATAGAAACACTCAAGCAGGCAGTAAATATACACAAAGGCAACTAGGATCTTTCTAGGGCATCAGAGTCTAATACTTTACACAGCTTTGTCAGAAAGGTACATGTGGCTTATCTGAGGATGAAACTTGGTCATAAAGCAGGTTCGGTCAGCAGCTGGTAAAAGATGACATAGTACCCACTAATTCAATGGTGACAATCTCAAGTTGGCAGTGTTATAAGAGAATGTCTTAGTAGTACTATAATGCAAGAAATAATGTCTGCAGTTTGAACCTGCTCTTGAAAGTGTTGTTTCATTGTGAACAACTTAAAGCTGAAGAAGTGAAATTAAATGTCAGTTCCCAATGTTTAAGGAATTTTTAAAAGTCAACTCCCTCTCTTTGGTAGAGTTTGGTCTTTTAAATTAGAAAAATTCTCATCTGAATTTCTATTCAAACTGATGTTTAATCTCTAGTATGACTTGTACATTTTCTGTTACCTCTGTTTTTTAAAAAAGTTTGGACCATCATCAAAAAGAGATGTTACTCTCCCTTTGTCCTTTGTGTCTGCTCCATTTCTAAAGAGTTTGCTATGATGGGGCTGCAGAGAAAAAGGGCTTGCATCCTCTTTGATGAGGAAAGAATGACAGGTATTCTAGTTTTACTGGGAAATGGCCAACCCCATGTTTAAAGTTTACCATCAGCCCTTTTTGAATTCTCAAGATTTTTTTTAAAACATGGAGCGATGTCCTAAAGACTGAACATGAGGCCAATGCTTAGTTTTCCTCCACTATATTTTGCTATGTGTAAAGGTACATGACCATGTCAGAGCATCACTACTCTCTGTGGCCTAGAAGTTAAAATGGGTCACAGAAGCCAGTGGAGAAAAGACTAGAAGCAGTGTGATATAGTAAGCTGCCCTGCAAAGTGGTTGTCTACTGTAATGGGGAAAATATGGAATATTGCACAGTGCTTGACAAAATTCTGTGTGTTCCACCCCAGTCTATGTGTCTTTCTTGTTCTATGCATAGCTCATCAGTTCTGAATTGGTCCTTTGTAATGAGAACTGTTTGTGCTACACACACCTCGGGCAGTGCAGTAGAAGGGAATGGCAGTATTGTTACAATATCACTACGGAATAAACTGAGTGCTATCCACTGAGGAAACTACGTGTCTAAGCACACACGGCAGTCACAGTGTTACACAGAGCAGTCCTTTAAGACTTATGGAATGACTAGTAGCTTCATAATAGTGCCATTTACTACGTAATAACATTGAAAACATTTAAAAACTCCTCAATCAAGCGTCTAGTGTACATAAGAGGTTGCTTCAGTTTTCTAGAACTTGTTCTTGGTTTTGTTTCACCTTTGTTTAAAGGACAAATTAAAACTTATTTAAGTAAAAAGAGCATATAAAAAAGATCACTAGCTGTCTTTTTTGGCTTAATTGAAGTGCATTCAGAACTATGGCTAATTGATTCTATTTTTTTCTTCATCTTGTGACGGGATTACAATACTGTCTGTTTACCACAAAGTAATTTTGTGTAATAAGCACAGATTGCTGTGTTAAAAATATTCTGCATTCCTTCTATCTGGTTTTGTATAATAAAATATTTTGTTACAAAGTCTAATGTGCAAACCTTTTGGAATCATAGAGCTGTGAAATCTGGAGGAGAATTCACAGGATGCACATTTTATAGAAAGGTGATAATGGAGAGCTTTTTTTCTTTTTAAATCATCAGGCAATATTTCAGAAATGCTGATTTCTCCCCTCAACTTCTCCCCACCCCATCCCCAAACAAACAAATGTGAGCAACACAGACACACATACACACGCATACACGCATGCACATGTATGCACATATGAACACCATCGTGTTACTTTATATGTAATAATATGAATTCATTGACTCCTGTTCAGTTGCTTCCTCAAATGCAAGAGTGAAGCCATGATTTTAGCTTTGTAGGTATGCACAGACAGATACTGTTCTGGTTTGTGGCTATGCCTCCTTGACGTCAGCCTCAATGCTGCTCAGATCATGCTGCTCAGATCATGCTGTTTTGCCTGTGAAGGAATTCTACAAAATTGGATTTGCCCACCAAATATGTGGTGTAAGCGTATCTTGATACTCAAATGATTCAATAGAAAGCTTAGGTTTAAGTTGTCCTTTAAGATGTCTGTTTAACTGTGCTAGTGCCTTGCAAGTTAATATTTTTGCTGGAATGCAGTTGAGACTATATTCACCATATAATATATTATCAGCTCTCCTATATTTCAGTCAATTTACATAGTTTAAAATAGAACATCTTATTAAAAACATCTAGATATACACAGATTAGGAAACGCTTACAACATACAAATACACAAACTAGAAATAAATCTTTAGCATACTGGTATATACAGTGGTGAGATACAATAAATAATTTTGGTCATGCTCTATCTACACATCATATTGCTTAAAAGAAGAGTAGACTTGGAGGGCAGTGGTATGATAAAGGGCATAGGGGCTCTCTACACTTAAATTTGTGGGAATTAAAACAGGATTTGAAGTACCACTGAATTGTGTTAAGAATGCATGGCTGGAAAGATGAAAGGACCCATATTACTGAGGTATTTACAGATACTGGCTAAAGAGCACTATGTGGGCAAATGCAGAAAGGCTTCTTTTTTCCTTTACTTCTTGACGGCCAGCATGGCATCCACTTCCTCCTCTACCTGTAGGGTGTGCCACTGGGCGATGGGTCGCCTGGGGTTGGCCAGCATGTCTGACCAGTGTCGCAGCTCCGCGCCAGTGCTGTTGTAGCCCACAAAGACTTTGCCGATGGCATCATTCTTGCCAATCTTGTCATAGTCCAAAACAGTTACCACCACTTGCACTTTCTGAAAAAGAGCACATAATACACATGAAGCCGATAGCTCTACAGTCCTATTACTAAGCTTCCTTGAAATAAGGAATTTGAGATAAGAATGGACCCCCAACTACTAGGATGAGGCTGAAAATGACTTCAACATGAAAACTTTGGTCCAGTTTTTATTTTCCCACCGCATCATCATCATCACCATCATCACTGTCATTCATTCCCTTAATACTTAAATGTTAATTTTTATTATATATTCCAGATTATCCTAAAATTTTTATCCTATCTTTAAAAATGGACTAACACAGTTATTTCTCACAATGGATCCCAGTAATATTGCCTTTGTACAGGTAAGGATGCTAAGCTCAGAAAAGTTATATAACTTTTGCATAAGGTTGCATAAGGAATGAGTAAGTTGGCTTCCAGAACTTGTGCTATAAACCATTATGCCATGCTGTGTGGAGCAAATTGTGCTATCATCTAAATCCATTGTTTCATATGTCTTCTGCGAGAGCTCTGTTATTGGCACTTAGGCCATGCTTTATTGTTTGTTTGTTTTGGTTAAAATTTCCAAGTAACCGTGTGCTATCATCTGATTTGAATAGGCAACTGCTAGCATTTCACATAAAACTAATACAGAATTTCAGCTGATCATGTGGTTGTGAGTATAATATGTGCCAGTATAGTGAAAATCTTTAAAAAGTAGTAACTAAATAAAGATTTTTTTTCTTGAGCATATATTCTTTCAGTAAACATATATTAAGTAACTACTGTATATCTGGCATTGACATCAAATGGATATAACATTTTAGGCCATACAGGATGATTTCATCAATTGAGAGGGTTTACTTAATAACTAATTTTGGACTGACTGAACTGATGAAAACAAACCCATATCATTGTGGTATAGAATAAATACTTTTTAAAAGTACATTTCAGTTTGGTTCCTAGGTAATAAATTTACTTAATTAGAATATATGATGACTCCAATCTAAAAATTGAGTGTAAACATAAAGAAGTTTAAAGTAAATTGGAATGCATACCATTTTATGGCCAGAGTTAGGGAGAGCAGAAAACATAATTATGAAAACCAGGATCAGATCTGAGTTATACTCCTTCAGTGGACTTTTTACTCCAAGGACTGGTGTGCAGGCTTTGGAGTGATTCCATTGCTAAGAAAATCACCTACCCACCGACTGGTGTTTGGAAACAAGGACAAGATGGTATTTGATGCTTCAATTCTCAGAACTTGTCCCAAGCAAATTCATGAGGGGATGGCATGAGGGACATTACACATAAAGGTAACAGGAGTTTTCACAGTTTGGAGTAAGTTTTGCTTATTCCACTGAGAAATAAATTGATAGTGGCATTCAAGACAAAGTATCCTTGTAAAGACCTTGAATTAAGTCTTTGAGCTGCATGTGTAGTTTTTTTCTGTTACTTGTGTATAGATGATAACATTTTCATATGCTTTTGGGAATCAGATAATTTTATAATGTGAGGATAGGGAAACCTAAACCCTTGTTTTAGCAAGAGATAAACTCAATTATTTTCTCTAGGGAAAAAAAGAGTAGGAAAGTGTTAGTCTAGAAAACAAAAACCTATCAGAACAAAATGAGCAGAGAAAGACTGACACAGTTAAAGGAATTCTTATTATTTCATGGCTAATATACTCTACATTGAGCTCATATTTTCTCTGTCATCTCTAAGTTGCTGTCCCCAAAACCCAAAATTTGACTTCTGTTAATGTGCTGTACTTTCAATATATTCATATTTTCTATAATAGGTAGTCAAAAAGAACATTTCTTTTTAAAGGTATAGAATTGTAGCACAAAGAAAGTTTACAATATGAAATGAAAACTATTTGCTGACTTTTGTTATTCTGGAGTTTTAGAAGGTTCCATGTTACAATTTTTTTGTATATTTTTTATTTCTATTTAAAGTTATAGGCAAACATTTATATCACTGACAAGATAGACCCACAACAGTTATTTAACAAAATGTAAAAATAGTGGTGCTTTATGCATTTGACTCCTGATACCCATTAAAGAGTACCAAGAAATAACCCATAATTATCAGATGTGAACTTTGAATTCTTATAGTCTAACTAGGGATATGGAGTGAAAATTTAAGTATTATTTTAAGTATTATTTTAAATCCCTAAATCAAAAGATCACCTACTATCATTGTGGCTACAGGTAGCATTTTATTTTGAACATGTTAACCACAAGATCTTTTAATGGGATGCTTCCTATCATAATATTACTTTTTGTATTTTAATGTAAAAGGTTTAAATATTTATTTTGCTAAACCACTTTTCACTGCAGAAAGCCTTAAAAATAATAGAGAGATGGGGGAATAGCTCAGTGGCAGAGTGCTTGCTTAGCATGTGCAAGGCTCTGGGTTTATACCTAGATTGCCAAAAAGGAAAGAAAAAAATTAGAAATAGCTAAGATATATTTAATAAATAAAGTAAGAATACAAGCTCTTAAATTTCTGGTGGAGGAGTGAGTTCTGTATATCATAATATTATTTAACAAGTTTCTCTCTAAAAACACTCATCCATTCTAAGTCAGACATAAGAAGCTGAATTTAATTAAAAAAGAAATTAAGCCTAATTTTTCTATTGTTAGTCATTTTGATAAAGATTAAAGATGTTGCATAGTTAACATCAACTAAAAACATTTCTTCTCTTAGCTCTGTTTTTTGCTCTAAAGGTGTGATAAAGAGAATTAATTATGATAGTCTGTGAGTAAAGAGTGGAAGGTCATTTTCTCTTCACTTTTAAGCTTCAGAGTTGAAGCTTTTGAGTTAGGAAAGTTTTGTTTCTTTTCTTTTTTCTACCTTATTTCTGCTCAACAGAAGACCAGCTGTTTTTAGCTGATGAATCAGTGCATTCTGTGCTGTATATTTTATCATGTCCCACTTGATGTAGTTCAAGCATCAGATGTGCATGGGAATAAGAATGGCAGTTCTAATGAAGGCATGGGAACTGATAATTTACAAGCTCTGTGTGTATAATTTATGTGCTCTGAAGGAGTGAAATTGAATGGGAGGACAAAATTATGCCTGACATTACCTGGATTTGCTCGAAAGGTACTTCAAAGCTGAATGACTCATTGTAGTAGGGGTTAAGTGTGTTCTTTTTAATTGTTGTCTTTTTCTTCTTCAGCCTCTTGCCATTCTGCATCAGATGAATCTTCACATAAGGATCTGAAAAACAGAAACAAATAATTTTAAGAGATCAGAGACACATATTTTAGATCATAATTTAGCTTATAAAAGGACCAAGAATTTCCAAAAGGTAAATAATTACACAGAATAGATTTATTATTTTTCAAAAATTTCAAGCCTTTTTATTCATAGGAATTCTTAAGTAACCTGTGGGACGTGTTTTTGCCATGTTATGTGAATATTTACATTTGGATTTGAGAGAGAGGGCAGTGGTGTGATGGTAAACCAGATCTCTGAGGGAAAGCATGAAACATTTGCAGATTTCTGTGGTACAAATATGCTCACCATGGCCAATTTTAAGCCACAAACAGTGTAACAACTGGCTTGCAAATTCTCTGAAAACATAACCATTTGTTTTTGTGAGCTGGCTGAGTGCTTGGCTGCAGTGCACCACTGCATGGGAATAAAACTTGATGGAAAGAGGACAAAGGAGTCATTTCTTTTGTTCATTTATTCATTTACTCTATCAGTATTAATTGAGTGCCCGAGATGTGATGAGCACCTTTAGGCTCCAGAGATGCAGCAGCAAACACAACAGACTCTTTCAGTCTTCACCATGGCACTTCAGACTTGTGGGGGAATGAATAGGTTCAGAAAGAAATGAGACAACTATGAAAGTAGAACAAGGGTGCTCTGCAAGAAAGGAGCAGAGTAGAGATCTAATAGAGAACACCAGGGATGGTGTAGTGACTCGCCAGGTAGGAATGAAATTTTTTAATTGTTCAGGTGAGGCCTCAGTGGAAGTGACATTTAACCTTTGAAGAAGGAGAAGTTGTGGGGGCCAGGGGGACACCTGAATATTCCTAGGAAAGAGCTTCCTTCAGGGATTCAAGGAAAAGAGAACACACAGAGGTGATAAGAAAAGGGGGTTGGGATTCTCTGAGCATTTCCCCAAGCCGCCTTAGGTCAATGTAGAAAGTTGTGTCACTGGAGAGTGAGGAAATCCCACTCACAGCTCCATTACTACCGGATGAACCACATACTTTTAGATCACTAGGAACCAGTGCTCAGAATGGAAAGGAAAACTTCTCTACTGTTTTCTTAAACATTGTTGCATTTTATATGTAATTTATGTTCATTGTACAAAAACATCAAAAGTCTATGATAAAAAAATGTTAAATTGTCCAAATATCTATTGCTAAGCCTCCCAAATGTTCTCTCCTCTCTTCCATACCATGAGTTGAGAACATTTTAATCTAGTCTACTGCCCACATAATTTTAAAAGAGAAAACTATATTTTTAAAAGGGTTTTCTGTATTTCTCAGTCCTGAAGAACGGAAACTTTGTGGTATTCACTACTTGCATTTACTGATACAGTGTCTGACACATACCCAATTTTATTTTGGAGGGTGGTAATGACATGAGACCCAGGGCCTCACACATATGGACTCTACCACTGAGCTACACCTCTAGCTCCATATTCTTGGTCCAGCAATTTGAAGTCTTAAAGATTGCTTCTCTATTTTTTCATTTTTCATCTGCTCCCTGATTAGCTTTATTTTATAAGTGTTTTTTCGTTCTTTCACTGCACTGAAACCTTGTCCTGGACTCTAACTCCTTTGCTTAGCTCATTAATAACTTTTTCTGAGATCTAGAACTTGCTCCTTTCTCCTAACTATTGGCTGAGCCCTCTAAATGGAAATATACCCACCTAGGTATGATTCACACCTATGCTTTGACATACAGATTTTTAAAGGCAAAGACCACCTCTCCTGCAAAATAAGACTCTGGATAGTTAAATTTGTTCTGTTTTAGAGACTGCTGCAAAGCAAATCCTTGTCAGCTCACAGTTTCTTCATGCTCAAAAGTCCTGGTGATTGTATAGTAAGACACAATCATATGGAAATGATAAAATAAGCTGTTGTAAGTCTCACTAATGTTGATATTGCTTTTCTGAATAGAGCTCCTAGATACCATGGGTGGCATCTAAATATCCCTTAGGTTTGGAAACATGTAACTAGCACAGGGAAATATGCAAGCTACGCAGTTGGGCAATTATCCTCCAGCACTCCATGTCTCTGTGGCTTGTGGATTCCTTCTGTTCTCAAAGGCAAAGCGCTCATGGAAAGCTTCATCATCTAAACACTGACATCTTGTCCATCCCCATTTAGATAATCTCCATTACCACCAAAACAGATGTAAGACTTGGGATACTTCATCTTTTTTATTTGTTTAATTTATCTTAAAACAACAGTAGACTTAAAAAAAACTTGGTAGAAAAGGTCTTTTGTTCAGATGTCTAATTTCTAGTGATGTGTGACCAGCTTTTCTGAAAAATGAAAACCTAGGATCAGAAAGAGGATTCTTCATTTCCAAGAAAATGTGTATATGTTCATGGCCTCATTTTAGGTCATTTGAGCCCTATCATTTGGTTTTGTCATTGATGTGTCACTGCTATCCTTCACCCACCATTGTCAGGTTTTGCTCTTGTTTTAAATCAGGTTAGCTAGACTTTATCTCTCTTTTGTCATAATAGCTGTTCTAATTAGGAGTTTTTTTAAGGACACTGTAATGAGATCACTCTTAAACTTTTATATGTTGATAAGCCTTTTTAATATACCAAATTGAATTTTTGTTTTTAATTTCACAATTATGGTAGGCAGAATAATAGCTTTTGCAAAAATATCACATATTGATCCACAGAAGCTATATGTTATATGGCAAAAAGGAATTTGCAAATATGATTAGGGACTATAATAGCATCCTTGAGTATCCGGAAGGCCCTAATCTAGTCATGAGTCCTTAATAAGAGAGACTCTTTCCTGGCAATGGTCAGGAAGAGATGTGGCAATGTAAGATGGGTCAGAGACATGCTATGTTTCTGGCTTTGCAGGTGCTGGCCCACCCCTAGCAAGTGAAGAGAAGTCTTTTCATTTGTCAGAGAAGTAAGATAACCTCTGCTAGTGTCAGCTTAGTTTTGGAAAGAAGCATACTCTAAGCTACTGGTTCCTTAATGGTGAATTTAATCATGTATGAGATAAAAGACAATTTCTTCCATTGCTGCCTGTATGAGGTGGTCTTGAAGTGTGAGATGAGAAAATACCTCAATATCCTGTGCTGTTTTCTCCCACTCTTGAAGTTAATAGATCCGATTATTCATAGCTGAAAAGTTAAGCTTGAAGTTATAAAAGGAATCTTATTACTGAGGCTGTTGGATAGTGTGAATCAAAACTATGATTTATTGAGCCTTCTTTGCACATCCAGAGCCCTGCTACTGTTGACACACTGGGGCATGTTATATGTGAAGTATCTACTTTCTTTATGCTGCCAAAAATGAAAACATGGAGAAAATGAATCCTTTGACCTTGAGATTTGTTGTTGTCAGGGATGGGGTAGTTAATACTTATTGTTGGAATGAGGTAATATCTATATTCCCTCTCTTAATTTTTCCTGTTAACTCTTTCCTACTGTGAGAAAATTTTATAGTCTGGTTTCCCATTAGTTATAAAAATTCCTCCCTCCTTCCATCCTCTCCCCCACCCCCACTGTTTCCTTTCCAAAGTGAAGGACAGGGAATCATTGTGTTCAAGCTATAATGATATGAACTGCCAAATCATTTATTGTGCTTGGACACCAAGACAGTGAAGGCATGAAACACTGACCGCACCATGTAAGAGTGCAGCGGAGGATTCCAGGGTGGCCAGATGATGGTGTAGTCTCCCTAGCTATTTTCAAGAATTGAGATATAGAACTTGTTTGACAAGTTTTATGATTACCTGGTCAGCTCCAGCCTGTGAGCAAATCTGAAGATGAAGAAGCAATTCTGGAGCTATGGGAGCTTGACAGCCCCTCCTGAATAGACAACCTGTGGTTTGATGCCATTATTTTTGTTCATTGTGCCTACATTAATTAATGCATTAATTTTGAGTGAAAGATTTCGCACATATATCACTCACATTAATACATGAACTTGCTTTCTTAAGGGTTCCTTCCAATAACCAATTTCTAGTAGGTTGATCCAGCCCTAAAAGTGTAATGTCTAGCCCTAGGTAGAATGAACTATCTCCTCCTTTAGGTATTACACTCCATCCCACTTACCTCCACCTGATGTGCCTGAATACACTAAATCCACCACCCTCTTTTGGTAACAGTATACATCCCTATTTACCACCTGTGCTTCTCCTCTACTCCAGCACGATGTACAAAGACTTGGTTGATTTGAGGACTTTGCCTCTAGAGAGGTGGAAATAGAGAGATTTGGAGGGGAGATCAGAAGACACCCTGGAAACTCTTTCAGATATTCTTGATTTTGCCACAGCTGGCATCATCACAGTATTCTTCCTCCTCTTTTTTTCTCTTTGATATGAGCTGATACAACTTTATTTTCTTCTTTCCTTTTCTCTGCCTTAAGGCCCTCAAAGACGTGTTTTATTTTATGACTTTCTCATATTTGATATTATTTTAGCATGCTTAGTAGGTCTTTTCACTCCTTTTCTCAAATATTCTACATTTCCAAAATTATTGCTACCTCTGTGAAACAAAATTTCTGACCACAGAATCTGGTTCTGGAATGCATTATCTTTACCAATACTGGTGTCACTGGCACTGGTTTCAACATGTAGAGCTGAGTCCCTGAAAGAGCACACAAAGTAAACTTGGAGAAAAACTTTGGAGCTAAGCACAAAATTCAGTAAGTGGTTTTCCTTCAATAACAGGGACCTAATGGGTAAGTTTTCAGAAACGTACATGTAGCCCATGTGCTGTACTAAAAACCACAATTACATCAATTCTTCTATTATTCTCCAGACAGAAACCACTGAGCTTGTTCTCTTCCCTTCAAGCCTGACTTATGCTATGATTCCAGTTTTCTAGTCCAAAATGTCAAAAACTCTCAGGCCCCCTTTAGGTCTTTCTCTACCTCCCATAAATAGCTACCATGTCCTGCCAATTTACCTGCATGTGTTTTTCTGGTTAATTTTCTCTTTTTAACCTATTGCCACCTCTCAAGATCAGAAATCCAATCTCTCTTGCAATCATGTCCTCAATTTCAAAGCATTCTTCATATAATCATTAAATCTATATTTGATCACACCACCCTTTTCATTAAAAATCTTCAGTGGCAGTCACAGCTCCATCCTAACTTACTTGCTTTGTTTTCTTCATGGTAGAAACTCACTGTTCTACTCATGGTAGAAATGCACTGTTCTCACAAAGAATTTAAATGTTGTGTCTTTGAACTGGCTGTCCTTCAGCCTGAAATGCCCTTTCTTTCTACACCTTAGTCTTGGCTTAAAAGTCACCTCTTCCCTGAAGATTTTACTGATGAGTTTCTCAATCAGTATGTTTAGACAAATCTTCCTTTGCCCTGCAGCATTTTCTTTTGTACTGTCTTTTCTGATATTGGAGGGCTTTTGTGGTACTCTAATAACACAAAAACAATATTCCTATGGGAAAATGTGTTTTCAATTCAGAACTATGTGCTTGAAGATGCAATTTGGAAAGACCATTTACTTGTAAAGTGGGAACTTCCTCCATTGCAATTCTATACTCTACTCTAATGCCCTAGATCATTGTCACCCCCTTCTTCCCTTAAGCAGTTCTAATGTCAAATTATTCCAACTTCATAGAGATATAATTGCCAAACAGCTGGCTCTAAGCAATGATCCTTTTGTGTGAGATATAAAGGAGCCACTAAAGGCTTTTTGTATTTACAGTGAGAATCAGAAAGCTGCAGTTCAAAGCCAAATAATGCAAGATGCCTGCTGTTTTCATTTTGATAATTTTGCACAACAGTGCCTTCTTTCTTAACTATCACAGTGACCCTGGACCCTGGTGACCATGGTTCTTCCATTTCAGCCAAAGACTTTGCTCAATAAGAAATAGACACATTTCAACTTTTGTGTTTAATCCTTTCTGAACCCATACCCAGCTTCTGAGTAACTTCAGGTGGTATTCCTTTCATCCTTTTTTCTTTGGATAATGTTTACTGAATTTCAACTTATATTTTGGACAAAGAAAGCAATGTAGTTATATCAATTAGGACCCTGAATTTCAACTGACTGAAAACTCATTTCAAAATGGTATAAAGTAAAAATAACAATAGGACCCCTGAAATTTTATCTGGGAGCTAGTTGATTCAGTTAAAAATACTTCTCCTAGCTCCTCTCACTCAGTATGACTACCCATGGGCTCTTAGATGTGAGCAGAAGAAGGGTGTATGTAGACTCTATAGCATATCATTAAAGCACTGGGCAATGTCTGGGAATATTTTTGACTGTTGTAACTTGAAGGGAGGGGATGCTATGGAAATCTAGGGGATAGAGGTCAGGGATTCTGCTGAACATCCTATAATGTACAGGGTAGATCCCAGTAGAAAAGAATGGTGAGGCCCAAAATGTCTGTATGGACTCCAGAGTGCCTTTCCTTTTTCTTGTGACTGAATCATGGATGTGATAGTTTAGTAGTGAAGCAGTTTTACTTTGCAACATAAAGACAGTTTCTAGGGTGATAGCGGAATAACACAATAGGACGATTCAGGGTCCCTAGGTGACCTCATGTGTTCAAACTACCTACCGATCTTTACTACTCACCTATATATGGATATGAGGAAGATAAAGAACTTAAAAAATAAATTATGTCTTTTGAGTTCCTGTATTTTGGGGTCTCTGGTCTTACGTCTTTTCCTTATCTCATACAAATTCAATCATAACAACAAGATCCCTTGTTTGCCTATCTCTGCTCACTTTTCTATGAAGTCCTCCTCAAATCAAATTCCACACAATTGCTTTCCCAGCCTTTCTGGGCTTTCCTTTTATGTATTTCAGAATGCAAATAACAGCACCAGCTATAAGCCTCATGGGATCTCATAATACCATCCAAGGGGAAAAAGTCTATACCCAAAATTCCCAGGGAAAGTCCCAAGATTACTCTGAGTGGACCAACATAGATGAAATGGTTGCTCTATATTAATTTCTATGCCAAACAGAATGTAATGAGCTAGGCTGGCTTAGACCCAATTTATACAGCCATCCTCAAATCAGTGAGGAAAGCAAGGCACACCAACCTTTGGAGTTGGGGTTGTCTCAATTCATTTTGAAGCTAATGACTAAAAGTAGAAGAATAGGGAGGTTCTTCAATAGGAATCAGAAGTTTCTTACCCAAAGAAGGGGCAATGGAAGATGGTAGACAACTGATCAGTGTTTACAGAACTTCTCAATATATGGTCTGTGGGATCCTATTTCTGCCTAAACTTGGAAATGTCCATGAACTTATTTGCCAAGAAACATTTCCTTCCCACATTCTATCAAACCATCAAGTACATATGTAAAATTGTCAAATAATAGCAGAGACAGCACAGTTAAAACATGGGAGATTTAGAATTCAGAATTTCTTTGCCAAATGCAGTTTTTTCTTATGCACGTACTGTATAAGCCTCATTTCATTGGCAAATCAATCACTTACCAGTATACAAATAATTAAATAGTAATAGGGTTCACAAAGCAAACAATTTTCATTTCTATCTCTGGCACTTTCAACATATTTACTTAGGAGATCTTTATAAATAATTTATAAATACTTAGGACTACATTAAAGAGTATATGTGCCTTCATAGTTTAAAATGTCTGTATAGATTAAAATGCTCCCTGTAATGCTGTAGTACGCTTGCAACATTAAAAATATATTCTGGGAAAATTTTCTACGTGAGCACACAATTTAAAAATAAATTTACATTAGTTAAGAGCAGTGTTCACCAGAAGAAAACAACTTTACATAAGTGACTACCATAGAGAAAATCAACCCCGTTTTAATGAGACAGATCGTAAAATAGCAAAGGCTGATTTAGTTCATTAATGGTGGGAGAGTGCTTTGAAGGGACAAAAAAATAAATGCAAAATGCTATTATTATGGATTAAATGGAAAGCATTTTTCATGGTGGTGGTGGGGAAACCACTGAATTCCAAGCATCATTTCTAACACTGCCAAATGGTCTTTATGGAACTGGGAGCTGCTTGACCAAAAATGTGGGAATGCATATACAAACACTGCAGAATGAGGAGACTGCAAAGAAAGATTTCACAGACGGGGCAGGTTTATGAGCAAGTAAAGATAGCAGCAGTGTGTGGGTTTGAGTTCCACACTTAGTAGAGGAAGGAGTACATTCTGTTTGCATAATCTGAATATTTCCCTGTTCAGGTTTTAAGGAGAAATTCTTCTGTAATTCAAGTTTATTTCTCCTGTTCTTTGGAAAATCTTTCAGAAAGGACAAACACGTGAGCATAGGATAAGCAGTAATTATGTTTGATTCTTTCTGGATGACTACAAAGAGTTCGGTGGAATTACCAAGGATAAACTGTTTGTGTGAGCTGATTAACAACAACAACAACAAAAAAGCAGTCATATGATTCAGTAAAGCAAACAAAGTTGCAAAGAGCAAATTTGACTGATTTTTTTCCCCCCTTCTGGAGATTTGGGCTTGGCCTCTTATCTATGCCAGAGGAAAGGTCCCTAATAAGATATTTCTTTTAAAAAATTTTAAACATTTCTACTTGATGAAATAACACAAGTAACATTGCTATTTGTAACACTGTTAGGATTTTGGGGTACATATCATATGACAAATGGGTGCTGTTAGTCATATAAAGACAATTCAGCAGGAGTACAAAAACAAAACCAATATGAGAATAGAGGCCCTCTTACATGGCGTATGCCTAACTAGGGTTCATGTTCTTCAATTAAATTACCCCAGACTCACCCAGTTTGAGTCATTTTAGCCAGAATCCATTTTACTCTCATTAACTCCCTATTATGTGCAAGTACTTGCTTCAAAATATCTACATGTCTTATAAAGAAACATTCTGCTATCTAAGCATCGGGAAGTTTGTGAGTTAAAATAATCTTAGGATAATTGAGGGAGAGATTTGGAAGTACTCCAGGAGTAGGGAATCTCTTTCTATTTCCTGATTTTGAACTATTTCTAGAACTTGTCAAAGGTCTGGGTAAATCTTTCAGGACATGAGGTACTGCTTCTTGGTTTTCTTAGTTGGAAAAGTCTCAGTCCTTCCCTCTCAATTTAAAAATAAAAACATACTTATTTCTCAGGGATGTTGCCTGCTCTTTGCTCCTCGCTTCCTATCCTTACGTGGCATTGCTGAGCCTGTGCCTGAGAAGAGGATAAAACAATGAATCCTTTGTTTTTCTATTTGAAAAAAGAGACAATGTTTTTATAAAGATCCATCATATTTTTAATAACTATTATATGTCATGTTTGGTTTGAGATTTTGCAGTATGTCCTGTTCTAAAACAACAATGAGAAAAACAAACTTTGAACACTACGGTTTGTTTGCTACTACAAAAATTTTTTAAATTTGAATTCCAATTCTCCTTATCCTTGTCCTTCTAGAGAGATAGTTTGGTTCACTGATGACCATATATGGTTCGCTTTCATAAGGCTGCAAAACTCTGAAATCAGCTAGCACTCTGCATGTCAAGAAGATAAGTAGCTTTGCAGGAGAGATCAACTTCTACCTTGGTCATCTGGCTTCCTTACAATACTGGAAAAAGAAAATAAAAACAAACTATGGCTTCAGTATTAGACTGCATATAGGAAAATGACACAAAGTAATATAATTCTGTGATGATTGTATTGCTTCTTATGTAGCAAATTTGTTATTAAACTTACTCTCCACACATCAGTATTTCAGATCTTAGTACAAACTCCAATAATGTTATTATATACACTGATTTCTTTGGAATTGACATTATATAAGATGCTTCATCCTTGAGAAGTTTAGATCAGCCTCTATGTTTTTGTAGTCAGAAAGATACCCTAAGACAGTGCGTGTTTTCTTGCTGTAGGATGTGTAGCAAGAACTGTGGCAGAATTCAGAGCAGGAGACATTTTTCACTCAGTGGAAATGCTTCATTTGAACTTGAGGCTCTATATTTAGGAAACCCAAATAAACCTTATGAAGAGAAAACTAGCATTTTGCTAATTCTTGAAATCATCAGCTCTCATGTCTTCTACTTCTATCTCCACATATAAATGTATAATTTCACAAAATATAAGTAAAATGATATTTGGATAGTGTTTATGCTTATGCAGGGAGGCAAAAAGGTCACTAGATGGGTTGTCTTTCTTTGAACTTGATTTTTCCTATGGCCTTTTCCAGTGTTCCTTTGCATAATGGAAATTCCTGATTACTGTAATGTGATTTTTATAAACAGGAAATCCATGCTTCTTAAGATGATTTCAGTAAGATGGAATTTTGTGAGCTATGCAAAATTTTATAAACCATAGTATCAGACCTTCCTGTAATATTGGTCCAGATTAAAACTACAAAGGCAAGCTATACAGTCTGCCTAACTCTTAAAATGTTTTGTTAAAAACAGAAACTGTTAAGATATATATTTTTATTCTTATACTGTATTTGACAAATAATCATTTATAATGGCCAAGGAATGCAGCTTTCCATGTAAAATGCACAGATGCCTTGGGGTACTGCAATAGGACTTGGTAAAGGAATGGAGTTGCTCCTTGCCCTGGCCCCTTCTCTTCTCACAGAGTGAGCTCCAATGTGCACTAGAAAAGTTTCACATACATGTGGGGACACCCACCCTGCACATCCAAGCTCCCTTCTCCATCTCCACTACTTCTTCTCCACCCAGAGACATGGGGTGCACAATTCCTGGGGGCTTCATGCTTTCTCTTCATGACTCTATATCTCTTTAATAAAGTTCACTTCTAATATCATTTCCTCAAGGAAATTCTTTTGATTCCTTATCCTAAAGCAGCTTTTCCTTTTATAATCCTTGTGAAACTTCACTTCATCCTCACATTTGTGACTTATGAATGTCTATTTTTCCTCATAGGCTCTAAGCCTTATGAGGATAGGTACCATTTCTGTTTTTCTTTTCTTTCTTTTTTTTTTTTGGTACCGGGGATCGAACTTAGGTCCTTGTGCTTGCGAGACAGGCGGCAGAACCACTGAGCTAAATCCCCAGCCCACCATTTCTGTTTTTAATCGTTGTCCCCTACTATATCCTCAGGATTAGCCAAGAACTTGATGGCACAAAAGTAGGACCTCAATAAGCATTTCTTGAATGAGTAATGAGTTCTGGTTTCTTTCCTCAGCATATTTGAGGGAAGGCTCTAAACATTGCTGAAAATTCTTGAATGCTGTCCCTGAAAATCTGAAGTCCTAGAGACATCATCTATTCCTTGGACACTGAAAAGATAGCAGATTGAACTTGGTGACAATAGCTCATTTGTCCAACAGCCCCTTCCCTGAGCCACTCATTTAAAATACTCTGACAAGTATGGATACAGACTGAATGGGAACTTGACAAAAGTTACCCATTGGAATGATTGTAAGGAATTAGTATGTTCAACTCAAAAAATTTTAAAAATTTTGTTAGAAACACAAATATTACTGTTCTGTGGTATGACTCTACCTTTTTTCCACCTGCCTTTATAATTCCCTAGAGAGTTTTCTTCAGGTTATCAATAGTAGATTATCACATCATACAACACCACAGAGACTTATAGAACATTAATGATTAGTATTGAATTGCCAGCATTTAAGGAGAACATGAGTTTTCTTCAAGAAAAGGCAAAGCCATAAAAACTTTCTAGAGAAAAGCTATTCTACATTATTCTTCAGAAGATGGCGCTCTATGTGGAAAGCAAATTTATCTAATGAAAGGCTGTGAAGTGTGTTTTTCTCCCTTGAAGAACTGCCTGTGGTATGGATGAGGTTAGAACACTGTGTTCACATTCTTCCCAGTTTAGCTGCCGGGTGGGAAGGTTGCTAGGGCTAAATGCTGAGCACTTGCTTCTCTTAAGAGTGACGATCAGACAAAGAGGAAATATTCTAAAGCAAGCTGATGACTTGGCTTGAAAATCCATCCAAGAGGGTGCAGAGTGAATTAATTTAGTGGAATTGTTGGGCAGAGGCAAAGGTCTGACTTTGAATCTTGTCTGGAACTATTCTGGGTGATTAGGATTCCAAAACTGGTCTCAAAAGGGCTAATTATTACTAAGCAATGCTGGATGTGAATATACTTCAAGCAACTGACAACTTGTTACTTAATCTGAAGGCTACTTTAGAGGGACAGTTAAACATTTTTATTGAATAAATGAATATGAGGGTAGCATACATGATGTTCTAAGAGAGCTACCATATATGAGCTCTGAATTACACTGAAAAGCTCTGTGTTTTAATGCCTCTTTGAGGAAATATAAATGATTCAATCAAAATCCATATACAGTAAGTATTATTAGTGCTTTTTAGGTAAAACCATTCCTATCCAACTCTGTGAGATGGAGCCAACATTTTACACAATCAACATGACCTATTTTGACTAACAGTTGGCTTATATTGTAATTTGCTGCTTCTTTTAATGTAATCAATGTTTAAGTTTTGTCACTGGAATTTTTACAAGTGCATGTTAAAGTAGTACCAAAAAATTCTAAAAAAAAGCAACTGCTGAGGCATTTGCATAAAGGACAGGACTCTGATGAGTGGAAAACATTTAGAAATTCAAAAAGCCAGATCTGCATACAATCACAAAAACATGTTTCACAGAAAAATGGGAGACCAAATAGATGTTAGAGAACAGACATTGTGGGATAATTTTGAGAGAGTGAAAATACTTACTGTGTAGTCACAATTTGTCAACAAATTATTAATGGCCAGTTTGTAAAAATCAGTCCTCACCAACCACCTGTCTCTCACACACCAACATTCTTAGATAATCTTTAAAAAGCAAAGACTGAAAAGAAAAAAAACCCTGTGCAAATAGAAGAAATGTCAATACCAAAGCCATACATTTTAACATGGAAGAGAAAAGACATCTTTATGTTTATGCCTGTTGTTTGTCCTACGTTCTTAACTTTTGGAATGCCTTAAGGAACTGGAATTTCACAAGAACTTTGGAAATCCTAAATATGAACAAATCTACACACATGCACACACATTCAACTATATATGTATGGGATTTGATTGTAAAAGCATTTTCAGGGAAAGTGCATGATTCATCTATAAGGCTCTCTGTGGTTGTTTTCTGGCAATGCAGAAATTCCTTTAGATAGGTCATCATAATACTGATTGTCATCTCCACAGTAACCAGTTTTCAAGGCAACTGGCTGAGGGTTGTGTTTTTGGAAGGGGCAAATTACATCAGAGGCATGGTAGTAACACAAGAAACTGCAAGCTACTTACATTAAAATTCCTTTACTAAGTAGGCATTTGTCAAATATTCTCCTCATTATCTGAGTTAAGCATGATTTACTTGGGGGACATTTATGGGCAATGCTCAGTCTCTTACTATATGATATAGACAGTACAAGTATTTTCCTTTTATATCATACTATTTCTTTCTTTCTTACTTCCTGTCTCTGCCTGCTACTCTTATATAGGTGGTCTATAGAGAAAGACTGGATTCTTGTGGGATTATCTAAAATTGACCAAAAGGAATCATGAAATTCAGTAACTCTTCTGAAAAATATGTTCCTTAGATATGATGGAATCCATTTTGCCAAGTGCAGGGATAGGGATAACCAACTTCCTGGAAGTGCTCCAAAGTTTAAGTTTTTGAATTTTTTTTAAGCCAAGAGAAAGAAACTAAGTTGGGACATAGCCTAACCAAAATACCTCAGTTTTAGGATTTTGTGTCTGTGTCTTAAAATACTTGAAAAATTCTGAAGATGGAGCTATTTTATGGCTGTCTTATAATTGCAGACCATAAGGTAGAGTGCTTAATTAGTTGGAAGAATGAACTGGGATTTCCAAATGAAGGTGATAGAGAGTAAGCCAATCATAGAGCCTCCCTACCCTGTTAGCTATCTTAGACCTAAAAGAATGCCAACAATAATAAACACTAGCTCCCTATTTGCCAACAATACTCCAGCTACCCAATAAGGGAAAGAGTGCAACCCAATAATATGAACAACAAGACAAAGCATGTACTTGTACACATGTACATGCCCACACACACACACACACACACACTACTGACCCAGAAAAGTTCCTGCTGGAGTGACATAATACATCTCTAACTCTGAACTCCCTCTGTGTCCCATGGAGCCTTATTGGTGAATTGATGAAATCTTAAAATCTCACTATTGCCTCAAATCTGGAGAGATGCTAACTGAATAACTATCTTTATTTTTCCTTCTTTTGTCTGATGGGTAGTGCATCGGCCACTGGGCAGAAGTGGTGTGTTTCTTTCTTTCTGCTATGACAGATATCAGGAAAGATGCCACATTGAATATAACTCACTAGAAAGGAGATTTTTGTCTCATTTGTTCACACAGCTTTGTATCTACAGTAGAGTAGTGCCTTGTATAGGAGAGAGACTCAATAACCCTTGTTGAATGATTAAAAAAGCACCCTAGAGTATTCCCCTTAGGGTGGGTATATGTCCTGATTGAAGAGAGAGGTTAAAACTTCGTTCTAAATATGAAATCCCAGAGGAGAGAGGAGCACTCAGGAGTTCTAATCACAAGGATGCCCCGCAGCTGCCACATAGCTCTCCTTTCCTTCTCTATTCCTCTCTTTCGTCCCCTTAATCTACAGTACAATGAATGGTATCCAGTACTACATTCTCCAAACCATTGTTTGAGGGAAACAAATTAGAGTCAAGGGGAAAAGAATCAAGTAGAAGTCATCAGAACAGAGAAGGTCTGGATAGAACTGTCCCAGTATGAAGAAGGGAGGTGGGCAGTGACAAATAGCCAAACAAGTTAAGGCAAGGTGCCCAAATAGAAGCAAAGAAAGCCAAACAATCCTTAAAAGAAAGGAACCCAGCATACAAAAGAATGATAAAACTCCCCACTTTTAAAGAAAACATAATCCAAAGAACAAAACAAAATTCCTCAGAAGTGCTTTGTACCATGAATCAAGTTAATGAGACCATAAACTCAGAAAAGCATGACCTCAAAGAGGACATGATAGAACAGGAAGCTTGCAGAACTAAGGATTTTGAGACAAAAACAAAATTATAGAATGAATTAGTAAAGTTGATATTGCAAGAGACAAAATGAATATGGCTGCAAATAAAATGACCTAAATGAATAATTTGTAAATACAAGGGGAACAAAGGAATTAGGAGATAATGGACTGGAGTTCAAAAGCACTTAACATGAGGAAAATTGACTCCCTTAAAAGAGGTCTAGTAACTAGGACAGGGGAAATATTCACAAATATCATGCAGGGAAATTTTTCTAAAGAAGAATAAAAACTACAGCTACACACTGAAAAAGCAGACCACATTTTAGGAAATATTGATAAAAGAATGCTTAATGCTACAAATATGTCTCTGACTGAAGACATTCCTCCAGTATTCAAGTAGAATAAACAAGCCACATAGGAGAAAGTAAAAAATAGGCTGGCTTCAAATGTTTCAGCAATATCCAGCACGACAGCAGTATATATGTTAAGACAGACGTTCCACTATGAAAGAATTTCAGCCAAGGGTGACAAATAATTGGATCTCTTAATTTTCTGGTCACAATGATTAGGAATAATGGTGTAGCCAACCCTAAAATATCTGTCCTGGCATTTCCCAAAGTATGTCCTATGAACTTTAATCCTGTGAAGTATTCTTTGAAAAAGGGAATTGTGGTCAAACAGGTTAAAAACACAGGATCTCTAGGAGTCCTATTGTGGAGATTTATAAAACACATCAGCATATAAAAGACTCCAAGACATTAAAAGAACCTGTTTTTCTTTTTAAACACATTCTTTAACCTAGTATTTTTCTTTGAAACAAGTTTTATTCCCTAGAACACCTGTTCATATCTAGTTGAAAAAGTAACATCTCATTTGGAGAATATTTGATCTACCACCATGAAGGGGGAAAGCATTTAATAACTGGAAAGAGAAATCAATCCAAAAACAATGCATATTTATTCTCCCACCCCAACCAAAGACAACGTTGAAATTTTACCATTCATTCATTTACTATAAAGGAATGAAAGCTTAAAATCTGGTTTTGCGAATAGAAAAGTACTCCTACCAGATTGGGTGTGTAGGAGCTCTTTGAAAGTATTAGCAGAAGGTCCCTCCTTAAGCTGCCACTTTCAATCTTTAAGCACAGCTCAAATTCACATCTGCTTTGTTTAAAGGCACGCATCTCTGAAGGCTGCATTGCCACCACAGAACCCAGGACATGGCAGGCCTTCAGCTTTGTACAAAATGAGAGAAATTCTAGGAGGGATGCTGACATCAAACACTGTTTTTCTTCCTTAGGGATCCAGGAACGATGTAACTAAAGGGATAAATACCATCTATTGCAGAAGGAAAACGAAGTCAGCCTACTTTGCAATATCTTTCCTTACTTTTTGGTATTTCTCCAGCTTCCATAAGCACAGTTTATGCCAGTGTGAGATGCCTCCTAATTAGATTATATACCAGTGCTTCAGAATGGTGGAAGACTTTGCTGTCTACTCACATCTTGTCTCTTTTATGCTACTTTGAACTGGAAAAAGAATTTTAATTCAAGACGGACTTGTCTCTATTTTCCTCCCTTCCTGTTAAGGCAGAGTGTGTGAGGAATGTGGAATGAAAAAGCGGGAGGGAACTTTCAGATAGTGTTATATTTATCTGTCCTGCCAAGATACTGCCAGGGAGCACACTGAGGTGAGAGAGTGGGTTGAAGAGTAACTGATTTAGCAAAGGTCAAAGGATTTCAAGAACCAGAAGAGGGAGGACCCCGTGGTGACCTGGAATGCAGCCTAAGAAGCAGCAATTACCAGGATATGCTGCCCTCTTCAGGATTTCTAAGAAAAAATTCACCAGTTAAAAGGAGCGAAACTGAAAAGTCTTGAGTGTGAGCAATAGGAATGCTACATATTTCTGGTTGGGGAGTTATGTCTAGAAAAGCTAGTAATATGCATGCTCTACATCCCGACAATGTCACTGATATGTAAGTATGCTAGATATACTCTCACACATTTGCACAGGGAGACAGGCTCAGGGATGTTCTTTGTGGCATTTTCTGTGACAGTAAGAAATTGGAAAAACTCAAATAACTAACAAAATTCAACTGAAGTATTTACCCAACTTAAAATGCTATGTAGCAGTAAAATGTAACAGAGGCACATTAACCAAACTGGATACATTGCTAGAATAATATGGAGAGGCAACATGCAGCATAATATAATGTGATCCTATTTTATAAGGTATGAAAACATGCATAGAGTATAATGCCACTTATATATCTGAAAGTATAAAAACAAAACTGAGCATGCGTTTGTGTGTGTGTGTGTGTGTGTGTGTGTGTAATAAAAAATATATGGGAGTAATAAACACAAAATGTGAAGACAGGTCCCGAGGATCACACACCAAATTCAAGATAATTACTTCTGAAAAGAGAGTAAGAAGAAAAGATAGGCAGATGTATACAGGATATTTGGATGCTATAAGCTGTGTTTTATTTCTTTAGTGTAGTGGCTACATGAGTATTCATATATTTTCATCTATACTTATTATCACATGCATGAACTGTTTCATTAAAAAACTGAGGAACTCTGAGTCAGATTCAACGAAAATTGATGAGGGCCTGTCAGGTAGATAACACCGTGCCCTTCCACATTTTGTAGCCTGACAGCCAATACTGGAGGAGTCTGTGCTTCTAAATGTAATTGAATCTCATTATCTGGAAACTTCTGCATTGAGCCTTCAGATCCTTTAGCCAATGTGATCCCACCTGACCTGCAGCTGGCTGCAGGGAGCTCACCACTGTGACTGATGGATCAGCAGAGAAAAGGAGCAAGTGGCAGGGGCAGGAAAGCAAGGCAGATCACTAAGACTTAGGAGAAAGGAAATGAAGCTTTTTTCTTTTCTAAGTGAATTGAACTTTCTTCTTTCTACACCTGACATTCTCTCTTCATTTAGGAATTTTCTAACATAAACTGGTGGGAGATGTGGACGGAAGTATAGAAATCCTTACAGTCATTAGTAACACAAAGCTCTGGGTTTGATTCCCAGCATATTTCAGGGGGGAAAACTGTATGGGGGAAAGGCAAAACTTGCCATTGGTTTTATTTGGCTTAAAATGGACTAGACTTAGAGGCTAGTTAGTGCTTAAGCTGAGGCTGGATGTTCACTTTTAAGGCATCTATAGGGGACGTTAACCAGCCAGTTGAAGGTGATACCTCTATGAGTGGTTGTCAGCCCTGGCCTCATAACCACCTGGCCCTTTGGGCTGATCATCAGAGATTCGAAATTAGTGTGCCTGAGAGTCATATTGTATGGATATCATTTCCTAGGTGATTCTAATGTGTCTTCACCATTGAGAAATGCTGTGCCAGAAATGCTATCTCTGAGGCCATGATACACCACAAGTTTCAGGGCATTGGTTACCATGGTTGGGACAATTACTGCGGGCATTCTTGTCTTGGGGAGGAGTGGAGGGGTTGAAGGGAGGGCAGGGGAATGGGGAAAATAAGAACCAAGATGGATTATTTAAAGGTGCAAATTTCCAATGATGAATGTTATTATATTGTATATCTTAAATGTACCAATATAATTAAAAAAAAAAGAAACCTCGGGGAGATGTTTGCACCTACTAATTTTCTTTCTACTCAGGACTGCTAACATATTTGCAGTACCACCTCTTTCCCAATTTATCTGTTGGAGATTATTTACTGGGCCTTGGCCCTTTCCTCATTCATTTTTTTTTTTTTTTTTGGTACCGGCGATCGTACCTTGCACTTGCAAGGCAGGCAGCAACACCACTGAGCTAAATCCCCAGCCCTGCTTTCCTCATTCTTTTGTGCAAGACCAGGTGTTCTGCTATGCAGCAGTGAAGGTGGTGAAGATTCCAGAAGGCCACAAAGATAATTGCTTGTACTGTCTAACAAGTCTGGGCTCTTTTAACCAGCTTCTAGACTTACATGCTTGTTAAAAAATACAAAATAAATTAGCCTCTCTTTCTCCTGCCCCTTTTCCTCAAACCCACTGGAGATGTTGTTAATAACTTGGGAAAAACCCTGACAAATTTGGGAACTAGGAGTGTAGTTGTAATTCAGCAGATAACTTTAACAGTGTTATATTAGATGGTCATTCAGGCTTTGTAGATCAAGATTGTTGGGAAGGAGATTTTCACGAAGGGAGGGATGACAGAGTGGAGTTCTTCTAGACCCTTCTTCTAGGGCAGCAGTGTGTGCTCCCAGCACCACTTGGGGACATGTTAGAAATGCAGAACCTCAGACCCTGCTGAGGCCTGCAGAAGCACAATCATCTTCATTTTACTAAGAACTCCAGGAAATTCCAGCGTGGAAGAGGACCTGCAAAGTGGACCTTTGGAGAGTGAATTAGGGATTCTCTAGGTTGGAGGAGGGCAGGTAGGGGGTTGAAGGGAGGATGAAAGGCGTGCTTACAACTACAAAAGCTTTGATATGTAGAATGGTGTGATGTTGTTACAGTTTGAGGCAGGGTAAATGAGGAACAAGTGATGCCATTTGGAGAGGCATCCTGGGCCTTGTCATGAAGGGGCTTGTAAAGCATGTTAAAGAATTTGATTTCATCATAAAGGCAATGAGAAGCTAACTAAAACCAATTAATGATTTTAAACAGAAAAATAATTGTAATGGGATTTTTGCTTTAGGAAGATATCAGTGGCAATAATATGGAGGATAGAAGGAAGCTGGGCAATGCCAGATCCAAGGGGGCTTTCCCAAGTTGTTGCCAACCACTGGAGAGGTGGGGAGGGATTGACCCCAGACCAGCCACAGCAAAGCAGGCAGGGACAAAAGGACACACACTGTTACCACATGACCTTCCCTGTTCCTTCAAAACCCTTTTACAAATTGCTGAATGCCATGGCAGAAGAAAAGCCAACCAACCAACAACAAACAAAAAACTTCAACTGTCAATAACCTAATTTTTTAAAAAAGTAAAATTTTAAGAAAATATGACTTGGAGGAAGACTCAGGTTTCAATGACAAATTATAGAAGCTGAGAGGACTAAATGAAAATATTCATTATTTATTGTTTTTGTGCTGCCTCAAGTTGTCAAAGAGACACTTTTGATGACTGATGATTGAGGCTACTTTACAATTTAGATTAAGTTAAGATTATCACTGTCAGCATAGGAAACTTGATATGCACATTCAGATTTT
This sequence comes from Heterocephalus glaber, assembly GCF_053883595.1. NCBI lineage: Eukaryota > Metazoa > Chordata > Mammalia > Rodentia > Bathyergidae > Heterocephalus > Heterocephalus glaber. The sequence goes on along the minus strand of NW_028258356.1, from coordinate 10,473,839 downwards.
TGTTGTATTCTTGCTGTTTATAACTAAGGTTTCAAATGCAGTTTTCTTACTGACCACAGAAGATACTCTTTTTGTATTTCATTGAAGGTGAAATAATTTTCCAGAATATAGTTTACCTTTTATGGTTCCTTTTATCATCAGTAGCACATGTGTAAAAGAATTTACCAGTCCCAGACTTTTCTTTAAAAGCAGAAATAAATTTCAAACGGTTTGTTGTTTAAAATATTTACAGGGGTTATTATTTTTTACTCCTTTTAACAAAAATTGGATTCAGTATTTTTCCATCTACTTTTTGATTCTAATCCATAATATAAATTATGTATGAGAAGGCATAGTACATTTATTAGTTGAGTCTTAAAATGATACTTGACAAAGTTTGAAATTGAATTACCAGTGCTGTCACTTGTCTATCAGTTATTTTTTATATCTTTGAAAATATAGTGAACAAGTGTTCTTTCATCATGAAAGTATGACTGTAAACCAAAACTCTATTTATAAGAGGGTTTTTGTACATTTAAAAAACAAAATGTTAATGAAGATGAAAGTGTATGTTTCTGTGAAGCATCTGAACAGGAGATGAAAATCGCAAGGGAACTCAACTTTTTGTTTTGCCATTCAGCCTTGCTGCTACATCCTTCCCAAAGGGCTTTAAGGTAAATATCTTCCATATTTTTTGTTTCATGTCACCTAAATGGCCATAGTTCCTTTATTTAGCTTTCTGACCTTGTTTCTCTCTGAGCTTCCTTCCTGAAAACAGCAGCTCACAATTTACCTTCACAGCTCCTTCTTTCTTACTACTTTGCTTTCTCAATAGAATTTTCCTTGGTTTTGGAATGGAAAGACTTCAATAGCAATTAACATTCCCCAAAGCTAAAATAAATATGACTGTCACTATACCTGGGACTATGCTATACCACAGCTTAGCTGCATTAATAATGCAGATTGTTTCAAACTCTGGGGAGCTCTGAGAAAGCTGAACTTGCATGCATGACTGGGATCCTGGTTATGCATGGGTAAGCAGACCTTGAGACTTAAGCTAGCAGAACTAGTTCTGTGGCAGCATAGCTCAGCACTTCCTACAAGGAAATGCTAAAATAAAGGTTGTCTCTTCCATGACTATAAATTGGAACAATGTGTTGGGAGAGCAATTTGGCAATATCTGTCAACATTAAAAAGGTACATTCCTTTCCACTGAGGAAAGGAATTCACGTAGGAATTTATAAGAATTCATGTAGTAGACTCACTTGTATAAATATCTGAAGTTATAAACAAAGGGATTCAAAATGGTAGTGTCTATGAAGGGAAAAACTCTACATTCAATCTATATGTCTACTATTGGGTTCATTCACACCATAGAATGATAGACAACTATATATATGTTATAATATTAAAATGTTGAAGTGATAAAGCCAAGGAATGACTTGGTGGGCCTTTCATTGCCCCTGCTTTGCAGCCAGCCACCTCTTTTCTTTGATATGGACAATTGATACTGTATCTTATATAAGTGCTTCATAACAGAGCTTCAAGAACTCTTTCCAACTAGATTGCTCTCATGAGTCCCTCCTATGTCAACATTATCAGTTCATGGAAAGAGCAAAATTATAATATTTATACATAATATAAGTTAAACATATATATGTATAAAAAATTCTGAAAGGGTGCACACAGAACAGTTGAACAGTGGTTATCTCTGAGTGGGAGGGTTGAGTAGGGGACTAAAATGAGAGATTTTATACTTCTTATCATTTTTACTTCTTTGTCATGAACACATTATTTTTATAACTTAAAATGAATCTAAAGTAAACAAACAATTCTAAATAAACAAGTAATAAAATAGAAAAATCTACGAAGGGGCATATTTTTATATTTATAAATCTGAGTCCTTTATGTGCAGGCCCCCTAATAAGACCTTATGGAAAGGATGGACCTGTGGTGGTTCATGGTAGCAGAGGCTTGTCTGTTTTGCCCATCCTCACTAGAGAAATGGCTTCTCATGTCCTACTGTCACTTCTTGAGGATTCTGAAGGTTATGTCTTAAGAATGGCAGGGGAAACAAGTATTACTTTCTTTCAGAAGACTGCTTTAATTCTAGAAATCCTAGTTGGTGACTTTTTACCTTTTATTTATATTTATTGTGTTCCTTTTATCTTTAGCTTGAACTATAGCTGCTTTTATTGTAGTGTTCTTCTTACCCTGTAGATCTGCTCATAAGAAATACAGGTTTCAGTTCTCTTCCAAGATTGCAGGTATAGGATTAGGACTTCTTTGTGCAGTAAAGGGGAAAAGATTAGCCAGAACATGCCACATTTCTGTTATGGGACATGATTGGGCAGTAGCAGCAACAATTCTGCTTCAAGATCCGTGCTTCAAGATAGTCCCTCAACTTCTGACAGCATGACTTTTAAGGATCTGTATGCACCCTGTCAACACATACACACACACACACACACAAACACACACCATGTCCATCTGCTGTCATTTCCTGGTGCACATGGATACTCTAAAGTCACTGATACTCTAAAGTACTGTCTTTCTGGTATGCACAATGAATTTTTACACCACAATAACCTGTACCAACTCTTGTTCAAAATGCAATTAGCCAATATTCATTTTTCTCTTTCCTTTGCATTTGATTAAATGATGCTTGACTCTAAAGAGCTTCTCCTATAGAGGGAACAAAGTAGACTCCGGCAGGACAATTGGAGGAGGGGTAGTCCCCAATAATGTTTTACAATCCTAAGGGATTCTAGTTTTCTGTGTTCTTGCCTACTAAATTTTCATTGGTATATGTTCCAAGTAAGTCATTATAAAAGGCCAACCTAAATTATAAACAAAAATATATATTTGTCTTCCTTATGTATATAGAAAAGAATTATTCGACTTAGAAAAAGAGGTAGTTTGGTTTGATACTTAACTTTTGGTTTTACAAGTAGAGGATGATGTTTATTTTAGCAACTTAGTATTTAGGCCTGAATTTTTCTGAAGTTTCATCCTTATAGTCTAATTGGGAGTTATCCTATAGTATTCAAATTATCTCTTAGATTACTTCTTCATTTACTACTTAGCTCTTGGGCATGAGGAAAGAATTGATATGCTGCAAAGAATTAACTACTCCAGAGTGATTTATACAACATAGGAGCAAGAAAATAGATCAAGTGCATTTACAGATAGTATGTCCATAGGTATTTGAAAATGTCTACTTGGCCAACATGAGGAAATGTTACAAACAGCTGTTTGACTGGCATGTTGTGATCTGGCTATTTAATGTACATCAAGTTGATTTCATCTGTAGTGAAACATGACACATCATCAGACATTTAAAAGCATAGAGTTGTTTTTAGTTGTTACAAATTTAGATGGGAAATAATCCCATTTGCTATGAAAGTAGTTGAGTAGACAGATCTTGGGGTTTATTGACTACTTGGATGAAATTTGAGCTGCCTGGAATCATTTTACTTCCCACTCTGATGGAATGAGAGCTTGACAGTCCGCTTAAGGGAAGAACTGTGTTGGGAGAAAACCCATAAATCACACAGGAAGTGATGTCCTTCAAGCACAACAAATATGAGCTACAATCCTGGTAGCTTTGTTCTTAAACAATGGAAAAAAAGAGTCTTTTTCTTGATGCAGTCAGGCAGCATCTTCACTGACTGCCCTTCAAAAGGAAAAGAAAACTTCTCCTGCTACAGTATTTGTCATTCATGAGTTAACATATAAGCTTGACTTACAAACCAAAGGCTTGTTTCGGTATGAAATTAGTATTTCCCAGTTTGAGTTTATAAGCCCCTTTCTCTCTTGTCACATCTTTTCACAATGATATATAAGCCCAAACTTAAAAGGGAAAATGTTCAACTTCAATAGTAATGAAACATATCAAAACCCTAAGATAATCTTTCATCAGAGAATGATGTTAACTGCAGTGTGGCTTATGATATATAAAAATTTGAAATGCCTGAAGTGTTCAGCAACATGATTGGTTTAAAATTATGGAATTATCACATAATAAAATGATCTACAGTAATTTAGAACAATTTTGAGAAGATTATGAAGGCAGAAAGATGGCCTCAATATTGTATTGCTAAAAATCATATAGATTTCTATTAATTTTATTAACAAAATAATATCCATAGATATACAAGTATATGTGAAAATAGTCCTGGAAATATGCACCAAAATTTTAACCTTACTTATCTCTAGGAGGAAAATTTTATGGATGTTTTAATTTTTTCTAATTATCTACCTCTTCAAATTTTCTATAGTTTATACATATTTTTATTAGTGGAACAAAAAAATCTATTTATGATTTAAATAAACAAAAATATGCATGTAGAAATAGTCAGTATGACTTTGACAATGATTGCAATTCAAGGAGCCAGGGAACCTGACTATGAAAGAGCCTATATGCTACCTACTCCAGTACCCATTTTTCCCCTTTCCCTTAGGGTTAGCATCCTGGATTTTAGCTGAGGGCACTGTCTACTCAGAATAAAAGGGTACATCTACCAGCATTCTCTAGGTGATCAAGAGTAGATTCTGACAGTTGAAATGTAAGTGAAGTATAACATGGGAATTTAAAACTTTCAGTAAAAGGAAAAGATTCACCCTTACTCTTTCTTCCTCTTTTGGATGTATTGGCTGGAATCTCAACTGCCACATAGGCCCATGACAGAAAAGCCATGTGGAGAGAGTTGGCCAGCCTAGGTTCCTTGTGACAGATGGAGACCCAGGTCAGCTTTACATGGCTTACCTTTACATTTTTCATATTGTAGAGAAATGAAATTTCTTTATACCTTCATTGCTGTTTTTCTGGGGTTTTCAGTTATTTCAAACAATCCCGGCCTAACTAATATACTGTTTGACTAATCCTGTTTGTTGTTGTTGCTAATTAATTAGAATCTTTACTGCAGTTATCCAGAAAAATAAAATATTTGGAGAATCATGAAAACCATTCTTTTACATGTATCTTTAGTAATATGCTGTGTCTAGGATTTCTAGATCTCTTATTAATGACTTTTTTTTCTTTTTTGGGTATAGCAGCACATAAGCTATTTAGACACAGCCTCAAATATTGATATAGTCACTTTAGGAGCCATAGCTGCCAAATAGGCTTATTTTTGAAGGCTGGAGGTGGGACCCTGAGCCTCTTGCATGGTGGGCAAGCACTCTACCACTGAGGCAATCCTAGCCCTGTAATTCTTAATTATATAAATGCAATACATCGAACGAATGTAAAAAATGGTGAAAATAATGGCATTTTTACACCACTGCAAATGGAGAAGCCCTCAGTAAATACAGTCAGGGAAAAAGGAGCCCATTACTAAATGTAGTTCTTCATCTGGGATGTAGCCTTTAAAGAATTTTTACCAAATGAGTATTTTGTGAACTAATTTATGACCTTGAGAGAAAAACTATATTGAACTCCAAAATAATTCATAAGAAATTTCTTTTTGATTTTTTAATTTTTTATTATTATAGGACATGTTTGCAGTACATAATATTTACATCCCTTACTTTCTTTAGCATTTGTTCACATTGCTACAAAGTTAAGGCAGTGTGATTTGTACCCTGTGAATAGACAATAGGATCTAGTGCTCTCTTTGAGCAACATACAACTTATTCTCTCAGATTTCATCATTATGCAGCTAATTTACAGGGCAGGATGATAGAGTGCTTCAGGATTGAAACTTTGATGATGATGAAAACTATTTGGTTAGCATTGTCTATGTTAAAAAACACAGGCATTCAAAATGATTTTTGTAATGGTCATGAAAATTTGAGCAATAAAAGAACATAGTACTGATACCTTCCATCCCCCAATATGAGACATTATAACTTGTGAAAGTAGCCAGAATAAGAAAAGGAAAGAAAGACTTTTTAAAGAAAGATATCCTTTTTTCCTTTCTTTTCTTTTTCCCCTTATTGATGCAAATGTTCATATTTTCATCTCTGTATGATTCTTTCCTTGCTGCATTCCACAAGCCCAGAGAAACTTGCTGGAACTCATACAAAACCCTCTCTTGCTACCATATTAGGAATCAAAATGTGTAGCAGAAGCCCACTGCCAAGTGGAGATAATCAACAGAGAATGTTTATGCCTTCAAGCCAAATGAGTGCAGAAAAATGATTAAGGCAGCAAAATAAATAATAAAACTGAGGCTTGGCTTTAGATTATGGTCTTATTACATATCCTGCTCTCTAAGTAGGATGTTTGGGAAATTTCTATACCTCTTGGCCATTCAGGTATAAGAACCTAGTTATGTGTAATATTATTGTGGCTAAAATTCCCTTCAGGTCACAAGTGGAGCAAAGGGAAATAATCTGTCTTTGCCTTAATAACGATATCAAAAATTGTGTGTAGTTGCATGCCTCATAAATATTTTACCAGAACAGCAGAGACTGATTCCTCAATAATTTTAAATGTCAGGACCTTTCTCTCCTCATTCTTAAAAAGGATCTATGAATGTAAACTTTTAGGTTATAGTGTTTTTGTTCCAGGTAAACTAGTTAGGTTTAATTATATTTTCCTTTTTTCATACATGACACTTTATCACATACTTGGCTAGAAATAAAATTTTAATTAATACATAAGCCAAATTAATAGATATTTCAAATCACAACATAGTGATTCTGGAATTATAGCAAGGCACAAAATGGGGTTATATAGTGAAGGCAGAATAATTATCTAGTGGATTAAACAGACTATTGTGGAACTATCTGCCTGCTTTATTAAGACACTAATGATTACACCTGAAAATGTGATGCTATAATGATGAGAAATTTGACCTTGTAGCCACATTTTGTAAGTTTTAAAGGAGGCAGAGGTAAGAAATGAGATCAGAGAATACAGGGTTTCATATATCAAGGCAACAGATGACAGGAGCATGGGTGAGTGCGTAATTGTAAACTCAGGATGAAGCAAAGAATTTAGAGCTATTACAAAGCAATTTGTGTACCTTTACTCACTAGAAAATTATAATTATCAGAGAAATAATAGTCGCATGGTTAAACTGCTTCTGGCCATATAATTTGAACCAGAAAAAAAAGTAAAAAGAAAAAAAAGTTAAAAATTTTCTAAAAAAAGAGTTAAGCAAATTTAGAGATGGAAGGACAAATTCAAGGGAATGATATAAAACCAATAAAAATGACTCCTTGAATTATAGCATGTCATAATTTACAAGGTGAGTTTTCCTGCTTTATCTTTTTTGACGCTTTGTCAAATCCACAAGGAAGACTTTCTTATTCTGTTAATCTAAATGAGGGCAGGGGCTGAATCACCTCACTAAATAGCTCGCTTAGTCTTGGTAGGAATGTGCACTAGTTTTCTGTAAGCCCATTAATGACCAGCTAAGTAGCAGTATCTGTTTATTGTCCAGACTGCTGCTTTTCTTTGCCCTGAGATGTAGTAACAGCTCCCCATCATATTCATGTGCAGCTTTTAAATTGTTCAATTTCTGCTTCAACAGTCATGAAACTCAGCAAGGACTTGGACCTCAGGCACATTATTTAACTCAGAATTGACGACTGATGGGAAGGCAGGACTGTCTGGGAAAGGGGCACCCACATCCTTGGCTGCTGCTGCCATCTCCTGTTCAGAATCACTAAGAACTATCTTTACATATGTTTGATTTAAATTCAAGTGTAATAAGCAAGGCTAAAAGGATGCCAGGTGAGAGGAATATTCTTCATACATAGAAGTTCCCAATTCTACTTCTGGAGGCAATATCTTTTAGTGGTGATCAGTGCTAGAAGGCAGCATAAACAGGTCAAGAGAGTGAAACTTTTGTTTGTAGAAGGAGAGACCTTGGAAGAAGAGATCATAATTAGGTACAGATATGGCCAAAAATGGAAGAAAAAAAGAGAGCAGCATGCTTCTGCTGAGTATACCCAAGGACAAAAACTTCCACTCTGAAATGAAAATCTTTCCCCACTTGGAGAGATCATCAAAGGGGTTTTGAAGTGCTTCAGAATCACAAACTCTGTGCTATAGATAGATATATCCTACCTTGAGTGAAGTCAAGAACTGGGATGAGTACAGAAAGAGGACTGGACCTTCTCTGAACTTAGTATTTGCATTTCTTAGAATGACAATCGGAACCATTCTGATGGAGGTAACTATTTCAGAACTTAAGACTTCCTTTGCTCTTATGGCTTCTGAGGTCACTGGGCTGTGGGTGGGGAAGTAGGAATGAGAAGTGGTCGTACCACCACATGATGCTTAAGTCATAGCAGGTGACAATGTCCTACCTCTATCATCAACATCCTTCCGTATTTGCTGGGTGGCCTTTTCCCATCTTAAAACCATAGAGGATACTCTTTTGACCTTATTTTCTTTTCAAGATAGCTCCTGATACTAAATTTCAGTTTGTTTCATTCAAATACAGTGGACCCTTAAGTTTCGACTGGCCTGACACAGGAGCAATTAACTTGGGTTAATTAGGTTAATGGAAGATTCATCTGCTTCCTTGTTATCTATAGCATGTACCCAGGTAAACATCCAGATCTCAGCTGTATTGACTTAGTCACAGCCAGCCCTGGGGAACCTATCCAGTTCATAAATTAAGGGTCCACTGTAATATTAATGGGAGAAGTACACAGAATATTATTAATCTCAAGTAACAACCCCAGGGGAATTCCAGTGATAAATCCCAATAAAAGAATGAGTCATGGAGGAGTAAAAAGAAGACAAATCATCTGACTGTTTGTTAGGACTTGTGCTAAGCACTCTCATATGTCATCTTGTTTAATATTTACTGTAGCCCTGGAAAAGAGGTATTATTGTTACTTTCAATACATGAAGAAACTGAGGCCTCAGAACCAGTAATCAACTTGTCCCATATCCTAGAGATGGTAACAGTGTCAGGATTTGAATCAGGTCTCTATGACTTCCAAAGCAGTACAGTTAGCCTCTGCATAGGAGAATAATGACAGTAATCATTAAAATAGCAGACATTCCATGGGTGTGAAGAGTGCCAGGTACTTTTCAAGTACTTTCAAATATTAACTCACTTTCTTCTGTGAGTTCTGAAAGGAAGGTAATGTGGCGAGCATTTTACAGAAGAATACAGAGAGCTTAAACAATTTCCCAAGGCTGCACCCTACTAAACAGCAGAACTAGAATTCAAACTCAGATTCTGACTCTGAATCCTGCTCTAATTCAAGCCTGACAGGAATGACAATGACAACCCCTGAACTGGTTCAAGCTTTATCTCCTAGTTTCCTTCAAACACTTTTGTCCTAAGTTCAGCCTCATTTCTGCTACCACCATGTTGGCCATGAGACTAACTCAAGAAACAGTCTTTGGAAGTTACAGAGAGTAGAATAAGGTGAAAATCAGGCCATGTGAGATAACCTTGGAGAAATATATGTAAACTGATACTGTGTTCTGTAGACAGATGCTGATGTCACAATTGTAGTTTTTAATTCCAGTCTTAGTTTTTAGCCATTTTGAAGGGCTAAGAACCTATACAAACAAAATCTTGCCCCAAATACCTCTTTCAAGACCCTTCAAGACAGCTCTTCACATGCAGCTGTGGGCACCCTACTCATCATAATGCAGAACATAGGACTCGTATTCAGGTAGTGTCTGCCACCTGTACATGACATTTTCCTTTCATGGAGACTCTTACAAACTAAGCCATCCTGGCAGGCCCTTTCATCTAGACCTTCATCTCATTCCAGAATTATATTAATCATGTCCCAAGTCCTGTAGGCTTTCGTTCACCCCTCTTTCAGTTCCACATGAATTGTTCTAAGCCACTTATTAACTATGCTCTATTTTACTTAAGAGCCAGCCATGATGATTTACTTTCTATTCCTCATTTAGCCTTTCAGATAAAGGTGGCCCTCTGACTGTCCACCTAATAATAGCTAAGGAAAGTCTGAGTGGAATTTGTTGGAAATATCTTGCTTCCCTGATGAAAAGGAAGACTTGTCTGAAACAGCTGTGGCCTTCAGTTGTATGTACCATGAGAAGACAATCACTCAAGCACAGGATAGTATATGACAATGATGGTGAACCCTTTAGAGCATTCAATGATACAAACAGCCTGCTTAAGACACGTGTGCCATAGGTTTGCCACACTAGTATGCGAGGATGAAGGAGCTGGAAAGAATGAAAAAGCGTGGGTTTCTGATGGCATCACAGAGCAGGTGATGCCCTCTGCCTTCTTGTGTGGAAATACTATCCCATAAGTTGCCTATTTACTTGCAGCTTAGTGCATTCTTTAATAAGTATATACATTCTACCCTGACTGTGAGGTCTTGAGGACAGGCATCTCTGAGCACTTGTGTTTAGGAATTTGTCAAACTCCTGCATAATGGCTGAGATATAGCATTACATCAAAAATGTTTATTTCATGAATCAATTTTTGTATTCCCCACAGATGGGCCCAGAGTAGGAGTTTATATGCCAGTTAAGTTAATCAACATTTAAATTATGAGTCTTTGATTAAGAAGATGGCTGTTAAAAAAACTAAGAATGCTAGGGAATATGCATTCTAGCCTATTTGGAATATTAGAAATTGAAAATTCTTATGCTTAAAAATACTTCTTGTTTTGTGAAACCCTATGATTTTAAAAAGTGCCAGCTCTGCACAAGAGTATGTGGAGCCTCTGCAAATTTCATTTGATTAGGAAGAAGTCAAAGAAAATTCATATCAGGTATCTCCAATTCCTTAGAAAACTGTTGACAAACATTTCCTTTATTTAAAAATGATAGAGACTAGCTTTCAAAAATGGGACTGGTCTTTTTCATGTGGCAACAAACATCAACTTCTTAAGTGATGCCCTGGTGCTATAATTTGCCAGTAATAGAATGATCTCTATTCCATCTGGACATAGTTAAATAATGCAACTGCAAAATAGCCCTGGAGCTTCACTCACATAGGGCCTGCCCAAATATATTAATTTCACAGTTGTCATTTTGTGACAGAGTGTCACAAGGAAGGTACATTTCCCAGTCCAATGGGAAGGGCTCCTTGTTAATCCCTTTTTAAAAAAATAAGTAATATAAAAAGTAGGTTCCACAAATAATAATCTTTCATCCTGAAGACTTGGCAAACTCTTGACATATAATTTATATAAATAATTATGAGTATTATCTCCAATTGCATTATGTAATGTCATCTGACATCTTATGTGCTAAGAATTGTGCTAGGCAAGTGATGCAAGTTTCCTGGACATAAACTATCTTTAGTGACATGTACCTGACCACTAGGTAGTATGTATCTCTCAAATGAAACTGATTTCTCTAGTTAAGTTGCTCATGTGTGTGCTTGTTTGCATATCTGAGCATCTACCAAGGTTTGGTAATGACTCAAGTGAATTGGAACATTTGTGTCTGATCCTACAGTGTAGATTCCTAAAGGGGATGGGGAGAGGCTTGTTTATTGTCCAGTGGATTTTATAAAGGCTAATGTTTTGGGCTATGGTGTTTTTGGGGACATAGAATAAATTTGTTTCTTGTTCAAAAGTGGCCACTCAGTACTTCTCTGTTTAGCATTTCATTTTTAAGAAAAGTAGAATAAAATTTACTAAGTTCAACCATTATAATTTAGTGTGCCATTCTTGGGAATTGCATAAGGTAACTGAGGTCTCGAACAAGACAGACAACAATTAGATTGCTCTGAATTAGCTTCATTGGGTACTCATATTCTTGTCTATATCCTATGAAAACTGTTTTTAGAGGCCAAGTTCTTTTGTAGTGTTGTTATGATGCTTATCCTTGGAGCTCTGGCTTAATTTCTAATTTATTAGAATAAAATATATTCGAAACCCATTTATAAAATATGACTCAGTATACTTAATATATTTAATGAAAAAACCACAGTTTAAACAATATTTACATTGTTGTTGGTTGGAAACTGTCTAAGGTGGCATCATTCTCACAATCAAACAACTTCTAAAGCAGTTGTTGCAGACTTTAGCCTCCACTGGGGCCTGCCCCCAACCCCCAGGCTCATTGAAAACAGATTGCTCAGCCCCACTCACAGGTGGTCCCAGAAGATCTACGGCGAGTTCTGAAAATGCATGCTGCTAACATTTCCCAGGTGGTATTGGCGGGTCTGAACCTGGCACCGCACTTTGAGAATCACTGCCCCAAGAAATAAGTGTCTTCACCAAATGACCTCATTTCTCTCTTTTCTTTCTAATCTCTATAAAACCCATTTAGAGATCTTATGGGCTCACCTTCATATTTTGAAATCACCCCTAGTACCCCTGAATGGGACTGTTTAGAGTCAAGGTCTTTAATAAGGTTATTAAATTAACCTGAGGCTATTAGGCGAGCCTTGTGCAATCAGTGTAAAGCCTTAAGAGCATTGAGCCCCACCTCCTGTAAGGAAGAAGGAGTCTGGAACACGGGCCTCAGACTGAGCATTGACTCTTGGAAGCCTGGGTCTCCAGCCTACTGGCCTACTCTGCAAACTCGGAACTTGCCAACCTCAACTTGGTGAGCCAGTTCTTTTAGGTGTATTTCCTACTTTTACTTTTTTCTCTCTCCACAGTACATGCACACCCACCCACCACCACATACACACTATTGGTTCTGTTATTCTGGAGAATGCTGACTAATACTGCCCAAGGTTTTATCCCTATGCAGGCTCTATTTGAAGCATAAATTTTCTTATGATATTTTCCAGAAGATAAAAGCACTGGGAAGCCCAAGCTAATAAGGCTGGCTTTTCTCAAAACCCACTGTCATTTAATGACTTCATTGTCATTTTCTCAGATGTACTGGAAATCTATGGTATGTGGGGACTATTTTTTCTTTTTCTTTTTCTTTTTTTTGGTACCGGGGATCGAACTCGGGTTCTTGCGCTTGAGCAGCAGATGGTGAAACCACTGAGGTAAATCACCGGCCCGGGACTACCTTTTCTTCATGAAGATGACTCAGCTGGCACCTCATCATGTGGAGTAACTTGCTCTGGATTGCTTTTTTGATAGGATTATTTGTGGTCAGCAGTATGGCAAAAATAACAGTATCTCAAAAGCATATAAATGCTAATCTAGGTGGTGGTTTTATCTGAAGAGCTAATTCAGGCTCTTAATGTGTTGGGGAGTTGTGTGGAATTTCCATGGAGAATTTTGATTACTGAATGCTTTAGAAATACAACGTCAGTATGGATGGCTATGGTGTCTTATTATCTTCATTTTGATTCTGCCTAAGCCCTGCCTCACACACTGAGGATTTAATGAGCTTTCACAGAGATCTCTACATCAAAACAGCTCTTGGGGAGTCAGGGGCTTTACTGAGCTTAATTTCTTTTCATCTTTTGTTGCTAGTATTTTTATACCTATGGCACTGATGTGATTGAACTCACGGGGCTGTAGATTTGTAGTACAGAGGAAACACCTGTGAGAATGTTTCTTTCAGGCTATCTTGTATTAAGTTAGTTTAAAGGACAGAAATCAGAGCCTTCAGAATCGATCAACTTTAGATAACTACTGGAACAAAAATTTTTTATCAAATTTGAAACCCAGATTTTTCTTTTTCTCCCAAAGCTTGATACTTTGTAGTTGTGTTGAGTTGAAAATCTGACATGTTTCCATGGCAGCACCTACTGGCCAAGTGGGATATGGCGGCTCCAGGGATCATCCCGAACTTCGGTCTAGAGGGGAGTTGATATTCCTTGGGAGTTTGCATGTAAGTTGATAGAAAATTATCGTCAGAGACGATATCTGAGCTTGATATCTGTTATCTGAGCTTGTGATAGGTGGGATGTAGACTGACTTAAACTGGAGCATAAAATCCAGCACCAGAAAATCGGTGACGGGCACTGTGGTTTTGCAAGTGCTGCAGGAAGCATTTGACGACCAGCAGTAGGCCCACACACTCAGTACAAAGGAAGAACAGGATGTCCTCCTACTCTCTTCCTAAGAAGTTTGAGATTTTATTATTTTTAATCTTTCTTTCATGTGATAATATCCTATTGCAAAGTTAAATAAAGTGAAAAGTAGAATTCTTTCTACAGAAATCTGCTAGCTAACAAAAGCACTAGGAAAGGATGTTTATTCCAGTAGTGGAAGAAGGGCAAGATCGAGTTTTGTCAAAGGCTGTGTCACCAAGGGACTTACGTTCCTGACTTCATGATGCCTAAGTGAAAGCATCATGAGGATATTATGTTATCTGGCATACATGAAAGCTGACTTGATTCTAGTTATCATTATTCAGTTTTGTCACCAATACTGTGTTACATTGAATCTTGTTTAACATTTTACTTTTCAAAGAATTTTGGTGTATACTATAATAATAATGAAAGGTAGGTTAGCCAGGCAGCATTGTATCCATCTTGCATATGTGGTCACAGACCCAAGAAATTGAGGACGTTTATTCCAAGCCTCACTGTTAGCTAGAGCTAGCCCACAGATGACAATATGTCTCTGACAGGTGGGACATTCTTTGGTACCTGTGGGGTATTGGTTCCAGGACTTTCACAGATGCCAAAACTTAAAGATGCTCAAATCCCTTGTATAAAATTGTGTAGTACTTGGATATAACCTAGGAAATCTTTCCATACACTTGAAATTATCTTTAAATTACTTATAATACTAAGTGCAATGTAAATATTCTATAAATAGTTGTTCTATTGTGTAGGGAATAATGACAAGGAATAAAAAATGTTTGCATATCCTCACTACAGACACAGTCCTTTCTCCAAAATTTTCAATCCACGATGGATTGAATGTGGGCAGGTGAAATCTGGGGATGGAGATGGTTGACTGGACTTTCAAACTTGCTAGGACTAATGACTGGAATCGATAGCTTACTGTGATACTGTTTGAAGGGTTAAATAAAAATAGGATTTTTTTTTTTGCTTTGGTTTTTTTCAGTTCATGCATGGACCATATAAACTAAATTCCCTACAGAGACCCATAAAAATATGGCAGTGATACAGACAACAATGAGTTCAAAGGTGAACAAAGTCAGATTTGCCTCTCAGCAATGCCCTTGATCTACAACTAACATATGTTACATAGTATCTTCTGTTAAGTTCTGTCAGGAGTGTGGTTACTTGTAACTTTAGCTGTTTCACCAGTGGTGATCAGGACAGCCACCATGTTCCATAGCTCTGATTTCTAGACCTTTTATCTCCTTATAAGCAACTATCCATTTATCCTGTTTGTATTTCTCTACCCTCTGAAACCCAAAAAACTCTGTCTAACATCTTTTATTGGCTTAGTTTCTACCCAGGACATTCTGGGTTGGCAGGAGATATTATGAAGTGCAGGTGACATGGAGATTATTAATTTAATAACGTAAAAACTGGAAATTCTAGGAAGGTGGGAAAGAAGTTCCTTTTGCCAGCAGCAGGAGATACTTCCTGTGTGTTAGACATTGTGGCTGATGCTACGCAGATATCATCTAATCCAACCATCTAGTATAATCAGGAAAAGTAGGTATTCTTATCTTTGTTTATATGGAAAAATTGTGGCTCAGCTCAGTGACTTGCCTTAGATGTCTGTACCTATCTCCTCTGTGATGTCATAACATGTTTGTAAACAAAAAATAGGCATAGAAGATTCAGAGTAGAGAGGAAAGTTTACATTTGATGGAGACAGCACAATTGGTGTATTCTTAAAGAAAAAGTAGAGATCTGGAAAGATGTAGGATTAAGTATATTCTACTCATCTTGGCTTTAGGGAGAAAGATGGTCAGACAAATTTTTTGCTTTTACTGATGAGTTTGGTTTGTTCAGCAGACTTGCATTGAAGGTGGTTAAAGATCTATGAAAGCTTCTTTTGAACAACAACATTCTTGTGGATGTCACTGATTAGTTTAAAAAATTTCTGAAGCAAATCAAGGGAAAGATAAGCACCCTTTATTCCAGTGAGTCTCAATAGTGTGGTTTTTATATCAGCAAAGTCGGCATCACTTGGGGACCTTTAGACTACAGGTTCTTGGCTATCTTCCTAGACTTTCGGGAGGGGCCAGCAATATGTATTTTGGCAAGATTACCAGATGATTCTGAAGTGCCTCTGAGTGTGAGGGACACTTTCTTACCCTGAAGTATCTTCTATGGGAGAATTTTAATTTCTTTCTTCATTTGTATGTGAAAATCCTAAATCTTATCAGTTATCATGAGTTGTACTTGATAAGATGTAGTCTTTCTTTCCTTATTTGTTATGAAATATCAGAAAGATATAACAATGTAGACTGTTTCTACTATCAACTGAAGCCAATGAAAGTTTTATTTTTCATTTTTGGCAATGTATTTAAACAGTTAGACTTATAAAGAAAATTAAATGTAACATCTAAATAAAGGAATATTATGTCTGATATTTTATTTTTTATATTTTCTTTGAGATTATCTACTAAAGACAAAATGTTAAAAGGCAAAAAGAAAAACTCCAATTACCAATAACAACTTTTTACAATGTCATACAATCATCTGCATTTAAGAACAACAATATCAAATTCTCTTTAAAACTTAAAGAGCAAGAAAAAGACAAATATTCTCTCTCATCCCTGCCCTCCTTCAAGAACAAATGTCTTTGAAATAATATAGTTCTATAATTGTTGGACTTCAAAGGAGACCAACCATGCACAGCAATTCTGGACTACGTACTAATGTCAGAATTGACTAATTAGGCAGGCAGAAATGCAGAAGACACTGAAATGATTGGCTATTTGTGTGGTCATATAGAACTGAACAGTGATTTAGATTAGAAATTTGGAGGGGAAGCAGATATGAGAGCTCTGAAAAATATTAACAGAATTTCTGTTGAATGGTAAAATTTTGGGTTCAAAATATCAAGTTCTCTCCTTTCTCACACTTAAAATGTACCCTGTAATACATGCCCATTCCATATATTATATATGTTTTTTCCAATAGCAATTTAAGTATTCCAAAACATTCCTCCTCCATAAATTCTGTTTACAAATGTTTTGATACATGTTTATGGTTGGCAGAAATTATGTGTCAATTTGTACAAGGCAACATTAACTTAATCTATATATTCTTTTTGGCAGTGCTAGGTATTGAACCCAGGAACCTCACACATGCTAGGAAAGTGCTCTACTACTGAACTATGACCCCAGTTCAATCACATTTTAAAATCTTTTATTACTGACTTCTAGAGTAGTGGGATCATACTCTATTAAACGTGTGTTTCGTTCAACTGCTATTTATTGTTGTCCTGTTACATATTTCATGCCATAATAGGCATTGAGACTCATGTATCACATGTAATATCTGTTCCTTGTCATGAGAATAATCAATGTCCAGTAGTCTGTGATATGAAGCCAAAAAAAGTTAAGGATAGAACATAATAAGGAAAAGGTATTTTAAGCCAGTACCTGTTTAAAAGCCCAATCAGTTATTAAATACAAGGTAGCAAGTGGTGTCAACTCAGAGCACAGTCCTTAGTATTCTGTCTACCTACAGTATGAAATTCATTCAATGGGATTTCAACAAATTTCCCTGTTGGTTCAGAGGATCTTGGCCTGTGTTGTAGCAAGGGCCCTCCTGCCCCAGCATTTTCTTGTTTGTGGCTCAGATGAAACTTGCATTATGACAACCCTTTCTTTAGTGTAATAAATGACAAATGCTATGTAATTGTTAACATGAAAAATGTTTCCCCTTTAGAAATTTAACTCAGGTTAACTTTCAGCTTTTAACTAGTAATTTTGAATCTGATGTTTGTAATATGAATGTACCTCTATTCATAATAAAACAATTCATCAAAACTTTCTGAGAAAAACATCAAGGATTTCAATTTTACACAATGTAGAATTTACAGTTGATACTAGACAACATCATATAAGCTCTTCCTAGATTGGGAACTATTTGGATTAGAGCATCACACATGCTTAGAAAAATATATCAGTATGGTTCCTTTTAATGTGAATCATATTTTCCTACCCCTAACGTGAAGACCCACAGTGTAGAGTTTTTTAATCTAAAAGAATGATTAAAAGTCGTTACTTGTAATTAGAGGATCACTAAGAACCTTCCATTACCAAGCCATCACCTTGCTGCTGCCAGTTTTGCCTCCTTTTCCGTGATAGTTAACTATGTAAACTTGAGTACAAAATGCCCAATTAAATTGGCTCAGTATAGTTCTGGGTGTGGAAGATCCACCCTAGGAGGATTGTCACTGGAATGGTATAAAAGGGAAATGAGGGAAGGTTTGCTTCTTCCCCTTCACCTTGGACATTGTTTCCTGGCTTCCAGTGAAGATTCTTTGGCCTTCCTTTGCAGACCCTTCAGCCTCCTGATACACACTGGTACAGAACACCTACATAGAGCTCTAGGCCAAGCTCTAGGCCTTCAACTAGATCCTTGGAATCTCCATGAGCAGACAAATCCTTTATACTATACTCTTCCACACCTGACTCTGTGGGCAGCTGTTGTGAGCCAATCTTGCAAATTCTTATATATTTGCATATCTTGCATTAAATCTGTTTCTCTAATAAGCACTGACTGATACTTTCCTACGCCACCTGCCACACAGAAACCAGAGTAACATTTCAGAATGTGGGCACATCTCCTTGCCATCCTTTCCTTTAAAAACTTCTCATGGCTAGATGGCTGGCTCCTCAGTGTAACTGGAGTTTGAGCAGCCCCTCTTCCATGCCCTCTGGGTTCCTATCTGAGCTGGCTCATGCCTGCCCCTTAGACCTCATCTCTTCCTCTCTTAGTGGTTCCTTTCTCCAGCCATTCAGCCTTCTGGGCATTTCTTGCACATGGGTTTTCTCCCATATTAAGACCCGAACACACACTTTCTAGTTGCTTGACATACTTTTTCTTCAAGTTTTCATATGTTACCCTTTAAAGAGACCCCTCTGTTCATTAGTGCTAAATCTACCCTCTGTATTCATCCTTTGCATTATTTTGTCTTCACAGCACTTATGAGGATCCAAAATTATCCTTTAAAAATGATTATTTATCTCTCTCTACCAGAATATAAGTTCCATAGGGCGCATTATTCCCAGTACCTACATGATGGTGCTTAGCACTAGATAAATACTCAATAAATATGTTTATACATTGTCTGAAGATATCTTTCATCTAAACCATACAAAGCAACTGAGTCACAATTTTCTCCATTTAAACTATGATTATGATCCCTTAGTCTGGTTCTATAATTTATGAAACTTCTACATATTCTCAATTAGAAAAAGAATGTAATGACTTAATTTAACTCAATTTTTGTATTGGATTGTTATCACCTGGGGAAATTAAAAAACAATTTCTTTTTTTTTTTGTTAAATTCTCTTATTGGTACATTTTAGGTATGCAACACAATTACATTTCTCACTGGGAATTGTACCTTTACATAATGCATCTTGGTTCTTATTTTCCCCCCATTCCTAGCCCTTCCTTCACCCCCTCCACCCTTCCCTATTTACAAAGACTTTATTTCCATTTCTCAGCATTTTTCCTTTCCCTTCTTTCCTTTCCTCTGCCCCTCCCACTACCCCTACCCCTTTGGCCCTTTTCTTCCTATTTTGCATTATCGATTATTCATTCTAATCATTGGTACATTTTAGGTATACAATATAATGACATTCATCATTGGAAATTTGCACCTTTACATAATCTCTCTTGTTTATTTTTCACCCTTGCCCAGCCCTTCCTTCAACCTCTCCATTCCTCCCTATTTACAAAGATTTTGTTCCTATTTTTCCATTTTCTCATATTAATCCCATTCCCTTCTATCCTTTCCCCTATCCATCCCACTTCCTTCCCCTTTGCCCCTTTTCTTCCTATTTCACATTACCTCTTATACATTTTAGTCCTTATTTACACTTTCAGTTTCTCACACCAGAGAAACTATTCCATATTTATACATGTGTGTCCTATTTATTTCACTTAAGAGTATTGCCTCAATGTGCATCCACTTAGCTATAAACGTCTCTAATTTCTCATTTTTCATGGCTGAGTAGTACTCTATTTTATAAAAAAAACACATTTTCTTTATCCAGTCTCCAGTTGATGGGCATTTGGGCTGTTTCCAAGTTTTAGCTATCACAAACTGCGCTGCTATGAACATGGGCACACATATATCACTGTGGTATGATTCTTTTAATTCTTTGGGGAAGATCCCCAGCAGTGGAATAGCAAGGCCAAATGGGACTTCCAGTCCTAGTTCTTTGAGGTATCTCCAGATTTCCACAGTGGTTGCACCAGTCTACACTCCCACCAGCAGTGGAGAAGGGTTCCTCTTTCCCCACAGCCCCACCAGCATTTGTTATTGGTTGATTTCTTGATAGCAGCCCTTCTTTCTGGAGTGAGGTGGAATCTCAGCTTTGTTTTCATTTGCATCTCTTGAATGACCAGTTATGTTGAACATTCTTTTCATGTATTTATTTGCTATTTCTACTTTGTCTGAGAAATGTCTGTTCATTTCAGATGCCCATTTTTGGGTTGGGTCTTTAAATTTGAGAGGTCTGTTCTTTTTAAGTTCTTTATAGATTCGAGATAGTAGACCTTTGTCTGAGGAAAAGCAGGTGAAGATTTTTTCCCACATTGTGGTTTGTCTCTTCACACTGCTGGTGGTTTCTCTTGCTGTGCAGAAGCTTTTTAATAAGAAGAGATCCCACTTGTTGATTGTGCTAGTTCATGGGCAACTGAGGTTTTGTTCATAAAATCTTTTCCTACCCCAATGTCTTCAAGAGTTCTACCTAACCTCTGTTCCAACTGGTTCAGAGTTTCTATTTTAATATTTAGATCTTTAATCCATTTTGATTTTAGTTTAGTGCATGGCGAGAGATATAGGTCTAGTTTTAATCTTTGGCAAGTTGAAGCCCAATTTTTCCAGCACCATTTCTTAAAGAGGCTATCTTTCCTCCAGTGAGGGTGTTTGGCTCCTTTATCGAAGATGAGATGGCTGAGTGTATCTGGCATTGTTTCTGCATCTTCTACTCTGTTCCACTGGTCCTCAGGTCTGTTTCTTTGCCAGTAGCATGCTGTTTTTATCACAGTAGCTTTGTAGTAGAGTTGCAGGTTGGGGATTGTGATACCCCCTGCCATGTCTCTGTTACCTAGAATTGCTTTTGCTATTCTGGGTCTCTTCTTGTTCCAAATGAATTTTTGGATTGTTTTCTCAAGGTCCATGAAGTATGCTGCTGGGATCTCAATTGGAATTGCATTAAATCTATGTAGCAGTTTTGAAAGTATGGCCATTTTCACTCTGTTAATCCTTCCTACCCAGGAGCAGGGGATGTCTGTCCATTTGCTGATATCATCTTCAATCTCTCTTTTCAGAGTGCCATAGTTTTCAGAGAAGAGGTCTTTGATTTCTTTCGTTAGGTTGATTCCTAGGTATTTCAGTCTTTTGGATGCTATTGTGAAAGGAAGTATTTGCCCTATTTCTCTCTCAGAGAGTCTGTCATTTGTGTAGAGGAAAGCTATTGATTTTTGTGTGTTGACCTTGTAACCAGCTACTTGACTGAATTTGGTTATTAAGTCTAGGAGACTTTTGGTGGAGTTCTTGAGGTCTTCTAAATAGAGTATCATGTCATCTGCAAATAATGACAATTTGACTTCTTCATTTCCTATCTTTATTCCTTTTATTTCTTTCTCTTATTTAATTGCCGTGGCTAATGTTTCCAAAACTATATTGAACAAGAGTGGTGATAGTGGACATCCTTGTCTTGTTCCTGATTTTAGTGTGGTGATAGTGGACATCCTTGTCTTGTTCCTGATTTTAGTGTGAAAGGATTTCAGTTTTTGACCATTTAGTATGATATTGGCTGTTGGTTTTTCATAGATGGCTTTTATCAGTTTGAGGTAGAGACCCTCTATTCCAATTTTTTGTAGGTTTTTATCATAAATGCATATTGGATTTTGTCAAATGCTTTTTCTGCATCTGTGGAGATAATCATATGGTTTTTGTCCTTGGCTCTATTGATATAGTGTGTTACATTGATTGATTTGTGGATGTTAAACCATCCCTGCATCCCTGGGATGAATCCCACTTGATCAGGGTGGATGATCTTCCTCATGATCTTCTGCATTCTATTTGCCAGTATCTTATTAAGGATTTTTGCGTCTATGTTCATTAGTGAGATTGGCCTATGGTTCTCCTTTTTGGTTGGGTCTTTCTCTGCTTTGGGGATCAAGGTGATGAATGAATTTGGGAGTATTGCTTCCCTTTCAATTTCATTGAAGAGTTTAAATGTAGTGGCAGCAGTTCCTCTCTAAATGTCTTGTAGAATTCAGCAGTGAAGCCATCAGGGCCTGGGATTTTCTTAGTTGATAAGTTTTTAATTATGAAAAAACAATTTCTTACTGCCCTCAACCAACTTGCTCTGTTGGATGGAGCCCTGGCATCTTTATTAAAATATTTTGGGCTGAGGATTTAACTCAGTGGTTCTGCTGCCTGCCTCGCAAGTGCAAGGTCCGAAGTTTGATCCCAAGTACAAAAAAAAAAAAAAAATTAAGGTGATTATGATGTACTAAGAGTGAAGAAAGACTAGAGTAGTATTTAGCCTAATACTAAAGTATTTGATATTTAAATTAATATGTGCTTTCTGTACAGTATGATGCAGAATTATCAAATGTGTTCTAAATCAAATATGTTCTAAACTTGCATTTAAGTGAAATAGAAAGCATCAATTTAGGGCAGAAACCACATAAACCAGTGTTCCTGCATTGAGGGTAGTCCCAGATGATAACTGGCCATTATTATAAAGAGTCCTTAGTCTCATCTAGAAATCTGTTATCATATACTTTGGACTCTATAAAATAGCATACTACATACCTCAGTTTCTAAACTATTAGAACATTTGGTTTAGAAATTGTAGACAACTTCATATTGAAGCATTAAGCAATTAATATGGATTATTTTTGAGAATTTTGCAGCCATATGATATTAAATATAGTAGGGTGTGGCATGTAGCTCATTGGTAGAACAATTGCCTACTTAGGTGAGGTCCTGGGTTAGATACCCAGCACTGTACAAGGAAAAGTCAGTGGCTGTCCTGTGAACCTTAAAGACAAGGTTCTCTAAATTTATTAAGGGTTAAGTGAGAAAATGAGGAAAATTTGAACACTTAATTGAGTACGCTATGACACTTCAGATTTAATGTTATTTTTGATACAGGTATAACTTAAGTTGATTTTTCTCAATATTCTTCCTGTATTCTTATTCCCCTTTCATTAAATTCCTTGAGTAAAGTGTATACTCCACATAGGCTATGAGAGGACTGATCCTTATGAATCAAATAGATTTAGACTACTATTAGTCTGCCTTAAGTATGGAGCTATTTCATTGACCTACAACTAAATCATTCAGAGGAATTCCTGAATTCTAAAGATGGTTGGTTCATGTCTCTTCTATAACCTATCTTTTTTACCTCTTTTTTCTTTCTTCTTTCCTCCCTCTCCTTTATGTCACAAATGTGTTCAATGCCTGATATATATTAGGTCCTTTAAAGTCATCCTAGCCTTATAAAGGATATAAAATAAAACTGTGTGGTGAACAGTTTTCATGTTCTATGAATCTCATGAGATGCATCTGTTTAGCTTTATTCATAATGAAAATCAGGGAGCTAATTTTAGGCAGACAAGCTAATCCATCTAATGACCAAATATATTTATAACAAAACAACTTTCTGCACAGATATGTCACTAGTGAGATTATATTTATGGTCCAGATGTTTCAGCATTTGAATGATTAATAAGAATGAAAATATATCAACTAGGTTTTTGAAATGTTGCAGTGGAATTCTGGTTAAGTATTACATTTTATTGATGTAAGGTAAAACAAGTTTTCTTTAACATAAAATAAGCCAAATAGATCAATTCCTATTCCAATAATCAAGCAGTTAGAAATGTATGAATTCTGAAGTGTGTCGACCTTTAAGAGGAGACATGAGAATGAAGGGTGGGTTATGTGTCATTAGCTTTTGATTGGTGTTGATCTTTATGCATTTAAATGGGTTCACACTTGGATACTGAATCATCCTACAGTCTCTGTTTTATATGCTGTCATGACAGTCTGTCTTTATCAGTGCTTATCAATTGTGTACACAGGTTAAACCTGACACACTATTTGAGTTTCTCCCTGTAATTTTTTTCTAACAGCTTTTCCACTGTCTTCAGTTTTTTCTTCCTAATAAAAAAGCAGTATCTCCATTTTAACAACCATGTCAATGATATTCCAGATCATGTTCATCTCTGCTGGCCCCCCGCAATTCAAGTTAATACCCAGTTACATAGCCCAGGTATATACCAGGTGTTTATCACTGAGTTATATGGGCTATGTGAACAGCTTATGTATTTGTACGATCTTCAATATACACACGAACAGAGGGTAATGCATTAGAGTGGACTGCATCCAAATACGTGGAAACATATCCTCTCTCCAATGGTATCTTTTTGGTAGCTTCTGGGTTAGTCAGAAACAAGGTACATACTGACACGGCAACAGTTTCTGGTCTTTCCTTTCCCAGAATGGAGTGGTGCTGGGGAACACATCTGTGGAGTTTCTCAGTATCCATTTCTTTTCCAAAGAGCAGAAGAAACCAGGGATAGTGAGACAAGTTAAAGGGAGAATGACAGAGAAATCTAAAGCAATGCATTCAGAATTGCCCATTCATACCTAGTTAGGATAGATACATTATTTTTCTTATTAACTGGACCAAATTACTGTGATTAAATTGAGTGAATTATTAATCTTTATGTATTAGGCATAAATGGCCATCTTTTTAACACTTTTGCATCAGCTTGAATTGGTTTACTTATCTTGATTTTTTCCTCTGCTCTTTGTCCTTTGTATTTAATATAAATTGCATACCACATGTGTGGTCAGTTGGTGACTAAAGAAATACCTTCCATCTTTCTGTTCTCATATCCTATGAACAAGTCCATTCATGTAAGTATTGACAACCTGTGTTACTGGGTATTTTACTGATATTACTGGCTATTTTCAGTGGATAGCACCTATACGAATTATGAAGTCTGTATCATATATTTTCTTATTACATACAGTTTTTATCACAATGGTAAAAAGTTGATGTGGATTTTGCTAGTAAGCTAGGAAATGAACTTCCTTAGAAAAGTTTGTAATTATTATTTAAAAAATTTCTAAAGTATATTCCCATGGAAAACTGCCTATTTCTAGTGTTTCAAACATACATATTTAATTGAAGCATAGTGGTTACTGAAATACTCTTACAAAAGAATAAACTCTTCTTTGAAGCAATAATGATTAATAGCAGGTGTCTATTGGTATCCACTCATTCATTCTTCCAAGAGTATTAATATTTTCATGGGGATATGTGGTACGGATGTGGCACATTTTTAGTAGGCATTTAAAATATATGTGAAGTGGAGAGCTTTCAAAAATGGATTAATATTTGCCATGCAGCCTGCAAAACTGCTGTAGTGATAGCCTCATTTTTAGTTGTGACATCTGGCATTCTGCCCATTGTCTCACAAACCCCTTAGGCAGGTTTGCACGGCTTGGTATTTTAAAATTCTTCGGTTTCTGATCACAACAAATCAGCCATCCTGAGTAAAAATAAATCCATTTATTTCTTTCTATGGCTTTCCTAAGTGGTATAATCATGTGTAATTCTTACTGTCTACTCAAAATGATCGGAGAATCAACTAGAGATTCTATTTCAATGAATACAAAAGATAATGTCTTTTTTTTCTCTGCTCTTGGTAAAATCTTTTCCACATTCAGAGAATAATGAAAATGGGCCACTTTAGCTCTTGGCCATCTTCGTAATACTTGCTTTAGAGTTAATGACGTGTGGATTGTGTCATTTTTTTTATTAAATTAAGCTTTTTCTATTCCTAAAGAGATTTTCAAAGATTTTAAGTGACATCATTCTGGTATCTAAATATATACATTTTGGAACTAGGGACAAAGTTTTGAAACCTTTTCCTGTCGGTTTTGAAAACCACTGTTGTCCTTTGTTATTTTCCTCGGTTATCTTTAAGTTGATGTTTTCAAAGGGTGATTCTTCAGGACTTTGCATTAGAATTAGCAGGAGTTATTAATATGCAGATACCTGAGACATTATCTCAGAACTATTGAATCAGGATCACTGAGGTGGGCCAGAGCACCTGCATTTTAAACAAATATCTCAGGAGCTCAGGAGCTTCTAATGCACTATACTGATTGAAAACAACTGCTTTAAAAATAATCTTTTCTCCTAGCGACAAAATTTGCATTGGGTAGCTGGGTTGAAACACATTGAGGACTTTGAATTCTCCTTTGAGAACTTGGAAATTAAGCTAAATACTCTCAATACATCTACAGTTCCATTTTAAAAATGCATGCTATCATTTGTGGTTGAACTGAGGGTTGAATTTATTCAAATGATTAAAATGGGGTGGCAATCTTTTATGGTAAAATAGCAAAAGTAACCGAGATATACAACTGCAGCTTGGGTGTAGTATAGAATGAATCATGAGTCAAATGAATTAGATTGGAATCCAACCACACTTGTAGTTATGAGCAAGTTATTTAAGCTCTCAAAGTTTCAGTTTCCTCGTCTGTAAAATGGTAGATATAGTACCTACCTCATAGGTTTACTGTGAGGATTAGATGGACTGCTCTTTGTAAAGTACTTAGCACAGTACTTGATTCATATTAAATACTTAGCAAATGGCAGTATCCTGAAGTGTTTTCTTAAATTAACAAAGTGTTCTCAGTTTCATTGTCTATACGATTTAATTTAGGCCTTATTAGGCAGGATATGAGACTGGGTATAGATAGCTCATAGTAGAATATTGACAGTATGACATCAATTCAGTGTCTTTATACAATGATTGACAGGTGTGTTGCTAAAAGATCTGATTAGTACAATATCCAATAGTCTATTGAACATATTTCTTTAGCCTTAATTGATTCTCATATTTTTACAACTTGTCAGGGTTTGTGAATGTGTTTGTGAATGATTACATAAAGTTCTGGGTTTTTTTTTCTTCTTTCTTTTCTTTTTTTTTTGGTACCGCGGATCAAACTTGGGACCTTGTGCTTGTGAGGCAGGCAGCAGAACCACTGAGCTAAATCCCTGGCCACATAAACTTCTGTTTTAAGGAGAGAGAGTATCCACAAAAAGTAACAGGCAAGTGAGTAAGAACTACATTATTAGTTACAAGTAACTTGTCTACATTATTGAGCATGTTTTTCTAAATTGAATGGGCTCTCAGAATTTCTAGCATTGTAGAAGGTATTCAAAGACGGATTGCTTTGTAATTTGTTAAACAGCAGGATTTAGGCATATTACCCAGGCTGAGCAAAAGAGGGCTGGGATCATGTATGATGTACATGATGTAGATTGTGTTCTTGTATTATGTTCAGTCCTAGAAATTGGGATTTAAAGTAACTGCTTCTTCCCTTATGTTTTCCTACGAGCAGAACATGAAAATGTCTTGGAAATTTCCATTAATACAAAATTTATGCCTTTTCAAACATAATACTCTTATTTTGAATGAGTATTTTTTTTCCACCCCCTGAAAAAAGCTGACCAAAGCATGTGTATATATGCTGAAAAGAAAAAGATGTAGGTAAAGGCCCTAGAGTTGTAAAGTGGTGACCCAATAAATAAAAACAATATTACGAGAGTACGTAGGCATTTCATGGCTCAGCCTCAAATACAGCCTCCTGCAGCTACATACATACAGATTTAAATGTTTCTAGAGTTAAGTAGAAGAAAAAGTAAGTGTGCACAGGATGTATAAGTCCTGTATAAGTCCTTCTGTTTTAACAAATAGCATTTATATATTTATGAAAAACTGATAGTCTTCATGAGTGAGCAAATATTTTAGATTAAGTATATCAGTTAAAAGTATTCATAAGATAACACACCTCCAACTTCCTATGGAGTTAAAATATATCCACTTAATTACTATGTATATTGATCAAACCATTCAAATACCCATAATTATTTTTATGCTAAAGATAAAATCTAGATCTCTACATAATTAGGTATTACAGAAATTTGAAGATCTATCTACCAGACATTTTAACCTCTTAAATACTGTTTGGGTATTTAAGAATATATTGACATTATACACATTTTAAAAATAAATCTTAGCTGTTATTCTTGTAGAATGCATATGAAATAGATTTTTGTATATTATCTTTAATTAAATTCTTATAGAATGGGCAGAAAGACTAAGAAAACAGTGATTGTTAACTACAAATATTAAAGTCTTCATAGTTGATTTTAAATAGCCTCATTTGAAAAGTTATTTGAGTAAAATTTTTATTTTTCTTCACTGACTTTATTTGCTAGGGCAGCATTTAAAAATTAGTAGAAAAAACCCAGAATAGACTCATTGATTTAAACATGAAGGGAGCCTTAGACATCAAATAGTTTAAAATTTTTCCTTGAGAAATTGATGCTTAGACAATTTATGTAACTTGCCCATAGTCACTGTTCTAATAACTAATTACAATATAATAGTTTATTAGAGAGTAAATAGTTTATTAGATATATAGATATATTAGATATATATTTATTAAATATAATAGTTTATTAGAGAGTAGTACTGTTTAGTTTCCTCTCCATTAAACTTAACAAAGTTACAAAAAAGGCAGATCTTGACTTGTGACCTATCACTAGCTTTCTAGTCTCTTTCTGAGTTACTGCTGTCTCAAAGAGTTGTCTCTTCAAGAAAAAAATGTATAATGTGTAGAAAAATATTCCCCTTGTGAATGATACTAATTAGATACAATATGCAATGATTATTAGGTGGACAAGGAATGGTAGAGACAGCAGAAGTGCTGAAAATGGAGATAAGATAAATTAGGAAAAAGACCAATTAAAATATTAGTCTATGTTTTGCAGTGATCTCTGTGTCTCTGATTTTAAACTCTTTTCCTTGATCTCATACAGGCAGGTGACTGGGTGGATGTCTTTATGTCACATGTGCTCAGAATGACTTTATGAAATGCTAGGATAGGCTGTTATTCCAGTAGGCTATCTTTCACATATGTGAGGTTTGTGTTGGGAAAGAAAGCAAGAAGGATGAGCAGAGTCCAACTCTGTAGAAACCTTGGCTGAAGAAGAGACTGCAGGACAGGAGAGGTCAGAGGTGACAGGAAGTGGCGCATTGGCGAACATGCTGCAGGGCCACCTGGACACAGCATGGGTGCACCAGGCTCAGGGCATGAAGGGTGCTTGGAAACGACTAACTTCAGGAGAGGGCACTGTACGTCTTTGCAAAGCATCATTAGGTTATAGAAATCAGTCACAGCTTCAAACACCCAAGCAACAGGGAGTGTCAGCCATACAAGCACAAGCATGGAAGAGTCTATTCAATAGAAAACAAATGAATAAATGGGAAGGAAAAAATTCTCCAAAAAATGTTAGAGAAAAGTATGTATGGGTATTTCTAAAGGGATCTTTTCCTTGTGAATTTTCAAAACGTATTTATATAAATTTTGTTTGTCAAGAATTAAATTGCTTCTTCTCTGGCAGGTCATGTGGGATGTTTCATCAGGAAAAATTTAAAGTAATTTTTATCTAATAGGGTAATGGCCAAGTCAGCCTTTAAGGGATAATTCAACCCTAGTATTATCCAGTGTTGATTTAAAAATAGCAATTCTGTAGCACCAGAACAGTGTCAGAGCCCACAGTGATGGCAATCACCCCACTACCATGTACCTTTCATCTCAGGCCAGCCTGGATATCCATCGCAAGTTTGATTTCCTTCTGACTGTGTAATTTTTCTAGCTTATTCATTTAAAGATAGACCACTTTATCCTGGTCTGACAAAAGCAAACTCTGGGATTTTTGAATTTTGGTATATGTTCTCACCTAAGATATTAGTGACACATTCTATTCTTGGCTCTATTTTCTTTGGTTAGTATGCTCATACTATATAGTATTTTTTTGGTGAATAAAAAAACAGGTAACTTGGGCTGGGGATTTAGCTCAGTGGTTCCACCGCCTGCCTCACAAGGACAAGGACCTGAGTTCTATCCCCGGTACCAAAAAAACAAACAAACAGGTAACTGAACACAGTTGATTAATGTTCTCTTAATTGGTAACTTTGGCCTAATATACCAATTTATTTTAAAACCCATAATGATCTGCTTATATTAAAAAAACCAACTAGTTTATAATTGTGCCCTGACACCATTTTGAATTGAAAATCCTAGCACTCTGCCACCAGTAATTGGCTATCATAACTGTAATTTTAATTTTGCATGACATTTGGGGCTGGGGATGAGCATAAAGATTTGTTAGGTTTTTAAGGCTAATCAGACTTGAAAAATCAATGAATATACATGATTTTGATTGAGCATCCACAAATAGAAAACAAATTATATAAACAATCCTGAGCGTTCATTTCCTATATTATATATTTATATAATATATTATATATTATATATATTTCCTATATTATATTATATTATACTGATTATGTTGTAGACTTTGGAAATTTTTGTTGTTGTTTTTGACAGTAGCTTATTCCAAATTGAAACTCAATTGCTCCCCCCCCCTTTCTTGATGTTAGTTGTTTATTATAAATTGCTTGGTGGGAATAGCCATTACCAGAAAAGACTAAACAAAATCAAACAATAATTCAAAGATTTTGGTTAAATATACACATATTAGGAACATCACATATATTTAATTCTAGAGAAAGCTATTTAAACTATTATGTAATAAGCGATGATATTTTCTCACATCTGCCAACAATGCGGAATCAACTTTCATTCTTATTTGTTGATGTGTCTCCATTCAAAACTTGAAATGATGGCACTAGAAAGTCATTGCAGCTTTAAGTATATGGTGCTCTAGGTCTCCCAGGACAGTGTCATAGATGGTCATTCATCTCAGTGTCTTAACTTTATGTCTATAATCCATATATTTAGGTAATGTAAAGCTGTTTATAGATTTTTTTGTCTTGTGAAATTCACTTATATTTTAGATGCCCAAGTTAAGCTGAATATTAAGCATTCTTATGCTTAATTCAGACATAGGGTACTCTTGATTATGCATTTCTGTCAACCAGTTTCTATTTATTCTTAACACTAAACTGTTTAGTCTTGTTTTTGATATTCAAGCATTAGAGAATTATAGACATAGAAGATGTTGTCTATAGATTCTTATGGCATTCAAATCTAATCATGAACTTTGGTTTATATTTTATCCATTTGCATGCAAGCTAATTACTGATAGATAAAGATTTACTACTTTTATTTTATTTTTGTATTGGTCCTTTTTTCCTTTTACTTCTTTTGTGGTTAAGTGATTTTCTCTAGTTTTGATTCCTTGCTTTTTATTTTTACTATATCTACTATAGGTTTTTGCTTTGCAGTTAGAATGAGACTTCAAAGTACAATGGACCCTTGACTTATGAACTCAATTCATTCCTGAGGGCTGGTTGTAACTCAAGTTGTTCAGGTGAAGGTGCAAGCTCCTCTCCTCTTCAAAGTCTCTCTCCTGTATACAGACAGATCTCAGTGTCCTTAGAGAGACATGGCCCAAGATTTCTCAACCCCACACAGGAAAGGATGTTGTAGTGTTCCTTTCAGAACTCTTTAAGGGTTAAATCTGTATCTGAGGACATCTGGAAGCACAAGTGGCTGGCATTTGGGCCATAACTTAAAACTTTGTTCATAAGTTAAAACTAAAATGCTGGTCATCAATTTAAAAATGGGCATCTGATATGAAATCACGTTTCTCGGATGAAGTAGAAGTAGCAAATAAATATATGAAAAAATGTCCAACGTCACTGATCGTTCAAGAGATGCAAATTAAAACAACACTAAGATTCCATCTTACTCCATAAAGAATGGTTAATATCAAGAAATCAACAAATGCTGGCATGGCTGTGGGGAAAAAGGAGCCCTTCTGCACTGTTGGTGTGAACATAGACTGGTGAAACTGCTGTGGAAATCAGTGTGGAGACTCCTCAAAAAACTAGGACTAGAGGTCCCATTTGCCCCAGCTATTCCTCTGCTGGGGATCTTTCCAAAAGAATTAAGAGCATCCTACCAAAGCGATATATGCGTTCCCATGTTTATAGTGGCACAGTTGTAATAGCTAAAGCTTGGAAAAAACCCAGATGCCCATCAACTGATGAATGGATAGAAAAGATGTAGTTTTTCTATAAAATGGAATACAATTCAGCCATACAGAATGATAAGCTTGAGACATTTCTAGGTAAATGGTCGCACCTTGAAAATATACTTTTAAGTGAAATAAATCAAACACACAGGTGTAAATATTGCATTGTCTCCCTAGTGTGAGAAACTGAAAGTAAAAATAAAGACTAAAAAGAATAATAAATATAGTGAAATAGGAAGAAATTGTTCAAAATTATGCAGAATGTGAGATACTTTGTGAATACTTAAAATGATTTAGGCAAAAAAGGTATAGAATTATTAGGAAATGAGCTGAGAGATTAGCAAATGAAAATATATTATTTTTAGATCATGATACACAGTGTATTTACTCTTAAGTGTAAATACTCTTAACCATTTTTGTTATAAAAATTATTTTTTCACAGAACAGCTTTTATGTTTTCTTTAATAATACCTATTTATATTATATTAAAATAAAAATTAAAAAATAAAAATAAAAAGTCTGGTCATAACCTGAGTTGTTCATATGTGAGGCTGATCATAACTCAAGGGTTCACTGTATCTAATTAAAACAGGTTATATTAAATGATAACATTCTAACTTTGATTCCAAAAGAGAAAAAAATGCTTCATCCCTGCTCCCTTGTTTGAATTTTTGATATTAGAATTTACTACTTTTTATGATACATATCCCTTAACAAATTATTATAGTTATTATTTATATAGTGTTAACTTTTATACTAATGATATAGGTGATTTATATATTATTACATTATTAGAGTATTCTGAATTTGATTGTATATTTTTACCAGTGATTTTTATACTTTCAAATGTTTTTGTGTCATCCATAAGCATCCTTTCCTTCAGTTTGAAGAGCTATCTTTAGCATTTCTTGAAAGATAGGTCTAGTGGTGATGAATTCTTTCAACTTTTTTCTTTTCTTTTTTGAAAATTTGTACTCTTTCATTTCTGCAGGACAGTTTTTCTGAATATAGTATTCTTGGCTGGAAGTTTCCCCCTACCCCAGCATTTTATATATATCATCTTACTGTATTCTGGCCTTTACTGTTTCCTCTGAGAATTTTGCTGATAGTCATATTGGAACTTCTTTATATTAATATAATTCTTTATATTATTTATATTGGCTTCTTTTCTCTTTCTGCCTTCATGATCCCCTTTGTCTTTAGTCTTTGACAGTGTGATTATAATATATCATGGTTAGTCTTTGGATTAAATTGGAACAGAGACCTTCAACCTTTCTGTACCTGGACATTTGTTTTCTCCAGGTTTGAACAGTTTTCTGTTATTAGTTTTAAAAATAAGGTATCTATCCCTTTGTCTTTCTCTGCTCCCTCTTGTTGCCTATGACTTATACATTTACTTTTTTGATGTATTCTCATAAATTTTTTTAGACTTTATAGATTTTTAATATACTTCATAGCAGTCTGACTATTTCAGGTTCTTTACTGCCAACTCTGGAGGCCAGGACTGCTTCAGTTTCTCTGCTTTCTCTTTGTCTGTGATGACCAAGGTGTAAAGTTATCTGCTGCATCAAACTTTAAATTTCACATTATCTTTTTTCTTATCTTGACAGATTTGGCATCCTTTTGCCTGGCTGTGAGCAGAAAGTCCTTGATTGTCTCAATTTTTCAAGGCATGGCAATGAGGCACTCAGAGGATGCAGATCTGTACTGCCAGAGACCCTCACAGCCATTGGCCAGAAACCAAGACATAAATTCTATAACTTTCTTCATTTATTTTTTTCTTCTATATTTCCAAAAAACCTATCCTTGAATTCACAGATTTTGTTTTTCTTTTGTTGGTATGTACTATTGGCAATACTTTCTATTGCATTTTTCATTTCATTCACTGTATTCTTCAACTTCAGGACTTCTGTTTGATTTCCTAAAATTATTTCATTCTGCTAAATTTCTCTGATAATTCCTGAATTGTTTCTGTGTTTCCTTAAAATAGCTATTTTGAATTCTTTGCGGAGGCAGCTCACACATCTCCATCTCTTTTGCATCTATTACTGGCGCTTTGTCCATTTGGTGATGTCCTCATTCCTTGACTATTCTTAGTTCTTGTGGTCATTCATCAATATTTTTGCATTGAATAAGTATGTACTTATTCCAGTCTTTTCAGTCTAGCTGTCTTTGGGAATGTCCTTTAACAGCAAGCTTGACCAGTAATTCTCAGCACACTTTCTTGTATTCACCAAGCCTAGGACCATTGCAGTGCTAGAAGGTATCCTGAACCAAAGACCTCAGTAGCTACTACAATTCAGGCTGGTATGCCATGGCCTCCAGGGCTGGCTTTCACTGGACTAGAACCCAGCATCTATCAAGGATGGCAGTGTTGGGGGTCATCTGTCTCACATGGCTGCTAAGGTTTGCCTATAACCAAAGACTACTAAAGTTGGCCAGTGGTGATGCAGGCTAGAATTTAAGTCCATTTCACAGAGGCCATGGGCTCCTATCTGATACAGGGGCATATCTAGATGCATAGTCTGCTTGTTCCACCCTGGAGTTAGAGGCCATGTATCTGCCCAATTCTATGTTTTACTCTATTGGGCCTAGTTTGGGAACTTATGCAAAGTCCTATGCTTATTTCTTTTTCATTCTCCCACGTGAACAGTGTCTCTCCACGCTGTTCTCCCTGGGGGTTGGGGGAGATAGAATGTGGGTAACATAAAACTGTCTTTCTTGCCCTCTTCAATGCATCTTATTGTTCTATGACCAAATTCTGGTTTCACTAGCTCTTGTGAAAGTATTTTCATATATGGTATTTCAAATTGATACTGATAGTTGTCCAGTTGATATTTCTATGAGGGACAATCACTGGAGAGTTCTAGTCTGCCATTTTGCTCTGGCTTCTTCCTTTACTTAAATTTCTTTTACTTTTTTCCTCTCTGAATTCTCCCATTTTGATCTTTTCCCCTTATAGTGCATTCTTTATTATCTACTAGAAAATATTTTTTTTTTGGCAAATTCAGTTGCTTTTGAACTTTTGTAATTATATTACTTGAGATCAGTGCATCTCTTAAATAGTATCCAGAGTCATGCAGGAACTTGAATCTGAATTGGTAAGGAAAAATAAATTCCTAGTTCTCTGTGGAATAACTATCAGAGTATTACAAAGGCATCACATATTCAGAAAATGCCTTCCACTTCAACCTGAGAAGTTTTACCATTTAGTCATTTCCCTGAAGTAACAGAATCCCACAGCTGAATCACCATGTCACTTTCACACTTTCACATGCAGTATTTCTTTAATGAGGGATGGGTACCTTGACAACTGATTGAAAAACACATTGACTAAAATGGTTTTAATAAGCATACCTCATGACCTTCCTCCCCCTTGGTCTCATCAGCAGGAAATAAACTAGTCTCATCATCCTTCACTCTCACGTAAAAGACTATCTGTCAGAGAAGTAATTACCTAGCCAGATATATGGCCCTTGGAGGCGAAGCCCAGAAATCATTATAATACTCTGTAATTAGTGTTTATTATTTTATCTGTTCATGTCAGTAGAAGTACAAAAAAAGTGCCCCTCAGCCGGACAATCCTATCATAATAAGATGTAGAGAGTATTAATGTAAAAGCTTTTCATTGTGTGCATTTTCTTTGCCATGGCAACTTAAAATCAGCTTGCTTCCAAGCAATTTGTAGCTCAACCCCCCCCCCCCCCGCCCCAACCTGTGAACAGCAGATCTGGCATTTCATCCAGGAGTATCTAAATCTTTAGCCTGACAACAGGTGAAGGTATAATCTTGACAAAGACCTGCATGATACGCTCCTCATTTTTCTTTACAGGGACAAGTAGTACATTCAGAGCTGGTTCTTGGCAGATGCTATTTTAGCAGAAATTCAGAATTCATATCCTTCAAACCCCCAGACATGCTGTGTGCTAAGATGGGGTATAAGTACACACAGATGCTTGCTGGATTTCAATGAAGTGTTGTTAACTGGACTTTGGCTTTTGTTGCTCTGCACTTTGTAACCATGGTGGCCATTTTATCTTCTTCAAGGAGATCTAATAAGAATTATCTGATTCAATAGGAACTTGAGAAAGTCTCAGGCACAGATTTTTACAAAGTTTATGCATACAGTTTTACTTTTGAACAAAGAATAGTTTCCTTTGGGGTGAGCAAAAGAAATGCATACATAGTCTTCAAAAAATTGAAACTATTGTGTTTTAAAGTAGGAAACAGGGAATTCATAATAACAATGTTATAGGTTAAAATCCATCAATATTTCAGAAGCAAAAAACCATTAAATTTGCCAGGCAGGGTGATGCATACCTATAATCCCAGCACTCAGGAGGCTGAGGATCATGAGTTCGAGGCCAGCCTAGGCTACATAGACCTTGTCTCAAAACAAAAACCAAACAAAAATAAAAACAACCTATAAAATTATGGGACAAAGTTTGGGGAAATAGCTAAAGGAATGAATTGCAGATTCTTTACGTCTCTAGGCCATAGTATCTCAACTGCAAATTATTGATAATGACACATTACCTAGAATTGTCCTAGAAATCAAAGGAGATAAGAATCATCAAGTGTTTAGCACGTGCTCAGTGGACACTAAGCTCTGAATAAGATAGCAGTTACTTCTACTCTAGTAGACCACAATGCTGCATGTGTGGTGCTAATGTCTGCTGAGCTTTGCATTCTGTCCATGCTACACTGCTCTGTATTTTGGAATCCTACATATGGGATTGCCATAGCTCAAGGAACCCTAGGAAACCCACAGGAGTTCCAGAAAGAAAGAAATCTGGTGTGGATGTATAGAAGCTAAGTGGATTGAAGAGGAAGACTTTTTTATAAAGCCTACTTGTGGAACTTCAAGGGAAGCTGATCTTCCAGTCCTGCTAACTGAGCACTCTTCACTTGTAGGAAGGAACTTGTTTAACCCCAGGCACAAACAAAAGCATAATAGAAATTTGCTGATTGATTAACTGAATAAGTATAAATGTAAGGAACACATTTCATATTGCACCCTGGCCAGTGTATCTTTCAACTCTGATGTCTACCTGTCTTGCAGGATACTTTCTCAAAAAATACAAATGACAGATATTGCCCCCCCCCCATTTTTGGGGGGAGGTATGGAAGTAATGTTGAAAGAAAGGCCATGATTAGAATTAAGATTAAAAAATGTTCATAGCAACTATAATTTTTCAAACAAAATAGGTCAATTCTAAAAGTTCTCCAAAGATGTTAAATTGTTTCAGGAAAAGGGGGTTTCAGATTTACAAATCATAAAACAAGACACAAATTGGAGTGGGAAGATGTTGATTTGATTGTTTGTTCAGTTATCTACTCTTTGGTGTCACCTCTGTCTAGTTATGTAAACTTTTTAGGTCTATTTCCTATAAATAATGACTATCTCAGGTTAGTTGCAAAGATAAAATGTGATAATGCATGTAAAGTATTAAGCAGAGTAAATAATCCCTCAGCAATATCTATTTGTTGCCATATTTCCTTTTGGGTAATTTTAGTATCCTCTTAATAAATATATTTATCAAATTTAGAGTCCTATTAAATGCTGTTTTAGTGCAAAAACATACATATGATTACTATATTAAGAGGGAAAAGTCAGACAAAACAGAGGTTTTTTTTGAAATCACAGCTTTCCAGGGGTTTGCTTTTGAACTTGAAAATAAAGATCTGTACCAATGAAAAATCTTGGGCTAAGTATGACTTTCCATAAAACACCAGGGAGCCTTATGTGTATTTAGTGTATTATTGTATACTATAGTCTCTTCTTTGAAATTTTAAGATGATTATCAAAGCCCATCTATTTTTAGAGTTCTCAGAGGACTCATTGGAATAGTATACAGCTGCACTTTTTGGTAAACTCAAAAAAGCCTATTATCTGCATTCATTGAAACATTACACAAATACTTTCAACCAGGTTTAAAAAAAATGACAGAGCTTCATTTTGTGGCAGTCTTACTAACCTAGTTAAGTAATCAAGTGATTTGTTATTTCAAGCATATCCCATTGTCTTTCTTGCATTTTGATTAATACACTGAAAAAAAAATTCTCTGCTGATATGCTTATTGGGCCTGAGGACCATTTCCAAAACCATAATCTCAGAACTGAAAATGAGGATGTAAATTGTCAGAAATGACAAGAGCACTAGAATTAAATACATTTCTTTTCTCAGGAGAAAATCATCAGGGAAAAATTTAGAGAGTAACAGATCCTCAACTCTCACCTCTGCTTTGAAAGGAAACACTTTGACCCTAGTCCAGTTTCCAAACATACACTTATGTGGTTATTGACTTTGGTAGTCACTGTCATGGTTTCTATAAATTCTTTAGGCTCTGTTTGCAAGTAAAATGTGAGAACATTCCTACTTTGGGCTGTAAATTTATCTAATGGCCATTTCTACTTGTGCTGTATAGTACTTCCCCAACTATGGACCTCAGGTCTACATGGGCACTCTAGCAAGTTCCTCGGGCTAATCTCTAAGAATCCAGATTCCACTCTTTAAACTTTTGTCCTTGGCATAAGTTTTAGTGATTATTGTTAAACTAGTGTCTCATCAGAAGCATTTCTTCAACTATGGGCCATCTTTTGTTTGTTTTTATAGTGAGTGTGGCTGGTAAATTGTGCTGCTGACATTCACAAATGGTTCTTGGATCAGAATTGTGTTAAAATCACTGCCAAATCGAGATACAGTCTTCTTCTTAATGAAGGAGAACATGAACATGAAGCTAGTTTAGAGGACTAAACTAGCCTCTCTTTGGCTGATTCTTTTCTTTACAAATTCATTTCTGTAAACTGGCACAATATGCTACATAATCTAGCCTGTTTGGCAGTAAAAAGATCAAAAAGTTGTTTCCACATTAGCCACAGCAATTAGACAGGAGAAAGAAAGAAAAGGAATAAAGTAAGGAAAGGAAGAAATTAAACTGTCATTATTTGCTGATGACACGATACTCTACATAGAAGACCCAAAAAACTCTGCTAAAAATCTTCTAAACTTAATTGACAGATTCAGTAGAGTAGCTGGATACAAGGTCAAAACTCAAAAATCAATAGCCTTCTTGTACACAAATAACAGACTCACTGAGAGAGAAATTGGGGAAATAATTCCTTTCACAATAGCATCTAAAAAATGAAATATCTAGGAACCAATCTAACAAAGGAAGTAAAAGACCTCAAGAGGATATCAGAAAATGGAAAGACATCCCTTGTTCCTGGGTAGGAAGAACCAATATAGTAAAAATGGCCATACTTCCAAATCTGCGATATAGATTCAATGTAATCCTGATTGAAATCCCAACAGTATATTTCACAGAACTAGAGAAAACAATCCAAAAATTTATTTGGAACCAGAAGAGACCTAGGATAGCAAAAGCAATTCTAGGCAACAAAGACATGACAGGGGGTATCACAATCTCCAACATGAAACTATACTACAAAACCACTGTGATAAAAACAGCATGGTACTGGCAAAGAAATAGACCCAAGGACGAGTGGAATAGATTAGAAGATGCAGACACAACTCCAGACATACTCAGCCACCTCATCTTTGACAAAGGAGCCAACCATCCCCATTGGAGGAAAGATAGCCTCTTTAATAAATGGTGCTGAAAAAACTGGATTTCAACCTGCCAAAGATTAAAACTGGACCCATATCTTTCACCATGCACTAAACTAAAATTGAGGTGTATCAAAGATCTAAATATTAAAACAAACACTAAACTTGCTGGAAGATAGGTTAAGTAGAACTCTCAAAGACATTGGCATAGGAGAAAACTTTATGAACAAAACCTCAGTAGCATGGGAACTAGCACAGAGAATCAACAACTGGGATCTCATTCTATTAAAA
Organism: Heterocephalus glaber; assembly: GCF_053883595.1. NCBI lineage: Eukaryota > Metazoa > Chordata > Mammalia > Rodentia > Bathyergidae > Heterocephalus > Heterocephalus glaber. The sequence continues at coordinate 10,433,985 of NW_028258356.1, read as the reverse complement.
ATAATGCAAGAGAAACCACTAACAGAGCTAAGAGACAATTTACAATGTAGGAAAAAATTTTTACCAGCTGTTCCTCAGACAAAGGTCTGCTATCTAGAATATATAAAGAACAAAAAAATCAGACCCTCCAAATTTAAAGACCCAATTCCGAAATGGGCATCTGAAATGAACAGACATTTCTCAGACAAAGTAGTAAGAGCAGGAAATAAACATACGAAAAAATGTTCAACATCATTGGTCATTTGAGAGATGGAGATAAAGACAACACTGAGATTTCACCTTACTCCAGAAAGAATGGCTGCTATCAAGAAATCAACCAATAACAAATGCTGGTGGGGTTGTGGGGAGAAAGGAATCCTTCTCCATTGTTGGTGGGAGTGCACACTGGTGCAACCACTGTGGAAATCAATATGGAGATACCTCAAAAAACTAGGATTAGAGGTCCCATTTGACCCAGCTATCCCCCTGCTGGGTATCTTCCCAAAAGAATTAAAGGACTCATACTACAGCAATATATCTGCACCCATGTCTAGAGCAGCACGGTTTGTAATAGCTAAAACTTGGCAACAGCCCAATTGCCTATCAACTGGAGACGGGATAAAGGTGTTTTTTTTTTTTTATAAATGGAGTACTATTCAGCCATAAAGAATGAGAAATTAGAGTCATTTATAGCTAAGTGGATGCACACTGAGGCCATACTCTTAAGTGAAATAAATAGGACACACATGCAAATATTGAATAGTTTCTCTGATGTGAGAAAATGAAAGTGTAAATAAGAATCAAAATGTATAATAGATAAGGTGAAACAGGAAGAAAAGGTCTAAAGGGGAAGAGGAAGTGGGAGGAGTAGGGGAAAGGAAAGAAGGAAAAGGAAAAAATATGAGAAAAGGAAAAAATGGGAAACAGAGTCTTTGTAAATGGGGGAGCGGAGGGGTTGAAGCAAGGGCAGGGGAATGGGGAAAAAATAAGACCAAGATATATCACGTAAAGGTACCAATTCCCAGTGATGAATGTCATCATATTGTATATCTAAAATGTACCAATAAACTTAATGAAAAAAAAAAGTTGTTTCCTATAGATTATTTTCTTTGAATTTTTAAGAATTTGTACTTATGTGACACAGATTATATAACAATTGACGGTCCTCCAAACTAGGTCATACAACAGCATTTTTTTTTTTTGGTACCAGGGATCGAACTTGGGTCCTTGTGCTTGCGCAGCAGAAAACTAGGTCATATTTATGATATTTCTAATTTTCTGGGAAAGGAATCTGTCAATAAACTAGGTTAGATTGGAAGGATTTCATAATGGGATCAAATCTTGAGCATCTTCTAGTTGCTGAGGGAAAAATTCATAAGAGAAAGAAATTTGAGTTTGATAATCTGAGAGACAAGTATTTTAAATATTATATATAGCCTAAAGAAGGAATGCAAGTCTAGGATTGAGGATTAATCATGAGTCTGGGGTAAAATTCCATGCTTCATCACCTGAGAGCTATGAGAACCAGATAATATGAAAAAAGAGGGAGAGGGAGAGGGAGGGAGAGAGATCCTAGCTAGCAGTTTCCAACTATGCTGGAATGATGAACAAGAGAAATATGTTATGTATGATTGAGCTAGGAATAAGAAAAAGTATTCCATGGTGATTGACAAAATATATTAAGAAGTTAAAAGTTTAGTGTTTAGTTGAATATTGAACATCTCCCTTTGTTGTTCTGATTGGTATCACAGACCTAACATGCCCCTAATTAAGCCTGTGCTGTCCCCTCTTTCTGCACCTGACGATTGAGATCTCTCTACGCCAGGGTTTAGTAACTTTATTCTTCAGTTGATTGGGCCAAAACCAGCACACTCATCCGTAGCTCTTCACTCTTTTTCGTAGAAACATATCATGTTTATTCTTCCTTCAAAATACAACCAGTATCTGATCATTTACAGCAATATTCTAGTTTTTTCCTCCCAAATGCTTATTATTTAACATATTTTACATTTTTCTATCCCTGTAAAATATTATTTTTCAGGGAAATGTTTCTGCCTATTTTATGTACTGTTGTATCCTTAGCCTTTAAAATTGCCTACCAGTACTACTCTCAAGCACTACATGTAGTAAGTGCTTAATAAATTTTTTTTATTAATGATTGAATAAAACTCTTTGGGGAGAAAGAAGGGACAACATATACTAAACAGGATTTATTAATTAAGTCAACATCTATTTTGTGTACCTACTATGTGCCTATTTAAAGATTAAGTCCTTACATCTCATATGTATTGCATATATTTCACTTAAATACTAGTTATTCTCAGAACTTTGGAAAAAATAATTCTAGTCTATGTTGCTAAACTATTTATGGCATCGAAGAATAGTATCTCTTTCCTTTTTTTGGATTAACAAATTAATAAATGAGAATAGGTTCCAGGGGATCTTGTCACATTTGGACAAAGTTTTCTTGGAAATAAAATACATCCTAATTTTAGATATTTTATATATTTAAACTATTTTCTCACTATCACAGATTATCTCCTGTTTAGTTTTACTTAAGATCAGAGTGATAACAAAATATGTGTTAGAACATAATTACAAGCACTCCTTAGAAAATAACAGAGTTTTTCTTAATAAGAGGTAGAGTATATTGAGTAAATTATGTATCATTTTAGTATCCTAGATATTCTTGGTTTATAATTAGTCTAGAAGAATTTCAGAACTAAAAGAGAGAAAGGGCAACTAAGTTATTGGCACAACACAGACAGCATGGCCAAAGTCTGAATTTTTGAAAGCAACTCTGTCACATGTAAATGAGGTTAATTTCAATATGCAGTTATGTTTTCTTAGAAAATAGGATGATAAACTCAGGATCATGTTTCTTAAAATCTGTGTGTGATTTCAATGCTTTGTGAATTTTATATTTTACATTATCACTAGAATTGTTAGGTTTTTTCCTATGTAGGTCATAATTACAAATATAGTAGAAAATAAACAAATATTTAAGCTATTTAGAAATGTGTTAAAATGTGAATATTTCAAAAAGAAAGACTTAACCTGGAACAGAGTAGGTACTTAATAAATATTTATTAAATAAATGAATGACTGAACTTGAACAGTAAGGAGCAATTTGAGTTCAGATTTAACATGAATTTTATTGGTTTCTGCTGAACTGAGACAAGAATCCTGGAAATGTGATATATATGTGAATGATATCCATAATTTATGATGTCATATGGGTGGCAAAACAGTCTTTTGGCAGTTTGCACAGGAGGTTTGCATATAGTTGTATACCATACATGTAACGGGCTACTTATCTCTGAGTTTAAGTTAAAATTATATTTTCCCATTAACTATTACCAGATTCTTTTTTTTTTTTGGTACCGGGCGTTGGTCCTAGTGCTTGTGAGGCAGTGGAACCACTGAGCTAAATCCCCAGCCCTAAAAAGATCCTGATGTATTGTGCTTTGGAAACATCTTGTTTCACCTCAAGCTTAAGGTAATATACACAAAATTTGCTTATTTAGATTAAAAACATTTCGTAGAAGAAATGTATCTCAGTGGGACAGGAAAGAGCCATGTACCGAAAATGGAATGTAATTAGAACTCATTTGAGATAATAAACTTATTATGGTTAAGATACTTGGAGAAAGAATAATTAACCTTTTTTTCCTCAATATCTTTGTTCTAAGTTTTACATAATGATGTGATGTATTTATCTTGTAAAGCAAGAGGCAAGTATGGGCAGTGTTAGAATAAAGTAGGGGAATGTTGTCTTTATGACAGTTGCCCCCTTGTATTCAGTAACTACACTGAGTCAGACACCCTGCTAGGCACTGGTGAATATCCATGATGACACAGTCCTGCAGCCTAGAGGGGTCTTCAGTCAAACAAGTTAGCAATGAAACTCATGTTACACTTTGTGCAATACGTGAAGCAAATAGGTGCAATATTAGAGGACAGCAAACAATAAGGTGGCGATTATCTGGGCTTTTCACATGAGGGAATTGAGGTTTGGTGAAGATAAGAATTTAATTTGAGGTCATGCGCTTGGTGAGTTGCACAGCCTGGGATTCTAACAAAGGAAGGCTGACTCCACAGCTGGAATTTTTATCACAGAACCCTTTACTGCTGAGCATTCTCACACAGATTTCTAGCCACCCGCAAAGCATGAGGTTTAATTTCCTTGATAAGGCCCTGCCTTTCTCTCTAACTTCATTTCTCAGTAGTTCCTCTACACAATGCGGTCTTTTTCCATATAACTGAGCTTGTGCTTCTACTGTCCTTTGAGCCTGTTGCCTTGACCTGCATAATCCCTCCATGCTTTCTTTCCCCAGGAAGCATCCATGACACCCATGCTGGTGTTAAGTACCTTTCCTCTGGACTCCTGTAAAATACTGATATCAAATTACTGCCAGTGGACCATATCTGTCCACTGCATACTTTTGCAGTCCAGGAACTAAGAAGGTTTTTACATTTTTGGAGGTGTGTGGGGGGCAAAAGAAGATTAATATTTTATGACATGAAATTCACGTCAGTGTCCATAAATAGTTGCATTAGGACACAACCATGCCTATTTATTACATGCCGCCTGAGACTGTTTTTGTGTTATAAGAGCAGAGATGCATAGTTGCAAGAGATCACGGGGCCTGAGAAGCCTAAAATATTTACTTCTGTAGAATAAGTGTGTCAACTTCTAAATCACACACAGTATTTCTAAGTGGATTTCCCAGAGCTGGCTTCAAGCTCCCCATAGGTAGGCATCACAGTTTATTCACCTCTGGACCTCCTTCCCCTGCCTAGCCCACTTGGACATGACAGGTATTTAATGCATACATGCTGAATTTCAATTCCATATTGTTGTCCCTAGGACAGTTCTTCAAATAGCTGTGAGTGTGCACCCTGCTACCCACCTTGTTTCCCCCCTTTTAGGCTAAACATCCTGCCACTTGTGTACTTTTGTGATATTGAGAGTTATGAAACTAATCTGTGTAGCACTTTTCAAAAACCTGAGTCTTTCTTTTAAAAATGTCATTTCTGAAATTTATGAAGCACTTATTAGGTGTGTAGCATTTTTACACGAAAGTTAGGCATCACATTGATAAATTACAACTTTCTGATTTTCTAAGTTAAGAAGTAATTGACTTTTAAAGGGAAAAAATGGAAGGAATATTTTCAAGTCTGGTAAGGGAAAGGAAACTGTGGTACTGCCGGCAGACTTTTGGTTTATAAACTAGAAATCTTTAGAATTCTGTGATTTCCAGAATTACAAGATCCCCATGAAGAAAATATTGGATTTTTAACTTTTTTTTGTTGTTCGAAAAATAAGAAAGGTTAGCAATTGGGTGATGTGCAGAGCCAGCGTGTCCCCTTGGGTGTGCTTCCCACACAGTCTCAGGGCTCCCGAGCATGGTGTGGGAGCACGCCACGGGAGCGGGGCCGGGGGCCTCTCACTGCACCATTGCTTTTGGTACCTGTCTATGAGCTGCACTTACTTGAGTCCAGTTACATTGGTTTATAGATTATATTATTTGTGACCAAACTGATCCTCACAAGATGAGCACATTCCTGAAAAAAGAAATGTACTTGAACAAAATTTAATAATGGGAAGGGGGGTGAAAAGTAACAATACAGCTGAGTTGGTGCCTCTTTCTTTTTCAGTTGAAGTGTGTCAGTCTTGCTGAGAGATAGAAAGATGGCCTATTTCAGGTTAAAAAGTGGACTAAGAAAAGTAAGAAGTAAGAAAAAAATGAACTTTCGTCAAATATTAGTTAATATTTAAGTGTACATTATAAACATTGTGTGCCTGTGGAGGTGTTTTTCATATGAGACCCTCTTTAAAACTAAATGAAATGAATCCCATATGCTTTTTTTTTTTAGTGATGCCAGGAAAGTGCTCTACCATTGAGCTGCACTCCCAGCCCCTTCTACTTATGAATTGCCATATCACAAAGTTAAATAGGTTTTTATAAAAATGAGGCATACTAAGATAATAGTAATTATTAATATCTTAGAAACATTTATCATTAATAAATGCAATAAAATAATTATAAAATGTTCTGGTTTTATTTTTTTGCTTTTAAATGAGTTAGTAATGTTCATCTTATACTACCATAGTAAATGCACTACATTTATAAACCTACAAATAAATACACAAGAATGTGCTCCAAAAGTTTTAATGATAAGTATATATCAATACTTGAAGACTTCTGATCTCATAGACAAACCTATGTAAGTAGTACAAGTGCAGAATGTAGGAAGGGATATTCTCCCTTAACCACTTTTCTTTTTATAAAATGATTATTTAATTTGGCTATAATTTCTCTTTTGATGTAAAGGTATACAACTGAAGAAAGATATATAATTTTAAGAAAAGAATGACTTTTAACTCCTAATCAGAGTCTTCATTCTCTGGATGAGGGAAACCTTTATTCAGCTTTTCATATTCCATTAATTTTTTCTCAATAAAATTTATGGCCATTTATTTTCTTTTGCACTTGTTCATTATAGATCTCTCTTGCTTTTGAGGCTATAGGCTCCAGAAATGAGAGATGATGTCCTTCTGACTGAATCTCATGTACCTAACACAGGGCTGGTCCCAGATCGGGTGCATGATATAAGCAGATGGATTGTGGTACAGAAGCTGGAGATAACCAGAGAGGAGAAGGTGGAGGCTGCTATTGATCTGGCTTCCTCTTCCTCTGGGATCACAGCAAACCTTAGTCCAAGAAGACGACTTAGGCTTGGAAATGAAACTTTAGATCTATTTGTCTAGGGAAGCCTCTTGTATAATCAAGTGTCAGTTCATATTACTTCACACATCATTTACTTTTTTGGGAAATATTGTCAATGTTCCAGAGTTTCTTCTATGTTTCTCAGCCATTCTTTAAATACACTTTGGTTTAGATTATGTCTACCATTATGGCCCCTATTTAAGGATCTCACTACAATATTAGGTCCAAAGGTTGCTGCCCTTTGGAGGATAACATAATATGTAGGAGCATCAACCATTGGAGTTACACAACATTATAATTAGGTGTGATATCAATACGTGTATAAACTAATATAATCTGAAGAATTTTTACTTTAACATAATTCTGTCTTCAAATATTAATTTAATTATGATTTGTTCTGATTCTAGTTCAGTTTGTTTAGTTCTATATGCACAACACTGCAGATTAGATTTGCATTTTAATCTCATTTCCTCATGGGGACCTGCATGTCCTCACCACTATTTAGATGAGGGTGATGCAAAAAGTGAATTTGGTATGGTCTCTAGCTAAAAGAGACCTTTCACAGAGCAAAAGCCACAGATTCTTATAGTGTAAGAACAATCATGGAAACACAGAAAATGGAATAATGAGGATGTTATACTGATGATTAAAAAACTGCCTCATGAATGAGAAGAGGAATTTACAGGACACAATCAAAGGACAACAGTCAGTGTTCAAGGGGAAAAAATATACACAGCACAGAAGTGAAGACTAAAAAGGATGGGGCTAGGATATCTGGAGAAGTTTCCTGGAGAAGCAAATACTTTAATTGTGTTTCTTATTTTTCTGTTGTTGTTGTTGAGTTTTTCTCTTTTGTTGACTTTTTGCCAAAGGAAAAAGGAGGAACAAAAATGATAAGATACTATGACACTTTTTAGCTCACATTTCTGAGATATTACTTCTGAAATGATTAAAAATAAATTTAAACTTCATAGGAACTGAGAGGCTGAATTTGATTGTTGTCTCCCAGGAAGCCTCAGCTCATTGTTTTGTGGCTGCTCTTTTTTGTGTTAGGTAAACTTGTGAACACTAAACCCTTCTCTCTCTTTTGTGTCATTGAAAAGAACATAAATTGCTTCTGGACATTATTTTCCAAAAGAAATAAGAAACATCCTGGAAAGATGAATAAAGAACAGTTGTTTTTTGTGCTCATTAGGGTGTTTGCAGGGATTCGCATGTGTTGGCATTTGCAGGCACAGTTGGATACCCTTACTTTGTCAGAATAATCTATAGAGGGTATTAATTGTGAGTCAACTGATGATCATTTGGCAACTCAGAGGCATTTATTGTCTTCTAGAGTTGAAGCTGGTAGGTGTAGGGATGAGGGCCAACTGGAGTTACAGGGAAGACAGTCTAGACAGTTGCAAGCAGGTAGTCATGGGGAGCAGATGCTGGAGCCAGGAGCTGAGGCCTGCCCTGTCTTCACCCTGTGACCTAGACCAGGTCACTTTTCCAAGCATTAGTTTTCCCATTTGTTTTTGGAGACAATTATACTTGCTAATGGGATTATGATGATGTTTAAATAGAACTGAATTAATAAATGCTTAGCACAGAAAGCATTGATTAAATTATAGGTATTATTATTATTAATAGTAGTATTTCATTCTCATCATCTTAAGGAAAAAATAAAATCACTCTTAGTGGGAATAGATTTGTCTTCAACAGATGCATGTTCCACATACTGATGTTAGCTTTGGGCCAGGTGTGATCTTTTAGAGCTTTAATTCTCACACAGAATAAATTGTTTTAGGAGATGGAGACATTTAGCAGGTTAGTCCCCTGACCCCCCAACCTAAGGCAGGTGGGTGGGTCACTGTCTCTAATCCAGTGCCTGATTCTCACTGCTAGCCTTTGCTTAGGAACTAAAATTGAAAGAACAAAGTGAGGTCACCCTTTGCTTACACCTAGTGATCCCAGATCAGATCTTCACAGATGGCAAGAGGAAGTTCGAGTTTTTTCTCCACATGTTCACTGGCAGTTATTGTTTTCTGTCTTGTCTTTTGCAGCTTAAATATTTCCCATTCTTTGACTGAGTAACTGCCTTCTCCATGATCCTGATTTCCTGCTGGATTTGCTTTAGAAAGTTCATGTCTGTCCCCTTAACTGTTTCTGCGGCTGTAGAAATGAATGCCATGTTCCAGCCCCTCGGTACTGTATAGAGTGTGGGAGCTCTGTTGCTGGAGTCTCATCTTGAAATGAGTAATTTCAGTTAATAATAGGATTACACTCTTGTTTTATATTTCAAATTAAATCACTTTGAAAGTTAAATGGGAAGTTAGGCAATGGGAAGAACCACCCATACCAAAGACAAACAGAAATAAGTAGAAGTAAGTTTCAGCTCACTGATTCACACAAGATGGAAAAAAAATTTCATTCCTGATGTCTTTTTTGTAAGCAAATATTTCTAGTAGCTTTAATAATTAGTTCCTTTTGCAGCATTAAAATGGATGGACTAATTTAGATTTAAAAAATAAAATTTCAAGTGATATTTATAAGAATCCAAATTTATAACATCAGGGTAATTTATATATATTCATATTTAATATATAAAAATTTATATTCATATTTAATATATAAAAATTTATATATATAAATTGAATGATATCTTTCCATTTAGCTTTAGGGTAAACTTACATAATTCTTCAATTTCATTGTACTGAATTATTTAAATATTAAAAATAGCTTCACTTAAAAATAAAAGCATCCCTGATCACAGTATGTTTGTGAAGAGTTTTATCTGAGGATCAGGCTGAAATGTACTTCATAATTTTGTGTTCATACCTGCCTTAATATCCTGTGCAGTTCTGACAGTTTCATCCCTAGAGTCTGAAATATAGAGTGTCTTCAGGTTTATAGCTTCCCAGAAAATGTTTCCTTGGCAATTGGTTTAACCTTGAGTCAGGCTGGGTACAGAAGTTATTTGAGAGAAGCAATGTTAACGATGTAGGCAAATTGAGAAATTAGCCAAATAGTAAACCAAACTGGCATAGGGGAATCATTTCTGCTGTAAGATTACTGAACAATAACTTTTCATAGTTTTTACCTAGATTCTTAGTAAATACTTTGAGGTTCTTTTCCTATCGACAAGTTGAACAAATAATGAAGACTATAGAACAGGTGCCCAAGGCAGCAGAGTTTTCTCTATTTTTGAAATGCTAGGATGGGAACAGCCTAAAGACATATTTGATATAAAAAATGAAATTTCAGCCAGAAGAAAACAAGCCAAAGCGGGTCAAAGGGTCTTGCAAGGATTTAAGAGTTTACATGGATGCTTTTCTTGTTTTTGGTGTTGATTTTATTTGTGACTATTTGAGAATTTGTAGAGACCAGTGAAAGCTGAAATTTCAACCACTCAATTATGTTTCAACAATGAACAATGACTGCTGACTCATAATGTATCCAATTAGGTATTTATCAGCTGGGGCACAATTATTAGGCAAGACAACTGGGAGTTGCTCTGAGACTAGGCCCTTCCACTTCGAGTCAATTTAACATAGCAACAGCAGATTCCATCTGTGGGTGTTTCATTTTAGCAAGAAGAGTTTGTGCAGCAACCAGGTATTGACTTCATAATTAGGATGGCAGAGGCTCTATTCTTCCTCTTTATTCCTATTTGTTGGCCCAATTAGCTGTGTTGTTTTGTTGAGCCTGCTAGCATAAAAGAAGCACTTGGAAGAGAACTCTGGTACCTTAAATAATTCAAATTTTAGCTTGCAGACTTGAAGGTGGAAATGAACTACAGTCAGCCCTCTATATATCCAATGATTCAACCGACTGTACATTGAAACTATAAAAAAAATTACACTCACACTGAACATGTACAGACGACATCTTGCCACTCTTTCCTCAAGAATACAGTATAACAACTATTCACGTAGCATTTCTATTGTATTAGGAATTATAATAAATGTAATCTAGAGAAAATGTATGCAGGAGGATATACATAGGGTATATGCAAACATCCCATTTCTCAGAAGAGATATGCATATTCTTGGATTTTAGTATTTGTGGGAGAAGAGGGGAGTCATGGAATTAATTCCATACAACTGAGGGACAACTTTACTTGAGAAGTATACCATTGGTCTTGTTTCCTATATACTGAGAATTTTAGCCAAATAGTAGCAGGAGAGGGGAGGAGAATCTGCCAGTTAGTTTAGTTAGTTTTCAGATGTCCTCTTAGGTTGGCAAATGACTACCGTCCAAATAATGAAGAGGTATTCTTTCAAAAACATACACACGTGCCATATTGATATCAGCCATAAAGAAACACAGGTTCTCCTGGAACCAAGTCATGGTAAAGAAAAAGTAAGAGTTAACCAATAATTGTTTTTTGCTTTGAAATGACCGACATTTACAGTAATACTTTCTACTAGAGCATCCACCTAACATTATCTCATTTGTTTATTTAAAGCATGGCTGTCTTTAATACCCCAATTTTATAGATGAACAGGCAGAAGATCAGAAAGGTCAAGGACTTTAGACCCAGGTTTTGCATTGCGGTTGCTTTTCCTTTTTGTCTGTGTCCTGCTGTCTCTCAGGAGAGGGTCTGTTAATGGGTGAGTTACAACTCCATTGGAGACCAAGGAAGCAAGGATAAATGCTGGCATTTTCAGATAGGTATTTACTATTAGGCTTTGCCCTGTAATAACTGTTAAATCATGCCTTAGATGTGCCTCTTGGCAAGGTCAGGGCACATATAAAGGGTTCTATAAAGTTAAATTCCTGTTGGAAGGCTTTTAAGGTTTTTATATTTTAATGAAGTTGTTAAAATGAAAGTTCAGGCTTGCATAATTCATAAGTATTCACTACCTCCTTTAAAATCGCTGCCACTAACCTGTTTTTTAAAATTTTCAGTGAAATTCTTAGATAAAATGTGAACACATATTTCAAAAAAGAGTAAAATAGACTTCCAGTTATAGTAGTTTCATTATGGTATATAACTCTTTAGGCTAGTTTCATTTACAGCATTTCCCTGCATTAAAGATAGTATTGTAAAATTCAGTGTTTCCTGTGTAAACACTTTGGATTGGCAACCTTTAGTAAAAGCAGCCTGGGGCCGGGGATTTAGCCCAGTGGTTCCAGCGCCTGCCTTGCAAGCACAAGGTCCCGAGTTCGATTCCTGATGCCACAAAAAAAAAAAAAAAAGCAGCTTACAAATGTTTAAGTGGTTCAATAAAGTCTACAAATTGGGAAGTTCTCTGAAAAATGCTTGATTTGGCTTTTGTAAAGGTATATCTTTTAACTTTGAATTTTAGTGACTGTCACGTATTTTCAAGTTGCTATTGTGACAATGCTGATGGATGGAGTGTTTTAATGGATTCAAACTCCTGCAAATATAGTTGATGAAAGTCTGAAAATGTACAAGCTAATGACCTGATTTTCTTTCTTTTTTGCTACTCTTTGCAATCAATCCAGGTTATCTTTTAAGCAACACGTTTTTAGGTTTTGAACTTAGGGTAATTGCATCTTACTTTAAAATCCTTTCTTTTTTAGATGCATGATGAGACTGCATAATGTAACATTTTACTTCTCAGAAATAAGAGCCAGTCGAAGCAATAGCAAGCAAATTATAGAAACATTAAAAAAAATGGAGGGGCTTGAGCTGGAGCTTGGTGGGGTGTTTGACTAGTTTGCATGAGGTCCAGGGTTGGGCCCTAAGTACTTTGTCTGTTTCCATCTCTCTCTGTCTCACTGTCTCTCTGTCTGTCTCTCTGTAACACACACATGCTCACACACATTTTCCCCCATTGCTTTTCTCTTATTGATGGGAGGGAACTCTTTGTACTGTAAGTATTTAACATCTAGTCTGTTTATGTGAGGAGGAGCCCCCTTGCTCCTCCCTCTCTCCCTCCCTCCCTCCCTCCCTCTTTCCTCCCTTCCTTTAATCTTTCTTTTCTTTCTTCCTTTCTCCCTCACTCTCGCCCTCTGCTCCCTCCCTTCTCTTCCCTTTCTTCCATCTCTTTGCTTTCTTTTTCTTTTCAGTGCTGTGAATTGAACCTAGGTCCTCTTGAATGCTAGGCAAGTGCTTTTTGTACCTCAGCTAAGGGGAAGTTTGCTCTCTTTTAATTTCATTTATAGCTTTAATATTTGAGAGGAACTGACATCTTTATTGTTTCCTCATCCAAGAACACATTATTCTTTGGGTCATGTTTGAAGTCCTTTGGTGAAGTTAAATAGTTCTCCTCATAAACTATTTACATTTATAAAGAAATTACTAAATATATGATGATATATCCAAGTTATACTATGTAACCTATGGATTCAATGGAAGATTTATACATGTTGTTCTGAAGAATCTTGATTATATATTCCTATAGGGAAAAATATAAACTAATCTGTTATGATCCCACTTAAAATGCACATATATTTGCACATGTGTTTAATTAATATAGACAGAAAAGAAAATCTGAAAGTCTACGAAATTTCACTTTCCGTCTTTAAAAGTGAACTCTGTGAGGAATCAGAAGGGAGTGGGTTGAGTATTTACTTTCTTGCTTTGCATATTAAAATGAGGGGGGTTATGAGTTATTTTAAGTGTATTTCTTGAGTTTTTCTATAATTTTAAAACTAAAATTCTAGTGAAATATCAAAACAGTACTATTAATAAAAGCATTTGTTTCTTTTTTTTGTACCGGGGATCAAACTCAGGACCTTGTGCTTGTGAGGCAGGTGCAGCACCACTGAGCTCAATCCCCAGCCCCGGCCCAGCATTTGTTTCTTTAATCAGGATATGAAAGTCTACAATAGCAACAAATGTCAGGTTATCAGTAGATAACTATGTAATCTTGCAATTCCATATGTGTGGATATTAGTTTTGCTAGTGCACTGCCACTAAATGTATAGTTGGCTCTTTTTTATTTACTGGATAGACTTTAATGACATTGTCATATTGTTGGTTCACATCAATAACTTGAAATCTATGCATTCTTATGTCAATCATATTGCTTTATTTTTGGGGCAAAGGTGATTTCAGCATTCTAAAAGTTATAAATGTGCTTATTCCATATTTTGAAGTTAAAAAGTCAATTTCCAAAGTAAACACTTGAAATCATTTATTTGTGGGAGGAAAAAGAGTGATAGAGAGCCTTCTAGTTTCCTAGTGACTACTGAGAATAATGTACAGTAAAAATTAGACATTAGTAATTCCAAAAGGCAACTAGATGCTATGGTCTTTGAGTTCCTTTTCTGTGGATCAGTGTATAAAGTGGTGGACAAGTAAGATGATGAGTCATTGCCTTATCTGTTCATGCTGAGCGAAAGATGGAAAGTGTCTTTATGACAGCCATCCAGGTATAACTACAATAATGTGTGCATTTCTGTGTCATTCTTGCCTTTTATCTCTTGAAGACAGTCTGTCACTTTTTAAAAAACCACTAAGAGCATTGGAGAGGGAGAATAAAGGAAAGAATGGAGCAAAATCTTCTGAAAATGATAGCTAAAATAACCAATCAATTTCAAGAGTTATATTTCTGGTTTTATTAATTTCTAGGCTATTTCTATTATAGTATTACTATTATGTGATGTTAAAAGAATTTCATTAAATGGGGAAAAAGTCAGATCAATCAGTTGGAGAATGAAGCCAAAATAAGCAATTAGATTAGTAGTCTTTTAAAATTCATAACTGGCTGTTCAAGTAGGGTATATTGAGGTCTGTTCCTTGGACATATATTCTAACAGCTCTTAGAAACTGTAAGTGGACACAATCCCTCTTCTCTCAGTAGCTCATAGGACAGCAGGTGGCAAGACCATGGATAAAAGGGAAAAGTAGTGATGCATTTATAGATGAGATTAGGAATAAGGGATTAAAAGGACCAAAGACAAACAGTATATACTTTCAGAAGTAGAGATAACTAGAATAAAATATAATTTTAAAATGATTGTTTTTGATATTTGCTTTTATCTGAGCATCACAGAAGCATTCCAAACTCACACCTTTTCATGATTTGTCGTCTCTAACAGGGTTTACTAACAGTAATCTTACAGCATCATAAAAGGATTAAAAAAAAGCACAGACTTTAGCTACATATTTTCAATGGCTTTTTTTTTTTTTTTTTTAGGAAAAACTCTTTTCCAAACATGGGAATATCTCTTGAAAGAGCTCACTAAATATAATTTTAAAAACAGAAGTATTTGGGGGGGGCGGTTCTCTATTTTTGTCAATCCAATTACGTATTAAAAATTCTGACCCTGGGCTGGGGATTTAGCTCAGTGGTGCCATTGCCTGCCTCCCTTGCAAGCGGAAGGTCCTGAGTTCGATCCCTGGTACCAAAAAAAATTTTTCTGACCCTATCCCTTTTCCGTATGGTAAGAGGAGAGGAGGAAATAGAAATGCCTAAGCCAAGGATGCAAACAGAGCCATTATGGTTGGATTAATGAGATTTACAGCTGTGGGGCTATTTCCAGTGGTTCCTCATACAAAGGCATGGTGGAGGGGATTGGTTCTTATAAGTAGATACCACAAAGCCAGGGTTTAGAGATGTCCGCTGTAAGGCTATGACACAGACTCATGCATTTATGTCTGCCTTATATTGAAACTGACCCACCTCCTCCAAGAGCAACATATATATATATATATATATATATATATATATACACACACACACACACACACACACACACATGTATGTATATATATGTATGTATATGTATGTATATGTATGTATATATATGTATGTGTATATATATATATTTTTAGGATGCAACCGTAAAATATGAAAGAAAATTTGACAAAGAATTTTCAAGTAGAAAGGTACCTTTGTGATTACCTGGAATGGAGCTTCCCTTTTATCTATTCTCTTTCAAACATCAAGGTCACTTCCTAATTCTTTTATTGTAGGATGTGATGGACAAGTGGATATTACTCCAGCCTTTCATGATTTTCAGACTTTAATCATATCTCTGCTTAACTTCCCTTTTCCAGACTACAAAGTTCCAGTTTTCTTTGCTTGTCCTCACAGACAGTCCCTTATTTCTCTATTTTAGTGGGTCTCCTCTGGTGCCAGGTCATCCAACATTACTGTCTTTCCTGAGGTGGGTACACCTCACTGAGTGTACTCTACACATGGAAAAGCTCTAGGCTTGGCTAGATCAAGGGCATTTCCTCTTGTATTTATAAAGTCTTCCTGGACAACATCAATCCTTTTGTGGGTATCAACACATGTGGTGAATATAAACTTTGATGGTTCTATGACTTTTTTCTTAATTTATAACTGACCAATTCTATTTTCTAATTTGGATTATTTTTTTTTCAGTATATTATTTCTAAGTTTTTCCACAATGAAACTTGTATTAATCAGCTTTCCATCACTGTGACAAAATACTTGAGATAAATAATTTATATGGAGGAAAGGTTTATTTTGGCTCATACTTTCATTCAGTGGTTCCTTAGCTCTGTTGCTTTTGGGCCTACGGCAAGGCAGAACATCATAGCAGGGATTGTCTGCTCAGCAAAGTCATTCACCTCATGGCAGCCAAGAAGCAAAAAGAAAGAGAAAGGGCCTGGGGTCCTAGTATTCTTTTCAAGGCCACGCCCCCAAGGGACCTAAATTCCTCCCACTAGTCCCTACCTCCTAAATTTTCTACCTCCTGCAGTAGCTCCACAGACTGTTTAACCAAGCCTTAGCTTAATACATGAGTCTGTGGAGGACAATTAAGATCCAAACTATAACAAAGCTCATCTGTTACATTTTGTTCTACACAGCATAGTAAGATTTTTTTTTCACTTGCCCCTGATTTTGACCTTTCAGTGGTTTGAAACATTTATGTCACCTTCAAAATTGGGTATTTCAAGTCAACTCATGAAACTGTCTTAGCACAAACCTCTTTGGTACTCACTATTTCCACTTCACCATCTGTGGATCTCTCATTATTATATTTCCACTGAGCTACATTTTTCTCATAAGCTGTATATTGCAAGTCCAATTTTCTTGTTGTATTTTAGTTCAATTTCTTTAACCTTAATGTTTAAATATATAATTTTGATGCACAAAGTCTCATAGCAATTTACAGGGGTAGTAAACATTTGTGCTCCCAGGTGTTACTGTCAGCCTTCCTCCACAGTATCAGATACTCCTTTCCAGAATCAGCCCTTGATAAAATTGAGTAGTAGGTAAAGATTTTCTCTACCATCTCTCTTCCATCTAGAAGGCACTCAGATTCCTTGAACTTGAATTTTCTCCCAAGCATATTCAGCAACCTCACTTTCCCTTTACCCTCATACACCTGGGATGTCACTATTTTGTCTCCCATCTTCTTGTGTGTACAGATAACCAATCACTGAAATAACACACCAATGGATACATGTAGAGAAATGGAGAAGGTCATTTTCAGAGTGGACACAACTTATAAACATTCACTATCTGGTCTTATGGACTCATTGACCCTATTTTTATTTAACAAATAAAATTAAATGATAATCCAATTGATTTTTATTAGTGACTTCCATGATAGAATTTTCATTTCAGTATGAAGGACATTTGGCATCAAGAAGAAGTTTGGGACATCTTTTAAACTGCAACATGTAGTTAGTTACCTGCTCTCCAGGTTGAACCTGGTAAGAAAGGATAATGACTTGGAAGTCATGTTTTATTCATTGAATCTAAAGACAGATTGTTGGGTTGACATCTTAGCTCTGCCAAATACTAATTCTCTGACCTTGGGCAAGTTATTTGCCTCTCTGTACTTCAGTTCCCTCAATACAATAGCACTGAAAATAGTCTGTTCCTTATAGGATTGTGATGGGGATGAAATCAGGTAACATATGTAAAGCATTTAGAACAGAGTCAGCTTTACATTGTGCCATGCAAATGTCTGCTGTTATTTTTACTTGTATATGCAAGGACTGGCATGGTGCCTGGCATCCATGAGGGTAGGCACTCACATGATGTGCAGGAAAGATTGGATATGAATTTGCGTGCTAAGGGACTTACTTGGAAGGTGTTGTACTAACTCTTTTGAACTAATACATGTCAGCCTATCATTCATTTATCTAGATTTCAAATCCAATCCTCTACCCAAGATTGCCCTTTCCATTTCTTTAAAACTATGCAGAACTTCAGGCACAGCATTTCTGTCTCTTCTGTAGCACTAATACTTGAGTAACTGCACCTGGGTCTCAACTTGCATTGGGCTCAGCTATAAGCCTTTTTTAATAACTCAACTTTTAGGATGACCAATTCTAAGAATTACTTCTTTTTTAGATCAATCTGTTCACATCTTTGTGATTCACATTATTTTATCAATATTGTAATTAAGCATTTTGAAGTGTCTCTGAATTTTATATTATAACATTCAAGCCTAAAATTATGATGAAGCTTTTGACATCACAGCCAGCTTATTATGCATATTCCTGTTCCATTAGCTCAATAAGATGCCAGTTTATTTGCATATTATTGCTTGACCCTGATATCATGGCCAATTAATTTGCATATCCCTATCTAATTGGCTCAAATAAGTTTTTGCCATTTTATTTATTGGCCTAGCTCCCAGATTAGTGGCTTTTAGATGAAATCAATTGAATTTGGAGCATTTTTCTTTGTTATGCTTTCAGCAACAATGGAAGGACAGATAAGGTTGATGGTCCAGAATTTCAGGAAATGACTGCAGAGTATGCAAAGGAAAATTCTGCTTTCCTCTCTTTCAGTAGAAGAGAATGAAGAAAAAAAGCAATGACTTAGTCAGATGGGCAAGGTATTTTTCAGGGAAGAGGATACTGAATTGATGGAAGAAATAGAACTTCTTATATGAAAAAAATCCAGTGTAAAAGGCAAAGGATATATTCTATACCACCAGGGAAAAAAATTTCTAACTTGGAAATTGACTGACCTGGGTCTCAGCTAAGGTTATGATGTAGCATTTAAGCATCTAAAATGTAGCTTTCAAATTTAACTTATGTAAGAATAATTTGGAATGACAGAGGGGGAGGCTTGTTTGTAATGCACTTTCCGGATTCCTACCCCAGAACCCTTCCATAGATTGGTTTGAGGTAATCCTTGAAATCTTAAATTTAAACATGTATCTGGTGTGATTCTGATGGCCTTAGGCAAAGTACCACATCTTGACAACTACTGCCTGAAGGGATGTCTGCCTCTGCTAATTCATGGTTTCTAATTGGCACATACTGGTTACCTGGGGTGGTGAGTTGCTCTTTCCCAAATGAGTCTGAGTATTTAAATCTGGCTATATTTCTCCAGTTATATATCTAGAACATCAGAAAAGACAAACCTATGAACAATTTTTAAAAAATAGTATCTTATAGAAAGAAGAGAATGAATATACTGAGAAGACAGGGTAAGTGTTACTGCCCAGGTCTTAGTAGATTCACACTCAGATAGTCTGATGTACCCTGAGTCCTTTACTACCCCAAGTTCCCTTTCTTCTTCTTTTATTTTTTTGGTACTGGGGATTGAACTCAGGACCTTGCTCTTGTGAGGCAGGTGGTGGCACCACTGAGCTAAATCCCGGGCCCTTCCTTTCTTTTTTCCCATTATTTCCTTCAAGTAGTTGCTACAACTTTTGAATTTCATTGTCCTTTTCTTTAGGAGATGCTTTAGGAGACTCTCTTGTCTACCTTTTGGTTTTCACAATGATAAGGTAAGAGTAGGTGTGGCCAGGAAGACCCGGTAGAGCACAGGGCAGGTGAAAGAGAAATGAGGAAAGAGAAAGAGAAAAGAAAACACTTCCAACCTGCTCCCCAGCCCTCAGGTGGCCCTGACTTGACCCCTCTTTGAGGATCCCTCTCTTTGAAGCACCTTTGTGTGCAGGAACCTGCTGGAATAGATACATACCATTTTAGTCCTTTATCTGTGATTTCCTGGCACCCCATGCTGGACATGTTTTGTTGTTTTTTTGCAATATAGGCAAATATGAACTTTTATCAGGGGGGCACAGGTTGCAAACTTTTTGTCCTTGTTGATCTGCTATGGTTTCTAGCAATATAAACACTGAGGAAAAAAATATATAGAGTCTGTGCTTGCTTCAGGGAACGAGGGAAGTAGAACAGATCTGTGAGACAGCACTGTTTCATATTGGGCCAAGCAAGAAGGGAAATGTGCCAGAAGCCATAAATGAGGCCAGTAAATCAATTCATGATTCTAAGAAGACAAGACATCCTCGAACTAATTGGGTATATTCATAAGGGTTTATAAATATGAATATTTCCCTAGTTTCCAAGAAAACCTTGATTTCCAATCCTTGGAGCCTCCATTTCTAATCTTACCAACTCTGAGGACCTCAGCTTGATGTTTCAGCTCCTAGAAGTAGAGGGACCTTTCATTAAGCTGGAGTAGAAAATCCTGCTGCTCCATCTTGAAGGAAGGGATGGTGGTGAAAATGGAATGATTTATTGGAAAATGTTCTGCATTGGGAATCCAGGAACCTGAACTTTAGTCCTACACACAAATCAAGTGACTTTGAATGTTAACAACGATGAAGGCAATTGCAAGTAGTGAATGTCTTGGTCTATGTGCCACACAGAACAAGATAGTTTATCTACATTATCTAATATCTTAGAGATACTACTTTAAGTTTCTTACTAGTAAAGTTGACAATATTGTTTCACAGGACTATCATGAGAACCACATGAAGAAACCAAATTAGAAATGGATTCCCAAATGAGAAAGTATTCTACAAGTAATGACATGATATTTTAGCAGTTAAAAATAATCCCCAGATTTAAGTTGAGAAATAGAACTTCTACTTAATCACTTGCATTTTGATGATTCAGTTTAGTCTTTTAATAGCCATATTCTTAAGTAGAAAACTGAGAATTTCATTTAATTTGTGATAGCCCAAACTGAATAGTCTTGTCATTCTTCATTAAAGCTGTATTTTAGAAGTCTCACATTTCTGAGATTACCAAAAAGAGAACAACAACAACAAAAATAGCAAGTGACAACACAAAACTTGAGGAAAGTAATTGCTATGATAATAGCTGCAACATGAAATTCAATTAGGATTGCTCTCTGATTTGGGAGTTTGTACAAGTATAAATTTTGAATATTAAAAATGAATAAAGCTCAAAACTATCTCATACATTTGGGAATTCTCAACTTTTCCAAAGTCTTCATTTTCTTAGACCTCTTAATTCACTCTTAAAATTTGCACAAATAGAAAACACTTGTTATTTTTCATTACTTGAAGGAGGGTTTATTTCTAATACACAGATGTGTAAAAGGCAGCGAAGATAATGGAGTATTTGAAGTTGTTTACCAGGCAAAAGGCTTGATTTTTCTCTAAGTATTACCCAAAAGAAACCTACTTATATTCTACTGCACTAATTTCTGAAGAACAGCCTTGTGACTTGCAAGATTCAAGATCTCAGTCTGAGTAGTTAGGTTTATATATCCCACTGGTGGGTCAAAGTACTTGGGCATTGGAATATCAAGAATGAAAGTGCAAGAATCTATTACAGAGATGTACAAAGTCTAGATAAGCTTGTTATTGCAAGATATGGAGGGCTGAGATTTGCCTCATTTGCTATATAGATATATTGGCAAAGAAAAAACCTTTGTGTGGTGCATGTTAAATTAACATAGTAGAAAGGATGTAAACTGATGGTCCCTCTCAGGGAATAGTAAGAAAAATTACTTTAAAATAATGTTTTGTTGACTAATTTCTTACTTTCTCTTAATTCACTAGTGGACTTATGTAAAATATAGGCCTACTGATCTACTCAAATTGGTTATTCAAATCTATCAAACAGATGAAATTTTCCCATATTGAGTCAAACAATTGATTAAGTCATCCATTGGTTGCTTTCACATTTTGCATATCTATCCTCAGATTTGATAAAGTTACCAATATAAATAATTACAATAATAATCATGAGCACTTAGTTGTTCTAGTTTCTCATAGTAACTGCATCAATAAGGCAGCCTTATTGCCTCAACATTATAGATAATACAACTGAGGCTTAGAAGAACTAAATAATTAATCACTATGCCAATCAGTTTACTTCTTTCTTATGCTAATTCAACATGCACCACACAAAGATTTTACCTCTATCATATATTCATATAGCAAATGATGTAAATCTCAGCCCTTTGTACCTTATAATGACAAGCTTTTACCGGGACCACATCTCTATCAGTGGCAGAGTGAAGTTTAAACTTGGGCAAAACATCCCACTTTGGTTCCAATTAACTGGCCATTTTAGCAAATGGCATTTGAATTACTTGGAATGATCTGATTATATCATTTTGATCTCCTTGTGCATAGGTCAACTTACTTTGAGACAGACCATCCAAATACTTAAAGTTGTTTTAATGGTAAGTAGGTTAAACAAATTTGAAATGCAAGACTTGTTTTTTTTTCAGGCCATAGCTTCTTTGTAAATAATTCATTATTCATTCAGCAGCTATGCTTAGTGCCACCAGTCAGTGCGAGCATTGTGGGAGACATAAACACCGAACACAGTCTAGTGAGAGAGAAGCGTGATGTTAGAGGGGTGTAAACAAACTGCTAGTGGCATTTAAAAAAGACAAAAATTTGTTTTGCTGGGATGGATCAGAAAAGTCATCATATAGTCCCACCATCTAAAACCTTTGCTCTCCTCAGATGACCCCGGAGCTCCCTTTCTCCCCTCTTTCAGCTTGTGGCCCTTCCTGACTACTCCCCAGCATCCCTTAGCCTGCTTCCTTGCTTTTCCTCTCCCTAGCACTTTTCACTTCCTGGTATACTGTGTGCTTTTTTCTTTTTTTTTGGCTTCTACTCTGTCTCCTTACATTAAAAGACAAGTTGCAGGAGGGCAGGGCCTTTTTGACTGTTTTGTCTACTAACGTGAACCTAATCATCAGCATAATTCCTGAGTCAAAGTAGGAACACAATATGTATTTGTTGAATGAATGAAGGAACTTATATTTCAGGGATGCCTGAAGAATGGGTAGGACTCAGGTAGACATTGTTGGATGATATGGAATTCCAGGGGAGGAAGTCACCTATGAAAAGGATGGCAGCAAGCTGGGCATGGTGGCTTGCACCTGTAGTCCTAACACTGTGGAAGTTTGAGGTAGAGAAATCTCAAATTTGAGCCTTGCCAAGCAACTTAGAGATTTAGTGAGATACTGTCTCAATAAAAAGGCTGTAGCTCAGTTGAAGGCCCAGGTTTCAATCCCTTGTAGAGACAAAAAAAAGGGGTGGGGTGGGGGAGGGAGAAAGGAGGAAGCAAGGTGCACAACCTGTTTGAAGATGAGTGTGCTGATCCATTGGTTAAAGAGAGATATGATGTGACACTGTCTGAAAACATCTACATCATTCAATTAGTCATGATGATTTAATTCCATAGGCAGCAGGAAGCCCTTAAAATAAGAGCTCCTCAAGAACATTTACTCTCTAAATATCCTTATTTAATATTTAATAATTAAGTAAAGTCATTCAAAGTAATTCAAATATGGGGACTGACTTAGGTTGTGTGAGTTCTGAAGCTAAGATAATTGTACTGATTTTTCTAAGAAAAAAGGATACAAAATTATGAGTGCTAAATTAGATCTAACCTTGGGCTTCCTTCTTTCATGTCACAGTGCTGGTCAGAACAGTGGATAACAGGAATCATCCTAGGTGCTCTTCCTTTGCCAGGACACCAAGTAATAAGCTAATTGCTCTTAGGTTTGCTTGAGTCACATGGATATATCATGTGAGACCCACCTTCCCTTAGCCAAATCTTGAAAGTGCCTGTAACCCTTGACATCTTTGAATGAGAAGAGGTGGATGGTGTTGGAAAAATCAGCTGGAAAGAGACAGAGGACTATGATGAACAATGATAGTTGAAATATCTATGACCATGGGAGCTCATTAATAGGACTTTGGAAGAAATCATAACAAATGAGGGGCCCTGAAGCTTTCGTAGCTTGATGGTAAAGCTGCTCTGGAACTCTGTTGAAGGACACAGGGTGACATAGGAAGAATACTGGGAGAGTACTGGATATGGATGATCAGAGGGGATGGTTGCATTGATGTTTGGAGTAGGACGAAGGTATACAAAGAAGCCATTAAGGGCACATGGATGCTGAGCCAAGGAAAAGGGAAAGGTCAAGGTGTCTGAAGATTCCTCAGGATACCAAGCAGTAATCTGAGGTTGAACTGTCACTGTTAAAATTCTGTCTTCATGTTTTTCACATAGGCACACTAAATAGTCTTCATATTTTTAGAAGCTGTGCTCATTGCTTTAAATTCACTCAGCTAATCTCGGGCAATGAAAGCAGGAAGTTAGTAAATAGGATTGTAATGACACAAAAGAAATAGTGCAGATTACCCAGCTGACTTATTTGTAAAGAGAATAAATTTAGCTAACAATAGAGTTTAGTTGACAATTCCATGGGTCGATAAGTTGAAAATGTAAGTTTTAGCATTTTTTTTAGCTGTTGTGCTTAAGAATATAAAATTATCATGCTCCATTAGTCTGACCTTTGAGGTTTACAATATTTTTATTAGAGAAAGCACTGAATAATGCATAATATCCATTGTAATTCCATAGCCAGAGACAGTGACAGCTATAGTCTATTTATAGTGACCTTGTGGCATATTAAGAAATTCCTCATACTTTAATGATTTACTGGAACATTAAAAATATAATTGATTTAATCATACAGAAGAGAAAAAATTATGTTCATCCATGAAAGTGGCAAGTCCTTGAGTTGACTTTGTTTTGGAACAAGAGTATACTTTACTCCCTATATTTTATTATGGTTGGGCTGTACAGAGCTTTTAATCCAAAAGTTTTCTCTCCCAAAACCACTTATAAAATATAGAATAAATGCTTTACTATGGGGATCCACTATCTTTGAAGTATTTGAAATGCTGAGTCTTTAATAAAATAGTATTATGAAAATTGTTAGGCTATCAAATAGCTGATAAATCTCAGATGAAACACTATTTTTAATATAATAAATTTTGACCAAAATAAGCCTTATCAAAACTATAATTGTTGTAGGCATTATTTTTAGAAGAGTAGCTTTCAAAGCCATAGAAAAACAACTGATACTTTGGCTATGAAGAAGGCAAATTTATTTAGTCTTCTATGCCAATTCCAATAAATTGAGAGTGGCTTCCTGTAGGCTCTGTGTTGGGATGAATTCTGAGACTATTTCCAGGCACCATAGGCAAGAAAACTATGATCAATTAAGGCACAGGGAATTGCAGCGTGTGTGCTAAACATTCAGTATCCATGATGAGACAGCATTTAAAAAAATCAATAGTCAGAACGGACTTACCAGATAGGCCACCCACATCCATCTTCTTCAGGTTCTTTGCCTCCAGAATGACAACGGTCAGCTTTCCAGCAGTAGGGACATAGCGGAGGGAGAAGCAGATGTCACCCAACTTCTCTTGCTACAGAAACCAATAGAAAAGGTATCAGTCATTTTTTCAAGTTAAGGTGATTGCAATTTGTATGTATACATGGCAAATTCTTCAAGAGGAAGGTTCTTACAATTAGACTCAGAACTTTTAGATGGCATTCATTTACCAAGGTATCACCAAGAGTGTTACCAATTTTTAAAAAGAAAGTCTATTTCAGTTTTTTTTAAAAAAAACATTTATACTTCAACATCCATCTGAATAGATCTATAATTCAATGCTACTGGAAGTGAGACCAACATAACTTTTTTAGAGACTGCACGGAACAGCACTATAAAACTCAGCTAAGTTTTACAACTTTATTAAAGATCTTTGCAAAGGGCTTAACACTTCTTTTTTTAAGTAGAATTTACCTACATTTTTGCCATTTTATATTTCAAATAAGATTACATCTAATATTCTATATTTAGGGTTTTTGGGGAAAAGGTATTTGTGTTCCATTAAATTCTATTTGTTGATAAAAAAAACTCTGAATTCCTAATGGCTGAAAGATAGCAAAGTATAGCTTTTTGCATTTTTGGTTTTATTCATTTCAAATGAGGTCTTTCTTTTTCCTTATCTAAAAATTTGTAAAAACAGAAAAAGCAGGTTGTAAAATTGAAATACACGTAACCCGGTGCCAAGTGTTTCATAGCCCCTCATGTTGTGTCACTGGTGCAGCTCTTTAGGGCCAAAGAGCACTCACCCATCCTGCACTCAGGCATTTTTGAAAACTGACCTAGAGTTTCAAAGCATCCGTGTATGGATGTTTTCTTCTCCTATAGCCCCTCAAAAAGACAGTGATTCTCTCACCTTGATATTTTAGGATTCTGTAGGTTTACTTGTTATTCTCTAGGATTATTAGTTAGAACTAGGTTATTATGCAATACGAGTATGAATTTGCATCCATATTTTGTGTGTGTGTGTGTGTGTGTGAGAGAGAGAGAGAGAGAGAGAGAGAGGAATTTGTTATACCTGTCTCCTTTGATCTAAGAGATTCCTAACTGCTATAATTTTTTAGTATTTCCCCTTACAAAATGTGAATCCTGATTTTACATTTGTGTCAGACTTTTTTTTTTGGTACCAGGGATCGAACTTGGGTCCTTGCTCTTGCACAGCAGGTGGCAAAACCACTAAGCTAAATCCCCGGCCCTGTGTCAGACTTTTGCACGTAGGCTTCTAAGATAGGAATGAGGTCATATCCTAAGGATTTCTCACATTATACTTTTATTATGATCATGTTTTGGCCTTATCTGTAACTTGACATGTGCTAACTTGCCAGAGTCTCCAGTGTAGAAATAATTCTCTAGATGTAATTTAATAATGTTAGGAAATACAACCCCTCTTTTTCAGGGTACCCATTATATCCATCTTTCAAAAAAGAAAGGGTATGATTTATTTATAGGTGAAATGCAATATATTCATAGAGAAAGAGAAAGAAGGAGAAATATTGCTTCCTGTTGCTTAAGTCATGCCTTTATCAAAACACATGTTTATGGTTCTGGTTGTTTCCTCAGTCGTTGTGGCATTTTACCACATTCCTTTATGTTACTGAGAACTTTTTGTATTATTTTAAACATGTCTTAATTCTTCCATATGACTGCATCATCCTTGCCTAGATATGACTTTCTGTACATTCCCAAAATATAAATAGGTGAAAACTTTAGATAATCTCCTGCATTGAATTGCTGAGGTCATACAGAGTTACTTATAATTTGCCAAATTCACCTGAATGTACCTACGCACTGTTAGGAATTAATTTACATGTCAGGAGAATCTAGTTGAATAGATTACTCTTCATAGTCTCTGAAGATACAGAGTGGGAGTCAATAACACAAAATGAATGCAAAATATGGACAAATGCATCTGAACTTTATGAAACAAAAGAAATGCAAATGAACAAAATTGTTCATAAGGAAAAGGTACTTTCTAAAGGGGTCTGTCTGTTCTCTAGGACACCTCTGGGGGCGCTGGCTGTGCGGCAGGGTCAGGTTACACAACAGGTCTATCAGGCATGTCAGATGTGACCAGTCTGGAAATCAAAACCAGTGTTTTAGGACTGACCCCTATTCCAAGCCATTTTTTAAAAAAAATTTATTTATTTATTTTATTTTTTATTTTTTGCTAAAATTCTTTTATTGGTACATTTTAGGTATACAATATGTTTACATTTATCATTGGGTGCTTGTACCTGTACGTGATGTATCTTGGTTCTTATTTTTTCCCCATTATCTTTGTGCCCTTCACCCCTCCACCCTTCCAAGCCATTTTTTTCTTTTTTTGAAGGCAGTAAACAGCTTTATTTACACCAGTGGACCTGACTGGGATCTTTCCCCAAAGAGGTCAGGCCCAGAATATTGGTGGGCCAGCAGTTTTATAGGGTTGCAAGCAAAAGGTACAGAAGCAGAGTATCTGGCAGTCTTTGGTTGGTTAGTTATTTGACATTTTTTACATGGCTGAGGCTTAATTCCATTGGAGCTTCCCTGGGAATATAGTAAGTAGTATTTACACAAGGCAGAGCAGTGGACAGAGAGCAGAGCAAAGAGTTCTGGCGGGACTTTCTGAGTCGGTTACACTCCTTTGGTGACAGATTACAGAAGTTGTCATGGCTACTCAGGTACCTTCTACAAAGAGCATAGTTACCTAGTTAACCTAGTTAACCGACAGTTGCTTAATAACATAGTTAACTAACAGTTGTCCGATTTAGTTTTTGGTTAGAAATTCTCTTTCACCCTCACCCCCAAGTACTAGGGATTGAATCAAGGGCCTTCTCACTAAGCTACATCCTCTGCCCTTTTTTATGTTTTGAGTTGGGTTTCACTAAATTGTCCAAACTGGGCTGGAACTTGCATCCTTCTGCCTCAGCCTCTCAGAGTCCTGGGATTACAGGCATGTGCCACCACT
Organism: Heterocephalus glaber; assembly: GCF_053883595.1. NCBI lineage: Eukaryota > Metazoa > Chordata > Mammalia > Rodentia > Bathyergidae > Heterocephalus > Heterocephalus glaber. The sequence goes on along the minus strand of NW_028258356.1, from coordinate 10,405,999 downwards.
CCTTGACCAGTTAATATGAACTTCACCCCTGGTATCAAGAGAATCTGGACAGCCTACTTGGAATATTCCTTCTGGAGTTGTTTCTAATTGTCTCAAGATTAACTGGAATATGCCGGGTGTGGTGGTGCTTGCCTGTGAGCCCAGCACTCGGGAGGCTGAGGCAGGAGGATTGCCACGAGTTTGCTTGAGCTATACAGTGAGTTCAAGGCCAGCCTGAACTACACAGTGAGACCCAATCCCTCCCCGGCAGTCCCAGCCTGGTCTAGAGAACTGGGCGAGGCTAAAATTGTGGAAGAAGGATCTTCGATCCCAGGGTCGAGCAGTGTGTTCAGGGCCAGGGAGCCAGGCCTGAGTGCCCGCCAGACTACGCAGCAGGGCAGCTCTGCCCACCATGGGGATCCCACCACTCCAGACACCACATATCCTTCCAAGCCATTTTTAAGAATTTTTTTTTTAAATTTTGAGACAGGGTCTTGCTAAGTTACTGAAATACCCAGGTAGGGGTCAAACTTGCAATCCTCCTCCTTCAGCTTTCCAAGGACTGTAGGCATGCACCACCATGCCTAGTGATTATGCTCTCTTAAATTCACCTCCCTCCATACCCCAATATCTAACTTCACAATTAATTTAGGGACATCTTAATTGTGCTCAATCAAGAGATGTCACGACTTGTCTTCCAGCATGATTCCATTCTTCAACTTGAAGATTTATATGGAATTTTCAAGATTTCCCATAATATTTAGCTTCAAAGAGGACATTTTTAGAGTTTGAAAAACAATAGCTCAACAATGGGGAAATATGTGAAGTTACTGGTATTTAAAAACTATGGGATGGAGGAAGAATGAGTGTTTAAAAGTGTTTTGAGAGAAAGAGAAATGTAGAAAAGTTCTTATTTTAGCATCTTTTATAGATATACATTTAATTCATTAATTCTAAGACATTAATATGAAAAAATTTCACTTATAAAATTATCATAGTTGGTGTGCCAAATTATGTATGTATTTTTATATTAATTAACTGGTTACTTTTTGAAGTTTTAATTTTCTAACTTCTGGATCTACTGTACAAGATATTTTAAAGCTAGTTGCTGCTGCTTTTTTCCTCCTGAAATTTGTGTCCTTCATGGCATTAAGATACAGAAACTCATTTCCAGTAAAAAGCAAGAAAAATACCCAGTTGGTATGAAACTTTCTCTTGTTAGTAAATTTTTCTGAGTTGTAAATAATTGGCATGACAATATGCTCTTTTTTTTTTTGGTACCGGGGATTGAACTCAGGTCCTTGAGCTTGCAAGGCAGGTGGCGGAATATGCTCTTTCTAATGCCTTAGTTTTCTAAATAGTTTAGAAAGTTAATAATTTCAATAATTTTCTAAAGCTAAAAGTTTATGAGAACTTTTACATTTAACTCATTTCATAGTTTTACATTTCAGTTTTATAGAAAGAAGGTTGGGTAGTAATATATAAACAATTAATTTTCGACATTTCATTTATCACTCCAAAGTTCTAGAAACCAAGATTTTCTAAATTAGGAAAAATTTCCTTTGAGGTTCTAGTGATGGAGAAGAAACAAAATTATGCTGGGAAATTTCTAAGAAAAAGGACGACTAACTCCACACGTCAGATCCTTGCTACTCTTTACCAATTTTGCTGACTTTTATCCAGCACAACCCTGTCAAGCAGGTGATGTGACCTTCCAGCTCCCCATTTATCTATAAAATTGTCCTTGTCTTTTATCTTTTGCCATACCCCTCAAGCAGGCAGCTGTGGGGCTTGGTCTCCAGTAGATTAACAGGTATTTGGGCAGTCAGGGCAGCAAGGTTGCACAGATGAAGAGGCCGGGCCATGATACAGTCATACCAAAGGCCCTGGCCAATGGTATGAGGAAATCTGGAGCCAAAATAGTTCTTCAGAAATGTTCTGGATTGGGGCAACAGGAATGAAACTGTACAATCCTGAACCCCTAAGCACTGGATGTGGGTGGCTGCCACATCTAGGGCCGGGCCTCTTCAGCTGAGGTTGCTGCTGTGAAGAGGGAGCTCAGTTATGAGCTGTTGTCCAGCAATACTCTTGACAGCCAGGACAACACAGGCCTTGGTCATGACGGTGAAGAGACCAGGGGTTCACCACAGCAATCACTACTTCCATATAAGCTGTATTCCTTCCCATCCTAGAGTTTTATTTAGTCAATAAATCTATCTAGAATACCGTTTCCCCTTTCTGCCTAATGAAATCACTCTTGACCATTAAGCTCTTGACCAAATTCCATATTTTAAGTATCTCCTTACACATGAATTTTTGCTAGAAATTTCTTTCTAGCCAGTAGTATGATGCTGAGTTTTTTCCTATTTACTTTGGACTGTGAATTCAATTCACCTTAAACTCCAGAAGAGCAGGATTATACCTTTCTGTGCCTAGCACCACATACATACTAAGGGTTATACACAACTGTGGGCCAACTGTATGGTAATGAGAACCTTTTCAGCCTTTTGTTTTGTAAACTACACTGGCACGCCTGTTATATCAATAGTGTGTCCTGTTTACCCAGCTGTCAACTAGTGGATTTATTTGGAGCACTTCCTTTGTGCCTAGTGCTATGAACACTGTCACATTAGCCCTATTGTGAAATGAGAGACAAAAACATTTCTGGAGGTGTAGTTTTTATAAGATAATTTCAAGACCCTGTAGAGTTATAGCCGACAGATGAATGCTTTTGCTGGTGTGATTATCGCATGAAGGGGCCTTATTATTATTAGGAATGTCAGCTTTATGTATAATTTATTTTAGTCAATTGCCTTGATCACTAGGTGGGAACTGCCAGTTAGTGTTAGAAAGTTCCAACTGTGAGATTCAGAGAAATTAACCTGCTTTTTTAGAATATGGAGCTGACAATCAGAAGGTACTTTTTGTTCTGAGCAGCTTGATAATTCCACTTTTTTTTAAGGCAGCAACTGAATAGAGTAGACACAAATTAATGATTTTATAGACAACTACAGCAATACCTTTCCTTTTGGAAAAAGAATTATAGATATTTGAACAAAGGTCATCCTGAATGGATTTAAAATAGCTTGATTTAAGCTGAATATTTATTTGATGGCTTTTACAGCACTAGCCATCATTTTCTGTGTAAAAAGAAGGGCTCACTTTAGTGGCCTTTGCAAATGGGACTACATTCATACATTTGTTGGAAACATTGTACCTTTGAATGAGTTTTTAAAAGGTACCTGAATTGACTTAATGCTATGACATTTTAAAAGGACATATTCTATTTATGTTAATAGCAGAAAGATTTTTCTGTGTGTTAAGTTGGCAATACATTCTCTGATAGCTTTTTTTCCCCTATAGCTGGAAGTCTATTTAGAGGTGACAAACAAACGAAGGTCTAATAATCTCTCAAAATGGGAATTCAGCCATTTGTAAAAATGCTAAAATGTTCATTTGAGAAGGACAATGCCATTTAAAAAATTTAATGAGAGAATGGGTAGCTTGAAATATATCCTTTGGGTGGTAGTATTTTTAAACTTCATCTTATTCTCACAACTATTCTCATGCCTCTGAAGTAACTGCCAAATCAGTATTTACATTGACTGGACCAGATGGTCACAGCAGGAAATGCTGCTGTGAAATGTACCCAGGCTAAAAAGACTGAATCTGGCCTAGTGTACAAATGTACAGTAAATTGTTCAGGTGAATGAGACAGTATGTTATGTTGTTGAACATTTATTTTGTGGGGATATTATACAACTCATTAACTTTGTATTCATTCAATTATTTAGTTTTTATTAAAAAGTTATTATGAGTTTCACAAAGCTAGAGTCAAGGTTGTTTGGATACCCAGATGAACAGCAGTATAATACGTTGACTGCATCACAGAAGTAGCGGAAGTGCTGTGGGAGAAGAAGATTGAAAATTCCAGATCTAGTGACTGAACTAAGGAGAAGGTAAATTTAACTGGAGATCTGGCCCCTTAACAATCATTATCAATTTCTGCAAGCATCTGAAATGCACTCTTTGGCAAAAGCCAATGTAGCTTCCACAAAGATACAGAAAAGAGAAATCTAACTCTCCCCCTTTAAGAGAGCTAGTGTGTAATGGGATGGAGGGCAGGTGATATACAAATGCCCAGAAAGATCCATTACCTGAGCTGAGATGTGAAAGTTCAGCATCAGAGTCAAGATGAATGTCATCACAAGAGAGTCAGAGTGCTGTAGGCACGGGGATAAATATACAAAGCTTAAAGCACTTAAAGTTGCTATTCTAGAAGTGTAAATTCATGTAATTTCTACTTTATGATTTAGATCTTCCAAGTATCTTGTTGACATCTGAATAAGAGATATACTTGTAGTCCTATTAGAAATAACAATTAACAACCGAAAAGTGGATACTCTGATATAATCAAAATAAGAATGGTGAAAATAGAAAATCAAAATGCCTGTTAATGGTAAATAGCAACATAATGTAGCATAGAATTGTAGAAAGTGCACTAGTCTGCTTGAATTTTATTTCATTAGTTGTTTATTCAACAGATTTTTATTCATCATCTATGTGCCAGGCACTGTGGTAGCTACTGGGGCCTAGTGGTGAATAAAAGGTAAAATTAGTGAATAAAATAAGCACAGTAAAATATAAGGCTTGTTTGGTGGTGATATGTGGTATGAAAAAGTATAAAGCAAGCTGGGGGATAGGGAATATAATCTGAAAGACTAGGGAAGGTTCAAATGAGAAGGATTTGAAGAAGATGAAATGTGATCAACTACTTAAATATCTAGGCCTCATTGTCCTTGACTTTATGAAATAGGTCTAGATGACATAGCCCTGAAGATTGTTTCACCTGGGAAACCATTGGGTTCTATAAATTTAGTATATTGAGTAAATTAGTGTTTAATTAGTTAGCCAATTAGTGTTTTAAGCCACAAAGGTTGTGTTAAGTGATAGTTAACTGTTGTGTCAACTTGAGTTAGAAATGTCCAATTGCTTGGCTTAACATAGTTCTGGGTGTGACTGAATGGATTTACGGAAGCTGGAAGACCCACCGTTAGGGTGTGAGTGGCACCAACCAATAGGCTTGTAGTGTGAATGGAATAAAAGGAGAATGAAGAAGGAAGGCTCACTTCTGTTTCTTTCAAGGAGTTCCAGTCTCTGCTCTTGTCTTGGATGTCTGTCTTCTGGCAGCCAGTGCAGACTCGTCAGCCTTGTAGCCCAGACTCTTTAGCCTTCCACTGTGGACCCTTTGGCTTCCTGATACAGACTCCAACAGGACTGTACATGATGTCTAGGCCTTCCACTTTTGACTGGATCTTTCAGATCTCCAGTGTACATATAGTCTTTTTGCAGTCTCCCATACCTGACTCTGCAGGTGGCCATTGTAAACCTACCTTGTAAAATATCTTATATTAAATCTGTTTCTCTAGTGAGTGCTGAATGATGCAGGGTAGTTTGCTACATAGTAATAGAAACTATTAAATACCCTCAGTTCTTTCTTTTGAAAACTAGTCTCTCCCTTTCAGTGGAGTTATCTCCATTGTTGATTTTATATGGTGATCCAATGGAGTATGGAAAGAAAATAGTAGACTTTCTATTTATATTTACTTTTATCCCATATATTTATTTCAGTGTTTATTGTATTTTATCAAACAATATATTGGCACAGTATATAACTTATAAGTAAATACAGATATATTGAAGGTATATTCCAAATGTTTTATTAGTGTCAAAAGACAAAATAAAGTTTGTAATCTCTTCACAATTAAACCATGCTTAGGAGACTACTCAGTAGGTGAGTAACAGTGGACTCTGAATTCCTAGATCTGCCACTTACTATTCATCCTTGGGGAAGTTACTGCTTTGTCTCTCACTTTCTCCAAACTAAAAATGGGAAATGGTCACGGAATTGGTGGCATTCTAGGACTTATTATATGTGAAGGAGTTAGAAGAGTTCCTGGCCCATAAAATGTACTTTATGAATATTTGATATTATTATAAAAAATCTAATTTCAACCACACTCCTCTATAGGTAGTGGCTTGTGTCCCTGTCCCATTTTTACAGCCAATTTTCTTTGAAGGAATTGGCTATAATCACTGTCACTAAATTCTCATATTCCACTGATTTCTTTTTCCATTCTTTTATTATTTTTTTTTTTTTGTACCAGGGATCAAACTCAGGACCTTGTGCTTTTGAGGCAGGTGGCAGAACCACTGAGCTAAATTCCTGGCCCGCCATTCTATTTTTTTTTTTTTTTTTTTTTGGTACTGGGGATCGAACTTGGGACCTTGTGCTTGCGAGGCAGGCACCGGAACCACTGAGCTAAATCCCCAGCCCCTCCATTCTTTTATTGACATAGCTGCTGCTAAGATTTCAAATAATACCCATATTACTCAGGCATAATTTTTTTCAGATCTTGTTACCATGAATTCTCATCAGAATTTGTTGATCTCTTTTTTTTTTTTGGATTCTGTAATGCAGTTCTTTCCTAATTACTTTTTCTGCTCCTCCTTTTCTGGTCACTTAGTTTTGTTCTCTCTCAAGCCTTAGTTCTAGCCATTTTTTAAAAAATAAACTAAGCCTATCCTAGATTTTGACTTAAATTAGAGAAGTAACTCCAAAATTTTTATCTGTAGTCAAGATCTTTTATCTAAGCCTCAGTTCATATATCCAATGGCTTACTTGTCATTAAATGTTTCTCAGACTCAAATGCCAAAATCTGAATTTATCATCAGGAGTCATTAATTCACCAGATTGTACCAAACCTAGTTCGTTGTATTTCGGTGAGTGACGTCAGAATCCATCCAGCTGGCCCAGTCATCCGCTTACGATGCTTAAGTAGGTCTCCAGTCTCTCTCGGGATGAAGACTCAAGTCCTTATGATCACTTTCAATATTCTTCAAATTCTATTTCTCACTTCCTTCTCAGCCACTTCCCTTGCCGCTTCCCCTCTGTGCTACAGCCAGAGGGAGAGCCTTGCTCATCTCTTTAAATATTCCATGTCACCTGCCCCTCAGACACATAAACTGTCCCTTTTGCTTGACAGATTCTGTCTTCTTGCCACCCTCTCTTTACTTAACTTTCACTCATCTTTCAGGGCTCACTTCAAATTTCATTTACTCAGAGAAGCTTTACCTATCTAATTAGACTAAATAAGATAGATATGCGATTTTTGAATGTTTTCATCATAAAGCTGATAAATGTGTGAGGAGATAAATTTGCTTAAACTGAATAAAAATGACACATTATATACATGTATCAAACATCATATTTTACTCCAAATATGTATAATTCATATGTTTTTAAAAAGTGGTAAATATAGACTCACACAATGCAGTGTTATTCAGATTTAAAAAAGAAGGGAAGTCTTTTCATTTGTGACAACGTGGATGAGCTTGGATGACATAATGTTAAGTGACATAAGCCAGGCATAGGAAGAAAAGTACTGCACAAACTCACTAAAAAATCTAGAACTTGTAGAAGGAAAAAATAGAATGACAGTGTATAGGAGCTGGGGTGGGGTAAAGAATAGAGAAATGTTGGTCAAAGGGTACAATGTCTCAGACAGGATGGAATAAGTTTTTGGAAATCCACAACACAGTGACTATAGTTAATAATAATGTATACTTGAAAATTACTAAAAAAGTAGGTCTTAAATATTCCAACCACAAAAGAAAAATGTAAAAGTTGATACCTATGTTAATTAGCTTGATTTAACCACTTCACAATATATACTTATCTCAAAACATCATCTTGTCTGCCAAAAAGATATATATTTCTATATGTATACGTAATTTTTGTCAATTATACCTCAATAAAATTGAGAAAAAATAAATTTAAAAATCTCAAAGCAGAAAAAAATTGCTCATGTTCAAGTGTGATTGGGTGCCTACCATTCATTCTCTTTAACTAAATATTTAGATATCTAGGAGTTCTTTAAAATAATATGAAACTCTGTTTTGGCCTTTCATGGGGGATGTGGCACCCATCATGGTATTAAATTCCAGTTGACAGTTCCACAAGTTATGAAATATTTATATAAGTAGAAATGGGCAAAAGTGGGGAAGTTGGTAAGCACACCTCATGGCTTGGGATGCTGCTGCAGTTAGGAAAAGGCTGAGTGGAAATGGCCAATTGCCTAAGGGTGTGTGAAAAGGAAAGAAAATAACGAAGACTTTGTGGAAGATGTCTGAAGACACACCTTTATCAAACTGTTTTATCCTTTTAGTGTTCTCCCTCTGTCATCCACATGTCCTTGATTTTCTGAGTCAAAGTTAACTTTTAAGTGTTCTATTTTTTTGGTCTCACCTGACTTTAAGATTCCAGTGCTAAGTAGCCTCTTTGAGACAGTGATCTTGATGGGAATGAGTATTGCTTTCTGTTAAAATGTAGATGTAGATACCAAGTAATATTAAAATATGAGAACATATATTTGTTAAATAACAATGTAGATTTGACCTATAAAGCTATAAAGGAGATAGTTTAAAGAAATATGCCTGAAAGTGGGACATTAATCCTGGCACATTCATGAAAAACAATTCCAGATAATCCCTAAAAGGCATTGTCTAGCAGTTCATCCTTGAGAAGTGTCATTTCTAGTGACAGAGATAAGTATCTGAGAGACTGATACATAGGTTTACTGGCAGAGAAATATCAAATGATTACAGGAGACTTTGTATCCTGAAGTTTTGTCTCTTCCCAGCTCAATACCAGTTCATCCTGTGAACTTGGTAGACACTGTGGGGGACTAGGGTCTCCACAGAGAAATCTCAAAAGCCAGGGTGCTGATTTATCCGAAGAACACTTTTCCCTTTTTAATTTTGGGATGATAGTAACCAAGAGGAAACCTTGGAAGGAGTGGAAGTGACTGCAGAATTCTGAGATGTCCTTGTTTCACCAAGGTATTCTTTCTCCTTGTGTTTGTGTGGGGTGGATAAATGAGGAGACAGTGAATAAGCAAGCTAGAATTTCCCGCCGAGAACTCATGGGGACATACCGAGCAAGTGCTTTTCCTACCATTATAATGGATGTCATCCCAGCTTTATTTGCCTGTGATAATCATGTGAAGTTCATTTGCAAGCCAAGGGGACCCTAAAGCTATGGAGAAGAGAACCAAAAAGAAAGGGACACAAAGAACTTGCTATAGACTAAGGCAAGTCATACAGAAGCTAGTAAGGAGAGAAAAGCTATGTGTTTAAAAGCAGTGTTAGGGATGTGAGAGGGGCCATTACGGTTTAGATCTAAAATTACCCGCCAAAGTCTCCTGTGAAGGTGATTGGATCATGAGTAAGCAGGGATTGGTTGGAAGAGGTGGGTCACTGGGGTGTGAGCTGGAAGGCTGTTTTCTTGTCCCTGGTTCCTTTCTCTCTGCTTGTTGTCCATCATGGGTTGAGTAGCTTTGCTTTGTCATGCTGTTTCTGCCTTGGAGCCAGCCAACCATAGAACTGTGAGCCAAAATAAACCTGTCTTCCTTAAAATTGTGTTGGGTGTTTCATCCCAGCTATGGAAAAGTACAGGGGCCATACAGGCTTCTCTTTTGGCCTTTTTGGCTACAGGATCCATCTATGGACAAGTGGGAGGCTTGTGGTGATAGAGATGACAGGGAATAGAGATAATGAATGGGGCTTGGTGGGAGACAGAACAGTAGGAAAAATATAGAGAAAGGGATGAAGGGGAGTAAAGAAATTTGAGAGAGTATTGTATCTTTTATTATAAGAAAGTAGAAGGAAGAGAGGAGATAAGGACAATCAGCAACTTGGAAATCACGAGGAAAGCTGTGGGAAGATTTTGAGTTTTCTGTGTAGATTAACTTCATTAGTGATAAGAGCTGTTGCTTGTAAAGGACCATGTGGTGGGACATGAATTATTAGTTCAACTGGGAAGAACCCAGGAGATGTATTTGGAGTCATTTGAACCCACAGAATAAAGTTTGATGTAAGCCTAAAATGATACAGAAAATCGGTACCTTTGGTAGATCTATTGGGAAGAAAAGTATGCTTAGTTTTACCTAAGCAAGCTAAAACCAAAGATTATTAGTTCTCCTCAGGATTGAATGAAGGGATAGAGGGCATATGGCAATTTCATGGGTTGGGGCAAAATCCAAATCCAAACTATGATATTCTAAAGTTCCAGTAATAGCAGTGGAGAGATCTGTACTAAGTATGAAACAGAGAGCTATTAAGGCAAATATGTGTATTCTATCTTCCAGTTGCTTTTGATTCAAAACAGAGACAAGCTCTGGGTGTTGTTGGGACAGCCAGAGCTGTCCTTCCCATGTGGGGTAACAAGTCACGTGAGGTGGAAGTGCCTGGAGAAAAATGTTTGGCAAGGGCAAAGTAGTATGAAGGGTGCAGTAAGAAAGGAGGGTATGTGCTTTGGGGGTTGACTCCAAAAAGGGCTGCCAATTGTGTAGTTTGGGGTGGGGAGATGTGTAGAGGAAACATTTTGATTGAATGGAGAATAGTAGCAATGTTGTATATTATTTGTTTCTTTCAAAATGAATTGGAAGATGCAGCAGAAATTTAGACAATTAGAGCAAGAGCTAAGATAAAAATACCTGGAGAAGATGGTACTGACAGAGGAAAAACTGCCACTTCGGATGAGAGGCTCGTGTCTGAAGTTCACAGAGGAATAAAGAAGAGCCCTCAAAGAATACAAACTAGGGGTGGGGATTTAGCTCAGTGGTTTCACTGCCTGTTGCACAACTGCAAGGACCCGAGTTCCATCCCTGGTACCCCCCGCAAAGAATGCAAACTAAAGCACATAAGAAAATACAGCAACAACAACAACAACAACAACAACAGAAACAAGAGGCAAAAAGAAGAATAAAAGGCAAACATAACAGGGTTTCTGGGGTGAAGCCCATATTCCAGAAAAAGGAATAAGGAAGAATCTGAGACAAGAGAATGGATTAGATCACTGCAAGAAAAGGGATAGTTTAAAAGGAGTTGGAGGCCTAAATAAAATTACACAGGTATAGAGAAAGCACTGCTTGCAGTAAGACTATTAATATAATAGACAAAGAGTGCCCAAAGCTCAGAAGCATGGAGTTTTACAATAAAGTACTTTACAATAAAAAGATGAGGTAACACCTGAAAGTAGTGGCTCAGAGCTTCTTATATCCATTAATAAAATAAGGATGCCAGCCAGAGTGAAGAATGGGTTACTGGGAAGGAGAAATGTGGGTTATATATGTGTGAATGTGTAGTGCATTAGAAAAAAGACCAGCTTGTGAATGTTTCTGGCCCTCCTAATCTTTATGAGCCAGAAGAATTAAGACAGTAGACATAGGAGGGCCCAAGTTAAACACAACTGCCCTTTTGACAGACTTGGAAAGGGTAGTCTTACTTAAAAAGATTTTTGAAAATACAAAGGGCAACCTCTGAAGATAATGCCAGAGTAGAGGATAAAGGCTAAAGACATAAAAAGGGAAGTCATAAATGTATTATCAAAGCAGTGTCAAAGGAGATGTACATTTACACAACAGATACCACGTAAAAGCAAATGCACATGAGGTTGCTGGAATAGGGCAAGGAGGACTAAAGCTTGCATATTCTTGACTGCACCCTGTTCTGTTGTGTCTTCAAGCCTTTGAATATGCTGCTTCCTCTGTCTGAGAGGACCTCCCTCTCTTTGTTTTTCCCTGGAACACCTAATTATTTCTCAACTTTCGTCTCTTCAGGGAGTCTTCCCTGATCAGGCTCAGCAGAGTTTTCCTTTCTTTTTTTGTTTCTAGATCACCTTTCCAGATTCTCAGTATAGCACCAGCAATATTGTACCACAGTTGCACATTCACCTGTCTGCCACTTTTCTCAACAAGTCCTATGTATCAACCAGTTTTGACTAACACAGTGTCAACTATATGGCTAACGGTCACTACAGAATTACAGGTTAAGAGAGACTGTGTCTTGCTACAGAAAATGGCCATTCTTAACTTTTTGTGGTATAGTAATCAAAATATGGAGTTGGTCGAGACAGTAAGCAAAGAAAAAAAGTCAAGTTCTATGGAGTAGTCATGTAGTAAAATAAAGTTCCTAGTACATGCCTGATAATTTTTTAGAATTAAAATATCATATAGGTTTCTGCAAAGCAAAAATAAAAAGGAATAAGACTAGGGGAGGATTAAACTTTCTGGAAGAGTAGAAATGTCATGAAAAATGAATAATGATCATTAAGGGAATAAATATGAAAGGATAAAAAATGTAAGAGGCAAACAAAACCATCACAGTTTGGGAAAACTGAATAGGCTTGAAAAATGGTGTATGTGTCATCTCAGGAATTTGGCTAGTTTGTTGGTTGGAGAGAATTGTAATCAGATTTATATATAATAATGCAATTGCCTTTTATGATAGCAAGAATAAATAAAACAAGTATAAAAAGCATGGAAATATTGAACCTATTCTATCAATAAAAAGTATCAATATTTTTCTTTCTATAGTTTAATGTCAGTAGAATAACCAGTCTTAAGACAGCTTTTTGTAGTTTTTCCTTCACTCTTCTTTAAACATCGAGTGGCTGGATCTTAAAGATGCAAAAGAACCCTCATTACCTGATGACATAAGGGCTGAGGTAGAATATTTGAATATCTGAATAGGTGTGCTATGACCTGAATGGTTGTGTCTCACAGAATTCCCGTGCTGAAAATCCCACTCTCCAAGGTAATGGTATCAGGTGGTGGGGCTTTTGGGAGGTTACCAGGTCATAGGAGCCAAGCCCTCTTGAATGGGATTACAACCTTCATAAAAGAAGCTCGAGGGGGCTCTTTTGCCTTTTCCTACCTGGGAGGAAAGGCAGAAAGACCATGGACCAAGAAGTGGGAACTCAATGGACACTGAATTCACCAGTGTCTTGATCTTTTATTTCCTAGACCCCAGACCTGTGAGAAATGTTTCTGTTGTTTTTAAGTCACTCAGTTGATGGTACATTGTAACCTGACTGGACCAAGACAAGGTATAAAACCTAATTATGACTATGGCCATTTTAGTCACATCCAAGGAAATTATCACCCTCTAGAAGGACTGCTTTGAGAATTGTACTAGAGACAAAGAAGAAAGCATAATCTGTCTTTTGTGCCACAGCCTTGATGTGTCTACTTGATAGTTTCACAGTGTCACTGTGAAAATAACAGTTAGATCATGAGTAGTGAAACAAAATCTTTCTCATGCATAGCTTATTTAATCCAGTTTTCAGGGGTAGATGAGAGTATGTGGAGCTGCAATTATGGGCATATGAACAAGACATATATTCATATTTTAATCTTCATTATACACCCGACTCAAAACAATAGGAAGAAATTTACTTAACTTTTGATACTGCCTTCACCAAATAGATGAGAGAGAACAAATTCAAAGGTGATCAATGAGCACCTTATTGAGCAACATCTACAGCTCCTTAGTGAAGTCCCATCTGTGTTTTACTTCTTTGTCAGAGTTTTTGATTTTATCTCTGTTCTAATTCACTTTTGTGTAAAGGTTATGCAGTTAATTAATGTTTTTTCCTGTGCAGGCCTTAAACACATTGCATGTTGTGGTAGAGTTACAGAGAAAGTCAAGATTATCATCTCTCGGTATATTTGGAATTCAATTTGGCAAGATTTCACACACTGTTCATCTTGCAGAAACGATTTAGTTTTCATCTGGTTTACCTAGGGGAAAGTTCACTGTGTCCATTGTTAAGAAAATCAGAACATGGTTAGGGAAATCAATGGCTTTTTACTTGAAAATGCTATGTCACTAAATCACGTGGTGCAAAAATATAGTTGATCTGCAAATGAGCATGATGGGAATTTGAATTAAAACTATTTTTTTCAGACAAAGTACACAAGTATATCTAATTTGCCTCTTTTTGTACGTATTCAGAGTTCTGCTGAGATAGCAGGGATTTTTTAGATATGTAAACTACATCACAGATTTTTATGAGAAATGACTACTGAAAGACATTTTTTTTTAAACAGCATATGTTATGTAATTGTAATTCATTTTAAACTATGATAATTTTCCTCTTTATTTGCAATGGCATTCTGATTTCAACTTCTGAGTATCACATTTTGATGAAGGAAAATTAGAATGTTTCTGGAAAATGCAAATGAGGAAAGAGACCTGTAAATTCTGGTCAATTTCACCAGATGAATATTGTCACTTTATTATGATTTTATTCTACTCTATGACTTTTCTCTGATTTTATTAAGTGATATTCTCTAAATGGAGAGTAATACTAAAAATTTAAAAAAGATCTTTCTATATGTAAAAATCTCATAAAAGCATGTATACCAACATTGTCCCTACAGGTCATTTGCAGATTTCCATTGAAATGTACCTCATAAAAGTACTTACTTTTCAATAAATTCTACAAAAGGATAAAACAATTCTGCAAAAGGACAAATTAATGGTTTGAAGTAATCCTTATTTCCATTGCTTTAATATACATATTAATTCTTGGCAAGTAAATGAAGAACTGAAAATGCCATACATTTGAAAATCACTGTAGAGATTTCAAATGGCCCCAAAATCTTTCAACTAAAAGAAAGAACAGGGGCTGCCTGCTGCACAAGTGCCAAGGACCCGAGTTCGATTCCTGATACCAAAAAAAAAAAAAAAAAAAAAGAAAAGAAAGAACATGAGAAGTTTAAGGGAAAAACATTTTTAATTTGTAGCTGAAAAGAATATGTATGCAATTGTGTTATCTGAAAAAAGCCGTTGGGAAGTTGGTGGTCTTGAATTTTTGAGAACATTTGGGTGAAGTAGGTAAATTACAAGCACATATGACTACTTTTGTGAGATGCTAAAACAAAAAAGAGTCTTGTAGGTTTACGTTTATGGGAAATATCACCAAAACAATTTAAAGGAAATTTGTATAAGAGATGATTTCTGAATGTATTCAGAGTGAATGAAAAGTAGAGATGAGCCAATGGTTTCATTTATAGATGAGAATAGTATAGTTAGGTAAAAAAGCTTTCTAAAAGAAGCTTTTGCAACTATAAATTAAGAACACTATGTTATATGCATGTATGAAAATTCCACAATGAACCATCGTCCTGTATACTTAATATACACTAATAAAAAAACCCACTTGCCATTTTTTTTGTGTGTGTGTGTGTGTGTGTGTGTGTGACGGTAAAATGAACCAGACTACAATGGTAAGCTGGAGCCAAGTTTCCCTAGGTACACTGAGGAACCAGCTTCATAGGCTACATAAGTAAGTTACTTAAAAAAAAAAAGGAAATGGACTTGAGTCTAAGTCTATATTCCTAGAAGCAATTAGGTTCTCAGAAATTAGAGACTGTACCATTGTGAAGACTGCAGTTGGCCTACTGAGTTCAAATTGTTGACTTGTCACTTACTAGCTATGTGATATGAAAATATTCTTAAACTTTGTGAACCTTTATATCCTCATCAGTAATATGAAAATGATAATACCTAAATCAATGTATTTGTGAAGACTAAATGAGTTAATACGTGAGAAATGCATATAACAGAACCTGGTACATACTCCATGCTCAATAAATGTTAGCCATTGTTAGTAATGGGTTATCATGTATCTGAACATCTTCTATCTTTATCATTGTCAAAGTTACCATTATCTCCATGAATCAACAAATTGAGGCTCAGTACTGTGCTGTAACTTTCTTAAGGTAACATGGTTATCAGAATGTTGGTGTGTTATTCACCAAGGTCCATGTGCTTCTATGAGATGAAAATTTTGAAATTTCAACTCCTTTTCATATTGGATCATTATTTTAAACTCTATGCCAGAGAGATACTCAGTGCAAAGTGCTGAACTGGAAAAAAAATTGCACGGCAGGATTTCCCTGGTGTAAGTGTTCACAGCCAGATTCTTCATCTCTGTTATGCATCATCTGTTAAGCAATTTGTAATTGCCTTCATGTCTTCCTGAATGCACAGGATTCAGCAGGCTACAATTCCTAAATGACTGTCTCAAGGTCTTCCATGGAAATTTGTAGCTGTTGAGGTGAAAGGGTTTCTCAGAGAAGCAGAAGCATGTCCAAACACAAGCTCTTGATTTTCCTTTACGTTTCTGAGGTTGCCTGAGTTAAATTGATTGACTAAAAGGAGATGTATTACATTACCTTGAGTCAGAAGGGATAAGAAAATCCATTCCACTCTCCTCATAGGGATTTAATGAGGTCAAATAATATGAAGTAAGTGGAAGGATAAGCTTTCCACAGAAGAGAGGTTAAATAAATGCAAAAAAGGGATTATTTTAAGCTGTGAATTAGAAATTTAGAAACTTGGGTTGCCACTTCAATGTTATGTGACCTAGGGAAGATGGTTTGTCCTACCTCAGTTTTTGTGCATAAAATGGGAGATGATTGTGTTGATCTCCACTGGTTGATGTGAGGATTAAATGAGAGAGGATATGATAAAGTGCTTAGAATAATTCCTAGAATATGGTAAGTACACATACTTGCTAGTTATTTTATTATTGTTCTTAGTAGCATTTCTATCCATAGCAATCAAGACTAAATAAAAAAGGTTTTATATATCTTTACGTATTCCTTACTTAGCTAGCACTATGAAGCAAAAGACTTGGAATATCCCAGACATGTTTTTGTTGTATTAATTAATAAAAAGATAATATATAGATACTCCAATCTAAGTCAGCCCTCTTATTGGTTATTTTTCAACACAGTAGAGCAGATGGCGAGCCAGGAGTGGGGACTGATAAGATTTTTACAGGTAGGTGTGTATCTCACCACACTTGGGCTCTGCCCAAGGCCTCTCCCTCTTTCCTAGGGTAGCTCAGGGCTTTCTCACAGTGGGTCTTGCAGCCCAGAAGCCCACTGAATTCTGCCCTTGGACAAATCATGGTTGGATTTCATCCCCCACTTGACCCCTCAGCAGTTCTGAGCTTGGATGAGAACAGTAAGGAGCAGGTGGCTGTAGACATTTATGACACCTGGATGCTAACAGGGCCGAGCTGAAATGGAGATCACAAACTCCAGGAAGAAACTTGAAAATACACTGGCCATGCTTATTATTCTCAGGGCATTTTTTTTCTTTTGGAGCCTTTTGTTTTAAAGGAGGAACATGACTTTTGGCTTTATATATGAACAACTCTACAAAAGTAATAGACTGGAAAGAAATAGTACAATCAGAAAAAATGAAGCAATGCTAAATGATTTTGAGTATGGTACTGTTTAGGAGAACATAAATACTGCATACAAGGCATTTTAGTTTGACAAGTTGTGGTGGAAGAAGAAGAGGTATTAATATGATTTTAAATGTAAATGAACTTGGTTTTAATCAACATGTCCAAGATAGAACTTATCTTTTTCCTTAAGCTTAGTGTAGCTTTCTGTAATTTTGTTATCCTATTGGTGCATTTCACTGTCAACCAAATTAAGATTGGAATAATTTTTCAATAGTTCTCTGCCTTTTACTTCTCTGATTAATAACATTTTATAAATTCTAGTTCTTATCAAATTTTCCACATTTGAGTTCTTATTTTTATCTTCACAGCCATATAGTTTTATAGAGTCTGCAATAATCTCTTAATGGAGGCACATCCTCCAATCCATATTCATACAGCCAGAAGATTAGCTTTCTAAACCATACAACTGATGTTGACAGTGGCAGCTTTAATACCCTGTTGGCTCTTAACTATGAAAATAAAATGTTAACTCCCATCTTGAAAGCCTTAAAAATTACCCTTATTTATTTTTCTTGTTTACAACATTTTGTTATTCTCCTCTCTCGTGTAATAGAGCCTAGCCAAATCTGGACATCTTATCAGTCTCTAAATATTTCATATCCTTGCCCTGCTTGCTCTCCTTGTAGTTCTTATTCTCAACCTGCTGAATTCCTAACATCCTTTATAACTTCTTTTGATCCATATTCTGATCATTTGTTCTGAATGCCCTACTTCAAGCCAGCTTCATCCCCTTTCTCGGTGGCTGTGAACTCCTTAAATACAGAACAATGTGTGATTTGTCTTTGTATCACCATGGCCCAGCACACCATGATCTTCAGGTGTACATTTGTTGAACTGAATTATCAGGCTAATGAAAAATCTTCCAGAGAGGAGCCATTTCCTTTACTGGCATCTTTTCATTTGCCATAATAGACTATAGAAAGTAGAGAGCACAACTGATTACCATGACAGGCACAGTGGATTGGTTGCTGGGAAGAAAGAAGCAGGCAAGGATATACGTGGTTTTGTGTCACCTGGAGGACAGGTTTTGGAGTCAGACAGGTGTGAGTTAAAAATATAGATGGTGTGACTTAACAGTCTTAGGTATGGCTCTGAAGGAATCCCCTCACTTCTCCTTTGCAAAATAAAAATTATAATTCTTCCATATCATAGAGGAATGCTGTGGACATTATATAGTATATATAGTCTGGAATACAGTATAGAAGCACTTGTATGCATGTATTTAAAAATTAGGTAGTATATCAGTGCTTCTGAACAGAAAAATATTTTACTAGTAAATTTATGAAGAAAACATATACACTTATTCCTATGAGATGTTGCCTGAACTAAACTGTCAAGTTTATAGTATATAGAAGCACAAAACTGCCTCAAACCATTACCTAGTTTGAGTCTATGGTGAATATGTTAACAGAGAAATCTCCATCTTCCTCATAATGTGATTTCTTGTAAGAACAGCTTACATATTAGCTTTTGTAAGGAAAATGGGATGTGACACCAGTCATTTTGTTCATCTGATCTTGAGACATCCTAAGATATTTTCTATCTAGGCTCCACATACATATTTTTTAACTCTTTACATACAGCACATATATCTGTGCCTTGGGCAGGGAGTTGGAAGTGGACGGGGAACTGAATTTCTGAAATAAACGCAACCATTAGGACTTTAACATGCCATTTTTGATCATCAACTTAAAAGCCATTACCAATCAGCTGTCTCTTCAAGGAAGAAAAAAAAATCTGGGGTGGAAAGGCACTTGAAATCAGAGATGAGCAGGAAGATGGCCTTTCATTTCCAAACATGGAACCAGGATGTCAAACATCTCTCTATTTCTTGAAAGACAAAATCAGAATTTTTTTCTAAAAAGGACAAACGATCTAAAACAAAACTCCTTCACTGTGCGGTAATGATACCCAGCCCCTCCTTGCCTGTGCTCACAAATGCTTGCAGCTGGCTGTTCTGCCCTGACGGCCGAATCTCATTCCGCCTTGCCACTTGGCTCCTTCCAGCTCCTGGCTGATCATATTTTGAAATGTCATTCACGTTATGCAGGCCAGTGTACAAAACAAAATTAATTTAACTCACAATGGCACGTTAATATTATTACTTTTGACACCATGGAAAACTTATTAACTATAACTTGTCACAGGCTTCTTAGAGCACACAGCCCAACTCCAGCGCTGAGAGGAAGAGGATGTGATCAAAAGGAGTTTATTTGGATCTCCAGATATTGTAAAAAATCCAAGTAGCTGGATTTTTCTATAATTATGCTAAAATTAGCTATCTTTCTATGAACAGCAGGAAAATCTGTTCCGTTTTGCGGAGTACCCTTTAAAAACTATTTTACGGTACATGGTTTCAACTTTATATATTTTTTTCTCTATCAATAAATGTGGCATTTGTATTTTAAAGAGGTAGTAGCAAATCTAAGCAGTACAATCTATTACTCATTAATAGAATCTTCAAGGCCCAGGAGCCCAGAACAAGAAAAGGAGCTACTTTTGCACATTTTAGTTATGTGTGTCTTCACATACTGAGTCTCATTTAATCCTTACAATAGCCAGTGAAGAGGGTTTACATCTACTATCTTATGCATAAGAGAATTAAAACAGCTCTGATATCTTCAAGTCTCCACAGCTCATGAATGGCAGAGGCAGTTTGAACCTGGGTCTATCTGATTCTAGACCTTTCTTGTTCCACGAAACCTATTTTTACCCACATTAAATCCATACATAGAAAAAGGAAAGAGGAAATCAGGCCTTATATGAAATGGATAACCTTTTCTCTGTTTTACATAAATTGTAGGTTTTAATGAAATGATTTTATATAATTTTAATTACCCAAACCTGGCATTCAATAAAGAAACCAGAATTTGACATCTAAAATGCATAGAAAGCTTAAAAATGAGTTCTACTTTTTGTATGAAAATAAGCGTATAATGGCATTTGTTTCCCTTGTTCAAGAGTCAATGGTTTATTTTTTCATGTCCACCAAGAATGTAATGATATATGCTCCTTTTTTTTTTAGCTATAAGATAGCTTTTTCAAACTAGGAAGGTATACTTGCCACACTGTGAAATTGTGATTTAAACGGTGATGTAGTAAATACTGGAAAATTTTATTCCTGAGCTTCTGGTAGACCAGGCAGGCAGTCAGCTCTCCTTTGCTGTCAGAAGCAGGCCAAAGGTCTTGTAAAAATGAATGGATGCTTTGGCCTCTCCCCAACCCCCAGACTCTCCCTGGAAAGATACTCACTTAAGTGGGACTCAGATACTATAGCAGAACATCAAAAGGTTGCTAGATTTTATTGCAATAGAGCAAACTTGACAATCACTAAAGAATTTCTTGCAGTGGGCAAGGAAAGGGAAGAAATATTGGATGGCTACTTACAATAAAATCAGCTGGCATTAAAAATTCAAGCTTTAAAAATCTAGGCTTCAAGAAAGTATTAGGATCAATATGATTATGTGATACATATCTAAGGTGTTGAAAGCCTTTTAACAATGTATTTTCTGCCGCATTAACTCAGGCTATAAATCTGTATTTTGACCCATTCCTTTGTAGGGCATGGAAAATTCATCATGAAATCTTTTCTTTGCCAGTCATGAATTTATTCTAGTTGCATAGATTTCTTAGCTCTTTCCAAATTGCCCACTTTCCCAGTGATAACAGTTGTATGATGCTATATAACTCAAATCCTGTACAAGTTACACAAGGATATGCTAGGACTTATTTACACAGTGCTAATTCATTTTGGCTTTCTTATTTTCTAATTTCTTAAAGGCAAATACTAAATGGTTTTTTGGAATAATCTTCTGAATAATTTCCAGTGCAAACCACTAGATGGATCTAAGTTACAATTGAAACCTACTCAATATGTGTGTATTGTTGCAAGAAGGGGGTTTGGAAGGAGAGAAAGAAATGAAAGAGGGATCATGTGAATTTCCTCCCTTTTTCTTACAAAGTCATGGTGTACCATTTAAATATTTTCTGAAAACAGAACATATTGAAATGAATTTTGTGAGAATAGTAATTTGTTTTATCAAATGCATATCTTTGTATGTATGCATACATTTATGTTTGTACGTGTGTTAAAATGGGACCAAAATATCATCTTAGCATTCTAAAATAATTATTCCTGCTTCATAGATCCCCAAATCATCTTTACAAATATGCAAATATGTTTAAAAACCTATTACAAAAGCATAAATATGCAAATACTTTTAAAAACCTACTACAAAAGCATATATAGAGATAATGTATATGTAATAATATATTTTCTCTTTCTTTGTAATGTAATGTTTCTATATTTCTAATGGCTACCTAATATTCCATCATGTCATTGTGTAAGTGACTATATTCTTGTTGAGCATCAAGTCCATTTTAGTGTGTAAAGTTAAAAGTGAGTAAGTTGATGCGCATGAATATGAGTGTCTAGTTTTGATATGACAGCCAGAGGCTCAGCTTGTTAGGACTTGTATTTGTAAGAACTGTAAAATGTGAAATTTCACATCTCCAGATCAAATGTTTTGAGGTTAAGTAACCCTCATTAAAATAAAAAAGTATTTTTTAAACTTGCTACTTTTTTTTTTTTACAAGACACCACCACGTAGAAAAGTCAACATAATATGACTTTCTATTATACCTGTCTAACTTTGCACTGAAAGCTTGCTGCCTATGGGCACTTGCCTAAAAACCTTGGCCTGAGGCTGATATATGAAAACCCACTCTGCTAAATTAGTTCCCCAAATCTATCATTGTAGCTCACAGCTTCAGGAATCTGTTCCCTCTATTTTTCACTGTCAAAAATGGATTACTTTGGAAGAGAGGAAAACCCCAAGTGCTGTTATCATTGTTTGTCAAAGTAATTGGAGAGGGTATGTCCTACTGTGATAGGTCTTATGAAAATGCAGAGAGAGATTAGAAGTGAAGAAAAAGAGAAAGTACACGTAAGCCTTGATTTAGATTGATGCTGCAGTTCTTTTTCTCCTATGGCTTTGCTGTTTAAACATCTTTGATAAATCACAAGGCTGTTAGATCCCATGAGAGATCACCTTTGTCTATTCCCTTACCATAAAGAAAGGCTACAAATCCATGCCCCAATTCTTATTTTAAAAAACTCTCCAGGGAGGTAGGCTGTTTTAGATAGCTGCTTCAACATTTAACACATCCAGGAGGGTGGTCTTGGATTTTATTTTTTTCCCCTACATCTGAATATCTTTCTCTTTAGACTAAACTGGCTTTACAAAGTCATTTTACACTTACATAAATGGATGTCTGAACCCTAATTAATAAATAGAAATCACTAAATTCTCTTGTTTTAAGAAAGATTCTGGTTCATCTATTTTGAGTCCAGAGCAGACTGGAAACTACTATACCATAAATGCTACAGCCCTTAGGATGGAGGAAGGGATGATTTTGTTCAGAAACACAGGGCTGGGTCCCAGAGGCTTCTAGAACACATAAAAATGTCATGCAAATGTGAGACAATATTACTAATACTCAGTGATAGATGAACAAAGATAACATAAATCTTACTTAAATTTATCATGTGTTAAGTGATCTCTTATTTGGGAGATAAATATGAACTAAAAGGTTGGAATGTATGGGACATGAGACATAATTCAAACAAATGAAGGCTTTCAAGAAATCTGAGTTTTTAATAGGAAGTTTGATGCATACAAGATGACGTCAGTAACAGTTTCCCTTTGGGCACAGATGAATCCTCAAAAATCTTGGAATATGTTTGAATAACTTATGTCTTAAATTGAAATCTTCGAGAGCTTTTAGATTGCCATTTACAAAGTCTTTGTTTAGAGATGCCAAAATTTGCATTTAGGGAGAATGTTTTCCTTCTGAATTCTGAAGCCAAGTGCTTATAATTTGTTGCAGAAAGGAGGCACACTGGAGCGTTTTCTAAGCAATGGTGGGCGGGATGGTGTGCTGAGAGTGGGGTGGGTGGAGGGAGGAGGCAGGTCCGCTCGTCTGGGCTCAGACAGGAACAATTGACTGCACTCTCTTCCGGCAAAGCTGCCAGCTGCACTTCTGGGTGAGGGGAGCCTCACCCAGTACTCTAACTAATGGTGGGGCAAGCGGCTCTGTGCTCCTCTTAGAGGAGATCACAGCGTCTCAGGCATTATTTTCCTGCAGAAATTACACATGATGAAGCAGTTTCTGCTCCCAGCTACTTAGGTTCTTGTCCAGGACACTGAATTTGTTATGTGCTGAACATGAGAATCTGGAAAAAGGTTGGATCCTTGTGATTGTGTACTGGGTTTTTCCATGAATTTATCCCCTGGTGACTGGTAAAACATCCTGGTAATTTCTTATTTTAGACTCAAACCAAATGCCCCAAACAACAGCCTTGTTAAAATTTAGCTCTGTCCCAACTCTGTCCTGTCTTCAAGATCGATTCTCCTGTGTGTGGTGCAGCAGGCAGTGTGTTAATCTGCTTTCCTCCACCATGCCTAGAGGAAGAACTAGAATTCATACTGCAAGTATGCTATTTACATAGGCATCTTTGTGATCCTGATTAATTCTTCAGGAAAACCCCCAACCTATTTTTTAAAAGAGAAAAGGCCACCATAGTTATATGCTACATTTCTCTCAAAAGGTTAATTATCAGATTCTTTATACTTTTCTTGAATATTTCTTGAATCCCCAAAGTGAAGGGGTTGACCAAGTCCCTTCTCTAAAGGAATTCAGAAGTAGAATAAATAATAATGAATGGAGACTCTGGAATAAGACAAACTCTTGATTTAAATTTCTAGTCATTATTTGCTAGTTGTATGATTTTAGACAAGTTTGTTAGCTTTTGTGGGTCTTAGTTACAACATTTAAATTGGGTTAATAATATCTGTAACACTGAGATTTCATAGAGTCAATGTATTTAATTATTTCACATTTAAATTAAATTGCCTTTTTTCTCATTGATTAGCAACTAGAATCACAAAATAAAGCAATTCTAATGAGGGAGCAAAGCCAGCAGGTAGAGGAGGCTGGGTTTGGGGGCACGTGCAGGCGAGAGCCAAGGTCTCTAGAAATCACCCCATAGAGATGCTGTCAATGCAGGAAACCAGGTCTAGCACCAGCTGACTGATTCAAGGCCTTGAGAATCCAAACCAAAAATGTTAGTTATTCTGCTAAAATTTAGACCTGACATAAAATGTGTTTAAAAATATAGCTAAGTTATAAGTGAAATTAGTCAAACTAATTTCTATAAAGACCACATGGAAACTTTTAGGCAGGAATGCTACAAATTATTCAAAATATTAAATATTTGGATTTGATGGAAAGATGCATTGGAGCCAAATGACACACATTTAGTAATTATCTGATTTTTTAAAATGTTCACGCTTTTTCTCTTGTTTTGCACTCACAAGAGCTGGGAGTTTGAAATACAAATCTGAGGAAATAGTAAGTACTATATTCAAATTATAGTACTTTACAGGAAATCCACTCATTACTGGCAACTTTATTATTCTTTAAAATTATTTTCATAATGACAAAAACAGGCATTTCTCCAGAGCTCAATATCTTATCTTTGCTAGATGATGTTAATAATCTACTGCTTTACAAAAAAGGGGTTCAGAAGACTTTAAGCATGCAAAAATATTTTGCTTTCCAAAGAAAATTTCCTTACATTCAAGTAAACCTAACTAAATACTACTTGGAGAACATTACAATGTTCCTTTATCTCTGACGTGTACAAGACAGGATATTCTACACTATGTTCATCATCCTACCTGGGAGAAGTAAATGTGATGAAAGAGATGGAAGCAATTATTTCTCTCTCTGGAAATTTGCAGTATAGAGGAATGGAATAAATTGGAGGATGGGGAATAGAGAGACTCAAAAGCAGAAACAACTGAACCATATGTAGAATCTTTCATAATGTCTGTGTCATGGAAAGAAAAACCCAGAAAGCTTGGCAGCAGCTAAGAGGCTTGGGACTGGGAGAGGTATAGGGGCAGGCTACTGCAGCAGTTCCTCTGCACAGCACTGTGGCCTCGGTGGAAAGGGAATCATGAGAACGGACTATGGCTCATGTGGCAGTTTGCGTTCACAGACGAAGACTGCACCCCCAACACAGACCCGGTAATCTTATTTCATGGCAAGTTAGCAGGAAGGATAAGTGCCTATGGAGTCAGATCAGAGTCTGAATCTCAGCCCTCCTGCTGTTAGCTGCATGGCCCCATGCAGGTCCAACTTCTCTGAGTTTCAGGTTCTTTGTTTGTAAGTTGAGTATGATAATGGTGCCCACGCTCTAGAGCTCTTATAAGGAGTAAATGGGCTCATGCACTTAGCCCAGCGACAATCTCATACAGACATTCAAGAGGGAAGAGTTTAAGATATGGTTAAAGGAAAACATATACCAATTTTCCAGGTTTGAAAACATTGTATACCAAAAAGGCATTTTAAAAAACTAACATTAGGCAATCCTACTGCGACACTCCACTTCCCCAGTCTTTGTCATTTTCAAACATGGTCTTGTCATAAAGCATTAATATGATACTTCTTGGAATGGCAATAACTTTAGTGTGAAGCATGATTTTATACCAAGAAGGCAATTCACAGGCTGCTTTCTGAATTCCTTGTTTGTGACTTAGGTTGTCCAAAAATATGTTCTAAAATCAAAACATAAAACAGCAGATTTGACTTATTTTAATATTCTAATTTCGATTTTTTGACACTGAGATATAATTAAGAAAGACTATTCTTGACACTATGCTAATTCCTGAAAGACATTTTTATCTGCTTTTAAATATTAACAGAAAGCGAAAATTCTAGGAAGCACCTTGTCATCATGTTGAAATAATAGCTTAAACTAAAGAGCAGTTGGTTTACTTCTGGTAAACAACAGCCACTGTCCACATACCAGAGTATATGCAGTTTAGTGGATGAGAAGACCTTAACTAGAGGTAATTTTGATCTTTAAAAAAAATCCTCTGCTGCTTACAAATGCTCATCTCTGCACACTATTAGTATATGGATTTGAGAAATTTGTTCTTGCTTATTAACCGTGGTCCACATGAGAAGACAAATACCAGCATCTTTTAGAGAAGATGTTGAAAGTAGAGTCTCATTCCAGGGTGAAAAGAGTCACCACTATCAATGTTGTCTTGTATGTGTTTGTTTTGGCCTGGGCTGGATTTGCTGGCTCTGGATTCTCCCATTGCTCAGTGCTCTGGTGTGATCTCTCAGATAGCCTGCCAGCTCCTGAAGCCAGGAGCAAGTCCCTTTGGTGAGTTCCTTGCTGCACATCCCTGGTTCACAGTTTTCTGCTGGCCTCCCACCAGAGGAAAATAACTGCATATTAGTGATTTGGGGGACATTTAAAGTGAGCACAAGATAAGAATAGAGGAGAGAGAAGATAAGGCTGGCAGGGAGATAAGGAGTACCAGAGGTATTTTGTCTGAAGTGGACTGATAGAGAATTCCTCCAGCCAAAAAAAAAAAGCTTTACCTTCAGGAATTTGAAATTTAGGAAGGGTGGAAAGAAGTGGTGATAAATATATTGAGAATGCCACTGGTCCTACAGTGAGAGCAAAAATACTCCAGACACTTGCAAATGGTCCTGGAAATAATAGATTGTTTCCCCTCATACAATCCGGAAAGTGAATCGCTATTTTATGTATCTAATTGTTTATATTAGAAATTTAGTTGACATTAGACAGGTCTGTGTTTGAAAAATATTTTTTACATTTCAAACACATATGCATATAATCTATTTTACATTTTCCAACAGCATTTTATAGATGAGAAAATAAAGCTCAGAAAGTTTACGAGATTTGGAATCAGTTCTATACTTATTTGATTCACATCATACTTCTTCTAAGAGCTAACTACTATAATATGCAAACCTGTCTTTCCTGTAGAGAAAACCAAACAGGCAAACAAGGTGTCTATTTATGTTATAGCAGCAAGTGACCATGTTCCTTGCACAAAGAATATGTATTAATGAGGTGCCAAGTGTATGATACAGGAAAGACAATGTACAGCCAAGGTAAAGGATCAAAGTGATATGGGGCATCTTCAAGGATGCTAATAAAAATGAAAGGAAACAAGATTGAACCCCACACAGTAACTGTCACAGTGCATTCCTAGGTAGACTATTACCTGGTGTCCTAGTGTAGTACAACTTTAAAAGAAAAAGCATTATACATATGTCTACCCATGAGCCAGCGATTCCAGTAGAAATGATGTTTTTATAGAAAGCTGTCCAAGTTTACATATTTAAAAGAGCTTTTTTTTCATAATCCAAACTCAAAAGTCTTACATTTTGAACAGAATACTACTCAGCAATAAAAAGGACTGAAATACTACTGTATGAAACTATATGAAGATTATAAAAAAAATCCTACTGAGTAAAAGAAGCTTGACACAAAATAGTATGATTTTTTTATATGTATCTGCAGATCAGGGAAGCTGATATACAGTAATAAAAATCAAAACAGGAGCCAGGTGTGGTGGCACACACCTATAATCCCAGCATGTGAGAGGCTGGGGCAGGAGGATCACTATGAGTTCAAGGCCAGTTTGGGTGGCATAGTGAGTTCAAAGCTAGCCTGGACTACACACAGTGAGACCTCAAGAAAGCAATCCAAACCAAAACAAAAAAAATCGCAGAAGTTTCCTTTAAGGGCTTGGGCCAGTGATTGATTGGAAAGAGGCCTGTGAAATTTTTTTTGAGGTAAGAAATGTTCTTCAACTTAATTGGAATGGTAGCTATACTGGTGTCTATAACTGCCAAGACCCAGTGATCTTAGTATCTGTACATTTTATTGTATGTCAGTGGATGTCGATTAACAATGTCTTGATATAAAGGTCCAGAAAAGAGCAATTACTCAACCATAGGAATCTCTGTAGTATGAAGACAGACTGCAAAAAACATTAGTTCTAATATTTAGAATAATGCATAAGGAGAGTTAATATAAGGAAATAATATAACATAAGGCGAATTAATCTTAGATTTCTTAGCTTAAAGGAGTATAGGCTAGTAGAAAAAAGCTTTGGAATCCTAAAAACCTGGTGCTTTAAATTCTGAGATCTCAGGAACTCGCCATAGCCCCCGTGTCTGGCTTTGTCATCTGTGAAAGGAGAGTCTTAATACTGACCTTGTGTCAAGAGGCCTTGGTAGTAAAGAACATGGTCTTGGAGATAAGTGCCCTAGGAATATCCTGGATTTTTGAATGAGTGTTAAACTTTTTGAAGGACATTTCCAGCTGTAACATCCAAGTTGTAACATCATGCTTCCCAGACTAGCATTTCAGGCTTCGTTTCTTTTTATAAAACAGCTTTATATTATCCATCTCCCTGCCCTTCTCCCTCCCCACTCGAGCCTTAGGAAACCATTAATCAATTTTTTTGTCTATGGATTTCCCTACTATGATTTATCAATGTTTCCACATTTATCAATACTTCATTACCTTTTATGGTTGAATAATCTTCTATTATGTGGATATACTACATTTTCTTTATCCACTCATTAGTGATGGAGATTTAGGCTATTTCCACCTTTGTTTATTATGAATAATGCTGCTATGAACATTCTTGTGTGATTGTGTGTGTATGTGTATATGTGTTTTTTCTTAGATATATACTTAGGAGTACAGTTGTTAGGTCACATGCTGATCCTGTTTAGCACTTTGAGGAAATGTATCACCATTTTTCCAAAGTGGCTACATGATTTTATGATCCACTAACAATGAATGAAGATTCCAATGTTTCCACATCCTTGCTAACACTTGTTATTGTCATTTTTTTTTTAGCAGAGCCTGCAACTTGGAGTTCATTTGTATAGTGTTTGAGCTTAGAGGAGTTCAAACGTTCCCAGTTGTTGGGGCCATCTTTCCCTCACACCTGCTGGGTCTCAGCCTGGGATGGTCTTTGAGAAAACTTTTCATACCCCAAAGACTCTTGCTCATGAGATATAGGCACAGACAATCTCTCTTCTGTGACCAATCTGGCAATGCTTTCAGAACCCCAAGGTTTGTCTGTTTCCTCACAAAAGGATGGGTTAAGTCGAGAGGTCAGAGTAATGATTTTTTAAAACTGGCCAGAAAATGAGGATTCTGATCAGTGTTTGCAGTATCAAAAATAATATTTTTTGAGAGATTATCTGGTGCCAAGTATTATTCCATGTGCTTTATGTGAATTATCTCATTTAGAATGCAACACTGCTTATGGGGATGAGTAACATTAACATAATTTTAAGGAAGGATTCAGTAAAAAGCCCAAGGACTCCCCATGAGTAAGGGGAGTCATGGTTGGAGTCACAAAAGTTGAGACCATAGGCGGAGCATCATTCCAACCTGCAGCTCTGTCTTGCCATTAATTTTGATTGGCTAAGCTTAATAAAGCTACTTTATTCACCCAGAAACTATCCTATATTCCCAGAAACTAGCACAATTCCTGGCTTACAAAAGGGGCTTAATATATAGATGCTAAACAAACAAAAGATGAATGCATAAAATTTGGAGAATTTCAAAGACCTTATTCATAATCAGAAAGAACTTATTTGTGTTTAAAGCAACTAAGTTTGTATTATGGCTTGTGTGTAGATGTTCCTGCAAAGCCTCTTGTGGTCTTAGGTGAAGCTTTTTCACAGGTGGCTGGATCTAGAGTGTGTGATGCTGGGATTGAAGGTTTGTGTTACTAAATTAATTCACTGATTGGTTTGGGTAGGATTAAGGGTGCCTCACCCTGGATGTGAGTTCTACTCACCCTAAGGACAGGTAGCCTGGCTATAATTTAAAGGGACAGAAAGAATCTGTGGCTTGCTGCCTTCTGCCTGCCATGAACTATATCTCCTCTTTGATGCCCCTCTGCCATGCCACCCTGCCTTGGGGCCAGCTAACTCTGAACTGAAACCTCTACAAACTGTGAGCTAAAATAACCTTTCTTTCTTTAACTTTGGGTGTCAGGTATTTTGTCTCAGCAATGAGAAAAGTAACTAACACAGTCTGTTTATGTCTATATATGCTGCCTCTCTCTCCTAAATTACTTAAACCCTTGTTTGTCGGCAAGTCCTCATCATCCTCCCCCATTCTGTAGTATAACTCATAGACTCTATCACTGACATTTTCTCTAATTGTGGAGTAACAGATTGTAATGAATTAAAGATTGCAAAATACAAACATTTGGCCTGCTCAAAGGTAGGTAGGAGTAAGACAAAGTAAAAACATTTAATTTGAAGATTCACAAACAAGATAATAAAAAATTATTTCAAAACATGATAAACTCATCAGGAAAGATTACATTATAAAAGGATCAAATGTGTGGAAGACAGAACAAGACATTTTCCTACATTGCTTCCCACTCAAAATCCTCTTCAATATTTCAAAAATATAGAAAATCAGACATAGAGGAGATTGTTGTCTATACCATTTTTCTTGTCTCATTTTCTATTTGTTCCCAACTCCTACTTCTCCCTTTCTATGCTGCCAATCTACATACGTAAAATCCAT
The DNA here is from genome assembly GCF_053883595.1 of Heterocephalus glaber. Taxonomy (NCBI): domain Eukaryota; kingdom Metazoa; phylum Chordata; class Mammalia; order Rodentia; family Bathyergidae; genus Heterocephalus; species Heterocephalus glaber. Next base: position 10,375,385 of record NW_028258356.1, on the reverse strand, counting down.
CTTCTAAACCATTTTGTTCTGCTTTATTTAAAATTCAACTGAAAATTCTCACTTCTTTTATTCTTTGGATAAAATGAAAAACTAACACCTACACTTGGTTCTATTTAAAAAATTTGATTTCCTTGGCACTACCTGCATTAGAATCTATATCTCCCAATGAGAATTCCCCCCATAGTAATCTATTCGAGAAACCATGGAAAGATGATAATGTTCAGAACATTTTGGTCAAAGTCAGAGTATAAACTTCCCAAGACAGGCCATCACTTTTCTGCAGTGACCAAAACTGCTTTATCCAATTTAATCATCAATTCATTATCTATGTTTGCCCTTAAATAGTTTATGACCATTTCAATGGAATTTATCATTTAAAGATAAAGATAAGCCACTACTGAGTAGGATAGACAAAAAATGTATTTTAGACTGAGAAAGACATTCCAACAGAGGGGCTGGAATTCCAAAATCTTTGCAGTTATTGTATAAGCAGTAAAACAGGAACAGTTGGGTGTCCCTCAAGAATGACTTCCTTGAAAGTGATAGGACTAATGCATATTTTTAAAAGAAAATTCTTATCTCATTTCAATTTGTTCAACCAATTAAAAATGTCTTTAGGCACCTTGTATATTCCAGGCACACTGCTATGAACTGAGGTTAAGAAGGTAAGCAAAACAGATAATCTCCTTGTACTCACTGAATTTTTAGTCAACTAAGTAGCAGGATGGTGGAGTAGAAAGGAAAATAGGCTTGGAAGCAGACAGATCTGGGCCTAAATCCTTGCTGTGTTGTTAATTTTTTGTGTGGCACTGGGCAAATTGCATTACTTAATATGTAAAATAAGAATGGGAAGAGTGACCTCATAGCCTTGCTCCAATATTATACAAGATAATATACGGAATGTCAGTGTAGAGTGTTTTGCAGAGAGAGACAGAGGCCTGGCTTTCCTGTTCTAGCTCTAGTTTTTGAGAACAACAAGATTTATTCAATGACATGAGCCTAGATTTGTCAGTCTGGTATTTTTTTTTTTTTTGTACTGGGGATCAAACTTGGGAACTTGCGCTTGAGAGGCAGGCGACAGAACCACTGAACTAAATCCCCGGCTGTGTCAGTCCAGTATTTAAGAGGCAAATTGTGGCCAGGTAACAGTATCCAGTCTTCTTTCTCAAAGTATCCACTCAAGCTTTCACTCCTCTCTTACTTGGACCTGTCATTCATGATGATAGCTCTATTTATTTGCTCTTGCTGATCTCTTTTCATACTTTTGGAAGCATTCTCACTTTCTTTCTGCTTATTCAAAATTCTGCTAATTTTTAAAGATTATCTCCTTTCCCCCCAACTATTCCTTGGAGCCTCCCTGTCTACTTCTTTTCTTGTTTAAAACATAGTACTGTCTATTTATTATAACTTTTATTTGTTCTATTTTTCATTACAAAATTTTACTATTAACCATTTTTCATGCTTTTTATACTCTTCCTTTATATGCTAATTTACCAGATATTTAATATGTTTTAAGTGAAAGGAATTTATATTCTGTTAATAATTTTAAATGGAAAGTACAACCCCTCTACCTTCATTAAATTCACTAATATTAATGAGTAAATAATAGCATTCTTGTGTTAACATCTTTGAATTTTAAAACTGCATTCTGGACAAGAATTCATGCTAAGTATTTATGAAATAATACCTTTGTGAAGAAACAAAAATGCTGTAGCTATTTATTATATTTTTGCTATGTTATATACATTTGTAAGGTTTTATATATTATATATATAAATATTTAATGTATATAAATATTGTATATATATATTAACATGTCACAAGTTATTAAAATGAACCAATGAAATGTTAAGGACCCTAAAAGTAAGCCAAAGCTAGGAAGAACTGTGGGTATTAGGCTTTTGCACTGAAATGCAATTTAGTGCTACAGTTTGAGGCCGAGAAGACCAAGAGAGCCTAAAGAAGAGGATTTGGTGAAATAAGAAGCATGGGCTTGAGAGCTGAGTTCGAATTTTAATTCTAACATTGCTTATGTGAACTGGGACAAATTATTAAAGCTTACTTTGGTCTCAGTATCCTCCCATTTCCAATTTGTAGAATGAATTTAATAATGCCAATTTTGGAGAATATAATGAGAATAAGGTTTTGTTAGCTCATAGAAGTCTCTCAATAAATGGTGGTTACTATTTACAGTTACAGCTTAGGTAATGACATTAAAATCAATTTTAAAGATTAGCTTTAGAAACAAGGGAGGCAGGCTATCAGCACAAGCCTGTGGGTAGTTATTTCTGTGGAGGAGAACGTAGATGCAATAGGTTAAAGTGTGACAATGGACAAACAAAACAGATAGTGACTAGCCGTTTTACAAGTACCCAAACTAGCCCCCTTAGTTCTGGCCTTAAATGAGTCTAATTTGTATTATCTTTCTAAAGAATTCACAATAAAAATAATAAGTTTTTGTTTAGCAACTCAGTAAAGCAAGAGTTTTTTTTTTTACAACTGAAATTACAGTCCTATACATTACAGATATTCCAAGTTGTTTGGTTTTTCATGTTTTTAAAAATCACATCATAAAGTGGACACTATTGTGCATTAAACATAGTTATAATTGGTGATTGAAATTCTGACCAGAAGGCTTAGGATCAAGTAAATCATATTTATGGCCACAGATATACAGTTACTATAGAACATATCTCTACTTTCAGAGTAGTTTAAAGGGAAATCAATATGTTCACTATCCCATAAAATGGACACATAGATACTATGTACACTAGAATTTATCATAGTCTTCATAAAATAATTCAATACTAGTATATCATATCTAGTTTGCTGTAAAGGTGACTAACAACAACTCTTCCAGGTATGGTGAATTTGAATGGTCCTTAGACCTGATTCATTGCCATTTTCCTCTGGTTAAACAGGGTTGCAAGAAGAATTTTACACTTAGATAATTAAGCTAAACCATAAGCTCTGTGCACATTATACAAACAGCATGAAAAGGAGGATTATTAGAAAGGAAAGAGACATTCAATAAATCTTTACAAAAAGAAAAAGAAAAATCTGTTACTTTTACATCCATCAACTAAAACAATAGCAACAATGACTTTGCGCTGCATCTACCCTGGCTCTGTCTTTAAAGAAATATACCAATAACAGCAAAGATGTGTTAGATCATTTTCAGTGTTCAGGGCCAGGACATTTTGCTGATAGGTTTTCAGAATATTTAGGACTTCATTTATGAAATAAAACACAATTACTGTTGTTAACATCGCCTTTAAAAAGGATGTTTTGAAACATTTTTTGCAATCAAAAGTTTTTGGCACCCTTACACTGTACTTGCTTCTGTGATCAAACTAGGCTTCCCAGTGGGAAAATAGACACAGTTGCTGTCTTGCTGGAGCTTACTGTCTAAGGCAAAGGATGGACAAATAAACTAAAACAAGTATGCCTTCCTTAGATGTCAGGGAGGTAAGTGAACATCTTTACTTGCTACATTTCTCAAATGTTGTAGTTTATGAGTGACAAGGAAGGGTTTTATTAGCATCATGCTTAAAGTTCTAGCAATTAACCTTGTATAACTAACTCTTTCCAATGGAGCATTGATTTGTTGGCTGGACATTATCTGAAAGCATGAGTTGCCTTCTAACTACAAAATGTACTTAGAAACAACATCAGTTCTTTCATGATCCTTGGTCATGAAAGTGCCCTAAGGAATAACTAACCCATTTCCAAGTAGTATCAAGTAATTGACCATTGGAAGCTAAAAAAATAAAAATAAAACCTTTTTCTATTTGATTGAATATGTATTCTCCAAATGCTTTTCTGTGAAGTAAATGTTTTTCTAATCAGGCTTAAAAATGTGAAATTTTCTTGCAAAATTGATTTTCCATTAAGTTACTAAAGTAGTTTCTCTTCTCTTCTGCTTGGGTACTAATTAAATTACGTCCCAACTTATTTTAATTTAGAAATCAGTTTTTTTCCCATTTGCACTGGATTACAGAATCTCATTTAAAAATCACTTTTTAATGAATTTCACACAAAGCAGAGGTGATAGATTTATTCTCTAATGGAGACAAAGCAGTGCTAGTCAAGTCATGAGAGCTTACAGCCTATCACAGCAGTGTGCTAAAATAAAAGTAAATAAAAAGTCTCAGTTGTTTTCTGGTGGTTTCTATTTCTTATGCTGTTTTAGAGATGAGGCAATAGTGGAAGGCATAGGAATTTGAAAATAAGGGGGAACAATAAAATGTTAAAATAAAAAGGGTCTAAATCCCTCAATGTATCTGATGCTGGGTGTAGGATGTAAGATGATTTCTAAAATAGTTATTAAAAATTTATGAAAAGAGAAAAATGGTAATAGCTGTTGACTATAACATTTGAAATCATTAAGTAAAAATATTAAATGAGTTATTCTAAAAGTAAGATGGGGTTTTAAGTTTGACTTGTGGGTGGCATGAATATTTAAAAGAAAATCTGAAAAATTCAACATCAACATCTTTGAGGCTCTACATATTGGAAAACTTTTGCAAATCGAACTCCACAGAATGACTACACAGGAGGTTTTGAGGCCGTATATTGATAAGAAAAACTGATAAAATGGTTTCATAACCACCTCTTGAAACTCATAGGGCACATTTCTGTCTTACATAAGACAAAGTTTGAGCTGTCTCCAAGGTCTAATTCTACCTTCACCTATTAGTATTTGTGCCTTATGGAGATGGAAAGAGGAAGTGGTCAATCATAACATAAATGAACAACAACAACAACAAAAAAGGCAAATGAACCTAAACTAGTATTGTGGCTTCAATTGTGTTAATTTGAGGAACATTATTAAACCAAATGAAGGTTTCATCCCCACCTGGAATGGTAAGCTATGCATTTGTTGTGGTTTTCCCAGGCACGGTTTATCTCTTCTACATTTTCCCTCCTTTTTAAACACACTTAGAAAGTTCCAAATGAGGATCTCACACTATCCATACTGTTTCCCATCTAATTTGCTTGCACAATAACTTATCACTAAAACAACACTTTAATGTACACGATTGTTTCATCCTATAACTTTCATTGCTGTCAACTTTCTGGTAACAAAATCTTACCCCATCCTATTAAATAGAAATTTTGGACCTTGGTGTGTCTCTTATAACCTGCTTAAATTCAAGTCTCTAACTGGCAGCCTACTATGGTGTGACAGCTAATCTTATCAGCTTGAGTGGGTTAAGAGACTCCTGGAGAGGAGATTGGATTACAGGGGTCCTAGACTCATCAGTGGAGTAATACCTGGATGTGCACAGGAGAATGTGCTGTTAGGAGGTGGGCCCAACTGGAGATAGGTCCACTGAGCCATATATTTCTCCTGGGCACTTTTCTATGCTCTGCTTCTTGGCCATCATGAAGTAAGCAGCTATGGTCTACCATGACTTTTTGCCATGATGTTTAACCTCACCCCAGACCCACAGCAATGGAATCACCTGACTATGGGCTGAAACCTCTGACCCTAAATCAAATGAACCATTTCCTCCTTTAAATTGTGTCAAGTGTTTTGTCCCAGCAATGGGAAACTGATCAAGACATGGCATTAATGGTTCCACTTCCAGATTCCAAAGCTATTCCTTGAATTCTTTTTTCTCATTTTGTTTGTTATCTTATACCTTTTGGTATATAAAATCACATTTAAAACTGTTAGATAAAAAAACTAAAATCATAAATGAAATTACTCATGTAAAATAGACAATTTCTTTAAAATTATGAGAACTAGTCAATCCAAGACTTCAATTTATTCACATAATTATAATTTCCTGCAGTTAATGGACAGTAGCATGAAAACAGAGTACATATCATTGAGAATGAGTAGTTCTTCAGATATAAAATTTAACTGGAATATTATTTCCTTTATTATGAGAAAGTGTGTATGTGGGTCTAGTCAACTAGAGATAGTTTTCAAGCTAGATATCTGTTTTAGGATGTTTCCTGTATCATGATAAAGGGAAATAGCCTCTCAAATGAAAAAAAAAAAGTATTATTCCTGAGTACATCTCAAAGAGGAAAGTCTGTGGAGTACTAAAATGTAATGGTAGCTATTATTTTTCATTAAACATTTCCATAGTCATTTAATAAGCACAGTGGTGGTGAGAAAAGAACAGAGAAGTAGATACAAATAAGAAGTAGATACAAATAAAAATAAAAAGGAGAAAGAGAATACAAAAAACAAAGATGGGCCACGGAAAAATAATAGGAGAGCCCTCATTGATTGAACAGTTACTGCATACCAAACTCTATCCAACGTACTTTAGAAAGAGGCTGCGTAATGTTAGGCCACTGTAAGATTTGCAAAATGACTTTTTAGAGAGGGTTAAGTGACTAGTACAAGATCTCAGCTAGTAAATGGATCAATTAGTATTGAAGCTTAGAAGTGTTTGACCTTGAGGCTAAAGCTTTTTCCAGAAATCAGTGTAGTTGGCAACAAGCAAAAATTGGAGTGAGGAAGACCCAACAGCCCAGAAGGCTATGCAAGCAGGAGCAGCATACTTGCAGGAATATGGTAATGTCTAATAAATATAATCATACTCAGTATTTTTGAGTAATTTGAGTGATAAAAGTCTCATGGAGAGAAGACATGGAAGAAAAGAGAACAAATAGAAAGATAGGAAGGTAAGAGTGAGAAGAAAAATGTGATTTATTTTGAGTGTTTACCTTATACTTTGTATTCTAGAGTCAAATCTGTCAGATTAGTGTTAAGTCTCAAACGCAAAGGATTATTCAAAGAAGAAAATGCTTAATGGTCTACATTCTCCCAACTCAGGCAAGAATGTGTTTTCAGAAACCTACTGGATGTGACCCTGGAATCCCATACCATGCATGGATAGTTACTTGGGTAAATGTAAGTAGTATGGGTCACATATCCGGGACTGGTATGGATTGGAAAGTACAAGCAAGTCACATCCTGACATTCAACCAATGAGCTGAAATCCAATTAATAAGAATAACTCAGTTATTCAATATTAGTTATGGTCCCACTCTATATCTTAGACATGAAAAATTTACACAAAATCCAACATTTCAATAAAGAATAAAAAATTCAATGAAACATCTTACTACTTTGTTAAACATTATGATTAAGTAAATGTTTGTCTTCATACAGTGATTAGATTTAATGTCAGTGTTTGTTCACTCCTAGGGAAGAACCACTTTTAAAAATCATAAAATTGAAAACAGTATTCTTCTTGAATATCCACAATAGGGTTGAATCTGTCTCAATATTTGAGTATCAATTTTAACTATCCTCTTTGAAATATATGTATTTACTTTTTTGTAATATTATATATTTTCTTTCAAAAAGAAAGAAGTTAACTGAAGTAATTTTTCCTTCTGTACAACCAAATAATTTTTAGAGAACAAACAAAACTCATTTCAGTGTAGCAATTAACAATGCTGATCCAATTCTTACTTCCTATAAGGAGAATAAAGTTAGTAGCTTTAGGTGGTTCAGGGGCTTCTTAGATAATGAACTTTGCTGAGTTTCTCTAAGGCATGGCCTCATCTCTGTTCTCCCTGGGTACCCCAAAGTGATGACATATAACTGAATTTTAGGGATCCTAAATGATGGTGGCTGCTAGCAATCTCTGAGGTAATTATAATCGCAAGTCAGGATTCAAAAAAGTGGCTGACATGCTGCTTCGGCAGCACATCTACTAAAATAAAAGTGTCTGGAAAAGGAGTTACTTTAGGAGTTTGGAGAAGCTAACCATTGTTTGCTTTTCTGGTCTTTGTCTGCTGAAACACTCATACAGAAAAATGCCAGGGCCAGGCAGGCATAGCATAATCAAATAGAATTGATTATTATGGAGCTTAAATGCTCTAAGGATATTGAACTTCCCTTTTTAAATCACACAAAAGCACTGGGGCAAACTATTAAAAGCAGAAAAAACAAAGTGAAGAGTACTATAAAAATGTGAGTCATTTAAAAAATGGATTTAATATCAGCCTTTGTGAATTACACTTGATGTTTCACCCATCATGCTCTGAATATCTGCAGGAGAAACAATGAACTATCAGCAATATGCAGAAATAATCAAGGAAAATTGCCATTTTATTTCTATGTAATGGCTACAGAAACTATGCAGAAGACAATAATCATGGAAAAACACAAAGAATAAGACAATTTTTCATTGCCTTTTTAAAAAAGTAGGGAGTGTATGCATATGGTATGTTGCAAGCTTTTAGAAACAGTTTGTAGGTCCACATATAGGAGAGTTGTTCATAGACAGTGCATGAATATCTCTTTCTTCTTTTAAATAACACCTTGGAGTCCTATACACTTTGTAATGAGGTTATAAAATCCCCCTGACCCTATTTTGCCAGCTGTCAACAGCTAGAGCCCCCCCCCCATGCTTTGTAAAGAGCTTCTCTCAATAGGTTAGTGCATGAGCAACAACTGTTAAGGATAGCTTGTCATATTATAAATGCTAAGGATTTTTTTACCTCTTCCTTCTCAGCACTTTGCAGATCACGCCATTCCTCGGTTACGTGACCAAAATCCACAGTGTTCATGGGGACTTTGAATTCTCCAATAATGTCATGCTTGGAGAAACGATCAAAATCATAGACAGCCATCACCAGAGTTTTGCCACCCAATTCCGAGTATGGCACCTACATAAAAGACATAAGGATATATCTGGTCACAAAAATGCTTAAAATCTGCTATTTGTTTATGGTATTTAAATTTAGCATATCTGTTAGAGAAACAACAGGGAGATTTTTTTTTTCCTCCTTAAATTCAGCCTTTAAACTAACTACTTAAAGGTTAAAGTACTTGGGAGAAAATGAGAACTTGCCATAGCGATTTATCACTTTATCCCAAGGTTCTAGAAACTGTTGGTATTAACAGTAGATCCCACTATCAATTATACTATAAACATCAAGATTAGTAAAGAACAAATAACCCAATTACATTTGACTCTATAAATTTCTCTTATAAAATATTTTGTTATTGTTATAAGTTGTAGTAAGTTATATTGTAAGGGTACCACTTAGTGGTAGACAACTTGGTTCAGAAGTTCCATTAACTCTTTCAGGACTATGAGCACCACATTTTAATGAAGTAGTGACTTCTTAAATGACATGCTAGGAACTGGAAGCGTATAATGACATTCACAAGGTGCCTCACCTATTCTCTAAAACAATTTACTGATTGACAAGAACTGACTAGAAAATTGCTGTTTTGAATATCAGAGATTCATTATAATATTGATCTTGAAGTTCATTCGTAGGTATGACACTCTTTAGGATGAACAGTGGCAAAAGGCCAAGAACTGATGAATTCTCCAGCTGTTCAAATATATCTGGGACAGATGCTAAGGGTTGGGAAGTTTAATAGTGACATTTTTAATATTCAGGGAAAAGCAGTGCAATCTGAATAAGCTACACTTCAGTAACTGGGTAGAAATGTCTAATTAAGAAATTGTTTAGACTTGTATTAAAGGTTTGATCAATTTTCATACACTTCTTATTTTATCAGTGTAAATGGCTGTCATATGCTCCAGCAGACATTTCTCTTTTAACTCTAGATAGTAAGAAGGGAGGAAGGATATTTGACTATATAGGTTTAAGTTTTCCAATGAGTTTATTCTGTCATTTATCATGTTTGGAATCTGATAATTTTATTGAAATACTATTTTATTAAAACTAGGCACAATGCTTTTAAAACTCCTCTAAAGCCAATCCTCTTTAAACTCTCTTATGCTTCTATTCTTAAATCAAATTGCCTCTTGGCATTCAAAATATATAATTTACAATGTCTACTAGAGAAATTAATCAGTTATCTAGAAAAATGGCATATATTTTGAGGATATCAAGTGTATTACACTGTGAATTCTATTTCTTAAAGCCCTAAAAACTAATATGCAGATAACTCAAAACAAAGCCCCACAATATTATTCCAAATTTGCTTACTAAATTCTAGTTAGAAACTGCTGACCAAAATAAAGATTAATATATGTATAGTCAAATATGCTTCTGATTAATATTTGTCGTATTTAAAACTTTAAAAAAATTTTATGTTTTGTGTTGACCACAATGGTTAACTCTTCATAAACTGAGACTTTTCAGAATGCTTTTATTGTTACTTGTCTGGGTACAGAAAAACTACAGCATTTAGATAATGCTACTCAATACATAATGGATTTTTGTCTTGAAAACTCAAATTTTAGAGCAAGTAGAAACACTGCACCTTTGCAAAATTGAAAACAAAGTTCATGAAAATGACTCATACTTTCAGTTTCATCAGTTTATTTCCTACCAGACTGTTTGCCAACATGAGCCGCATGTTCTTGCTAAGCCTGGCTGACAGACGGGGAGATTTTGAATAAGCCTGCTGTGGTGTATTCAGAGACATTTCATTTTTCAAAAACATATTGTTCTAAGTAATGTAGCTTTAAAAATTTCACATATCCCCCAAATGAATTCTTTTATGAATGACTTCAGGCCAAGAGCTATAAAAATCCCTAAGGCCCGCAGGGCATACTTTCCTGACCAGTGATTATCTGTCGAGAACCTTCTGGTAGTTATTGTTTGTCAACTGAGGCATCCTAACAAGATGAAGAGCATCAGAGAAGAGCCTAGGGTAAAGTGAAAATTCTAGAAATATAGAAAAACAATATGTTCATATTCTTTTATTGATAAGAATGGCTTCAGAGTATTCACATTTTCCCTGAACATACAGAATTTTTCATTAAAAATAATATCCGTACCATTTAACCGTGGAACATAGCTTAATTCTGTGAATGCAACTAGGTTTTTCTATTTTCAAGAACTTTGAAACTCAAAAAATAATGATTTCATTCCTTTGGATTATCATCATCATCATCATCATCATCATCATTATTATTATTACTATTATTTTGCTGGTGGGGAAGTCCAAGGCTATTGGCTCACTAGAAGTGGACTTTTTAGATGTAATTGTGACAGCCTTGCCATGTAATCAGTCTACATCCCATTCTGAAAAGATAGAGCTAAACCCTACCTTGGCCATATTTAAATGCAATATAGAGTGTTCAACAGACTGAAGATAAAAATGTAGAGTATTCTGAATACAATTATTATGAGTCTGTGAATGGGTGTCCATGTGCACGTCTATGTATGTGTCAGGAAAACACTTGTCTTTTACCTAAAACAAAGAAAAGTTACAGGTAATACTTTAAAAGTACCTTGAAAGTAAATTGCTCATTGAAGACAGGATTAAGGGTTTTTCGGTGGACTTTTGTCTCAAATTTCTTCTTTTTATCAGGGAGCAGAAACACTTTCACATAAGGATCAGATGTTCCTCCCATGTCCAAGGCAGGTAGTTCAGCAGCCTGGATGATCCCTACCAGCAGCTGAAGTGAGACAAAGAAAAAACAAGCACAAACACTGGTGGACAGTTTGGAAAAGATTGATTTGTTCATTGAGCTGCATATTGTGATTTTCCTCCTTCCTCTTTGCTTTTAATAAACTTTTACTCTCTTAGGAATCTGAACACAGAAGGCAAATGAAATGAGCTATCTAGACTTCAGAAATCTAATTATGACAGATGCAGTCTCTAGGAAGCCTAGTTTCAAGCACAAAAGAGGCTTTTAAAAGGTTGCTGATTACAGTTAAATATGGAATTCATATTTGCAAAAGGGTTGCAATCAAATAACTTTCCAGTTGCTAAAAGCTCTTGTGCATTGTTTTTCTTTTCAGGGCATGATTTATAAGTGGAAATAAATTGTTAAACAATCACAAGTCTGTAATTACAAAGTAGCAAATTTTTAATCTTTACCAAAGTCTCAGACTAGCAACATAGAAATATCTTAGAAATTGAGTAGCATTTTGAAATAAAAAAATAATACCGTCAACTTTTTATCATACTTGACTTCACTTGTGTGCTGGTTTCTTTTTACTTTAACTTACAGTAGAATGGCTTAGCTAATAAATATTGTGTTTAAATATAGGACATAGAGTAAAAGAAATATGATTTAAAATTCACAAAGAGGAAGGAAAGTGGACAAATGGTTTTTAGTGCTAAGTAACTATTCCTAATTTTCCAAATAAATCAGAAATCTCTGTATTTGTCCAAGTCTATATTCTTACTTACATAATCCTAAGTCTCATTGGGAATATTAGAATATTATGGCACTGTTAATGTCTTTGTAAAGAATAGAATGGATGATTTTAGATATTCTGCCATGAGAAATTTTGTGTTAATATGCTGGTTTATCTCTATCTAGGAAACAAATATAGACCCTTACTAGTTGGTAAACATGGTTACATTATAAGTTTTCACTTCAGAGCCTAAAAATATGAGGTTGTGACTTTTTAGCCAAGCGTGAAAAGCAAATTCACCTCCTTAAAAAAAGTTGCACTCATTTTCTGTGAAATTGACCCCCATATTCTTAAGTGCACTTTGGCTAGTTGGTTCATTTTTAGTGTGGCTCATGCAATGAATTAGTATGTTGTTTCCATTTTTAAAGGTTCAGTATCTGTTTGGGGCCATCATTTTACAATAGTAGCAATAACTGCTGGATTGTAGTTACACAAAACAGACAGATGGTTGAAGAATAGCTAAAGTAGGCATTTGATTATAAAGACATGCTTAATAAAGCTAACAGTTTATCTCTAGCTTGCTCAATTTGTATTTGGTATTTGCCTTTACATGGTAATGGGAATAAACAAGATCCAATTTTCTCTTTTTAAAACCAATTTTCTTTTAATTAAGGAAAACACTAAAGATATAGGTGGAACTCTTTAAAACTAGATCATTTTAGAGTTTATTTTGAATTATTTTGTTAATAAGGGATGGAGTTACTTTTTCCAACCTTCGATTTCTGCTTAAAATATGATCACATTTCTCTCCCCTACAAAAGCTTTTCCATTAGAGTATTTTAGGGTTGTTTTTAGTTGAAGTAAGGAAATACACACATTTGATTACAAATTTATCTGCAAATTTCCTCATACTTTATCTTCTCTGATTCCTAGGAATCATTTTATAAATCAAATTAGCTAAGAACATTTGGAAAAATCAATGCATGATTTAAAATTTTTATCAGGGAGAATTTTCTAGATCTTCAGAACAAAATATATTTAGATTTAATGTTTGCTTGAAAAGGAACAGTAAATGTACTCATATTTGAGTAAGAAAAATGAAGTGCAATTTGTTTTCTTAAAAATTCTACTGAATGAATTAAATAATTAAAGCCAACTTAGAAGTTTTGAAATTATGACTAATCAGGATAGGGTACCACTAGATTTCTACTGGGAAGTAGTACAAAGAATAAATTAGGAAAATATATTGAATGTACATATGAAGGCAAATTTTATAAATGAAATGGTCAAATTTTGGTTAAAGTGATAAAATTGACGTCAAATGCTGTATTTAATTACTGTAAGTGGTATATCTATAAACCTCTATTAATTCACTCTTATAAATCCATGTCTATGAACTGATAATACAGATTTCTAGGAATAGTGAACTAGGCCTATACTGAAGCTGATCAAATAAAGATAGTTTTGACAGAGTGGATCCATACATCCTTCATGGAGAACCCTCTGAAACTTCAGAAGTAGAAGACATTGTATGAACTGACCATTCCTAAATAAAGCACGAAATTTCTGCAACTGCTTAGAGCTGACTTTGGACATTAGTCATCAAAGCTGAGCATTAGTATTTGATTGATTTATCATTCATTGTTCATCAGACTGGCTATCATTAGCACATGCTGTATTAGTAGTAATTGTATTTGTGGTTACTAGCTCTTTTTCACTCAAAAGGACAAGTGAAGCAAAATGAACTGCAGGGATTTAAATTCCTCTAGTAGAAGAAGGGCTATATTGTAGGCCAGTGGTGGTGAACCTGTGGCATAAGTGCTGCAGCTGGCTGTTAAGACTGAAAGCTCTATAAGCTTTCCCATCATTACAGACCTAGGCATTCTTAACAACTTGATTTTGAATGTAGATGATTCTGCTAACTTTGTCTAGCTTGTGAATTTCTCTAATAATTCGGAAGGTACAGGGACATCTTCATGAATGTCATAGATCCTAGAAGATTTTTAGAGGGAGATTCTTAACAGTTATCTTTGAACAACCTCGGTAACAGAAGTTGATAAAAGATAGCTAATATTATTCATGTAAATGGCACTTCACCACTTTCTGAGAAAATTAGGAATTCCTCTTTTAAAGTTTTCTTTGGTTACATGTAATTTTGGGGCAGCATGCATAGGCACTAGATGTAGCCCTGCTGGTCTTTTCTAATTTTTTAACATGGCTATCATTAGTACTAGTAATCACCTCATGTCATATAAGGCATTCCTTTAAAATTCACAGACCATTATCAATTTTCCCCTTTGACTCCTTATTGAACCATTATATTATTTCTTAACAATTTGGCTTGAGTGGTAGCTGAACTCTAAGCTCTCTAGCCCTGTTTAGATCTAAATCCATGAAGTTCAAGGAAGGTTTTTCCAGCTCAGGCCGAAGGACCTGCGAGGACGAGACTGGCTGGGAGCTCTCAGCAGCAGACTGACTACTCCAAGTTAATTTGTATTCTGGCTGCCTACCGTAAGTGCCATAAGTAGATGTAATCATTTGAATACTGTGAATTCTAATTACCAGAAGTTAAATTAGCAAGTAGGGGACAGCCTGTACTTAGGAATTATCTCATCAATAGCTTTGATAATTGCATTTTCCCTTTGCAGCAAACGAAATGTTTTAAGAAGTATCTTGCTTCAATTCTACTTGGTAATTTCTAAAAGTGTAATGGAATTACAAGACATGTCCCCCCTCAGACCTGGTTATTCTGGAAATCATAATCCAATGAATACTGAAGCTTTCCCAGCTTCTCCTCCTCTTTGGGTTCTTCTTTTTCTTCTCCATCAGTCAATCCAGTTTCAGCATCATCATCCTTGAGGGCCTATGAGTAGGAAAAAGGGATTCTATGTGAAATCAATTGAATTTGCATCAAGTTAAAAGTTAAATTGGCCTGAGAGTAATACTTCCAAGCTGTCAGAAGCAAGCACTAAGATGCTGGAAATCTGTTTGTCTGACACACATTCACATTTACTGTTTACATATTCTTTAAATTCCATTAGTGAACGGAATTTTTTCCCCAATCAGCAAGCAACATGGAAGCAATGGAAAAAGCCCCTCAGAATATTGCAAGCAAACAATGTAAAATTGTTGCAAAGAAAATGTCAATTTGGTATTACATTTGGCCCTGATAAAACTGCTTTCTTTCTCAAGTGTGGTAAACATGCTATTAACCGGGCCAGGTTTCACATTCTTGTAGTTTAAAGAGATGTTTGGCATCATTTACAAGAGCATTGTTACATGCAGTGGAGTAATTTACACAAAAGGCATGGTCTTTTATTGCCTTATTTCCTCTATGAAAACAGGTGTTTAAATGATCCTCAGAAAATTTTAATTCCCTATGTTTCACGTATACATTTATAATGGTTAAGGAAAAAGATGAAAAAAAAACATGCTACCAGCAAATGCATGTTTAAAGTTCCATTTCCAGTTGAAGTTCACTATCTTATTTTCATAACAACTCCACAGAAAGCTAGGCTGAATTAAATTGATTTACAAGTCTGTTTGATATCAAGAGATAAAAAGATTTATGTTTGCACTTTTGTCAAAAATTCAAATTGGTTTGAAAATGCATTTTGCATTAAGAAACAAATAGCTCATGATACTGAATTCTCAAAACTCAGTCTAACCAATTAGATAATTTTTATAACAAAACTTAAATGTAACATAAATTGATATACTAGAAAGCTCATCTCATAAAATACATTCAAATGCTCCTCTTTTAAAAATCAAAATATATAACATTTTCCTAATATGCAAAAGTTTTGCCAAAAGTATAAAGGATATAAAAGTTTTCACTATCTGAAATTTTTAATAGGGATATACATTTTTATTGCTTCAAAGAAATTAGAACAATTACACATCTAAACAGAATTATTTAGAATTTTACAAATTAAAATCATTATTTAAAATTTACAATGATGAAAAGTTGTATTTCCTTGATCACTAGTGCAGCTTAAAAAATTAATTCTCTTTATATTAACTATTTGCATTTTTATCTTCTGGGAACTACCTATACGTATCCTTTGGTACACTTTTATTGTGTTTATTTCTTATTGTTTGTAAAGCCTTTTTATATTTTTGTGATTTCAACATTGTTGTGGTTGTTACATGCAGCAAATAATGTTCCGTAGTTTTGTGTTTTGGCATTTTCATTGTTTTGTGTGTGTGTGTGTGTGTATGTATGTACATATGTGTTACTATAGAATCTCACAGAAATCAAGATAATGTATATGCATGGCAGACTGCTTTACATGTGTGACAAAGCAAAGAAATCTTAACTTTTGTCACTCTCCAAGTGAATCTGAGAATTCTTACGGAACTCAAAACAAAAAATATAACCAGGCTTTAGACAAGCACCGGGGTAATCAGTCCCTGGCAACATCACATTGCTAACTTTATTCCCCACACTACAAGGCCTTTTTTTTGTTTTGCTCATCACTCTCAGAAGAGAGGTCCTTTCTTCACTCACTCACTCACATAAAGACTCTCAGTGGTTTGTAAAATGGCACCCTGAGTGCTTGAATGTACAAAATTTTCCAATTTGTCTTCTCCTAGCTAATTCCAATATGATCTTAAAAGGTTGAGAGTTGGATTCATCACAGATTAATAGAATTCTTCCACTCTCTGTTGGGAAGATCATATAAACAGAAAGTTGAGCTGTTGTCAGAGATGTCTCCTTTCATGTTTCTTGAAATTTCTATGGAACCCACCAAAAGTTTAGAAAATTGAAAATTACCATTATTACATATATTCGTATAGAAATATTTTCAAATTTGTTTAGGCACATACCATTTAACTTAGAAAGTTTATATTTAAATGTTTCTTTGAATATTAAAACATTAGTTTATTAGCCAAAGGCAGGAAACAACAAAATTATTTAAAAAATTTGTATTAATCTTTTAACTTGAGAGGTGAGGGGGTCACTAGATGGAATATGTGCTAGTGAAATGACAAGACTATTGAGTTTAATTAGGAAACTGTAGGCCATAGATTTCCATTGCCCTTTGTAAACTGTAGCTGTGTATAAGTCTTTAATGCTGTCACAGAAGATGTGCTTAGGAAATTGCAGTTGAGGTAATTTGGCTCTCTGTAAGATTTTACTGTTTTTAAAGAATAGCAACTACTTAATGCATGCTTTTGTCTGGAAAATCTGTATGTTACTCTATGAGCACATAAAAAAATTCGTGAATTAAAATCCTTTTTCAAAAGTCTCTTTGGAACTGAATTTGTATATCATGCCTCAGCCCAGTGCAATTTGAAATAACTGAGATAGTAAATCTTTTTTTCTAAATGGCTTTTGCAGGAATAGAAGGTGAAGAACCATCTCTGTACTTATTCTGCAGAAAAAGGGCTACAGTTTTATAATTTCTCAGTGTTACTGTTCATCACTGAAGTGTGTGAGTCTATTCCTGTCTCAAAGGTCGAGTTTAAACAAAACATTTTCTCTACCATCATATTTAAATTCAGACCTATTAAAACAGTAGCTATCATAGTATTTAGAGAGCAATATTTTATCCCTCATGGAACAAAATACAGGAGAACAAGCTGTATTTCCTGAAATTCTGAGGCTTGGTAAATTGCAGTACCAGAAGTTGTTCTGGAAACATCAGATATTATTTTTAATTTCAAAGGTTTCATGGACATTCTTATGGTTTACTTTGACATTCAAAAGGTGCTTAATTTGTAAGCATCAGAAGGAGCATTTGTTCGTTCCAAGTACATTGTCCAGATTGGGATTTCATAGGACATATTCGAAAGGTAGTACAAGGGACTAATTTTCTTTGTGTCCATCAATTTAAAACTTGAGCTTTCTAATACTGTTGTAGTAATCTGTGCTAGGGATATTTAAAATGGCAGCACTTTATCTTTAAAAAAATCAGTTTAGTTCAGCCTCTGGATGTGTGTCAGAATGGTGTTCCCTCAGCTGTGGAGCCCCAGCTGGCAGGCTGCTAAATGTATCTCAGCTCGACTAGGGATGTCTAAGTAGCAGGGGAAACCTACCGCAAGGGACAGTCCAGAACAGTCATGAGACACAACACAGATAAGGAGAACATAGAAGGAAGAAATAAAAATTAAAACATCCACACACATTAGTGAAAACCATGGAGAAATGACCTTGCCAGACCTATGATTTTACAAGGTGATAGTTCCCCTTTGTTTAAATTTAGTGTAATAAGTTTCAAGGCATCTAAAAGAACCCTTAAGTATATGCCTTATGAAAATATAAATATACTATCTAGAGTCACTTTTGCAATCACTCCTGAATGTATTAAAATTTTTCCTTTCATACAAAACCTTACTGTTGGGACATATAACCATCAGCACTGAAATTTGAATTTTTGTGTTTGATACATATTAAAAGGGGAAAAATGTATTGATTGCCCTAGAGCATATGTAGCTTAAGAAGTCATATCTAAAACCTCTCTCCTATCTGTCCTGTTTTTAAATGAGAGAGCTATAAACTCTCTCTCCCTCATGTTCACTTCCATATCCTGCTTAAAATACTTTGAAAATATAATTATTTAAAATAATTTTAATTTGTGTTTATGCTGTTTTGAATTTGGTCGTGATAATGACTATATAACATATCATTCTTTCTCCTAAAACCTGAATATCCTATTTATCTTCTTTGGCCTCCTTCTTTATAAAGTGTTAAAACCCGTTATTAGTTACTTTTGTTGGATTGGAATAGTAGCATAAGCTACTGTTGTACTATTGTTAATCATTGTACCTGTTTTCACTTGTCCAAATAATATTTCCTTTTGTACATTTAGTTGTTCATATCTTAAAAATAAGGCCTAGCTGGGGCCGGGGATTTAGCTCAGTGGTTTTGCCGCCTGCTGCGCAAGCGCAAGGACCCGAGTTCGATCCCCGGTACCAAAAAAAAAAAAAAAATAAGACCTAGCTAAAGTCCTGGACAAACTTATCTACTTAATATAGTTAAAAATAACTGTTTAATGGTTGAAATTCTAAATACTTTGCAATAGCATAGCTTATTATAAACTATCATTGGCTTCTTAGTACTTCCAAATTTGACTCATTTTTTTCTCTGCCTCTCCAAACCCAAAGAAATAGGTGACTGATCAAAAATTAATCATCATCAGTTAGTTTTATATTTGAGAGCTTGGTCATTTATCCAGGTTGTAGCAGGGATAACCACTTCTATGCTAGAAATTATACTCATATCATACAGAAAATATTCCACAAATTAAAATATAGATTTCTTACTCCAGGAATAAATGCTATAGTTATCAATTAACATTATTCAATGCTTTCAATGCTATTTCTGAGATATAGAAAAACAATGTTGGAATTTTAGGCAACTAAAATGAGAATATTATATACTTAAATTATTGTTTTCACAGATATTGGTAAACTAATATACATATTTTTCAGACTATGTCCATCTAGGATTTATTTCTATACTTAATTTCCCAATAAAGTGTTTAAAGACATCGGTATCAAAGCCTGCTTGCTCTGGAAACTGTTGAAATAAAGCAAGACATGATTCAAAGTTTGTTTTTACTTAATAAATTAAACAAGAAAAATCCTTATTAGACATTTGTAGTTAAGTATATGTGCGTGGGCTCTTGTGACAATGATTAGAGATTGTCAGAGAAGTTAAACCCCTGTTACTCTGAGTTCAGGCCAAAGCTCTCTGTAAGTAACACCATTAACATCCATCCCACAGCTCTGAAACCAAGCAAGAGTGCAGGGAGGAAAAAATGAACCACTGTGAAATTATGGATAACAAATACTACAGTGTCTGAGAAAAGAGTCTAACACTCAAATTGGGAAGTGGGGGTTAGGGTTCTGAGTGTGTGGCTCTCTAGGAAGCTATGCAAATGTACTTGAAATGTGTACATTGTTCTTCAGGAGACTCACTTATTTACAGGCCCAGTGAATAGTAACTAGTACAGTAAGATGAACTGATAAACTGTCTGTATGTGTTATTTGGGAATAAGTAGAACTGAATTATCTGCTGAGAACTACTGATGACTGCAAATGTTATTTTCTTGAAGCATCTCTGCATTTACATTCATATGAATTAAATGTTCTTTAGAAATATGCAATATGAATATTATCCCCCCAAATGAAGAGGCATCTGATAATTATTATTAATAGTAAATTTTATCTTGAGCTAAATTGTTGAGTTAAATAGTTTAGTTAAAAATAGACAGCAACATAAAGGATATCCAAATAACTTCCTAGGGCTTGGGAAGATAACCCAGCCAGTTGCATTTTATAATGAGTGTTATGGTTTTAACTGTGGTGTCTATGTGAGGAAATAAGAATTTTGTCTGGTGAGCATGCTCAGGAGACTGTAACGCCTTGCCGCATGTCTGCGTGACACTTTGCAATGGCTAAAGGGATTACAGAAAGATCTCTATAGCAATGACTTGTAGCTGCAGGTTGTTAATTCCTATAATTATCTGGCATAAAGCAATAAACCATTCACTTATTAATTTTCTACAAAATAATCCAAGAATAAATAAGGGATGTGTACATTACCTGATCTTTCATGGTCTTCCCTAAGTCTTTCACATCTTTCATGTTAATGGCATTCTTTCCTCCCTTTTCCTTTCCCTTCTTCTTGTTTTTCTTTTTGAACAAACATTTCTTACAGATACAAAAGCAGCAGGTCAGGACTAAAAGGACTGCAACTATGGCTATGGCAATTAAGGCCCACGGTGGCACTGAAAGAAAACAAATGTACATAGACATTTAGGAATAAAACATCAGAGGCATGAAACCTTTTAACTTGTACACTAGAAAGACACTCGTTCCTTCATTTGTATTTATTGAGCACTTATTGTACTCCACTTAGGCTGTTCTGTGGTATTTTATCCATGTCATTCCCCTGCCTGAAGTGTTCTATCTTTTCTACTTTACACTTCCATATATGTCAAATGTCCCCTCCTCCAATTGCGTTCCCAGAGGCTCCAAGCAGAATTTCTATTAATTTACCCCTTTTATTTAGAGCATAACTCTGGGGTTTGATCTTTGAGTTTAAATCCTGGCTCTACCAATTACTTAGTTGTGAGATCTTGTACAAGCCATCTAACCTCTCTGTACCTCAACTCCCTCATCTGTGAAGTGGCGGTAATTCTCACACAGCCCTTTGGAGGATTAAAGAGTGAGATGTGGTGCTTAGCGCTGCAAAAGTTTAATAAATGGTAGTTGCTATAATTCATCTATGTAATACTACCTGTTCGATCCCTGGTACCAAAAACACAAAAACCAAAACAAAAACAGTCTGTCAATACTACCTGTTATATTAATATATTATGGGATGATGGAGGGGCAAATATTAATCACACTGAAAATCAAAGGTAAAATTCTAGCAGTAGTGAAGGTTTGGAATAAGTACTTGGTGCTCTGACAGTCATTCACAGGAGAGATGTCCCTGCTAGGGCTGGCCAGGGCTAGGGAATGGCTGTGTGTTCAGCAACTGGCAAAGCAGGGGTGGCCAACTGGAGCTTATGTGACTCTGGTCAGATTGCTTAACTCTTCTGATTTTTCTGTTTCCTCCTTTATACAGTGAAGATGATACTGATACCCATTTCATTTGGTTGAAGATTAAAGAAGCTAATATACTATAAAGATTATAATGGGATTTAGTACATAGCAAGTAGTCCATTACTATTAGCTATTATTTCTCTATATTAAAATCATAGAACACAGTACAGTGGATAAAGCTCAGGTTGTATGAAGGGACAGAAAACATGTACACTAATACATATATTAAAAGAAAGATCTGGATACATTGAGAAGAGCTCAGTGAAAATGTTGAGAGAATAAAGAGAAGAGATGATTTTAGAGAAGAGGAGAGACATCAGATCTACAGGCTGTGCTTGATATATTAATATATATAAATAAATATACTCAAAATGTTGTATTCAGTTGTCTACCTGCTAATAGTTAATACATTTTCTTATTTGAAACCTATACAGTATAGCCGGAGAAAAATAAAGTTTCATGGAAACACTTAGGATTTCACCTTGACTGGAAAGGAATTATTCATGCTTGAAATCACAGCTATTAAGATTAATCAGAAAGAAGTAATTAGATTTGTCTGCTGTAATAAAAAAGACACTGGGCACTGAAATGATAAGCAAAAGTGTAATTTTCTTTAAGCCACATAAACATCATTAGTACCAATGATTGTTGAACACAAGTCAGGAGTACTCTGATAAAGTAAAACATTTCAAATTAACCTCTTTTCAAGATTGAGAAAACCCATTCTTGCCTCCTCTTCTTCTGCGTTTAGCTTTATAATGAAGAATATTCACTCTGTATATGATTCTTGCTGATGACTGGATACTAGATATCAACCAAAGGGCATATAAAATCACAACTTGTTTTCTTTTCTTTTATTGGCACAATTTAGGTATACAATATAATGATATTCATCATTGGAAATTTGTACCTTTACATAATCTCTCTTGGTTCTTATTTTTCCTACTTCCCCTGCCCTCCCTTCAACCCCTCCATCCCTCCCTATTTACAAAGACTTTGTTTCCATTTTTTCATTTTCTCATATTCCATTCCCTTCTTTCCTTTCCCCTACCCTTCCCACTTCCCCTTCCCCTACCCCTCCCACTTCCCCTTCCCCTTTGCCCCTTTTCTTCCTATTTCACATTACCTATTATACCTTTTAGTCCTTATTTACACTTTCATTTTCTCACACTAGAGAAACTGTTTTGTATTTACACATGTGTGTCCTGTTTATTTCACTTAATAGTATTGCTTCAATGTGCATCCATTTAGCTATAAATGTGTCTAATCTCTCATTTTTTATGGCTGAGTAGTACTCCATTTTATAAAAAAAACACATTTTCTTGATCCAGTCTCCAGTTGATGGGCATTTGGGCTGTTTCCAAGTTTTAGCTATCACAAATTGTGCTGCTACGAACATGGGTGCACATATATCACTTTGGTATGATTCTTTTAATTCTTTGGGGAAGATAGCCAGCAGGAGAATAGCGGGGTCAAATGGGACTTCCAGTCCTAGTTCTTTGAGGTATCTCCATACTGATTTCCACAGTGGTTGCACCAGTCTGCACTCCCATCAACAGTGGAGCAGGGTTCCTCTTTCCCCATAGCTCCGCCAGCATTTGTTATTGGTTGATTTCATGATAGCAGCCATTCTTTCCGGAGTGAGGTAGAATCTCAGCGTTGTTTTCATTTGAATCTCTCAAATGACCAGTGATGTTGAACAATTTTTCATATGTTTATTTGCTATTTCTACTTCTTTGTCTGAGAAATGTCTGTTCATTTCAGATGCCCATTTTTGGATTGGGTCTTTAAATTTGAGAGGTCTGATCTTTTCAAGTTCTTTATAGATTTGAGATAGTAGACCTTTGAGGAACAGCAGGTGAAGAGTTTTTCCCACATTGTGGGTTGTCTCTTCACACTGCTGGTGGTTTCTCTTGCTGTGCAGAAGCTTTTTAATAAGAAGAGATCCCACTTGTTGATTGTTTGTGCTAGTTCACGGGCAACTGAGGTTTTGTTCATAAAATCTTTTCCTACACCAACATCTTCAAGAGTTCTACCTAACCTCTGTTCCAGGCAATTCAGCATTTCTATTTTAATATTTAGATCTTTAATCCATTTCAATTTTAGTTTAGTGCATGGTGAGAGATACAGGTCTAGTTTTAATCTTTGGCAAGTTGAAACCCAATTTTTCCAGCACCTTTTATTAAAGAGGCCATCTTTCCTCCAGTGAGAGTGTTTGGCTCCTTTTTCAAAGATGAGGTGGCTGAGTGTGTCTGGAGTTTTTTCTGTATCTTCTAATCTGTTCCACTAGTCCTCAGATCTGTTTCTTTGCCAGTACCATGCTGTTTTTATCACAGTAGCTTTGTAGTATAGTTTCAAGTTGAGGGTTGTAATACCCCCTGCCATGTCTCTGTTACCTAGGATTGCTTTTGCTATAGCTTTGGGTTTGTCCTGCTCTTCTTTTTCTAGAAGCTTGAGGTTCAGCATCAGGTTGTGTAATTGGGCTTGCTCTGTTTTCCTAATATGTGTATTCACTGCTATGAATTTCCCTCGTTAGACTGCTTTCATTGCTTTCTCATATGTTGTGTTGTCATTGTCATTTAGTTGTAGGAACTGTCTGATTTCTTCTTTAATTTCCTCTGTGACCCATTGGTTATTCAGAAGTCTGTCGCTCAATTTCCATGTGTTTATGTAATTTTTGCGGTTTCTTTTGCTGTTGATCTCCAATTTCATCGCACTATAGTCTGATAATATACAGGAGATAACTTCAATTCCTTTGCACTTACTTAAATATATTTTATGAGTGAGTATGTGGTCTATTTTGGAGAACGACCCCTGTGGAGATGAAAAGAATGTTTATTCTGATTTTGTGGGGTGGAAGACACTGTAAACATCTGTTGAGTTCATTTGTTCAAGAGTTCAATTGAGTTCCAGTATTTCGTTATTTATTTTTTGTCTAGTTGATCTATTTGTGACAATGGGGTATTGAGGTCCCCCACTACTAATTGTATTAGTGCATATATGACTTTTGATGTCCGTTAGTATTTGTTTTATATAGTTGGGCACACTAGCATTTGGTGCAGAGATATTTTTGATTGTCATTGCTTCCTCTTGGATTGTTCCCTTTACATGGGTGTAGTGTCCTTTATCTCTATTAATCAGTGTTGGTTTGAAATCCACTTGATCTGCAAAGAGGATAGCTACTCCTGCTTTATTTTGGGTTCCTGTCGCATGGAGTGTTCTTTTCCACCCTTTCATTTTCAATCTATGTGTTTCTTTTTGAATTAAGTGTGTTTCTTGTATATAGCATATTGTTGGATTTTGCTTCTTGACCCATTCTGCCAGTCTATTTCTTTTGATTGGTGATTGAGACCATTAACATTGATGGTTATAACTGATATATATCAACTTATCATTGTCATGACTTTTTCTTTTTGTTGGATTCTCCCCCTTTGTGTTTAATTTCTTGTCATGCTAGACAGATTCATTCTGCTTTTCTTCCTGGGGTTGTGATCCTCATTGTCTGTTCCTAGGATATTGTCTAAAAGTTTTTGGAGTGCTGGTTTGGTATTCATGAAATTCCTAAAGTGCTCTTTGTCATGAAAGTATCTTATTTCTCCATCAATTTTGAAAGATAGTTTTGCAGGGTACATCAATCTGGGTTGGAGGCTGTTTTCCTTTAGGGCTTGGAATATGTCACTCCAAGCTCTTCTTGTCTTGAGGGTTTGCATTGGGAAGTCTGCTGTGATTCTGATGGGCTTTTCTTTGTATGTGATTGGTTTCTTTTCTCTCACTGCTTGTAGAATTTTGTTCTTCTGTTGTGTTTCTGGAATCCTAACTATTATATGCCTATGTGTAGATTTTTTTTGATCAAGGCTAGCTGGAGTCCTATATGCCTCACTTATCTGTATGTCAAGTTCTTTTCCCCTGCTTGGGAAGTTTTCTGCCATCACTTCTGTGAACAGATTTTTATGTCATCTGCACTCTCTCCTGTTTCTTCATTGACTCCAATCAGTCTTATATTATTCTTCTTTGAATTGTCTAGCAGCTGCTGGATTGATTTCTCATAGTCCCTTACAATTTTGAAGCAATTTTTCTTTTCCTGGTCACTAATTGCAATCTTATTTTCTATGTCTGAAATTCTGTCCTCGCATTGGCTCATTCTGCTGTGTAGAATTTCAGTGGAGTTTTTAATCTCTTGGAAATCTGTTTGAATCTGTTTTATGGATTCCATTTGTTTCCTATGTTGGTTTTCCATCATGTTTTTCAGATCCTCTATTTTTTAATCTGTGTCCTCTCTAGATTTATTAATCATGTCTTGCAATATGGCCACAATCTCTGCTGTTATCTGAGAAAGTATTTCTGATTTCATTTTTTTCCAGATCGTCTTTTGTTGCCATTTCAGAGAGTCCAAGTGGTTGAGTATCAGAGTGTTCCATCTCATTTCCCTTTGGGGTTGCTGTAGGTGATCGTGTCTTCTCATTTTGATGGATTGGGGGTGCTCTTGGTGCCTGCATGTCTTACCTCCTGTGCACTGGGAGTGGTCAAATGGGGGCCCGCAAGCCTCTTCCTCTGGGCTGGGAGTGGTGGAAGGGCAGCCTGGAAGTCCCTTCCTCTGGGCCACAACTTCTGATATTGTGTTTTCAGCCACAGAAATATTTTTAGGAATGTTATAGAAAAGTCCATGCCCAAAGAATTGTTTTCTTATAGTTCTCTAAGCTCTTTAAATAATTCATGTCCTTTGGAATAATGTGAATTAAACTCATGTAGCCTATGATATTGTTCATTTTAATAGTTCATTTAAATGCTTCTACCTCTGCTTATCAGTTAAAATCCTGCTGTGCATAAAGGAGAGAATCCATGTTTTCATTTCAGACAAGGCAATATTAATAATGACCCTTCAGTTTGAAACTTATAAATTATTCTCCTGGTCAGACTTTTGTGATAGTCTCTCAGAGAACTACATAAAAGTCTCTTAAATTACACAAGACAAGATGATTTGACAAGTTCACAAAAAGACAATAGTAAAAGTAAAAGGGCATTATTTAATCAGAAGCAATTAAAAAGATAGGAGTGTAGAATTCTAAGAAGAAATTTGAAATAGTGTAACTTGAAGGTAATTTAAAACTATCGAGAAACTTTCATTTTGTGACTTTTTTTGTTGTTTGTTTTTGTTTTGGAGTTACTGGGGATTAAAACCAGGGCCTTGTATAGGCTAGGTAAGCACTGTACCACTGACTACATTCCCAGCCCTTTAAAAATATTATTTTGAGGCGGACATTTGCGAAGTTATCCAGGCTGGCATGGAACTTGCAATCCTTCTTCCACGACAAACCCCTGAGCAGCTGGGATTACAGACATGTGCCACCATGCCTGGCCATGGCTTTACTTTGCAAAGTACTTTTTTCTTTTAGATTTGTTCATAGCTGATACATCTGAATAGCTTAAATTTAATTTTGAATATATTATGTTGAAAGTAATGTAATAAACAGAATTCCCCTCACAATTTACATATATGTTTAGATAAAATTTTAAAGAAACCTTAATATAGTTATTTTGTAGGCTCATAGGAAAACTTGGTCAACAATAATGTAAAGAATGGAATTATTTGAATTGAATGCCATGTTAAAATATTTAAAAATTTATTTAAATTTTAAATTATTTTAAAAATCGGTGGGGTTTTCTAAGAAACAATATCTGTAGTACTATTCATTTATAGTACATGCAGAAATAAGTTTTAATATTAGCAAATCTTATGGAACATATTTTGGATTAGGCTGAAAATATATTAAAATCCTCCTTATAGCCCAACAATTGTGCTACAGTTCTACATACATTATTTTATTTAATCTTCACAGAAGTTTTGTTCATTATTACTTCAATTTCACAGAGGAAAAACTTTGTAGATTGAGTAGTTTGAGACATTCAAATGTGTTTTTAGGTTATTAGGCTAAAATGTCTTACACATGTATACAAAAGAAAACTCCTTATTTAGTTTTGAAGCCTCTTTAATACAGCATTTTATATTTAAATAGCTACTGAAGCAAATAAATAACATTATGAGGTTCTTCCAAGAGTGATTTCTTCAATATAAAATATAGTTTCATCAAAATATTGCTACTGGCAGAAAGCTTTAAGCTTCTTTTTATTGCTACTCAACTATCATTAAATAAAACTTTAAGAATTTTAACATTTAATTTAAAAGCTTTTCAGAAGAAAACAACTGACTAGCATAACAATCTCTTAAATGTTATTTTTATGGTCTAGTTAATAAATCAATTTCACTATATTATTTGACCCAAAGGTAAACTGATGCATGAGAATTAAGTCAAAACAAAGTTAATGAAGAACTTCTGATGTTTTAATTTAGCCTTGTTGGTAGGCAGGATACATGGTCCCTCAAAGACTTCACTGTCCTATTTTCTGGATGTTTTGAATATGTTACCTTATAGAGCAGGGACTTTCCTGATGTGATGAAATTAAGAATCTTAAAATGGGAAGATTTTCCTGAGTTATCTGGATAGTTGTAATCACTAGGGTTTTATTTTTTTAGAAGAGAAAGAGGCAGGTAGGAGTTTCAGAGTCAAAAAGAAAGATTTGAAGATTTTGTACTCAGGTTTTGAAGAAAAAAGGAACATGAACCAAAGAATGCAGGTAGCTGCTAGAAGCCAGAAAAGGGAAGGAAATGGATTCTTCCCTACAGCTTGACATTCCCTTCTGTTTGTTTCTACATTTCTGATTTTTTTCTTCTTGCTCTTTTTTTCCACTGCCAAGTCTCTTTCTTTTTTGTTACTGGGGATCGAACTCAGGACCTTGCACTCGCGAGGCAGGTACTGGCACCACTGAGCTAAATCCCTGGTCCTCCACTGCCAAGTCTTAAGAAGGGTGTTACTCAAAGTGCTTCTTCTGTACTTCAGATTTGCTGGCTGGTGAACACAGACTTTCCTGTGCCTTTATGGGTAGGGGAGTTATTCAGTGCTCTCTTCTATGCTGTAGTCCTGTATTCCCAACTGTTTACAGAACACTTCATACCAATTTCTTTCTTTCTTTCTTTCTTTCTTTCTTTCTTTCTTTCTTTCTTTCTTTCTTTCTTTCTTTCTTTCTTTCTTTCTTTCTTTCTTTCTTTCTTTCTTTCTTTCGTACAGAGCAGGTGGCAGAACCACTGAGCTAAATCCAAGGATCAATTCTTATCCTTACACCCTTCTCCCACCAATTAATGGCTCCTATCATTTCCTACTTTTGGACACTAAAACTGAGCAAATTTTTACTCCCAAATCCAATTGACTAACAAGACTTGCTGTTTCTTCTTTAGTGTGTTTTACCCTTCTTTTATATCTACTTATAAGGTGTATGCCTGACATCATCTGTCATATAACTTTCCTTTATCTCCTCTTGGCATTTGACCCATTCACTGTCTTGAGAAGAAATTTTCCAATACAGAATTTCAGAAATTGTGTGCATAGTGTTCAGAATCATCTGTGATGTGGTTCGCTTCACTTGATTTCTGTGTTCCCCACACCACCTCTTTTCTCGTCAGACTAATTCATTGTCTCCTGCCTAATTCTCCATCCTTCTTTTTTGAAAAGCTATTCTTTCTCTCTTCATTTAAATGATAATTACTTTTTAAGGTTTACCTCAATTCTCACAGTGGTGGCACATTTTAAATAAAAATATTAGATACGTTAATTAAAATTCCACCCTGTCACTGTGGGAATAGTGACTATGTGGTAAAATACATTGTGTGATTTATATTAGATAGTCTAAAAGGATGGATTATTTTTAAAATAATTATTTTAAATTCATATAAAAGTTTAAAAGATATAAATTATATCCCTTTCCTATGTATGAGATTCACTTTTTTCTAAACCAAAACTTGGCTTTAAAAAATATGTATTGTTTGTAATATGAGTACTGGTACTAATACAAATATAATAAAACATTTGGAACCATTTAAGAACAAATTTGCACATGCACATTTTTTGTTGGAAAACAAAATATAATTTCCCCTTGTCTAGAAAAGTTGTTATTCTATGGGAAGTAGGCATAAACTGAACAGTGAGAAAAAATAAATTACTTAGTCAAATATTGTACCGAGCATCTACTATGTGTAAGTTATCTTTCTCAGGGTTGGGATACAGTGGTAAGCAGGGTTTGTACAATCCTGAAGCTTATTATTTACTTCTCAGGTGTTAAAATTTAGGTCTTACTTTATTAAAATAAGTCAATTTCTCATAATTGCTAAACTCAGTTTCTGGAATATAATATGGTATATTTTAAAATGGAACCTACATGGCTTAAAGATCTTATGAACAAATTTAGTGCTTCAAGAGTACATCTATAGAAGAAACCAACTAGCAGGTATTCTTTCTACCATAAAAAATGTAACACTTACAATGAAAAATATCACTTCTTCTCCCCAGGGAGTTTTGGCAGAAACTAATTGTTTTTAGGAAACTAATTTATTTAAGGGGTCCTGACGTTTTTAAAAAAATTAGATGTTTCAAATATCCTTCTCTTTAACAGAGCATTGTGAAACCATAGATGAAGTCTTCACAAAGAATGAGACCTTTATACAGTGACTATTTCACAAAGGGCAGTATCAGCATTACTGAATAGATACACTGTGGCAGGCTTATGCACCCAAATGTGAAGTCTGCTCGTGAGACTACATTATACTTCAGATTCACAAAGTGAGCTGCTTGGGAGAAGCCCTTTACCCAATTTACACTGTAGACATGGGAAGGATTGCCTGAGGTGGTTCTTTTTTTTTTTTTTTTTTCCTTAAATTCTTTTATTGATACATTTTAGGTATACAATGTGTTTACATTTATCATTGGGTGCTTGTACCTGTACATGATGTGTCTTGGTTCTTTTATTTCCCCCATTACCTGTTCGGCCTTTATCCCTCCACCCTTCCCTATTTACATACTTCATTTCCATTTTTCTGAGGTGATTCTTTACTGAGTTCTAAATAGATCTTTCTTGCATTCCTCCAAATGCATGACTCAGGTTAGTGAAAATCAGACAGCTTGAAAGACAACCACAAAGCCATGCTCTTGAGCTTCAGTAAAAGTAGAGTGAGTGGTCAGTCTGAAATGCACCACCCTCTCCATGGGCTTTTCTTTAGGTCTGTTAGTTCTAGTTCTTTAGCTCTGATTCTTTCTTTCCTCTCTTTTATTCATAGCAGCTATTGCTGTCTCCTAGGCTGGCAAACATTTGGTGGATTTATGCATCGGGATCTTGGTTCATCCTGGGCATAACTCACTGGTTTTAGATTTCTGCCTTGATTTCACTTAAAGGGGAGCTTTGCATTATCTGTCAGTTTCATTCTCATCCATCAAATTAAGAAACAACCTCAAATTCATATCTCTTTCACAAGACAGGCTGCTGTATTTTCCTCTCTGGGAAATATAAGCTTGTCCATTTGTATCAGCCCTAAATATTTTAGCCAAGAGCCTCCAGACAACATAGGTGATACTGTTGCTATGGTCACTATAAAAATTTAAGAGTAACTTCAAGCATTTTCTACATTTGACATACTTCTGTTTTGTCAAATGATGTCTTACTACTGCACTAATATCTTGCATAATGAATTTCAGGAATAATCTCGTGTTTCTTCATCCTTGTACTTACTGAAGCTTTTTGCCAGCCTCTAGTTTTACCCAAAATAATCTATCATCTTTGTAGATCATTATAATGATTCTGCAAGATGAAAAATACAATATAAAAATAATTATTGTGTTATTAACTGGTAGGAAAATTGATCTGTACTTCAAAGCCTTGCTTTTGTTGCTGTTTATGAATAATTTTCAAAAACACACAAGGATAATCATTTAAAAAAAAATTAGCAAAGAAACAAAACAAGCATGGCATTTTAAAGCTTTTTGTAAATTACAAAATGCAAATGGAAAAAAAGAGAGAAGCTCTGGAAATATGTGGATTAATATCCTCATTAGTCACCTCTGGAGCCAGAACATTAAATGAAAACCGGAAAAAGTATACAGTCATACATAATATAGCTGAAGATTAAACTAACCAGTTAGAGGTCAGAATAAAGGATTTCTCTTTATTGGCCAAAATGGCTTCAAACACTATCAATTCCTGGCGGCTAGGTATTAAGGAAACTTATCTTTCCTTATTTTGCAGAGTGGGAGATCTAAACCTCTCTTGAATCTTACTCTCCTTTTAAATAATGATAAAAGCTGTGAAATCTTCATGGAAAATACATATGTTTGCATGCATTTGTGTCTGTGTGTAAATTTTCACACAGTTGTTAATGTGTGGTGCTCCAGTTGAAATAACAGCTTCCCAGGTCTTGGAGACAATTTGACTCCAAATTAAAAATTCCATTCCCAGAGTATCAGGGCAAAAATTAATCAATGGTGCTGAGGAAAGGAGGCTGGCTCAGTCCTTCAGTTGGTCACTCAACCTTTCATTGATTTGCCATTGACAATCTCCTGTGTGCAGAAAGAATGCGAGGTGTGGGTGCCAGAATAGAGAACACAGAGAAACAGATCCTTTTCTCTGGAAGTTCAGAAATAGTAACTCCAGCTAGAAATGTGAAAAAAGATAAGCGACAATACACAGTCAAAATTCAGTAGTGCAAAAGGGCTAAGTATCAGGTTGGGGAAGGACAAGATAAACTGGGACTTGGGGCTCAAAGATGGCTTCATGGAGAAGGGGTCTTTTGAAATGTGCTTGCTGCAGTGAAAACAGCATTTTGGGATCCCCAATTCATTTTCTTTTTGCCTCCCTTATTTCTTTTCTTTTCTTTCCTTCTTTTCTTTTTTTTTTTTGAAGGGTGGATGGTGGGAGTGGTTAGATTCCTTTAATCTAATTTATCAACCAATGACTACCTTGTTAAAGGTCTTGTGAGGACACAGGCTTACACAAATTGACCTTAGATTATTTCTATCATAGTAAATGAAAAGATGTCTGCTTGTAGTTAACTCATGCAACTGACTCCAGATGGTCTTCAGAATTAATTTCTTAAGAACTTAGTCGACATTTTCCTGTCACATAGTTCTGTTTCACTTGTCCTTTGTGTCCCTGACCAAAAGACAGCTGGAGTATGTGGGAGAAGGCTGTAAGAAAGAGTGACCCAAGCCCTGGACTTGGGTCCCCCCGCTCTGACTTCACAGGGCAGATCCATTTCAGTGTCTGTTTAACACATTAATGCTCTGCATATTGGAAGAATAGTAAACAAGTTCGAAATAATATACTTAAAAGTCTTATCGTCTACTTGGGCAGATGTGATGAATATACATGAAACAAATAATGAACAATACTATACGGCATGTGAAATGCCAAATCAAATGGGCTTTCTTGTTAGATTCTGATTCTGTGTGGTCATAGCAACCTTATTTGATATGTCAAATAAGTACTTATTTAGAATTATTTTATTTTAAAAATCTAAAAATTTAATAAAGTGGGAAAGCTCTTTGCCCATAAATTCTTAAAAACTGTTAATACATAAAAACTTCAGGAAAATATATTATATTGATTTAATAGGCACAGTCATAACTTATACCTTGATAATTTTTTCCCAGAATCTATATCCTTAATCTGATTGCAGTATACAAACTCATATCCCTGCTGAAAGATTTACCAGGGTGACTGATATTTCTCACTGAATGCAACAATTACTCTTGATAAGAAAAGTCGGTTGGCGGAAGGCCATTTTATCTGCATATGTATTAACCAAATAATTTATAAAATATCTGTAATAGTAATGGTCTGCTTTAAATGATAGGGCAAAGTCATCTGTGTCTCCGCAGTATTGGAGTGTCTGGATTTGATGTGGAAAATGCTGTTGGGGTCTTCAGGAAGAGATAACCCTCAGCACAACTTTCAGAGGATTTAGATAAGGCTTTGCTGCCAGCCCAGGAGGCTGCTAGCTGCTGGCTCCAGGGAGGAATGTGTTGGTAAACATAAAGGCAGACATAAACAGACAGGTAAGTTGGTAGAGGTGACTGCAATTCATGGGCTAAGCAGTTCTGAAGCCTTTGAGAGTGTGTAACAGTTTTCAATCATGCTGTGAACAACACAATTTTGTGGTTAAAGGGAAATCCATTTATCCTATGAAATTTGCAGCATGTCTCTCTTGAGTTTTGATTTCTAAGTTCAAAACTCCAAACAAATTATGAGTCATTTCTTTTCCCCTCATGGAATTTAACTTTCTTCTCAACTTTTGTATTAGAAGTCTTCAAAATAAACAGCTCTGGCATTCTGATCCTATTTTCATTTGGTTTTATTCTGATGCTTTGAATTGGTTGAAAATTTCCTTAATCTGTTTTCTATTTTTGGCAAAAGAGCCCAAGGGGAAAACATATTCTAAGTACTGAACGTGAATCCTGTTGAGAACTTTTGGATAATTCATAATTGAGTATCTTCTTATTTCTTTTCTATCCAATTTAATGTTATATTAAGATTAAATTCAATTATGATAAAAGTGTATCAGCTAAAAGGGTTTTTATATATCCCTTGCTATTTTATAATTTAAGGCCATGGTTATGTATAAGCAATAAACAGATAAAAGTGCCATGTAGGCTTATTATCTGGTTTTTGAAAGGATTTTCCCCTAGTACATTGTTTATTATTCTAGAAAAAGGTGGGTACATTTTTAGAATTCCCTGTAACTTGGAGGGAGATGATGGCACTGACAGGAGAATTGTGTGGTTTCTGTGCATGAATGGAGAACAGGATGTCTGAGTTTTTCTAGTCATGAAAGGAAAGAGTCAGGCTCATTAATTTCATTACTATACAAAGTGACAGGTAGACAACAGTGAAAACAAAGCTCCTTGCTTGCCTAGCTGTCCACAGGGTACTCCTTCGTGGTTAGCCAGTGGATTTCTATTGCTATGGACTGAACACATCAATTTTCCTCTCAAACTGTTGTTTTCTCTGCTTCTCTCAATATATTTTTCTCCAAGGCAGTTTTCCTCTGGCCATTCCCCAATTTGTAGCATTATTTCTTCTTTTTGTTTCTTGGTACTTGGATCTTTAGTCTTCTATGACACCCATGACCCTTGATTTATTTGCTGGTTTTGCTTTCCAAAGAGATTCTACATGCCAGTCAGTCTCATCTATAAAAGCCCTTTACTTTATGCATTTTTGTTGAAATTATCCTTCTCTTTAGAATCTATACTTAGGAGCACTGTAACTGTAAGCACATGACCTCAAGGCCTGCATAGTGCTAGCTAATTTTTATAGGTTCTCACAGAACTCTAGTAAGAATGTAGAATTTCCTTTATTTTCTTGCTTTGGTCAAACTTAGACATTTCTCCCAAAAGAATACTTCCAAATGCCTACCTGTATAATCCCACACACGAACCCTCCACTTTGGCCTCATCCACATTTATTCGTGCCTTTTAATTTAACAATCTATGAATCCTTGTTTTCTACTAACGTGCGACTCATCTCTTCATCGTAGGGGAGGCTGCCTTTACTGTGCTTCTAGGAAGTACCATTTAGGCTGGGTACATGGTGAGTCTTACGCAACATATTGAAGTATTCTTAGAGACAAGGAAAGCCTTTAAATATTGCGCCTATGTAATAAAGGCATGAATCTATTGCACACCTTGTTAAAACTAAATGGTACATTTTTCAAAAAGATGTTTGGATAAATTGTGATAAAACTTCAGAGAGATACCAATTTTTCCTGATCATTTAGAAACTATGTGAAAGTATGCCTTGCTTCTTACTCTAGGCAGACTATGGAATGACCTTGGAAGCTAAGTTGTGGAGCAGTTAAGGTGGGTAGCATTATCTCCATTTTACAGATTAGAACATGGATGATTTGAAATGTGGCTTCCATAAAGTCATTTTTATTAGTGACCATTGGGCCCAAACTTAGGTCTTAATGGTTCAATTTTTGTGCTCTTTACATACACTTTGGCATCCTTTTGTTTTTATACTGAAAATTGACCGAGCATTAATTATATTGCTTATATACATAATAGTACATTCCTATCAGATTTTTTTACCTGAAGTAATTTAAAATTACTTATTTCAAATCAACAAAAATCAGTTGTCACAAAATATAATCAATAATAACAAAAACAATAGGGCAGTATCAAATATCAAAAAGATCAAGGATTTTTAACTCCAAGCTCTGACACCTAAATTGTCAAATAAATTTGATGCTGTTATTTAAACTTTCTGAACTTCAGTTTCACAATCTTTAAAATGAGAGAAAGAGATAGAAAGGTTAATGACATAAATCTTGTTATTTGTGATAGGTGAATTTATAACATACAAAGTTCTTAGTATACTGAATAACAAATTTTTTAAAAATTCCTATTATATTTCTCCAGTAATTTGCATCAAACTTCATTATTTGAAAATGCTTTAAATGGTTAAAAAAAGCAAACTCTAAAAGTTATCTGGATAAAGGATAAAATGAAATCAATTTTATATGTACAATACAACCTCCAGTATACTCAACATGTTCCAATTTAATGATGTATCAGAATGTCAGAGTAACATTCTGAAAAAGAGATTGCTATCAGAAAACTGAAAGACAAGGTGTTTTGGTATTGTGAAGTATGGATAAATACTAGAAAGAATATATCAAAGAGAACAAAGAATAGGCATTTGAAGCTACAGTGGCCAACAACTGTTTATTTTGTTCAAATAATGCAAGCAACATTAGAGTAATATTATATATGTACTAATAGAAGTAAACAATATACCCTACTTTGGGTTTTCAATAATAAGAAAACCTAGCTCACATTACCTGAGGTAAATGTTTTAATACAGCAGCAAAGATATTAGTGATAAAATGTTTCACTTTTTGTAAAATGGTAGATTTGTGTGAATTTAGTCTCAATATACTCTTGCATATATATTAGCAGCATGCTTGTGAGTGCTGATTTTTTTCCCTTCAAAATTGGCCATGTATTTTAAATGACTGAGACAGCTACCTTACATTCAGCATTTATTATTAAATAATTATTTACAAACATTTAAATTATAATGATCATTCTTCAAATTAAGAGCTAACTTTAGATTAAAACCACATTACCACTGACTAGTTGATAAAATAGTTGGGCTTATTATTTCACTTAGTATTATCTTTATTTACTGATGGTAAATTTAAGACACAAAAAACAGTATGACTTTTCAAAGATCCTTGAAAAAAAATCATGGTCCAATCTCTCTCAGACTTAGTTCTTTGAATTGCCAAGTTAGTTTTTATTAATTCATCCTCTGATAAATTTCTGTTTAAAATCAATCAATGATAATAAAATCATAGTTTTTAGTCTATTACTTATGTTTCGTTGTTTCATGTTTATTTAAAATTTTATTTGGTTAGTACATGTTTGCAGCACATGAGGTTTACATTTATCTTAGGGAGTAGGTATATATATATATATATATATATATATATATATATATGTATACATATAGTGCTTGAATCTTTCTTCTTCTCCTTCCCTCATCCACTTCCCCCCCTCTGTCTCTAGATCCCCTTTCTCCATTTTCATTATTATTGTTATTATTTTTTGTTCATATTTATGACATACAATGTTTACATTCATTGTGGTATTTGGTTCATGTACATGACATATCTTAATTTTCTGCTTATAATTTTTCAGAAAACAAAGTTAGTAGCCTATAGATTTTTGCAGAGGTAGTTTTGACTAGAATTGTAACATTAGCTGAGGATCTTCTTAAGGGATTAAAAGCTATGAAATGTAATGAAAAGGATAGTTGTATGCTAAAACTATTTTTCAGTATTTTACTTCTGAATAATCACCAAAGCTTAGAACATGGTCACTATGCAATCATTATAATGTTTATATCCTTATAGGTTCACTAAACCCAGATAATGTTGAAAAGAAATATAATTGTCTCACTATGCTTTTGGCTTCGGAAAATCCTTTGAAAAAATATGGTAGATGCATTACTTAATATATTTAGGCAAATATCTTTCACATAATGTAAAATCTTGTAATTGAAATTCATCTTAATGCTTTTCAATGAAATACATAAAATAGACAATTCAGTGAGCTGATATGGATAAATCTTATGGGTAAGGTCAAATTTTTATCTGAAAAAGATGTATTTATTTCAAATTAATTACTGTGGAGCATAAAGTAAGGAAATATAGTGCAGGACACAAAATTAGCAGAAAAAGGATCTTGAGAAAAAAGATTGAAAAAATGAGTGAAAGATTCTAATTTTTATTGAAAAAGCTAGCCACTCACCCCAGAAGGGTGGCTCACTGACTCACAGGTGGTGCTTGATTGGACTAAATAGTTTCTGTAGTCATTTTAAAAATTGTGTCATGCATTTGAGACAAAGGGAATAAAATTTAGGCAAATATTGTATAGACATTGCAAGGTGGCAGTAAGTGACTGTATGTTTATCTTAATTTGAATCAGCCCTTACTAAACCTTGTGTTCCAAACTTCACTCCTGGGTCTTTCCTGAAGCACACCCTCTTGCCTCATTCCTTAGCTTTCTCTTTCTACTTACTCTAGGTTTTCCTTGAACTGTGTTATGCCTATTTGATTTGTAAGGGAGACAAGAGAGAAAATATAGTACAGAGCCGGGGAAAGCTATCTGGAGCTATTTTGTTCTTGGGCACTTTTCTGATTTTCTCTGAGCAGCACACCTCATGAAATGGTGAGGGTAGGCGGTAAGTAGATTGAGAGTTGCAGTGTATTTCCAGAGAAGTCGAAGGGCTATCTGAGCTTCCACAGAGAGGTGGCAGAGAAAACACCTGGCACCGCATACCCCTACATTGTGAGAAGGGCCCAGCTACTTTATTTAAAGGTGACAATCTCAGGCACAATCATAAGAATACAAATGTGGACATGATTAAAAGGAACTCAAAGATATATATTCTTTCATAAAGTCCCAGTTACCCCAGGAGCTGACATGTGGCAGGATCGTATCATATTTACTGGGAAAGTGATCTTGGCTTTCTTTCTCACCTCCGTCCCCACCAAGCAACCCTAAAGATTTTCTAACAGCAGATGCTAACACCTACGGCTAGAAAAATATCACAGCAGAGTCACGAGGTTGGTGTTAGATAAGAGAAATTTCTGTTTCTTCAAAAAGTTAAGATTGCTACTGTTTATTTTAGGATGTTTTGTAATTTTCTAGGCAAAAATCCAGCTATGCTATAAAACGAAACAGGATTTTTGGAAAAAAGCAAAACATAAGGAAATAAGACCCGTTAACTGTGACATATCAGAATCATGATCAGTGTATGGCAATGGAAAATAAGTTCCTGAAATGGCTGCAGCATTATGAATTTTTTTCCACTTAGTTTGTTGGTTAGGTATACAGTACAGTTACATTCACCATTGGGATCTTGTACCTGTACATGATGTATCTTGGTTCTTATTTTTTCCCCGTTCCCCTGCCCTCTCTTCACCCCCTCCACCGTTCCCTATTCACAGAGGCTTTGTTTCCATGTTTCTCCTTTTTTCATATTTTTTTCTTTTCACTTCTTTCCTTTCCCCTTCCCCTCCCACTTCCCTATTCCTTTATAAATACCGAATCGTTTCTCTGGTATGAAAAACTAAAAGTGTAAATAAGAATCAAAATGTATAATTGATATTGTGAAATAGGAACATTATGATTGTTTTGTTAGTGCTGCATTATGAAGTAGCACACGGGGTTTACCTTTCTAGTTCAGAACAGATTTAGATTAATTGACCTCTTAGGACAGTCATTCTCACATGGCATCAGTATAATTTGTTTTTTAATGAAAGGAATGTTTATGAGTGAATTTTAGTAAATGTAAAATTTAATAGGGAAATAGTAAAATCATAGAAAAATTAATTATAATGTTAAATATTACTTCAAATTTTTAAATGCTATAATAGAAGGTGTTAGAGGTTCAGAGTCAGAGAATACTGATTTTAAAACTCAATGAGTCAGGCCGGGGATTTAGCTCAGTGGTTCTGCTGCCTGCCTCGCAAGTGCAAGGTCCTGAGTTCGTTCCCCGGTACCAAACAAACAAACAAA
Source organism: Heterocephalus glaber (assembly GCF_053883595.1). Classification (NCBI taxonomy): domain Eukaryota; kingdom Metazoa; phylum Chordata; class Mammalia; order Rodentia; family Bathyergidae; genus Heterocephalus; species Heterocephalus glaber. The sequence continues at coordinate 10,335,813 of NW_028258356.1, read as the reverse complement.
ATTCAATGGGTCTTTTTCTTCTGTGTGCCTCTGTTTATATGAATAGTAGGGATACTGATACCATAATTATTGTGAGTATTATATGAAATGATACAGGTGAAAACCTGGCATATGCATGGAATTTATTAAATGTTAGTTCTCACACACACATACACATATATATGTATATATATATTTTTCTGTTCTGACATTTAGTATTTTTTTATCCTAAAATGTTTCTTGGTAGCATTTGAAATGATTAGATCCAAACAATGAAATTATATGGATTTCCTCTGAAGACTTGGTTCTATTTGCCCATTCACTCATTCATTTCATGGTATCAGGGATTGAACCCACAGCCTTAGCCCTGAGCCTTTTTAAAATTTTGAGACAGAGTCTCACTAAGGTTTCCAGGCAGGACTTCAATGTCTGACCCTCTTGCCTTAGTCGTCTGGAGTGCTGGGGTAATAGGGATGTACCACCACACCTCTCTTAATTAAAAGGTAAAGGCTATGAAAATTGGCCCACTGTAATTTCTACAACTTGGAAGGGATACAGGTGATCTGGAATTTATTTAGCATAAATGAAAATATTAAAATTTTAGATAGTGGAATCTACTAGTTTTGTAAGAGAATTAAGGGCCTGTTCTCTATTTTTTGAGAGAGATGAGAAGCAATAAACATGGTATAAAAGACTGGAAATACTGGGAATAAGGAGATAAAACATTATTTAACTTTAGGAATTGATACTTTTTGAAGAATTTTAGAAAGTGTAGACCTACTATAGATTATTATGTAGGCAATGAAGGTTAGTTAGCAGGCAGTTCTGTTTTTCTTCCTAGCTATCACTTATAGGGTCCTACTGAGTTTCAAGACTGTGGCTCTAAAGTAAACCAATTTATGCTGTTACTTCTGCTTGAAAAGTGCACACTTGTATGAGACTACTGAGCACTTAATGATCTTTAAACCCCTGAAAAACAGTGACAGGTGGATGGGGAGCAATTTGGACTTTCAGGTCTGTGAGCTGGCTCAGGGTCCAACAGGGAGGAAAACCTGACCCATGGTCAGCAGTTCGTAGTGCTCATTTACAGAGTGTTTCCAGGTAGAAGAGTCTCACTATATTATCCTTAAGATTTTTCTTTCACCTTTGATCTTATGATATGGTCAGATATTTTAATACAATGAAATCACATCATTTCCTTTTTTTTTGGTACCGAGGATCGAACTCGGGACCTTGCGCTTGCGAGGCAGGCAGCGGAACCACTGAGCTAAATCCCCGGCCTACTTCATTTCCTTTTTAACAGAATGGCTTGAGACCAAAGTCTACTAAAAAAGCAGACTGAAGAAAAAAATCAAAGAAAATCCTTAAGAAAACAATCTAGCAACATTCATACATAGAAGAATTCTGAATTTCAACTCTTGAATAGATTTTGATCATTGGATGAGGAATGTGGGGTCAATAAAATAGAACAAGATTTAAGAGCTGCAAGAATGGATTCAGCCACCTAAGAAGTTCAGTCCTGGGAAAGGTGAGATGCGCAATGCTTTACACCTGTCATGGCACAAGATGTGTGGTCTCAGTTTAGAAAGACAGGATTACCTGAGCACAACAGAGCTTTGTCTTACAGTCCATGTTAACCAGCCCAGAGTTACTGAAGCATGGGAAGTTGCGGTCACATTCTGAGTATTAGGACGTATTTGAAAATACTTGCTATTACAGGCATTGTGAGTCCATGAATCCGAATTTCTTATTAAAGTATCATATGACATAATCAACTTTCTTGGCACTTGTAGGCCTCTGATGATTCTGTTTCTGAAAACATTTTGGGGTGTGCGTGTGCAAAAATCCATCCTCTGACAGAAGACTTCTGTAATATTATGAGTACCTGTATTATTAAGGGCTAGAAATTCTTTTCTTTTACCATTGTCTTATTTTATATGTCTGATTTAAACTTTAAGCCTAAAGGTGTCAGACTGTGCTAAGTTCAGAATATGCAATAATAAATTCAGTTTAACATCATGTATTGTATTTGTAACATCATTTGTGAATGTAATTTCACCTTATTTTAAGTTTAGATCTCTGAATTATATTTTCTTGTAGGCATGTGAATATTGACTCAAGACATTCATACAAAAGAAAAATGTTGTCATTTAACAGAAAAATAAAATGATTTGATGGCTACAAGGAAAAGGATGAAAAGAAAACTCAATTCAAATGGTGAAATTCATTTATGCTGAACATTTCATTAGTTTTATGTGAAAGAAGCTTCAGTTTTTAAGTTATATTCTCCCTTTCTTGATCATAAAACTTCAATCATTTTTCTCATCCATTTCTATCCAAATTTCTCAGAGCTCTACCTTTACAAGTCACTTCTTTTCATTTTTTCTTCTTGTCCTCATTTATACACAAATATTTAAGTTGTTTCCTTAGCACATACAATTTTTATTCAGGCTTTTTCATTATGAATTTTTATACATTACTTCATGAACTCTTCTAATTGTTCCAAATTATTAAAATGTAAGTAAATAAACATTCATATCCATTTACTCACACTCAGCTGATCTGACCACAGATGATTGTATCTCTTTCTCTCTTCACAAGAGGTAACCTCTACACAAAAATTAGTATAAAATTTCAAAACACTATGTAAATAATAGTTTTTAAGATAGGATCCTAATGGTACAGACCAACAAAATTAAAAGAGAGAAATAGAATTTTATCCAGGTGGTGCACACTTGTAATCCCAGCACTTAGGAGGCTGAGGCTGGAGGATCACTGAGTTCGAGGCCAGTCTGAACTACATAGTGAGACCCTGTCTCAAAAAACAAACAAAACAGCCACAAAAAACAAAACAAAACAAAAAAAGAAATAGGATTTTATTTAAGAAGCTTTTGTACAGAAAAGGAAATAATTAACAGAATTAAGAGACAACCTACAGAATGGGACAAAATATTTGCAAACTATTCATCTGATATGCAGTTAATATCCAAAATACATAAAGAACTCAAAAAGCTGAACACCAAGCTCCCCAAACAAAACCCCCAAAGTGATCCAATTAAAAATGAGCTGAAGACTCAAAAAAGACATAAATGGTAAACAAGTATCTGAAAAAAATGCTAAGTTTTAATAATCAGGGAAATGCAAATAAACCACAATGAGTTATTATCAAACCCATAAAAATGGCTATTATAAAAAAGAAAACAACAAATGTGTTGAGCATGTGGAGAAAGGGGAACTTTTACACACTGTTGGATCGTTGGTGGGGCCATAAATTAGTATAGTGTTATGAAAAATGGCATGAAGATTCCTCAAAAAGCTAAAATTAGGGGGCTGGGGATGTAGCTCAGCAGTACAGCACATGCCTGGCAAGCATGAAGTCCTGAGTTCAATCCCTGGTATTAAAAAAAAAAGCCAAGAAAATATTGGGGGCGAGGATTTAGCTCAGTGGTTCCACTGCCTGCCTCACAAGTGCAAGGTTCTGAGTTTGATCCCTGGTACCAAAAAAAAAAAAAAAAAAAGCTAAAATTAGAACTATCATATAATCCAGCATTCCATTACGAAGTATATAGCCAAAGGAGATGAAAACATTATACCAAAATGATACTCGGACTCCTGTTTATTGCAGCAAGACTGATTCACAATAGTTAAAATGGATAGCCAACCTAGCTGCCATTAATGGATAAGTGGATAAAGATAGCTCAGTCAAGAAAAGAAGGAAATCCTGTTATTTGCAGCAATGTGGAAGGAATTGGAGATTATTAGGTCTGACAAAATAAGCCAGACTCAGAAAGACAAGTACCACATTCTCACTAATTTGTGAAAATGAGGAAGTTGATTTCATAGAAAAATAGAATGAATAGTGGTCACTTAAGACAGGGAAGGACAAGAGGGAGAGAGAAAGGAAGAAATTCCCTATGGGGTTCCAAGACATATTTTGAAGAGGAGGAATTAGTTCTGGCTTTCCTACTAAAGAAACAATAGTAAGGTAACTATTGATTAAAACAATATATTGCATGTATTTCAAAATGGCTAGAAGAATATGAAATTCCCAACATGTAAAAATGATTAATATTAGAAGAAATGGAAATGGCCTATTACCTTGATTATTATACACTGTGTATTTGTATCAAGTTACCATCATTCCTCACAAAGATGTACAAATATTATGTCTCAATAAAAGAAAAGAACAACAAAAAACTATCCATTTTCCATGCTCTTGCTGCATATAGTTATCTTCTTAGGAACATTTTAACATTAACTTTTTATTCCTAAGTAACCCTTAGCACACATCACAGTAAAATCTTAGTTCTTTGAACTTTCATATGATTTAGTCAAAATCACTGCAAAACCCCAGGAGAGTGGCAAATTCACATGGTTTCCCTCTTAATTTACCAAAAATCATCTCATATGCCCGGAAATCCATTCTGATGTGTTCTGTGTTAGCTTAGGACCCACGCTTTCTATCCTTCCAAAGCCAATCATAGTTTAAGAAAGCGATGCTCTGCAGATGGTTTCTCCTCTCTACCTAATGGTCCTTTGATTTCAGGTGGAATCTGACAGGATGCTAAGTCAGAGAAACAAAAGAAAAGAAATATGAAACCCTGCCTTCAAACACTGTCACAATCATTTTGAAATGAAACAAATCAGGTTATTATTGTGTAAGCTACAGGGATATGTAAAATAAAGGTGCACTTTAAATTGACTTTCTTCTGCAAATGAGCTATCTCTTTTATTTTCATTGTGAAAACAAAGTAATCTCTTTTTACATTAACTGCTTAATTTTGCTTCCTCATCTAAGGAGTTGATCTTTTTCTCCTTTTATTAGTCTTGCTTTTTGGGATATAAAATGCTGACAATCAGAAAGACTCGGATATTATAAAGTATTTGAGTTAATGTATACTGTCCTTCTAACCCAGCATTATCAGAGCAGATATGGACACAAACATCCATTTCTAAAAGAATATGAGGTTAATAGCCAGATGCTTTTCTTTCTTTTTTGATTCACTTAAGAGTAATGTTAGAGTGGGAAGATGGTGACAGATTCCTCATTTCTGTTTGTTCTGCACTGCAAGTGTGGCTTCATTGAAGTAACCACTGGCAAGATGATCAACAGATTTAGTTAGTACCAGTTATGAGACCAACACATATTTAACCTCAACTCATGACTGCTAAACATCCAAATTAAGCTTCCAGTAATCAAACTCATTGATTTACAGTATTAAAGGATATGTGTTGATTATTTTTCCACATGTCAATTAATATCATCTTTATCTACAAGTCTGAATGTGAGTTAGTGTCTTATTATAACACCTAATATGTTTTTTTCAGTTTTAGATAAAACTAAATTTATCTCTTAGGGCTAAACTCAACAAAATCATCTTTGGTGCTGTAAATCCTCAAGGTCATTTATCATGGTCATAATCACAGAGAGATTCTCCTAGGAAGTTGCTGGATACAATTTTGTTAGTAATATGATCTCTACTGGAACTAAAGTTTACATTAGCAGCTTTGATTTGAGATTTCCTAAAGTTAATTTAAATGTGAATCATGAAATACATAGAGAAAAATTACTTATCCACATGTTGTATAAATACATTTTGTAATATTGTCCATCAGAGTTAAATTCAAGTGTAGGACAAACAAATGGGAAATGTGGACTAATTGATTTGGGTAGGCTGTATTTTCCTTTTGCACCAGACAGAATAAGTGTCAATAAATTTTTAGAAGGATTCCTACTATTACTAAATTTTAGAAGGATATTATTTTATAGTATTGTTTATCTCTTGATAACACTATTATTAATAGTAGTGTTTATCTTTTCATCAAAAAATACTTTGGGTGATTAAACAACCCTTAAAGATCTTGGAAATATAGCATGAGAAAATGTGTATTTTCATCACTGGACTTAATAAAAATATTCAGTAGAACTTGTAAGTTTGGCACAAATAATTCAGAAATCACCAGGGTTAGCAGAACATTTATGCTTGAGAGGGTAATGGTTTGATAATTGAAATCCATTCTCAAGCAAACACAATGACAAAGGATTAAAAAAATACTCTCCTGGATATATTAAAATCAGTCTGCAACTTTAACATTTTATAGGACAACAAAGTCTTAAATTCCTTTTTTGGGCTCCAATTTTCAACACTGAATGGATGTGAATTGCAATATTTAGCGGCAATTAAATACACCTGTGCTCTTAAAAATTTGAGCTGCAAGTATTTTTTCTTTTTTTTTTTTTGTACCAGGGATTGAACTCTGGTCCTTGAGCTTGCAAGGCAGCAGAACCACTGAGCTAAACCCTGGCCAGAGCTGCAAGTATTATTAAGGCAAATGTGTGCCACAGGCAAAATTTGTTATGTAGCCTCTCTCACTGTCTGCATGATCACGTTATGGAAAGACACACCAATAGTCTGTTTTTAGCTTTAACTGGAATCTATGCTGTAATGAAAATTGTGCCCATTTTCAGTACCAGAAAGGGGTGGCAGAGCAGACCATTCTGATTCTTTGGTATGACCTTTTCTTCCCACAGCTCTCAGAACCAAGAAAGCCTCTATTCATTTTGTACTTTGGCCTTATATCTTAACCATCTGAAATAGTTAAATGCTTTATGTTGCTTGTATTTGCCAGGATCAATTTACATTTTTAAATTGCCTGTGTCAGGGTTAGTTAGATTATGCAGCAGTAATAAAACACTCCAAAATGTCTGGGGCTTCCCACAAGTCTAAAAGTCTACTGTCGTGGTTGATACAGCAGGGAACCGCCAAAGTTGTTGGTTTCTGTTCCTAAAGGAAGGGTGAGTTTTGAACAGTCTTATATCTATAATCAAATGCACTTGTCCACAAGTGGTACATAACATATCCATCACAATTTACCTACCCAAACTAATGACAGAGCTCCACCCATGAGAGGATAAGGAAGTGCAATTGTGTCTTGTACCTTGAAGAAGGGATAGTCAGAAATACTTCTTGAACAATACTAATAAGCATTACATTAGCATGCAGTGACAGTCCTGTTACTTGAAGTAAATATCCTAAGTAGGATAATGATTTGATTATAATAATACTGAAAATCATTGAACATTTCCAATGTATCAGCTATTGTTTTATTTTTATATGTTTATGTATTTAATCTGTATAATAATCTTAGAATGTGAGTACTGCTATTATTGTAATTTTTGTCATTTTCATTTTTCTAATGAAAAACTGAGACTTTTCTGTCTTGGGATCATCTAGAAGTTTAATATCGGAGTCATGATTTTAACTTAAGTACTTTAGCTGTGAAATTTACATTCTTAACTACCATGTCATAGATACCTAATACTTTAACTTTTCAAATATACATATATATAGCTACATATCTATCTTTCTATTATGTTAAGAAAAAATAAATGTATGTAAATACTGTAACATTGTTGGTGAAAAAGAAAAACTTCATTAGAAGATATTTATCAGTTACTATTTTGAAGTGAGCTTATTAGCCAAATTTTGAATCAATTTTCCCAAAGTGACATTTTTTTCTTTATTGTACAGAAGAGCAAAGTAAATATTAAAAACTACCAAGCCTAAGGCCTCAGTCATAAACAGCTTGTGCTATACTCACTTGGAGGTGACATAAGATTGAATGAATATGCTTCTTACCATCCATGGAAAGAAGCAGAGCAAGTATTTATAGCCCAGAGCTATTTGCTTGGTGGGTGCCTGAATTCTATACATAGAGAAACCTCAGGCAATGCATTCAGAGGGTGACTGCAGATAGCTATTGCCCACCAAAAGTACCCTTACTACATCCAACTTACTCTTTGTTGGAAGACTATTTTCATACCAGAGCTTTTTAACTAAGTGAGGGGACATTGAGACTCAGTGATTCTAGAAACTTATTACACTAAAATTTTTATTTTTCTCTTATCTGAGGAAATTCTGTTTTTCTGGGGGGAAATATACATATTTATTCCTTCTGAATTTCGATTTTTGAATTTTAATTGAAATTTTCTTTTTATCAAGTTCATGTCTGTTGCTTGATAAAACCACACTGACTCCTTCTTAGGAAACCACTGCTTCCTTGTTTGTAATCATGGTAATTTAAATGTTATTAATTCTGTTTTCTCTTTTTTAAGGAGGGGGTAAGTTGCAGCTCTGGTGAATGAGTACATTTTGTTCCCTAGAGCATAATGAGAGATGCATGGGTGGGCACGTGGGGCAAGTCAGAGCATTAAAACTCAGACTTGGGACTGCTGGGACAAATGCTGGATCTAGAAAAAGAAACAGAAGAGCAGAGATTTTTCTGTCATCTTTACTGATCTATCCCCACATCGATTACAATACTGTCACACAGTAAACACTCAATATATTGAGTGAATGAATGGAAAATATATTTTATTAATGGAAGAATGAAATATTTTATGCTGTGCTGCTGTGCTGATTTCATGGAAGCCTTGAGCTGCCAAGCAAACAGTGTGTGGGGAACTGCTCCTCCTGAGAAAAGTCAAACCTACAGAAATCCAAGACAAGAGACAGGGAAAAACTGAACTCTGTATCATTTTAGCCTCAGAACCTATCCATGAGGAAGCCAGGTCAGGTAATTCTTAGTTCTAAGAACCCCAATTTTTCCCTTATCACTTAATCAAGTTGGAGTTGGATTTTAATAAAAGAATACGAATTTATAGATCAGCCATTTTATTATTTGAAGACGCTTCTAACTCTGAGCTGTTGTGAAAGAATGCCCCAAATGGTATCATCCTAAAATCACTGGCTTGAACATTTCATTCACAAATATTTTCTTATTTTTTTAAAAAATATTTTCTTATTGCTGCTATACTGCAGCAACAAAAACCTCTTCTGAGGTATATCAATATTGTACATGAGAATTACTTTCAAATTTAAAATATCTTAAATGGTCTGCTCTTCCTAGGCTCAAGAAAAGCTGACATCGGAGGGTGATTCTATTTCAGTGAGTGATTTAAGGAGGTGTGGATGGGAGGGTGAGGAATATATTTAATACTCGGATTTTTTTTTTTAATAGAAACTTCATAGGAGTAAGAGCTAGGAACTCTATTGTACTGAGAGGTACTTCATACGAGAAGGCAGACATTCTCAACAGTGGGCCTTGATTTTCTAGCAGGGCTTGTAGGAGTGTTCAGCTTTTGTCTTGAATTCTCCTTTTACTTACACAGTAGCATCTTTTTCTCTTTTACAGATTTGTATCCCTCTAACTTTGGGCAAGTTGGTTTCTCTAAAATGGAAATAATGTTAATACACATTGTACAGGATTGGATAAAGATGAAATAAGGTGATTCAGGAAAAGCACTAACAGATACTAAATTAAAAATTATTACAGTTTCATGGTCCAGATCTCAATTTGTTTCTTATATGAGGGCTTTAAGTAGTTTCAGGTTTCTAAATTTGCCTTACTCCAATTTGGAGATTCATTTCTAGTTATTTGAACTTCAAAACCTTGATCTTTTACATACCATTCTAGTTTTAAAAAAATTTTAGCCCATTTAATTTTTTTTTTTTATTGAGCTTGTGGGTACATTATAGGTATACAATATGGTGACATTCATCATTGGGAATTTGTACATTTACATGATATATCTTGGTTCTTATTTTTTCCCCATTCCCCTGCCCTCTCTTCAACCCTTCCACCCCTTCTTATTCACAAAGACTTTGTTTCCATGTTTTCCTTTTCTCTTATTTTTTTCCTTTCCCTTCTTCCCTTTCCCCTGCCCTTCCTAGTTCCCCTTCCCCTTTATACCTTTTCTTCAGTATTTACACGTGTCCTATTTCACTTAAGAGTATGGCCTCAATGTGCATCCATTTAGCTATAAATATCTCTAGTTTCTCATTCTTTATGGCTGAGTAGTACTCCATTTTATAAAAAAACTACATCTTTTTTATCCAGTCTCCAGTTGACTAATTTCTGTAATGGGGATTTATTTTCCTAAACTGTTGTTGGAATAAAAAGCCTTATGTCTAGTTTCTCCAAGATTGAGTATCTAGCCTTTCCTTGTTAATTTATCCAAGGGAGAAACAGCAACCACATGGCTGAATTGACTGCCTCATTACCTGCCTAGATATCTCAAAATTATCAGGCTCTCAGTTTTACTTCCTTCCTGGAGGCATTAAACATTACCTCGGTCTCAAAGTGTTGCCATCTGCCTAACAAAAGATCTTGTTGGTCTTTCTCTGTATGATTGGGTAGCTAGTCACTTCTCATAGTGGTATATGTCCTCCAGGCTGAGACTTCTAACTTATTTCTTTCTCTTTTCTACAACTGCTACTTTTTTTTTTTTTGGTACCAGGGATCGAACTTGGGTCCTTGCGCTTGCGAGGCAGGCAACAGAGCCACTGAGCTAAATCCCTGGCCCTCTTTCTCTTTTCTAAGTGCTGCAGCTAATGTTTCCAGAACTACATTGAATAGGAGTGGTGATAGTGAGCATCTTTGCTCTGCTTAATTCTTGATGAGGTTATTTGTTTTCTTTTTGCAGAGATGTTTGAGTTCTTCATGTATTTTGAATATTAATTACTTATCAGCTATATCACTTGTAAATATTTTTTCAATGAATAGGTTGTCTTTTTACTCTTGTTTTTTTTTTTTTTTTTTTTGATGTGCAGAGGCTTTCCATTTTTATGTAATACTATATATCTCTTTGTTTTTGTTGCCTGTACTTTTGGGGCCAAACCTAAAAATCACTACCCAGACCAAAGTCTAGGGCAAAGTCTAGTTTTTTTCTCCATGTTTTCTTCTGGTAGTTTTACAATTTCATGTCTTATGATTGTCTTTAATCCATTTTGAATTAATTTTTGTGTATGAGATGGGAGTCCAATCTTATTCTTTTACATATTGTTATCCAGCTTTCCCAGTGCTGCTTAATGGAAAGACTGCCCTTTTCCCACTGTGTATTCTGGACACCTTTATGAAAAATCAGTTGACCATAGGTAAATGCATGTATTCTATTCTATTCTGGGATCTCTATTCCAATTCCTTAGTCAATGTGTGTATATTTATGACAGTATCATGTTGTTTTCATTACTGCAACCTTGTAATTTTTTTGAAATCAAGTAGTGTTGTGTCTTTATCTTTGTTTTTTTTTTTGTTGTTGTTTTTTGCTTATGATAGCTTTAGTACTCAGGGATTTTGTTGTTTAGTATGAATTTTAAGAATATGTATATATATACATATATAATCATTTTGAAATTTTGATAGAAGTTCTATTGAATTTGTAGATAACTTTGGATAGTGTGGATATTTTTAACAATATTAACTCTACTCCATTGTATTAGTCATCTTTTTGTTCCTGGGACAAAATATCTGACAACTAGGATAGGTTTATTTTGGCTCCCATTTTCAGAGGTATCAATTTATGGTCAGCTAGCCCCAAGACAAAAACAGTATGGTGGAAGAGCACAATGAGAAAAAGCTGCTCATCCCATGCTATTCAGATAGCAAAGAGAGAGTGGAGGAGAGCTGAGAGAGAGGAAGGGGCTGAGGACAAGAATGCAGCCTTCCCGTCCATGTCCCCAGTGAGTACCCTCTTCCCATCAGGCTCCACCTCAATCCATTGATAAGTAAGTACCTCATGATCTCACTACCTCCTAAAAGCTCAACATCTGAACATGGGGGACTTTTGGAGACATTTTAGATCTAAACCATAGTATCCATGAAAGCAGAGAGCTTTTCATTTATTTGTGTCATCATGTTTTATAGAGTTCGGTGTACATATATTTATCTGCTTGGTTAAACTTATTCCTAACTACCTTAATATTTATTGCTATTATACATGGATTAGTTCTCTTGATTTCTTTTTTGAAGAGTTGGTTGTTAGCATAGCGAAGCACTAGTTATTTTTTCTCTTCTTGATGTGTTTATTTTCCCCTTTCACAAATGTGTGGTGCAACAGAAGTTCTCCATCAACTACCCAATCCAATCTTTCCCTCGAATGATTCTTATTCCTTTTTTTTTTTGGTATCAAGGATCGAGCTTGGGACTTTGCACTTGTAAGACAAGCACCGGAACAACTGAGCTAAATCCCCGGCCCTATTCCTAGTTCTTTTTTTCCTTAAATTCTTTTATTGATACATTTTAGGTATACAGTACATTTACATTTATCAATGGGTACTTGTACCTTTACATGATATATCTTGGTTCTTATTTTTTCCCTATTTCCTGTCCTCCCTTCTCTCCCTCCACCCTTCCCTATTTACAAAGACTTTCTAGTTCTTTAAAAGAATGTATTTCACTAATCTTGTATTCTTGATCCATCTCACTCATCCCACATATTAAATCTTTCCTTTTGGATATTAAAATAATGTTCTTAGTTTTCCATTAATGGAGGGTTCACTTTAAGTATTTTCTCAGACATGTCATTGGTTTACACCAATGTTTATGTGACCAGTTCATTTGCTTCCGTGTGATAGTTTAGATTAAAATGAACTATGATGATCACTGAGTGAAATAGTCTTATTTTGGCTTCAGTGAACTTTGAAAATTCTGTCCTTTGTTTTTTTTGAATAGTAGGATCTTTATTGACCATCATTTCTCAAAACTCCTCTCAAGATGTACTTCCTCAAGAGAAACATTTTCATATTCCAAGATGGGTGTTACTACTTTTCCACTGTGTGCTTCTGCACTGTGCAGATTCCTATAATTTTACTAATGTTGCCTGTGCTTTTTGGACTTCTGCTTTGGAAAGTGTTCTTCAGCAGTTTGAATGTGTTTGTTTTGCCCTTTTTTTGTATAATTGTGAGCCTTCTGAGTATCTATGTCTATCTGCTCTAAGCATCTATTGCGTTGTAACGCCTCTACTCCCATAGTTGTATATTCTAATTGTTTAGTACATAGCAGGCATTCATTAAATGTTGAGTGATCTATTGCCAATGTGTAGGTGCTTGTAAAACAATCCGTCATGTACAAAAAATGAGTATTTTTAATTTTTCAATTGTTCATGGGATATTGAAAACCCTAGTGTCTTTATTAATTCTTCATAAATTATCTCTCTCATAGCAAAGAGTAATGAATCATTGGTTTTGCTTATGCATTAATAACTGCATTTTACCCTGTGTATCCCAGCAATAGTATTTAGTTCTAGGCCAAAAATACTTAAAAACATTATAAGATCTAATTTACCTAAAAAGCCATCCCTCATAAATTTTACTTATTAGATGATTTATACCTTTTCTTATCAGTGAATTAACAGTGCTGGTAAGTGGAAGAAATGAGACCGTATTTTTCCACATAAGTCTATGAAGATACCTGATCACCCTTGGCTTTTGAATATCCTCCCTGAAGTCTGAGTATCTATTCTATTAAAACCATGTGCTAGCATGTAAAAGGAGATCAACTACTCACTAAATTAAAAGACCTTCACTTTCCCTGACCTCTATGATACTTGGAATTGGAGACAGATTTAAGAATTTTAAGTGAAAGTAAAATCCTTCCTCCTTTGAAACTCTTATTCAATGACTTCTTTGCAACTGTTCTTCAGTTCTTTAATTTTATTCTTAAAATGCCCCCAACAAATAAATCAGCTGTACCATTACACCGAACCCTTATATTGTAGATATTGAGTTAGATGATTGTAATGAAAGGAACTAAGGCCTTCTCTCAATCTTCTGGGAACTCACAGTAGTTGAGACAATAGACAATTGATTATAATGCTAGGTAAAATTAGTGATGGTTGCCTCAGAGAATACAATGGCATGAATTAGTCCTCCAAAACTTAAGTGCTGCAACTCATTTACCAGTGTGGTAGGATGAAGAAGTGAGGCCTTTGGGGTGATTTAATCACGAGGGCTCTTCCTTGGTGAATGAGATTAATGACTTATAAGAGAGGCTTCTTAAAACATTCACCTGTTTTGCCCATCTCCTTTCCATCGTGTGAGGACAGTGCCAAAAGCACCTTTATGGAAGAAAAGACTGGACATTCCCCACATAGCAAAGCTGCAGGTGCCTTGATCTTTCAAACCTCCATAACTGTGAACAATAAATTAATTGTTCTTATAAATTCTCCTATCTCAAGTATTTTGTTACAGCAGGAGGAATGGCATAGGGCATCGGCAAAGGTAAAAAATAATAATGTGGAAATCTAGAGAAACAAGAGAAACATCAGAATCACCTTACGAAGATGGTTTCATGAAAGAAGTGCAAGTGCAAAATTCATGCATTCAGAGCTGAAGGGAGGCAGGGAGGCAATGGAATAAAAAAAATAGAAGTAAAAATAACTACCAGGTTGGAAAGGGAAGCAGTGTCTTTCACAAAGAATTCTTAGCAGAACTGGCCACTAATATGCCTGCTGGTCTTTATAATCTAGCTTTCATTCAGTCTTGCATAATTTCCGTAAAATATCATTTTTATCCTATGCTTAAATCCTAGTAAAAATCTTCCATTACTATTTTTAAGTATGATAAATAATCTGCCTTTAATTGTATAAAAACTTTATGACTGAATACTAGACATATTCTACACTATGGTATAGGAACTGATTTTCTACAACTACAGTGATTTTTCTACATTTCTCAATTCTGGCACATTCAGGTCATGTTTGTGCATTTGTTGGTGTGTTTCTTTTCCTGAAGAAAAATAGATCTTTGTTAGTTTACTTGTGTATATCCTTACTTTTCATGAAATCTTCTATTCTGTCAAACACATCCAAAACTGAAAGAATCATGTGTTATATTTACTGGCATCTGACCTATGCCTATGTTGCTATGTTGAAATTATGTTGAATTTAATTAGACAGTGAAAAAGAGATTGAGAAATTTCTCAGTTGTTCCTCAAAAAAGCTGGTGTTAGTAAGAAATGGCAGAATTGCAAGATTATTTTCTGTTTTCTTCTTTTGGCTAAAATTCCTTGTGTTTAAATTTTGATTCACATGAATGTTACCTTTCATAAAATTCTGCACAAAAATATAATGTTCCATTTATGAAATTAAAGCACAGAGAGATGTTATTTACTTATATTTGAGTCTCCAAGTAATGGGCAAGGTGGTATTTTTTAAAGCATGGCTTCTACATAGAGATATGACAATTTCAGAGTCATTCCTTAGGGAAGAAATCTCATCACTCATAATAGATCTTGCAGTCATAATAGCTGTCACTCCAGTGGAAACAACTCCCAGGAACTGCATTTACTTGCTGTAACTGCCTCCTACTTCATCAGACTAAGATTTAGAGTAACTTTTAAAATGCCTTTTCCATTCTCACCAGAGAAGAAAAGAAACTAAAGAGAGAAATCAGTTTAGAAAAAATTTTTATTCAAAAGTAAAACTAGAAGTTCACTTTCACTATTTCCACAAGTACTGCAGTAAAATGTATGGAAATTTAGAGGGAAAATTAATATTGTGTATATTCTTTTAACTGTAGGGTCCAATGTTGATGTTTTCTGCCCAAGGACAGAGGGATAAAAGCTTCTACAAAGAGAGAAAAAGTGCAAAAGAACTATAAAGGAAATCATGTGGAAAGTTCTTGAGAATCGAGGTTTCCAAATAGAAAAAAGCTTTACCAAACTTATAATATGCAAAGTCAGTGATGCTGCGAAAAGTACTAAAAAGGGCACTGGTAATTTTAGGCCTGGAAAGAGCATAGAATGCTGCTAATTATCAACATGTAGCCCTCACTGCAGTACTTTAAAGGGCCGAGAATGGAATCAGGATGGATTGATCAATTGTTTTAACACATTTGAGAATATGGTGTGTAAACCTGGGTAAATGTAAAATCAATTGTTTTTACCTTACGATAGAATATACAGAATTATGCTTTTATGTCATCACATTTGTACCACATTATAAGTGTTATTAGGTGTAATTTTACCACCCACATCCTTGCCCTGCATTCCTCATTTCCTACTTCTCCTTTTGCTTTCCTCTCTTCTTTGCATGCTAACTACATTTTTAGTGTTGCTTTTCCCTACTTTGATGGCCTGTTAACTTTTTTTTTCATTTATGAGATAAGGAGAAATTTGAAATTAACATTTCAGTTAAAGTCATTAGAAGCAAACAGTCTGCAGGGTGGGGGTGTGAAGGGTGCTTTAGGTTTAGAGAACTCCTGCTTGTGGGTAACTGTGGGGGGCCTTGGCCCCCCCCGCTGGAATTCTTGAGTGCCTATTACGGACATGCCCGGGCTTGTTGCAGATCTACCCGGCAACAAGGAAGTAGCCCCAGTGCCCTCCCCTTGCTCCTCCCCTCTCGCTCTACGGTATATATGTTGTAGCAGCTCCTGCAATAAACGAGACTTGATCAGAAACCTGTCTTGTCTCCATCTCTCGTGTCCCCTGTCCCCTCTCATCCTCGCTCCCCCTCTAGGGTCTCCGTTGACTTACCCGCGGGCCGGGACAAGTGGCGCCCAACGTGGGGCCAGAGAACGGGGGATCCAGTGAAGGACGCTGCTCAGGGGCCCTAAGATTAAGATTGAGGAACAAAGAGCACACTCGACACAGGAGAGGCTTGCAATTGACGTAGACCTGCCGTCTTTTTCGCACCTCGGTAAGTTGAGCAGCGATTATGGGACAGGGCATTAATCAGCACGAATTGTTTGTGCAAGGTCTCAAGGAGACATTACAGGCACGAGGGGTAAAGGTTACAGTCAAACAATTGCTGAAATTTTTTGATTATATTAAAGATCTCTGTCCCTGGTTCCCTGCTGAGGGAACCATTGACGAAAAGAGATGGAAAAGGGTAGGGGAAGCTCTTCAGGATTACTATGCCGCTTGCTTGTTCGCCATACAGGGTTACAAGGTCAAACAGTTTTTGTCGCACCGCCCAGGCAACAAATGTTTCCGGTGCGAGGTGCGAGACAACGGGGTTGTTTTGCCAAAGAATGTCAGGCCCCTAGGGCGTCGGCCCCTAGGGCCACACCTCCGGGGCCTTGCCCTCGATACAATAAACGGAGACATTGGGCAAATAAATACAAGTCCATGACTGACGCTCAAGGCTGGCCCCTCCCGCTTGTCCATAACCTGGACCAGGGAAATGGGAAAGGGGGCCAGCCCCGGGCCCCCGCACCCAAACAAATTTACGGGGCACTCAATTTTGCTCCAACAAACAACAATCCATTTCAGACCTCTTCAGAACAACAACGGGAAGTGCCAGACTGGACCTCAGTTCC
Organism: Heterocephalus glaber; assembly: GCF_053883595.1. NCBI lineage: Eukaryota > Metazoa > Chordata > Mammalia > Rodentia > Bathyergidae > Heterocephalus > Heterocephalus glaber. The sequence goes on along the minus strand of NW_028258356.1, from coordinate 10,318,735 downwards.
ACCGCCCACACAGTATTGACTCCAAAAATAGGGGTACAGGCCCCCCCGACAGGGGTCTTTGGACCCCTACCTAAAGAGACCTTTGGGCTTGTAATAGACAAGAGCAACAGCACTATGGATGGGCTGCTGATCTACCCGGGGGTGATTGATAGTGATTATTCCGGAGAGATTAGAGTTATGGTTTCTTCCCCCAAAGTCATTAACACCATTCAATCAGGCCGAAGATTTGCTCAATTGTTACTCCTTCCCCTTCTCTCTACCTCTAATAAGGCTCTTAACAACGCCCGAGGCAGCCAGGGATTCGGCTCATCCGATGTCTACTGGTCGGAGATACTTTCAGCACAAAAGCCTCTCATGACCTTGTGGTTAGATGGGAGACAGTTTTCTGGATTGGTAGACACTGGGGCTGACGTAACTATCATAAAGGGAGAGGATTGGCCTCAGGCGTGGCCATTGAAGGACACCCTCACCCATCTCAAGGGTATAGGGCAGAGTCAAAATCCTAAACAAAGTGCCAAAGATCTGACCTGGAGGGACCAAGATGGTAATCAGGGCACCATTCAACCTTATATCATCTCAGGGTTACCCATTAATTTATGGGGGAGAGACCTATTATCACAAATGGGGATAATTATTTCCAGCCCCAATGAAATTGTCACTATGCAGATGTTTAAAAATGGGTACATTCCAGGAACAGGGTTAGGAAAACACCCTACAAGCCTTACTCGCCCCATTGAGCCCGTCCCACGGCCCCCTCGAGCAGCGTTAGGCCATTTTCCATAGGGGTCATTGACACTCCTGCGGTCCATGCTGAAAAGATCACCTGGCTCTCAGATGATCCAGTATGGGTCGATCAGTGGCCCCTCTCCAAGGAGAAGTTGCTAGCAGCTCAACAGCTGGTGCAGGAACAGCTTCATGCTGGCCATATCATTCCTAGCCATTCCCCTTGGAATACTCCCATTTTTGTCATTAAAAAACGGTCGGGAAAATGGAGGCTCTTGCAAGATCTCAGAGCAGTCAACAAAACCATGGTACTTATGGGAGCCTTACAACCCGGTCTTCCCTCACCGGTAGCCATCCCCCTTGAATACTATAAGGTTGTCATTGATCTAAAAGACTGTTTTTTCACCATTCCCTTACATCCCGCTGATCAAAAACGCTTCGCATTTAGCCTTCCGGCGACCAATTTCTGTGCCCCAATGCAGCGCTTTCAATGGCTAGTGCTGCCCCAAGGCATGGCCAATAGTCCCACCCTGTGTCAGTCATTTGTAGCCGCAGCTCTCCAATCCACCCGAGACAATTGGCCTCAAATGTATATTATCCATTACATGGATGATATCCTCGTGGCGGGACAATTAGGAAGTGAGGTTTTAGCTTGTTATGCTGACCTTCGGCGGGCCCTTGAATCTCGTGGCCTCCAGATTGCCCCTGATAAGGTTCAACTAAAAGACCCTTACAGTTACCTTGGATTTCAGATGAAGGGACGTCATATTTCCTCCCAAAAGCTTACCTTACGACTTGACAGTCTTAAAACTCTGAATGACTTCCAAAAATTGCTCGGAGACATTAATTGGCTTATGCCCTATTTAAAACTCACCAAACATGACCTGAAGCCTCTCTATGATACCCTACAAGGTGATAGCCAGCCCACTTCACCTCGGGAGCTCACTGCCGAGGGGTGCAAAGCCATTAGCACGGTAGAACAAGCCATCCAAAATCAAACAATTACCTTTATAGATTATAACTCTCCTTTACAGTATCATCTGCAAAACCTCTCTTTCTCCCACTGCTGTCTTTTGGCAAACCGCTCCCCTTTTGTGGGTTCATCTCCCAGTTTCCCCTAAGCGGGTCTTTTATCCCTATTATGTTGCAGTTGCAGACCTGGTTATTTTAGGCAGAGACCATGGAAAGATGTACTTTGGAAAAGAACCTGATGTCATTATCCATCCCTACCCTAAGATCAGATCGATTGGCTTATGCAGACTACCGATTCCTGGCCAATTGCTCTCGCTTCTTATTCAGGGTTACTGGACAATCACTATCCTCCCAACAAACTCATTGACTTTGCCAACAGACATGACTTCATTTTCCCAAAAGTCACTTCTTGTTCTCCTCTGCCAGAAGCCCTATCCGTTTTTACAGATGGTTCTTCCACCGGGATGGCTGCCTATGTGTGGGATGATAACATTGTCCAGTTCCAAACCGCCCACTCTTCGGCCCAATTAACTGAGCTACAGGCAGTCATAGCGGTCTTTTCTGCATTCCCTGCCCGAGCTTTTAATCTCTTTACTGACAGTGCTTACATTGCTCAATCTGTCCCCTTATTAGAGACATGCGGACTGATCAAACTTGCTTCTCAGACTGGTGGTCTTTTCCTCCAATTACAAGATCTAATCAGAAAAAGATCCAAATCCTTTTTCATTGGGCACCTTCATGCCCACTCTAACTTACCTGGCCCACTCGCAGAGGGCAACCGCTTAGCAGACCTAGCCACAAGACCGCAGGCTTTTGCCTGTTCAATAAATGCTGATGCCCCCATTCCGATTGACCAGGCACGAAAGGCACACCAATTACATCATCTTAATGCTCACACGCTTCGCCTTATGTATAAGCTTACTAGAGAACAAGCTAGACAAATTGTTAAGGCCTGCCCTACGTGCACTCTTCATCTTCGTACACCTCATCTGGGAGTTAATCCTCGTGGCTTAATTCCAAATGCCCTATGGCAAATGGACGTCACACACTACCCTGAATTTGGCATTCTTAAGTATATACATGTCAACATTGATACCTGTAGTGGATTCATATTTGCCACCCTGCAGTCTGGGGAAGCTACTAAACATGTCATCGCTCATCTCCTCATTGCCTTCTCAGTACTCGGATGTCCACAACAAATTAAAACAGACAATGGTCCAGGCTATACCAGCTCTGGCTTCTCAAAGTTTTGCAAACAATTTGAAATAACACACATAACGGGAATCCCATATAATCCTCAGGGACAAGGCATTATAGAAAGGGCTAATCTCACACTCAAAATTACTTTAGACAAAATAAAAAAGGGGGAATGGTACCCTACCAAGGGGTCTCCTAGAAACCTGATATCACATGCACTATTTATTCTTAACTTCTTAAATTTGGATGCCAAAGGTTTATCTGCAGCCAATCATTTCTGGCAACCAGAGACGCAACGACAATTTGCCTCGGTGATGTGGAAAGACCCCCTGGACCACTCATGGCACGGGCCCGATCCTGTACTTATCTGGGGCCGAGGATCGGTGTGTATTTACTCCAAGGAAATGAAGTCAGCCAGGTGGCTCCCAGAACGCCTAGTAAAACAAGTTGATAGGCGTGCTGATGATGCCGATGACCTGACGTTGTCCAATCTTAACCAGTTAACAATGGCGCCTACAATTACAATCTAATAATCATCAAGAGTATAGTATAATTCAATTTGGCTAGTTGTGTTTGGGTGCACCCTAGTTTTGTACGCTGTCTTATATGTTTGTCTATTGTCTGTTGTTTGTGTTCGTACAGTTGAGCTCAATATGTTCCTTCCTCTTCAAAGGATATTCGCCTATTGTTAAATTGACTTATAGATAATATTACTAAACTAAAGACATGCTTTTCTTCCCAGGTTGTTAATTGATCAAAGTACCACTGAAATTTATTTTATGAAAGTGACGTGCATTGTCACCCACACGCAACAATCAAATTGCAATTAACAGTTATAAAATAAAAAGATATATATTCTCAATTGTTTGTCAAAACGATTATAGATGGGAACTCCCTTTGATGAATATAGAAGTGGCCACCCAGAAAATGATTATTCTGGTCTTAATTCATTAAAGGGACCCCCTAGTAAATTTTATATTATATAATCTTATGGGAGACATATCACAATGAATATTATCTAAATATGTTATAAATTGATTGTATTGGTTGTCCTTGATATTTAAGCACTGAATATGTTGTTACAAAACGTTCATATTGGTTGAGTTCTGAATATGTTATTGTAGCATGTCCACATTGGTTATCTTCAAAAGCTTAATCAGGGTAGCTTAACTCTCTTATTCACAGTCTAGCCTTAAATGAACATTGCTGTTTTTATGCCAACAAATCTGGGATTGTCAGGGGAAAAATTCGTGAACTTCAAGAAGATTTGAACAGAAGACGACAAGAACTCATACAAAATCCCCTTTGGACTGGCCTCAATGGTTTTCTCCCCTATCTCCTCCCTTTGTTGGGGCCTCTATTGGGTCTACTCTTGCTCATTTCTTTAGGGCCCATACTTTATAACAAAATCGTGGCCTTCCTAAAAGCCCAAATCGAGGCAATAAAAACAGCGCCCATACAGGTCCATTATAATCGGTTAGCCATGGCTGATCAGGATGAGTACCTGGTGAGAGGGCTGGCAAGCCAATGACGGGCAACTGAGCAAGCGTGCCATGCTATGAAAAAGGCCCTCATGCGCCGCCTAAGACAGGTGCCAGAGCTTTAATTCTCTGGTTAACCGAGGACGGGTAAGGTGCACGGTGCAGACACGTTTGTTGCTCTGACCCAAGACAGGCTCAGCCCCCGCAGGCTTGGCTCTCCTGATGCCTTTCTTCTAATTATAATTTTAAAGGGAGGACCTGTTGGGGGGCCTTGGCCCCCCCCGCTGGAATTCTTGAGTGCCTATTACGGACATGCCCGGGCTTGTTGCAGATCTACCCGGCAACAAGGAAGTAGCCCCAGTGCCCTCCCCTTGCTCCTCCCCTCTCGCTCTACGGTATATATGTTGTAGCAGCTCTTGCAATAAACGAGACTTGATCAGAAACCTGTCTTGTCTCCATCTCTCATGTCCCCTGTCCCCTCTCATCCTCGCTCCCCCTCTAGGGTCTCCGTTGACTTACCCGCGGGCCGGGACAGGTAACAAAGCTTCAGGACCCTTGAGTTTGGAAATAGAAAAAGAATGCGATTTCCTGTCTTCACTCTACAACTTTAACTATCCTTGTTCCTGAGCAAGGCCCTCAAATTTAATTCTTGCTCCACTGACTTTTTTTTAGCATAAAAACCCCTAAAGGAATCTAACATGTATTCTTAATTTACCACCAAAATTGCACCCGTGAAAGAAAATGCTCTCTGCTGTTTTGCTTGGCGCTGCAAGGTGAGAAAGCATGTGGTTGTATTTGAGTGATTTAAGCAATCCTATTTAACAAGCTCTGGAGGGAAAAAACATGGAAACATGAAGAAATGTGAAAAAATATTCTCTATATTTCAGAGACCATCTTAGAGGTAAAGTTATAAGTTACACATTCAATGTAAATTATATAAAGTTACACACAAGAACATATGGTCTTTTCTGGGCAGCTGGGAGGAGGAAGGAGTAGTTCATAGTAGATGTGAATTTGGTTGGATCTGAGAACACTGGCTTAGTTTTGAATCCTGCTCTCCTACTTCCTACCTAAATGACTTTGCTTAATATATCTCTCAACCTTCAATTCCTTGTTTGCAAATGAGGAATAATGTTTAATGTCTACTTCAATTGATTGTTGTAAGGAATAAAGAACGTAACTGTCTATCCACAGGTGCACTCGGTAAGTAGTGGCTTCTATGAGTCATGCAAAACAGCCAAGTTGGTTTTCCAATAAGCACACAGGGGAGTGACCTCTTGTGGTAAGGGTGTCTCTGGCCTGAGTTTTATTTCTCTGTACACAACTGAGTGTAGACCTAAGCAGTTAGAGGGAAGATGACCGAGGAAGCCGATGAAGTGTCTGGTATTGTCCCTTCTAGGAGAGGTGACTTGGGCTGACCCTGGGTGAAGTGATCTCAGCGTTCATTCTGAAGGACCCTGGTGATTAGGTTGCAAGTGCCCATTGTGTATTTGTTTCCAACAGCTGCTGTAACAAATCTCTGCAAACAGAATGGTTCGAAACTGTAGGGATGTAGTCTCACAATTCTTCAGGCTGAAACTGAAATCGAGATGATGGCACAGCTATGCTTTCTCTGAAGCTTCCAACAGAGAATCTGTTACATGCCTTTCTCTTAGTATTGCCAGCGTTCCTCAGTGTTTCTCAACTTGTCGATGCTGTACTGTAGTTTCTGCCTTCATTGCCACATGACCCTCTCCCTGTGTGTCTCTTGACTGCAAGTCTTTTAAGGATAATTGTCATATTGGACAAAGGGCCAATGTACTCTAATACGAACTTCATTAGTTCGTAAAAGACACTTTTTCCAAACAAGGTCACATTCATAGCTAGATTTCAGGGTTTAGGACATAAACTTTTTTTAAGGTGGGGAGATCCAGTTCAACCTGCAACCTCCACCATGTACTTTTAAATTTAAGAAATAGAATTCTAACTTCTTAATGTGAATTTTTTTCTTTTTACCCATACCACTTATTTTCTATTTACTTTCCTACGTTTATTAAAAACATATAATAGTTGCCAATGTAAAAAAAAATCTCTTACTGAATAAATCACTTTTTTCTAGGATCTTTCCTCATAGGATTTTTCTGGGGACTCCTTCCCGGAATGTGGAACAGATAACAGATAGGGTTATTGGAGGACAATGATAAGTTTTCATTATTTGATGGATATTGTTATGATTTAAGACTTAACTGCTTTTTAAAACAATTAGTTTCCTCACTCTCATGGGTAACATTTTCATTATTTGGGTTTTAAAATTTTTACCTTCTTTATACTAGGATTCTGAATATTTTTGAAATTTATTTTAGCTGGAAGGGTGTCAATTTTACAAATGATAAGAGGCTCAGCATGTTTGAAATGTTTGTAGAATATGAGATTTGTTAAGTATAAACTTTACAGTTTTGGAGCTTCTTTACTATAAAAGTTAAATGCATTCTTTTTTAAATAAAGTATTCCTCTCCACATTTGTTTTGTTATGTGCAAATTCCTTATAAAGGAGAGTGTCAGGACCTTGCAACGTGTACTCATTTTAAAACATGAAAGTGTCTAACATAAAATTTCTAATAATCAAATTGATACCATCTTATTAGCTCTTAATCCCAAGGCCTGAGTGCATCTCAGATCAAACTAAGAACAGAAACTTTACGTTTTAATGATATTTTTAAAGCAAAAGTTTGGAGTTGGAAGAGTATCTCCAACCTGGGGATCTGTGGTGATTTCGTAGTCTTGGGAATGGACATTCTGGAATCTATGGACATGAACTAATTACTGTCACCAAAATTTGCTAGACTGAGAGTAATTTATACTAAACCCATATAGCTGTCACACTCCTTTTAACATTTCTTAGACTGAAGACTCTGCAATGGAACATCTAAACTTTACAACTATGTTGCTGACTAATGCTGTGAAAATATACCATTTTAGTAGCTAGGATGGAATGCCACCAAAGAAAAGAACAACATGAGAACTAGAATGATGCTTTCCAGTTCAAATTCTTTTAATTTTGTTAGAAATTAAAAGTAGACAGTGTAAATTGACATTAGAGAAAAGAAAGTCTATTGCCTTTTCATAAAATAGACATTCTTTTGCTCTCTCTCATACAGTCTTTCTCCATAGTTGTAAGCACTGAATTCTAAGAGCTTCCAATACTTCACCCTCCATTGTGAACATGCCCTGCCTAACCCCCTTACTTTGAATATTGGAAAAACTTGTGACTATGATGAGTATGCTATATAGTAAAGTGGAAGAGGGAGTTTAGATGTAATTAAATACCTGAATCAGTTGTATTTTTTTTTTTTTTGGTACCGGGGATCGAACTCCGGTCCTCAGCTTGCGAGGCAGGTGCCAGAACCACTGAGCTAAATCCCTGGCCCAGTTGTATTTGAATTCATTAAAAAGAGATCATCCTGGAAGGTCTTGACTATAAGCCCCTGAGGCAGGACTGGGCCCTTCCTAAGGTGAGAGAGATCCTTTCAGTCGCGTCCTTATAAACTACCTAGGGAAAGGCCATCTTTAGGCACTGAGGATCTCCTACAGCTTCCGCAGAGTGAAATTCTGCCAAAAATCTGAAAAAGCTTGGAAAAGAACCCAAAGTTTCTCTTCTGCAGTCCAATTGACATTTTGAAAATTTGTTGGACACCATACAGAGGACCCACTTAACATATGGCTGGACTCTTGAGCCATCTAAACTATGAAATGATGAAATATGGATTGTTTTAAGCTCCCACATTTGTGGCAAACTTGTATGCAGTGATAGAAAATCAATATAACCTTTCTTTACAAACCAGTTGTTGGCATATATTTATAACAGTAAAAAGTAATTTAGTTCAATAATTGTTTAGTATTTTCTCTAAATAGGGGTAGGAACAACAGTCTACCTGTGTCTTGAAAGAATTTAGAATAATTTAGGAGAATAAGGCAAATAGCTAGAACATAAGAATAAAATAGGTAAGAGCCACAAACATAAGCCAATCAAAAATCCAAGCACAGGAAGGCTCTGGTCATGCTGGGAGGAAAAAGAGAGCAAATACATTGGTATGTCGTCTCAGCAACTCTTTGAAGCCAAAGCAAATTAGGCATATAAATGAATCAGAAAACATTTCTCAAATTCAAGGCTCTGTCATAACTTTCCTGTCTCAGATTCATAGTCAATTATATTGCAAAAAATATGTGGTGGCATTTGGAAGTAGCCAAGAAGAATAGATCTGCCTGTGGGAATAGTGATCTTTCTTTCATCTCATTCTATTCACTGCCTCAATACTTTGCCCATATCCCTATATCAGTTAAGTGCATGGGCTTTAATTCTGTTAGTACTCTTATGAGAGAAAACAGCTTGCACTCACTGCTTTTACTTTCTCATTTCTTAATTCCTCACTCTACACACTGCAAATTGACTTCTGATTCTGGCTCTCAAATGAAACAAGTCTTTCCAAGGTCACTGAAGAGCTCCAAATCCACTAAACTTTCCTCATGAACAATCTCCCATGATCTATTTGCAGCATTTGCCATGCTTGGATGCTTATGTCTCTAATTATTTCTTTTCTTGGTCAAAAAGGAAAAAATTAAGTTAGATCACACTCTATTCTTGAAAGCCTACAGAAGGTTATGGTTTGCAGAATAAAGCATGATGTACTCAGAAAGCTTTAAAGGTTCTTAAAAAATGGTGTCCTATTTTTCTCTCCTAGGACTATGTCACTCAGTGTATTCTACAGTCCAATCACACCAACTTCATTGTAAACCACTCAATTTTGTAACAGTTCTTACTTTGTTCAGTCTAGAATGACCTTTCATCAGTTCTCTGGTTACGCAAATCCTTCACTGTTTCAAGGTGCAATTTAAAGTCTATCTCTTTCTTATCTCCTTTTCTTATTCTTACATTAAATCTTTCATAACTTACTTATAAGAAAGCTGTCTTTAATTCTTCACTTGCCCTGAATCAAAATTTATTTTGCTTAAAGTCTTTAACATTCTTAACTCTCTTGTAAAATTTGGATCATAAATACAGTGTTACAAATAATAGTTGTTCAAAGTATAATTCAGTATACAGAGGAGGGCTTGTACTAAACACTCAGAAGATATGGGTGATGATAAAAATGATGCTTACTGCTTCTCCTTCACAGGACTGAATCCACTGCAAAGGCATTCTGTATGCTTTACTTGTTTTTTATTTATCCCAAACATCATGCAGTATGTTCACAAATTTTTCCTTTGAATTGAATTGACTACTGTTTCCCTGAAACTCTCTCTTAGTTTCCATGACACTCTTCTGTTCTTTGCCCACTACTCTCTCACAGCTCATTTATTGTTTCATCAACCTTTCTACTTATCCATGAGTTTTGTAATTTAAGAATACCTTATTGGTTCTTACTCTATTTTTTTGTTCCCCTATACTGTCTTACTAATAACAATATTCACTCTCATAGCTTAAACTCACACATGGTCAAATCTCAAATTTCAGTTTTCAATGGTGTACTCTGTCTTGCATCTTCCATTTTTTTTTTTTTTACAAGTCATGCCACTGGAATAGTTATTCAGCTTCTCTGGAATGATTTTTCATTTTCTCTTTCCTTTATACTCTGAGGTCCAGTCTCAATTCCTGTCAACAGCCCATTCACAGAATTTGTCACATTTGTACTTTCCTTGCCTTGGAAATTTAGGCTTTCATTATCTCACTCTAGTGTTCCTTCTATTGCTTTGCTTCTGCCTGTCCCCTGTCCTGCTTCCCCCCTTGCAATCCATCCCACTCATACACTGCTGCCAGACTGATGTTCCCGAAAAAGACTATGATTATGTTACCTCCATGTTTAACTATCTTGAAAGGTTCCTGCTCCTCTTTGAATATTAAATGTAGCCTAAACTCCTTAGTCTGATATTGATGATCATTTCAAATTACTATTTGATGACTTTTTACACGTCTCTTAAGCTTTAGCATGTATCATATTCTTTTATTATTATTGTTTCCATGCAGATCTTACCTCTATTATCAGGTCATAAGAATTATGATTTATTCCATTTTGTATACTACTACATCAAGTTGTTCATCATACCATATACAACAATGACTGCTTACTCTTTGTAAGGCACGTAATGTAGTATGGATTATCAAAGAATGGCCAAATTGAAGTTATCTTATTAAAATTTAAAGTCTAATAAGGAACATCTGAGCATTATACTATTAAGTGAGATGACAAATATATTAAATGAGTAATATTTGTATTCAGGAAGGGCTTATATAGAAAAGCTAGCATTTGACTTTACCCTTAGTCTTTTAGGATAGGGGAATTTGGATATGCAGAGATGGGGTAGTAGCATTTTAGATGTAAGCTAACAGTGAACTAAGGAAAAAAGACAAGAAATAGAAGCATGTATCTGTGGAACAGTGACTAGTTAATTACCTCATAATACTGGGCACCTAAAAAAGGAAAATTTGGTTAGAAAGGTAGGTTGGGGCTATATTATAGAGAGGATTGAATGCTAAATAAAGAATCAGGAAATTCAGCTAAGGGGGAAGTACTAAAGGTTTCTGAAAAGGGTTTTGTGTATTCTGAGCCAACCTTCAAAAAGAATCATCTGGAAGATTTCTGTACAACGAACTGGCTGTAAGTGGAAAATTGCTGTGGAGTGGCCGCTTAGGAGACTCTAATAATTGATGAGGGCCCAAACTTGAGCAATAGTAGCAGGAATGGAGAGGAGAGAGAGAACAGAGAATAGGGCAATGTGACTTGTTAACTAGTTGGAGAAAGGGGACACAAAATAGAATCACTACAATTTTAGCTTTAGAGGAATGTGTATATGTGTGTTTTGTTGGAGAAAAGGAGGTTATTTTTAGGTGTACTGAATTTCAGTTGCAAATAGGATCTCCAGATGAATGGATCTAAAGGATAGTTTTAAAAATTATTTCATTGTTATTTTATTTTGTATTTTCATACTGATTGAGAGTATTGAATATCTTTACATGAACTTATCTATCTATTCATATCTTCTTTGATTAAGTACCTGTTCAAATCTTTTGTTCATTTTGTATTGGGTTGTAAGAAATTGAAAAAATATATTCTAGAAACAACTTTGTCAGATGCATGTAGCATTATGGTTTAGATCTAGGATGTTTCTCCAAATTCTCATATTTGTGAAAGGTGATTCAATCATTGGGGACATTATGCTCAGCAGTGGATTCATTCACTAATGAGCTCAGTAGCTGAATGTGCTGTTAGGAGGTGGTGCTGTGGGAAGAGGCAGGTCATGAGGAACATGACTTGGAATGGTTTATCTTCCTCCCCTGCTCCTCCATTCTCTCTCAGCTTCTGGGCTGTCATGTCATGAGCAGCTTTCTTCTGTGGCAGGCCCTTCCACCATGCCATTTCTGTATTTGAGCCTGTCAGTAATGAACAGGAACTTCTGAAACTATGAGCCCAAATAAACCTCTCCTTCTTTAAGTTGTGGGTTTTGCATATTTTTTCCTAGGAGGAGAAAAGAGATTAAGGCAATTATTTTGGACATTACTTCCCAGTCTGTGACTTTTCTTTGCATTGTCTTTTATTTTTCCTTTTCTTTGTGGTATAATTAGGAAGGCAGAAGTTTTTGGAAGACTCTGATTTATCATGTCTTGCTTTTATAGTTAATGATTTTGGTCTTCTTTTAAGAGAATCTTTGCCTACATCAAGGTCATGAAATTATCTCTTATGTTTTCTTATGGAAATTTTATAGTTTTAACTTTTACACTTAGACCTACAATCCATATTTGGTTATCAGGGAATTATACAACAAAACAACAGAAATTATAAAACAAAATTCTGCACAGTGATGTACTATATCCCTATTAGAATTACTAACGTGGAAAAGATTGACAATTCCGAGTGTTGACAAGAATATAGAGAACTGGGACTCTCCTCCATTGGTGGTGGTGGGGATATAAATAATATAAACACTTTAGAAAACAGATTATCAGTTTTTAAAGTAAATTAAGTGGAATAATGCCTAGCAATTCTACATCTAGTTACTTCCTAAGAGAAATGAAAACATAGACATATGGCTGTTCCAAAGCATGCATAAGAATATGTATAGCACCTTTATTTTTCAGAGCCCCAAACTGGAAACATTATAAACAGATACATAGCTGAGTATATTTTGGATAATCCATATAATGGAATAATACTTAGCAATAAAAAGAAATGAACAACTGAAACATGCAAGGATATAGGTGAATCTCAAAAGCACTATACTAAGTGAAAGAAATCAGACACAGAGTATATTAGGGCATGGTTTCACTTTAATGAAACATTGAAAAAATATAATCCACTTATTGTGATAGAAAGCAGATCAACAATTGCTTAAACTAGATATAGTCAGGCACGAATTTCTGAAAATGAACTAGAAGCTTTTTGGAATAGTGATTATATTGCATGCACAGGCCAAATGTGCAGAACTATATATCTGCAATGGGTGCAACTTGTGGTATGTGAACCATGGTTCAATAGGTTGATTTAGGAAATGTAAAAACATTCAATAGAGGCATATTGGCTAGGGATCAAGTTTTGGATACAAGTATTGAAAGTCTTGAAATTACGAGAAGTCATAAAGGTAGAAGAATGCCAGAGGCAGCTCCTCAGAGAGCACTAACCTGCCAGAAACTGGAGGAGGCAGGAAGAGAAAGTATGGTCAGACAAGAAGGAAGAGAATCTGAGAATAGAGTATCAGATGCCAACGGCGAAAAGAGTTTCAATGAGATAAGGTGCATGACAAAGAGTCCATATGTCCAAGTGCCCCTGGCTGAGTGAATGGACTCATTATGTAATCTAGACAGAAGCAAAGCTGCATCAGACTACAGCTCCAGATGTGAACTGCTTATGTGCTGCCCTGTAGTTGAAGCACTGGTGAAATCATGCAGTGTTCAACTTGAGAATGATTATTAAACTCACTCCCTTATGGAAGTACCTGGCTTTCAATCAGTAACACCGTTATAGCTTAAGGCTACTTAATGCAAAATAGCAAAACAGATTCACTACTGATGAGGACCTGGAAGGCAGCCAGTTCAATTGCATTAGAGCCACATTAGCAGATCTGGAAGGGAAGGGTGGGTGGATGACAGCAGCCCTGGGAAGGCGAGGTGATATGGAGCAGTTCCAATCAGTGTGGGTAGGAGAAGGCTGGCAAGGCCACGTTGAAGCACTGCTTCAAATGATTTCCACTGTTGAGTTATCAGCCACAACAGAAGCCAAGAGACTCACACGATGCACTTGTATGCGAGACAGAGACACTTACACGAGGTTTCTACAAACAGTTCTGCACCAGGGCAAACCTCACAAAAGCCTCCATTGCAAGAAAGGCCACTGCAACAACATTTCCAGCTTTTTTTTTTTTTTTTTTTTTGGTACCAGGGATCAAACTTGGGACCTTGTGCTTGTAAGGCAGGTGGCAGAATCACTGAGCTAAATCCCTGGCCCTATTTCCAGCTATTTTTAAAAAATTCTGTCAGTAAAAGTACAAGAAACTGGGCTGTGGTGTAGAGAAGCTGTCCTATGAAATGAGCTTGTTTCCTAGGTCTTCCAACACAACACATTATTTTTAAAACTAAAAGATGAAACTAGTACTGAATCCCAGAACTCCACTTGAATAAAAATGCTTGTGGGGAGAACCATTTATCCGGAGGACCAGTTTCGTGGCTGGTTGCATCTTGACTCTGAATCAGACTGGGCTGTCACAAAACCGAAGAGAATAAAACAAACAATGAACATTTGTTGTCAGCAGTGGCAAAGGAAGAAAGGAAACAGAACAGAAGATGACAATGTTAAAGAAAGGTCGAGTAAAGGAAGAAAGAAATAGAAGAGAGGGAGAAGAAGAAAAGATGGAGTAGTCAAGGGCAAAACCTCCGGAAGGTTGTCCAGCTTTGGTTTGCCTTTACATTGAATGTTACCTTTTCTTATTATGCCCTTTCTTACTTTTCCAGTAGGCCCTTTTGGAAATCCCTTTCTAGATAACAGTATAATTATCAGGCTCTTTTGAAGTAAAGGAGAAGATTAATTCTGCCTACTCTGAGCCAGATTTCGTGCAAAGACTGGAGACACAGAGATCAAAAGACAGTTCCTGGCCCCAAGTAGATTGCATGGTATTAAGAGACAAAAGTATGAATAGATAAGTAAATATAAAGTACAAATTATATGCATATGCAAAGTACAAATTTGGTACAGAGGGAGAAGTGCTGTAGATTAGGAGCTTGGAGGCAGGGAGACAGGAAGAGCTTGAAATGGTAGTTCAGATGGATAACAGAAGTAGTCCAGGAAGACAAGTAGTGCCAACCTAGGAATTTCAGACAGAGAATACAGCTTGTAGAAAGAGCTGGATGCATGAAACACTCTAGATAATAAATTCAATATCTCTAAAAGGCTCTGTCTTATTGGAGCAAACCGTGTGAGGGCGAATAGTTGGAGCTGAGGCTGTAGCATATGCAAGAACTGCATCAAATCATATCATAAAAAGCTGTTGATGTCTTGCTAAGGTGTTTTAATTTAGAAGTCCTTCTGGCTAAACCATTCTGTGTCTGTGATGCGATCGATGGCCAGAACATGTTAAAATGGTATGCTTCAAGTTAATTCCTTAGCATGGCAAATAAAGCCTGGCACATAGATACATTCTACACAAACAGGAAGTAGGCATTTTGAATATGGCCAACATTATATTCCAGTCATTGTTTTCAGCACTTTTGTACATTAATACTTCACTGCTATATTTTTCCAGCATCAAGTAATACTATTAGTGTTATTTTATAGAGAGATGAAATGACTTGCCTAAGATCACATGCTAATAATGGTAGAGCCAGGATTTTAAACTCAGGCAGATCAACTCTACATGTTCTACTATAAACCGTCTTTCTTCACAGCCTCTTATCAGAATGAATAATGCTCCTTTGACCTGGGTTACTCACTCATACTTGGCCAGAGCCTCCGAGTCTTTATCACAGCATTACAGACAAAGCATTAACAAATTTGAGCTTCTGAAGTCTACCAAAGAATTTAGGAAGTAAAAGTACTTGATTATGGCAGCAATGTATAAAACACATGCTTAGGAAAATAAAATTAGAATTTTACTTTAAAACACTGACCAACATAACTCATTCAATTATAGTTTAATACCTTGATATCTTGGCTCTTTACTAAGTTTCTGTGGACAAATATGCATTACTTTTAGAAATAGCATATAGTATTTATCAGGCAAATATATTGTTACAGATTTCTATTATTTATAATCTATTATTGGGTTTTCTTTTTTTTTTCTATTGCATGTGTGAAAACAGCTTGAAAGAGAAGACAAAAGGGGAGAGGATTCAAGTGGTTTCAAAATTTCTCCAGGGCAACATTTTCAATGAAAATGTTGCTTGTTAAGGAAATCTTTAAGTGAACCATTATTTTCTTAATCTTTACTTCAATTTACCTAAGTTCACTCAAAAGATAGACCTGGGAAGCATGTGGATTCAGGAGATGTAAAATTAAAATCCTCTTATTATGGTATTCTTATACATGAAAATCAAAACAAAGAAAAATAAAGCCAAGTGCTTAAAATATAACGTTACATCACATAATTTTCCCCTGGTTTTTGCTTCTAAATTTGTTATCTGATGTAATAGAAATGGGCACAAACCTGACAAGTCAGCAATGCATCAAAGATCTACATAGTCATTAGCGTGAGGAGAAAACAGCAGCGGTCTCCCAATTTTTCTCATTCTGTTGTTTTCTTTATAGATTTGCTTTTGGAGTCAGGTTTTGCTGCTTAGTAACAATGGAGCTTTTATTTTTGCAGTGTAACTACCATGTGGTAAGGATTAGACTTTTAAAGCTATTTTAAAATATATCTGTGCATTTATAAAAAAGTGTTGCCATAAAATAATTCCTGAGCTATTTTGAATATATGTCCAAAACATTGTTCTTTTCCTCAAGTGTTTGCTTAATATCTTTGAAATGCTAATAGAGTGTAGCTCAATAGGTTTTGAAACTAAGCTGAGATCTTAATTCACTTTGTGGCTTTATGTGCTTACTATTATTCCACATTACTATGATTTAGAAGTTTATAAAGTCCCTCAACACTAGTTCATTTTAGAGGTGTGCATTTCTTGGAGAATTTTACACATAAGAGGATTCCTAGAGGGAAACCACAATGACACATATAAGCAACCTTCCTGAAATACAACATCAGTAGCACGTACTTTTGTTACATTTTTCACCTTAATCAGAAGATGTTAGCAGAGCTGTATTGGATGTTTGTTTACAATCAATATTATATGCAATACTCTAGTTCATAACAGATATTTTGTAATATTTTCCTGCTTCAGAATATAAATAATAGATAATACAATATAGCTACATCTATAATTTTAAAAATCAACATGTGATAACAATAATATAAAGGAGACAGAAGAAGATGGTCATTTACAATAAAATACTTTGTATTTCAGCCCCAAAATCTCCAGGAAAATTACAGTGCAAGACATAATGAAGTAATCAAATGCTTGCAACTTTTAAAAAAAGGATATTTGCATTTTAAAAAGACAAAGATATTTTTAAACATCAAAAGAAAATCAATGATTAAATATGGGTGAACATAATAAAGGCTAATGTAATTTAATACTTATGAGAAACATGCAAAGAACACTTTGTGTTTGTATATGATAGTTCTAATGTCAGATACTTATAAATAAAATTTCCTTTTATTTGCATGTTCTATGGGGATTTTGAAATCTGTGTAGGATGTAGAACAATTATTTATTATGTCAAACTGTTGTAATTCTAACTAGGTGTGGTAGCACAATTTATAATCCCAGAACTCAGGAGGCTGAGGCAGGAGGACCACTGCAAGTTCAAGGCCAGGTACATCGTGAGATCTTTTTTTTTTTTTTTTTTTTTTTTTTGGTACTGGGGATCAAACTCGGGTCCTTTCACTTGCGAGGCAGGCAACAGAACCAGAGCTGAATTCCCAGCCCCATAGTGAGGTATTATCTCAAAACAAACAAGCAAACAAGCAAACTTGTCCCAATTCTTGCAAGATGAGTAGGCTCATGGGCCCATGTCCATCAAATATCAGCAGCTGGTGCCATGCTTTCTTGGCACACTAAAAATGGCTCAAAAATACCCACTATACCCTGTAGGGGGCAGTGCCAACTCTATTAAGAGCTATAGCTTTAGGTGAACCAAGCTGATTTTTTTTACCATACACACACACACACACACACACACACACACACACACACACAACTTCCCTTATCTTGAATTAGAATTAAAAACAAAACTAAAGATGATGAAATAAACTAAACTGAGATGTGTTTATTGAGTAGAAGCATGAATCGCTGCTTTCTACTTTATGGGTTGATGAATTACAATCCCTATCTTTAAGGGTCTCTGCCCCAAATAGATTCCTTCAGAGCTGCACTGAAGACTTCACTCAATAGTACAAAGCACTTGGTCAGAGAATGACACTCATATAACTGTAACGTTTTTTGGATAGGTATTTCCATTTAATAGAGGTTAACAATGAATAATTGCATTTAACACTTTTGCCAGTGTTTTTCTGGAGTGTAAGAAGGATTGAGTCCACAGATCATAGGTGATGCTGAATCATGTATAAAGAGTTCATTTACACAATGAAACAAAATCTGACTCTTAGTGCTTAGATTGTAATCAGTTATTAACATGACAGTCTATCTGCGTGAGGGCAGGGAAAGAAAATGCAGAAGCAAAGTAAATGAGCACTGGCTTTCAAGCCAGATAACACAGTGAGAAACTCTGCATTGTATTAAACTTACACTCTTGGTATTCAGTTACTTGAAACAAATATCAAAAGATGAATATTAAATAACAGCCAATATCTCTGAACAGGCACACAGAACACCAGTAGTTTCCAGTATTACTTGTAGTAAGCAATGGTAGAAGTAATTTGAGCCTCTGTGATCTTCTCTTAAGGCTTAGTCTTGAAATTGGAAATTTTATTTGACTATATCCCTGCACTGACAACACATGCTATATATAACTTATTTGGATAATTCACCTTACTAAGCCCCAACTTTCTCATCTGTAAAATGGGAATAACAATTATTCTCACTAATATAACTTTTTAAAAATTCATTCACTAATACAACTTTTACAAGGCTAATATGTTTATTTTACAGAATGAACACCAAAGACATAAGTGCTAAATGATCAGTAAACACTGGTGATCATCACAGTAATCTTGTTATTCACATTCTAGGAAACACTGTATGTTCCTAAGGATTCTCTGCATTTGTTTCTTGTCATTAGCCTTCTGATATTCATATGTTCATGACATTGACATATGATAATATTATCTTCATTCTGTAGCCACATAGGGGAAAATTCTATTATCTGACTTCATTTTCTTTATTGATGGATATTTGCTTGTAGTACATTAAACCAGCTATATCACTACCAGTTGTTTAATTTCACTGGCTGTTGCTATGAGGCTTAGTGCTGAGCTACCTACTTTTTTTTTTAAGGCCACCCATTTCAAGTTGTGCTCCACGTAGCCAGTTGCTTTTGCAGCTGCTGATAGAAAGATGATCAAGGAAGACATCTTGAACTTACAACAATGCTTCTAATTTGTTTATCCACCTTATAAATTTAAGTGTTTATGTGATATTTCATGATAACAAACCTTGGGTGAAAAGCTTTGAAATTATTGCTTTCTAGATTGTAATTTCTCTGAGCATAGCACAAGAACCACCATGCTTGGTATAATGTTAATTTTTGTAATATGATATTCCATACAGTTGTTTCTAGCAGGAATTGACTTATCTCAAACAAAACCACACCCTTATGTTATCTGATCCATACACTTGAATAAGAGCTTTGCTCTTGTTTGTCGCCCCAACAGAGTGCCCAGGATGTACCAATTTTACTAGTGTCTTTGGCATCAGACACTTTTAAGGTACCAGGAATACAAAGATGTGTAAGAAATGGTCCCTGGTCCTGAGAAATTTCCTTGTCACTGAGGAAGATAGCCAGAAAATCCTGGATAACCAAGACAGTGACAGATTTGAATGAAGAGCTTTTCAAAGTTAGAAGACTCTCATACCCTGCCTTGGGAAATGAGAGAACTTCTTGTCCCAGTCATCACATCTGAGCTTATGCCTGAATGATAAACATGTTTCAGGGGTACCTGGATTCCAGGAAGAGAGAGTCATGAGAAAAGATGAGAGATTGGAACAGAAAAGTGCTGGCTGTGTTTGAGTATTTCAGAATGAGCATTCCCAGGACTTGAGTGCAGATCGAGAGCTGGAGGTGACAGCTCAAGAGGGCAAGAACAACAGTGAGATGTCTCTGGGAACAAGACTGCTTAAGGACAGCATGTAGAGTAAGAGTGAGCTAGGATTAAAAATGAAACTCTGCAAAACAAGAACCTCTATCACATAAGGAAAGGAGTAGCAATGATATAGCAGGACCACACAGTTCAAGAGAATATGGTGAGGAGGAAGGAAGAGGAAGAAAAGAGAGTAGAGTCCTAGAAGTCCATGAGTTTTCAGATGATGGTGGCCAATAGTGAGAATGATGATAACCCTTACAATCGTGTATCAGGAAATACCCAATGACTTTTTGTGGAAATGATTTGCATAGTACTTGAAGGATGAAAATCAGAGCAAAAGGAGCTGAATTTTTAACAGGAGTTTAAAAAATAGATGTCAGGGTTTAGGTTATAATTTTTAATAATTTTGGTGAAGATGTAAAGAAGGAAGTAGAATATTGCAGTCTTTTTGAGGAGCAAAGTAAGGTCAAGGGAAGAAAGTGTTAGAGCACAAAGGAAGAAAAACTGTTATTTCTTCAACATCTATTTATGTAATTTTGTTGAGCACTTTCTGATTTGTGAACCATGAGCATATATATGGGCTAAAGGTCATGAAAATGGGGAGGAGAAATTACAGCAGAAAAGGAAAATTAGAAGAGGTGATGGGATAAAGAGACACCAAGAGGGAATTTGCCTTCTCTAGGCCAGGTCTCACTAAAGTGGGTTTAAAAAATGCAGTGCACATATATTTGGCTGCAGTGTTTCTGGAATTTTCTCAATTTAGGTCCCTGACCTGAATAGAGAGCTTTTCTAAAATAAAAAGACTTGTTAAAATGACAGCTTGAGGTTAATAATAGTTAACATCTAAAGAAGGCTTACTCTGCCAGACACTCTGCTAAGTATACACATTGCCACTTCTACTCAATGATTCTATGATAGGGGATTTTTGTCCCCATTTTATGAGGCTGGAAACCATTACCCAGAAGTATTAATGCAGCCAGTGTTACATATGAGTGGAGCTAGGATTTGAACTCATGAACTCTCTGTCCAGAGCTTGAATTTAAAAATTCCTGTGTCAGACTGTTTACCCAAAAACATTTCTGCATGCATAACACAACTACCTTTAGCCTACATTTAGCCCACTTACTCTTTCTCTGAACTTAGAGTCAGGATTTGGCCATATGACTTTCTGCTGCACTTAAGGAAAGGTACACTCTACTTCAAGAAGCTCAGGAATATCAAAACCTTAATCACAGCTATTTGGATAACATGAATTCATGCTTTACAACCCGACCCTGGCCCTAGTCATATTAAAATCAAAGTTGCAAAATAAAGAAACATTCTGAGAAACCTTGTCTGCTTCATTTAGATAACAGTGTACAGAATGAATTGAAAGATAAAAATGCTCAGCATTTACCATTTCCTTTTCCCTTTTTATTTTAAGCCCTGTGGTGTTATGGATGATATCATCAGGCAATTTGGTTTGAATATGTTCCATGCTGGACTGTGCCGATTACTTAACTAATGACATGCACACTCCTTGCCATTGTCACACCTCTCTTCTTACAATTGGGAATTTCAAGTGACAGACTAAAGCTGTTTGCTATCAATTTTGCAAAAAACACATCTGCCAGATAGCCAAGATTTAGTTCAGAGACCAAAATCGATTAATATTCTAATTTGTTACCTGTCATTAGTGTCACACTGTATTATGCCAAGTCAAAAGTGATAACCTTTTATATAATATATGCTCCTAGAAGAATTTGATTTTAGGGATATGTTTTATTTTTGTTGAGTGTTGCTTCCTGTGTATGAATCCCATTACAAATTTCAATTACATGGGCAGTAAAAATTGTGATGGATTAAAATGAAAGTGTAAAATACGCACTGTTACATATTTTTAATAAAACTGCACAGCTGCATTTTTCTAACACCTATTTATTGTATCATTTTAAGATTTTAGATGTTTTACTTGATGCTTCTGATCACATCAGAGAAAGTGCTAGCTACATGATATTTTTCATAGGCATTACCCAGGTCCTGTACTATTCTATTGTAGGTTGCTGGTCAAAAGCAAATTTTCATGGAAGAGGAGACTGATTATCCAGTTTGATCTAAAATCCCTCATAAAGAAATACAGGAATGAGGCAATGGCTTGGCAAGGAATAAAATAAAGTTAGAGGAAACAAAAGGAAGAGAGTTTTATAGGTAATTTTTTTCCCAGTGGTTGTTTTCCTACTGATGAACAGAAAGAAAGAAAGAAAAAAAGTCATAGCTGGCTGTAAGTGAGGAAGGCTAAAAAAATGCAAGAATTGACATTATAAAGATGGAAACATTTTATTTTTTCAATGTGAATGGCATTTAAGCATTGAAATGATGATTTTCCCAGTGTTTATTATTGCAAATTTATCCTTTAATACTGTGCTTTGTCAGCATATTAAAGTCTCAGAGCCTAAGAGGGGTGGTTCAGAATCCAAGCTAAATTGACATTTAATCATTCATTCATTTATTCATTTCATTCACTCATTCATTCATGAAATAGACAGCAAGTGCCTCTTATGTACCAGAAACCACCAGGGATGTATTTATGCATAAAACAAATCCAACTTAATGTTTTCATAGAACTTACATCATTTTGGAGAGGACCAGAGAAATTTAACAGAAAGTAATGAAATACATGGTAGTGCAGATGGTGCTTAGTAATATGGGGAGGAATACAGCAAAAGTTGGAAACAGGAAATGCTGGCAAAGATGGGGTAAGATGAAAGGGGATGAAATTTTAAATAGTGTGGTTGAAGAAGAAGTCCTAAGTAAGCAGATAATACCGGGCAAAGACTGAGGGGCAGTTAGTGAATGAGCTATGCTGATAAGTGGGGATCCTTCCAGCCCAGTGGTTATGAGCCCCGCTAAGCTTCTCACGTTGTTTATTCATCTAGAGAAGATGTTGAAGGCATGATGGGAAATGCACTTGGTCTGGTGTTATTCACTGCGTTCTTCATTTTCCTGTAATATATTTATCTTAATGCAAACACTTTGATAAAATATTCTTTAAGTGAGAATTTGTACCAAGTCTATGCATTTTGTTTCTGCTTGGTAATTCTAACCTCAAAGGTATCTCAGAAGTACTTAGATTCAGCAGTAGAGCAAAGGAGGGAATTGAAATCTTTTCTTTCCCCCGAGGCTTGATCTATTGGACCATCTCTGTCTCTAATCCGTTATGGATTTTCCTGCTGAGAATGATGATTACTGACAACTCTGCTAAGAGTACATTTCAGATTAACTTGAATCAGTTAAAAAGGAAAGGACAAGTCAAGTTTTTAATTACTGAAGCATAAGAAGTTGATTCTTCATATTTTTCATTTAGTTTTTGAGTGTTCTTATAGCATAATTCTCTTGTAAATTCTAAAAGTCGTGCGTCTGCATTCCAACAGCCTGCATTGTCTTCTGTCCTTGCCTCTCTGTAAGGCACATCCAATATTGTGACAAGAATGATGTTTTTAAAATTTAAGTAAGAACCAGGGACACCTTTGCTCAAAAGTTTTCAAAAATTCACTTTATTTTACATAGTAAAATCCAGGTTTCTTAGAACAATCCACAAGCCACATGATATGACTTCTGCTACATAAAAATTTATCTTCCACTTTCCACCTTGTTCACTCTACTTAAGGCACATTGGGCTGCTTGATATTTCAGGCAGATTTTTGCCTAAGGGCTTTGTCAGATTTTATGATAGCTCCCTCTTTCATTTTTAGGTCTTTTTATGAAGAAAATCAGAGCTGATAACCTTAAAGATAACAATCTTTTAACTTTGACCTCTTCTGTATCCCATTTACTTTTTTATATTTTTTCCATATAAACCTTACTGTCATGATGCACCATATATATATTTGCCTCTTTATTACTCCCCCTACTAGAATACAAGCTCAACATTTTGTTCTCAATGATTGAAAAATGATAGAATGTGTTCAAATGTGACAAAAAGAGAAACCTGTTTAAGATTCAAATTAAATCTTGTTAGCATTTGTGTAAAGCAAAATGGCACAGTAGGACTCTATAAGTTGTCCACCTATAGAAACATCAGTTTGAACAACTGTATACAGATGACAGTATCTTCACAAGAGCTAAGGGAGCCATGGGGAAGAGCACAGTACCTTTCCCAGTTGCAGCACAGTAAGACAAGGTACACTAAAGCAGATAGGAAGGATAGTTTTACATCATCCCTTTCCCAATCCCAGGCTCCACAGGGTAGAAAAAGGGACTGTCTTCTTGTGGGAAAGAGAGTCCAGGACTTTGACTTGGAATCCATCACAGTAAGCACTGGGCAGACTTCGGAGGCCCTGTATTCTAGAGCAGTATGTAGAGACTGAGGCTTTTAGACTTGCCTTAGCACCAGGAGGGACTGTATTGCCTCAGACTTCAGATCTGCACAGCAGACTCACTTTCTGGTATGCACTACTGCCTGGTGGATGTTGGTGGCTCTGAGACTGGGCATCCTTGCATAGCCCCTGGCTACCAGTGCCCCAGAGTCACAGTTGTCATTGTGGGCCCCAGGCTTCTGGCAGTAATGCATTAGCCACAGCTACTCTGTGCTTCTGACAAAGGACACCTAAGATAGTGCCCTGGGCTTTAGGGTGCCCGAGTGCAGTGCCTTGACACCCACATTTGCCCTAGGCTTCTAGCATGCCCCAGTACCATGCCTGCTATAGTGACCCCCAGGCTTCTATAACATTGTGATAGCCACAACTATCCCAGACTTTGTTACACCCCAGCACTGAACCCGGCGTAGAACTTTGCCAGACAAAGCAGTCTGTGAAGATTAAAATAAATATCTCCTACATGAAACATACAGATGTAGATCAACAGCCACAAAGATCAGAACAACTGGGGGGAGATGACCTAAATTCTATGAAATATTCAAAGATGAACTAATAATGGTTCCCATCAAGCTCTTCAAAAAGTTGAACAGGAAGGGATACTTCTGAACTAATTTCATGAGTCCAGTATTACCCTGATACCAAAACCAAGCAAAGACTCTACAAAGAATACTACAGGAGAAATATCATTGATGAACAGAGATGCAAAATTCTTCAACACAATAATAGCAAACCAAATTCAGTAGCTATTCTGTTTTAGACCTGGAGTGTCCCCCAAGGACCACGTGTGTTCAGAGGTGCGGCATTTGGAAGGTGATTGGATCATGCGGGTGCTGTTAGAAATGTAGATAAATGTGCGGTTAAGAGGTGAGGCCTGGTCAGCAGAGGTGGGTCACTGGGGACATGACCTGGAAGGATATATCTCCCTCCTCATTTCCTCCTTTCTGTCTCTGCTTCCTGCTCCCATGTGAGCAGCTTTCCTCTACCAGGCTCTTCTACCATGTACTTTTTCCTTTGGACCTGGATGACCATGCATGGACTCAGACTTCTGAAATTGTGAACCCAGATAAATCTTTCTTCCTCTAAATTGTGAGTGTTGGGCATTGTTTCTTAACAATGGGGAAATAACTAAGAATTTGATACTGAGAAGTAGGGTTGTTGCTATGACTAACTGACCATGTGGTTCAGAAACCTTTGGAACTGGCTCTTGGGGAGAGTTTGGAAAGATTTGGAAATGGTGGCTAGAGAAGTCCTAGAATGCTATGAGCTGAGCTTGATGGGTCATACTGGTCAGAGTTCAGAAGACCAAAATGCTGATAGAGATGCAACTAGTAAAAGCCAGGCTCAGGAGGTTTTGGTTGGGATCAAGGATTCCATTGGCAGTTGAACTTGAGATCATGTGTGTTACACTCTGGCAGAAAATTTGCCTACATTTTGCTCATGTCCTGAGACTTTGTCGGAGACTGAAATTTAAGGTGGTAGGCTAATTAATTTGGAGAAGGAAATTTCAAAGCAGCCCAACATTCAGGGTGTGACATGAGTATTGTTAGTGGCTTTTATCTATGCTTAAAATGATAAACAGGAACATAAAACCCATTTGAAAAGTTGTCATTTTTGGGGGAGAAAGAAAGTCAAAGAAAATAAGATAGTAGCATGTAAAAAACTTTTTTCCTTATATGATGAAATAGTATTAATTCCAGGAATAGAAGGATGGCTCAGCACACATAAAAAAATAAATGTGATATATCACATTAACAGAATGAAGGACAAAACAATATGACCTTTTCAGTAGGTGGAGAAAAAGCATTTTACAAAATTGAACATCCTTTCACTATAAAAAACTGTTCACAAATTAGATGTAAAAAGAAAGTACCTTAACACAGCAAAGGCTACATATGACAAACACACAGTTAACATCATACTCAACAGAGAGGTTTCCTCTGGGATCCAGAAAAAAGAATGCCCATTTTTGCTATTTCTATTCCCTATTGTACTAGAAATCCTACAGTAATGACAGAAGGAAAAGAAAAGCCATCCAAATTGGAAGGGAAGAAGTTAGATATTTCCCTGCCTGCATATGGCATGATTATATATGTGGCCCTAAAAACTCCACTAACAAAACTAATAAGTGAACTCAGTAAAGTCACATGACACAAAATCAATATACAAAAATCGGCAATGGTTCTAAACTCTATGTGAAAAGGAAATCAAGAAACTGATTTCCTTTGCAACAACTACAAAAGAAAATCTTCAGAATAAATTTAACCAAGGAGGTGAAAGCTCTACACTGAAATCAAGAAAATGCAAATTAAAACTACAATGAGATATCACCAATTATCAAAAAGATAAAAGACAGAAAGTGCTGGTGAGGATATGGAGAAAAGTGAATCTTTGCAAAATATTGGTCAGAATGCAAATTAGTACAGTCACTATGGAAAACAGGATGGAGGTTTTTCAAAAATTTAAAAACATACCTATCATATGATCCAGCAATCCTACTATTGGCCAGATAACCAAAGGAAATGAAATTAGTATGTTGAAGACATATATTATCAGTCCCATGTTTCTTGTGGCATTATTCACAATGGCCAAGACTTGGAAATAACCTTAGTTTCTATCAATGAATGAATGAATAAAAAATATGTGATATAGACACAATGAAAGGATATCCTGTCATTTACAATAAAATGGATGAATTTAGAGGACATTGCATTAAGTGAAATAAATCAGACACAAAAAGAAGAAATATTGCCTAATCTCATTCGTATATAAAATCTAAAAATGTTGATCCCATAGAATGGAGATTACCAGAGGCTGGGGAGAGGACAGGGAAAGGAATGTTGGGCAAATGTTAATCAATGGGTACTAAGTTATGGTGAGAAAGAAGCAAGAATTGTGGTGTGCTGTACATAGGAGGATGACTATAGAGAACAATAATATACTGTTCACTTCAAAGAACAAGAAGAAATGATTTTGAGTTTTCACCACAAAGAAATGATAAATGTCTGAAGGGATAGATATGTTTAACCTGATGTTAAATCACATAATGTACACATGTATCAAATCATTCCATAGTAGCCCATTAATATGTGGAACTTTTATGTTTTTTATATATCTTTTAAAAATAAATTTAGTCAAGTGAGAAAAAAAGTTGATCTCATAGAAGATGAGTGTCAACTCGGGCTGCCTGTGGCTGGGGATGTTGAAAGGCAGATTGGGGAGTTGTTTGAAGGATGCAAGATTTCAGTTAGATAGAGTTAAGTTCAAGAGCTACATATGCAACATGTACTGTAGTCTTAAAGAATACTGAGAGTGAATATAGAGTGTTTTTAGCACAAAAATAACTATGTACACAGTAACATGTTAATTAGCCAGAGTTAACCAATGATATATATATACATATATATATATCACAACATCATGTTGTACATAGTAAATAAAATTTTACCTGTCAATATAAAAACAAAATTAAGAATCAAATGCCAATATTTGGACTTAGTACTATACGTATAAAAGTTAAATTAGGTACAGATTTTGTTTTTCCTGATGACAAAAAAGAAAACTTCAAAAACTGGGCAAAAGATTAGAAAACATTGAGAAATAAAGAAAATCAAATTTGAAATACTGAGAAAGCTAATATTAGCTATAGTTTGGGAATAATCTTTATAATTGGAATAGTTTCATAAATGCAAATCTAAAATATACACAACAAAACCTATAGGAATTAGTGGTCTTAGAAAAATAGACATAAAAGAACTTATCTACATTAAATACAACATATACAATGTTTAAATAAACTGGACTATCATCCAAGACAAGAAGAGTGTTCTATTTCCAAGACTACTTGATTTTATTATTGGAATACTTCCATTAAAGAATATTAAGAGTCCCGCTTTTTTCCCCCATTGAATAAAGTGACTTTTAACACTGTATTTTTTACTCAAGTAACAATATAGGATACTCACATGGAATTTTATGCAGCTCATTCATAAACTTCTCCTTCAGTTTAGAAAAGGCATCTTCCTTTCCTTCGCCAGGACTGGCTGGCTCTGTGGCATTATTTGGTAGAATAGTTGCAACAGTGGTGACTGGCGGGGCTGCCAAGGCCTCATGATGACTCTCGCTCACCATTTTAGATTCAGAGGAAACTGAAGGGAGGAAAAGAAGCAAAGAAAAAACAATTCAAAATGGCTTACCTGATCCCACATCAAAGGTATACTAGAGATAAAAGGACACCAGAGGTTGCACCTGCTCCCTGGGTAAATAATCTATCATTAGCATATTACTTTATGTTGGTTCATGAAATATTAAAAAGACCACAGAGAGTGGAGAGTTCTTTCCCAGAAGGTAAAACCACATATAATTACTGAATAGCATTCTTTCCCAATGATATTGTATAAACTGTCAAATCTATTAGTTATTTATACGGCCCATTTTTTTGATATGTAGATTTAACTTCTAGCCCATATCTCATTGAAATGAATTATGAAGCAATTTATTGACAATATATAGATTGTATACTCTAACATTTTGTATTTTCTAAAAGAAAAGAGACATTTGTTTTGGAAATGTTGATAAATGCTAGCATACATTCAAAATATTAGTGACTTTTTAAATAGTTATAAATTATACCATCAAAACATTGATAGTCTATCATGACATTATGCAAAAATTGATTCTCAAATCTAATTTATTATTGGTAAGTTTTCCCCCCAGTCCTTTTTTTTTTTTGACATTTACTGTAGGCAATACTCTTATCAATAATTCACTTGTCTTGCTGGGTGATTTATTTTAGGTCACAGGAAATGTGGTAAATTGACTACTTATATCAAGACACTGATGATCAAACATGACTTTTCTGTTTAATTTACTTAAGTTGATTATGTTATTGAATAAATTTATTAAATTAATTTACTCAATTATTTCAAATGTGTGCTTGCTTTCAAAATACTAAAAACAATACTAAAGTAGTCAATTAAAACATTTTAGCTTTGAATTTTGAAGATATCAGTTCTAGTCCTCCTCACTAGCTAAATGAATTTTGACAAGGCATTTGACCTCTAAATCTACCCACCTTCTGAAATGTAAAGAACTGAGTGAGGCCTGCCCTTCCAGGGTTTTTCTTAGTATACCACATGTGAAGTGACAGATCTATATAAGGAAAGCATTCTAAAGGAGTAAAAGTAAATTCATATTTGGAGATTATTGTGGATTTTTATAATTTTATTGCATGATTTAAGATTTCAGCCTGTGTTGATGAGAAAATAGACACAATTGTGGGCAGAAAAAGAGGAAATAAACAGGCCTGAAAAGGAATAAATTCACAGTCACAATAAGAAATTTGATGGGTAGATAAAGACATTTTGATTTGCAAGCAAGTGAGGATAACCAGCAAACACATGCAAAAAAAGAGAAATACAAAGTAAAACAATACTGAGATTCCATCTCAGAGAAATTAGCTATCATCAATAAAGAAAATAATAACAAATGCTGGCAAGGCTGTGGCATTGGGGAAAGGAACTCTATTACATTGCTAATGGGAATGTAAACTAGTACAACTATTATGGAAATTAATATGGATATTCCTCAGAAAACTAAACCTAGAAATTTCATTCAACCTAGTTATTCCCCTTCTAGGTATATTCCTGAAAGAGTTAATTACATCACATTACAGTGATACATGCGTACCCATGTTTATAGCACCACAATTCATAATAGCTAAGCCTGGGAAGCAGCCTGCATGTCCAACAACAGATGAATGGGTAAAGAAAATGTAGTATTTATATACACTGGAGTACTAGTCTATCATAAAGAAGAATAAATGTGAGTCAGTTATATGAAAACAGATGTAACTTGAGACAATAATGTTTAGTTTAATAAATTAGATACAAGATCAAATATTGCATAGTTCCTCTTATATGAGAAACCCAAAATATAAATAAAGAGAAAAATAAAAGACAGATAATAGGAAGTAGGGAGATAGATCTTTTGCAAAAGCAAAGGGGACCAAGAGGTGGGAGGGGGGGAGGATGGGAAAAAGGAGAGGGTAAGGGGATAAAAAAATTATGATGTGTTATATACATGTATGTACCAACTCTCCATAAGGAACATAATTATTATGTATTGCAAACATGAAATAATAAAAAATAAAAATTGGAAAAATGATCTTTCTGGAACACAAAATTTCTGATAATTATGCATGCTTATATATTTAGTGAAAGTGTAATTGAAAGTAAAATAATCTTAGATGCATAGGGTTATAAAAATATTAAAATCCAGAGATTTTGGATCTCCTGGAAGGAGTTCAGGTCTGAGGTTAAACACAGATAATCATTTTTATTATTAACTGATTAGTTCTCTTTTTAAGCCTTTTATTTTCCACTGATATTTACTAATATAATCCTAAAGATAGAATCACAAAGATATGGGTTCAGATTGTCTCTCCTTTTCGGTTTCTTCATTTGCAAAATGAGCACATTCAGAAAAATACTTAACTTTTTATATGAGTGTGAAATGAGATAACCCATACAAAGAATTTAGCACAGCATCTCATGTTTGGCACCTAGGTTTGTTCCATTGATTGAATGATTGCTCCATCCATCCATCCATTCATCTCTAACAGCATTTAGCAGTCCAGAATTTTCCAAAATGTAGACTTTCACTTCTTACAAGCTTTGCCTAATTCTATTTAGCTTGGGAACCTATCTTCCTGCAAAAATTTGGAGTCTGGTTTGCACTGCTGACACAATTCAGATGAAATTACTGATATTGATTATGCCATAGCTTTTATATTTCCTATGAATCAGCAGAATACAGTGATATACACATATGTATGAAATACCAATATATATATATTCAAAAAGTCAATTTGTTCCTCTGCTATGAGGTTCACCAGCAATGATACACTTTATTGAGTACCTTGCATAATAGTTAAGGGTATTTGAATAATTCCTCTTGCTTACTCTGGGATTTAA
Organism: Heterocephalus glaber; assembly: GCF_053883595.1. Classification (NCBI taxonomy): domain Eukaryota; kingdom Metazoa; phylum Chordata; class Mammalia; order Rodentia; family Bathyergidae; genus Heterocephalus; species Heterocephalus glaber. The sequence continues at coordinate 10,287,703 of NW_028258356.1, read as the reverse complement.
AGGAAATGATTGGGGTAAATTAAAAGTACTGAATATCACAGTGCTACTGTTAAATTAAAAGCAGATTGTCTGTTTTTCTGTTTAATTTTGCTGCAGTTCTGAAAGTGGGATGTTGTTGCCTGTCACTCATGTTGACAATCAGTGGCTTCCTTTAAGTGGCCACAGGGTTGTTTCTGGCCTTTGTCTGAGCAGGTAGATTGGTTCTCTACCACTGCATTTGTTAAGTGTTTTTTGTATTATTCCACCTTATTATGGAACATAAATTTTTCTCTATATAACTGGAATGATATACAACTATAGGAACAATGAGATTTTTGTTAACTACAGTACACATTTATAAAATTTGTTTGTAATTTATTCAGTTTTTTAAGGAAAAAAATGTTTCTATAATTAACAAAAACAGTCCTCCAAGGTATCCTTGGAAGATATTAAAAAAAATTGTAAAAGCTATAAACTTTTTTTTTTGGTACCAGGGATCGAACTTTGGTCCTTGAGCTTGTGAGGCAGGCGGCGGAAACACTGAGCTAAATCCCTGGCCCAAAGCTATACATTTTAAATCAAGAAGAGATTATAATAAAAATATACAAGGCTCTTTTATTTAGTGCAAACCACTATAAAATTTTCAAAGGTCATAAAATATAAAAACATAAATATTTCTTTTTGTGAATAGGAAACCGAGCTCATTATTCAATCCTGCCCAATGTGACAACTTTATATTCTTTTACATAGCTTAGTGCAGGTAGCATTGTTTGCCTATTCAGAAAAAATTATATTCTAGTCTTGAGAAAATAATAGCTAAGCATGTTTGTGCACTTGTATGTGATTTTGATATATTTAAAGCATAGAGTTCTCATACTATTCCCATGAGATAGGTATAATTATCACCCACTTCCTTGGCGAAAAAACTAAAGCATAGGGAAGTTATAAAATGGGTTTAAAGTCATATAATAGTAACTAGTGTATTGGGATTTAAACCAAGGTGTCTTAGCCACTATAGTATTAAAGGACTTATACACAATGAAACAAATATCTTCTATGTTTTGGGGAAGGAACTTCTGAATACAATACCTAGTAAGAAGAACATTTTACAATGTCATTCAGTATATCCAGTCTTTCTACTTAAATGTTATAGAGTAAATAAAACTATCATATAAAAGCACTTGCCATTACAATATGTGAAATATCTGATATATTCCACTTTACTCTTCTTTTTCACTAAAAAATTCTAGTTTTACCCCAAAATTGTGTATATTAATTTCACAATCCACTAATGGTTTGAGACTTGCAATTTGGAAAACCACTTTAATAAGGGAATATTAAGCTACAATAGCATTAAATGAGGTTAATAATAACTAAACCTATAATCTATTAGCCACCTACTAAGTGTGAATGATATTATCACTGATAGTTAAGTATAGTATTTGTAATCCCCAGTACAAACTCAGACAGTAACTTAACCTTATTTTTCAGGAAAAAGTAAAATGTGGCTCTCCTAGTTAAGTGATTTGTCCTATACAAGCTTTGTCTAATACAAGGTTCCTTCTGTAAGTCTACTGTAATAATACTATTCTAATATTAAAAAATTAAATTAGTATTGATGAAGAACTTATGATTCCCTTTTCAATATATTTCCTAGTAGATAGAAAACATAAGCCATCTTATTAACAAGAAATATATCGTTTGATTTTAGTCATAGAATTGTTTAGTGTGTTAAAGTGGAATTCACCATCCTGGAGTACACTAAAATCTGTTATTGGATAGGAAAACAAATTTTCTTCTAAGCAAATTTCAGCACAGAGGATGTAAAAAATTTCTAAAAAAGAAATACAAATCTCTCTCACTCTTGATAAAAATTTAAAAATAATAAAAGTGCTTGATTTCACAAATTATCAAAAAACTGAAAATCAAAAACAATGTACCATCTAGTCAATTAAAAATATGGCAAAATATAAATAGTAAAAGTGTCGAGAACAAGTTACTGGACAATTAAGAAATAGAATATATTTGAAAAATACTTTGTAGATACCAAAGTAACATAACATATCAAAATATTTGGAAGATCTCATTAGTATTCTATGAATCCTTGACAAAGAATCATAGATGGATGTACAAATAATTTAAGTATGTTAAAAGTAACTTTATAATATTAATGGTACCAGAAATTACCTAACAAGGTGACTTCTAATTATGATAATATATAAAATGGTGCTATTATCTTAAATATAAATGTCTATAAACTTGAAATACATGGTAGTAATAGATGAAAAATGCTAATTATGAGACATTATATAGCGTATACGTTTCTCTAAATAAAAAAAAAAGTTTGTAGAAAAGAGTCTGGAAAGATGCATTTGAAAATGTTAAGCTTGTAGAATATTTGCTTTTCCCTCAATATATTATAAATCTGAATCATTTTTAAATTAATAATAATAACAACAATAAAACCTTTAACATCATTTCGCTTTTGAGAAAACAAGATTTTGGAAAACAAATTTAATTTCTTAATGTCAGATTAAAAATATTTTAAAACATAATTAAGAAGCTAAATGTCAAGAATGTATGGTGCAGCCAGATATTTAGTAAATATGATATACAAAATGGCCATCGGCTAAATGTAATGTTGACAAAACATTCAGGTATCCTAAAGGCTACTACGTTTGCGGTATAAAATGAGGAAAATCAGAAATTTGTTGCCATGACAACTTTCCTCTGTTCCCTTATATTTGTCTTAGTAGGACTTTAATTATGTCTATATCTAAATCTACAAATGGATAGAGATTTCTCAGATAATATACTGAGATAATCTATCATACTGCATATGTACAATTATTTTTAGAGAAAGTACTACTTCCATCTCTATATATTGCATTTTGTAATAGCATACAAAATTAAAGAGCAAATGGAAGAAGGTGAAAAAATATTGAAAAAAACATTATTACTGAAACAAAAAGTATTATGATGCAAACTGAAAGTTTAAAATTCCAAACTGAATGTAACTCTTGGAATAATGATTAAACACAGTCTGGGAGCTATTACAGAATACACAATTAGACTGTATTGGGTAGTGCAGTGTAAAATGCAGGGATTTTATTTCTTCAAAGTGTCCCTTTCCTATTAGAGTGTAGGTGGAAACCATAGTAGATGACATGAGCATCCCCAAGTCTAAAACCCTCAGGTTCAAGAATGAGGCCTTTAGCCTCCTGCTCTCAGTTTCAGGAAGTGCTGCCTGCTGACCATCACAGTTGGGAATTCCTCCAAAAGAACTGCACCTGGTCAAGAAAAATTGGCTTGCTGTAGGTTAAAGTCTCTTCTCCAGGGACAGCCCTCATCCACTAACAGGTTGTTGCTGGCACGAAGGCCCACTCCTCGCCTCAGTTGAGCTCCAGTTTAGGGTCCCATAGATGAGCTAAAGCCCTTGTAGCTGCATTTCAGTGAAGCAAGCATCTCCCTTTGAGAAGTCCGCTTCTTCCTGCCCCTTAACATGGAAAACAGTGTCCTAGAAATCTATCTCAGACTCAGAACAAGTTCCTGGGGACTCTGACCTATAACGTCCATCTGAAAGGATTTTAGAAAAATAAAAAAGGACTTCTGTCAACACTTTCATTTGAATTCTTTCCATGCCAAAGGATCCTTAGGCAGTAGTGAAGTCTAGCAGCATATCAAAATCTTGCACAAGTTTGCAGATGTTGGAATGTCAGGCTCGAAGTGTATCTTTTCTCCAGCTCAAACAGATGAATTCTCTTGAGGGAAGTAAGAGGGAAGCAGGAGATTACATGTCCTGTCATGGCTGAGGAGGGCTGGCTTCTGATGGCAGTTCCAATAAAGGGCTACAGATGAAAGGTTTTTCAGACCTTGGAGCAACTGGAAGCACAGCAGGTAGCCAAGCCTTAAACACACATGCCCCTGGGTTCTTTTGCTTTTCTTCAAAATAGGTCCAGGTAGTTTCAGATTTTACCCATTTATCAAGTCATGAAAAATCTCCTCAGAGGTACAAGGAGAATTTTGCTTAAGAGTATGTTTTCCAGGAAGTATTTCTCATAAACACTTTTGCAAATTGAATGTAAGTTGACCCTCTTAGCATTAGTTTTCAAACAGAACCAATATTGTTCCCAAAGCACTTTAATCTCACGCTACAAACACTGAAGATGTGTGTAGATTGTTATGGTGAAGGTGTCTTTGGAAGAATGTGTGATGGGAGGAAATATTGCAGGGAGACCAGCTGCATTTCCTGAGAATCTCCTTTAAGCCACACTATTCTCCTCCAGTTCCCAGCACTATGGAAGGGTCTATGTCCTTTGTTTTCCTTCCTCCGGACTTGTCTTTCTGCAGCCTCTTACAGCCATATTGGTTTTGCTTCTCCTGTCTCTTTCTCTCCCTGCTCAAGGCAAAATCTTCCCATAGGAGCTCTCCTGATCTTAGTAGGTTCACTTTTTCTTTCTTTTTTTTCTTAATGGGAGAACTATAATCATTGGTAGTTTGTTCTCACTTATCACACACTGGGCACTTCACTTGCATGTATGTCATGAGTGTTTACTGAGCACTGTGCTTTGTGTGAAGTGAGAGAAAAGGAAAAGACACTAGATCACACCATCAACATAGCTCAAGAGTTTTTGTTTGCTGCCTCTTTCATTACAGAAACTCTGAAGTATTCTACAATGGAATCTTTTGACAACAATTAAATGACAACTCATAGCTTTTTTTAGACATAGATAATTAGGACTATGGCTAATTTCCAGGAAGCACACAGAAAAGCATGAATAAGAAGTAGCAAATAGGACCTGGAATCAGGGAATTTGGATCAAAAAGGGATAAGGAGAGAGAGATGAAGATGTGCAGTTCTCAAAATGGTCAAAGAGTTAAAAATATTTGTATTAAAAACTAGAAAGCACAAGGCTTTACCCATACCAGGCAAGCACTTATCACTGAGCTACAGTTTCAGTCCTTTTTATTTTGAGGCAGGGTCTCACTAAGTTGTGCAGACTTGCCTCCAACTTGTGATACTCCTGCCTCAGCCTCTGTAGTAGATAGGATTACAGGTATGTGCCATCATACCCACCAATTAAGAGTTAAGTTGCCTTTGCTATTTCTTATTTTAAACTTACTGCTTTGATGGTTTTAAAGAGCAACCAATGAACTGAGAAATAATTCTTTTCCCTCCCTCCCTCCCTTTCTCCCTCCCTCCCTCTCTCCCTCCCTTTATTCCTAGTACTGGGGATTGAATACAGTGCCTCACACATGCTAGGCACTAAACTACCACTAAGCTACATCACCTGTCCTTAAATTGTTTAAGTGGCAAGTTATTTGTAGGCCCAGAGGTTGGAAAACATTGACTTACCAATTTCCAGATTTCATATTTTTAGTAGAAATTATATTCTATCTTTTTAATTTTCCAGATTATCTTCTGTCCATCCCCTCCCATTTCTGTTCCCTCAACTCAAGCAAAAGTAATTGTCCAAGATCCATCTTCCTTGAAGTTGGCTCCCCTCTCCCTTCTCCTTCCTTCCATCCTTAGATGCACCTGCTCCTGGACCCTGCAGGTGGTGAGTGGGAGTGCTTAAGGTTTAAATTCTAGTGTATGCCCTTCCAAAGCTCCTCCTCAATACAGGCTCCAATGATGGTAAAGTCGGTGTCAGTCGCATAGGGCCGTATCACAGTAGATTTAAGGAAGGATGAGTACGGGATTCAAGGGCAGATCACCTCCCCCTGACCTGAAGACAATGACACCATTTGGCATGAAAAAGTGACTTAGGCCAGTAAAGATCTCATCCTAAGGGTTTAAGTTATAAACTACCTGTAGGAACTGAGGCATGGAGAAAGAAGCACTTTTATGGCTACAAGTCAGGGGCATCATGGCAGAAGGATGGGGCGGAGCAAAGCTGCTCACTTCATGGGATCAGGGAATCAGAGGAGGAGAACAGTGCCAGAGAGAAAGGAACCAGGGAGCAGGTCGAGTACCCAAACTCATTCATCCATGACCCATCCAGAAACATCCAAAAGTGTGCTCTACTAACCCCCAGGCAGCTCTCAAGTTCATCACATTGACAAGCAAACTTAATCGTCACAATTAATTTCAGAAGAATTAGCTAAAATAAAAATGAACCCATGAACCAAGTGAAATCTCCGTACATTGTTACATTATCTCCACTCTCTGACCAATATTATAGAGAATCAGAGAGTGGAAAGCAAACAAAAAAAATGTATCTAAATCAAAACCCAGACACTGAATTATTTTAACAATGATACAGAAATCAAGAAGTCTTATATAGATTTGAAAATTTCCCAGGTACAATAAAGACACAAATTTTGAAGATACTGGGATATGAGAACTGTTTATAAAAGGATATTATAATTTGATGTTTTTGCTAATAATCCATTTCTAACGTATCTATTTATGTAATAATAAAATATTTTATCACTGCAGTTTCAAAAACCATATTTATTTTTAAAATAGTATTCAATACTGGAGAACATTTACAGCTTTAAAGGGTCTCCCAACATTTTTAGTAAGAATGACAAGGTCATGGTCGAGGAAAGATAACAGAATAGCTTTTCAAATGGATTAAAAAGACTTCCAATGTACTTCATAGTGACTTAAAAATGGCATAGCAAGGTTCAAAGTTCTCTTTCTTCTTTTTATGTGAAAAGGTAGACATGAAAACCTAGAGATGGGATTGAAATCTTCCATGGATAGATTTGACATAGTTCTCAGTGAATACATTCATTGTATAAAATACTAATTGAAATTACCTCTCTTTAACTTTTGTATAGTAAGATGAAATTAGATGTTTTGGCAGCTATTGAAGAAACACATCTTAGTAGGATCAAGCCAATTGGCTCTCAAAATGTTTTCTATAGAAGCTGCAGATAAAATAATTTGGCATTTTCATTCTCCATGGCTTTGCTGAAACTCAGCTCTGAGCTCTTGCTGTTTCTGAGCTGCAGGTACTTGAGAGAAAATCTAAGCTTGCAACTCAGAGCCCTCTTTTATCAAACTGAGTTCAAACTGTCATGGTTTTGTCACATAGTGAAGCAAAGCTTTAAAATCAATCCATACACCGTTCAGAAGGGCGGTAAATATGAAGATGGAAAATGCTGCCGTATTCTACTTAGACATAGTACATTGAGACACAAAGATATCTAATACTTATTGAGCCCTAATAGCCAGACATTGCTTTAAATATTTCAAGTCTATACACTCATTTAATGCTCACAAAATAAAACCCATGAGTCAGGGAATATTGTCATCTCTGTACTATACATGAGAAAATGTGACAAAAGATGCACAGTCAGTAAGAGTTGACAGCAAGATTTGAATTGCAACAAACTAGTTCCAGAGTCCATAGGGTTCTCTCACTAGTATATAAGTAGAAAAATGCTAATCAAATGAATAAATTGTGTGCCTACAATGGGTCCAACATGATGCTAAGTGCTTTGAATAATTCTCAAGTAGTTCATTCAGAATCTGAATGCATGGAGATCCAGCCACACATGGTCAAAACTCAATGTGAAGTGTTCTCTAGTCTCCGCGATTTTAGGAGACTGTACTGAGCAAGCATAGCACGTAGGTGTCGGGAGCATTTCTACATAAATTTGGGGGAAAAATCATATGATAATAAGTATGAGCAAAGCTGTCTAAGACCCAATGTTGCCTCCCTTGAGAGCTGGCTATGGCATGCGGAAACAACTCCATTTTGCCTTTGGTCACCTACTGAAGTGGGAATGTGCTCGTTTCCTCCCTCATCAGCATGAGAGTTGAATCCACACAGGATCAGACATAAGATCACTGCTGTCCCCTAAGTCACCCAATGCTCCCTACAATTATTGTGTGCACCCAATAAATAATGGCCAGCTCAGAGCCCTTGTCTTTGCCCACGCTGAGGCACTGGCCTCCCGGCCCTCTATATACTTTGAAATTATGCAAGTCTTTGTTGACTTTTTTTCCTTAGCTCTTGCTCTCCCCCTTTCTAGGCAGGAAACCAGCCTCCCATGTGTAGGAAACCATTGAAAGTTCCAGATAGGAGCCCTGAGTGTAGCAGTGAAGATTATTTATATGATAAATATATTAGATATGAAGGACAAAAAGTGATGATTTGGCTTGCTCCTTCTCAAATTCTACCTTTTATTGTGTGCCAATGAATCAACTTGTAAATGTAAGATGTAAATAGTGTCCAGAATCTACAAAATAATAATAAACAAAAGTGTATATCAGTTGCTTATCTAACAGCTATTTATTTCTTACAATGTAAGATAAACACTGTTTTTCAGACAGCTACTGCCCTAGGCAGATCACCTCATTCCTCATCTCACGTGCAAATCTGATTTGTCTACATATTAATTGTAGTAATCTGATTATTTTTGTTTAGGCAAGGGCATATGATCTAATTTGGGCCTGTTGTGATATGAAGGGAAGTCTGTTGGGTAATTCTGGGGAATGTTTTTCTAACCTTAAAAGTGATACACAGCAGGGCCGGGGATTTAGCTCAGTGGTTTCGCCGCCTGCTGCGCAAGCACAAGGACACGAGTTCGATCCCCGGTACCAAAAAAAAAAAAAAAAAAAAAAAAAAATACACAGCAGAATCAAAGCCTCCTCTGATGTGTGGAATCGCATTTCAAAGTGGTCACTGGAACTGCTTGCAGCCATGCCATGAGCCTGAGAAAATCTAGTGAAAAAAAAGTCTGATATTTTATGGATAATACGATTGAAAATGAAAAATTCATGATGGTATGGAGCTGTTGTATGAAGCAACTCTATAAGCACCTTATCTTGGGATCTGTAATTGGAGAGAATATATTTTTCCAACCCCTTTCACGGGACATTTGTTGTTGCTTAAAGTAGAAAGGAAGCAAATATAAATACTCTATAGTCTAGTTTGCACAATGACAAAACCAAAAGTTTTTTTCCCTGTGGCTCATTTTCTACTATGCTTTGCTAACTTGGCTTCTTGCTAATGCCCTCTACCTGTATGTGTTTCTGACCCTTAGCTTTTAAGTTTCAACAGCTCTAGAAAATAGTCATTATATTTTCTATCTTCTTTGTAGCCTCTAAATTGTGGTGAAGCTCAGTGCCCTGCCTCCTATGGTTCTGTGGTTTCTTTTCTTTTACTTATTTCCTTCTCTCTTTTCTTTTTGTCCTTTTCTTAGTAAGAAACAATTTATTTTCTATCTTTCCAACAAGTCCAGTTTTAATGAAGTTAGGGATCATCCATAAAGAATTTTCATCTTTTCTCTTTCCTTTTCACAAACTGACTTCACATCACTTTCAGAAAGTGGGTTTAAGAACAAATTTTCTATAAAACACTATCAAGTTACCATCTCATAATGAAGCACCATTGTGAGAAAAGAAACTGATAGCAGATCATTATCTATGGTTTTCAAACTTTTGCTTTCATTTGGCCAATGGCTAGACCTAATTTTCATCTGAGTCACTCAGTAATCAGACTGATGAACACAGTTTGAAACTTAGATCTTCAAAGAAGGAATTTAGAAAGAATATAGTTTTGGGTTTAAAGAATGATCTGTGAATTCCTTCTCACTGCATGATAAGCAAGCCTGGTGGCTTACTGATAAGAACAATATATGGAGCTGAATTGCCTTTTCCTTTCATATCTAGTAATTACAGATGCTATAATTTCATTGACATGAAGTTATTCTACAGGAAGTTTGCTCTTTGCTTTAGACAATTTTACCATAGTTATTTATCAACAATTCATGTTATAACATGTTAAGAGAAAACTAAAGGACTTGTACTGTGACAAACATCTTCTTTGAAAGTTAAAATAGATAAATTTTATTCTCAAATGCCATATTCCAATTTTAAATATTCTTAAGTAGAAATTATCTCTACCTCATTGCAAAGCAAGAGAAATAGAGATTTTTCCTATTGGTAACTCAAGACTGTTACTGAACAGAACTTCAAGGTTGTTTCATCAATCTAGTTATAAGCTATGATGTATTCGTTGGCAGAAAATTATGTTTACATTTAGCCAGATGTTTTTTCTTCCATGTCATTAATATGCAACTGTTTTATCCCTTATTACAGGTAATATGAATAGCTGAATCTCAATTAATATCCACTGACTAAGGAGACATTTTTGAGTGAGAACACACTATTACAGATCTGTAACTGAATATTATATTACTGATAAACTAACATTTTACTATGATACAAATATACTGATAGCATGAATAAAATATGAGTGTTGATTTTAATCAACTCAAAGTCACCCTGTATCACAGAAGGTGACAATCAGAATAAAATAGCAGGTATGACTTGATAAATTTCCACTTGTTTGCCAGAAGTTTTTGTTCATAGAAACTACTCATGGGGCTCTGCAATCAAAGACAAAATCAGGGAGGAGGGGGAAAAACCCCAAAAGTTTTTAAAAGGAAGAAAAGAAGAAAGCAAGAAAAAACAAAATGCTAACAAAGCACCACTAAAATAACAAGTAAAATTATAAGAATAAACTAAATTATATGAAAAGATGTTTTAAAAAGTGGACCTAAAATCACACAATTTTCCATGTTAAAAGAAAGAATATACAAAACACAGCTTTATTAGAAACTTTAAAGCTACACACATGAAAACAATAAACACAGACTTAAATGAAGAATAATTCACTGTGAAATAAAAGAAATAAGGCATGAGGAAAGCAACAAAACTCAACAAAGGAAGACAGGTCCTTCACTAGGCAAGTGGTCCATGAGAGAAATCTCAGTTCCGACCCTTGTCTGCTTGGTTAAAAAATGCCATTTATTTATATTTTGAGCCAGTACTTCTTTATTAAAAAGCACATAACTCATACATTTATTATAGAATTAAATAAGTGAATAAGCATACAGCAGAAACTCAGTATTTGTTAATAAAAATTGTATCAGTGTAGTAATAATAATGTCTTATTCTGGTGGCAAATACATCTCTATTACAGAGCTAGATGTAGAATTCCTCCTACTCTGATTCCATGAAGGCTAACGTGGTGTTATTTGCTATGTAGATTTCTTTCCAGGAAGAGAATGCACAGGTGTGAAGATGCCATGCCCAATCCTTAAGCATTTATTAGGATTCTGCTTTATGCATTAGTCTCTTGTGAATTGGTTAGTGTGAGTCATACAAAAAGGTGACTATATGGTCAACTTTTTCTGTTTACTTCTCTCCCCCACCGTCCTTTGGTCTCATAGCAACATCAATGAGCCATACAAAGAAATGAAAATATTTTGGTCAGTTTATTGATAGAGGTTGTTTATCTTTCTTTATGGAATAGAATGAGGATATATTTTCAGTTTTACTGATATTCAGTAAAATGGCAGCTGCCAAAGGAATTTTTCAGGATTTTGTGTGAAATTGGCTATAATTTCTAAAGCTCATTGGCTTTGACAAAGCTTTGCAGAACACCCACAGACAGCCACTAATTTACCAGTTTCAGTGTCTATACAGGACATTCATGGAAATCCCCTTGCTTAGTACTAGCAATTTTATTAGAGCTGCCAGGATCATTAATTAATCTGAAAGCTCAGGAGATTTTCAGAAATGAAGGGAATGAACAAGATTTGAGGATTAGAAAGATCCAGGAGTGGATCTATGGATGGAAATATAGAATGACTGGCTCACTTATGTGGTAACCTTCTGATTCCCAAATGTATTTCTTGAGTTTTTAGACTTTTACTGTTTGTGTAGGTTGATGGCACGCCAACCATTTATTGTACATACGACGGTACTTTTAATAAAGGCAAAGATGACATGGCAGTGCGTTCATGTAGAATAGATCTACTGGATCATATAGAATATCTAGTTATGTACTAGTTAAGGGTATGAAATCTGAAGTGAGAAAGTCTATGTCTGAATTTTGTGTTGATTAATATGAGCAGCTGGCGTGGATTTCTTCTAGACTATGCAAGCCTCTTCCTTCCAGTCAACCTCCTCCTTGAAGGGTCTAGATGGGTTCTCTGGGAGGTTGTTGTCCATGGTTACAGAAAATGAGGACCAGGCTTCCTTCTAGAAGACTGGCAGTAGGCAGGCCGAGCGTTCCCTCAGTGTGCAAGGTTTTTTTCTGTTGGAGTAGATTGTCTTTTGTTTCTAGCATGGGGGCTATTATTACCTTTTGAGATTAAGAATACACTGATTTGCCTTTCTTTTGGTTCTAAGCCCTCCTCTCTGCACTCAGAGAGCTCTGATGTGACTTTTAGCACCTCTATGTGAACTGCAGCCAGCTGTGCTGTGGTGAATAGTCAGTTCTCGATTAATAAATTACTCCATTGTAATTACTCACTAAGCAGAGATCCTTGGGAAATTTGTTAGACTGTCAAGGGCCAGGTGGCCAAAATGGCTCCTGTCTCAGAGTATATTTCTGCCAAGCACTTCTGTGCTGCAGTTTTCCTAGATCTGGTATCTTTGAACTATTATAAAACATGCTCTATGATTTAGAAACATTTCAGAATTTCTGATGTGTTGAGATAGTACTTTCATGTTGCCCAGAGTTTTATGTCCTTCATTCTCCTTATATCCTTTCTATCATTTTGAGAGCTTTTAGAAGGAAGCACAATCACTTATGGTTAATATACCACTAGGAAGAGAAGTCCTATTTATAATATTAATAATTTTCATGAAAATACTTCTGCTTTCTTAAATGTGTAAAAGAAAACCCTTGTATATTATATTGGAGAATACAAAGATTGGGACTTTTATGCATTGTTACTGTGTTCCTAAAATTATAGTATGTCATGATTTTCTACTATTTCATCCAAGCAGTGTGTTTGAGGGCAGGGTCTTATTCATACTTGAATTTGCAATACTTAGCACAGTGTTTCAGTTTCTACCATGATACAGTAAAACTACAAGTGCTTATGATACATGTTTATATTTGTATAAGCCAATTTGCATTATTCTTTTTTAAAGGAATGAAACATACACTTAGGTCAACTTTGTAGAATCTGTGCATGATTCTTCATTTTTCTTTGATCATAAGTAGGTTCTGAATACATTTTTACATTTTACAAGTTAGTTAAGATTAAGTTCAATTTTGGGGGGAATTGGTATTTAGAGAGGTGAGAGGGCATTTCAACAGAGAGAATGGAAACCTGTTTCAAAACTTGAGTGAAAATAAAGCCCACATAATATTGAGCACACATCATTACTGAGTCTTTTTCATCACAAAATGCTGACAGAGGAGAGAGACAGAGAAGGCAGCTGGGAGAGAGGAAATGGATATAGAGCAGTCAATGTTGAAAGAAGGGAACGTGTAGCTGCAAAATCATGCTGTTATTCATTATAAGTAAAAAACCCATCTAGCGTTTTGCAGAGTGTTAGAGAGAAGAAAAATCTCTGTGGAAATCAGCTGATGAAGATGGCTCTGTGGAGAAGCCCATCATCAGAGACTGAATGAAGCTGTGAATGAAAAAACAGCTTGCTGGAAGAGGCAAGAATGATATGGCATTAAAATGAATAAAAAGATCTTAGACCACAGCTTGAGTCTCTATTGCCCTTGAGATTCCTGTCTGGACCACTCCAATTAAAGATTGTACCACTTTCTCAGGGAAGGAAGCCTGGAAGTCAATATCAGGATGTCAACTAATATCAGAATGTATATGAGGTTTATAGTCCCAAAAATTCAGGGTTCCTTTTCTTCCATTGGGGCCTGTCTCCATAATGTCTGGATATGTGTGTGTGTGTGTGTGTGTGTGTGTGTGTGTGTGTGTATGTAAAATTTAGGCCTGAATCTTCCACTGTTATGAACCAAATTGAAAGAAAATGATGAACGCCCTTACTTTTAAGCATTTTCTTTAGGAGTAGGGATGGAAAAGAGAAAACTTGGAGCAATTTCTTTTCACATGACCATCAGTCATCTTGCAAACTTATATCTTGTTTCTCAAATCTTTACATCACTAATCATCTCATACTTCCAACCATAGACATTTATGCTACAGCATAGGAAAAAAAACTCATACAATTAATGTTCAACTTGATTTAGGCATGAACTTCTAATATCGTCCAGAGAGGACTCATGCTGCTTCAAATAATTTTTGTGTAATTCTACAAATAAAGAAACTATTTATATCAATAAAATACTTGTTTTCTGTGTATTGCAGAAAATCAATTATATTCAAATACTTGGCTACTACCAAATCAAAGTCTTTTAAAGAGCATATAAACAAAAGTAGCAGAGAGATTAATTGTGAAACATTTTTCTCTGTGGAGAACAATAAAACAGAAATGAGAATATTAACAAAATAGCAAAGCTGTGTTGATAAATTCACTTTGGTAGCTATGGGTCACTTTTCAATTAATTCTTCTTGCTATTGATGGTTTTCTCCCCACTCTGTCCTGATTTACTTATTCATTAACTAAAGGGATTAGTAAAATTAATTAGAGTTTAAATTGATATAAGTACTAAAACACCAAAGATAAGGAGCTACAAATACTGATTTGCTTTTCTTCCTAGCTAATTCCTGGAATTAAGTTACAAAGTAGATTTTTATATCAAAGTTCTACACGATTTATGTTGTTAAGTTAAGAAAACTTGCAGCAGATGAGATCAATTCTTTTTTGTTTTGATCTAGAAATAGAGTTAATAATTAGAATTAAAATTCTCTAGGAGTATTACCTGGTTTTTCTGGGTGACAGTGGTATTTGCTTTCTTCATTTCTTAGCTGTCTTATTTATATCCATCAGAAAGGATTTTATTTGAGCAAAAAATAAATTATTTGTTCAACAAAGTAACAGTATTATCTCTTTTTAAAAAAAATTCTTTTATTGGTACATTTTAGGTATACAATATGTTTACATTTATCATTGGGTGCTTGTACCTGTACATGATGTATCTTGGTTCTTATTTTTTCCCCATTACCTGTGCGCCCTCCACCCATTCCACCCTTCCCTATTTACATAGATTTCATTTCCATTTTTTTTCTTTTCTCATAATTTTTCCTTTCCCTTCTTTCCTTTCACCTTCCCCTCCCACCACCCCTACACCTTTGGACCTTTTCTTATTTCAAATCATCAATTATTCATTTTAATCATTTTAATCCTTATTTACACTTTCAGTTTCTCACACCAGAGAAACTATTGGTATTTAAACGTGTGTGTCCTACTTATTTCACTTAAGAGTATGGCCTCAATGTGCATCCACTTAGCTATAAATGTCTCTAGTTTCTCATTCTTAATGGCTGCGTAGTCCTCCATTGTGTACAGACATCTGTCCACTCATCTGTTGATGGAGATCGGGACTGCTTGCAAGATTTCGCTATTACCGATTGTGCTGCTGTAAGCATGGGTTTGTACGTCACTGTAATATGATGTTTTTAACTCTTTTAGGAAAAACATCTAGAAAGGGTAGCAATATCAATTAAATATGGGGCCCTGAAGAAGGCGCCAGGTTGCTCAGAATGTTTGATTCCCCAAATTTCCAAGCTGATCTCCACAGAAGGCAAGTCACAGAATTACATCTTTGTAATTAATTAATCACAGTAAATTTTTGAGGAACACTTCAGCCACATCATGTCAGAGGTAAAAATCTGCACCCTTGCAAAGCCATGAACACAACTTGACTGGTTTTGACAGTGTATTTATTCATTGGTGCCAAACTGTAATTGTCATTGCATTAACATTGCCTATCTGCTACAGAACACCATTAATGAAGCCTCTGTCTCTAAAATCTGAGTATAAATTTATATCTTCAGGTTTTATTATTGATCTTTAACATTCTTACTTTTTTCAGGCATTTTCATCTACAGCTTCAAATAAATTGTAAAAACTGAAACTAATTGTTCCCCTAATTGATTGACTCTTTTATTTCCTGTTCTATGTATAAGGTGTCATCAGGCTATGTGTAGCAAGAGGAGGGGAACTATCAATCAATTATAGAACAATTAGTTCTACTCTGAAGATTTTCCCCCTTGTTGAAAGGGAAAATAGGTTAAAGGGACTATTTCCCCACTTAGTTGTTATTAAGAGAAATGGTATTTAAAATAAAGTATAATTAGATTGAATTTCCCCCAGATATAATTTAAATTAAATTCTAGATTATGGTTCCTTAAGTTTGAAAGAAGTACCCAGATATTGTAGGACTAGGGCCTTTGTTATACCATGTCCTAATTCACGTACTATTCCTCCCTCCCTCCCTTCCCTCCATCCCACCTCCTTCCCTCCCTCCCCCTTTTGTCTTTTCACCCTTTTCCTTCCCCTTCCCCTTCCCCTTTTCCTTTCCCTTCCCTTCTGTTCCCTTCCCTTTTCATTTTTACAACATTGGATATTGAACCCAGGGCCTTGTGCACTACCAATGAGCTATGTATCTCCAGCTGCACCCTTCCTTTAAAAAGTTTTTTATTTTGAGACAAGTTCTTGTTAAGTTGCCCAGGTTGGGCTCATTTTTGAGATCCTCTTGCCTCAGCCTCACAAGTAGCTGGGTTTCCTGGTGTGTGCCATCATGCCTTAGTGTTTGTTGTTCCTTACTATGCCTTAAGCACCATGGTGAGCAAAGGATGTCTGTGTACAGCTATATTTTTTTTTCACCTAACAAATGGTACATAGAAGTTGCATAATAAATTTTAGTTGAATATGAATGACTAAATAGAATTTGTGGTCTTCAAATAAAAAAAGACACTCAATTTTAAATTGTGCCACTGGAGACAGTTCTGTGTGAGAAATCCATAGGTATAGCAGCTAAAGTGAGACATGTACCCATGTTTCCCCCAAAATAAGACCTAGTTGGAAAATAATCAGCCTTGAAAACAAGAGATCAAAACTGCCAGCCCCAGTCAACCCATCCTTGCCCTACCTGCCTCACAGAGTGGCCACCGAGCAAGAGAATAGTGATGGCAGGTAAGGCTGCTAAAGATAGACTGATCGGAGCTGGCAGTTTTGATCTTTGGTTTTCAAGGCTGATTATTTTTTGGCTAGGTTTTATTTTTGGGGAAAGTTCTTATTTGGGTGCATGCTTATGTAAGGGATAACTGAATTAATGGAAATAGTTGGTGGTCTGAATAAAATACTGAACCCAGGAAATACAACATGGTTTTATATAGCTATGGTTTTACTTTTGGTGAGGTGAAAAATGCAAGTTAAGATTTTGGGGTTCTGAAAACAGGTTTTAAGTATAAAACTTAGTGAAGAAAGGAATGATAATGATAGCAAATAATTTTTTTCAAAGGTTTTTGGCCTTTCTGAAAATTTAGGCAAGCTGCCACTGAACACACAAGGTATCTACATCTAATATAATGTGGAATAGACAGAATGAAAGACTTTGCAAGCAGAAAATAGATTTAATTATATAGTCTGATATGCTCTTATAAACTAAAAGGGAAAGCAATAAATAAGCAAAATGGGTTTAGTTAACAATAGGGATTTCCTTGGCTTATTTGTATTTTAATCAGGGTTTCAGGGTTAACATAATTTGTGTTATTAAAGTTTATCAGAACAGTTTATTGAAATGCCAATTTTGTATCTTTCTGACTGGCATGAAATCCACCCAGGCAGGATTCTATTGACAATTTGACCTCAGCGTTTAAGGCATTCCATTGACCAAGAATTGGTTGTGGCAGCTTTGAACATCAAAATAGCACACACAAGTGGTTATATTAGCGACTGCGTGACTAAGATAGAAACCTGACAAATTAGTGTGTAGTTGTCTGAATGATGCACACTCAGCTATCTACACACCCTTCACAATAAAGAAATTTAAAAAGCAGATGTGTGTGTGTTACTGTGCACACACACAGAGGTTCCCAAAGTGAGGTCTACTGAGAAGCTGCATCAAGGTCACTGTTGATTTGTTAGAGATGCAAATTCTGAAGGCCCCAGCTTGAACCACTGAGGGCAGAATTTCACAATCCAGCTTAACAAGCCCACTTGCTCCTTAAGAACCACTGTGCTAGTTGCATAATTATACAAAAATGATACCAATCATACCCACTCAGGAAAAAAAAGCAATAAAATTATATTTTTATGTACACTGTAGCTTCTAACTCAAGAACATTGTTTTATTTAATTTTCAAACTAAGAATTGTGCTCTTTCTCCATGTTGTGCTCAATTTACTGAGAAATAGGAAGTCACCCTATTGAATTTAACTTACTTTCAAAACTTATTTAGATGACAGATAATTTTTCCTTTGGGTACTCAACTTTGGATAAAATGTTACTTTTGTTAATAAATTTGAACAAATTTCAATGCTTAGCAGGGATTTAAAATTTGGAATTTAACAAATTTTGATTCTTACAATGAGGAGTCTATGAATTTTATAGTCGCATTTTAACTTAAATTTCAGTTTTTAAGCTAATCTGGGGATCTGAAATTCCAATATGGTCTATAGTAACCTTTTAAGATATATCTTAGAAGCAGATAAAAATAAAACAAAATGAATATTAAAGCTAAAAATGCTGATATTTGATGAATAAATAGGTAAGAAAGATAAAGTTGCCTGTATTCATTTTTCATGTAAAACATAGAAATGATCATTATATCCTGGTGGATCTTGGTAATATAAAAATGAAAGTACGTAAATAAGTAAAAATAAACAGGAAATTAAGAAATAGAGCAAAATATGCTTATATTCAGTGCAGATTACCAGCCATAATATATGTGTTACACAGATATTTAAACTCCTGTTCCTCTCTCCTTTAAGACTCACATTTTAATTATCTCATTGCTAAGTGAAAGATAGAACTTTCTGTGTATAATTAGCACAAGTAACGTGAACCTTTTTGCTTTTGTAAGCATCTGCTCTCATAATTAGGGGTTATAGGTACATCTTTGTAGAGAGAAATCTGTAATTGATTATTCTATCAAAAGAATGATTGTAGGACACAAAGTTCTGGAAAAAAAGGAGCAACTGGAAGTAAAATGATCAAATGCTATAAAAATTAGCCTTGCAAACAGAACTAATGAAAAGCTAACATTTTAAGGTCCATCAACCCCTGATATTAGTGAATAATGACTATAAGTGAATGAATATAAATTGCTTCCCAAATGAAGGGCATATAGTCTAAAATAGCTGAAAGTAATTTCTCTAAAAGAAGAGCATTAATCTGGGAATAAAACTGATTTTTTTTGCAGTGTTGTGAAGTGCTACATTCTGATGAACACAAGGGGATTGAAAAGTGTCAACTTCAAACAATTTTTACAAGTTATGGAGAGTGATGGGGTCAAGGCTCTGGCTTCTTACACGAAATGAAAATGTGAGCATGTGTGGTTTGCTGTAGTTTCTTCTGTGGTTCTCTTATAGAACTCATAGTACTAATTTCAACTAGTTTTAGGTGAATTCCAGGAAAAATCTAAACTAATATCTCAAGATACTTAATCCTTCATGTGTGATTTTGGTAGGATGAGAAGTAGGGAACAAACAAGATGTGATTTGAAAACTCTTTTTGACTTTATAGTTTGCATGCTGAAAACATATATCCTTAAATGCCCAAATTCATGGACAAATATGGACAGGAACTAATATAAATCAATGGCTAGATTGCTTTTTATTAGACTCTAGTGCTACATTTAATCATGCTCTTCTGTAGACTGAAGAAAGTAGACTCCAGAGCACAGGGTGGTAGAGTGGACTTTGGAAACAAAACCTGCTTATGTTTATTTGCTACTTCCAGGACGCTCTGACTTGTGTGGTTATATACTTATTTCAGTTAGTTTTCTCATGAGTAAAAAGAGGATAATAAAGTCTTCTACATTATGTTTCTGTAAGAGTTAAGTGTGAATTACAAAAGAGAGTTAATGTTTGGCATATAATCAGCACTTGATGAATGTCAGCTGTTACACAAATATTTAAGAACTATATTGTTTGTATTTTTCAGTTAAGCTAATTGTTTAATATATCTATGATACTGTGAACATAGTTCTCAGAATCAGAGTAACTAAAATTACCAAAAACAGATACTTCATTGAATATATCTTTTTCCATAGTAAAGACTTGAAGACTTCCAATGTACAGATGAGGAAAAGGAAGAGTAGACAGATTAAAATGACCACACAGCTAGTTGAGGGGTATACTTCAAATTCAAACCCCAGATGCTTTTTGCAGAGCCATTAAAAAATACTTGAGCTTCTTAATTTTAGAAAAGGAAAATAACATATAGAAAGGCACAATTGCTTCCAAAAGTCAGAAAGCTAGATAGTGTTTCAGTTGTCTTTCTACTCAATTAGCTTTTATTCCATCAGCTATACTAATGTGGAAGGATGATGTACAAAGTAACAAGTCTGACTGAGAGAAAACTCCCTTCAAAAGTTGAGGATTATGATGTTTTGGAAGTAGGTTAATGATTTAATCCTCAAATCTGAGGTTTTCATGAGAATAATAATGTGGAACTTGTATACCCCTAACTCATTTTCATAGACTTGAAGACTTTCAATGGCATCACCTGTACGTCTATTGTCCACTCGCTAGATTTTTACTTGAAGGTCTAATTTTAGCAATTCATTCACTTGAATTGATTATTCCATCTTACTTTTCTTTTTGTCAAGGGGAATGAGGGAAATTCTTTTTCAGAGTGATGCCATATGTATAATACATCAAGACTCTTCCCTTCAAGAGAGAGCAATGGGAAAAAAATGTTAGAAAGCCACGTGGTTGTACAGTACAAGATGTGGAACTGAAAAGGTTAAATGGCACTGAGAAACATGAAGCTTTGTTTACAGTTTTGTCTACGATCAACCCTTGCAAAAGCACTGTGAAAACACATGCTTGCCTCCTGCATTAGGACAACAGGGATAAAGAAAGGCAACAAAATTGGAAACAATCTAAGACCTTAGGAAGGGTTCAAAATCCAAATTACATCCTTTATTTCACCTTAAAAATCAATTTGGCGTGGCTACTTTCAGAAAGGAAGAAATTGCTTCTAAATCATAGATCTGAATTCTAAATCCAATCAAACATCTTGCTCTCAGATGTTTCAGATACATTTTTTATAAGTTCCAAATCCATTTTTCATAAGGCCTAAAATGGAAAAAAAATCTGTCATTTTTAGAATGTCTCCATTCTAAAAATATATTCTGGTATGTTGGTCTTTTCACTATATGATCTACAATCTTATAAAATCTCTAGATTAATAAGGGAATGGAAGAGAAAATTCTTAAAAATAGCACAGGAAGAATAAAAGTTGTAAGACATCAATATTGAGTAAATTATTTGGAATTAAAAAGAGTAAACTGTGCTGTGTGTGTATGTATGTGTTTTAAAGATGTATCTCTTTTCCCATAGTGTTTTGATTTCTCAATGAAAGAAATATGAGAAAAATAAAATGTGATGTTCTCTTTAAATTATATAAATGAGATAAAGTGGAGAGAAGGGAAATGTAAAAATTAGCTACTGTTTTACAGTAGCTACACAGCAGCATTATGGTAGGTTGTCTTGGAAGCATCAAAATTAGACATTTTCTGGGAGAAAATATTTACAAACTATTAACAAGGATTAATATCCATAATATAAAAGGAACCCAATACAACAGTAAAAAACAAACAAAACAAATAATCCAACCACAAATGGACAAATGATCTAAATAGGCATTCCTCAGAAGACATATGAATGGCCAGCACATACATAAAAACCATGTTCAGTATCATAATTTATCAAGGAAATGGAAATCAAAACCACAATGAGATATCATCTCACTCCACCGAGAATGGTAATTATTGAAAAGACAAAAGCTAATACTGATAAGGACATGGAATAAAGGGAATTCTTACACACTGTTGGTGGGAATGTAAATTAGTACAACCATTATGGCACATAGTATGAAGATTCCTCAAAAGACTGAAATTAGAGCTACTATATGATCCAGCATTCCCACTACTGAGTATATATCTAAAGCAAGGAAAATCAGTATGTCAAAGAGACACCTGCACTGCCATGTCTATTGCAGCACTATACACAATACCCAAGGCATGGAATCAACAACATAATGTCCATAGACAAGGGAATGCCTGAAGAAAATGTAGCATATAAATATAACAAAATACTCGGTTTTAAAAAAGAATGAAATCCTTTCATTTGTGGAAACATAGATGGAATTGGATATTATATAGTTGAAATAGGTCAGACACTGAAAGGCAAATACAGCATATTCTCACTTCTATGTGGAGGCTAAAAAATGTTGATCTTATAGAAGGGTAGAATAACATACTGTTACTAGAGGTTGGAAAGAGTGGAGAGGAGAAGGAATGGAAACAGGATGGCTAATGTATACCATAATACATACAGTTAGATAGGAGGAATAGGTCTTGTACAATTCAGTAAATTTTGTTGACAGCATTTAATTTTATATTTCAAAATACACAGTAGAGAGGATTTTGAGTGTTCCCAACACAAAGAAATGATAAATGTTTGAAACAATGGACATACCAATTACTCTGATCTGATCCTTGTACTTTATATATATGCATTGAAATGCCACACTATACCCCATCAATGTGTATAATTATGTGTCAATTAAAAATAAAAAGTACAAGAAACAATAACAACAAAATTATACATAGTCATATTCAGGGAGATCTCTATTGGTCTTGGGAAGGCTTCCTTTTGTGCACAACCGAATATACCTTATCTGCAGGAAATTTATTTCTGCCCTCTCAGGAAAAGAAAAAAAACCCAATCTACTGTAACAGTGAGAAAGCTATTTCTAGGGCCCCAGTAATCTTTAATGAAGTCTCATCTGCTGTCTCCATTAGAAACTAAAAATAATGTTATGTGATACATGAATATGCAATGAAATATTAAAGATGCTCGCCCAAGTTGGGGGAAGGTTCCCACTGTTACAATTGAGAAATTACCAAAATTAATGTAAATTGATGAAATCCAGCAGGAATTGAATCCCAGGTGCTTGTCAGCTGTTGAGATGCAAGTGATAGATAGACAGGCATAAACTAATGGGGAAAGTGGAGATGTAAGAGCATTGCTTTCTGTTCTGTACCTGCGCATGATGATGGGAGAATTATTCCAGCTCTCCTTGAGCAGCAGCTGCTATGACCTCCATATTATTCCCACTGTTATGCTCAATGACTTTTAAAAAGCTATTCTGGGTGCAGTTCCTGGGCTCTGTTCAATATATGGTTTTTTATTCTTCACTAGTATATTGCCACTTGAATGGGTTAGAGAGTTATACAAAACAAGCCAGATGGCAGCTGCTTGGGGTTTGAGGTACCTTGTACAGTAAAGGGGTATAGAAAAAAATGAAATTTTAAAATCTTAAAAGCAAGTGTAGAAAAAATAATGTTTGGGTGAGGAAACTCTTTCTTGTATTTAATTAGCAAAACACTCCTGAAATTATCTATTGAAAAGGCAGATGTTAAGTAAAGTTTTTAACAGCATCAGATTAGATGATCTTCTAAAGAAGAAAACAACAATAACATTTATAGTCACTGTCTCCAGGAATTGGTGTATCATCACAGCTAAAGTGTCTGTTAAGTATTTTAACATGACTATTTTTGTCTTATGCATGGACTGAAAAAACATGAAATTGACATTCACTAATTATTCATTTCAAGGAAAAAATGTATCTCAGGCCTTAATTGTCTTCTACTTAGAAGATGACAAGCTGCAATTTCAGGAGAAATCTGGTAGGAGGAAGTGTATCTTGCAGTTCAAGTATGATATAGGAAATCATTAGAGTGGGGAATCAGCTTCTAACTTCATTGCATGTGGGACATTTAATCTTTGAGGGATTGTTTACCCTCTCAGAGAGATTCTTACTAATCAAAATGGACAGCATGAGTAAAATTACTTCTTTTCTAACAAAATATTTCAAAAGTTCAATTTTTATGTAGCTTTGGATGTAATAAAGTGCCTACAAATTTAAAAAACACAATTTAATAAAGTTATAGGCAAGGGAATACAATCAATTCCAATCTTCCCATTCTATAGTTGAGGAAAGAAAGTGCCAAGAATGCAGTAGTAGAACTCAGGTTTCCTGCAGTCTCTCCACTAAAGCGTAAGTGTATTTTTATGGAGTTATGGTTCATGTCCAATAAATATAAGTACAATGCAAATTAATTATAGGTATTGTCCTTGGGGAATGGTATCAATAAGAGGAAGTCTGAATGTCTAAAATTCACAAAGTAACTGAATATTATATCACATTTATAAAATAAGTACAATCCAGGGGATGCTGGAAAATTACACGCAAATAAAGGCAAAAGAAAGTTTTAGGAGGGCCGGGGATTTAGCTCAGTGGTTCCACCGCCTGCCTCGCAAGCACAAGGTCCCAAGTTCGATCCCCAGTAAAAAAAAAAAAAAGTTTTAGGAGATGTGGCTCTCATGGATCCTTGAGGATGAAGAAAATGGTATGGTTTCAGGGAAAGGAACATGGGAGAAGCTTGTTGAATGAAGAAAGATATGTAAAAATGCTGTAACAGCAAAATGAACTCTTTTAAAGACTAAAAATGTCAGAAGATAAAATCCATCAGTTTGTGATATGCTAGGATTGCATTTAAACTTTTGACTCTAATGGGGAAGATTTTAAAAGATGAGAATATTTCTCAGATTTTATAATGAGTATTAATGTAAATATATGCTGTTCACAAAAAGCACAGTTAACTTTGCTATATTATTGAACAATAATTATTAAACAATAAATTACTTAATTATTAAACAATAAATTATTTAATTACATGAAACTGGCATATAACCAAAGATATTTTAAGACCACATCTTCTATATACTACAATTTGACATCTTTAGTTCATACTGCTTGTAGAGAGCTGAAACATAATTATTTGCTCTAATTAATTTTTTTGAATGGTTACTCTCTTTTATACAGATTTATCTCCATTAAAGATGTCAACTCTTGAAGATCAGACTATTCCTTTCTGCACGGCAAACCTATGTACCAAATGTATGTGGTCATTTATAATCTGGGTGCTATGAAGAAACCCAACACAGATTGATTTTAGAAAGAGAGGATGGCCTGTAAAATATCACACTAGAATCATGCTCACACACATTCGTCCTTAAAAGTCCTCAATGGAGGTGCAGATCTTTTCATACACAATAAGATTTCCTAGAAAAATAGTCTGGAAAAATTGAAATGCAAGTGGATAGGGGGAAGGCTAAATGAAAAGGCATTTAATTTCATTTTAATATTCCCTGAATACCTATTTGTCATTTAGATAGGCAACTTTTCATAAGCATTAGAGATTGATTTCTTGTAAGCACAAGTAATTGGAAAATGACAGAATCCAAAACTAATCTCTGAAGTTTTCTCTAGGCTTTTGGGAATCAGTAGTTATAGATCCAAATGGCAGTTCATAGTAGAGAGGACAAGCTGCTTGTATCTTCTTTTTGGTAGGTGACATTTCTGTTTGCTGGTGAAGTGCTTAGGCATTTCTATGTCAGAAAAGATGAGAATTTCTGAGAAAAGAAGATGATTTCTTTTAGGGAAATTCCTTATTCTTTACTAGTTTTAAGAGAAATATTCCTTTTCTAATTGTTAGTCATTTCCCTGTGAATCTAAAATATTTAGGATATGCATGTTAAGAAAGATAATATGGAGAACCACTGAGGTATTAATTACATTTGTAGTCCTATATTTGTATGCCTATATATAGTTATTTTACTTTGTAAGAGAGCTGACAGTTTAAAAACCTATATAATTTTGATCTGTTTAAAAATCTTGAACACTGAATATCCTATGTTCATACATTTAGAGTGATTTTCAGTCGTGTCTGCAAAAGACACATTGAAGATAACTATCTGGTGGTGACCATATCAGTGGCAAAAGTCATTGTAATGACTATATTAATCTCATCTTAATATAATCTCTATAAATGATGGAGTGACTTGCTGATGGCCACAGAACCAGAAATTGATGGTGTCAAATTCAACACCAGGATTCTCATTGCAGATACTAGTTCAATTTACTTATTTAATATATTACCATATTCAGCCTTTGAAAGCTTAAATTGTTTATCTAGTGTTACAAAAGTAGTGAGGGTATAAATCCCATTTGGGGTTGCACAATTGTCAAGTAACTTATTCATATTTGGTCATACACATTGATGATATTACAACCAAAAATATTTTCCGAGTATTTAAAAGAAAAAAGGGAGTAAATTTTGGACCAATGTTCCTGTAATTTTTCTACTCCATGAAATATAACATGAACAATGATTAACATGACTAATTTCCTCCTTCTAATGATTTAAATAATAATTTATTATTGATTTTACCAAAACATAACAATTGTATGGGAAAAATACTGATGCATGTGGGGAGAATGCAGAACATTTCCTCATCCCAGGAGATTTGTTGCTTCTGATATTTCTGGAAGGTGGTTAAAAAATTGGTGGCTGGCAGAGACTGTGATGTGGCCCTGCTGTGAGCCACTAAAGGCACAAACACACTGGAAAGAAATTGTAATTTGTGGATTGTGCTTGTACTTCTTGTTATGAGATTTTTAAAACCAAGTTGTTTCCTATAATTATGCCCAGCAGGCAAGGAACTTACTACCTTAGTGCTTGCTCAGAAACTTTAGTAAGCATTGATTGACCCTTGAGAACAGCCCAGAAAACAAATAGAAGTTACAGATCTCAACTCAACAGTTTACCCATGGAACAAAAAAGATCAGAGGAATGAGCTTGAAAGGAGGTGGTCAGAGGCAGGAGAGAGCTTGTGGGAGAACTATGGTTTATATTTCTCAGAATCCCAAAATGAAGCCCCATGAACCCTTTAGTCTGCTGCAGGGTTTCTCTGCCTTGGGACTGCTGACATTTTGGACTAGATATTTTTTTATTTGGGAGGTAGCTGTTGTGCATTATAGGATATTGAGCAGTTCCTGCTAATGCTGGGAGCACCTCTCTCCCTGAGCTCTGGCAGGTAAAACTGTGTCCATATATTGTCAAATGTCCTCACGGGTTAACATTACCCCTGGTTGAGAGCTGCTGGTCAATATGGATCAGCTCCTCTTTATGAAAGGTACATATCTTCCTGTTTGCCCCACATAATATGGTTGCTAAAAGCTGGTGCAGTCTAGTTAGCACTGTACTCATTGCAGGAAAAGACAGATAAAAGCCTTACATACACTGGTAATTCATCTAGATGAAATGTGCATGCTCCACGGGGGCAAAGATTTTGTTTGGCTTGAATCCCTAATGCCCAGAAGAGTGACTTGCATATAATTAGTGTACAATAAATGTTTGTTGATTTAGGCAATGGTGGTATGATTACATATTTCCTAAATTCCTAACTAAAAGAACATAAAATATTTGGTTCTTATTCTGAAGGATTACTACAAAGAACAGATTGCATCAGAAAATGACATATATGAAATGAAGCTGTAACATTATGTGTACACAATATTTATTCAAAATTATTAGGCCTTCTTTTAAATTTCTAACGTGATGTAACTGATGATTACTAATGCCATAAATGTCGGCAGTCAAGACAGTATTATGATGCAGTTTGTTTTGGATTCTATTAGATTAAAAGAAAATCTTTCCAGCAGAAAGCTAAAAGAAAAGTGAACATTAATGCTTTTAATTATATTTTAGATCTCTGCTTTCTGTCATTTAAAAACTATTGCTTAATAAACTGTACTATGTAATGGCCCAAGAAGTAAAGTCCTGAATTACATGGCATGGGATCTGAGCCCATCTGTGTCTGTTGTTTCTTCTCTTACTACTCTTAGGCTTTGTGCCTGGAGCCCCCAAAGTGTGTTATGCCATTTGAATAATTCAGGGCATTTGTCCTCATGTATAGTCCTCCAACTTGTTCACAATGTGAACTAGTCATATAGGGCTTAAAATTACATTTCAGAGGCTGTCTAATTTTAGGGCAAACTGCTGAATAAGAGATAATGGAAACATTCAGGAGGAATGATAAAAGTGTCCTGAAAAATCACAGAAGGGAAGTTTAAAGGAAAAAAAAACCCCAATCAATTCTACCAAAAATTATAGTGAATTTAAAGTGGATTGAGACAAGGAAAAGACTACTGGAACTAGAGTTTAGAAGTCACTTAGAAACTTTTAAAAGAACAGTTTTATAAAGTAGAAGCCAGATTACAAGGGCTTGATAAGTGTGGGAAAAGCAATGACTTTAAAATAGTGCTTTTCAAAATCTTGTGTTTGAAGGGACAAAGGAATAACTCAAAGACATGAGGTGAAAAAAAGCAGTCTTAAGGTGAGAGATGTACAAATGAGTGTAGATGAAAAAAAGTCACTAGAAGAGAGATTTAAAAAAAATGAAAAATAAAAAGAGATGATTTATGGAGCACAACTCCAGAGGAAGGGCATGGGGTCTGGGATGGGAATCATATTGGGTGGAGGAAAAAACAGGAAGAATGAAAGGAAGCTATCATGATAAAGGGATGATAGAATTGGTGGGAATGCAAATGGAATGTTCTTGGTTTTCATGTTAAGTAAACACCAAGGCCATTAGCTGAAATAGTAATGGGGGATTTGAGGGGTCAGCAGACTTTAGATACTTTGAGACTGGAGCAAAGACTGCTGAATGGCAGTGTCACAAGGAGAATCCAAGGTGCTTTTAATGACATGACTTGGGTGTCACAATTAGTGACTTTTGAGTATAGGAACCAAGAAATCAGATTGTGAAATCTTAGAAATAATTTCAGTAGAAATGTTCAAATTCTACAAAGGTATATGGGTTGATATGTGAGGAGAGCCATAGAAGAAAAATAAAGGGAAAGAAGATCATATCTTGAGAGTAGTGTATGTGCTATATGGAGGGCCATAATCTTAGAAATGAAAATGGGGTATACATTTTTATCACAGCAATTCTTCACTCTCTACTACATAAAGATGTATTTCTGAGACTTCTTTGCACTGTAAGTTTCCATTGTGTGAATTATTTTGGCTTCTAAATAATATTTTCCATGAGGGGGGCAGGGTTGGTTGTTTCAAAATCTGGGACAGGGGGCCCAGGGTATAGCTCAGTGGCACTGCACCTGCCTGGCAAGCTCAAGGTCCTGAGTATGGTTCCTGGTACCAAGAAAACCCAAAACACAATCTAGAACAGGAAGGTCCAAGGTGGGGCTAGAGAACTTTATTGTGTAAGTAAGGACATGCCGAGAATGTACTGGCACACATCAGAAAGACACAAGAACTGGTTTTCAGAAGCTCCTACTGGCCAAGTTCTTGAAAACATGAACATGAAAAAGAAAAACTGACAATAATCATTATAAAAAGTTGAATAAAAGAGCCCTGCATCTACTCCAGCCATGTGCGTGAGGCTCCGGGTCTTGATTTCCCTGTTTTTCCAAAAACAGGATCTGTACGTCCTGCCGACCGACTGCTGTAAAATTCTGCGTAGAATTGCATTAGATAGCAGGGCTCCCAGCACAGAAAAGGTGACCCCCCCACCCCCGTCGAAATGAGAAGAAATGTAAACAAGTTCAAAAACAGACTTCCAAATCACCTACATCAACCCCAAATGGAAACAAGATGGAACAATCTGATGCTCAACCACCTGGACTCCCTGAACTAGAAATAAAAGAGCATCTGGAAAAAATGAAATCAGAAATAATTTCTCAGATAATAGCAGAGATAGTGCCCATAGTGCAAGACATGATTAATAAATCTAGAAAGGACACAGATAAAAAAAATAGAGGAGCTGAGGAACATGATGGAATCTCAACATAGGAAACAAATGGAATCCATAGATCAGGTGCACACAGATTTCTAGGAGATTAAAAACTCCATTGAAAGTCTATGCAGCAGAATGAACCAATGTGAGGACAGAATTTCAGATATAGAAGATAAGATTGCAATTAGTGACCAGGAAAAGAAAAAATTGCTTTAAAATTGTAAGGGCCCATGAGAAAGCAATCCAGCAGCTGCTAGACAATGCAAAGAAGAATAACATAAGACTGATTGGAGTCAATGAAGAAACAGGAGAGCATGCAGATGACATGAAAAAACTGTTCACAGAAGTGATGGCAGAAAACTTCCCAAGCAGGGGAAAAGAACTTGACATACAGTTAAGGGAGGCATATAGGACTCAAATAGCCTTGATCAAAAAAAATCTACACATAGGCATATAATAGTTAAGATTCCAGAAACCCAACAGAAGAACAAAATACTACAAGCAGTTAGAGAAAAGAAACAAATCACATACAAAGGAAAGCCCATCAGAATCACAGCAGACTTCTCAATGCAAACCCTCAAGGCAGAAGAGCTTGGAGTGACATATTCCAAGCCCTAAAGGAAAACAGCCTCCAATCCAGATTGATGTATCCTGCAAAACTATCTTTCAAAATTGATGGAGAAATAAGATACTTTCATGACAAAGAGCACTTTAGGAACTTTGTGAATACTAAGCCAGCACTTCAAAAAATTTTAGACAATATCCTAGGAAAAGACAATGAGGATCACAACCCCAGGAAGCCCAGCAGAATGAATCCATTGGGCACGACAAGAAATTAAACACAAAGGGGGAGAATCCAACAAAAAGAAAAAGTCATGACAATGATAAGTCAATATATATCAGTTATAACCATCAATGTTAATGGTCTCAATCACCAATCAAAAGAAATAGACTGGCAGAATGGGTCAAGAAGCAAAATCCAACAATGTGCTGCATACAAGAAACACACTTAATTCAAAAAGAAACTCATAGACTGAAAGTTAAAGGGTGGGAAAGAATACTTCATGCTAAAGGAACCTGAAAAAAAGTAGGAGTAGCTATTCTCTTTGGAGATCAAGTGGATTTCAAACCCACACTGATTAAGAGAGACAAAGAAGGACACTACATCCTTGTAAAGGGAACAATCCAAGAAGAAAAGATAACAATCATAAATATCTATGCACCAAACACTAGTCACACAACTATATAAAACAAATACTAATGGACATGAAAAAATCAAATAAGCACTAATACAGTAGTAGTGGGGGACCTCAATACCCCACTGTCACAAATAGATAGATTGACTAGACAAAAAAAAAGCAACAAAATACTAGAACTCAATCAAACTCTTGAACAAATGAACTTAACATATGTTTACAGAGTGCTCCACCCCACAAAATCAGAATACACATTTGTTTTCAGCTGCACACAGGTCATTCTCCAAAATACAGCACACACTCACTCATAAAATATATTTATGTAAGTGCAAAGGAATTGAAGTTATCCCGTGTATTATCAGACCATAGTGAGATCAAATTGGAGATCAATAGCAAAAGAAACCACAAACATTTCATAAACACATGGAAATTGAACAACACACTTCTGAATAACCAGTGAGTCACAGAGGAAATTAAAGAAGAAATCAGACAGTTCCTACAATTAAATGACAATGATAATACAACATACCGGAATATATGGGACACAATGAAAGCAGTCTTACGAGGGAAATTCATAGCAGTGAGTACTCACATTAGGAAAACAGAGCGAGCCCAATTAAATAACATGATGCTGAACCTCAATCTTCTAGAAAAAGAAGAGCAGGACAAACCCAAAGTCATCCAAGGGAGGAAATTATAAAGATCAGAGGAGAAATCAATGCAATGGAGACTAGGAGAATGATAGAAAAAATGAAGCCAAGAGTTGGCTCTTCAAAAGAACAAACAAAATTGACAAACCCTTAGCCAATCTTATCAGGAAAAGGAAAGAAAAGGCCCAAATCCATGCAATTAGGAATGAAAAGGATGAAATTACAACAGACCCAGCAGAAATCCAGAGGATCATCAATACCTGCTTCAAGAACGTATACGCCAGTAAGATGGAAAACACAGAAGAAATGGACAGATTCCTAGACATGTATGAATTACCAAGGTTGAACAAAGAAGACCTAAAAATTCTAAACTACCCAATATCAATCAATGAAATTGAAAATGTAATTAAAAACTTACCAACTAAGAAAAGCCCGGGTCCTGATGGCTTCACTGCTGAATCCTATAAGACATTTAGAGATGAACTACTGCCACTACTGTTTAAATTCTTCAATGAAATTGAAAGGGAAGCAGTACTCCCAAATTCATTCCTGGAACCAAGCATCACCTTGATCCCCAAAGCAGAGAAAGACCCAGCTGAAAAAGAGAACTATAGGCCAATCTCTCTAATGAACATTGATGCAAAAATCCTTAATAAGATACTGGTAAATAGAATGCAGAAGATCATCAAGTAGATCATACTTGCGGACCAAGTGGGATTCATTCCAGGGATGCAGGGATGGTTCAACATAAGCAAATCAATCAATGTAATACACTATATCAATAGAGCCAAGGACAAAAACCATATGATCATCTTAATAGTTGCAGTAAAAGCATTTGACAGAATCCAACATGCATTTATGATTAAAACCCTACAAAAAATTGGAATAGATGGTCTCTACCTCAATCTGATAAAAGCCATCTATGAAAAGCCAACAGCCAATATCATACTAAATGGTCAAAAACTGAAATCCTTCATAGGAACATGACAAGGATGTCCACTATCACCACTCTTGTTCTGTATAGTTTTGTAAACATTAGCCACGGCAATTAGACAAGAGAAAGAAATAAAAGGAATAAAGATAGGAAATGAAGATGTCAAATTGTCATTATTTGCAGATGACATGATACTCTATATAGAAGACCCAAAGAACTCCACCAAAAGTCTTCTAGACTTAATAACCAAATTCAGTAGAGTAGCTGGATACAAGGTCATCACAGAAAAATCAATAGCTTTCCTCTACACGAACAACAGATTCACTGAGACAGAAATAGGGCAAATAATTCCTTTCCCAATAGCATCCAAAAACCTGAAATACCTAGGAGTTAACCTCATGAAAGAAATCAAGACCTTTCTCTGAAAATTTTAGCACTCTGAAAAGAGAGATCGAAGATGATATCAGAAAATGGAAAGTCATCCCCTGCTCCTGGGTAGGAAGGTTCAACATAGTGAAAATGGCCATACTTCCAAAACTGCTATATAGATTCAATCCCAGCAGCATACTTCACAGACCTTGAGAAAAGAATCCACAAATTCATTTGGAACAAGAAGAGACCCAGAATAGCAAAAGCAATCCTAGGTAACAGAGACATGGCAGGGCGTATTACAACCCTCAACTTGAAACTATACTACAAAGCTACTGTGATAAAAATAACATGGTACTGAAAAAGAAACAGACCTGAGGACTAGTGGAACAGATTAGAAGATACAGAAACAACTCCAGACACACTCAGCCACCTCATCTTTGAAAAAGGAGCCAAATACCCTCACTGGAGGAAAGATGGCCTCTTTAATAAAAGGTGCTGGAAAAATTGGGTTTCAACTTGCCAAAGATTAAAACTAGACCTATATCTCTCACTGTGCACTAAACTAAAATAGAAGTGGATTAAAGATCTAAATATTAAAACAGAAATGATGAACAGGCTGGAACAGAGGTCAGGTAGAACTCTTGAAGACATTGGTGTAGGAAAAAATTTAATGAACAGAACCTCAGTTGCCCGTGAACTAGCACAAACAATCAACAAGTGGGGTCTCTTCTTATTAAAAAGCTTCTGCACAGCAAGGGAAACTAACAATCTGAAGAGACAACCCACAATGTGGGAAAAAATTTTCACCTGCTGTTCTTCAGACAAATGTCTACTATCTAGAATCTATGAGGAACTTCAAAATGTCAGACCTTCCCAATTTAAAGACCTTATCCAAAAATGGGCATCTGAAATGAACAGACATTTCTCAAAGAAGCAGAAATACAAATAAACATATGAAAAAATGTTCAACATCACTAGTCATTCAAGAGATACAAATGTAAACAACGCTGAGATTCTACCTCACCCCAGAAAGAATGGCTGCTATCATGAAATCAACCAATATCAAATGTTGGTGGGGTTGTGAGGAGCAAGGGGCTCTGCTCCACTGCTGGTGGGAGTGTAGATTGGTGCAACCACTGTGGAAATCAGTATGGAGATACCTCAAAGAACTAGGACTGGAAGTCCCATTTGACCCAGCTATTCCCCTGCTTGGCTATCTTCCCCCAAAGAATTAAAAGAATCATACCACAGTGATATATGTGCACCCATGTTCATAGCAGCACAATTTGTAATAGCTAAAACTTGGAAGCAGCCCATCAACTGGAGACTGGATAAGAAAATGTGGTATTTTTATAAAATGGAGTACTACTCAGCCATAAAAATGAGAAATTAGAGATATTTATAACTAAATGGATGCACATTGAGGCGATACTTTTAAGTGAAATAAATAGGACACACATGTGTAAATACTGAACAGTTTCTCTAGTGTGAGAAACTGAAAGTGTAAATAAGGACTAAAAGGTATATTAGATAATTTGAAATAGGAAGAAAAGGGGCAAAGGGGAAGGGGAATTCGGAGGGAGAGAGGAAAGGCAAGAAGGGAATGGAATTAATATGAGAAAATGAAAAAATGGAAACAAAGTCTTTGTAAATAGGGAGGGATGGAGTAGTTGAAGGGAGGGCAGGGGCAGGGGGAAAAATAAGAACCAAGAGAGGCTATGTAAAGGTGCAAATTTCCAATGATGAATGTCATTATATTGTTTATGTAAAATGTATCTATAAAATAAAATTTTAAAAAGTTAAATAACAGAATCTATGAGCCTATAGTGGTATTACTAAATACAAGGAAGTAAGCACTCTTCTGTACAGTAGTTGTCTCAAAACATTTACAAACTCATAGAAAATCACAACATCATCATAGCCAATAAATTAAGTGATTCAGGCAAAAGTCAATTGATGCTAAAACACAATGTAAAATAATTAATATCCTGGGGACCAGGGCATTAATTATAAAGGCAGAACTATACATTTTCTTGGAGCTACCAAGGAAATGTTTAATTTTGGGGGAAATTTAAATGCTATATTTTATATTATTGCAGCAAGGTTCAAGTATTTCCTACATTATATTGTCATTGTGGTTATATAGGGAAGTGTTCTTTGTCTTTGGAGATACATACTGAAATACGTTTTTTGTATAACTTATTTTATATAGTTTAGCCAAAAACCCACATAGACAAATCAAATGTGGCAAAAGCTACTATTTGGTGTAAGCAAAGGTATATATGTGTTTGTTATACTATTCTTTCACCTTTCTTGGTATGTCTAAAATTTTTCCAAATGTAAATTAAAAAATATAAAATGCAGCAATAACAAAAATAAAACGAGGTCCAGGGATTTAGCTCAGTGGTGGATTTAGCTCAGGGATTTAGCTGCCTTGCAAGCGCAAGGACCCGAGTTCGATTGATCCCTGGTACCAAAAAAAAAAAAAAAAAAAAAAAGGAAGAAAAAGAAAATATTTCACATGAAACAGATTATAGAATAGCACCTAATGTCAAGAAATTAATACCAATTGGAATATGAGTTAGGATCAAATGCAGAAAGCCATGTGAGTTGCATCATGTTTCTATCATGATTACTATCTGTAGTTCTCTCACTCATTTTGTATCACACCAGATTTCTTTCTCCTTGTGCCCCTGAGATTCTCCAGAAAATGCCATCATTAACATCACCTTCTTTTCCAAATCAATTCTGTATTTTTTTGAATTGAGTTTAACCTGAGAACAATTAGTGTGAAAATAAACAACACATGGTTCATCATTTTCAAATGGAAGTTATTTTAAATACTGCATCAGTTTAACATTGTTTACTGCTGTGATGCTAGCCCTCTATCTTTAGAGGCTAACGTATGCTTTTCCAGAGTTGTTTTAGATTTATTTGTGGCTGCTGATAGAGGGTAAGCCAGGTTCTCAAGGGCTCTGAATGGGCAAAATATTCAGTGATCCCTCACACATGGGATGCTGAATGTGGATGAAATTGTCCCTACTCTTTGCTTTTGCTTCATAGAAAAATAAAATAGTCGACTCATAAAGCAAATTTACCATAGAGATTCAAATCTTGAATTTTTGCGACAGTAAAAAATTTAACTGCCAAAGGTTTGAGTGTCTCAAATAGGATGTCCCTAAAATTACTTTACGATATATTTTTAGAAAGATGTGTGATAAACTTGTAAGTTGTGGTTTTATAGAAATTTAGGAAAGTCCCTACTGAAGGCAGTTTGATTTATTCTGCTTTGTCAGAAGCCAAATTGAAGTCTTCCAGCTCAGTTTGCCCATTTGACCTTAAAAAAAGACTAAATATAAGTCAAGTTAAAAGTTTTTATTACACTATTACTATACTGATGAGTGTACCATGAAGGATAAAACCCAGAGCACCAATAAAATCACGGCGGCAAATATCCATTACTTTCCTCTGATCAGCCAGGCCTATTGTCGCAGATGTTATTTTCCATTGTGTTCCTATTAGAGCTAAAATTGAAAACAGTGTAAGTCCCATTATTTCATGGTTCTTTATTGCATTAATTTCGATAGAGGACAGGCTAAATCATGTTTTCTCAAAGCATAACACATATAGAAAACAAGCTGGATATAACTCCATTAGCTTAGATGTGGATAGCAAATCAAATCCCTCCTATGTGATTTTTTTGAAGTTACAGTAAAACACTTTTCATAGAAACTTGCTGAGACTTTGATGAGTATTCCCTTAGAAATGAAGAGTGTTTTTAAAGAGGAATGGAAAGTGCCTGTAAAGTAACCCAAGTAACCACTGGATGGCATTGTGACTACATAAGAATGTGTTCCCAAGGCTTTGTATCTGTCTCTAAAAAAGCTCCCACATTGTTAGCAGCAAACCTCCAAAAGGATCATGCCAATTTCTGGTTGTAATTATAAAGTGCTGAAGGACTATGGTTTTTCAACATCCCAGAGTGACTTGCAATGCCCTTCTGATGGACTGCAAATGTGTGCAGTGTGCCACCTCCATACAGTCCACAGTTCCCTGAGTCTTCCTCCTCCAACCATGGATTTCCTAATCCCTGCTATTGATCTTCTCAACTCCTTTCTCCTATCTAGATTGTTCTTGTTTTCCATGCCACCTACCTTCTGATCATTACTTATCTTTTCATCTCGTACATTGTATATTACTGACTGCTTGCATTTTATTGCATATTATAAGAAATCTTCAAATCTTTCTTCAAAACTCTTCCAACTTTTTATGAACAGTAACCTAATTTCCCCCTGAAACTTTCTAGCCTATTTCCCTGCAAGGCCAGGAGAACAGACCAATATATTGTTACTGGATTAAATTTGTAGATGACTAACCACCAGCACTCAAATGACTTGCTTTTTCTGTACTTGTATTATTTAATTCTTCATCAGTGTCACCAACAACTTCTAAGATGGGTGCCCATCTTTCTCCACAGCTTATACTACACTCTGCCAATGTGCTTAGAGCCTTCAGCATCCATTGACGACTCTTACCATTCACTGGTTTCTTTGATTCTTCTGAATTTCAGGTATTATTTGGGTTTCACTTCTGGGCTTTGCTCTACTTTCATATCATATATTCTGAAATTTTCTTCACAATAGCCTTCTGTCTTCTACTTTTTCCCATACATCTGTTCACTATTTTCCTCTTTTTCTCTTTTTTCTAGTTGTCCCAGACACCCGTATCTCTTGTCCAGCAACTGAGCCTAAACCCTACAACATCTAATAATACATTATTCTCAAAGAAAACCAGATCCACTTAAATATATGTGATGTATACTATCTAATTGTAAACATCTTATGTTTGCCCTACTCTTGCCTCCTAAATTTTAATAAAGACTATTAAATTATATTAACTAAGTTCATTAAAAATTCACTCCATTGTCAGCTAGGTCTTTTGTGAGGCCTCAAAAGAGTTGGATTGTTTTGTCTGGACTTTCTACCAGGTTTCTTAAGGTAGCCCTGCTCTTCCATCTTGCCTGTCTTAACTTGTCTTCCCCCTTTAAGCCTAACTTAGATACTATCTACTCTCTGAAGTATTTTCTGATTATCCGAACCATCTGGGATCATTTTTCTTTGAACAGCATGCATGTTGTCTATTTTCAGATGTAAAATGTATTTTCATTCCTCATATTCCAACTGATGGAAGGAGGAATTTCTACTGCACTCCCTAAAGGAAAAATATAAAGGAGTGATACTCGCATCTTTTTGGCTGCTTTTTTCCATCTACCATCCACAGCTGTGGGAGGAATGCCAAACCTGACTGATGAATTTGGGAGGACTGAGTATGGCTTGTTCAGTGCATTGGTTCTCACTGTCCCTCTGTCAGTCTGCAGAGGGGTTGCAGGCTGCTTGATTGGATGTGCAGTGAGCTTATAACAGTCCATTCTGCCTTTGTAATGTAACATTGCAGATTTGAACTGTAAGCTCCATTCAAAGAAACAGATTGGGGCTATACCTCTAAGCACATAATGCAATTAATGTGTTCCAAAAAGCTATTATTTTGATCTATAGAAGCTTGACTCCTTGGTCTGCCTCTGAATTGATTCTGGACTCTTGAGTGAAAAGGTTGAGATGCTATTAATCAATCCATTAAGACTTTGTATATCTTTTCTGCCACTTCCTTTTGTTCCTTGGGAATCTTTATTACTACACAAAAAATTCATTTTCTTTCAAGGGCTGGATTCTTCTTGAACTGAATTATATGTAGTAGCATCATGACAAATTCACTGAATTGAATTATAATGTCAATGTGAGGAATGCATCTAAAATTTGAAACCATGTATTGTTGTCAGGTAATCACAGTATTTTCAAGACAAAATACTCTTCCATAGGTTTATGAGATAATGCTTTACTCCAATAAGGAACGTTGGAAAATAATGGGATATTCTAAGGAAGTTCCACAATTAAGACTGATTACAAATGGAGAATTGTAATTCAGTAGAAAATTGACAAATTTAAGTGGAAAAGATAATTTTTAGCTCAAAAATTTACAAAGCATTATAAATACTATCATATTAGATTGTTCCTGCATAGCTAACCCTATTCTTTAGGGAGAAGTACTAAGATAGAAGAAAGAAAGCAAAACCAAAACCAGCAATAATAGCAAAAAGCCAACAAAAAAGAATGCCTTTTTCAATTCTTGCTTTTAAGTAGACATTAAAGTTACCTTAACATCATCCCCGATAATTTTCTGCACGTTTTCCTACAATTATTCTATTCTTTATCTTGATAAATGTCTTGTCACTTAAGAATGGAAACATTTATAAAATGAAGTCCAAATATATCTAATGTTAGCTTCAATGTATACACCTTAGGTTTGAAAGAAAATTCAAAATATAGGAAGTTTCGGTATCTATTTCATAGCATTTATAACTATTTTATAAGCAGTAGTTGTAAAACGCTAATGAACTCAAATGTAAATTTAAACATGTTTCTATCTTTATTTAGAAATTGTTTAGGAACTTGGATAATTCATTTTGAAATTTTCAGTTTCTATAGTAATAGAAATCAAAAGAGGCATAGATTAGCATGATTATAATAAAATGAAGGCAAATAAGTAATCTTTAAATCTAGAAATTTTAACTATAACTACCATTTATTGGTCATTTATAATATGTGAGATACTGTAAGAGATTTCTCAACATGCTGCCATTTAATCATTTCATTAAAACAAGGAGGAAGACATTACAATTACCCCATCTTATAGGTGAGGAGGCTGGGGTATGGATAAACTAAGCAGCATTTGTCT
Source organism: Heterocephalus glaber (assembly GCF_053883595.1). NCBI lineage: Eukaryota > Metazoa > Chordata > Mammalia > Rodentia > Bathyergidae > Heterocephalus > Heterocephalus glaber. The sequence continues at coordinate 10,248,242 of NW_028258356.1, read as the reverse complement.
GTTACACAGAGAGGAGCATAGCCAATATCTATGGTGAGGTGGTCCTACTCCAGACCCCATCCTTCTAATCACTTCTCTACCCAAACTCTTTTGTGGAAAATTATGCAACAGTTTTTGGCTAACTAAATGTTTATTGAATGAATAATTGAATTCTGGGGTGGGGATCTGAAAAAGAGTGAATATAAATTAATTTGAATTACCTCATTTATGTACAATAGTGTGATTGATTAATGTGAAAACCAAGCAATTCTTCTTTTAGTATGGTTATTTAGTAACAGTAAGAACCATCTTTCTTTATTTCACCACTCTCAGGGCAGAGGAGGTGAGCCAATCTGAGCTCCCAGGAGGAGGCTCCTGTGCCACCATTCCACCACTCCCAGGGTAGAGGAGGTGAGCTGCACGGGACGAGCAGCACCCCCCCCCCCGCCACGTGGAAATGAGAAGACATGTAAACAAGCTCAAAAACAGACTTCCAAATCACCTACAGCAACCCCAAAGGGAAACAAGATGGAACAATCTGATGCTCAACCACCTGGACTCCCTGAACTGGAAATAAAAAAGCATCTGGAAAAAATGAAATCAGAAATAATTTCTCAGATAATAGCAGAGATAGTGCCCATAGTGCAAGACATGATTAATAAATTTAGAGAGGACACAGATAAAAAAAATAGAGGAGCTGAGAAACATGATGGAATCTCAACATAGGAAACAAATGGAATCCATAGATCAGGTGCAAACAGATTTCTAGGAGATTAAAAACTCCATTGAAAGTCTATGCAGCAGAATGAACCAATGTGAGGACAGAATTTCAGATATAGAAGACAAGATTGCAATTAGTGACCAGGAAAAGAAAAATTTCTTTAAAATTGTAAGGGCCCATGAGAAAGCAATCCAGCAGCTGCTAGACAATGCAAAGAAGAATAACATAAGACTGATTGGAGTCAATGAAGAAACAGGAGAGAGCACAGATGACATGAAAAAACTGTTCACAGAAGTGATGGCAGAAAACTTCCCAAGCAGGGGAAAAGAACTTGACATAAAGTTAAGGGAGGCATATAGGACTCCAAATAGCCTTAATAAAAAAAAATCTACACATAGGCATATAATAGTTAAGATTCCAGAAACCCAACAGAAGAACAAAATACTATAAGCAGTTAGAGAAAAGAAACAAATCACATACAAAGGAAAGCCCATCAGAATCACAGCAGACTTCTCAATGCAAACCCTCAAGGCAGAAGAGCTTGGAGTGACATATTCCAAGCCCTAAAGGAAAACAGCCTCCAACCCAGATTGATGTACCCTGCAAAACTATCTTTCAGAATTGATGGAGCAATAAGATACTTTCATGACAAAGAGCACTTTAGGAACTTTGTGAATACCAAACCAGCACTTCAAAAAATTTTAGACAATATCCTAGGAAAAGACAATGAGGATCACAACCCCAGAAAGCCCAGCAGAATGAATCCATTGGGCATGACAAATTAAACGCAAAGGGGGAGAATCCAACAAAAAGAAAAAGTCATGACAAGGCTTTAAAAACTTTTAACTTCATCTCCCTAATGAGTGTATAATTCAATCTTGTTGTACTGATTAGTATTTTTCTGATTCTAGTGTTGCACACCTTTCCTTGTGCTATACTGGCTATTTATCATCTTCTTGTGTCTACTTTTTAATTGGGTTGTTTATTAATGAGCTGTAAGAGTTCTTCATACATTCTGGTCATAGGTAAAATGCATTGTAAATATGGTCTGTTTAAAGACTACTTTTCATTTTAACGATGTCATTTAAAGTTCTAAAGTTTATCAATTTTTTTCTTTTATACATCATATTTTTTGTATCCTAGGAAATTCTTGCCTACCCTAAATTCATAAACGTTTTCCCTTATAATTTCTTCTTAAAGTTTTATAGTTTTAGTCTTTCATATTGAGGTTCATAGATCCTTTCAAGTTATTTTTATGTATGGAAATAAAGGGTTGAGGATAATTTTTTATATACGGATACCAGGTGTTCTAGTGCCATTTGCTGAAAACACTATCTTTTCCTCGGCTCTTGAATTGAGTTTATATTCTATAAAATGTTAATATTAAATAATCTTTCAAAACTTAGTGGACCATATATGTGTGGTTCTATTTCTAGATTCTCTTTTTTATTCCAATGATCTATATGTCTTTCCCTACACCAACACAGCCTTGATTACTGTAGCTTTAGAGGAAGTCTTAAAATTAAGTACTAAACGTCTTCCAACACTTTTTTTTTTTTTTTACTTTTCTGGGTCCTTTGTACTCCTACGTAACTTTTAAATTTCAATATCCAATTCTTCATTTATAGCAAGTATATATAGACCTGAATTTTTATATATACCTTGTGTTTTCTAATCCTGCTAAATTCAAATACAAGTTCTAGGGGCTCCTAGAGATTTCTTAATATTTTCTCTGTATATGTTCATTTCATCTACATATAAAGATTTTACTTCTACCTTGCCAATCCTATCTTAATTGTGTCATTTTATTGCCAGACTATTTTGGTTTAGGCCTATCTTTCAAAGTTTAATGGACGGATGAACAGTAGGCATATCTGCCCTTGTTCCCCACCTTAGGGAGAAAGCATTGTATCTTCTCAATTCATATAAGGCATTTTTGCTGAAAGTATACTCACATGTCTTTGATTTGTTGAGAAGGTTCTGTTCTACTTCTAGTCTCCTGATAGCTTTTACCATGAACAGCTGTAGAATTTAGTCCAATCCTTTTTCTCCAACTAGTGACAGGATCATATGGCTTTTTCCTTTCCTCTGTTAAAATGTTGACTTTTGAGGGTGGATCTTCCAATGCTGAACCAACACTGCCATCCCTATAATAAAACCACTTTCTCCATACTGCCAGATCTGACTTCTAATAGTTTGTTTTTTAAAGCAAATTTCTATCTATGTTCATACTTTTTTCTCCTACTATCTTTATCCACTTTTAGGATTAGCACAAGGATGATTTCTTAAAATTAGGGGAGAAGTGTTCCTTCTTTTTTCTGCTTTAATAGTTTGATAAAACTTATCAGTTAAAATGTATATGAGCCTGTTTTTGTCATATAGATAGGTTTTCAAGCTAGGAATATACTTTCTTTAATAGGTGCTATTCAAATTTTCTATTTCCTCCAGAGTTAATTTCATTAATTTGTCTTCCAAGGTACTTTTTTGAAGTTGTCAAATTTATTTCAAAACAGATTTTTGTAATATGCTTTCTATATCCTTTTAAATTCTGTAAAATCTGTGGTAATGTCTCCTAGATCTTGATATTGTAATTTTAAAAATGTATAATTGACATTGTGTAATAGGAAACAAAGGTCTAAGGGAGTAGGAGAAGTGGGAGGGGTAGGGGAAGGGAAAGAAGGGAAAAGAAAAAATATGAGAAAATGAAAAAAATGGAAACAAGGTTTTTGCAAATAGGGAAGGGTGGAGGAGTTGAAGGGAGGGCAGGGGAAGGGGAAAAAAATAAGAACCAAGAGACTCATGTAATAGTACAAGATCCCAATGATGAATGTAACTGTATTTTATACCTAAAATGTACCAATAAACTTAATGGGTGGGGGGAAAGGAACCGTCTTTCTTTAGAACAGTTCTACTCATACCATTCTCCTCAGAATTATATGTGGCAAATCTCTATGGTGCCCTTTCAAATCCAGCTGCAGCTAGATTTGGCGATGTAGGTCAAATCTGCTTGCAGCTTTTGCAAGTGAATTTGAAATTTCATTAATTCCATCTTTTTCTAGAGGAGGCTTTAAAATTCTGTTTGCCTTATGACATTGAATAAAGCTCTAAATTGTTCTGCCCACAGATTCCTGTGATAAGCATATAGTGAAATAGGATTGTATGTATTTCTCTTTTTTCCTGCACAAGTCTATATTTTCTTTAAATTTTACAACATTTTTCATTTATATTTGATAGTTGGGAAAACAGAGACATCTATGTTTTGTAGAACTCTTCAGGTGCTCAGAAGTATATTCAGTGCACTTTGTAAAATCTGGCAAGTATAGCTGACTCATGCGTTACTATCCTGTGTGAACTTTTGGAGCCATTAAAAAAAGAATAAGAATTATTTATATAAAATAAGGCTCTGGTATCAATGGGTTAACATCTGCAGAGTTCTAAGGACATTTTTTAAAGAAAGACGTTGGCAAAAGGAGAAAATCACAGTCTTCCTGCTGTCCCTAGATTCATCCATAATTTCACTGGGACTCTCATTTAAAAGTATCTACATTGTTGAAAACCCATTTAATTTCCCATTTACAAAAGCATTCAACTGATGATTGCTGCAAACAGGGAAAATTGCTGTCCAAGTATTCAAGATGTCTTGAAAAGAATATTGGAAACCTTAAAGATCAAGAAACTAATGGGCCAAAGGAATATGGGAAAGCTATTTAGAAACCTGACTGTTGATTATTATCACCAAATTAGAAAATAGTATCTGCTAATTAAGGCAAACCTATAGATAATTAGCTTCTTATCTCATTTTATCTCATACACATTTAGTATACAATAGGTGATTGTGACCTCAAAATCACATCTTTGCTGTCTTCAACATAACCATACCAAAGCAGAAATATTTCTGAGGATAAAGTTTAAAACATTTCCTTCAAAGAAAAAGTCTACAGGAAATTGTGTTGTGTTTGAACCATAGCAAATATTGTCCCTTATCTTCCCAGTGAATATATTAGAATAATTTTAAAATGTTTATTCTGTGAATATTAGTGATTCAGCAGTAGGTACAAGCAGTTTTCTGTGACCGTGGGGAAGAGAAAGAGCAGCTTTGTTCTGGGTGTCTCATTTATGTCAGATTGAAATATCACTGGTGGGTTAGCAACAAAGATGACTGACTTACTAAATAATCATGGGCTTTTTTGAGTTCCAAGCATTTTTCTGGCACAGTTTTGGTGACTTTTAAAAATGAAGACATTGAATCCTCACAGCAATCCAATGAGTTAGGTTTTTACTCACAGATGAGGAACTTGAAGCTTGGTAAGTTACCCTGACAACTGTCACTCAAATGAGGTTTTACTGGGGCATGACATCAATTTTGTGTTAAAGGTGCACTGTGGTGGGTATATAATACCCATGTCTGTAATTAGATCTGAGTAATTGCCCTAAGCTTCCTGTCTCTTCAGTCCTCTAAAGGAACCACTAAGACTAAGAAGTGAAGGGTTTGCATATGCATATATGTTAGATCATGTTACAGTTTTTACTTCTAACCTACTGGACTTTGGGGAAAATACAGGTATAATATTTGGTCTTTGACACTGAATGTTCTTAATTTTGAGTAACACTAAATAGAAAATTTTCTACATTTCAGGCTTAGTAAGAGTCAATGTAATACATCCTTATATAAGTCATTCGATATTCTTTTTATGCTCCTTTGTATGAAAAGTTGATGTTTCTCAAATATACAAGCTTATTGATAAAAGGACATATATTTATACTCTTGAGTATATGTTTTAACTCCATTTCCACTATACACACACATATTTACTCTTTCATGTCAATGCATAGGATAATGTTTTCTATACAATTAATTCTCAATTAAGCAAGCGATGCTAAGTAATGAACTTCATCCTTAAAATGCCTTATGTCAAAAACTTTTGTCTTTGGGTTATTTCCCTTATATCTTGCAGAGGCTCAAAGTCTGCCCTACCTCTTGAAATTATAAAAGGTTCAAGACTAGGACTTTGTTTATTATTTCTCTGCCTCTTCCACAGGGACACTGAGATGTTATATAGTCAACAAAAGAACTCATTTCAATTACCAATTTTTTTCTGAAGAGATCTTTATTTTTTAAGTTTTTGGTACTGGGGCTCGAACTCAGGACCTTGCACTTGTGAGGCAAGTGGCAGAACCACTGAGCTAAATCTCCGGCCCCCAAAAGATCTTTAACTTAATTGTATTTATTTTGTTGTAAGTAAATTTATTTTACCAATACTGTATTTAGCAATTCCTCTAAGAACATTACGTTATATTAGTATTGTGCTTTACTGTTTATAAAGCAATTGCATTACTATTATTATTATCTAATTATTATTATCTAATTGCATTAGATCTCTTTGGCTTAGAATGATTTACGAAACAGACCTGTGGTAAATTATATCCATTTTACATATAAAAAAGTGAGACCCAAAGGAATTAAATTTAAGTGATTTGCTGAAAGAGCAGGGCTACCAAAAGTGAGATTTTTTCAAACATCAAGTCCAAGGATTATTCCACTGTGCAAGGCCATCTTTGTAGCCTTACCCTAGAATGCAACTCTAATTTGCCAGCATCTGAAGTGCTTTCATATACATAATCTCATTTCATTCTCACAAAACCTAGGTAGGTAGGTTTTTACACCTATTTTAGGGCTATTTGTGATGCTGTTATACTATTCTTAGGAGATCATATATATATGTATATATATGCTTATGATAAGCTTATAAGATAAATACTGATATTTGAGAAAGAAGGATAGTGATTTTTAAAAAATATATAGTAATGTTTTGTATCAAAAGGCATGTAGTCAAAATGAGAAAAGGTAAAGAAAAACTTGATGAATTCCATAAGTAAATAATTACATTTCAGGTTTAAGGGGCTAAGAAATTTTCTATAATATTACTCTTTAAAAGAAAATCTGTTTTAATGTTCATTCTATTCTTTATATTTACTATATATTTTTATAAACATAGGGGAAGGTGACAACTCAGACTCCATTTTGTATTTATTCATTAGCTTATAGAATAGACTAGCAAAAGCTTAAGTTGTATTACAAGGATTTAAAAGAACAGATTAATATTCATTTATTTAGGGATAAGAAGGAGTCAGGTCTTCAAATAACAAGTGCTTGATGATAAAAGCTCTTGAATTAATATAAAGATAAATAATTGTTCCAAATTGCCATCTTCCACTGCAATCAAGATAAATTTCCTAGGCATCAGCTGGAATGAAAAAATTCAGTGAAACTCATTTTAATAAAAGAGTCTTTTATAGCACACCGTCAAATTAAATCAGCAACTATATCTTTTTAAAGAACATTACAATGTTTGGAATAAATTTAGGGAACAAAATTTTCCCAAATGCTACTCTAAATCAGAGTTGGGACTGTGCTTGCTTTGGCAGCACATATACTAAAACAGTTGGGATGATGCCCAGGCCACAAAAAAGCCTTTATTTGTGAAGATCCTCACAAGCTACAAATATGTAATAAATGTGGCTATTTAAATACTATATAAGCTATATAATTAATCTACAGAGTTTTTTTTTCTAACTGTTCAGTTATAACTTCCAGCCATAAATGACTTAGAAAAACAAAGTTAAAAATTGTTTCTTAAGACAAATACAGCAAAATGTTACCCAGAGCCAGCCTCTCTGAAATGAGCTTAGATAATATTTATCTAAGGAAGATTATATTTTAAAACTCAAATGGGACATCCTTAAGTAAAAATTTTGAAGGAGATAAAAATAAAAACCCATTATTACTCTTCTCCCACTTTTACAAGGATTCAGGTACAAGGCTTCTTCTCTATATTTTATCAAAATTTGTGCCTAACTCCTTTAAAGAAAGTGAATGATGTTCAAAAGGTCACTTCTCTAGATAGCAAAGTCTTAAACTAAAGGTAAAAACGTCTGTCAAATTTAGTTATCCACCTGGGTTCTGTCTACACCACCACTTCCCTTTGTACACTTGCCATTTCTTATTTATTAAATGTAAAATGAGAATTTATTGATTAATTTAAGAAATAAATTTAAATCTAGTCCTGCCAATTTGCGAAGCAGGCAATGATCTCCAAATTTTTATTGGATAGATACTAGATATCAACTCATGGCCTTAGCAATGAGCTACATCCCCAGCCATTTTTAAATTTTGAGACAGTCTCACTAAGTCACTAAATTTCCCAGGCTGAGCTTGAGAAACAAATAGTTTGACTTGTTAAAAAATAGTTGAACATGAGAATCCCCCAAAGACAAAACAAGGGCTCAAAAGAGATTAAACCATGGAAGAATGTAATTACCAAAGCTTTCTCTCCTGAGTGTTTTCTGGGTATGCTCCAAAGGAGGCAAAGAGATGTGCTTCTTTCCTTTATTGTCATCTAGTTTATGACAGTTAACCCATGCACACAGTTTTAATTTAGTGAAGTGTCTACAGAACTTTTCTTTTGTAAAACAAATGGAAAAATGAAGATCAAAAGGACAATCTAATTTAGGTGAATTAATATTGGATAGAACAATGGAAAGTTAGGGAAAAAAAGACACACTAAATTCTCTAAATGCTTCAAGCTAAATGGTCCTCTGTAGACTGACTTGGAATACCAGTACATCATCATGTATGGTAAAACATCCACATTCCTTAACCATTTCCTTTAAAAACCACAACCGATTTGATGTTGTTCCTTTGGTAACATAATCCTCAGACCATTTTAGGTAGTGGTGTTACCATTTTTTAATTGATGGAAAGATGCAGAACAAGGATTGAAGTGGGACTATGAAGGTTGTACAGACATGTGTATGATCAGTCGTCTGTGTCATGGTGGAAAAAAGGTAGAAAAACACACTGAAATGGCACAGACTGGTTTCTTTGATTAGAGAAATGATTGTGTATGTTGGGCGTTAAGTCACATAGCTAACAGCTAAAGACAAAAATGTTTGCAAAGGGTTTCTCCTTGACTTAAAAAGGGTAAAGATTATAGGTTTAGAAGTAAACTATCAAAAGTTGAATAGGGTTAGATATATGGCTACCAAAGGTTCTTTTCTTCAGCAATTGTGGGTGCTGCTCTCCAATTGGTAATTTATTTGCCTAAATCAAAGGCGGGGCTGGATGACCTACCTTCGGAGAATGAAAATTGGTACAAATATGTGTTTTCAGTGTTGATAGACTTTTTCAGAAAATTGATTCTGGCAATTACTGACCACATCGTGCTATTCAAATTCTTTGTCTTAGTTCCTTTGCTAAATGTGTATAATAAGTCCTTCTCTAAAAGCATACTTTAAGGAATGTAGGTGATGACTTACAAAAAGTGCATGGCATAGTGCTCACTATACAGTGAACCCTTAGGAGGCATTAGCTGGTGCATAGTTCCCGAAAAGACAATTGTGTGGAGCGAAAGCCCTCTGACTCAGATCAACTGACACATGGGTTAGTTCTCTTGAGCAAAAGAACAAGTGAATGTTTCTTAGTTTATGGTCAAAGTTATATTTACAGTTCCTAGTAAGGAATTTTGTAATTGAGATTAATACTAAAGAGGACTAAGGCTAGAGTTCTGAATAATGGCAGAAGAAACCAAGGAGCTAAAATCACTTAAATCCCACCATAGGTGCCAATAGGTGTGCTGCTGGGGCTGGCCTGTTACTAGGTGCACAGAAGTGATGCATGGGCCAGGAATTTAGCTCAGTGGTGCCGCTGCCTGCTTCGCAAGTGCAAGGTCCTGAGTTCGATCCCTGGTACCAAAAAAAAGAAGTGATGCAGGCACATGCAGATAATGCTATGGATATTTGTTGGATGTTGTGGAAGTGGGACTTAATGGTTAATAAATTACTCTAATCCTAATGAATCGATTTTGCTTTGGGTCTTATAAAATTATGTATATCTCAGTGGGAATAATTTCTCACAAACATTCACTGTGTCTACAAACATAACACAGAATGAGTGGCAGGGCTTTATACTGGGAACTGTGAAAAGAGATAGAAGATTGAAAACATGGACTTAGAACTAGAATAACAGGCCCAGATACATAAAATAAAACTTAATAGGAAAATAAAGTTTTATGTTTAATTTTAAAACAATATGGCTGCAAGTCTATAATACTGGATATATAACATGTATCTTGGCAGTCAATGTGACAAAATAAGAGTTTCTATGAGCTAAAATTTATGAAGCACCAATAAAATGATATAAATCCTTTATAAAGAAAATGTTTTTCAGTACTAGGTTGCATTAATATGTGGTGCTCAGCATAAAGACATAATTGGAAAGAAAGAATCCATTGTATTCTGAAAGGGTTATAGAGAAGCTACATGACTGTGCTTACCTCTAGTTGTCACAAGAAGAACACTGACAGATTCGATTTAATTTAAGTGAGAATAAGGTTTTGTGAATCAAGTAACATGAATCTTGGAAAAATTTGAAATATAAACTTGAAGGAGATAAGGCAAAATACTGAAGATCATTATGTGGAAGCACGTTATGGTAGTAAACTGTGTATTTTATTCATTGCCAGTTTTTCTCTTGCTTTCTCTAGTTTAAAATGAAAATTAAGTATTAGAAATTGGAAGTGACACCCAACATTTTTAAGTTTGCACCTTGTCTTACAAAATCTAAAGATTAGCAACATATCATTTTTTAGATGGAAATTTATTATCCATTACATTATAAATCTCACTAATCCCTATTCTTTACAACACTGAATTCAAGTATCTTTTGTTTTTATTATCACCGTACATTGTTGTTTTCTTATGACAGAGAAATATTTGTTTCCATGCTCCAGTTGAAAATTGAAAAATGAGAATAGATTGAGCAGTTCAAATGTTTTAAGGAAACTTTGCTTTTGAGTAGAAGTGAACAATATATCTTTATATAAATATATCTTTATATTTAATATTTATATATTAAATGTCAGTGACATACATATCATTCGAGATACTGTGAGGGACATTCAGCTTAAGTCTGTCGCATATATTACATGCTTGTGTCCCTATAAAAATTTGGACTTGTGCTCTACAAAGAAGTAGGCAATGAGTGAAAATAGGCTTTGTTTAGGCTGAGGGTATACTATTAACTATATAGACTTTCAAGCAGGAACCATAAATTCAAATCCCCACTCAGCCACTTGCTAATTGTGTGACCCTGGGAAAGTTACTAAGCCTCAGATTTTCCTCACTGAGTATCATGCAATTATTATAAGTATTATAAATATGAGATATAAAAGGCCTCACAGATAATAGCATAACACATCATAATTGTTTTAGTTCTGTATTAAATAGCTTTGCATAGTAGAAGAAAGAATGTCCTTTTCTGGCTTATTTAGTATTGTATAGTTTATTTACTTTTTTTCCCCTATCCTTTTATATTTTTCTCTTGGCAGTCTTTCAGGCCACAGTTTCAACTTTTACTATGAATTTATGACTTTAAAATTTATGTCTCTAGATCTGTTCCATTTCCAGAAATATAGACTCCATTTTCAACTACTCCTAGATCATTTTCGCTGGATAGTCTCACAGCATTTTCAATCTAGCAAATCTAGGATTGAAAGTTCTACTGTTTTCCAACCAAATTACTATAAGCAGTCCTGTCTTTGTTATCTATGGGGATATATTCCAATACCCCTCAAGATAGTACAAAAACTTGTACATACTGTGTTTCTCTATACATACTTACCTGTAATAAAGTTAAATTTATAAATTTAGTTGAGTAAGAGATTAACAATATCTAATAATAAAGTAGGACAATTTGTTGCACTAGAAGTTATGTCAATGCACTGTCAAAATATTGTATTTTATTCACCCTTCTTGTGATGATATAAGATAATCCAATGCATAAGTGATGAGATGAAGTGACGTGAATGAGGTAGACATTGCAATGTGGATTGGGCCATTTTGTAAGGGTCACTTGAACATAAACACTATATCATGACAGCCCATCTGATAACTGAGATGGCTAAGTGACTCACTGGTAAGTAGTACATACAGTGTGAACTTGATGGACAAATGGATGACAGAATTGGATGGCATGAGATTTCATCATGCTGCTTATATTGGCACATACTTTAAAATTTGTAAATTATTTATTCCTGGAAATTTCCAATTAATGTTATTGGAACATAGTTGGTTGTGAGTAATTGTAATTGAAAGGCAAAACCACAGGTTAAGAAGGCCTATTGCACTGTTTAATTTCTGTGTATCTTTTTCGGAACCAGTTTTTCTTTCAACCCCATCAATTATTAAGTCTTAGAAAATATGTCTTCACAATATGGTTGAAATCCACTCCCTTTCTTTATTTTAATGCTTCCTCCAATTCAAGAGCATGATCTCTTAGCTAGGCACTTTGCTTTAGGTGGCTAGATCTACTTCCATGGTTTCATTAATCATGCTTCCTAAATCAGTATCTTTAGTCCTGTTCTCTTTCTTGAGCAGGTATCCATATTCTAACTGCCACTGGGGTATCTCCATATGGAAGTCCTACCTTTATTTCAACCTCATTGTGTTCAAAGGCAAATTAATGACCTGACAGTCCTACGTATTTGTGCTTTTGGTCATAAAGACATTATCTTGAAAACCATCTCACACATTAATGGTTATCCTTAAAGCTCTCTCCCTCACCATACAGTAGGAGATCAAAGTCCAATAATTCTTCTTTCTAAATATTTATCTATTATCATTTCTTCCTTCAACCACTTTTATCATTTACTCTCAGTATCTCCAAAAGGGTGCAAAATGTATTTTTTCAATTAATTTATGTTTTCATTTACGCAGTGACTGGGATTGGTGATTAAATTTACTTGTCCCCAAGTTATTATCAACTATAATTCATAAATTCTAAGGTGCATTTACTGCTACATTCTAACATTTGCAAAATTAAAATGCATCTTATGATAGATGGTGCTTAATTGGGAGCATTTTTCTTTCTTAAAATGTGCTTCTTAAAATCATGCACTGCACAATTCAGTGGTGCCTTATATTTGATGAAACATACTAATTATTTTCTGAATACTTTCCCATCCTTTTTGTCTTATGTTTTCTCTTTGTCTTCACTTCCCATTTCTTTCTATGTCAGTATCCAGAAAAAAATATATTAGAAAATAAAATGCTGAATATGATATGCTTGCAGAATTTCTAAGTCTAATGTTTACAGTTTACTTTTTAATGGGTTGGACAGAACCTAACAGTCTTTACACTTCCTCACTACTTTTCTCTCTCTATGATTTGTAGGCTCAAGATCCAAGCTCCTTAGTAGAGTATAAGTCCTTCCCAATATGGTCTTTTTGTAATTTTCTTTCTTTTTTTCATTTCTCTCACGCAATGTAAATGCCATTTTTATAAATGTTACCAAGGTTCCCTGAATAAACCCTCAAGTAGCAGTATATGTTTTACCTCAAAAGGTATTTTTTTTGGCTAACTCCAAATTACATTTTAGAGCTCAGTTCTAACATCATTTTTCAGAAGTTTTTCCTGTTTGCCTTGAGAGAGTCACTCTTTTTATGTGTTGTATAGCATGGTAGATGAAAACAGACTCTGGAGCCAGACTGCCTGAGTTTGAGTCACAGCTTGAGAACATTAATAAGTCACTTAACCTCTTTGTACCTTATTTTCTCCATCAGTAAAATGCAGATAACACCAACAACTACACAAAAATCTGTTCGGAGACTAATCATTCAATATACTGAAGTTATAAATAAGGGTTCCACATACATTATAAGCTTATATCCCTTAGTGCAATGCCCTATAATTGTCTTTCCAATTAATAAAACAAATCTTTCCTGAACAGGGAAATGTCCTGTTTTTTCTTTGTATCTTCAACCTTCAATCTAGTTTCTGATACATGTCTGATACTCTTAGTGTTTACAGGGTGAATATTGCAATTAAACCAATATCGAAGAAAAGTACATATTTATCAAATACGATCATACGGTTAAATTGTTTTGTAAGATTCTATGTATAAAAAGAGTTAAATATGTTCAGGTTTCCTTTAAAGAGGGACATTTCTTGTCACCTTTTTTTGAAAAAGAAAGTCTTAAAATAGTGACAGAAGCTGATTCTTAAGTATCTACATTTATTTTTTGCCTTATGTCATTCTCTCTTTTGCAGTTTTTAATTGCCCAAGGAGCATAACCTGGGGTCATAACTTCAGCCAGCCACATCAATGCAAGCGGTGAATGATAGCCATGGCTGTAGAATATTGTGCTTTTAAAGGTCATTGTTAAATGTTCCCTTGCAGTAAACTGCAAGCAATTCACTTCATCTTGTGGAACAAGCTTGCCGACATTGGAAAGGACAGAGTCCTAAAAACAGCAGGGTGCAGAGGTGACAGGAGATGGGATGGGTGACCCAGACTTATGATTAGTCTAAAGATCCTCCTTAAGCTCTTTGGGTTCCTCTGTGTATCTTGTTCTGACACCGTCATTCCTCTCTGCTCTCCCTTTTTCCTCTCCATCAATCTGTTTCTCTCTCTTGCTTAAACCAATCTGAGAGATGAAGCTTTGGATACCTCCTCTCTGTGCTGATGAGATAAAAGGTGACCTGGAAGTGTTTATTTGTGGCAATTGGGAGCAGTGCTTGCTAAATGGGACTCTACTGAGTGAAGTCACTGAGTATATCTAATACAAACTTTGAGTTGTATTAAAGTTCGATTACTTTTTATTAAATTATAGTGTTAAATAAACTGAATAGCCTGCATTTTTCATGTACTAGAGGGTAAGCATAGCCCTTGACAGTAAACAACTTCAAGGCATGAAGCATGCACATAAATAATTAACCCCCACAAGTACTGTATATCAGTGAGTGCTCAGTGAACGTCCATGATCAAAATGAGGTCCAGTGGCATTGTGCATTGATCATGGACTTTATAGCCAGACAAACCTACTTAGATTAGCCTCAGCATTCTGCTATTTTATTCTCTGAGACTCTACTGAGTCTTAATTTTATTATTTGTCAAAGTAATTATAGTAGTCATTGTGCCTAAGGCTGTTCTCAGCAGGAGGTTATGTATGTAACACACTCGATGTAGGTGTATAATGACCAAATACTAGATGCAACTGGACTTTTATATGTGTTTTCTCTAGAAAGATTGGTTACAGACTAAGTATATGATTTAATAATCTCTTGCACATATTTAACAATGGCTGACTAGGCAACCAAATCATCCATTGAAATTATGTAACTGTTCCCAAATTCCCACCTAATGTTAACTGGTTATTTTAAAAGTACAGTACTCAAGTTCTCCTCTGTAAAAGCATAGTATTCAAAACAGACCAGAAGCCAATAGGAGAATTCCATCTGGCTCTTAAAATTCTGAAATGGAGTTACCATTAAAAGTCTGCACCTTTTTAAAGCTAAACTAGATATTTTTAGTTTTGCAAAAGAATGCATTGTGGAGTCATTATTCTAACAGGTTGTCTTTCCTGATAAGTACATTTAAAAAATATTTTATGTTAGAGACATCACCCTTTGAATGTAGGACACTAGTAAATTATTCACAGAGTTTTAAAAAATGTGCATGCAAGATTTGAGGCCGAGATGAAAAGAAAATCTTTACTTTTTTATTTTTATGTTTTGTGTGAAAATTGAACCCAGGGCCTTCACAGTGAGCTACTTTTCTAACCCTTTTTCTTCCTTCCTTCTTTCCTCCCTCCCTCCCTTCCTCCCTCCCTCCCTCCCTTCCTTCCTTCCTTCTTCCCTCCCTCCCTCCCTCCCTTCCTTCCTTCCTTCTTCCCTCCCTCCCTCCCTTCCTTCATTCTTTCCTCCCTCCCTCCCTCCCTTCCTTCCTTCCTTCCTTCCTCCCTCCCTCCCTCCCTTCCTTCTATAAAGCCAGTGGCACAATTCTGAGATTCACCAATTAAATTCCTTTTGGTTTTCTTAAATGCTTAGCCTTTCTGAGTACCAATTTGCCTATCTTTAAAATAAAGTCTATATTATCAATAACAGTGGTTTATAGGTGGTAGATCTTATATGCAACTGATGAACATTCAATCTGACTTTATTTCTGAGTCTCAAATGTTTAATTGAACACATGGGTAGACAGACCATAGAAAGAAAAATAACATCATCATAATGAGTTATTTTAAGTAAAAATCTCCAAACTTTCAAATTTACCAAGAAATTATGATAAATTGAATGGTTTTTCATGCCAGAAAGATTACCATGTATTAAGTTTGTCCAAGAAAGTAAAAGCATTTGAAAATAATACCACAACAGTAAAAAGGATTGCTGCTGTTACAGAATTTGTTTCACCCTTCTCCTGTGGCAGGATAATTTGTATATAAAATGCATTATCTCTTCTTTGCTTTTGTTTATTTTTTTCTAGTCATAATTAGTGTGTCCCTATTGTTAACTGATTGAGTTTTTAATCATAGTCATTCTATAATGTAGATTGCCTTAGGGTAGCCTATTAAACTATGAAACTTGTATCTAAATTTTTCTCTTATATAATGAAACAGAAAAGATTTTCCTAGCATGTTCAATGTCTCTTCTCCTCCCCCATAGTTTAGATCCAAATTAGCTAGAGACAAAGTTTCATTGCCAAATTTGAAACCAGGTGAATTTGGGGTGATTAGTATCCCATTGAATACATGTAATGTAACTTCTATCTAAAATTTGCATTTTCCAGATAACAGAAACAGAAAGCTGTGATATTAAGTAATGTTGTTAATATCCAGTTTCAGGGCTAGAACTATTTACCATGCTCTCTTCTAAGCTCTCAGTCTTCCAAACTGTCTTCACTGTCAGCAGGTAATTCGTCATGTAATAGATTGTTCTACAGAAATTCTCACAGAATAGATATGATAGATAACTACTTAGATTACATGAGGAATATTATACGAGGAATTATTAATTATTATTTATCCCTCATATAATCTCATAGAATAGGTGTATCATCTTTTATACATTTTCCCCCCAGGAAATTTATGTATACCAGGCAATAATTTCTTTGATTGTTTGCATTCTAAATCAATTTCTAACTGCACTACAAAACTCAAAATGATTTTGATTTCATAAAGAATGACTTCCTTTGCTTCTATATCAATAGAAGAGTTATGTTTATTCATATTTCATCTTTTTCTGCTGCCAACTTCCTCGCTACTAAAACTCACTGAAATTGTGCATATTTATATTTTCTGGCCAAATTCTATAACATGCCTACATCTTTACCTAAATTCCCTTCTTGACCCACTGAAGTCTACCTTCTATATCTTTCCCCTATATCACAATACTCTTTTCTCATCAGTCTCTAAGACTTTATTGTCCAAATTTTTAAAAATTATTTTACTCGCTTTTCCTTTACTGGTATCCAACACAATTAACCTCTCTGTCTCTCCTTCCAGGAAATTATTTCTATAATTTCTCCTGTGACATCATTTTCTGCTGCTCTTCTAACTTTGCATTTACTCTTAGTCTTCTACAAAACCTCTTCTTTTTCATACCTAGAACTCCCTTTTCAGCCCCTTTATTCTCTGTACATTTGTAGACTGTCTTTTTATGTGTCAAAATTTTTATGTGTTTCATCATTCAACTTTACCAACAAGCCCCAAATTTCTCTTCCCTGAGCTCCAAATTATTTCCTCCCTTCTCTGAGCAGAATTTTGAAGATTAACATTTCCACTGGCAATGAATGATGAGAGCAGCTTTAAGATGATTTAAGAAAATAACAAAATGAAGAATGTTAATCTTAGTAAAAATTGGTTTTTATTCATCATTTCAAGGTTATTCCAAACACCCAGAGATTTACAGAAAGCTGAAGGGTAATGGAACTCCCTCTAATCATAATTCATCTGGTACCATGGACACCCCTGTGATGCCCAGTTTCTCAGTCAGAATGGGCTTTTCAAAGAGTTTATTACTCCATGGCTCCCTTTTCTCCATTTCATACTTGACAAACAAGATGGTTTGGTTCTGCAGCAGTCATCACCATCTTCTTAAGGTATGTCACTTATCTCAAAGAGTCAGACTTCTTAGCCTCTCATTCTAAAGAGCATACTCTCTTTGTGCGCATTACCTGGACACTCTGCATTTGTCTTCAGTATGCTTAAACTCATCAAAAACAAGAGCCACTGACTTCTCTTTCTCCTTTCTTCCTTCGAAAGGAAATCCCCTTCAGCAGGGAATAGTTTGCTTTCTTGAAATGGGGAAAAGTATTAAGATAAAAATGAAAAATAGTATCTTAACACATTCTGCCTCATTATTGTCTCAGCTTCTGTGCATGCTCTAGGCAGTCCATGTTACGTGCTGTTGATTTTACTTGCTTTGCCCTTTGTCACCTGTGTAAATTTGCTTGTGTTGACTCTTATCTCTTGTGCCCTCCCTTGTTATGTTAATCTAGACTCTGATTTAATGTAGTTCTCATTTAAAAATGGCCTCATACATTATTACTCACCATAGCACCTTATTATTAACGATACATGCAGATCTGAAAAACATCTTTCCTCTTTCTAAATGAAACTTCATTCCCTTTGACTCATACCTCCCTGCTCACTCATTCACTTTCCTGTACTCCTCTCCAGGTTTTGATAACCACTACTTTACTCTACTTTTATATTTTTAGATTCCACATTTAGATCCACATAAGTTGGATCATGCAGGATTTGTTTTCCTGTGTCTGGCTTATTTCTCTTAGGATAGTGTTTTCCAGGTTTATCTGTATTGTAACAAATGACAGAATCTCCTTTTTTAAAGGCTGAATAGTACTCTGTTTTGTACTTATACCACATTTTCTTTATCCGTTCATCATTGGTGACTGTAGTTATTAATAATATATAGTATTTTTTAAAATTGCTGAAAATAAATTTTAAAAGCTCTCACCACAAAAATGGGAGTTACTAGATAGGTCACACAGCTTCACTTAATCATGTAATGAAGTATAATACATCAAAATCTCACATTGTACACCATGAACCTATGCAATTGTTTGTCATTGAAAAACAAAAATTTAAAAAATGATCTGATCTAGGTTAAATACAATACATCCTATCATTCATTTATTGTGGTTCATTTTTTAATTAGACAAGTTCATATAAAACAGCTTTAATATGTTAGATATGATACCAAGCCCTGAAGATACTGTGGTGAGTGTAAGAGAAGCTCAGAGCCTTCACAGAGCTCATGGTGTGTGATAAAGACAGACTTGAGAAAAGTAATTGCCATTTAAAGTGTGGAGTATTTTAACAGAGAAAGTTCAGTATACTGCTGAGGCAATATATTGTAGGAAGATATAACCTCATTTAACAGTCCACTAGGCAGTGATATTTAAATATCTCCTTTATAGCACCCATATTAGATTCAAATTTGTTTCTTGACAATCTTTTCCATTAAACTATGGATTTTTAAAGGACTGGGGCAAGAATTTTTGTTCTTTCAAAAAAGATGTTGTACATTGCAATGATCTAAGAGAAGCTTAGAAAATAATTTTATAACAATGAAAATTATTGGAGATAATTTAGGAAAATTATCATTGCAACCTTAGACGTATATACACTTAATTCATTTTACACAGATAAATTATGTAGATTAACAAATTCTAGTAAAGATCTACTTCACCCATGGTTGAATTAAAAATCATTGACAAGAACAAAAAATATTTGGTATTTCATTTGAAATTTTATATTGCTACCTTTTAAGTAATATTTTTGAATAGTGATAAAGTCAATATAAACTTTCAAAGATATAAAACAGATAAAATTTTCTTTCATAATAACGTCTTTGAGGTTAGAAGGGGTCTATAATGCAAAAGGTCAAATAGAAAATGTTAATGAAAACAGAATGTATCGAAGTCAACTAAGATAAGAAAATAAATCTAGATTTTGCTGCAGGCATTGCAAATCAGATTTAAACAGTTTTCTCAGAAGAATAGAGGTGCAGTTACTGAAATGGCAATAAGTCTCCTTTTTAACATCAGAATGCATCATTCCTCCTAAGATAATAACCAAAAATAATTTTATGTATAAGAATTAAACGATTATTGGAAAGCTAATTTAAGAACTTGGATTTAACAAAATGGGTCAGAAAACCTACTGAAACAACTAATTACCAGTATTTAATAAAGACAGCCAATGGGTAATTTCAAGTATTAATGTTTTAGAATCAAATTACAGACTTTTTAATAGTGATTTAATAAGTCTATGATCATTATTGTATCAAAGCTGTAGGAATTAATTTAAGTTTTTGCAAATACAGCTAGCACCATGTGTCTTTGGAAACTATAAGGCATCGTTTATAAAAGCCAAGGACCTGTTTCATAGCATAGTGCCCACTTATGTTCTAAGGAATATATTATTATTCAAAGAATGATTTTTGGACCCCTGAGGCTGTCACTGATATACAACCAAGAACATTAAAATACTCTTTATTTTGGTAAAATTGTGCTCTATTACTGTGAAGCTTGTGCCTGGTAATCATTTTTTAGTTGGACAGGATAAAGATGATTCAAGAAGGACTTTCTCTTGAAATTAAAAATATCAATTTCAAAATCAGATGGCAATTTAACAGTGGAATTAATTTTGCGCAATTTTATGGAAAAAAGAAGATCATCACCGAGAAATGCCTTCATTGTCTGGCTCAAATTGATTATTTCTATCTCATGGTCTCTAGGCTTTTATAGAGGTTTTAACAGGAGACTGGAAGGAGTGTGCTGCCCACTCATGATGATGCTTCAGAAAAAGGTTCTTCAGAATGGATCAAAGGCTGTAATTTCCATGCCATTTCTGTCCAATTTTCTTTTCTCCTAATGTTTTCATTTTTGAAATGGCTATGATTGCAATCCAATTTTGCTCACACAGCACTGCATGCCTAAATGAACCATTTATCACAAACTTTTTGTCTTTTTGATGCTTAAGATTTTATTTGCTTAGAAGTCTTTCTTTTTCATTAATGTTTACCACCAAGCTGCATTACAATTCCTTCAGTAATTACTACCTGTGGTGGCTCATATTATTCTATTCTCCAGATGTGGCATCAAAAGTTGCTATTTCAAACCAATTACATGTTTGTGCTAGAATGCACTGGTACTTCACCAAATAAAGCACCCCTTATACGTCCTTGAAAACTAAATTTGATTGTCATCCTGATTTACAAATATTAAAACTTTAAAATTCCCAACATTCATATTTGATATTTCTTCCTGTGCATCATTTCAAAGACTTTCATGAACCCAGTGGTTGTAACTGTTCCTTTGTATCGGATGAGAGAGTTCAAGTAAATTATTAGCATATGGTCTTGAATCATATATTTTACATAATATATTTATTAGTTGTATGGCCCTTGAATGTAAGGCCTGTTAATGTGGCTTAATCACAAAGTCTACTTAAAATTTTCCAAGCCTGTGCTGTAATCATTGCAATAAGCATTATAATAAACCTCTTTATCAAAATTCACAAAGATATTGAAAACTTGGTGAAGATTTAGAAAAAAGTAAAAGGCTGTAGATCTTAAAGTATAAGGTCTTTAAAATTTCATGAACATCTGTAATTAAGGGATCATGAAAACTATGTTTGCTAAACCCTTGTGTTTTCTCATACTTTGGAATAAAGAAGATGATAGCTAGGAATAAGTATTAGCTCTGAGGTGGAAAGGGGAACAATGTAAACAGGCAGCTCAAACAGTACTTTTTGGTGATTATTGCAAAGATGTCTTTTATAAATAAAATCTTCATTCTGGAGATTTACTTATTTATTTTTTTGGAGTAGCTATGTGCTATTTCTATTTCCTTTACCTGTTAGACATGTATAACTTATTTCTCCTCAAAACCCAGGTTAGATCTAAAAACCTTCAGAAAACATTCTCTGATGAATTTCAGCAGGGTCCATAAGGCTTACAGTTTGTTATTTTCAGAATTGCTGAAGTATAGATACTGTATTTTTTTTTTTTAATTACCGATCTCTTTTGTAAGTTTCCCAAGTATACTACCATTTCACACTTCCCCATACTTTATCTTTTCAAACTAGGAGTTTGGGTTATGGCTTCTGTAGTGTAGTGTGGTATGTTGTGAGCTTGAGAGACAGAACTTGGTTTGAATTTCAGCACTTCCATAATCATCTATATGATCTTCAAAAAGGTATTAAACTTCCTTAATCCCAGTTTCTCTTTTTTAAAATGATGAAGATTACAGGAGAGCGTACTTCAGAGAAAGGGCCTTACACATAGCTGACAAATGCCACAGGTGAGTTCTAGCTCTTTTAAAGGACTGTTCTCTACCAGAAGGGCAATTTACATTCAATTAACTTGCTTTACACGTAAATATATTTCGTTTTAAAGTGTGGCTGTGGGGCTAGTGCAGTGTGTTGGCTGAGGGTGTGTGATTGTGTTGCCTGTCTGTAGGAGTATGTTTAGGAATGAGGGGGTTTAGGGCAAAAGACGGTACATTCTCTCAATAGTAAAAGCTCTTTGAAGTTGGAATTGGTTTTTGTTTTGTCACTGGGCTTGTTTGCCTTTTGCTTTGAGCAAATTCTTTTTCCTTTTTTTTCCTTCGGTTTCAGGGATCGAACTCAGGACTCCGCGTTTGTGAGGCAGGTGCGGTGCCACTGAGCTAAATCCCAGCTCCCTTTTCCTTTGTTTCATAGGAACTATAAACCAATATATGTAAACGGAAACAGTGCAGAGAGCACAATGGTTTAAAGCTTGAGATCTTAGTCCCAACTATTTAGGTTTGAAGCACCAGTGTGTGATGTTGGGGAAGCTATTTAAGCGCTTGTGGTTCTGTTTACTCATCTGCAAAACAAGGCTGGTGATGATGCAAATTTCATTGGACTGTTGCTATGATGAGTAAATTTTAATACATAAAATAATTACGGTGATGGCTACTTCTAACTAATGAATGGCTTATGTCTAGACTGATCAAATAGTTCTTGCTATACATGAAATACTTTTGTTTCAAGCCATTTAAAGAATTAGATAAAGGTAAATATTATATAAATAGTTTTGATGAGTTATAGGGATGATTTGAAAATTTATGTACAGCAATATGGCAAAGTTCAGTAACTCATACTTCTCGAGAAATGTTAATATTCTGTATAACATTAAAATAATTAATTTTAAAAGAAAATTAGTCAAAGCTATATAGATTCATAAAATGGATAATGTATTATTAGCCATATGTATTACAGATTTAGAATACCAACTGAATTTGTTACCACCTAAAGCATTTGGGCAAAGGTAGAAATGAGCAGATAGGTTGTGGTAAGTTTTTAAAGTTGTGATTGTTTAATGCAGTCTGAAATTTATAATTTGTAAATTGATTAAAAAATACTGGACCAAGATTTTCCAAAAATTCACAGTGCAGATAAGCCAAAAGTGACTTGGGTATCATACTAGAAAACAATTGCTTTTAGTGTTGAGCTTATTAAATAGAGTATGGACATTATCAATAAAACCAAACATAACATGCAATAAATCATGTAGTAAACGCTATGTATGTTTATTCTTATGTTGTATTATATCACAATATAACATATATTATTATATCAGCCAATCTTTTCATCTTGTGAATATCCACAGCTGCAATGATGTTTAACCAAAATGACTGATACAGGAGTTAAGTGACCTGTCTTGGTTATTATTATACAACTCTTACTCTGATTTTCTCTTAATGCCAAACCCACGTTTTCCAATCTTGAGATACAAGTGAACTCACTCCAGCACTTCTATTCCCCTACTGTGTACTTTTCCATTGTGAGATTAGACTTCCAAAGGTGAGAGACTCAGTAGGAAACCAAATCAATTCTTGTCCAACTAATATCTTTGTTAAGGACAGAATGGCAACTATCACTAATGATTCTTTATATAAAATGGACAAAAGATAAGTTTGTCTTTATATTCCTAGGTAATTCATAACCATGCAAGGAATATTGCAATATTTTACTTAAAAATGAATCAATGAATGCCTGATCAAATAAAATTTTTTCCATCTATTCATTCATTTCTTCATTTGTTCAATAAATACTGTATGTATTACCCATGTATTAAATGACAAATATTGTGCTAGCTATATGATAGTGAGTAGAGACAGAGATATGGTCGTGAATGAAACAGAGTCATATATTCATAGAGCTTACAATTTAGCTGAAGACTCAAACAAATAAATAATTACATATTTACTTCTGTAATGGTTTAAATGAAGGAAAGGAATAAGATCTTATCAGAGCATAAAGGAGATGATATCTATGCAAATTAGTTTATGATAGTATTTATTAATAAGCTTATGTAAAAGTTTAAAATATTCATCTGCAAGTTTACATAGAAGGTTTGCTAAGGAAGCATGAAACTGACAATGGAATTCAATGGTAGGGCACATGGCAGTGATTGTGAAAGATAATTCTAAGAGAAGAAGCAAAGTAGGAAAAAAGGGTAATTGGGAGAAGACATAAATACTCATAAAAGAGTAACCTCTGTAGCATTGGTGCTTTCATGAAAGGAGAAAAATAAATAAAAATCTTTAAGGAATCATAATACTGATCACTCAAATACACAGAAAGCTGAGAGGCAATATTACAAAACATGGGTATGCTATGGATTGCAACTAGAAACAAGAGAATGAAGTAAATGAAAATATGAAATTGGCCTAACAGGAAAGATCCTCAACAGTCAGATTTACTAATTATATAATTTTTATTTACAGGAAATAGGAACAACTTCATAACTTGGCACATTAGAAATGAAGACTGGGCGAGCAAAATTGATGACTTGTGAGTTTTTTTTCATTTCTGGTTTCTATGTACTAATGATTTCTTTACATAGCACTACATAAATTATATTGAGCAAATTTTTTCTTTGCTTCTTATAGCAATATTTTTTTTTACCAATACATTTGTTTACTACATGGGCATAACCATTTCACCAAATTTGGAAAACACTAACCTGAAAAGAGTTAATTTTTGATTTCAATGAAAAGTTCCATGAATGAGTCACCAAAAAGCAGTAAATTTGATGGGCAATTGGGCTGTTTCCAAGTTTTAGCTATTGTAAACTGTGCTGCTATAAACATGGGTGTGCATATATTGCTGTGGTATGATTCTTTTAATTCTTTTGGGAAGATAACCAGCAGGGGAGTATCTGGGTCAAATGGGACCCCCAATCTTAATTTTTTTGAGAAAAAATGGAAACAAAGTCTTTGTAAATAGGGAGGGGTGGAGGGGTTGAAGGGAGGGCAGGGGAATGGGGAAAAATAAGAACCAAGATATATTATGTAAAGGTACAAATTCCCAATGATGAATGTCATCGTACTGTATACCTAAAATGTACAAATAAACTTAATGAATTAAAAAAATCAAAAAAGAAGTAAATTTGAAAGCAAATCTAAGTAAAACTAACCAGATTTAGGGATCTATTAGTCCAATTGCCTTGATAAACAGTTTTGTGGATGATGTAATAGTAGAAGCTATAATTAATTTAAGAGTTGGTATATTCCAGATACTGTGCTATATTCCTTTTTATGGACTATTTAGCTAATCCCCATTAATAACCCCATTAATAACTCCAATACTATGGAGTAAGGTCATGTTTATCCTTTTCTATGTATAGAATTGGAGGGTTAGAGAATCGTTCTTGCTCTGTGATGCATGTTTGGAGAGCAAATTGTCCAGGGAAAGGTCAGAGTAGGATGCTCTTGATTACTGTAGAACCAAGCCCTTAGTGTGATGGAGAACACTGGCCAGGCACAAAATTTACAAAGTGCCTTTAGGCTATAGCTCAATGGGATGAAATAATGTTTTGATTTCAGTGGTGTTGGTGGATACAAGGCTAATTCTTACCTAAAAAGTAAAGCAGAATTATTGCTACTTTAAAATGAAAGCTTACTGGAAGATTAGCCTATGTCTAACTCCTTGGGAAACAAGATTCTCTTAAGCAAAATGAACCAGGGTGTGAAGAACAGCGAGATGTAACTTTTGTGGGCTTCCTGGTGCTGAGCCATAAGTACTCCTGAGTGAAAGTTCTTGTAGTTATTGTAAGGACCATCTCCTGGTACTGTCTAGCTCAGTTGACTGGAAGTAGGAATTGTGCTACCTGTGTCATGGATGCCTAAGATGTGAGTGCTCTTGAAAAAGGTCCTGAGACACAAAGTCGGAAGCCTCCTTCTCTCGCTCATCCCTTTGTATACTCAGACTGCTAAGTCATGCCTTCCAAATGAATGGGAAAAAAACAGGAAAAGTCTCACTGAAGAATGTCACTTTGAATTCATGGCTCTGTTCCTTATATGGAAAAGAAGTTGGATCTCTAATCCCTGTTAACAGGTGTGATTGACTCTGCTTTTCCTGTCTGCTTTTGGGATGCAGGAGAAATAAGTTTAGTAGCCTGCCAATATATTACATAGCTGCAGTAAAATATAGTATACTTGATTGATAGAAATTGGAAAGTAATTTGATCTATAGCAAAATAAATGAGCTAATTTTGGAGGGAATGATAAGTCAGGGAGGTGATGACGGATGGGCTATTAGCCAAAGCCTATTGGGGTCAGGTGTGGTGTGCTTTATCTTCCTGGGTACTTCTCTGTACTCCAGACTTACAGCACTTCAGGAAATCCACAAGCATTGTGCAAATCTGCTGTCACAGCATGGGAATACTGACCCCAGTTTGTTTTCTGGATATGTTAACACTTTAAATCCTGAATTCAGACTTCTATCTTTTGGTTTTGAGAGAGATCTGTAATCTGAAGGAGCCTGTTCTTGGAATTGTGGGTCTATACCTAGTATGTGTGTATCATCTTGTTAAACTATCCGTTTAGGGGTAAAATTTGAGGGGCATTTTCCTGAACTGAGCTATTTTCATTTTGAACAGAGAATATAATTTTTGGTGAAAACTGGAAAAAGTATGTTTTAAGGAATTTGAAGATGGCTGCTTGTTCTGATTTTGGGGTTTAAAAATAATATTCAAGATAAAACTAGTGGGTCATGGCAGAAGCACAATCCAAATCTGCAGCAGCACCAGTGTTCCTTTGATTTCCTTATCTGATCAAGGCAGTCCCATCAGGGCTGTCCAACCACCACTGCCGTGACTCAGAGTTCCCTATGAAAATGACGACAGCTTGCTCAGAATGCTGGAGTCTTTTTCTTACATACTGAAGAAAGACAAAACTTTTAATGTGACAAAGTGGATGAGGACAGAAATGGGTGAAAATGACCAGTGGGAAAATGTACATGTGCTTGCCTGAAATAGGACTTAATCAATTGTATTAGACACACAAAAATGCTGCAAAAGACAACAGTTTATGGTTTAGCAGACGTTATAATTAGATTACTTTTTGGGCTAGGTGTTACGTGTGCATGTAAGTGATGCTTAGTAGTATCATTGTTCCTATGGTAACAATTGCTCCTAGCAACATGAAAAGCTCTTGACAGGATCTGCTCTTAAGAATTCATGTTTGGAGTATCACTAGTGGGAACTGTGTATCACACTCTATACCCAATAATCCATTTTTTAAATGTAAGGTTTGCTCAAAATCATAGTCCCACAAGGTTACATGAAGACAATCCAGGGTTTGAAGTTTTCTTATGTCTGTTTCTCACTTGTCAAAGGACAATTTGCACTTGGCCTCCTATTTTAAAATGCACTTGAGGCATAGTAATATATCCCTACTATGCCTATTTCAGTCTTCTGTAAGCAAAAGTGATAGCCCTTCAAGCATTCTGCAGCTGGCACAAATCCCATAAATAAACTATGCTCTGATTCAGCATGCTGGATTGTGGAGTCATACACAAGTATATTCAACAATAAATGATAGAAGTCTGAAAAGAAGTCAATTCTCAAGTGATTAAAAGCAGTGACAGCCATTTTATTCTGCTTCTCAAAAGACAAATGAAAGTTCATATGAAACTGTGGTATGCTTAGAGGTTTTTTTTCTCATTTTACTAATGTTTGCATTTGATTGATTAACTTTTTCCCTACTGGCAAGCATTTTGACAAATGGATATATTCTATTCCATTTATCTTATTAAGGGACTGTTTTCTGGCATTTGAGATTAATAAAAAGTCATATTGTTAAGTCTCTCATGGTAGGTTCTCATACAGGTTTGTTTTCTTTTTTTTTTTTCCTGGCTAAAATTTCAGTTTATTTACCCCAGCCAACACTGTATTTATTTGTCTTTAATCTCTTCCAGAAAATGCAAAGGTAAAGAATGTAAACTTTTAAATGTAGCAAAAAAGTCATAGCTTTACTTCTCAATAATTTCTCAATAGTAACTTTAGAGCATTAGTAGTGAAGATGAGATGCTTACCTGGAAACACAGGGGCCCCTGCTTTGGAATTCTGCCCAGGTGTGCTGTAATGTGAGCCAACTGTGAGTCCCCAGGTGCAATCCCGGCTCGAGCTGTCTGTGCTTAATCACTCAACAGTGATCCTGACATTTCCTGGGCAGCTTTCCTGAGGTAGCAAACCAGGCACTGCCACCCAGGACTACCGCATGCTGCCGGGAACCCATTTCTTCACTGGCTCTCAGCAATTCTGCTCACGGCTCACATAAGACAGCTACCCAAGCACATTCAAGGGCATTCCCCGAGAAACAATATGTTAAATCTGCATTTCAAACTGCTGCTAGCTAAACTGGGTCTTGATGTGCTTTGGGAGCACCCTGAAGAAAGAAACCCAAGTCAATAACATACACTGTTTAATCTAATGAATTATGCATCCTAATGCAATGTGTTCTTACAGCACCACGAAGCTACTTAGAAAATATGATACAATAAGCTATGAAAAAATTATGACAGCATTAGAAGCAATAAATAGTATAACCTGGACCCAACTTAATTGTGTGAAGTAGAAAATTTCTGAAAAGCAATTTGTTTTTAAAACAGATAACATCTGATCTTCCATATCCAAACAATTGTTACTAACCTGGCTGTCTTCATTCTCTGCCTCAGTTATTCAATCTCTCTTTTTCTCTTTGATAGTGTTAGAAAAACATTAGTTTTTCTTGTTTTAGACTATGAAATGCAATTAATTTAACTGGAATATATTTCTCATGAGTTTCAAATGTGTTAATTTATATTACTACTACAGTATAAACAGAAGAAAGCAAAATAAATAGCTTATTTTAAATAATCTATTTGTCCAATATATGTTATATCTCATATGCTTAGGTAACAATAAACAAGAAATAGTAAAGATACAAAAATGTATTGTAGCACATTTCCAAATGAATTTATCTTTGACAAATAGGGAATCCATATAGAGTATTGTAAGATATTAAAATATGAAATTCCTTAAGCCAAATTAAGAAAAAAATGAAGCATAAATAGTAATGCATAAATGTAAGAGGTTGAATCTGATTAGAAAAAATTGGAATGGAGAGAAATGAGGATGAATAAACATCATATGGAAGGGTGAAATAAATATTTGTGGCTCAATGAAAAACAATATAGAACTTTGATATCTGCAAGGAAACAGATGGCATGCATGCTTATTCCCAGATAAAAATAGTTGTTTTAACAAAATTCAAGATAGAAAGCAAAAGGAAAAAACTGGCTTACATTTTTCTTGATGAACACTTTGGAAGTTTACTCCTTTGACAATATATCCTGACTGCCAGTTCATTCTGATATAGGCAGGCTGAGCTCAGGTTGGCGTAGTGACTAGATTACAATGATGTCATTCAATGATGTGATTTTTTTTTTTTAAAGAGAGGCAAAGAGAAACTATCATACTGGTGCTGGCAACATATAACTCATAGGCTTCTGTCCCTATGACAAGTAGAATTTCAAATTGCGAAGGAATCAGTGTAAGTAGTGTGTAGTGTGACCTGAAAGAGATGCTTCCTTTCAGCATACATAAGGGTTAACTAAGAGCTTGGACAAATAACAGGGAGATCTGGATTCAATTCATTCATTTCTTTCTAGACCTCAAAAAACAATTGAATTTGCACACAGTAAGGACTAAATATATTTAAGAGAAGGGAATCTGTTATTATCCTCAGACTAAACTATATATTGAAAGTACCCAGGTAAAAATGTTCAAAATCTATACCCCAAGTGTTCTGTTAGAAAGTAGTTTTAATAGACACTAGGATTACTGAGGCGGATACATTGTAAAGGAAAACTTCAGTCTGTTTTCTTTACTAGAAGAGAATATAGACTTTTTGGTGCAGATTTTATAGGAGTTGTAGAATTTGAAATATATAAGTACTCTCTTAATGGATGCACACAGGTTCTTTGCCTAAATTCCTCTGGAATAGTACTGTATACCCCATGGTTTGGAAGGCTGTGGCATCACAAGAACTTGGCTATATTCTGAATAGCAGGACCTTCTCTGGTTGAAGTGTCTCTGGCAGCTGTGTCCCCACCAGGGAACCCAGGGCCAAGAGAAAATCTTATGTTGTCTGTCTGCTCCTGTGGGCACCTCCATGCTTCCATTAACTTTGATGTGCTTGTTAAATAAGTCAAGGATTTTTCTGCGAACTCATATGTCTTTTACTGTTGTGTGTGCATGCACACACACAATTCGGTAACAGAGGTACAGACATATTATCACGAATACATTCTGTCACACGGCTTTAATACTCTGTTTACTGGGCTGCCTAGTGGTAGCACAATTCTTTTCCTTGGAGTAAACCAAAGAGGGCAGTGTGTCTTGTCTCAGGGAGAGAACTAATCAAAACTAAGTAGTGTCAAACGCTCTAACTTGGTTAGTGATCTGGTGGTGGTAGAGGCTTATTTAAGTATTTGAAAATAGGTGCAACATGACAAAATAGAACAATATTATAAGAGAATACAATCCTTCTCATTTGTCAAAAGACACTATTAAAATCAACTTTATACTGCCTATACACAATGGCTACTTAAATAAGTCTTAGTCTTCAGGGTGTTTTTCCAAGTCTGACTGAAATAAAAATAACTATGTAATATTCCATTATATTCGTAAGACAAGAAGTTCATTTTGTGCCTCCCCAAGTCAATACAGAAACATGGTATTTTTGAAATGTCATGGTAAAAAAAATCATTCTCAGATGAGGAAATTGAAAGAGTGGAGAAAGAGATAATGTGTAGCTATGACCTTTATAACTTTTACAAGTTTTAGAAGAAAGCTCTCACATCCCTAGATCTTCAGAACTCTCTCCACTCTCCCATTCTTACTGTTTCAGTTTCTCAGCTCTCAGTCCAGACTTCTTTCCTAACTCCAAGTTCAAACTTTGAAACTTTCACCCTCAGACTGGGAGAAAATCATGAGGCTGTACACTACCTAAGCAGAAGTCAAAGGACTAAGAACACAGACATTTAAATGTTGTTTCTGTACTGAGGCTAAAGAGCTGTAAAACTTGTAGATATATCATCCTCTTTTTTTTTTTTTTTTTTTTTTTTTTTTTGGTACTGGGGATTGAACTCAGGACCTTGCACTTGCGAGGCAGGTGACGGAACCACTGAGCTAAATCCCCGGTCCAAATATGTGTAGATAATGCTGGTGAAAGAAGCAATAGGCCAAGCCACACTAGACTCCAAGATGAAGGAAAAAACTAGTCCTATTGCTCCTACCTTTAATATTTTGAGATTTTTGTGCATGATGGAATTTTGGATGAATTTTGAAATATAAAAATATTGCTTAAATATTATTTTATCTTGATAAGTAATTTTCCCCCTTGTCTTAAATTTTATGCTTTACTTGCCTTACCCTGGATCCACTATAGCTGAAAGCCTTGTAGAATATAATATATTTAACTAGATATATACATAAGTGTGTGATATAAATAAATAAAAAGAACAGAAAGGATGGAAATAACAGTTGTTGAGGACCTACTACATATGTTTCAGGCACTGAAATTATGAAATTATTTTGATGCATAAATACTCAAATTATGAAATTATTTTGATACAGGGATACACAAAGAATATGTGTGTCTATTCTTATTAATACTGTGGATGAGTTTTACATTTTTCTAATGAGGAAAGGAAAGCTACAGAAGATTAAATAATTTGCCCAAAATGGGAGGGCGGCAAAGGGAAGAGGTGAGAAGTGAGAATAGTCTGTTTATAAGCTATGCGAATAAGTAGCAAACACCAATAGGCTACTAACTAAAGTTGTTATTGCACTTGAGGAATGAAGCAAAATAGAATTTGTCTTTATTAAATAGCACTATGGTTCATTCTTCTTTTATTGAGGGTTAAAATATAAATCTGATGCCCAGAATATAAGTTCTTACTGGTATCTTTTCTAATTTTTTCATGACACTTTACTGCTTTATAGTTGATTTCTCAAGTTCTTAGTTTGAATTACTGCTTTTTTTAAGCAGTTCTTTTAGTGCACTACACTAATATCTTGTGAGCTATGAAGTGGAAGTTAAATATTTAAATGTCAGAGAGCTTCAAAGATAAAGCATTTCTCTATCAATCAGTACTAGTGAAAGCTATATGGGTTAGAGGCAAGATCAGGGAAATCAATATTAATTATTTATGTTGCTGTTCTTGTCGTGGTGAAATAAATTTCTATGAATGATGTAATGGTTAAATCAGTATGTGTGGGGCTTGAGAAAGAACACGAATATCTATGATCATATTTTCATGCCTGACTGCTTGGAGAAGTGGAATAAATGTCTGCTAACAACATGACACCAAGGAGATTGTGTAGGGAAATAGGAAAGTAAGAAATATCCATGGTTGATGCAAAAGCAGGATCATATACATAAATACCAGTGCTAGAAAAGGTCAGCAATGCTAAGAAAGGATTACTATGATAGTGAATATGTAAAGAAACAATTATGAATTCACAGCCAAATTGAATTTTTATTCACCCCAAATCAAAGACTCTGCACTATAATGTTTATGAAGCCAAACCAAAAGTGAAATAGACTTACGACTTTACAGTAAACATCTATTTTAATTTTTAATAGTTTCAGTGGTATCTTGGAGTCAGCATTGTGATAGGAATAAAATAGTATTGTTCGAAGGCGCTTAATCCTGCTTGTGGAAACAGATTTTCATTACTAACTTATAATGTGAGAGAATGATTTAACTTCTCTGCACTGCATTCCTCTTGTATAATTGTGCATAATGGTAGCTACTTTATGGGACAGTTATATTAATGAGCTATTGAGTATAAAGTTCAGAGTCCAGCTAGTTCCAAGTCCCATGTATGAAACACATCAGTTTACTGAATGCTGTTACACTAAACTATTATTATTATCGATGTTTGTGGAGGCAAAGAAATAGTACCTTGGAACAAATGTCTGAACTATACACATAACCATCTACATATCACAAACCTAGAATAGTGAAAATGGTTTATACTCTTCTTTGTTCCCCAGATAACTAATACTTGCAGAATAAAACTGGGGAAAAAAATAATTTTAATAAGTAGACCAAGGAAATATTTAAAATCAATCAATTGCCGTTATAACTAATGAAAAACATAAGAAATGTGATTTACATGAAATTACCTTAATAGATTTTCTTTTAGTTTAACTAAAGCAATAAATTATTGACTAAACAGAAATATTTAAGTAAAAATGCTTTGGAAAACATGTTAAAAGTGAAAATTATAGAGATGCACTAGCCAACTTTATTAATAACTAAGAAGTGAATAGATTATTGCATATGAGCAGATTATTACATATTATTATAAACTATAGACAATGGTATTATAATAATAAGGTGTATGAAAAAAATTGGAGAAGTATTTTTGTGATTGGGTAGCATTTGACTTAGTATATTCATATGTGGTTCCTGAATTTACTGCTGGTCAAGGTTAGTGGGTAAGAGGATGGCTTTGGAGTCAGTATGCTGGGTTCTAACCTCAGCTTTGGTTCTTGTGAGCTGTTGGATTTTAGAAAACATATTTAACTTTCCCATACTATTTTTACTTCCTTTGTAAAAACAATATAAAATACCAACCATTTTATATTGCTGTGAGCTACAATCAAGATAATGCAGTTATTAAGAGTCAGAAAGGAGGTGAAAGGATGTCTATTAACTGCAACCTTATGTTTACTTTTATAGTAGTGGAAATTTAAGTAATATTTTGTTGAAATGTTTAATTAGAAAAATCACAATTTATTCTAAACATAGACATTTTTTTCCATCCCAGCTGAAATGAGCCCAACCCAATATTTTCTTTTTAGACATTCTGGAAATTTTCAGATGATATCTCAAGCTCTCTGTTTGGTTTTCATAATGATGTGATTTGAAGTGAAAGCTTGTCACTTTGATTTCTCACCCAAGTTCAAATAGCAAAAGCTTTTAATTAGCCACTTATTGTAATTACTCTATCTAGGACAATATTTGTTCTGAAATTCAGCCACTTGAAAGGGCTTTGGAATTTCTCTTTCTACATATGTCAAGAAAATAAATATCCCTTTACCACCCTGACCTCTGTTTTCAATAGCCCTAAAAGTAAAGGCATAGTGTTGAATAAGCTGATGTCCAAGCATGCGCCTTTTCCTGTCAAAGGGAAGATGTTCATGTTAAACAGGGGTATTTCCATTCCACATTCATATCAGAGAATGAGATATTGAATAACTACTTTATGAGTGTCCAAACTTTCTTCCCATGTAGCTTATAATTTCTTCATATTCTTTTTCCATAACTGTGTGGATATATATAAATATATATCCATATATAAAAATATATTTCCATATTTGTCTTGATATGCTAATAATGATTAAATGAATTTATAAACCGATTCTTTATATTATAAACAAAGTAATGAAATATTTCAGAAATGTCTTATCATGATGTTCAATTTCTTGTTCATTTTGTTCCCAGCTTTATATGAAGTATAATTGGCAAATTTAATATATTAAATTTTCTTTAAAATTTTATATATTTAAGATATATAACATAATACTACTATATGAATATACACTGCGAAATGATTACTACAATCAAGTTAACATATCCGTTGGCTCATATAACTACTGTCATTTTTTGTATTTAGAACATTTATGATCTACTTTCAGCAAGTTTCAAGTACATAAAATAGTATTAATAACTGTAGCCACCATATTGTGCATCTGTAGAATATATTCATCTTTACCGCAAGATTTTACCCTGTAATCAACATCTCTCCATCTTCCCATCCTCTCAGCCCTGTCAGTCATTCTACTATTTGTAGAATGTTGTAAGCTTCTCAAAATGCCTAGTCCTGTTATACTTGGTTAAACCATTGTTATACTTGGTTAGTATCTGATGGAAACTTTGAATATTTTCAATCTTATAAAGCAATACATTTAGAAAAAGCATAGACTCAAGGATTGAGATGTAATGAATGGACATATACCTTAGGCATATAACATCATATTAAAATATATGTATTCAAAGAATTTTTGAATGTAAAGTAAGGGACCATTCTAGTACATTCTGGTACAGACAATGACTTTGAAAGTTCGACTTCCTACTTTTGTGAAGCCACAATCAAATCTTGCTAGGTACCAATCATCAGAGTGTGCTAAAGTACAAAATCTTCATTGCCATCCTGACATTTTCACTTAGCTTCTGCTGAATACTCAGTCAATTCTTCCAACATTCAGAAAAATGTTCCTCAGCATTTACCTTGTCATTTTGATGATGCTATACATCCCACAATCAAACAGAAATTGTCAGCTCTTTTTTTCTATAGTAATGCAGACATGCCTACTCACATTGATTGAGGAAAATGATTTATCATTTTTTTATGCTTCCATATTTCTGAGGTAAAGAAAAATATAATTATTCAGTTTGCATATACACAATGTTGTTTTAAAACTTTCACACTTAAAGTGGAGGTAAATTTGGGTCTGACACTGCAATGAAAAAACCAGTGTGTGAGGTTTGAGCCAATTTACAGAGTTGCAGTGAAATCAAAAGGTAGAATTTTATTGAAAAGAGTGGCAGAAAATTGCAGGAGGGCCAACATTTCCAGATTTAGGAATAACAGGTGATTTCTGATATTGAAGCTTGTAATCTACGGACACAGATGATTACTAAATCAGTAATGTTAGCTTGGCTATTCTGAATTCTGGTCTGTTCGCTGGGGATTTATAGAGAATGTCCTATTGTTACTTCAAACTCTAACTTAAAATATTGTACTCATTTTTTCTTTCCATATTGGCTACTCTATTTGATTTTTGTATTTCTATTGAAATTGTCATTATTTTCCCTGTCACCTAGGATGCAGGAACAATTATTTATTTACTTTTTTGTACTTGAATAGCCATTGAGTTTTCTATTTCTTCCTTTTCTTGTTTTTCGGAGAGGGGTTTGAGACAGGATTTCGCTTTGTAGTGAAGGTTGGCCTTGAACTTATTATGTAACCCATGCTGGCCTTGAACTCGCAATGATTCTCCTGCTTTAGCCTTCCAATGGCTGAGATTATAGGCGTGCGCCACCATGCCTGGCTCTGCATTTTTTCTTTGCTGTTGTCTTTTCTATATATTTCATTCCCAATCTGGTTCATTTCTTTCAAATTCAGGTCCATTTTTTCATACTTAGGGGTAACAATACCAACCAAAGTATATATAATGAGGACTTAGGTAACAATTTTCTGATAGTAACAAGAGCTAGTTTGATTAACCACATCCAAATTACTGGAGCATTTAATTACAGGAACTCAAAAGAGCCAACATGAAAACCATGCCTCAAAATGAATAAAAACTGCAACAGAACTAGTGTAGTAATAGATATAAATATATTCCTATATTTCTAGTATTAGTGCTATTAATATTCCTATTAGTGTTTCAAGTTTCTAATTAATGAAATAGTAAATTCAAAGTGATTTTTTTAAACTCTTCATCCTAAAGATAGTCCAAAGTAATACTACATCAGTGTAGGCTTATTTTGGAAGTTGAATTGTATGACATTTAAATTGTGTAAGGTCAATGAAGATGTAAGTTAACATTTGGCTTCTAACACATTTGAACGTACATGCTGTTTTATTACAGTGTAAAAACTAGTTAATGTTGAAAGTTGAGGTATTTTGGAGTCCCCACATTTTTTTGGAAAGCCCTTAGAGTTGATTGGAGCATAATTATTATGGATATAGCTGGAGAAGGTCATCTCACAGTTCCTAATATTCTCTAATTTTTATGTTATATGCAGCTATACACATATAAATCTTATAGAAGTAATGAAAGACAGAGTTGCCCGATGCACTAAAAGAATCATAACTCCAAATAATTTAGAGTTAGAGATGCCCTGAAGGGCCACCTCCCTTCCCTGACCTCTTATAGATGAGGAAACTAAGAACCAGAAGAAAGTGAAAAATTTGCTCTTGAGAAGGTAGCAGAGGGCTAGGATTGCACCTCTGCACTTCAGACCCCTGTGCATTGCCCTTTCTAGGACTCAGAAGAGTTGGATATTTTTGTTCTACTGATTATTTGTTTTGCCTTTGCCCTATAAATGTGTTTAGAACTATGAAAGGACTGAAATTTTGCCCTACATGTAAGCTAATAAATTAGTCTGCTGCAAATGCTAGGATGCTAGAAAATGTGAGACTCTTGGGGGCAAAGACAAAGGACTTCATTATGCATGACACACGACAAACACCAGGGGCTTTATATTCGTGCAAGTTCCCTTTGACACTGTAAATCCCACAGAGGTGTAATGGCACAGGACAGGTGGGTGGTGTGCCCATACTGGGCTAGGGTTAGAACTGAGAAATCCCATA
Organism: Heterocephalus glaber; assembly: GCF_053883595.1. Classification (NCBI taxonomy): domain Eukaryota; kingdom Metazoa; phylum Chordata; class Mammalia; order Rodentia; family Bathyergidae; genus Heterocephalus; species Heterocephalus glaber. The sequence continues at coordinate 10,210,987 of NW_028258356.1, read as the reverse complement.
CTTAGGAAATCTGAGTCTTTTTTAATGGGATAAAATCAAATGAGCTTAACCTTTGCTCCAGATATATAGCTTCCAATATCTGCTTGACATAAGAATGTTCTTGAAAAGATAATCTGGAAAAAAGGTGTTCACTTTCTGTGCTCTCAAGATGTTCAAAGATAATAATACAACCATTGAAAATCATCTATCTCTGAGGAATAAGATGGTCAATCTCAGGGAGTTTCAGGATGCTTGACAAGATATAGAATCACAAATGATATCAGGCAATAGCTGTTATTCTTAGGGTAATTACGTGTTCCAATTTGTTGGAGCAAAACCTGATACAGACCAATTAATACTTTTACATTTGTTTTAACATCTCCCCAAACTCTCAAATGTGTCTCATTTTAGTACATATACAGTCAGTTCCAGGTCACTGTGAAACAAATTCAATTTCTGAAATTGAATCCTTTCCAGATGAACATAAATGGTCTTCTTTCGTGACTATGACTGCATACTCTTGAATTCCTGCTGAATCTTAGCAAATTATGCATGTTTTCATGCATAAAGAAAAAAAAGAGTTTACTTGCCTTCCTAGGGGTTCCTGATAAAGATGTGCAGACATTTAATGTACAATATTTGTGATTTTTGGTAAATGTTTAATTCTTTCCATATGGCCATTTGAAGAGGTCTTCACACATTTGCAAAAATAAAATATCTCAACAAATATTTGTGATATATCCATATTGAATCATCTTTGGTATAACTTTACATTCCATCCAAATCATTGTGGCTGAAATGGAACTTTACATATTTATATTTAGGCTCAAAAAATTGAAAGCCACCACATTCCCTTTCCCCTTTTCTGGTTCTGGTGTGCTGTAAAAAGATGGAGTACGTCTCCTGATTTAAAGTGCAAATTTAACGTAGACATTTTCATCCATTTTGTCCTCCTGGCACACTCTCAAATACTAAATCTTTTTGATACTCATTCTTGGTAGGGTTAGAATACTTAAATATGGTGAATAAGGCAGCAAATTTATAATCCCTCCTAGAGTGTATCGATGATTTTATAAAGTTTTAGGAAAGCATCCAAAATAATATTAAAAGTATTAAATATTTGAGGAATGCAGAATATCTAGAAAAGTGTGCCGAGTTTTTTTTGCATTTTAAATGCACCATCCTGTACTCTGAAGAGCATGTGTAGGCTTAAAAGGTGTTTCCAGCTCTAATCAAAGAGGGTGAGAAGGCTTTGAGATATTTTTACTTGACCTACACAATGGGAAAATATTTTGCCTGTACTTTTCTGATAAAAAATATATTTAAGGTGTATAAAGAACTAAAAAATTAGATGCCCCCAAACAATAAAAAAATGGGCAAATGAAGACACTTCTCAAATGAAGCAAAAGTGGCCAATAAACACATTAAAAATGTTCAGAATCTCTTTGACTCTTAATGCAAATCAAACAACTCTGAGATTCTAGACAGAATGACTACCATCAAAAACACAAAAAACCCCAAAATATGGGAAGCTCGGGGAACAAAGGAATCCTTCCTCATTATTGATGGGAATGTAGACTGGTATAATCACTATGGAAATCAATCTGGGGATTTCTCCAAATACTAAAAATTAAAATTCCATTTGACCAGCTATAACTCTCCTCAGTATATTCTTGAAAGAGTTAAAACCATCATACTGTAGTGATACATACATACGCATGTCTATAGTTTCACAATTTGCAATAGCTAAGCTGTGGAAACAGCCTAGATGCCCATCAACAGATGAATGGATAAATAATATGTGGTATGTAGACACAATTGAATTTTACTCAGCCTTAAAGAAGAACAAGGTCCCCTCTTTTGTAGGAAAATGGATGGATTTTGAGGCCATAGTGTTAAGTAAAATGATTTGGATACAGAAGGTAAAATGTCACATGTTGTTTCTTATCTGAGAAAAGCAAAATATAAATAAATTAGAGAAAAATAAAGGAGAGATGATAGGAAACAGAGAGGCAGACTTTTTGGAGATCAGTAAGAGAATCATGGTAAGGGAGAATGGGGAGAAGGGTTCAAATATTATTTCTATATAATATTATATATGTTGCATGTTACATATAATATATAACAGCATACATAATCTAATATATACTATGTAATACATAATACAAGTATATAATATATAGCATATAAACTACATATGTAAAACACATTGAACGTAATGTGCAACATATTACATATGGTATATAATACATAGTGTATGCTATACAATATAATATCTATAGTATATACACTTTATCTCACTTGGTTATATGTATTTTATATATAATATAAAACAAAATGTAGTACATAGCATGATATATGATATAGTATATAATATAATGCATAATATAAATAACACACAATGTAAATATGACAGAATATGCAAAATATAATGTATGAAATACAATACAGAATTATATTACATGTAATATAACATATGTAATATAATTTATATATTACATGTATGTAATATGTAATATATATTCCCCCAAACAAATGTAATTATTATGTATTACAAATGTAGAGCAGTAAACATAGAATTATTTTCATTAAAAATATTTCATTTAATCTCAATATCAAATTGATGTTTTTCATGTTATTCATTTCATGAAAACTCTTTCCATCCATCCATCCATCCACCCTTTCATTCATCTATCTCCACTCATCCATCCATCTATCCATTCATCCATCCATCTATCCATCCATCTATCCTTCCATCCATACAACATTTTATCTTCCGTGGCTCTTCACTCACCCACACATTTGCCCATCTATCTGTCCATCCAAGGGAATATCCATCTTTTAAAAAATATATCCATCTTTTGGGCTACCTATCCATTCATTATACATTTGTCCTACTTTATCTATCAATCATCCGTTATGATACCTCTAACTGGCTGGGTTTTTCATTTCTTAAATAGCTGAATGTATACAATACTAAACAATATTAATCATCCATTTCAATATGATTCAACATTATTTCCTAAGGAAAGACTTCTATTGATTTTAATAAAGAAAGGGTAATTATTTTTTTGTAATTTAAAAAAATCAACTTATTTCTATTCAGCAGATTTAGGATATCTGGAAACATAAGCATTCCTATAAACACAGGATTTGGACAGTACGTGAAAACTCTTAAGTATTAGATTTTCCCGAAGTGAAAGGGGGAAGAAAAGGAAACAGCATAGTCAATTGCTATAGGATGATTATTTTTATACCCCCTGTTTTACTGTCTTCAGGATACATCTGTTTGGTGGTTATTAATAATCCTCACATCAGTCTTCTGTGCTAGGTACTATTGTTATTTTCATTTTACAGTTGAGGAACCTGAGCTTTAGAAATATTGAGTAACTTGTTGCATAGCTGTTAAGTGGCAAACTCAGGTTTGTGATAAAAAACTTAATGTTTAAGTGCTTTTGGTCTTAAACATTATAACAACATTATGTTTCATAAAGAAAACTGCCCTTTCCCTTCTTCCCTTTCCCCTTCCCCTCCCACCACCCCTACACCTTTGGACCTTTTCCTATTTCAAATTATCAATTATTCATTTTAATTATTTTAATCCTTATTTACACTTTCAGTTTCTCACTCTAGAGAAACTATTCGGTATTTACACATGTGTCTTGTTTATTTCACTCAATATGCATCCATTTAGCTATAAATGACTCTAGTTTCTCATTCTTCATGGCTGAGTAGTACTCCATTTTATAGAAAAAGAAAAGAAAAAAATGGAAATGAAGTCTATGTAAATAGGGAAGGGTGGAGGGGGTGAAGGGTACACAGGTAATGGGGAAAAAAATTAGAACTAAGATACATCATGTACAGGTACAAGCACCCAATGATAAATGTAAATGTATTGTATACCTAAAATGTACCAATAAAAGCATTAAAAAAAAAAAGAAAACTGCCCTTCTTTTCATATCATTTACAACTAATGTTATGTTAAACTTATAGATTTAGGATGGGCTTAATCAGGCTTAGTCAGGTATTTCCTAGAAAGTTGGTGTGTAAGATATGCTATAAATCATCTTTAGAATGAAAGAGGATGAAGAATATTGTTTTTGCCAAAACTCCTGTGTCTCAGGAAAGAATACTCTGATGAACAAGGTGAGTGCCGGGGGAGGCTCCAAGGGACTGCACTTAAATAACAAATCTGGTCTAGGTAAGAGTCTCCATGAAAGTGAATGACACAAAATACATAAGTAGCAGAAATACTGACTTTCAAGTTGAAAGCTAGTCTTTTAGTGAATTCAGTACAGGTATCATAGGGTTGACAAGTGAACAGAAATCACATAATTACTAGATCTTATTTTAATATCAATCTTGAGTCCATGATATGATAACAGATTCACTACTCCTCTATTTCACTCTTTAATGCCTTTTATATGTGCTCACTCAGTAGTCCAGGACATCTGGGCCTCTATCTTACTGTAGGTCTGAAATAATTTTACCAACGCCATTTTGAGATGTCCAGACAGACACCTTAAATGAGATCATTTGATACTGAACATGTAAATTCTCTAAAGGAGCTATTTCACTGGAGTTACTTAAGTGACAATTCTTGCATATTATTGACATTTTAATTGTGTGTATACATCCATAGTAATATATTGCATGATAAAGATATTATCTATTTTAATTGAGTTTATATTATTTCCAATCTCTGATATCTACTCAAGGCTTTGCTCTTCTAGATAATAGTCTTCAACATTCACTCATTTAACAATCACTGAATTACCATTGAAATAATAATCATTGAATTCATCCCCCAAGACATTGAGCAAACAAAAGAAAGTCCTTGGCTTTTATGGGAATGGAGTAAGAGGGACACCAAAAAACACAATCTACACAGTGACCAGTGCTCTGAAAAAAGTAAAGAGAAAGCTGGACAAAGAAGGTGAGAACTGAATCCTTAGGCGGAGGTTGGAAAAGACCCCTTTGATAAGGAGCTTTGTACAGGAAGGGAGGAACCCAAAGTCTGCCTGTTTTTGAAGGAGTTAATGTCCCAGGTTCAGGAATGTGATATACCTATTAACAAAGCATTTATGAATATTTGAAAGGAATGTTTTAATACTTTTACTTTTAGATAGGTAAACTGAGAACTCTGAATATTTTTTGTTGTATTATGTTGTTTGCCAAAGAACGATGAAAAGTCCTCAACTAAGAAGAAAATATTAGAAAAAATTGGTATTTTTTCCCACTTGAAGAGTTTTTAATAGTTTCTTCCCATTTTTCTTGAGGATCCAGTGATTAACTTTCTGTAATAAAGTAATCTGCTAATTCCTGAGACACATACCAATAAATGGATAGATTATTTCTCATCAGAAATAAAAATATCCAAGGATTTATGTGCTAATTCTATAGTCTCTTTAAGAAATAACACAAGGGCAAAGAATGGAGAAAAAAATCTTGAAACATATTTTCATTTTTTCTCTGATATCTCAATTACCTCTACTCTCCTACCTTTCTTTTTTGGCTTAACCTCCAGTCTATGATACTTCCTCTCAACTTTGGGCTATATGTGAAATGAAGCAAGTCCTTTACTTATACTCAGACTACTATACATTGAACTTTTCCTCAAATCTTTATTGAGCAGACATTTGATTGATAATTTTGGAGAGAGAGAGCGAGAGAGAGGGAGAGAGAGAGAAATTGTCTAATCACTAAGTAGGAAATGATTTAAAAAATATTCCTGTTTATTTGTTTCAGATTTACAAGGAATCTTTTTTTTAGTTCATTGTATTCTAACAACAAAAATGAAAAACTAAACCTTTAGACACCTTCTGACAATTAAGGAAATGTAAAATGTGTCAGTTTTCTTTTCACCAGGAGGGTTGGGATATAGTAGGACTATATGCACAAAAGTATTGTTTGTATGCAGTAAATGTGTTTCCAAAATTTAAGTAAACAAAACATTTAAAATACAATAGTGTAATGCTGTAGTTAAGAGAATGGACTTGCACAAGTTGCTCAATTCCCATGACTCTCAGTTTCTTGTCTATAGCATGGAGATGATGTTATTACCTGCAGGACCAAATGAAATGAATATTTGGTGTCATTATCTTTAATATACTTCCTTATTTCATTTCCTTTACAATCTCCTTCCTTGATTTTTGAAGTAATAGCTAAGGAATCTCAAAACCAATTCTACTAGTTTGTTAATGAGTAATTTATCCTTTTAAAATTTTCTTTCTGCAGCTGTTATTCCCCGCACATATGTAAATGTACATGTATCTTTTAGATACAGTCCTTCAGAAACAATGAGGTGGCCCACAGGACTGAACCCTTGGATGGGAGTGGAGATGCAGAGGCTGAAAAACACAAGACCTGTTTTTAGATAGACAGAAACTTAAAGTAGATTTTTCTTAGGAATCTGCTAGCAGCTGTCTTTCTTGGTGTTAGAGCCTACTAGACATATGTGGGCATAATGGTTAATTAGTTGGAAAACTGTAGAGATCTTCTATTGTTTCCATCATAGCTATATTAAGCAAATGTTTCTGTTGCATATGGAAAGTGCACCAAGAACTACAGGGAGAGGGAGCGGGAGGGGAATGTAAAGAATATTAAGAGGTGCTATGTACATGTACCAACTCCCCACGATGAGTGTAAGCATTATGTACTACAAACATGTACTAGTAAAAGTAAAATTTTAAAATAAAGAATTGTAAAAAGTCTTGTAAAATCAGGATCTCCTTTCATCATAATTTTTCATTTTTAGTGAAAGTATTTTTTTAAAATGATGGATACTAATACTTAGAAGGTGACATCATTTATTACAAATTATAGATCACATTGGATTAATATTTAGTGTTATAAAATTGGAAGTGTAGCCAATATGGGGAAGATAAAAGCCATGTTTTTTTTTTTTTTTTTCCAGGCATGAGACATGCCTGTAATCACAGCACTCTAGGAGACAATGCAGGAAAACTAGCATGGACAACTTAGTGACCTAGCAAGATCCTGTCTCAAAATAATTATAATATACTAAAAAATGGCTGGGGATATAACTCAGTGTGAAGGCTCTGGGTTCAATTCCAGTACCAAAATAAAAGTTCCTAAAAAAATTGAGATTCTATTATTTGCTAAGAACTTAATGGATACAAAATATCATCCTGCTTCAAATATCTCTCATTTAAACTTATCAGACTCAATTTTCAGGCAACAAAATTAGTGAAGCTTATACTTGAACAGAAAATTTTCCTTTACTAATCACATTTGGAATCTGATTAGGTATATTAATGTTTACTAATAGCAGAATTTATAGGAAATTTTTAATGACTAGTTAAGAGTAAATATGCTTGTTTGAAATGTGGATGTACTGACCTTCTTTCAAAGGAATTTCCTATCTTTCTTATAGTCCTTTCTATCCGATTATATGAGTGGTGATAGGTTTAAGTGCGAGTATACTCAAGGCATATGTAACAGATCGAGCTATAATTTGAAGGGGCTTATAAATTTTGCCAGGAAACATGATAAATGCAAAACATCTACTTCAAAAAGTGCTAAAAATAATGACAAGAGGGGAATGTTTCATTAACATGTGGTTCACTGCAGCTTTTCTCAGCTCTTCTTTACTGGAGAGAAGGGCTTTCATATATCACATATGAAGAACTCAATAAATGTGAGTTGCCTTGAATTATATTTATTATATTATATATTACTCAAATATTGACAGGCTCTTGCTATTTAAACAAATAACAAGATTTGACTGCTTTATACAATGCCTGTCCTTGAGGCATTAAAGATACTATTTGGGCTTCAAAAATCATTTTATTTCTTTTTTAGTAGCACCTCAGGCAACTCAGTACATATGTTTAGCAGGCTCATGGCCTGTCAGAGGTCACTGGCCCGGCCTTCTGCCGACAGCAAGGCACACGCAGAGCCAGGAAGGTGCATGCATGCAGCTTGTGAGTGATGGTGGGGTGGAGTGTGACAGTCTGTGGTCGCGAAGCCTGAGTGGGGATAAGAGGAAAATGTGCAGTTCCACGCTTCATTGCAAAACCCTGCTTACGGGGTCAGCAACGAGCCAGCAGTCTTCCTTTCTTTTTCGATCTACTTGATGCTATTTGAGCTCTTTCTCTACATTTTATTGAAAATTGAATGTTGAAGGGATCCGATAGACAATGAGAACTTTTACCCTCAGTAAGTAGATGAGACTATCTGCTTCTGTCGATCAATAATGTTCATATACCAAGTCCAGGAATGCCCAGGAAAGAGATGGCTTCAGGTGTGTGTGCTCACAGTTAAGCTCAGTCCTTACATTCTGGGAGTCAAGGTAGGGCATTGAGCAGTGTGGGTGTGGGCAATGGAAAGCTCATGACTGGGAAATGCATTTGTCAGAGGGAAAGGAAAGGAGAGGACATGGTGGGAGTAATTTCAAGAAAAGAAACAGACCCCAACCATGGAGCATGTAAGTATGGAGGTGAATGTAATATTCCAGACCAAGGCTACAATTATATAAAGGTCTTCTTGAGACAAAACACGCATGGTTTTTGCTGATTTGAAGCATTATAATGAATACGGGCTCACATTCCTACATCATTACTGTTTGAAAAAATGAAGAGTTTGCAAGGTACACTGGAACTGCCTTCAAGTCAGGGACCTGTGTTGTTGAGGCTGACACTGGCTGTACCATCTTACTCTAAGCTGCTACGTGCTTTGGATTTTCAGGTGCAAACAAAGGACTTTGGATCAGATGATGTTTGTACTACCTCCCAGCTATGAATTAGAATGAAAATTTAAAAAAAAATTCTCTTACAATTTAACCACAGAAACATCATTTAACTTTTTGGCAAGCATATACTTTTCATATAGGTTTCATGTTATGCTTCTATTTCACTCACCTATTATGTGTAGAGAACAAAACAAGAGGGTCTTGGAAGACACTGTGTGTATGACACGAGGGTTCAGTTTTACTGATGAAATGGTATTTTTGATAACTGTGAGTGTGAAACAATGGCAGCTAAATAGAAATTCAAGAAAGATGGAAACCATGAGGCTGGTTCTTTCTCTCAGATTTTGCAATTCATATTTTGAACTGTTGCATATAAATTAGGTGCTTTATTCTCCTGAAGTGACTGAATTGACATCTCCATATAAGAATGTTCTGACTTAGGCAATTTTTTTTCCCTAAGCACAGGCCAATTTCTTTGTGGAAATATTTCCCATAAGCAATGGAACAAGAAGGGAGTTGTGGATCTGAATTCATTGCTTCTGGGGAAGTCTCTAGATGAAATGTTAAGCTTGATTGGTTGGCCCAGTCTCTTGGATCCTGTTGTTCTGCAGCAGATCTTTAAGAGGCAGCTGGGACCTTCACTACATCTGGCTATATTTGGGATTAAGTAAAGAAGAAGAGAGAGGATATTTTTTTCCCATCTGTGCCTTAGAGGATGCCTAATTAGCTTCTGTCCTTACTCAAGGGGAGAATAAAGCTATTTAAGTAACTTAGCTTAGGAAAAAAAAAAAACAACTTATGAATTAATTTAGAAAGGAAAGGAATCTTCCAAAATGATTTAACATGTTTCTCTTTGTTTCTGTGAGTCCCAGATTTTTCCAAGTTCATTTGCAAAGACACATTTTTGCTCACTAAGCTCTCACACCCATGGTGTCAAGTCAACTCTCTAGAGACTCATTTAACAACTTCCCAAAATGTAAACCCTTTTTCTTTTTGGGTCAGAAAAGGATTTCTGGTGCAAGTGATATTTACTGAATCTTAAAAGGTTAAGAGTTATCAGCTAAAAAACCTGAGAATGTAGTTAAGAAGGACCTTCTAGGCTGAGGGAAATTTGATTTGTGAAAAACATATAAGACAAATACAAGGACTTAGTGTATCTGGAGAATAAAGTGGGAGTCAAGGACTGAAGATGGATGAGTTTTACATAAGAAAATATGAAACATATCAAAGGGAGTCTTGTTAGGAAGCTCAGCCTGTTTTCTACGTGGTAGAAATAGTTAACTTGACTACTACCATTAAAAGAAGAGCAGATGATAGTATACCATTAGTTTTTACACCAATCCTAGTGCATGAAGATTGTATATAGACTTGAATGAAATGGAGAGTTTATTCAAATTACATGAAAAGCTTTTCTTAATATTACATTTGAAAAGTATTTAGCCTTATCATATATACAACCCACATTTTTTTCTTTTTTTTTGTACCGGGGATTGAATTCGGGTCCTTGTGCTTGCCCAGCAGGTGGCGAAAACATTGAGCTAAATCCTTGGCCCTATAACCCGCATTTTAAAATACCTATCCCAGAAGAGTGCTGTACATACATTTCTAGAAATTCTAGCATCTATATTCAAATCATAGTCTTAGTTTGTGTGTGACGACATCTAACAATTCCTAAACACACATGTTAAATGACAAAATAACTTATTCTAATATGCCATGCACGAATGCTACGTAATGGATTAATAATGTATTTCAAGAATAAAGGGTTTTGTTAAGTAACAAGCTACATTATCACTACAAAGATCAAATTATTTGATGGAATCAGTACCCAGAGAAAAAGCAGAGATAAGGGGATGCCTCCATTGCCTATGTGCCATCGATTTTCTCATCCATATGTCTACTTCAGAGCAAATTTACTTGGTAAAAACAGCTATTTTAGCTGAATGATAACAATTTGTTGAAAATTTCTGAACATTTAGGCTCTAAGCCCCTAACTTTGAAAATTTTGTGCTTTATGTTGTTCCTCTAGGATTTATATAATTTCATTCCAAAGTAAACTTCAGCATTTATGATAGCTGGTCACTATTATGCCATAAATACGACCTAGCCCTTACTCTTGCAATGCCAGGTTTGAAGATCTTCTTTGTGAAACCTGTTTCTTATCCTTTAACTTTTCTAAAGCGCTCATATAAAAGAAAGTCTGTGCCTGAGCAGGTGAATTGTCTCTAGCTTTGTAACCCAGGTGCAGAAACCAGGGTCTACCAGGCCCGAAGCTGCTGCAGCTGACAGGGGACTGATCGCATCCATGCGCACATGTGGAAGCTTTTTGCTTGATATGCATTTACTCTCCAAGAGTGATGGTGTGGAACTGCAGTCAGCAGTCATCCACTGTGGAGTCGGCTGCTCCTTCTGAAATTGAAATAAATTGGCTGAGGGAATGTGCAGAACAGCAGTTGGTGAATTTAACATGGAGCACTGTGGGCCCACACAGATAATGACTGCATTATATTAAAGCAGAGAAATGCAAAGGGAAAACCCACTTAAGAATATTGTATTTCTCAATATCTATCAAGGCATCAAAGATGTAAATAGACCTTTTATATTGTAATTGTAGTAAAATTGAGTGAAGAGGGAATTTAATTAGCCTATGAATGATTTTATTGGGACCTTCAGCTCTCACTAATTTGTCCTTTATATTACTGGGAGATTAATCTTTTCTAGAACACTATGCCCAAGAGTTTATCCTTAGTCCAGAACAGAAAGGATTTAAAATTTGGTACCCTGTCTGCTCCCTTAATCTTTAGTATCTATCAATCTCTACATGAATGTTTCTCCATTTACAGGGCTGCTTGTGGATTTCAAAGGGGCCCAGATGGAAACCAGGCTGCCCTGCTTACTGGGGTGGGAGAGGAATAAGTCCCTACCCAGGCCTTCAGATGTAGATCTTGAAACACAAAGAGGTAAAGGAATCCTCCTTGACCTCCTGAGTTTACATTTTGGGAAAAGACATAGAATATAGCAAATAATTCTTCTGTAATAAAGTGAGTATAATATACAATGGGAATTCAAACTAAGCAGTGACTAAATGGCTGATTGGCTGGGATAGAACATGACGACTGCTCTTCTGAATGGTAGAGTGCAAAGACTGGTATAAGTAATAACACATTGACCTTGGATTCAGAAACCCTGGGTTTCAATCCTGATTTAGTCATGTTGGGCATGCTATATTACTACCATAAGCTATAATCTTTCCGTTTATACAGTAAAATGTAAATAGGAGGGTTTTATTTGTCGGAGATTTTACGTGAACCCTAAGTATGTAAATCACCAGCACATATGGGAAATACTTCATTTTGGAGACTGTGTATCCTTACCAGTGTAAAACCCCAACCACTTCTCCTGTCAAATACTAATAACAGTACTAGCAAACTCTGTTGGGCTTTTTTTTGCCTCCATATTTGGGTACTCCCAGTACGGACATAGTAATACTATTAACAATAAAGTATTATCAGTGGTAACTATAAATATGGACTGAGGGCCAATTTATTTGACCATTAGTTTTCATAAGTTATCTCACCTAATCCTTATTCTAACCTGCAGTAGACATGATTATTCCCATTTTAATGACAAATACCTGAAATTTGGGGAAGATAAATGACTTTTTCAAGGTCATCCAGCTCGTTAGTGTCAGATCTAAGTATCAAAGAGATCTAATTTCAAAGGCTGTAGTCTATGCTTTTCAGTTCATTAGATTCTACTTTTGCTCCTTGAAGCTTTCAGAATATAGAAAAGAGAGAAATTTTTATAAGAACTTAATATATTTTTGGTTGATGGAGTAATGCCTCAGAATTGTTCTAGAAGCACTTTTACGGCAACCTTAAATCGTGGAAGGGCATGCTCTGGAAGGAAGCCCAGCTAACGTCCTGCTTAATAAAAGGACAGCTGACTGTCCTAAACCTTCATAGAGATATTTGGCATCTCAAAGATTCCTGACAAAAATTTATAATTACAGTTTTTAAAAATGACTAATATTCAATAGTATCTATGGACAAAGCTGTGCTTCCTTTATGCTTTCTGTAGGGGTACAAAAATGTTCTTATGCAGAGGCCAGATTTTTCTATGGCTCTTAAAACATGTTTTTGATATTTCATCTAAGGTGGTTAAAAATTTGTCTAGGGAAAACTGTCTTTTAGATGAAAAAAGAAATATGAAGGTAAAGAAATGAAAGAGTTTCCTAAAAATTCATGGGGGATGTTAATGACAGATCTAGTTATTAATTTATCTGTTGCTCAAAATCATTCATTTATGTTGAAGTGATAGAACATGAATTTTTGTGAAGTTAGCTGAATATTAAAATAAAGAAATATTTAACATATGTATAATATGGGTAAAAAATTTGTCAGTATAGAAATGTAATTGAATTTTGAAACAAACAAGAATAATTGCTGACTCTTCTCTTTAATTATTTTTCTGGAATCATTTGCAGCTCAGTCCTGCCTCGAGGCAAAGAAAATGGACTAGATATGCTTTTGAAACTTCTTTCAGAGTTATAATTTTATGATATTGTAATACATTTCAAGTTGACCATGGGGAGTATGTTGTTCTACACAAGCATTTTACTGCTACTTTGAATTTACAGTAATTGGAGATAATTTACTATTTTATGAGGCGTAACAGAATAATTGCACCATTTTCTACTCTAAAGAGAAAAGAGAGAGGTCTGGTCAGGAAGATAAATGGTCCGGACCATCTAGTAACGGTTCCCCTTTTAAAATGTAGAATCAGTACATACACTAATGTATTCCAGCTTTTCATTTTCTAACATTTAAATTTTTTCTTTACTATAGTGTTGCCAATTTGGTGTTTTCTGAGATTGTAAGAATAATGCATAAATTTAAATGTATTAAATATTTATTAAATTTAATTTAGCCTGTATATGAAATACATTCTAATTTTAAAATCTATTGGACCTTCTCCTCACATCAGTATTTAGACAAGAAGCAAACAGATCCATATAGACCTGATCAGCAATACCCTAACATAGCTGATATTTTGTAAACATACCTCAAAGAGCCAGACTCTGTCTCAATGAAGTATTTCTGAGCTGAAGGTATGGTTATAGTCACCACTCTAATTTGAATGTCACATAAAAGAATTTCTTCAGAGTTGCAAAAGGAGTTGTATCTTAATTTCATTGTCCTTTACAACTCTAAACTCAAAGGAGTCATGGTGGGAAGAGAGTTGAACACCTACCGCCTCATCTGTACCTCTAGCACCTGCAGCCACCAAATGAAGAAGCAGGTCAGCCTTTGGCAGCACCTCCTCCACCTCCAGATTATCCTACAAGTACCAGAGTTTGGATAGTGCTTCTTAGCTTTGCTTAGGAGGGAAATTCAAGAGCAAGGAAAAGATTTTCCCTCAGTTATAGTGTTTACTTTTTCCTAAAAGTCCATGCTTTCCCACACAAAGGCTTTGTTGAAACGCTTTGTTGCCTCTCAGTTTCTCATTCTCTGGAGTTTAGTTTATTTGTAATGACTACAGTGCAATATACAGGCAAGTCCCGCCATGTAAGATATTTTCCTTAGCAAGGACACATCAGGTTCTGGTCTTTTATCCTCTACTCCAATGCCTACTTAGGGAAAGTGAGGACTTTGGGGTCTGCTCACCATTTATCTCCAGACATATCATACTTCCTGTCATGGCGTTAGAAGACAAAGCATTGACTGAAGGAATGAATGGAAGCAGCATAGATAGGGAGAAAAAATAAAGATAGTTTTCTATTTTTGAGGCAAAGCTGGATAAGTACAGAAATCTTATAAATAAATCAGACACAGAAGCTTAATACTGTATAGTTTCTCTTACACTAAAAACCAAAAATATGAATAAAAGGCAAAACGAAAGGTAGAAAACAAGAGGTAGGGAGATAGTTCTTTCTCAAATGGGAAGGGGATGAACAGATGGAGGGAGGAGAGGGAAAGGGGATTAAAAAAAGGAATTAAGATGCAGTATAGGTACATATGCCAACTCCCCACAATAAATGTGAACACTTAGTAATAAACAGAAAATAATTGAAAAAGAATATATAAATCCATAAATACCTATGTTACATATTAGCACTCAGTGAGTTGACTCAGGCCGGGACCTTATTGCAGGTTTTTGAGAAGTGGGGTTAGAGGTGAGCAGAACTTTTACTTAAATCTCACATTTTCTGAGTATGCAAGGCTGCCTTCTTTGTTCTCTGATAATATTTTCTAAAGTCACTATTAATATGTATAGATAGTAAAGAAAAAGAAATGGATTATATGACCAAAGAAATTTGGAATGCTCTCAGTTTAGTAACATTAAATAGGTTTTACTTTTGTAGGCAAGACATATCAGACCTTAATATGTAATATGCAGTATGTATTTCCGAAAGAAAGAAGTATTCAGTTTTCAAAATTTAATTGATAACATAATTTCTCCTTTATAGACCATCTCATAGAATTTATAATCCAGAGGTTTATTTTACCAACTAATGCAATACTGATGTAAAGCTGTATCTCTTCAGAACAAAATATCTATCATTAGAAATCTACTCTGCGTCTTTTAAAAGCCAGACTGAATGGTCACCATCAGGCAAAGATTTTCCTATTTTATTTGATAAAAACATCACATTAAATTATTGAAGTTGATCTTCCATGGTATTTAGAAATGCCAATTCTTATAATTAGCACAATATACTTAGTATTGACATAATTTAAAATGACACATTATACTTGAAATATTTTGATTAACTTAAATGGGAATAAGTCCAAAATACCTTAAAATAGTTTCCATTGAAAATAGCAATCAGAAGTGAATTTTTGAGGAATATCTTTTGGAATGGATAGCTATTTGGGCTTGCTCATTCAGCAACAGCTACCCTCGACAAGTTCATTATCTATTTATATACTTCTGTTGGTGTTTGTGGATGAGTCTAAAGAAACTCTTTTATTTGTCTAATTTATATGCCTTTCCCTTTCTGTACTCTGCCAGTTTAGACGTCACCTGTAGTAACTATGAAAAATTGCTGTGTGCTTCATGTTCTTCTTCTTCTTTTCAAATCTGCAATAGATATTCTCTACGATTACCAAAGGGATTTTAGTTCCAAGAAATAACAAATCTAATGTAACTGTATGAGTTGCCATCTCTCACTCTAATAGACATTTTGTTTAGTATGAAAACTCATCAGCAGGGACTCTCTTAAATTTGTTTCGTCTATTTTAGGGAATAAACCTAAAGAATGTGTTTATTTTAGATCACCTAAATATTTTCTGTAATATAATGGTGTAATTAAATGATGCTACTTTATCACCCTTATCTTTGTAAACCTGAAGAGGATCCTTGCTTTGAGAGTCTCAGCCTCCTGCTTTCTCTGTGCAGGTCAATCTTTACAACTCCCAGCTCTAATAATGTCATCCTCCTACTCAAACTCTCAGTGGCTCCCCACTGCTTATCAAATGATAAATGAAGCCCTATCCTGACATTTAAGGTTCTTAACATTAAACTTTTCATCAGTCATTTTTCCCCATTATCACTCTAATTAAATAGGCTCTCCCAAAACATTCCCCACACATTTCTGTGTCATAGCACTTGTTAAATGTTTCATGTTTTCTCAGAATAACCATCCTTACCCTTGCCTTTTAAAAGTTAACCAGTAATTCAATTTTTGGATTCTGCCACTTTCATGAGTCTGCTTCTCATCAATCTTTGGATGACATCCATTTTTTTGAGAGGAGAGTCCACGTTCTCCACTTTAAATCCTCATATACCTAATACATTACAGCAAGCTTGGTACATGGATTTAGTTATTTAATAAAAGTTTGTTCAGTGACCAAGACTAATATTGCATGTCTTTCTACCTTAAGTTAAAGTTACTTGTTTTTCTCTGATCCTTCCTACAAAACTTTAAATTCTCTCAAGGGCAATGATCATATGTATTATTTACTATCACTCTGCTATGCAGTAAATACTTAACTTGAAAAGCAAAGTTAAAACCTTCCTGTGGAGTGCAACCACTTTGGTGTAGTAAAGTTTTTTAGAGCATGAAATTTGCTAAATTTGTACTTTGCTAGGAGACCACTTTCTTATTTGAGTTACATGAGAGATAACATTAGGCAAAGACATGAATTTGAATCTAAGGATTTTTTTGTTGAAACACTTCTGACCTTGGACAATTTTCTTAACTATTTTGTGTCTTAGATTTCCTACTATTTAAAATGAGCACATTACACTTACCGTGGGTGCCTTGCCATGAACGTCAAATGAGGTAACACAAGAGAAGATCTATTGCAGACTTGTGCTATAGTTTAAAATATTTTTGTTCATTTACCAAGTACTTTTTGAGCGTTGCATCTGTGGCAGGCGTTGTGGTAGTCTTCTATTTTCACAGAGTAGTAGAATTTATTATGATTATTATAATTGATTACTATATTAAGATGAATTAAACCTTATTGTCCTTGCTGGGAAGATCCTGACAGTTTAGAAGAGGCCTACATAGAGAATCTTTTTTTTTGGTCTTTTTTTTCACTTTTCTTTTTTGGTACTGGGAATCAAACCCAGGGTCTCACAGCTTGCTGGGCAGGCTCTGCGCCTCTGAGCTACATTCAAGGCCCTAGAGAATCTTAATTTTATATGTGTGTATTAAATGTAGTGGTCAGAAGGACCATAGGGTGCTTATGAGAAAGAAGAGGAAGGGCCTAACACAGAAGTGCGAGGCCAGAAAGGCTTCCTGAGGGGAGTGACATGTGTGCAAAAGCCTGAAGGAAGAAAGCTATTCCCTAAGTGGAGTAGAAGGCAAAGAGAGATTTTGGAGAAAGCAAGAGTATTTGAAAAGGTAAGAATTTTAATTCTGGAGTTAGGTAGGTGGTGAGATGAGCAAGGTAAAACAGTGTTCATGGTATAAAAATCTTCCTCTTGATTCTCATGCTCCTCTAAGGGTTCTAAGAGTTTCCCCTTATTTGCTGCATTGCTTCTAGCCCCATGAGTACTACTCTAAATCATGAAGCCACATAAGGATTTTCCTTGCACTACCGCTAGTATTGTTTGTGTGTTGAGTGAGAATGGTTTCCATTTAGAATATTCTTTACGCTTCATTGCTCCATATAAAATAGTGAATATTTTGAAAAGTGAATGAAGTAAGTTACCCACAGTGTAGATGGACAGTGAGGAAGTCTGCTTAGAGTTAGACCAATGTGTGGATAGTCTGACTTTATGGCTTTACTGTTGCATATTCTTAGGTTAACCATTTATAACTATGAGAAGAGAGGGAAGATGAGGAGAGGGAAGGGGAAGTAAAAAGGATTAGGACTCCATATGTTTATGTACCAGTTCCTTATGATGAATGTATTCATTATGAATTACAAACATATACTAATAAGAAAGAAAAAGTTGATGGCACTTGAATTATAAAGTGTTGTGAACATTAAAAGAAGTAACATATAACTGACCATCTCATGTAGCACTTGGTATGAGATCAAATGTTGGCCTTTGTTATTAATTTCCTAAGAACCAAGAGTAAGCAGATTTTTCTGTGTAATTCTATTTATACTTTCTCTCTCTCTGATTTTTTTATTGTTTTTGGTACCAGGGATCGAACTTGGGTCCTTGCATTTGTGCAGCAGGTGGCGAAACCACTGAGCTAAATCCCCGGCCTTCTCTCTGACTTTTAATAATACATGTTTGGATTACATAATAATTACATTCATTGTAGGGAATTGATACATGTACATAATACATTTCAATTCTTTCTTTGCCCTTTTCTCCACCCACCTTTTATTTTGTCAGCAGCCTATATGTATTTAATTAAAGCTTTACTTCAATTAGCTGAAAAATTTAAAAAAATATATTGCTAAACTGAACCGTTAGATGAAGCATTAAGGTTTAAAACAGCAACAAATCCATTTTTATTAATCCACCATGTGGTTAAGATACAAGCTTCTGATATCAACAATTAGCTTTAGAATGAAACTGTGACTATGTCATTCATAAATTTACAATAAAATGCTTACTAGATTTCTTGTGTTTGTCATAATTTATTTTTTTTTTTGGTACCAGGGATCGAACTCAGGACCTTGCACTTGTGAGGCAGGTGGTGGAACCACTGAACTAAATCCCTGACCCTGTGTTTGTCATAATTTAAACAAATTAGATTCTCCATCTACTCCTTCAAAAATAAGATTCAAACTCAATACAATAATTATTTTAGGGAAAAAATTTTTGGAAGTTCCTATTCATAGGTAAAGAACTGAAAAAACTTTCAGTTCTCTCTTAAATTATTTTTTGTTCCTTCCTGTGATACACCACAGTGAAAAGCCAAGAGAAAGTACTGAAGGTGAGCTCACTTTTTTTTCCCTATTGGGAAAATTCTCTCTACATCTCTAGCTATGTTTAGTGTAGGATTCTATACTCACAGTAGGGTCTTCAATTTCTGTCCTTAAGTTTGAAAGAACAAGAAAAAGTGTTTTAAAGTTTTAGTCACTTGTCTGGTGAAATGGAGTGGAAGTCAACAGGAAAAACATCTTAGCCAATTTAAACTGGGGTGAAATGAGATATTACCAATGTAACATAATTCAACCAAAATTTGTAGGAGGTGCTAAAAATACTTATTTGTAGTCATTTATAGTTAATTTCATTTCTCTCATATCTCATCTGTGGTTATTTGGCAGTAGTATATTATATAAAACTTGCTATAGATTATTATTCTTTGCTGCATGTTGTCTTATACAGAAAGGCAGACTCTGTGGTTGCAATTTAATTTCAAAGAGGCCACTAATAGGTTAGTCTATAATAAAACCCTAAAAACAGCAGATAGACAAAGCTTCAATATTGGACCCAGGGAAGAACAAGAACTAACCCAACAAATACACAGAGTTTTTAATGAAGTAGGGCAAAAATAAATGGCAAAATTACGAAAACTGCTTTTCAGAGAAGAACCTTTAAGTGTTTAAATGAAGCTTGTTGTCTGTGATATTTTATATTTATAGAATTTGCTATTCAAAGTATGTACACACGTGTGACATCATTTGGGTTTCACAGCATTGCTAAGTGTTATTATTTGCATTTTCCAGCCAAGTTGAGAAAAGTTTAAATCAAGTAAGTTATATAACCTCTCAGGAAAGCTGGCAAACAAATGATGCAGCAGCCAGGCATGAGGTCTGAGTATCCTAACTCTGAGTTCCAGTACTTTTCCAGTCATTTACTTAACTTCTCTGATGCTCAGATTTTTATCTGTAAAATGGTGAAAATCGGTAATATCTACCATATATATAGCTTATGATTAAGTATATTAAAACCTCTGCTTAACACAGTACCCTGAATATGGTATTGCTCAATAGTTAACTATTGCTAATATCATTAGTTATCACTATACCTACCATCTAGCATCCCTATAGGATGAACGTGTTTATTTTCCTTTCAACTACTCTCTGTCATAACAGCTACTTAGTGGAAGAGGAACTGAAGCCATAGCAATCTTTGACACTCAAACTTAAATTAAGAAAAGCAGTATTTTTAAGGAATACTATATTTTAAAATCCTAACTTGCTAAATTCACATAAATCATAACTTTTAATATGTTTTGAAGCCAGGCATGGTGGCTTAAAGAGAAAATCATTTTACCACCTTTAGCAGGGAAAGTTTTTAATATTGTTAATGGCATCTGTTTTCTAGGCAACTATTCTGGGTGTGAATATTTCACAACTTCTTTAGGAAGTTATTCTAAGCTTAAGAAGTGGAACATTAAAAAAACAGCTTTCTAAATATAAAAGGAAAAATTAGAAATACGCAGGAAAAAAGTTCAAATTTTTTTATATCATTCTCATTTCAAGAAAAAAAGTTATGAACAATCTGTAAACCATTTGTCTGGCATCCTGTAGACTACATGAATAAGGTAAAGTGTTTTAAATATATTGTTCAAGTATCTTTTATATCCAGGATTAACATGTAGGACCTATTCTATCCTCTAGCTTTCCTGTGACGTACGTGTCTTCCCTTCCCTGTCTTATTCACAGATCCATTTTTCTGGTCTCGTAGTGAAATATGTTTAGACCTTAGGACTGTACCCCTGGCACTGTGTCCTCTTCCCCATCCCCTCTCTTGCGCTCCCCAACATCAGGGCTTCAGCTGTAACCTGAATGTTGATGATAGTCCAACCTACATTTCCAACTAGTGTTTTCCCCCATATTTTAGTTTTGTATTTTCTACCGCTTGCTGGAGGAAGTCTGTTGGAGTCTCAAACCAGCATGTCTATGGCTGACTCATTTTCTCATGACTCCGATTGCTTCTTTCCACTACTGTCTGTATTTCAGTTATTCTTTGGGGCTATCAGCTTTGAAACTTGCACTGAATCACCTGTTCACAAAATCTTGTCAATTTGACCTCTACAATACCTGTAACCCATTTCCTCTATTTGGTCTCTATTGTGGAACAAATTAAATTGCTTTCTTTTTCCTATCTCAAATATCTAAAATATTCTATAAACAGCTGCTGTCTTAATTTCTCCAAGGCCTATACTGATACACCCCTTTTACACTAAAAAAGTATAATCATTCTCTTCTGTTTATAGAATCCTTTGATGTTCCATGTTCTACTTACTCTGGTCTGGGTTTTATTTGTAGACTCATCTTCCATTACACTTCTCCACATGTAACAGTCAGCAGTAATATTCTAAAACATTCTTACACTTGATCTTAGCCAAAAGGCTGAGAAGCGATTCTAAAACATTCTTATCAGGTGTTACTGAAAAAAATATGTCAATTTGGGAACATTTTTGCATTAGTATTTCTCTATTTCCTACATCAGGTTCTTATAATATGCATTTGGAATACCTATTAAATGTACAGCTCCAAGGATAAATGCATTCCTAGTGTGGGTGTGTTGTTTAAAGAACACCCATCATCTGGTATCATTTAAATGTTAAAGCTCCTAACAGCACACTTTCACACATATCAAAAAGGCCTGAGCAGAGCAAATCCTTCATAAATATAATCAGTGATCACAGATGCCTTTC
Organism: Heterocephalus glaber; assembly: GCF_053883595.1. Lineage (NCBI taxonomy): Eukaryota > Metazoa > Chordata > Mammalia > Rodentia > Bathyergidae > Heterocephalus > Heterocephalus glaber. The sequence continues at coordinate 10,189,268 of NW_028258356.1, read as the reverse complement.
AACCAAGTTGAATTATATACTGTACTAATATGTCACATTATTTACATCTCCCTAAACATATTAGAAGCCACTATGTATTTATCATTAATAACCACTTAAATGTTTATTTTATAGAATGAATTTTGTTCTACATTGCTTAACATGTCAGCTGTTAAGTAACATTATATTTACTTGCATAAGATAACATGCATACTATCTGCCAGATTAGTTTTTAAATGAAGTTTTCAACAAATGACTTTCTATTCCTAATTTGATTATCAATCTAAAGAAAAGAATGAATGGATGAGGGAAAAAAAATCTTTTCAGAATTTTCTTACTCTGTAATTTTCCACATTCATTGTTTCCATTCCTTACTTTTACTTTAAGTTGTCTACATGAAACTTATGTCACTTTCATATTTAATGTTTTATGTCTTTTTATTTAATATAATGAGTAGCAAGAAAAATGAATGCTAGTAGATAAAATCAGTATACATACTTAGGGAAATTCATATTCAATGCTGTTTAAAAGCATTGACTTAGAAATCATTACTAATACTGAAATCCAGTTTGAATATTTGTACCTCAGTTTCTACATCTATAAAGTGGGAACAATAATGCAATAAAATTTACCTCACACTCTTGTGAAGATGTAATTCTACAATGAATATAAAGCATTTAAGAAAATATATAACAAATACCCACATTCAAATTATTCCTTATTGGAGACAGAGGCTGTATTCCATTCATGAAGTTCCATTATCTACAGTCGGGATATTATCTCAGAGAGCAACGATCATCTATTTAGTGTGCTGATTCAGAAATAACCCATCCTTAACCATTTGAAGCTCTAATCTCATTTTATTATTACTGCAAATATGAGTGACAGCTGAGGAGAGATTTTGAATATATTTTACAGATGTTTATTCAGGCAGTGAGTGTTTCCTTTGAGCCAGAGACTATGCTCAGTACTGAGACACTGCAGATGTGGTGGAGATAGAACAGTCAGGATGCTCTTTCTCCAGGGCTTACATTCCAGGACAGAAAGAAAAAAACACATGAGTAAACCAGGTAGTGGTTTAGTTATTGGTAAGTGTTAGGGAGGAAATACAGAGGGCTCACAGGCTAAATCTTAGAGGCAGCCCTGATTTGGATGGGCCTAACGGCATAACCTTGATGAAGAGGGACAAAGAAGTCAGGGCAAGCATTCTGGACAGGCTAGCAGCCACAGTCACGTGTTAGGAGGATGTTAAAATGTTGGGATGGAGCTGGGTGTGGTAGTGTACACCTCTAATCCCTCAGGCAAGAAGATGTTGTGTTCAAGGCCATCTTGGACTGCCCAGCAAGACCTGGTCTTGAGGGGATTGAAAATGATCAAGATATGTTAAATGCATGTACCAACTTCCCCAAACAAGCTCACCATTCTGTAATACAATCACATGCTAAAAAAGCTGGGGTGAACCAGATATAGCAAGAAGCTTGTATGGCTGAAGGAGATGAAAAAGAGAAAGAGAGAGTTGTGAGGCCACGTGCAGTATAGTGGTATGCATGCAAAAAATCATTATTGAGGATCTTTTATAGAATTTGGATTTTATTTAGGATGTGAATAAAAACTATGGGAGTGGTTCAAGAAATGGGGGCACGTTATAACCAAATACTGATTAGGAGAAAAAACATGCAAGAAAACTATTTTTAAAAATATGCCTATGAAAGTGTCTTTAGGAGTACAACTCTTATGGATGAGTCATTTAAGATTTTCAGAATGTGATCTTTCAGAACAATGGAGCAACAACAAATGGAATAAATAGTATTTTAACCTCTTCCTATTTACTTATGTGCCTGTTTACTTATTGTGGTAAATTATACATAAAACTCATTTTATCATTTTAACTATTTGTAAATGGACAGTCATGTGTTTTTAGGTACATCCACATAGTATGCAAGCATCACCACTATCTCTCCAGAATGTTTGCCTCTTTTCCCGCGAAACTCTGTATCTTTAACATTAAACTCTGTGCTTTCATCTTCCCCCAGTCCTTGCCAACCACCAATCTACTTTGTATCTCTAGGAATTTGACTAGTCTAGCTTCCTCATTGCAGTAGAATCATGCAATATTCACCTTTTTGTGACTGGCTTCTTTCACTTAGTATAATGTTTCCACAATTCATCCATTTTGTAGCATGTGTCATAACTTCCTTCCTTGTAAGGCTGAAAATTATTCTGCCAAATGGATATAACATATTTTGCTTATTCATTTATCCATCAATGAACACTTGGGTTGCTTTCACTTTTTGGCTTTTGTGAATAATGTTGTTATGGACATGCATGTGTAAATATGTAGCTTTTTTTCCCTTTTATTTTAAGGTCTGATTTTTTTTTTTGTATTCTAGCAAGGAAATAAATTCTTGTTATATCAAAATACACCCTCTTGCAATCCTATTTTTTACTTTATATACATAATGAAGTCTTATTTTATTTTCCAACATTTTAAAGTTTTCCATTGCAGAGGATAGAAATTGCATCACCACCCTTCCCTTCCCTTTTCTCCCCTTTCCTGATGCTGGGAATCAAACTTAGAGTCTCCTGTATGTTAGGCAAGCACTCTACCACAGATCTGTACCATCAGCCTTTAATATTTATTTTCAATGCCAAAAGTGGTTTGTACTTTTTGTTCATAAAGCAACTGCAATATACTGATATGTAATGTGTGTGTATATATATAAAGATTAACTTCAAATAAAACAGAGCTATTACAGGGATATATATTTGTACAGTTCTAAAAGTAGTTAGGTACTAAATAATACAATTAAGAATCTGTTTGGCTTATATTTGGATGTTCCCCCAAATCCTCATGCACTCATAGGTGGGGCTTTTGGGAGTGACTGTATCATGGGTGTAATATTGGATTAATTCACTGATTTTTTTAGCATAGTTCTGTATATGCTGAATGGATTTACTAAAGACAGAAGACCTGCCCTGGCTGGGAGTGGCACCAAACAATAGGCTCTAGCCAGAATGAAATAAAAAGGGAAAGCAGAAGGAAGACTGCTGCTTCCTGCCTGCCATACCATAGACTGTTTCTCCTCTGCCATGCTGCCCTGACTCGGAACCAGCCAACTATAGACTGAAACCTCTATAAACTGTGAGCTAAAATTAACCTTTCCTCCTTTAACTTGTGGATGTTGGGTATTTTGTCCCAGAAATGAAAAAGCACCTAAGACAGAATCTAAATTCATATTTTAATGAAAAGGGTCAACATGACTTTTATGATAATTCTGTGAACTGGATCAGTATTTGGTTTTTGATTATAAGAGTGATTCAGAATCATTCATTCCTTTATTACATGAAATTTGGAAAATAGAGCAAATATAGTAAGTCACTATAACCCCCATTGCCAAATAATGTGTTTTAGTTTATCTTTGAAGTCATTTTTTGTTTGTGTATTTTCACAAATACTTGCAAAAGATTTGTGTCTGCAGTGTTTTGTAAGATATTTTCTCCCTCTGCCTCTCTGTCTCTCTGTCTGTCTATCTCTGTCTCTCTCTCATTTTTCAATTAACAATGTGTTAGAAACATTTTCCTACTACTAGACGTCCCACACAGATCACTTTGCAATGAAAAACATTTTAAGACATAGTATAATCTGGTGGTTAAGTGAAATTTTGGAAGCCAGATTGCATGAAGTCGGAATTGGATATGCCACCTAGTAGCTGTGTGACTTTGGGCAGTTTATTCAATCTCTCTGTGCCCTTTTCTCTCATTTTAAGAATAGACATAAAAGTTTATATAGCTGCTATACTAATAGATTAATATTATTGCACTACTGATGAAAACAGTACTTGCATCAAATAAGCACTCCAAGTGTTCATTATTATTAACATAAAATCTATATTGAAATTATATTCTATATAACAAGAATAATATATTATTTTATTATCTTAGATTTGGAAGATCATATCAAATTATCCCATCAAATATGTAATAATTTACCAAAACCTGGGAGATTTCTATTGTTTCATATGAATTATTGTCATCCTAAAATGTTAGCATGTATAAGGATAACTGGGATATTAAATGGAAATACATCCCATGGGCTTCTGATTTGAAATATTTGGAGTAAGACCCCAGTGTCTCAGTGCTAGGCTTTGAGAAATGTAAACTAGATACATCTCCAGTTAAATCCAGTAACCAAGATACTGTCTTAATCATCATAATCAGGGATCAGGCCTATATTACTTAAATAAAATCAAACAGAATATGTGATATTTTATTTCTCAGTGTACTAGTGTTTGTTGATAGCATGGATACAGAATTACAATAACAAGTCTCATTCTTTTAAAGATATCTGTCACACCTTTCTTCACATTATTAGAAATGACAACCTACATAAGAGTTATATTCTACTTTGTGTTTACAAGAAGAGTGTATTAACCATCCATGAAGTTGTAATTCTGCCAATATTTCTGATTTCTCATAATTATTTACTGTTCTAGCTCAAGATTACCTTACTATCAAAACAGATGTCTTAAAACTACATGGCCTTAAATTATTAATTTTTATTCCTCTCTAAAGATAACATCAACCTGGTATATGTTTATTCCAAATTGTACTGTTTTCAAATTTCCAGATACAATTATATAAATAATAGTGGCACACACAAAAAAATTATTGCTCTTCTTTCATGGGAAAAATGAACTTTCTTGAATTAGTATATTTCTTAATAGGTGGGAAGGATTAAATAACATCAAAGAGAAATTATGAATTTTCTCAGGATCAATAACATCAGAAACTGTCAGCCAAGAAGCAAAATACACCATCTAGCTTAGTTGCCTTTACTGTATTTGGTATGTTGATCTTAGCTTGCCATTGCCAAGACTGGGCAAAGATGCTAAAGATGGCACTCAGTTAAACCAGGTATCTATTCTATTATTCCCTCTTTCCTGTTGTCATAGTGTAGAAAATTACCATTGACTGTATTGTTTGAAATTGCTTCCTTAATTATCCTTGAGTGGCTACAGTAAAGTACTGAAGGACACAAAAAAAATCAATAATCATGCTCTGAACCAACTGAAGCTGCTCTTCAGCCAATATGTTTAGTGTGCTGTTTCACAGGTTCTGAAATAATTCATGGAGAGGTAGTGATGTGGGGATCATGCACATTAAATTGGATTGGGAGTTAAGCGCTGCTGATTAGTTCCCAGAGAGAATCAGCCCCTCCATGGATTTTGACAGGTGTTTTCCCACTGTGTGGTTGTCCCTTGCTGCACCAGCCCAGGGATGTAAACATTAAACATAAGCCACCATCACCCAGAACCTCAAACATATTCACCCATGATACATTGGACAACTTGTGTTAACTTATTTTTTGAGGATTATTGAAAAATATTTCATTGAAACCACATCTCACAACCTAAAATTCTAGTATACCCTCTAAGATGGGGCAGCATAAGTAAGACTGCATGACGCACATAAGTTTAGATCTAGCCCACATTAACAAAGTCCCTAGCCAGGTATTTCATATTTATTGTGCCTATATTGCAAATATTTTGAGATTTTTTTCTTCCTTAGTTTGATGAGTGGCACACAAAAGTTTCTTGTTAAATGCTAAATTCTGGAATTAACAGATTCAAGGTAACTTAGAATTATTAGGAACCATCTTCCACCCAGCTCTAAGAAAGATTTAATTTTAGACAGTAGCCCTGCATCTTGGTAGATGTACTATCTTGGGCAAACTGGTAAGGCTTTTACAGGTGGAAATTCATGTGTAATACAAATTTTAACAAATAGGTATCTGATTAATGTAAGTACTGCAACCAAGAAAGAAATAAAGAATATGAAATGTAAACTGTGGTTTGGTACAGTATAGAAGCTCATTAAGTGGTAGCTAAGAGGAAACAAAGCCCAGAGAGGCTAAATTTAAAAAAAGATAAAAAAGGCATTTTTAGAGAACAAATTTTTAAAGACCATGAAATGTATATTGGATTCCGGGTAGCAGGGACATGTAGGAGCTCTGTGTGTGATCACATGACAACATATGTAAAGTCACCCTGGAGGACAAGAAAGTATAAGGTCTTCTCTAGTTAGGAGCTGGCAATGTAGCTCTGGGATCTTGCTTTTCCATCCCTAAGGATCCCTGAAAGTTAAAATTTCCTGTTATTATTAAGTATACAATTACTGTGGGTGTCCTTGGAGGAGAAAGCAAATAAGTCATTTTTCAAAGGTCAGAAAGATTGACTTCCATCTTAAATAGAGCTGGGTACGGCCTGATTTGACAAGATCTTGGCTTTATTTTACATATGTGTTAGTTTTCCAGAGGGATTCTTCAAAGATTGTATAGTATATTTTATAGTAATACCAGTTCCTATGGGTAGTCATAAGAAAGGGGAGAGATTTGCTTTTATAGTTCCTCTAGAAACTGCTTTTCAAGACCTCAGAGATTTGAGCTCCTTTGTTTGATGGTATCATGACCTCTAGATAATAGGCTATTCTATTGGTCTTATGCATGAGAAGATGAGAAGATATTATTTTAATTTTTCAAATCAAGGAATATATCCTTGATATTTCTGAGAGGTATGGCTAACATCTCTTAGACTAGTTTAGAGGGACTAAAACATGTTTTGAGCCTAAACTCAAATGTTGTTTTTGCTTCATCCTATGTGACTTTTTAGTCTGTCTGATGTATCTTGAGCAACTGCATCTACACCTGTGGCATCTACCTTCTTTCCTGGGTCAAGCTTCTAAGGATGTATGTAACTCAAGCTCAAACCACAGACTCCATTAATGCAAGATTTCCAGACTGTTCTTTACTACCTGGATTCAACTTCAGCCAACGTCTCATTCATTTTCTATTTTTGGTTAATGGGACCTAGGAAAGATCATTTACTTCCTTGCCTCCCTCACTTTGCCCTTCTGTACTTTGTCACTAACTGTGGTGGTTTTAATTCTTAAAAGTCTTAATTGTCCCTACTCTTTGTCCCACCTCATTATGAATATGGTAATAGATTTTGTCTGAACTTGAGATCTAAGTTCATTCATCTTCCTTACTGCTCCCAGTGTGATGATGGCATACCTGCTGCCCAGCCTGCACCTAGCCCCTGGTCTTTCACTACTCTTCCTCCAAGTCACACCTATTTTCTTTCCTCCAAATGAATAACATCACTGCACTCATGTGTTCCCTTTGGTATACTCCTTTTCTTTGCTTAAAATGCCCTCTCTTATTGGCAAACTCATTCTCATCTGCTAAAGATCAACTGGGTATCAGCTTTCAGTGAAATGTTGCTTGGCTGCCTCAGGAAATATTGAGAGTCCTGTCCTCTGGGCTACAGCTATCAAAGTATGAAACATGCTTAGGAAAGTCTGTTTATGTGAAAATCCTTGCAAGCAAGGATTCCACCTGGCCAGCATTTTGTCACCCAGCAAATTATGATTTTCATAATCTCCAACATTGCAAAGGGTTTTCTGTTAGCATGACAAAAACCAAATGGAGGCCGATATTTTGGAGTGAAATATATTTGAGTGTACGTGGACTCAAGGAAAAGAATGGTATCATACACTTTTATTTTAATTTATTGTTATCAAATTTCAAACAGTACACACCAACTTAAAATGACTTCTGTTCTCACATCCTTAAAACTTTAATGGGATAGTTTTACTGCAATAAAAAGAAATTGTGTTTTCAAGTGGAAAAGAGAATTTGTTCGGTTTTTCAATACCTATCACTAAATGCAAGCAGGAGGTATGGTAAATAAACTCTTTGTTGAAAAGACATGTCTGAAAGAAAAGTACAGATGCATTTTGGGCTATTTGTCCATCTCACTAGGATGTTATCCCATACAAGATGAGCTACAGAGATTATTTTCACCCTAATGTTGTTTCAGTTGTTGCTGGAATAATCACATGGGGAGCAATCAATGCCATACAAATGTTTCAATACAGACACATTTTTCCTCTGAATTTTGAGTGAATTATACTACAGATAGATGTATCGGCGCAGGGGTGAGAAACAACATCTCTGTATTTTCTTCAAATAGACTGGTGTTCAATGTGACTTGAAGTTTAGCAGATTAAATGTAAGAAAAGAGAAATAGTGAAATGCTGCTATCGACTTTGGAGTGAGGGAAAATGAGGTAGTAGCAGGATACTGCCTTGCTTTCTGGGTATGGGAAGAGAGTGTGACTGACCCCTCTTTGTTATGCAAAGACAGTTGTCTGGGGTCTTTGCAATACTGAGTCCTCTACATGCATGAGTGGGAGCCCATCATCTCAATTATGTCCCTGTTTGGGAAAAAGCCATTTTTTTTCAATTTACTTCTACAAACAATTAATGATAGCTGACCATGTGGCAATCACCATGCTAGTCAGTGGTAGTACAAACATGAATAAAATATAAGGCAACTTCTAGTCTAGTGAGAAAGCAAAATACAGGATATTGCATAATGTGATAAATGCTAAGACATTTAGCTCAAAGCAACTTGTTTTAAATTTTAGCTGTTGTCTATCAACTAGTAAATGTGCTCAAAGTATTCATCCTAGCCTTCTAAACCTCGATCATTTATTTCATTTTTATTTCTCCTTACTATCCCATGTAATCTTCTGATTCAGATCTAAACAGTATTTCTCTTTTATGAGCTTTATTGTCTTCAAGCCATAATAATACCCCCCACTTTTTTTGGCCTAATCCAAGTAAATTCTTTGGTCTTTTGAAATACCGTATTATAATAGCCATTTTAAAAATTATTAACATATCTAAAAGGAAAAGTTTGATGACCAATTTTCCTGCCCATAAATCCTCTACCATCTGGAGAAATGGCGCCTTCAATGTGTCTGCGTAGGCCAAAATTTTAGAACTACCCTTTCTTGAATACAGCGTTTGTAAATTCTGCCTGGTAAATTTTGAAAACATATCCAGAATTTGTCTGCTTATCCCTGATGCCTCCTTGCCCCTGACTGAAAGCTACTGATATCTGAATAATCTAATGTTTTCTCCTCTCCATCCATGCCATCCTTCAACTTACGCTGAGTAAGTAATTTTTAAAAATCTTAAATTAGATGATGTTCTTCTTTTGTTTAAAATTCGAAATTCTTACCATGGCTTATAAATCTTCATGTGATCTGTGCATTTCTCTGCTCCAGCAAATCTTTCAACTTCATTTATTTTTATTCTCCCCCTGGGTACTCCACTCTAGCTATGCTCTGATCTCCATGAAAGCGAGGCTTTTGCTTACTGTCAGTGTTTAATACAGTGTTTGGCATGGTAACTACCACAGCTAATAGCTAGCTTGTAAACCCTGATTTTGAACCCTAATATGATTATGTTAATAACATACATTATCTCATTGATTCCTTCTAATTTTACAGATAAAGAATTGAGGCACAGAAAGATGTCAGTTCTTTAATAAATATTTGTTGTACTGTGTCATTAACTAACAGTTCACGGGTATGAACTCTGAGAGCCAGTTCCCTAACTTGAAAAACAGGAGGAATATTGGTTTAAGACAGGAAATCACTACATATAAAACCCCAGACATTGTTTAATGTTCCATTTCAATTCTTTCATGTTGGATGCTTTTAGTTAATAAAAGACCAAACTCTGATTTCCTATCAATGATTGTCATCATTGCCTCTTTTTTATTTAGCTCAGACATTACTTTCTCCAGGAACTCCTCAGGGGTTAACAACATTGTGTGACCCCATGTCTAGTGCATGTTACTACCTTTGTGGTTGATGAACCTTACTCATTCCTCATTTGCACAACTTCCTCTTCCACCAGACCAGGACCTCTCTGAAGACTGGGACATTGGTCCATTCATCTTTGAATTTCTAGAGACAGGCACATAGGAGGTGCCAAATACATGCTTATTAAATGGATGGATAACTCAGCAACACAAATTGCAATGGACAGCTTAAAAATAATGTTTGAACTTAAATGAGCATTAAATTATATACCCAGGAAGGAAAGTTTCATTTGATTTGATTAGATGGAATTAAAACAAAGGCCCCATTCAAATTAATTACCACAAGCTAACAATTTCCATCAGGAATTTGTGATAACTGTCCTTCTGTTGTTTTAGCAGCCCTGCCATAAACCAGGAGCTGTAGTTCCATTTGCACGCAAGTCAGAGAACTAGCAGGAGTGTTGCAAATTTTGGAGATAGATTAACTGCTCTGCAAACATAAGATCCACAACTTAATTCAAAACAAAGTCATAATTTAGGAGTGTAAAGCTAGCAGACGTCTGAATTGCCTCCTGACACAGCTGTGAAGGTAACTGCAGAGTTGGTTTTGGCTTCCCATTTGTTCTGACTGTTGTAACTCTAGTTTTTATACTTCAATTCAATTCTATCAGGCTATTCAACTTGTCAGAATATAAAGTCAAAAGAGTATTACAATTGTGATTGGAAAGAACATAAGATTAATTGGAAATCGAAAGAAGACACTTTATAAATGAATGTGAAATGCCTGGAGGCTGACCAAGAATACCAGGCACGCATGAGTCTTTCAGTTTGGATTTGTGGCACACAGCCTGCCTAGCCTTGAGAGAAAACTTCACGTCAAATGTCACTGGGAGCTGCTCAGCCAGGCAGGTAGAAGGCACATTGCACCATTGATATTTGACAACCTTGGAGGTGATTTTTCTGCTTCAGTGGCCAACTTATGCATAGTCAGGGTGAGCCAACACACCAACAGTCATAAAGAACTTGGCTGTCATGACCATCTTTACAAGTAATTGACTATGAAGCTTCTTTTAATGAACATTTCACATGGCTGTGTAGTCAGGAATGATTCAACTTCTACATTATCCAGAAAAGTGGATACAAAGGGCTAGGGATAGAGAAAAGTTTCTAATAAAAATATCATTTGTTCAACACTCATTCTTATCTGCAGAAAAAACAAAGAACTATTTCTCATTCCTGCATCCTGAGATTTACTACCTCATTCCTAATTAGCTTTTAATATAGTCTAATAGCCTTTTATATTTTCAATGACACAGAGTAGATAGGAAAAGAAAATATTATGGGAAGCTAAAAATATACACACACTTACACCCTTTGTGCCACGCAACTGGTAGATTTTTCCTCAAACATTTGGTTAATTTTATAGCAGTAAGTGATGATGGTCAATTGATTATAGGTTATCGATTTCTTTTGTGAATTCTAGTCACTTTTCTAAATGTTTCATTTGCATTATCTTATTTAATTTCACAATAACCCTATAAGATAACTTATAGAGAACTGGTTTTAGAGTAGTTAATTTTTTACAAAGATTTCTCTGTGTTGTTCCAAAGTGCTCCTCGAGATACCTCCAAGGTCTTGGGGAGATTATTCAAAATCTTCTCAGGCTCAAACTTACATACATGAATTTTTCTTAAAATCTTAACTGAACAATGGGATGTAGAATCAAAAACAGATTTGAAAACCTTCTCCTGTTCTTTTTTTGTTGCTTCCATTTATGGGGAAACTAAGCCTAGTGACATGACCTTCTGAGGCCAAGGTGGAATGGTGCTTGGCTGGTCACTGGGAATACTGTAATTAGGATCAAATTCCCTCAACTTATATCAGGTCATTCTATGCCACCACAAGACCTCGGAAAATTACATACTAATAACAGGACAAGTTTAAAATACTTCAGTATCCTTCACTGTGAGCACTGGTGAAGACTTTAGCCCTGAGATATGGTTAACTTTATTTTTCTATCATATAAGATATCTTAAAACATCTTAAAGAGACTTGTCCAAGATTTTCAAGCTTATGTAAGTTCATTGTTGTATTATATATTTATATATTTTATTAAACCAATTAAAACACCCTTTTAGCTAATTTACTTATTCTAAATTCTATAATACATATTGAAAAACAGTTTTTAAAATCCTACATTCAGGGTTAAGCAATTTTGTTCTTTTAAAATTTGTACTTGCACTGTATTTATAATATATTGGCACCAGGGTTATATGTTACCCAAGTGTGTAGGCCTTCCTTGGAACATTAGGAAACTACTAGTCTTCAGAAAAGAAATGTGGTGTACAGTTACGGTTTTCAAAATTTTTGAAGCTGCCATAGTTGTGTGAACTCAGTTTGTATATCACTGTAGGTGAAAGAGCTCAGAGGTCAGATGTGGCTTTCAACTTGACCTTGTGCTTGGTGTAGTGGCACAGACCTGTACTCCCAGCAATTTAGAGGCTGAGACAGGAGCATCACTGTGAGATTGAGGCCAGCTTAGGCTTCATAGTGAGTTCAAGACCAGACTGGAATACATAACAATGCCCTGTCTCAAAAAATCAAAATCAAAAGCAAAGCAAAGCAAAAAGCAAAGCAAAGCAAAAAGCAAAGCAAAGCAAAGCAAACCAAACCAACAACAAAATCTCCCCAAAACCAAATCAAATCAAACCAAACCAAACCAAATCAAACTACCACCACTACCACCAACAAAACTCCCAAACAAAAAAACAACCCCTCCCAACATACACACACACACACACACACACACACACAACGCAAACTGGATCTCTGAGCTCTCACAAACTGAGACTAGGTTTTCTTACTTATGATGACAGAGCCCTATTGTTTATTTGGAAAGTGACCTATAAATTATGTGAAGTGCCTGTAGCCCAGTGGATGTCCAGCTAATGCTCTCTGTTAAATTACAATATCATTCCATTTGCCCTCATAATATATTTATGATATTTAGCCTGGAAATTTTAATAACATCTGGGTGACTGAAAGGACTATATGTTCTTTAATATTTACGGAACATTTATTCCAAACACAGTGCCAACATTTAGAGTTTAGATGTATGCTAGATTATTATATTTTGGTTCACAACAACACTATGAAATAGATTCTGTTATTATCTCCAATTTTATAAGTGAAAAACTTGAATCTTTAAGAAGTGAAATAACTGTAAGATTCAGATCTGGTAAGTGGTGTCATCTGAATTGTTCCATACCTAATCTCCAAGCAGACTATCAATCACTCTATTTCTGCGCCTCTCTGACACTGGACCTCATAGTCCACTTCCTTCTTCAACAAGCTGTGCTTTTATCCTGTTAAAGATATGCCTGTGTGTAAAACCTCACATTCTAAGTTTGATTTCATGTAATACAAAATGATAGTACAAAGGATGTCCACTTCCAAGAAGAAACAGATGCTGCCATGTTCGTTGGTTCTAAGAATCAAATGTTTCCTCTCAGATAAAGCCTCTCCAATCCCTTTCACCTTTGTTCCTTCTCAAATATAATCACTTTCCTACAGTTTGTGTGTGTATTACCTATGCAAAATTCTATGTTGTAAAATATGTATCTCTAAATGTATGATGTTATTTTCTAGGTTTCAAGTTGTTATATAAATAATTTTTACATTTAGTACACTTTTAAAACTTTAAATCGTTTTAACTTTTGTTTATTTTTTACCTTGCTTTAAAACAATAACCATGACTATGGTACTTTATTCAGGCCAATATATGTAAATGTAGTTAATTTGTTTTAATTTTAGTTCCTGTGTGAACACAGTTTATCCATTTCCCAACTGAAGAATGCTTAGGTTGTTGCTATTTTGCTATGACAAAGGAAGCTGACCTTGTACATGATCCGTATGGAAATGTCCAGAGCTTCACTAGGGAATTCTTTTAGTGGTAAAACAGCTGAGTGGTAAAACAGCTCATGAGCTTGCTCAGATTTGACAAGTATTTCACAGGGATTCTTTGGCGTCGGTGTACTGATTTATAGTTCAATCAGTGATGTGTATAAGTCTTAACTTTCCACATCTTTACCACTACCTGGTATTGCCAGATGAATTAATTTCGGCCCATTCTTTTTACTTAAACTATTTCAGACTCTGTTAGTAAGCTTCAACATTTTTGATACATTTATTGGCATTGTAATTTCTCAGTGCAATGCTCATACCTTTTCCTTTTGGATTGTTTTTTAATGTATTTTCTTTCTATTGGCTCGTCCTTTCACTTTTTCTTTTTAAGTGTCTTCCACATTTGAGGTTTTTTAAAAAAAATTGTTTCTGTTTTTGTTTCTTGATTAAAAGGTATTTCTGCTGAACATTGCTCAAAGTCTGAGCCTGGTCCACCTGGCAAGAGCTGCCCTTGTGCATAGGCCTGCTCCTCCAGCCCTCAGGCCAGGCTTTCACGAGTCCGCCTCTTTCTCAGGAGCCTCCTCTTGGGCCTCTCCCCAACTGCTCTCTGCTTCTTTCCTGGCCTCCGCGGGAGCCGCTGTTCTTGCCCTTGCCCTCCTTTTTTTCCAGACCCCAGCAGAAAGCAGTGCCTCAGCAACTTCTTGGCTCAGCTATAGTAGCAGCAGGGGACCTATTTTAAAAACCATGTTAAATGAATGAATCCCTGAGTGATTAGAGCTCCTTGCAATACCTGGAGGGTGGCTATTGTATGCTGATAATTGAACCTTCTTCGTGCAGACTGAGTAGGAAATGCGTTTATAAACCTTTTTGAAAACCAGTGAAGCCCCAAAACAGACACAGGTCTGTGTTAAAAATCTGTGTAACTTCCTCTCTGAGGTAGTGTCTATAAAAGGGTCAATATTTCCACCCCAAATCTGTGTGGAATCTGCACTTGCATTCCAATGAGTAAGGATCTAAGGCCAGAATGACTGCATTATTAATCTTGACCATAATAGTTTTGGTAGGAAAAAAATTTAATGCCAGTTTTTATACAACTTCCATTTTGCACAGAAAATTGAGATAGAGAAAAATCTAAGATTTTTAGGTCACATGATCAGTCAGCATCATGTAGGAAAATAAACTTTTCATGACAAAGATTACTTTGTAGTGGGATGAATTCAATGGTAAGGCAGTCATTTGTGGCTTTAGAAACTCCCAAGGAAACTTGAACTACCAGAGAAAATGTGACAACAGATATAGAAGGCAATTTGTAATATAAAAGGGAGAGAAAAAAGGAGGACTATAAAAGGGAGAGAAAATTTATAATATAAAAGGGAGAGAACATTTTATAATATAAAAGGAAGAAAAGATAAAAGGGAGACATAGAGAGAAATGAGGAAAAATTATTAGATACAGGAAAAGCCTCAATGGTAACTTGTACAAAATGTGAATTTGTGAGATACAACAATGTCCATATTCCACTGTAGAGGCAAAAATGTAGTAATGTGCTAACATACCCTTTTCTCTTTTTAGATTTTATGTATAAGATTTAAAATATTTGTAGGTATTATGGATAATTATGTGTTATACTCTGGAAGAGAAGAAACGTGGAAGCTGAAGGAAAGCAATAGGTTATGTGTGCAAATTTGCACATAAATATACACACAAATGCCCTTACAATCACTTTTGACATAAAAAATATGTCTTCTAATCTCTCTCTTATCTTTCAGTTCCAAACCTTGTCAGTATTTTTATGCATCTGTTCCATCAACTCTTAGTCTCCTCAGTGTCCAAGTGTATTCTATTTATAGCAGGATGCTGTATGGCCCACATCTAATCAGAGTTGTTTTCCTTCCAATCTGCTTTGATCATAAAACTGCAACTTGGCTGTAGACATTTTCCAAACTCATGCCCATTATCAGGATTCCTAAATTCCCTTTCCCATCTGTCATTTTAAACTACTTTGACAAGGCATTGACAACAGAAGTAACCAATAAGATCAATCTAACAGGAGCTTTGTGACTGGTGGTCAGTGTTTTTAGAGCTCTGACAATAAAGCATTTGAGTAGATTCACTCATTCATTTGAGTGGATTCGAGTGGATTCATTAAGATCCTATTACCTTTAAGATAATAGAATCTAAATCTTGCCTAGTGTAGTTGTTATTAATTTATATGGATGTCAATGAATCGTTCTCATTAAATTTTTACTTATGATATTTAACCTATTAAAAACTAATATTCAATCTCACCATCTCTTTGTAACTTTTTCTGTCTTACAGATCAAAGGAAATGTATTTATATGTACATCTAATGAACCAATTGTGATTTCTTCCAGATTTGGATTTAGGCAATGTAGTTTTAATGTAGTGAATTGTTTCTCTTCTATTTCACAACAGAGATTTCTCTAATTCTCCTTGGATCTGAAGGCTAATTAATAATCATTAAATCTGTTTTGCATTGGTGGCAAATGATTTAGATAAAAAAAATGAAGTGCTTGGTTAAACACATTAAGGTTGGTGGTTGTCAAATATCCAGATGTTCTAGGATAATGTAGATGTTTGCTACAATGTGGAAAGAGATGTCATTTGCATAATTCTTCCCTTTTTGTCTAAATATATTGATAATATATAAACAGGAAAATGCCTATACACTAATTTCTCAGGTTGTTTTGCCATAACACCCTATAATTTAATATTAAATCTAAAATGAATCAGTCTAATGCTTGATCTCATTGAAAGAGCAGATCAATTTTCAAAGATGTGAAGGTTTCTTTTCTGTCATAATGAATGACTCACACATGAGGAATAGAAATTATTGTACTTTGAATTTAAGGTTCTTTTTAACCATGACAATAGGAGTCATCTGAAAGTACTGTTTTTTTTTTTTTTTTAAGGTATTCTCCTTAGGTCAGCAAAAAGAACAGATGGCCCATTTTTCATGTTTATGGATCTGTTCAGTGTTAACAGCAGCTACTACAACCTTAAGACCTAAAGTCTGTTTTATCACTTCAGTGTATTGCATGTTAGTATATGTCAACTGAAAACAGTTTTTTGAAATTATTGTAACCTTTCAAAAAAGCAAGATATAATATGCATATTTCATACTTTTTGTGGCTGATGGAGAACACTGCTGTAATAAAGAAAAATAATTCAAATTTCTGAAAATGTAATTTCTAGTATTATACTGTTACATTAATTTCATTTGCCATATCTATTAATAAAATAGATATAAATTAAAATACAGATATTAATTTAAATGAGATGGCAATCTGTATCAATAGGAACTCAAATTGAGATAGGTAAAATTTCTTATTTTATATTCTAGAAAAACAATCTCATAAATACATGTATGTCATTCATCTTACAAAGTCTTAGGGATTTTATAGCTTAGATTCAAGGGCCTTTGATATGTTAAATGCTCCATCCAGCACAGAAGCCATTTAAATCACACTCAGTCTTTTAATATGGCTTATCCATCAAAGTAAAAATTATTATTCTATTAATCCCTGCTGTAAAGATAGATAAAAATTAGTTGGAGTACAGTCCTTAAGTTCTTGGTAGCTTGTGACAACAGCTTCTTTTTATTTTACTGTGATTGAAAGTTAAATCATTTCATTGTTTATATTAAAATGATTGTCATGTCTTCTTCACATTGGAAGGGTCTAATGTGCTGGAGATTCTGTTATTCCCTACTATTTCCCTATCAGTACAGAATTTTAAGTGGATATTACAAATTCTTTTTAATTTTTTATTTTATGGAAAAATTTTCATAACAAAATAAGAATAAAAATAATACATTGTATATCATTATCTTCAAAGTATTCTACTGTATCAAAAATATCTTAATATATATGCTAATTTGTTTCATTGATACTACTAGTTTCTCTTAGTTCATTAAAAAAAAGCTTTGTGCTATCCTCTGTTTTTTCTTTGGTAATTATTTTTACTTTAATTTATGTGCCAGTTAAATTTCCCCTTTATGTAGTTGAATATATTTGTCGTTTACCATCAACTACAGGCTCTTTCTTGCTTTTTTCTGGTGCTGGAGATTGAACCTGGTTCCTAGACAAGTGCTCTACTATCAAGCTAGATTCCTACCCCCAAACACCAAATCCAGCTGACCTCCATAAAGTTGTTCCACATGATGTAAGTGCCAATTAGCATTCAGGGGCAAGCAGCCCAAGACTTTGGAATATTAAAACCAGGAAAAATGTGCACTCCCCCATATCTATATGTAAATACATTTTAAAAAATCTTACAAGATATTTTGTACTCAAAAACCAGTTAGGGATTCTATCCTTAAAAGGTAATTTATTAGCATTTCAAAAAAAATGAAAAATATATAAAAGTCTTTTTAAAAAGCATGAGTATAATTAGAATAGATTCAAGCATTTAATTATCACATCTGCTTCAATTCCTCCAGAGCTATGTAATTAATATAACACTTTAAATAATTCTTTTATTAAGCTCCTTCTACATGTCAGGCAGTGAACTAAGTACATGCATTGTTTATTTTAAAAATTCTCATAATGATCCTCTATTAAAGAAGATACTGATATTTATACTACTTAGAGATGAGATTTGGGGGCTAGAGAGGGTCAGATCCAAGAACAGAGTGAAAATGAGTGGGATGCTACTCCCAATCTTTCCAACTCTGAAGACACCATACTTCTCCTCCACATTTCTTTGCCCTTCCATTGACGACTAGGAGGTGACATTAGAATTGGACAATGCCAATGAGGAGGAGAAAGAGCG
Organism: Heterocephalus glaber; assembly: GCF_053883595.1. NCBI lineage: Eukaryota > Metazoa > Chordata > Mammalia > Rodentia > Bathyergidae > Heterocephalus > Heterocephalus glaber. The sequence goes on along the minus strand of NW_028258356.1, from coordinate 10,170,919 downwards.
GAACTACAATTTCACAGTTCTATTAAGCTTACAGAAATCAAGTTCACAATGCATCCCCTGAATTTATAAAATATCCATTATCAAAAGCAAAGACAGGACTTGGAGTTATACTTACATTTCTGATTGATGTTATTGAAAAAGTCTGAAACTATTCATCTCCAAATAAAAAGATAAAGAATGAATATACCTACAATAAATAACAATATCTGAAATGTCACAATATTTTTAAAAAATTTAAATAATCTGTTGCTGAAATTGGTATAGTGGTGAATACACTATTCCAAAATATGGCACCTTGGCATTTATAAAAAGGACAGAAGGAGGAAGGTCTTTCACAACCCCGCTTCAGAGAATCCTTCCCTACATCTGGAGGAAAAGAACATCCTGAACACTGAAGAGAATGAGACAGAGAAATATCTGAACAAATCTGAACAAATTGGCTTTGCTAAGTTCCCCCCAGGTTATTTTTATTGGATTACACCCAATTTGTCCAATCAGACTTCTCTACAGTTATCCATTTTTTCAAACTAAGCATGAAGATATACAGGTTATCTTGTTTCTTTGAATCTTCAATTCTAAATGTTCCCATGTCATATAAAATTTATATCAAATAAATTTATATGCCTTTATGTTGTTAATCTACCTTTTTAATAGACATGTCAGCCATGAACCTAGATATGGATGAAAAAAGAAATCTTTTCTCCCCTACAAATTTGACATAAATAATCTGATTCATGATTTACTGTCATCTGAAATATATTTAGCTCAAATTATATTGTTTCTTCCTATGTTTTTAAGAAATGTACATACATGTATGACTGTAAAGATAGAAATTTTAATGGAGCATAATCATACCTGGGGTAATTTTCATTCTCTATCTCATTCCACAGCCCCAAGGTTTTCAGAGAGAAGAGAACATCTGCTGAATGTGATGAATAGTTGCATCACAGACTGCAGAAGTATACTTGACCTTGGCAATCAAATAACTAGTATCTTTATTCTGCAATGAAGAAACCAAGACTTTGGGGTTAAGGTCATACAACTGATAGAAATGTTAGATCTAGAACATAAATATTAATGCATCAGAAACACTTTCCCACAGTAAAAAGACAAGCTCATGTTTTAGCTAAAGACCCAGTCAAGTATGGTGTGATTCCTTTCATCAGGAGAGGGTTCTCTGGCAAGCATGCATTTAGCTTTGGAGAAAGACACTTGCTAAGAAGCGAAGGCTTCATGTCTGCCGGCACCAGACAGAAAAGCCTGTCTGGACTATCACACCAAAGGAGAAGTTCAGGTGAGTATAAGGGAAAAAGTAAAAAGAGATGTAACAAAAGTGGAGAATGGGTTCACAGACCAAAGAGAAAAATTCACTATTGAAATTCAAAGGCCTTAATAATTATGGCCAGGAAGTAAGATATCAGTTGAATTGAGAGGGAAGAGCTCATGTTATCAATTTTGGGAGAATATATAAAAATTTAGAGAAGATGAGAAATATGTCAGGGCATGCTCATCTAAAGGCTAAGTCTAGAAGTACAAAAATGTGTGTATAGTATAGCTAATTAGAGATCTTTGAGACCCAAGATACTCTTAATGCTATTTTTCTTTTTTGTTACCAGGGATCAAACTCAGGTCCTTGCACTTTCAAGACAGGTGGCGTAATCACTGAGCTAAATCCCTGGCCAATGCTATTTTTCTTCAGGAGCAGAAAGTAAAGTAGTAGTAGTGTTATTCCCACTGCTTGGAAAACAAAAAGGAGAAAGCAATATACAACACAACCATTCTCATTAATGGGAACAGGGGGGCAGAGCTTGCCTTATCCCTCAGTGTCCTGGCCCTGCCAGGACAGGGCAGACAGGAGGGTGGGATCTGGACCACATTCAGAGTTGAGAGAAAATTCAATCAATCCTCTGGCTCTGTCAAGAAGCATGTCAATAGCAGGATACAAGTCCAGGACAAAGCTAGTAGGAATCTTAGTCTGATTTGAGATGTCCTGGCTCATGAGTCAGCAAAACTTAGGGAGGGAGAATATTTTGAAACCCCATCCCTGTATTAGAGATTGAACTTGGGACCTTTGCATTGAGCTATAGCTCTAGCCCCTCTTTTTATTTTCTTTTTTCCTTTTTTAAACATTTTGAGATAGAGTCTCAGTAGGTTGTTAAATTGCCTAAAAAGCCGTTAGAAGGTGTGGTCCAGTTGGAGGTGGGTCACTGGGGTTATGGAGGACATATCTTGCTGGTGTTCTTTCCTTTTGGTCAGCTTTCTGGCTGTCATGATAAAGTGAGCAACTTTGCTCCACTATGCCCTTCCACCATGATGTTCCTGCCTTGCAACCAGGTAACTGTGGGTGGAATCTTTTGCAACTAAAACCCAAATACAACCTCTCCTTCTTTAAATTGCAGGTGTGGGTATTTGATCCGAGTAACAGAAACCTGACTAATATACCTGGCTCCCTTGACTTTCAGGAGGGCACCTTTTCTCTGATGTTCACTCCTGTTCTAGGTCCTTTTATTGGACATAGACTACCATTCTCTATGCTTCTAGAAATGTGAAGATACACTCTTTCGAGCAACATCCCAATCTGTGATATTTACCTAAGACAAGACTCTTTTCTCCCATTTCTCCTAGATTCTTTCACTAAATTTACTTCAACTTTCAACATTGAGGTCAGGCTACCATGACTCTAATGACATGTGGCTATGTTTCTGTTCACTTGGGCTTAGAAAGCCAGATAACCAGCCTCAGGTTCACTGGAACAGGATGACCAACTATTACATGACATCTTCTCTCATGTCACCAGCTACACTTCATCCTTCTCCTATTTTCTTCACTTGTATCTAAATATTCACTTCCTCAGAATTTTTTTACTTTTTACAAAATACCATCAGTGTGGTGGATCTACAGTATTCTCTAACTCGATCCCCCTCCTGCTCTGAGAAATCACTCAGTCCCATGGTATGGTGATGCCAAGATTTGCCATCTTCTTACAGATCTACCACTTTGCCACAGTTCCCTGGTGCTGGGGCAGCACCTAATCTCTACTTGGGCCAGTTTACTTTCTAATCAAAATTGAGAAACAATAATAATCCTTCTTGCTATGGGATGAATTTTATTGAGAGTATGGTCTTTAATATCCTCAAATTTGTGAGTCTTCTGGTTTTCCTCTGTTATCAATTTCTAGTGGCGATTGCAAACTTGTGAAATGTATTGAGATTTATTTTGTGTTCTAACATATGATCCATCCCATATACCTCATATCCCATGAGTGTGTTTTATGTGCACTAGAGAAGAATACCTATTTGAGTTGTTTGTGTTGAGATGTCTTTTAGGTCTAGATTGTAGTTTCTTCAAATCTTTGATTTCCTTATCATTTTTCTAGTTGTTCTCTTTATTGTAGAAAGCAAGGTATGAAAGGGTCCAAGTATTATTGTAGAACAGTCTATTTCTCCCTTTAATTCTACCAGGTTTGTCTTATATATTTTGGGGCTCTTTTGTTAGGTGATGTCTTAGACTTTCTCATTGCTGTGACAAAATACTCAGTTTCCACCACTTCAGGGAGGAGAGGTTTATTTGGGCTCACCTTTTTTAGAGGTTTATACCCAAAGTCAGCTGGCTCCAAGGCAGAAAGAACATGGTGGAAAGGGCTCAGCAGAGGAAACCTGTTCATGTTATGGTGACCAGAAAGCACAGAGGAGAAAAAAGGAGCCAGGTAGGCAGATAGACCCTTCCTGGTCACACCCCCAGTGGCCTACATTTAGTTAGGCCCCATTTGCCAACAGCTAGGTTTATAGGTATGTGCCACCATGTAGGCTAATATTTTGAGTTTTTGTTGAGAGATTTACCAGAAGGCAAAATTATCTCAGCAAGGAGGTCAGAACTCAGGGAAGAAGTGGGTATTAGGAGAGTTGATAATAAAAGATAGAGTCTGAGGCTCCTGGGGGCCTATTAATACTAGGCAGCTACTTTGTCAGAGACAGAGGAAAAAGAACAGAAACAGAAACTGTGCACAAATGTGGCACAAGTGGAACTCAGATCTGGAGCTATTTACATTCCTAATTTAAAGTTGAGGACAATGCTGAGTCTGCATGTTGGGGCCATGCAGAACGCAGCTGTGAGTAGACAGGGCTGCAGGAGTGGCAGTATTCAGTGTGTCACAGTGTTAAATGGAGGGTGATTTTTCACTGCAAAGCATGAGATTAACAAATTTGAGCATGAGAACCTTGATATGTGATGATATTTTGAAGGTTAACCAATTGTTAGAAAATCCACAGGATTTGATTAGAGGTTTTGTTACATAAAAATACTCCCTGTGTCTTAGTCTCTGCTACAAATGGGAAATGTGTGGAACACTAACATACTCATGGAATGTGAACACATTATTAATTATAGATGAAAGCTAATGACTGCAATGAAAGCAGAACATTTTAGTTAAATAAGCAAGTGATCAAAATTTACTACACAAGTGTAAATAAAGCCCAGCTTAATTAAGTTGCTCATTATTTTTTCTCACAGCAGACTGTTCAGTCTACAAGTGAGCTATACATGAATGTGTACAGACAGGCAGAGACAGAGAGACAGAAAGACAGGGAGAGACAGGCAGAGAGAGGTGAACAGAGAGTACAGAGCTAAAGGTCATGTTTCAATTAATGCCGAAGAATGAATTCTGGCCAACGTCACATTCCCCATTTATGTTCAGCTGGAGATTCCTGAACCCTCTCTCCTCCCTAAGAAGCCCACTATTTTCCAGCTTCAGGGATTTTCATGTGCTATCTCCCTAGTCAGGAAGGGCCTAGTGGTTTGGATCAGACCTTCAATTTCTTTAGTTCTCTGTTCAGAAACCTCCTCTTGGCCTTATCTTCCTTCTCTTGTGTGAGATCATGAACTCACTCTTGCAGTACTCCCAGAATCCTACTCTGCTTAATTTTTCTTCCTGGATTGTACTACCATATGGTGTTACTTGGTTTATGTGTGTATGTGCCTTTATTTTCTGTCTCTCCTCCCCAAGCTTATCAGATGTAGTGAATACAAATACAGGGCACTCAGTTAAATTTGAATTTCAAATAAACAATGAAAAACTTTAGTAAAAGTATGTCCTAAGACTTGCATCAGATACATACTAAAATAGTATATTACTTGTCTTACTTGCTATGGAAACTTATTCCTTATTGAGTTATCCAAGTGTCCAAATATTTCACGGAACATACTTATACTAAAAAATTGTCTTTGTTTATCTGGAATTCAAATTTAATGGAACAGCTTGCATTTTATTTAGCAAATTCTTCTGCCTATCTTACCACTCACTCCAATTAGAATTTCAGCAATTTGAGGGCAAGAACTCAGAACACTGTTTATCCTTTATTTCCCTTGTCTGACCAGTGCTTAGTATATAGCAGACTCAATGCAGTATATCCTGGTTGAATGAATTACTTAATCATTCATTTTATGGAAATATCTATCTCATCTTTCAATTTTCCTCTTGGTGAAATCTCCTATGGCTCTATTTATACATATATAAAACTTCCAGTAATAATAAGCTTCTTGAGGGCACATGGGAAACATTTTATTTTTGGCATGCTATTTCTCCATTTAAAATGCTTACTGACCACAAAAGAAATGACTTCTTTCTTTGTACTTTCTTTGTACAAATTTGTTATATTTGGACCTCCCCTAGTCTCCTATCGTAAACTGTTTTTCAAAGGCAAAATACAATCCATATAATTTGCTGTTACAACTTTAGCATTAATAATAGTGTCTGGCAGAAGAGGTAGTAAATAAAATTTTGTTGAATTATTAATAAATTATTCTTTTAATAAAATTTACAATGATTTCATTACAGCGTAAAAATATACTGAAGAAGCAGTTTGTTCTCGATCACAACATAAGCAGACACTGAATTCCTTCCACAAAAAGTTATTTTAGAAGTTAGAGTTCTGTTATTTTTCTGATTAGAGTTCAGATATAATTTTTTTGTAAAAGGATGAAGCCCAGGATAAAGTCACTTATCTCTGTTAACCACACATGTTCAGTTTTGAAAAGCAGATGTTTTTTCCTATATATTAACTATATGCTTTGAAGAGAAGCCAGTTTGAGGTATTCACTCTTATGTACACAGAACCTGAAAAATTGTCTACCATTTACAGTTGCTATTTATGTCCACTTTTCGCTAATTTAAATATGACCAAGTTTTTAATATAACTTTCTAGTTTAATTTCCTGGAATAAAATGAAGCCAGAAAAAGAAAAAAAATCCTTAAGCAAAACTATCAGTGATGAGAACAGACATTTAAAATAGAAGTGCAATCTCAAGTACAAGTATAGCCACTGAAAGATTCACAGTAACAAATGCCACATCCCTGAAAGAAAAAAACTTAGAGGTTAAAAAACGAGTTATTGAAATGTCGATAATCTACTAGATCAAGAAAATTGAGCCTGAAAACACTAATCTGACTTTCTTAGTCCTTGGCAAATTAATTAGCCATTCATTTCTCACCATAAATTGTCAACAACAGCAAATTCCCTCTTGGGAGTGTTGTTGGAATGTTTCAAGGTATACACAGAAATTTTAAGACCAAAACCTTAAAAGACTTGAAAATTGCTACTCTTGTTGATATGTAGATAGATTCATTGGTCTGGCTTGGTCAGTTACTCTGTTACTCATTGAGTATTTTGGTTGGTCCATTACGGTTATATGAAATAGAAGGAATCAAAAGATAGGCTTTGGTTGTAATGTAAGTATTATTATTTATCTATGATATCTTAAGTAACTGTGAAAAATTTGAGAGAATGAAAATGGGAGGCATTTGAGAATACTTACAACCTCGCAAATATGTTTGAGGTTATATTTGACCATCTCATTGTGTTTATTTTTCTTATTTATTATTTACTGAATCTGTAAAACAATGAGGTATTTAATTCTATTCAGGTTTTCCATTTTGCATTTCACAAATGAAGACCATACATTTTTTTTTGGTACTGGGGATTGAACTCGGGACCTTGCACTTGCGAGGCAGGTGGCAGCACCACTGAGCTAAATCCCCAGGCCCAGACCATATATTTTTATAAAAAGATAAATGTAAAAATTATTCTTTCCCTTAAGTACTTTACTCCCATTAAAATTTAAGATGTAAGAAAGATGTTTGCCAAGAATATTGAGTTCTAGAAAATAATTTCAACATGTGATAATATTCATACTTCATATTCAGACATACTTTATATTTCTGTGTCTATGTTGAGTGTCATTTCAATGATAATCATTATTCTATGTAATAGGGATTTTATACCCCTTTAATATTTAATAATAATTTAAAATTATGAAAATATATATTATATTCATAAATGAAATGTTAAAAAGGAAAAATGACTTAGAGATTCAATTAGACATAATTATGGAAAAATAAGAATGTGTATTAAAATGCAAAAAGAATATATGGAAAAATGCAAAGTTTCTGAATAATTTTCAACAAATAATATTTTAACCGTAAGTTAACTCAGTATTATGGTCTCAGTTATGTATGTTATATATTCTGTGAAGCCTTGAAAATAGAAGACATAGTATGTACAGGATGTTCTTGACTGAGTTGTCTACTTTTTTAGCTGCTGTGTTTTATAATGTTGAAATACTACCTGTTTTCTTAGCATCATGTTATTCATTTTCATTTGTAGATTAACATCTGCTACCCCTATTCTTTCTTCTAAAAATACATTAATTCATTACACCAATTCATCTATAAAACTATAATAATTAACTGCCTTTCATTTACTAAAATTTATAGCTTTAGTGTTACAATGTTCATTAGAATAGACATGCAGAAAGGGTATTGAATTTGTCCATATTTATTGCTTCTCATTGACATGGACAGGCAGGAGTATGCTATACAGATCTCAGATGTTCCTATTTATAAGTTGAGTTTTAAAATTTTATTTGGTAGATCATAATAACATATTAGGAATAAATGAGTCAGAAGTGAAAGAAATAGCATATCTTTCCCCTTGGCATTCTTCTTTACAGCCCAGGAAAGAGAACACAGGATAATTAATTTTCATGTAAGTTAAGAGCCTTTAAAGATTTTGCAATGGCAAGAAGATGTTGCTTCAAATGACACATTTTGGTTAATTTGTAAAGAGAATTTCTATTAATGAATCTTAATGAAATTAAAAATTATTTTCTAGAGAGTGATATAATATTATCTTTAAAAGAAGATACTTTTTTCTTTTCATTTTTTAGAAGTTACCTTTTTCTACTTGTAACTCATAAGAAGTTATACTGTCTTGTATAAATACTGTGATATGAAGTAATTATTTGTATTTCTCAGTTTTCATATATTATCTCTTTCATGTAGATTTTCTGATAGAAAACTTTTTAAAGCCCTACATCACTGACAAAACAAATTGTATTCAGAATTTCTGCTTGATTTCTTGTGACTATGTCATTAAAATGTCAGTTGAAAAATGCTATTTATGAAATAAAAGCTTACTATACCAGTATATGAAGGGGACAAAGATATCATCATACCAGACTTCATAAAATTTATTGAAATGTATGTAAACCAGAAGCAAATAATAATAATACATAAAAGAAAACTCAGTGGTCTGGTTAAAATTAGGTAACAATATCAAATGCATAAAACAGTAAGAATTATGTTCTTTATGAACCATTTATTTGTCAAATATCTTCTCTTATTTCAGAAGCTCAGCTTGGCTTCTGCTGGTTTGTCAAATAGTTTTCCATAATGAATAATGGTATAACTCAAACTCAAGAGTTCTTGACTAGGTATATCTTCAGATCTGTTGATACTATAATATGTAGGTTCCTGAAGATCATTGGTAATTGTGAAATTAAAAAAATAAGATGGAATTTTAAAAATTAATTAAAAATACTTAGGAATCCATCAGAAATATTCTGACAGGTAGGGTGGGATTTTTAAAGTATGAATCGTGTGCAGGTTTCATTCACAGGAAAACATCTTTGAGGGTCCCACATTGGGGGCTTGAGGATCCTTTTTGAGGAATCAGAGCTCAACAGCTGAAGTTGTGTTTCATTAAAACGTTTTTCATTTTTGAATAATCATGGTCAAGCAAGTGTTCTGAATTTATAGGTGGTTAAATCTATACACATGTAGATAGTTATTGAAATGAAGACAGAATTTAAAAAATGATCTCATGGGACTCATGAACCCTTAGAAAAACATGTTTCTAAGATATTCAAGATGACAAACATGGAAATTGCAAAATTAGGGTGACATATGGAATTACAGAGGCCAGATTTTAGTTTCTGGATCTTGTCTTATTAATATTGCAAGAATCTCTGTATCCCTGTACTCTTATTCCTCAACCTGTACAAATGTTATACTCCTAAAATATTATATATTCATTATATTGATAAACTAAATGGAACAGTATGGGTAAAATTCCCTAGTAGAGAAGCCAATATAGCATATGTACTCACCAGAAGTTAGTTATCGTTCTCTTACTGAACCAATATACTAATATTGAAGTTGTGGATATAGCAGGAGAAAAATCAATTGTCCAGATGTGATAAATACATTAAAACAGATGGTCTGCTTGTCCAATGAAGAATTTATTTCTAAGGTGGTATCTGGAGAGTCTTTTAAAAATAGTATTATAGGGAGAAAGTTATTTCAGAGTACTACTAACACTCTTGAGATCTGGAAAAATATATCTGCTTTACATATGTTAACAGTATAGCCCCAGAGTATTTTTTTCAACCTCCCCCACCAAAGGATTAGACCCAATTATGATTAATTCTTTAATAATGAACTTGATACCCTTTTCATAAATTTATACCAGATAGTAAATTATACTATAAAATATGCTTCTGAGTAATTATGACCTAATTAATTATTTTAGACAGTTTTTAAAAGTTTGATTTATTAATTGGACTCTCCAAAATTGAAAGCAGGAAATTCAGCTCTCCAGCCTACCAGAGACTTATCCCATCTGGCACAAAACCAGGATGAAAGTTGACTTCACTGTGCTGTTTTGCATGCTTGGGTTTGTTAAGTGCATTTGGGTTTCATAAAATAACCGAAGGTCTTTTCTGGTCTGGAGTTTTGCAACTCCAACCCAAATTAGTAAGACCATAGTCCAGAGCCTGGCAATAGCTCTGTTCTCCTACCTCCTTTTTTCAAGCTCGCTGCATAGGCTTGTATTTGTGGAAATGAAAGTGTGGAGGCAGTATTGTCCAATTACTATGTGCAGGCTTGACACAGGCAGATACATAGCATGTTCTATACCAGTTCTTACTTCGTCTGTGCATTGGGCATCTTCATTTCCAGCTGAGGGAAATTTGATTCTGGGGAAGAATTATGCTAGGATAGAGGATTGGAAAGAATTTCAGTGACCTGGTGTCAATATCCAGATTTCTTCCATCTGTCTTTCTACACAACTAAGCACAAACACATAGTTTATATTGATGTACCTCGAAGTCCATATGAATCTATATTACAAGTTCTCCTTACTAGCAAATTGCCAGTGATAATCATCCTTTCCCTCTCTTGCATTCATTTCTTGTTACTTATGTTTCAAAGTTGATATAAAGCTGTTGAAATGCTGTAGTTTCTATATGATCTTATCTTTATAAGAAATTTTTCTCTAAGGGATTCTGAATAAAGCATCTTAGAGATTAGTTTTAAAAGAAGACCTAGAACTGATTCACAAGAATATCTGTATATTAAAATATAATTTCTTAATGCTTTTAATATTTAAATGGTGTTAAAATACATTATCTCCAAATTCCACTTGCACAGTCCCATGACATTATTTATACTCAACACAGGAAGCAGAACAAAATCAACTGTAAAAAAGAGCTTGATATATATGGATTGTAGTTTTGTATGAAGGACATTTGAAATAATGGCTAGACAGTCACTCTCCATGATTTTGATAACAGAAAAGTAACTTAAGCTGACATCTGTAACACTAAGCTTTTCCTAACATTTCAGAGAATTTTTAAAAAGCCCTGTCTTTTGAAAAACCATGTCTATTTTTATAAACTGGGGTGAATCTCATAGCAGAACAAACTTAGGGGTAGATTTTCCATGGCATTTGAATACATGGTCCCAAGGCATATCCTACCCCCTGCATTGAGGCAACGTACGTGTAATACTTAGGTGACTTGAATTTCTATCTCCAAAAATCATAAGGTTTTATTCGGGTTACAGAGATACACTCAGTGACCCACACTAATATTTCTTAGAATGGTAAAGTGACCAAATGAAAAATATAATTTAGGATTTAAAGGAATGGATTATGTGAAGGAAGCCAACCGGATCAATAGCAATTGAAAATCATTATTTATAAGAAAGAAGTAAAAATCTGCCTCACTTTCTCCCATTCTGTCTCTTTCCGAGAATCCTTTATACAAGGTATTATTTTAAGTATGTTACAAACATTATTTCCTTATTTCTTGTTAGGGAGTGGCCACTTTATTCCCACTTTGTAGAGTCATATTAAATTATAAGTTTACAATATTTACTTCAAGGAAGTGCAATTTTATTCATGCCCCTCAACATCTACTGCTCTCTCTCCCCAGATGGGGATGTAGCTTCAATGAGTTTGGCATAAGAATAAGAAGATGTGGTGTTTAATGTTAGTCAGAAGTACATAGATTGTAAATTTAAGATTTTCTGGGATGATACTGTCCATCTGGTATATAAAAGTGCAGTTTTGCAGAAATAATTGAGCTTTGTAAATCTTATTGCACAATTAGTCCTTAGGCAGCTGTGAGCTCCTCAAGGACTCTGGGGACCAAGGGAAGCCACACTGAAATATGTCCTTATTTTATGTGATTACTTTGGTTGGATAAAATGTATACTTAACTAATGAAATTGGGAGCACAGCGTTGCTGTATGTGTGTTTGTGAGCATATGTGCCAGCATGGGGCCTGTGTATGTGTGTATGTGTGTAACATGTATGTAGTGGAGTCTGCACTTGTGCATGGTCTGGGGTGTGTACATGTAAGTGTGTGGTCTCTCCATAATTCAGTTCACTGAGGTGAAATATCTCTTTATCTTGTTAATAATTACTTTGCTCTTTTGTAATTTTCGTCAGTTCTCATCTAGGGTAATAGCTTTTCTTCTCCTCATTCCTCTTTTATTTATTCTTTTTAATTTCTGCTTATTACCAATTACACCATAAGAAAATGAGAAGAAAGAAAATTCAAACAAATTTACACAGCATCTTCTGGCCCATAAATGCTCAAAGACTAATAAATGCTTCTTTATTGTATCATTTTGCATGTGCTATAAATTTCAATAGATAGTTGAGGACATGTATTGGTCAGTTAAATGTAGAAATTGGGAATAACTATGCTAGATTTCAAACTATTAAAATAAATATTCAAAATCAAAGTTGAAATTTTTCTTAAGCTTTTAAAAAAATACGTATTTTTTTGTTTCTCTTGTTGTCTGCAGTGACTTTTGACTGTCTTACCAGGATATTTGTTTGTAGGTAGCAGAGACATAGGAATACACTTGATCTTAGCCAAAAGGCTGAGAAGTGATAAGACACAGGAATAAAAAAGAACATCAGCTTTATTTGATACATTCTCTGTGCACAAGATATGGCCAGAACTGGGATCTGGCAGCAAAGTGCAGCCCCTTCTGAACTGCACAAATTGATAAAAAAATCAATAATGAAGAACGAAACAGATGGGGATCAGAGGAAATAAAGTCAAGGAGAAATTAAAGCTAGAGAGGACCAGGGCAGGGGATGGACTGTAAATGGTGTGTGCCTGTGTGTGCATGGGGCAGTCAGCTCTTAATAGTAGCACTCCTATTAGGACTATAAATTAATCAGTCTCACAGAGTCCAGAGAGAAAAGACCTTTTACCTACATGTTTGTGTTTAATTTGGTTTATTTAGGAATATTTAAATATAGTAATTTATAGATGGGGATAAAATGCTTTTATCAACTTTATTCACATATTATATTATTAAAATATATGTTTTCTTAAAATACATTAGCCAAGCGCTGAGAAAATGTGTCATTCTATGTATGAAAATGGAAATATTGTGGTAATAGTGAAAATTAACTTCAAAATTAGTGGAAAGAAAAATATCTAAGACCTGACTTCTAGTCTTATATTGAAAATTTTTTCCTCATCTCTGCTGAAATATTTACTCTCTCAACGTTCTTTGTGGAAAAAAACAATACGTTTTAAATGAAATATTACGTTTCAGGTTAAATAATTCCATTTACATATTTGACTTCCTTCCCTCCTTTGTATCTCCCTTAGTCCTCTCTCTTTCTCTTTCTTTTATTTTTCTATTCTCCACCATCTGTTCTCCCTTTCTTTTTTCCTTCTTGTGTCAAGCATTCTTCGAGTATAAAATGTACCACTAGTGCAGGGCTTGTACTGTTGAAGAGCAGAACAGAATCATCTATGTATCATTCTATACATAGAAAAGTCTATGTATTATGTATTGTGCTAAGGTTTGCGATCAGGTGCTGGAAGCTCACTTAGAGTGTGGGAGTGCGGAGGTGGCCCCTTGCACTCCTACCCAGCAGATCAGATGGCCAGTGATGCAGAAGGAGTCCTAGGAACTCTGGGAAGACAGAAGAGAGGGCTAAGCTCACTTTGCCCAAGAAGTTAGGTTGGGAAAAGGAGGATCAGACTTGGGAGTCAAGTCTGGTATATGTAAGAACATGGTACTTTCTGGAACAGTAGTAGGTCAGTTTGGTATTCCCATGGAGGACATGTTGCTTTATCTGTTTTTATTATTTTCCTTTATTTAATCTTACATCTTTTACATCTTTTTCTTCACTGGATTTTCTTTCCAAATTACTACTCCAACATTTAACTTCCAATTCCTTAATTATTTTAAAGAATCTGACTGGATTTTGGAAATACTGGTGATAAGACAAATGTATTTATTATCTGTTATCATTGTTAACATATCTCTCTCCTCCTACCTCTCTTTCTTCCTCCTTTTTTTTTTGGTACTGTGGATCAAACTCAGGACCTTGCACTTGCGAGGCAGCGGTGGCCTCTCTTTCTTCCTCCTAACATCTTCTCCCTACATTATCTGTGATATGCTTTGGTTTATATGGTGGTTAGTGAGACAGAATGCGCAGGCTAGAATATCATTAAAGGGCAGAGGTACTGTAGGCCTGGGATCCTGGAAGGAGACAGCAGAAAACTAGCACTTAGGTAAATATTTCCTATATGATTTTTAGGGACAGAGCAACTTAGTCTCAAAAACATTATTATTCTTTTGCTTCAGGCCACTATTTTGTGAATAAATATAATACTACAAACTCTTTAAGGGCACCAGCAGGCCAATTTTCTTGTTGCCTTCTGTTCTGATAAAATACAAGCTCAGACTAGTTGAGGTAGACATGAAGCCATTACCACAAATGATGCTAACTTAAGAGAGGTTCTTATTCAGCATAATAAAATTCATAATCCACTTCTGAGTTTAGAGCTATAAGGCATTATCACAAATGGTAAGATCAAATGGAAACCTTAAATTCTAGTTTTGTGAGATTGACTGCAAAATCCAAATAGTATTGCCATCATTTTAGATAATTAAAAAGTCAATCATGATTAGAAAGATAGAAGTGTTTGTTTTGAACAAGTCCCTTAACCTCTCAGAGTCTTAGATTCCTCATTTGTAAAATGGGATAATGATATCTACCTTGCTGAATTGTCAAAATTATAGATAACATGTGAAAGTTGCTAAGAACAGAGCTTAGCAAATGGTAGGCATTCAACAAATAGTAATTATCTTCTGTTATGACTATAACAGATATTTCAAACTATCTGCAATTTTAGAAAGAACCCACAAAAAGATTTCTTTTGAATTGCACTCACAAAAATAAATTCTTGTAATTCAAGTTCTCTTATGTTCCAGGTATTAACAAAAAGAAAGCATCTATGCCTTTGTATTTCAAATTTCAGTCACTACGAGGCATTTCTAAGAATGAAGTTTAAACCTTTAAAGAATAAGAGGTGCATTGGAATGTCCAGGAGAACAAAATAATAACAAAGAAAATGAATAAGAGAAACACAACTCTTTAATGGCAACAGCCCAGGACAGTGGGTGATTTTCAGAATGATAATAAGCACTCACAACCCCATAGATAAGGGCTGCTCCAACTTCATGCACAGTGGGGAACTTTCTATGCTCTTCAATATCAAATTGTACATGCAAGTTCTTTGTAATAGACATTGAAAAGTCAATGAAGGCAAACCTGGGAATCAGCTACTGTCAGAAAACATCTGAATCAATAGGACACTATCAGAATTGACTTCCCCAAGCAAAACAGAGAACTGTGTTAACCAAAAGCATGACAGCACTGTGAAATTTCCTCACTACAGCAACTTAAAGCAACACAGACCTCAGAATGCAGGCTGTAGTGCCTCACACAACAAGTCAGAAAATGAAAATAAAATGTTATTATGGATTGCATTATTGAGGATCATCTGAGAGCCATGATAGTTCTAACAAAAGAAAGCCATATGCTGAAATCTTTAATCATTTCTATAATGTAAGAAAAAATTTAAAAACTAACAGGATTTATTTTCTCTAAATTTATTCCTTTTTTCTACTATTATTCCATTACTAAGGCTGCTACAAGATGGAAAATTAAGGAGAAAAATAATAAGAACAAAAAATATTAAAGCAATTGTTTCCCACTGCTTGAACTTCAAACATTTTAACTTCATGATCTCATTACAGCTTTAACCCTAACCAGCCATACTGTGTGCTTAACCAAATTCTTTACCACTCAGAATGGAAAGCCATCGTGGAAAGAGGTCATGTAAGGTCAGGGTGAAATGCCCTTTGCTTTGTAAAGCTCTCAGGAGGGCTTAAGCTGTTTTCACCTACTGGCTTACTGGCTTCAAAAGCATTTCTTATCTTTTTACTACTGTACTGTAATTGATTTGAAAATTTCCAACCATTTCACTGTAATGTGAATCATTCCAGGGTGGAAACTGTGTCCTATTCACTCTTGCTTGGACAGCCCCATCTGTGGCATGAAGGGAGAAGTATGGGTTGACAGAACAACAGCCTTGTATCTTGAAGCCCCGTTTCCAAATTCCAACTCGGCAATTAACTATGAAAGCCACTTATCCTTTCCGACCCTGAGTTGCCTTATTTATAAATTGGAAGTGATACATACTTTGCAGTATATAATATATAATGCAGTATTATGATTAATGGATGTCTGTATATTAGAAGATATATTCACGTATATGAGTGTAGCTTGCATTGAATAAATGCTAGCTATAAATTATTAGTAATCTCATAGGAAAGCTTGTTGAAAATATAAAGGAAAGAAATAAATTATTTCCTTTTTACTGATTTTCAGGCAGTAATTCTTGAATGATTTCTCACAAAATACCGATTAGAATTTAAGTGGTAGTACTAGAAAACTTCAAGGCTATAAATTTGCATTCCTATTTTGAATCAACAGTTTCCTTACTATGCCATTTATTTTTGGAAAATTGCCAATTTAAAAAATAATATTAAGCTTTACAAATATTCTAAGGAAGTCAATGTGCAAAAACAGATAATCAAATAAATGCAGTCTGAATCATTAAAAATGTGTCATATTTATGATTCAGAAACCCTAAATTAACCCAAACTCATCTATTTCTTTTGCTGGTTGCCTATATTGAAGTAGTTTTTATGATTAACTTTAGGGTTTATATCATAAAAAGATGTCTTACAAGTTATGATCTCATTACATTTCTACATTTGCATTTTATTCTTTTTTAGAGAGTTGGCAAAAAGATTCCATTTCAGACAATAACATTGTTAAAAAATTATAGGATGAACAGGTAAGCAAAATATAGTACACAATAGAATATTACTCACCTCTACAAGGAAGGGTATTTTGATGCATGCTACCACATGGATGAACCTTGACATTATGCTGAAGAAAATAAGCTAGTCACAAAAAAATAAACACTGCATGATTTCTGGGGAGATTCATAGAGGCAGAAAGTAAAGAGGTGCTTGCTGGGAGCTGAGGGAGGAGCAATGGGGAGTCCTTGTTTAATGAGTATGATGATTCAGTTTGTGAAGATGGAAACACTCTTAAGGGGATGATATCGACGGTTACACAAGAATGTAAATGTTTTAACGCCACTGAGCTGTATACTTAGCAATGGGCAAATAGTAAATTTTATGTTATGTATGTTTTATCACAATCAAAAAGGTCAAAAATAAATTATAGGTATGTGTAAAGATAAAGCTTTAGAAAATAAAAGCTCTTATGTAATGGAGTGTTTGGGGACACAAATTAATTTAGCTTTGGTGAGGAAAAAATAAGAGAACAGAGAAATTTTAACAAACTCACTACCATGACAGGCATGGGTTAAAAAATTGCACTTTGATTGAACTCGCACTAAGTACCTGTGCTTCGTCATGGCTTCAGATATCCAGATGATCTTTTCAGCATGGTCATTCTCATACTATACTGAAATTCTCATTTCTGTATAGGTCTGTGAAATAGTTTGCACAATGTAAAAAGCACAGGTTTTGGCATTATATAGACCTGGGTCTGCATCTGGCCCTAAATTTATAAGCTATGCTACTTTGAACAAGATAGTTTGCTTTTCAGAAGCTCAGTCTTTTCATTTATCAAAGGTGGGTATGAATATGCACTTGGAGGGAATGAAATGACACATAATGTGCTCGGCAGGGAGTAAGTGCTCAGTTATTGGCATCCACTACTGTGGTCATAAATCCTAAGGCAGAGACATAGGCTGGCTGGACCATTTGAAAATAACCTGGCATATGTTTAATGGTCTGGCCAACCTCACCATGCCAGTTTTCTAATTATTCATGCCAGCACGGAAAGAGCACACCATTCCTTCTGATCATCATAAGTGGGGTTATTATTGAAACAATATTAACTGTATTTATGTTCAATGTTATGATAAAACTTAAACATTGAAGACTATTTTCTTAACTCAAGTTTTCAGATACAAAGAGTGGTATAGTAATATAAATAATACGACTACCTTTCTAAACAAGGGGGTAATTAAATATTTCAGAAATGAATGGTTTTATACTTTGGGTATTTATAGGCATTAAAATTAAAATGTATATATACCATATTACTTAACCATGCATATTTTTTCATTGTTTTTTTTATATCACAAAAAATCACAAGTAATTTCTACTATACCTCATGGACAGCTCATATCACAAGTTTTGGAAGACTGACTGAGAAAATTTATTGGTGTTAAGATACAGAAACTAGGGGCTCCTCAATAGAAGATTAGAAGAAGATATAAACACCTCAAGGGCCATGGAGAGATGCTGCCAGAACTTCTACTATTTTGGTGTCTGACCCCAAATATCTTCATCCCCAATTCCTAAGTTTATCACTTTAATACCTGAAACTGCCTCACTTATGTCACTTGCTTAATTGGGTTAAAACTGTGGGAAGAGGAGCAGAAGATGAGTAGAATGGATGCAGGGCTGGTGTGAATACTTTGAGCCAATTATCTTTTTCTAAGTGGTTTCTCCATTACAGCTGTACTGAGGCATTTTGACAAAGAGAAAAGTGGGGTTAGGAAATTCAAAGCCAAAACCATTTTAAGAGAAAAAGCAGCTCAAGGATATCAGATGGGAAGCCGAATTACATTAGGGAAAAAGCAATGTTTACAAAGAAGGAGAAAGCCATGTGGAAAGATATTTTTCAAATTTTGAGCCTGGTCAGGGAAAATGGACGAATATTTTGCTCTTTGTTTCCCTCTTACTAGTATAGTCCACATTTCCAAAGCTACAAATGTGGTTCAGTGTAAACTGTGGATTTTCACAGGTTTGTTTGTGCAACCATTCTGGGTAAGTACCATCTTATGAAATTGGGAGAAAACATCTTAAAATGGTTTTTGTTAAATAACCCTTTCATAATTTGGAAAATGACTGTTTCCCTCCATTCGTTTCAGCTGTCTCATTTAATGACAATTTGGCTTTGCCTTCTGTAAACTACATTCAAAATTATTAAATTATTACCATAATTAGAAATAATAAAAATCATAATCAGAAATAATTATAAATATACAGCTATTCAAATCCACTTTTCTAGAATTATGATAATAAATATAATTCAGGTAAATAATCTTCATTCTGCTGAAAGATTGTTTTGGGGCATTAATACACTGTCTAAAATTAGAAAAACAATTTAAAGTTCAATAGAGAAACAATTCAAAATGAAATCCTTCATTGCTCAAATATTACATATCTAATTCATAATAACTTCTCAGGAAACATTATAGCAAATCATATCAATGCTACATGCAAGCATAGGATTGATAAGCAAGAATTCCGAGCAACTTGCAAATCTGCTGCCAAGAATTATTTCTTATAGCACACTTCAGACTACTGAAAATTCATATGATATTACTTCTGGGAGTAATACGAGTTTCAAGCCATTGTATTTGGAGCATTTGTTTAGAGAGTCTTTTTCTTTAGCCTGAATCATTTTGTACAAATTCATAAACATAGACTTTGCCAGATTTCTTTTGAAAATGGAAAATAAAAACAATACCAGGGTTAAGATATTCATATTAACTATAAGAACAGGAAACATAAATTGTTCAAATGTGCAATGGAGCATATGCTGAACTAGATTTTTTTTTGTATTTTAGACTAGAAAAGAACTGAAATTTCCAGTAATTAATGTATTGATTAAATTTTAAGGAAAGGAGAAAATTGATAAGTAATTTACCATGAATTACTTTTTTTACTGAAATGATAATTGTTATTTTTTGGGATCTACTTATCTTTAGGGGCATAATAAAATTTGACATTAAAAGTGGGAGTGGTGTTATATTAATATGCCATCATGGTATAAGGGGATTTTATGGTATTTACAAAAGAATTATTCAAACAATAACGCCACTTAATGTTTGGTGACTATGACATTTTTCAATAAAAGATAATTAATTGAGGTACTAAAATAAGAAACTCATAAAATATTCTTCATCATGAGGGGGTAAAGTGGTAAACAGCAAGTTTGTTTCCTGAGATTTCTTTGTTGAAAGAATAATTTTGTGATTTCAATTTTAGATATGGCATACAACAATTTTTTAAAGTTTACTTGCAATGGCATTAAAGTGCCCTTAACTTTGAAATGGTGCATGTGCTAATGTATATTGGATGTGACTGTTTTTGGAAGTTGGCTCAGTCTACAGCTGGGTTAAGCCTATGTTTTCTGGAGAAAATGACCTCATATGTGACTGCAAAGGAAATAGTTTTATGGTAAGGGAAAAAACCTTCTTGGCACCCTTTACATTGCAATGCCTATTGATTCAACCTACTTGTAGGGCTATGAAGACTGTTGAAAGGTTTTTTTAAATTTTTAAATTTATTTTATTTTTTAAAAATTTTTCCCATTAAGTTTATTGGTACATTTTCGGTATAAAATACAGTTACATTCATCATTGGGATCTTGTACCTTTACATGAGTATCTTGGTTCTTATTTGTTCCCCTTCCCTTGCCCTTCCTTCACCCCCTCCACCCTTCCCTATTTGCAAAGACCTTGTTTCCATTTTTTGCCCTCTTTTCATATATTTTCCTTTCCCTTTTTTCCCTTCCCCTACCCCTCCCAATTCCCCTGGTCTTTTAGACCCTTTCTTCCTGTTACACAATATCAGTTATACATTTTTTTAAATTACAATATTAAGATCTAGGAGACATTACCACAGATTTTACAGAAATTAAAAGGCTATAGAATGCATATTACAAAAATCTTTTTTGAAATAAATTTGACAACTTCTAAGAAGTACCTTGGAAGACAAATTAATGAAACTAACTCTGGAGGAAATATAAAATTTGAATAGCACCTATTAAAAAGAGTATATTCCTAGCTTGAAAACCTACCTATATGACAACAGCAGGCTCATAAACATTTTAACTGATAAATTATATCAAATAATTAAAGCAGAAAAAAGGAACATGTCTCCCCTCATTTTAGGAAATCAACATTGTGCTAATCCTAAAACTGGATAAAGATAATAGAAGAAAAAAGTATGAACATAGATAGAAATTTGTTTAACAAAACAAACTATTAGAAGTCAGATCTGGCAGGATGTAGAAAGTGGTTTTGTTATAGGGATGGTAGTGTTGGTTCAGAATGGGAAGATCCACCCTCAAAAGTCATCATTTTAACAGAGGAAAGGAAAAAGCCATATGATCCTGTCACTAGTTGGAGAAAAAGTATTGAACTAAATTCTACAGCTGTTCATGGTAAAAGCTATCAGGAGACTAGAAGTAGAACAGAACCTTCTCAACAGATTAAAGACATGTACTCCACACTTCCAGAGAGAATGCCTTATATGAACGGAGAAGACACAATGCTTTCCCCTTCAGGTGGGGAACAAGGGTAGATGTGCTTACTCTTTACCTGTCCATTAAACTTTGAAACCTAGGCCCCACCCAAATAGTCTGGCAATAAAATGACACAACTAGAATAGGATTGGCACGGCAGAAGCAAAATCTTTATATGTAGATGAAATGATCATCTACAGAGAAAATACTAAGAAATCCCTAGGAGCCCCTAGAACTTGTACTTGAATTTAGCAGGATTAGAAAACACAAGGTATATATAAAAATTCAGGTCTGTGTATACTTGCTATAAATGAAGAATTGGATATTGAAATTTAAAAGTTATGTAGGAGTACAAAGGACCTAGAAAAGTTAAAAACAAAAACAAAACCAAAAACAAAAACAGTGTTGGAAGACATTTAGTACCCAATCTTAAGACTTCCTCTAAAGCTACAGTAATCAAGGCAGTGTTGGTGTAAGGAAAGACATATAGATCATTGGAATAAAACAGAGAATCTAGAAATAGAACCACACATATATGGTCCTCTGAGTTTTGAAAGATTATTTAACATTAGCATTTTATAGAATATAAACTCAATTCAAGAGCCGAGGAAGAGATAGTGTTTTCAGCAAATGGCACTAGAAGACCTGGTATCTGTATATAAAAAATTAACCTCAACCCTTTTTTTCCATACATAAAAATAACTTGAAAGGATCTACGAACCTAAATAAGAAAGCCTAAAAGTATAAAACTTCAAGAAGAAATTATAAGGGAAAATATTTATGAATTCAGGGTAGGCAAGAACTACCTAGGGCACAAAAAACATGATGTATAAAAGAAAAAAATTGATAAATGAGATTCCATCAAAATTTAAAACTTTAAATGACATCATTAAAATGAAAAGTAGTCCTTAAACAGACCATATTTACAATACATATAACCTATTACCAGAATATATAAAGAATTCTTAGAGCTCATTAATAGACAACCCAATTAAAATGTAGACATAAGAAGATGATAGATAGTATAGCACAAGGAATGGTGTGCAACTCTAGAATCAGAAAAGTACTAATCAGTACAATAACAAGATTGAATTATGCACTCATTAGGGAGATGAAGTTAAAAGTTTTAAAAGCCTTGTCATGACTTTTTCTTTTTGTTGGATTCTCCTCCTTTGTGTTTAATTTGTCACGCCCAATGGATTCATTCTGCTGGGTTTCCTGGGGTTGTGATCCTCATTGTCTTTTCCTAGGGTATTGTGTAAAATTTTTTGGGGTGCCAGTTTGGTATTCATAAAGTTCCTGAGGTGCTCTTTGTCATGAAAGTATCTTATTTCTCCATCAATTTTGAAAGATAGTTTTGCAGGGTACATCAATCTGGGTTGGAGGCTGTTTTCCTTTAGGGCTTGAAATACATCACTCCAAGCTCTTCTTGCCTTGAGGGTTTGCATTGAGAAGTCTGCTGTGATTCTGATGGGCTTTCCTTTGTATGTGATTGGTTTCTTTTCTCTCACTGCTTGACAGGTTTAAAGCCTGGCTTTTGTACTCTGGGAAAGGGAATCATGCTAATGTCACTGCCTGATACCTGTATTTTCTTTAAGGAGGAAGAGGTCTCCAGGGAGAGGGTCAAGGTGGCCTTGCCCTGTAGCCTGTAACTTACTGTATCAAAACCCAATTTCATCTCATGTCAGGATGTCCAACTAGCCTCCAATTGTCTTTTGTCTTCCTTCACAAAGTCTCTTCATCTTCTGTCCATTTAGATTTGTATAGATTTTATAATTTTAAAAGAAAGGTCCTTATTGCTGAGATGTTTTTAATAGGAACAAAATGACACAATTACTACTTACTGATGTCTTTGTATTGACTTCTATAATAAGCAGCTAATAAATGTGTCTTGTTATTCTCATACAAAACCTATAAAATGGGATCTATTTTCATTTTTAAAGACAAGGATATTGACATATTTTAAAGATGAGAATATTTCATTTTTAATGATGAGGAATATATATTGTCTTCCCACAGGTACATTGCCAGTAATGATAAAAACAGGGCTTAAGGGCTGGGGATTTAGCTCAGTGGTTCCACCACCTGCCTTGCAAGTGCAAGGACCTGAGTTTGATCTCCAGTACCAAAAAAAAAAAAAAAAAAAAAAAGGATTCTTTAAAAATAGGACTTAAGCAAAACTTTATTTTTTTGTCCAGCATAAACATTCTTCATTAAAAAAGACAATAATGCAACCCAAAATAATACCATGGTACAGAGAAGTAGGTAAAGAAATAAGAATGTTATACTAGAGCAAAACTAGTTATTCAGAGAGCTGAGTCATTTAGTTTAATGCCTAACTTAGGGCTTTGCAAGTTAGTTTTTAAATGACAAATCCTTTTTGAAAGAATTTCCTCATCATCCCTTTGTTGACTATATAAATTATATTTCAGAGTCATGAAAACAAAATATATCAGAACAAAGTGAAGACAATATGAATAAAAACTTTCTAATGACAATGAATTTAGAAATAATGGACTAAGTGCTATCAAATAACTATAATAGCTAACTATAAAAAAGTATCTGTCTACACTCACTGTTACATAAAGACATATCAAAGACCAACCTTTAACTTATTTGACTAAGAGTCCCTTAGGGGAGAATGTAAACCATATAGAGAAATACTAAATTGTTCTATATGCCATGGCTAATAAAGGTTGGAGGGGATTTATCTCAGTGGTTCCAGCGCCTGCCTTGCAAGTGCACGGTTCCGAGTTCGATCCCTGGTACCAAAAAAAAAAAAAATTTGCTTAATTGTTCCTGACAATAGGTTGTATGTATATACGTATGTCTGTTGTGTATTATTTTCATCCAACTGTGTGCTCTTGAAAGATATCCCCACTTTCTATGCTACAGGATTTTCACTATGAAAGGGAGAGTTGAATAAAGCTAAGAGTTAGATCATCTGTCTGTCTACCCAATTATCACCCATCATCCATCTATCTTACACCTTTCATCTATCTCCCCATCCATTTCTACTATATATATATATATATCTATATATATATATATATATATCTTTCCACTACAAGCATCATTCTAATGAGCTATATCGAAATAAAATGTTAGACATGTAGAAACTGGATCAATAATTATTCATATGAAACTTAATTACAGTTTTGGCTGAAAGCATTTTAAATTTGGAGAAGAGCCTTCTTGAGCAATTTTGAGACTCAATTTTTTATACCAGTGTTGAGCCAATAAGACAAATAGAAAGAACAGTAGATGGTTAATTAGGCCAGCATATTTCTCAGTTCTGCTACTAGATATGAGAACTTGGGTACATGACTTACCTATCTGGTCCTCTAAAAGTGAGAGTATTAGAAGAAGTAATCTCTATAAAATGATACTGTTAGACTAGATGACCTCTGATTTTCTCCAAGCATTTTGCTATTAAATTTTCTCCAAGCTCTTTGCTATTATCACACACACACACATGCACACACTTTTTTTTTTTATTACAAGGACTTGTTACTTCTAATAAAGATTTAACTAAATGAAACTTATGAGAGGCATTGGCAAATAACATTTATTCTCTAATGAGTTACAACATATTTTGTTGGTTAAAATCTGCTTTCCATTAAAATCTTTCTTACTGAAACTGAAACTTCTTATTGTATTTGTTGTCCCAGGAAAGCTAGGTGCTTATTAATAGTCATGCTTTGAATGAGAACATCAACTCCCAGTAGTATTTAAAGAGATTTAGCAAATCTAGGATAATATGAATAGTTCCCAAGAAGGAAGAGAGAACATCTGAATGATTTTTTAATGCATTCTCTTTTTTATTATCATTATCCAGTGTAATCAAAGTCTATAGAGAGCAGACCCATGAAGTTCTTGAAAGTACACAGAATGTACAGCAATTGAAATGATTACTATTTTAAAATACAATTTTCAATATTCCTCTTTCTCTTTATTCATCTTTCATAAGCATTAAAACTTTTTGTGAAACAAAAGTCCAGCACATTCTAAAGCTTTTCAGTAATAATTTAGTAATATTTTAATCAATCACCAGATTTTAAGTTGTGGTTTTAAGTCAAAAACGATAGGAGGTTTGTATGACTTTCCTATGCTAAAAATTGTTCATGTATACAATTTTTTTCAAATACAAATTGTAAGAATTCATTCATTGTTCATGGGCTAGGAACACAGGTTCATATTCAATATATAATGACAAGAAAAGGAATCATCGCTTTGTCCAATATATTCATCTTATATCACATTTTATTACATACAATGATCACTTTTAATTCATCAATCCTTTGGTGATTAAGACATATATGAAGATGTTTATCTTTCAATAACTTCATTTTAATTCAAAGTGTTTCTTTTCATAAATATTTTATAAAATTTAAGGGGATGAACCACATTTGTATTGTATGAGTTTCAAACAGAATAGCTTTTTCTGTGCATATTATGGCTATTTATTAGTGAGTTAGCATACAGTTACTTAAAACCTGAGAAGAAAAACTGGCCCAAACCATACATAATGCACCAAGAAGAGGTACAATTTTTCCTTGGAAACATACTTTATTTTCTCCAGGATTATTCCCAGTGAACCAATCTCATTGATTGTGATTCCTTCAAAGTATGTCACAATAAATTCTACTTTAATAAAATTATGAAAATTTAAAGAACTTACATTGAGCTACCTAAATGACAGTGGAATTAATTTATACAGAAATACAATCAGAAAAATAGTCACAATGTCTTTTATACTAAAAGGACTAAGAAATTATGAGATAAATAGCTATCTGGTTCTTATTTAAATAGTTTAAAACAAGTATGTTTGGTTCTATTCTTTAAAAATGTAACCTCTTTCTAATGAGTACCGCATAGAATTGAAATTATGTTTAAAAACTGAAATTATATACCTAAAAACAAAACTTCAAGAGAGCCTAGTCTATCAAGTGTAGAAAAATGCTGTTTTGGTTCAATGATTTAGTTGACTTTGGTTAATAAGATGATGAGGGAAATAACAGGTCAAAAATAAACCTCTCATTCATTTCATGACTTGTAACATCTTCAAGTTAGCAGAATTTAAAAATACATGTGATATAAAATTTGATTCTTAAATTATCCCTGCACCTACATATATAAAATATGTTTATAACCCGTACTGCAAACCCAGCATAGTTTTTCACATTTTTGGAGTTTATTTTAAGTCAAGCAATAGTTTTTCCAAAAGTGAAAAACTTGAATTTTGTCTTGTATGAAATACGATACAAAATGGGAAACGTGTGGCCCTCCACAGCTAGAGAAAACACTAAGAGGGAGAATGTGATATGAAAAGTGCTGCTGCTTATGGATAATCTCCAGACAGGTAACAAAGTATCCTGCTGTGCCTGGTCCTCACACATTTCATAAATTAATAAAATAGATTTCAGATGAACTTCATTTGTATCATCATTAAAATGACTATATTTAATGAGTCAAAACTAAGTTTGATTTTTGCATTGGTCTTAGGGGCTAGAAAATTTTATTAGGTAAGTAAGATTTGTATATATCTTAGAAATTATTTCTAATTTTATATCAAAATTACTTCCTTTCCATTGAACTTTATTCTACTTTAATATACACCATGATACAGGTTTTTCATCTTGCTAAGTCACCTCCTTTTAATATTTTTGTTTGCAATTTTAGAGAACTGGATTTTCAAGTTCATTTCAAAACAATCATGGTAATAAAAGTGGTACTATGTGGGTCATCAAGGTGGATTTTTGTTTTTCAACTTTACTTTCCTATTTTTGATATTAACATATTAAAAATTTAGAGTTTTTGACATTTATGAAATATTATAATGTCACAACTTTCCCTACAAAGATGTCATCACAATACATTTAATTTTGCTTAATAAAAGTATATTTAGGAAAACTATTATGAAATAATACGTAAGGAAACATATTTCATATTTAAAGCATAAGATAAGAAAAAAAATACTGTGAGAATAAGCTATAGACTTTACACCTGCAAATGGTTGCTATTTTAAAAAGTTCCAATTTAATGATTATAAACAAATCAAACATATTAATATGCTTTCAAATTTTGTTCAGAATGAATAAGTTTTGTATCACATACGGAGAAAATGAGGCACTTTGTTTAAATTTTGCTTATTACATTTTTCTTTCTTTAGAATGTAAAATGATATTATGCTAGTAAAAAACCAACATGATGGAGTCAAAATAAACATTTTCAGCACCAGAGAGAGATGCATCACAAAGATTACCTTTTCCTCTGATCTCAGAGGATTATAGCATAAATGATTTTCAGTCAGCTCAAGTAAATTGAAATTGAGTTTTAGAAGGCTGCACTTGCTTACTATGCTAATTTCTTACCTTAGAAAGAAAATACAAAGCTGAATATTTCTATAAAAGACATTTGTAAGATCTAACTTTATAGGTGATCTATTATAATTATTGTTATTAAAGTACTTACTGTTCTGTTAGGAGTTCTGGGGTATTTTGTTCTTTGTTTCCTTTCAGAATTCTTTTTTACTTCTAAAAGGAAAATAATATGCAGCATGATTAGTTGGTATAGATAGTTCTGAGTCATTTCAGATGGCCATAAATTTAACTTTATTTTTAAGCTTTCAACTGAAAAATCTTGCAATAATACCTCTAAGTTCAAAATAATATTGTATTTGTATACAGTTAGTATATGTACCATTGTAGACAGAATTTTAAAATCATTTTGCAGAGCCAGGGATTATGTTTGTGTACATAATTCCTGTACTAATTTTGTAGGAAATAAATTATGAAATTATGCTTCCTACAGTACAATATTTTGAAAACTAAAATGGTTGATGTTATTAGAGAATGTTATTTTATTATATCCATTAAAAAGAATTACCCCAATCTGAAGTCAATTAAATGCCTGGTGCTGTACCAAGCATTTATGATTTTTATAAATCCACCTTAATTGTCTTAAAGTTAGTTTTAAATTTTCTGTTTCTCACTGGTGTTAGGAAAACTTCAATATTTATATATACTTACCTGTTTAGAAATTTAATATCTAAATATAAACTGAAACAGTTTGAAAATCTGTCTATATATACACATAATGGATATTTAAACCCACCATGGGTTCTGAGAAGAATAACTACATATCACTGCATAAAAAGTACAACTCTCAATTTAGAGAGTAAGAAAATGAAATCCTTTGCAAGAGTCAGTATTAAGAATTTTTTTAATATAAGAAAGATATCAATAATTTTTTATTTAGTTTGATATGTTAGTAACTCATAAATGAAAAACTTAACAGCACTAGAGACAAGTACCTTTAATGTAAGTTTTCGTCAATTTTAGTCCTCAAAAAATTAGGTAGAATACAAGCCAAGAAAGAATGAAACATTTTAAAATAGGTTCATAATGGCCAGGCTGCCCTGGTTAAGTGTTCTCATAGAATATATTGTCAACAGAACTATAAAATTATTTCAATTCTAGCAGCTCTAGCTCTTGGCTCACATAGGTATTCAGTGGCAAAGATCTGAAGTGACAGCTATATTTCCAAAGCTGCATTTACTGCATCTGTTCAGTGGTTAAGTCTCCAAGATAGGCTTTCATTTTATTCCTGCTTGAAACTCAACTGTTTTCTGGTAAAATCAATTAGGAAGAGTAATGTTAAAATGTGCTTAGATTTGCCTGACTGCCTGTTAACATACAATTTTGAGTCACAATCAATTTTAGATAATATTTCTATAGATAGTTTTAGTATACAGACAGGTTTTTAAAAAATAATTAAAACCAAAAATACAAGATTGTACAGGCACACACATACAATAGAATGTCACACAACTATAACATATATGGAAACAAAAGCCTGTTAGAAAAAAAAAACAAAGGTTATTTTAATTAAAAAATAAGAGAACATTTGACATTATACATATTATACATTATTACTTACTAGGGGGCAGGCTTCCTTAAGGGACACTGTGAAAGGATCAGCAGTTTTTGTGACTTATGCTGTCTTCAAGGCTTTGAATTCATTTTGGGTTTGCATGGGTATCTATCACAAGGGTAAATGGGCAAGCCTGTTCTATTGCATGGGACAAAACAACTGTTTTAGTCTGGATCTATGCCCTGAATGTGGATGCTTATAGTATTTTTCTGATATCTAATTTCTGTCTCCTTCATGTTTTATTTTAAAGGATAAAAATGAAAATAGCACTAGATTATTTTGTACCTTGTATCATCTACCTGAGCTTTTAGTAATGTAACAGTAGGTATGACTCAGGCAGTTTCCTGATATTGAAGCTTGATAGTTTTATGATTTTGTACAATACATTTAAAATGTATTTGTTTAGATAAATTTATATTATTCAAAACTATTATGTATATTCACAGTCCATAAAGCTGGTTAATTTTTAGTGTTACATTTAATCCAATATTAGAAGTAGGGTTGGCATGGAGAAAAAAATGATCTGAGACTTAAGAATTACTATTGCTTTAACATTGTCTAGAGAGCAAATCATTCATAATTTAGAGCCTTAATCATAATGCTATTTACAAAAGCAAAACACTGCATACTTTAGAGACCATAAATACTACGAATACTTTACTTTTCTTGCTACTTTTGAAGAAAGGAATTATTTTCATTCAAATTAATATTGAACATTTAAAAATGAACAGCTGTAAGTTTTTAAATAGTCTTATTTTCAATAATGACAACATTTGCATTCAAACTTTGCTTTAAAATATCTCAAGGATTTCATTTTGATGAAAATGTTGGTTTTACATGTTATTTCTCATGTAATTAGGGTAGCCAAATCTTGGAAGTGGGTTATATGTTTATCAACAGAAGAATGGATAAAATGCAATATTTATGCATAAGGGAATATTACTCTGTCATAAAGAAGGATAAATTTGAGTCATTTGTAGGAAAATTGATGCGTCTTGGCACCAAAATGTTATGTGAGGTAAACCAGACACACAACTTAAATATCATGTGGTTTCTTTCATATGAAAAACGCAAAGTATAAAGAGTAAAATAAAAGACAGATAATAAGAAACAGAGATCTTCTGCAAATGGAAAGGAGACCAAGAGATGGATAGAGGTAAGAGGGTGGAAAGCAGTTATGTGTTTTATATATAATTGTACCAACTTCTCATTATGAATGCAATCATTATGTACCGCTAACATGTACTAATACAAAAAGAAAATATTGATTTTATTTGAGCCTTCATTAACACAGTAATGAGCTGTATATTTATTTAGAGTTGGTTTTAAAGAGGCTGAATATATGCAACATGTTCACTTCTAACTACTGTCTTCTTAACTCTAAGTGGACCCATAATCCCACTTACAAAATTTTAAGTTTTAAAACTTTGAAATATTCAATTTCCTTGGTTGGACTCCCTCCTAGGGACATATCAAAACTTGTGGTTATAACATTGCTACAAGGCTGACTTCTAATATTCTCAGCACAGATATCATTAATCCTAAGGGATTTTGCTAGCTATCTTTCAGTTTAAATTCTTATTCTTGGAACAATAGTCAACAAGCAGAGATTACTTTTAAAAGGAACATTACCCAGGTTACTACTAGCCGAATGTTAGCTTTTAAGCACAAAAATAAATGTTGCACAATAACTAAATGCATTACAGGACTCTGGATTAGATGTTGTAACAAAGAGGGGTGGAGAAACAGTTAGCTATCAAGATCATCATCGGGTCAGTGGAGGAAATTTGAATATGGACTATAAATTACATAATGATATTACATCAGTGGTAAAGTGCCTTTGTTTGGTAATGTAAGAGATGTCCTGATTTAGGAAATACATTTAAATATTCACTAAAGTATTCAGAATAGAGCACATCATGTCTCCAACTTATTTACAAATGGCTCAGAAAGGTATGTCAAGTATATATAATATATATGTACAGAATATATATATATCTCATATACATAACATAGCAGTCCCCAAAAGAAAAGTGTTTGTAGTATTTATAATACTTAAAACATATTTTGCCTAACTCTGTAAACAGAATTATGATTAGAATTACAAGTTGTGAACAATTTCTAGCCATAAATATAGCAATTGATTGTGTATGCATTGTTTATATATACATGTATATGTATATATTCGTGGAGAAAAAGAGAAAAGGAGAATGATATGAGTGAAATATGTTAATAACTTCTGAATCTATGTGAAGAACATATGGTAACTTGTCCTTGCAACTTTTCATTACAGTTTGAAAGTATAGAGAAGAAACATTCCCCTCAAAACAGAGTATATTTTTAAAAATCTCAAAGGTCACTTTTATTATCTCTGCTGTATAATACTGATCTGTGGCTATTTTTATTTAGTTCATTAAGCACAATGTTGTTTAATTCTGTCTATAATTATAAAAGATAATGATATTTATCTGGAAACTACTGAAATGTATTAAGCAATGGAAAGACAATTATCTACCAAGTAATAGAGTAAATAAAGAAATGTTGGATAAAGATATGTAATCATTCTCTATACCCATGGTGTTGCTCGTAGGTGTATATGGAAGGCAATGATACAGAATATATTTTTGAAATAAAGATAAAGGCTGAAGTTTAATGGGATTTTTCTGTTTTTATTTTTTATTTTTTGTCTAATCATGGAGAGACATTTAGAAGGCTTAGGCCTAGAAACCTGTACTGGTTATGACAGAAGCAAATGTTTACCAACAGGGACATTTGAAAAAGAAGGAGGGTAGGGATGAAGGAGCTTACAGTTTTTCTGTTGTGACACTTTATTATACAAATCCATGAACATTTAAACATTTACTGGCAGTTGGAGTTACAATAATCACATACTGTGTTCAACCATGGTTAACGTTTTCATTCTGCTCAGAGTAATCCTTTCAGAACGGTACAAAGTCAGGAGAGCCAGCATGCACCTTGAGGAAGAAGATGGGGACTCACTAAAGGAAAAGCCTGGGGAAGGTGACTGGGACTGAGTAAAGATAAGGGCATGAATGCATAAAGAAATGAAACTATTTTTAAAAACATACAGCATTCACAATGTACACACCTGAGAGAGCAGAACTCCATTGAAATGTGAGTGGCAGGGCCAGAATTAGGCCTTTTGGGATCTCTGTTGCCTGTCCCCCCCCCCCGCCCCGCCCCTAGAATGGTGCCTGTCTTGTAAATAAATATTTGTTGGGTGAATAATATTTTATATTGACAAAAGTAAAATTCAGTATCATATATTGTAGTTCCGACTCTGCCTCGGTCCAGCTTTGACCTTAGGCAAATCACTTCATCTATTCTGACCTCAATTTTATCAGCTATGAAATGAGAGTGGAGAAAGGTAATTCTCCAAGGTGCCTTCCAGCTCTGAATACTTCTGTATAGAGCTCTGTTTATTAAAATTGGCAAGTGTGAACAATTTTTTGCAGAAGAGAATATCCCGATATGAGTTAGTTCTATATGAGAAGAAACTGGGAAAAATAGATACAATGAATAAAAAGAGCAATGCACTGACTAGGGTAATGGAGAATAAGTCTTATTGAAAGGGACCTCTATAGAGAAGAGGGAATGACTTATGGTTTTTGTTTTTATGAAGTGGCATTTATCCATATGATAGATACAGACATGCAGACGTAGGTATCTTTATCTGTTCTTTTTATTATAGTCAGAGTGATAGTACACATCTCCTGCTTCCTTATGTAGAATGCACAAAGGAACATAAATTTAGGGTTCAAAAGAAGCTATAGAGGAGTTTACATAATTGCTCTTATAATCACATAAAACTAGGAATGTACATCCTAAATGAGAGGAGGCTGGAGAAGGTTAAGATCTGTATTTAATCTCATGAGGAGTTGTCAGACTCAAGACTCATCTGGCACAACTGCAGACACCTCCTTGAAGCTTCTGAATCAACATGAGCTTCATCATATCCTATTTTTTCTTACAACTTGTCAGGCATGTACACTCTAACACATGATTCAGCAACTAATCATATGTGACATATAGGTTTTCAATGCAAAAGGTCTACATGGCATTAAACTTCAGAAGTTATGGCTTGAAATCTGATTGCCACTTGGATCCACTGCAGAGGTGAACAGGGCCTGTATTCTGAGCTTTATCAAACACAGCAGGGCATCAGTTAGGATTCTATGTTCAAAGCCAGACCTAGAAATATTCCTGTAAGGAAGCTGCCAAGGCACTGATAGCAAAACTGATTTTTCTGTGGGCAGGTAGTGGTGGGTCTAGGAAGGGGCTAAAAAAAAGAAAGGCATGGTGGAGCAAGAACTCAAGAGAATTGGTCCATTTTCAGACCCTTCTCATTTCTATTGGATTCTGGTACTCCAAAAATTAGGCTATAGATAATATTTAGATGAAATAAATACAGTCTTTCTGGCTGTATAAAAGGGAGAAACAAACCAAATATCTTTACAAAGGTCTCCAAAATTGCCATGTGAACCATGCAGATCTCCTCACAGGACAGAAGATGTTGGTTAAGTAGAAAGAAAGGAAAATACGTTAACTCAGATTTCCCATGTTTTGGGGAGAATAGATGGGGAGGGTGGGATAGCTATGCTCCATACACATTTAAGCTGGAGGAGAGAAAGTGATTTTTTTTCTTCATTAAGCTTATTGGGATTCCAATGCTCCTAGGGTAGAGGAGGTGAGCCAATCCCAGCACCCAGGAGGAGGCTCCCCAGGTGCCATTCCACTGCTCCTAGGGCAGAGGAGGTGAGCCAATCCTAGTGTCCAGGAAGAGGCTCCCCAGGTGCCATTCTACTGCTCCTAGGGCAGAGGAGGTGAACCAAGTGATCAACAGCAGCACCCCCTACCCCCATGGAAATGAGAAGACACATAAACAAACCTCAAAAACAGACTTCCAGATCACCTACAGCAACCCCAAAGGGAAATGAGATGGAACACTCTGATACTGAACCACCTGGACTCCCTGAACTGGCAACAAAAGAGGATCTGGAAAACATGAAATCAGAAATACTTTCTCAGATAACAGCAGAGATTGTGCCCATAGTGGAAGGCATGATTAATAAATCTAGAGAGGACACAGATAAAAACATAGAGGATGTGAGGAACATGATGGAATCCCAACATAGGAAACAAATGGAATCCATAAAACAGATGTAAACAGATTTCCAGGAGATTAAAAACTCCACTGAAAGTCTGCGCAGCAGAATGAACCATTTTGAGGACAGAATTTCAGTTATAGACGATAAGATTGCAATTAGTGACTGGGAAAGGAAAAATTGCTTTAAAATTGTAAGGGACCACAAGAAATCAACCCAGCAGCTACTAGATGATGCAAAGAAGAATAACATAAGACTGATTGGAGTCAATGAAGAAACAGGAGAGCGTGCAGATGACATAAAAAACCTGTTCACAGAAGTGATGGCAGAAAACTTCCCAAGGAGGGGAAAAGAACTTGACATACAGATAAGTGAGGCATATAGGACTCAAACTAGCCTTGATTAAAAAAAAACTACACATAGGCATATAGTAGTTAGGATTCCAGAAACACAACAGAAGAACAAAGTTCAATAAGCAGAGAGAGAAAAGAAACAAATCACATACAAAGGAAAGCCCATCAGAATCACAGCAGACTTCTCAATGCAAACCCTCAAGACAAGAAGAGCTTGGAGTGATGTATGTCAAGCCCTAAAGGGAAACAGCCTCCAACCCAGACTGATGTACCCTGCAAAACTATCTTTCAAAATTGATGGAGAAATAAGATACTTTCATGATAAAGAGAACCTTAGGAACTTCACGAATACCAAACCAACACTCCAAAAAATTTTAGACAATATCCTACGAAAAGACAAGGAGGATCACAACCCCAGGAAACCCAGCAGAATGAATCCGTTGGGCGTGACAAATTAAACACAAAGGGGGAGAATCCAACAAAAAGAAAAAGTCATGACAAGGCTTTTAAAACTTTTAACTTCATCTCCCTAATGAGTGCATAATTCAATCTTGTTATTGTACTGATTAGTATTTCTCTGATTCTATTGTTGCACACCTTTCCTTGTGCTGTACTGGCTATTTATCCTCTTCTTGTGTCTACTTTTTAATTGGGTTGTCTATTCATGAGCTGTAAGAGTTCTTTATATATATTATATATAAGTATTATATGTATTGTAAACACAGTCTGTTTAGGGACTACTTTTCATTTTAATGATGTCATTTAAAGTTTTAAATTTTGATGGAATCTCATTTATCAATTTTTTTCTTTTATACATCATGTTTTTTGCATCCTAGGAAGTTCTTGCCTACCCTAAATTCATAAACATTTTTCCTTATAATTTCTTCTTAAAGTTTTATAGTTTTAGGCTTTCATATTTAGGTTCATAGATCCTTTCAAGTTATTTTTATGTATGGAAATAAAGGGTTGAGGTTAATTTTTTATATATGGATACCAGGTGTTCTAGTGCCATTTGCTGTAAACACTATCTCTTCCTTGGCTCTTGAATTGAGTTTATATTCTATAAAATGCTAATGTTAAATAATCTTTCAAAACTCAGAGGACCATATATGTGTGGTTCTATTTCTAGATTCTCTGATTTATTCCAATGATCTGTATGTCTTCCCTTACACCAACACTGCCTTGATTACTGTAGCTTTAGAGGAAGTCTTAAAATTAGGCACTAACCATCTTCCAACACTTTTTTTTCTTTTTCTTTTTTCTTTTCTAGGCCCTTTGTACTCCTACATAATTTTTAAATTTCAATATTCAGTTCTTCATTTATAGCAAGTATACATAGACCCAAATTTTTATATATACCTTGTGTTTTCTAATC
Source organism: Heterocephalus glaber (assembly GCF_053883595.1). Classification (NCBI taxonomy): domain Eukaryota; kingdom Metazoa; phylum Chordata; class Mammalia; order Rodentia; family Bathyergidae; genus Heterocephalus; species Heterocephalus glaber. The sequence continues at coordinate 10,134,822 of NW_028258356.1, read as the reverse complement.
TTGCTAAATTCAAATACAAGTTCTAGGGGCTCCTAGATATTTTTTAGTATTTTCTCTGTAGATGATCATTTCATCTATATATAAAGATTTTGCTTCTGCCATGCCAATCCTATCTTAATTGTGTAATTTTATTGCCAGACTATTTTGGTTTAGGCCTATCTTTTAAAGTTTAATGGGTAGATGACGAGTAGGCATGTCTGGCCTTGTTCCCCACTTTAGGGAGAAAGCATTTTATCTTCTCCATTCATATAAGGCATTCTCTCTGGAAGTGTGGAGTACATGTCTTTAATCTGTTGAGAAGGTTCTGTTCTACTTCTAGTCTCCTGATAGCTTTTACCATGAACAGCTGTAGAATTTAGTTCAATACTTTTTCTCCAACTAGTGACAGGATCATATGGCTTTTTCCTTTCCTCTGTTAAAATGATGACTTCTGGGGGTGGATCTTCCAATGCTGAACCAACACTGCCATCCCTATAATAGAACCACTTTCTACATCCTGCCAGATCTGACTTCTAATAGTTTGTTTTATTAAAGAAATTTCTACCTATGTTCATACTTTTTTCTTCTATTATCTTTATCCAGTTTTAGGATTATCACAATGTTGAGTTCCTAAAATGAGGGGAGGACTGTTCCTTTTTTTTTCTGCTTTAAATGTGTGATATAATTTATCAGTTAAAATGTCTACGAGCCCATTGTTGTCATATAGGTAGGTTTTCAAACTAGGAATGTACTTTCTTTAGTAGGTGCTATTCAAATTTTATATTTCCTCCAGAGTTAGTTTCATTAATTTGTCTTCCAAGGTACTTCTTAGAAGTTGTCAAATGTATTTCAAATCAGATTTTTGAAATATGCCTTCTATATCCTTTTAAATTCTGTAAAATCTGTGGTAATGTCTCCTAGATCTTCATATTGTAATTAAAAAATGCATAATTGATATTGTGTAATAGGAAGTAAAGGTCTAAAGGAGCAGGGGAAGTGGGAGGGTAGGGGAAAGGAAAGAAGGGAAAAGAAAAAATATGAGAAAAGGAAAAAAATGGAAACAAAGTCTTTGCAAATAGGGAAGGGTGGAGGGGGTTTTAACGGAGGGCAGGGAAAGGGGAAAAAAATAAGAACCAAGATACTCATGTAATGGTACAAGATCCCAATGATGTATGTAACTGTATTTTATACCTAAAATGTACCAATAAACTTAATGGGGAAAAAAAGCTTATTGGTACATTTTAGGTATATAATGTGATGACATTCATCATTGGGAATTCGTACCTTTACATGATGTATCTTGATTCTAATTTTTTCCCCATTCCACTGCCCTCCCTTCAACCCTTCCACCCCTCCCTATTTACAAAGACTTTGTTTCCATTTTTTCCTTTTCTCATATTTTTTCCTTTTCCTTCTCTCCTTTCCCCTACATGTCCCACTTTCTGCTTCCCTTTAGATCTTTTCTTCCTATTTCACATTATTTATTATTCATTTAGATTCTTATTTACACTTTCAGTTTGTCATCCCAAAGAAACTATTCAGTATTTAAACATGTCTTTCCTATTTATTTCACTTAAGAGTATGGCCTCAATGTGCATCCATTTAGCTATAAAAGACTCTAGTTTTTCATTCTTTATGGCTGAGTAGTACTCTATTTTATAAAAAAACCCCACACATCTTCTTTATCCACTCTCCAGTTGATGGGCAATTGGGCTGTTTCCAAGGTTTAGCTATTGCAAACTGTGCCACTACAAACATGGGTGCACATATATCGCTGTGGTATGATTCTTTTAATTCTGTGGAGAAGATACCCAGCAGGGGAATCTCCGGGTCAAATGGGACTTCTAATCGTAGTTTCTTTAGGTATCTCCATACTGATTTCCACAGTGGTTGCAGCAGTTGTCACTCCCACCTACACTGTGGATTTTGATTCCACAGCCCCACCAGCATTTGTTATGGGTTGATTTCTTGATAGCAGCCATTCTTTCTGGGGTGAGGTGGGTTCTCAGTGTGTTTTCATATGCATCTCTCAAGTGACCAGTGATGTTGAACATTTTTTCATATGTTTATTAAGAAAGTGATTTTTGAAAACCTCAGTTTGCTGCAGTGTGCTATGCATTGCTACTCAGCATTGTGTCAGGGAATGTATAAAATGGGGTATTGGAACATGTAATGAGATCTTCATAGTTCTGTATTGATAGGCTCATCTTTTGGCCTGTGAGGTATTCTGAGTTTATTTCAGTACCATCCCCTGTGAAGGCAACTCAAGAAGGTGCCCAGCTGGAAGTGAAAGGCTAGCAGGACCAATCTATAGCCTGGAAGAAGTGGTCTGTGGCCTCCTCTGTTGTACATCCTTGATGGAACAATTATAGAAATAAAATAGAAAATAAGCAATATCATGTTAAACTTGTCCTTAAGCAATCACCTTCTTTATCTCTTTCTTGGAAACACTAACATACAGGTGTACAACTATAAACAGCACTACAGTCTGGCTCAATGTATCCTGGAACTTTACATTCTAACAAAATCTGCTCTTGTCAAGTTTCTTTGCTTAAGATTATATTCCTATTTTTGGAGAAGCAGCACAGTTTAAAAATTTTTAACTGAACTTAAGCCACATTCAGAATAGTGGATAAATTTATCACATTCGTCCTCACACGGAAATGGTGATATAGGTGTTAAATATTTCTATTTACATAAGAGCAAACAGTTCACAACTTCCTTAGAGCTTGTAAGTGGTGGAGCAAGAATTTAAATTCAGTTCTGCTGGTAGCTGAATCCTATTCTAACCCCACACCATGGTCTTTCTAGGAGTTGAATTGACCTTGAGAAGGTAGAGAATATTTTCTAGATTTTTTTCTACTACTTATGAGATGTATTACACTGAAGCAATTTATAAAACATTTTTTCATCTTAATTGCTTCCTCTGTAAAATGGGGATTAAAAGTATTTACTTAAAGGAAAGACAATAAATTAACTGATTTATTGAAGTGCATTTAATTTCTAAAACTAGTTGAATATATTTAATCTTAAAGGAGCAAAATCTTTAATGAAGCCTTTCCAAGGGACAGGCAATATGTAACCCTGTTTAAATGGATCAGTCCTTTTAAGGCTTTTGCCTTAATAATAGAAAGAGGTATTAAGGTAAAATACCAGGGTTCATACATTAAGCAACAATTTTAAAAATCAATAAAACTGTTTTCTCTATACATGATTTAATATTATAGGATTGTCCTCATATTTATATATTTATTAGGAGATATAAAATAATTTTGTTATACAACTTTTAGTTCTAGGACATCTATTTCTACATAGTTCATATAGTATTATATCAGGGAGGAAATAAATCTGCATAGTAATAGAAGCTTAAAATGTACTCCCTCTTCACTATATTTTATAAAATGTGAGTGAAATTTTAAATTAGCTGCAAATACTAAAGATGCTATGTGATGATTTGAAAATACAAAAATCCATGTTATCCCAAAGAACCATATCCTCAATTCCTTAAATTTTTGGAAATAAAAAACCATACCCCAAAGTGAAGGCCTCAGAAGAAAGTTGTTCTCTGATGTCATATTTTGTTATTTTTCATCCTTCATTTTTACCAAGGTGAGCTATAGAAACCAGAATTCCATTTTCCAAGGTCATAGTACTGTGATGAGATCACCTTTTCCCCAGAGTCATCCATAAAATTTAAAGTTCTCACTTTTCCCTGTTTTTCTGCATAAAGTTTGAGCATAAAGATATTCACTGACCTACCTTGTTGAATGTAGGTCATAAGACTATTATTCCAGAAAGGCTCATTCCTCCCTCTTGAAAGAAAAGCCAGAGAGGGCATGAAGATTTGACCTGACAAGCCTTACTGGGTTTTCCCCACTCAGGCATGACTAATAGATTTCACCCTTTTTGTTCAATCATGATTTTTTTACACAGAAAACCTAGGGAGGAAAATGAATCATTAACCCTGAGCATTTGGGTTTTCTATCTGAAGTGTCACATAAAACTATGATCAAATAAATTTTTATGGGTTTTCTCCTGTTAATTGGTCTTGTAAACAGTTTATTTCAGCAGATTCTAATATTAATCTTTGGAAGGAACAATGAACTTTCCTATAAAATGGACAGCATTTTTTAAATTCCCAGAGCCTTAGATGAAAAATTTTTAAATTTTACTTTGGGTCAAACACATTTAACAAGTTAGTTCTTAGATTTAGATGTGACATTGGAAATGGAAGAATATCAAAGAATGGAATGGAATTTCCATTCTGAAGGTGAATACATATCAAATCATAGGTTCAGAACACTGGATTCTGGGTTATCCATTAATTGATGAAAACAGGTTTATAAAAGAAAAAATGTAGTATTTACACACAATGGAGTACTACTCTGCCATAAAAATGATAAACTCGAGTCATTTGTAGGAAAATGGGTGGACCTCGAGACCATAATGTTAAATGAAACAAATCAGACACACAAACTTAAATATTTTAGGGTTTCTCTTCTATGAGAAATCCAAAATATAAAGAGCCATATAAGACAGATAGCAGCAGCAAGCAGTGAGATAACCATTCGCACTTAAAAGGGAAAAGGAGATGGAGGAAGGGGACAATAAAAGAACAGAGATGTGTTAGGTACCTGTGCCAACTCTATGTGAGGAATAAAATCACTGTTACTGTCAACATGTACTAATAAAAATAAAAATTAAAAAAGACGAGAGAGAAAACCAAATGTAGGAACAGTTGCGAAGAAGGATACTCGTCATAAAGAAGAACCAGTCACCAAGCTCTGATAATATTTTTCTTTTTCTTAAAGTTAGCATAAATGCATACATATGAAACTCTAAATCAATGATTTATTCATAGAAGAACTCAAAGATACTTTTAAAAAATCTGTGTTTGAGAGAAATGAACAAATTTATCAAATCACATAAAGAAACTCTACTTAAGTCATACTAAATTTTTCACTAGAAAAAAAGCACTTGGTTGCTCTAACATTTAGGGTATGTAGGAGAGTTCAATACAATTTCACTTAAAATGGATGTTATTTTACTTAGTTTGAAAAAGATTCTCATTTCACCCATGAAATGGTATAATGAATAGAAGGACAGCAGATCAAGTTAGGCAATAACATGGATGAGCTCTTTTCTCAGCTCCACTCTTGATCCCCTAGATGTCTAATATGAATAACAACTAATTTTCAATGACAAAATAATATGCTCAAGAGAAATATTAGACTAATTCCTCAGAGCCAAAAAATTTTCTCAGAGATAGGACTATAGGCAGGGATTATGAAGGTCTGAATTTTTGGTCCCATGATATAAAATTTAATGGGAAACCAACTTTCAATTTGAAATTAAAAAATTTTTTGGCATTAAATACTTTATAACAGCGATTTTTTGCTGTGTATTTCAGTTAGGTATTTGCCATAGAATTCACCAGGATTGTAATTTTTTCTTTATAATTTCAGGTTGTATCATTTCCAAAGAGAAACTGATTATATTATAATCATTTCCATATACTTGAAATAGCAGATAATCAGAAAATAATCATACAATAATTCACTTTAACAGACTTTAATGAAGTCTATGTAACACCATCTACCACATGTGGCTTTTAATTTTACTAACAATCATAACATAAACTAAAATACCACCATAATGAAATCGTTTGAATGCTGACTATATTAAGAATAGTAAATTTGGCTGGGAGAGGCTGAAAAGTTCAGACTTCTAGCTGACTATGAATTATAGTCTTGTTAACATACTGGAGGTTGCCTCAAGTGAAGCCAGGGTCCCATGTCTCTGAACAGGCAAATCTTGACATGGTTTCTAAATTACTATTAAAGAGCTTGTGTGGTATAAAAAGAAGTAGAAAATACAGTCCTGCTCCATAAAATTCAAATCTCTATTGTCTATCACTTGGTTCACTGTGCTAACATTCATTTTGGTTTATGTTATTCAAGATATGGCACTGGAAACTCCCTAGGAGAACCTATGTAATTAGTCTTCAGTTCATAGTTCCAAGCACATTAGCTGGCATATAAGAAGTTCTATGAGTTAAATTAAATTCCTGTGGGACCTGATTGGTCCATTTTATCTACACATCATCTACTCATTAAAAGCTTACTTTTCCACTTTGGTGGTATAGCTGTCATGGAGCTACAATTACATTTAGGCTTAATGCTAGTCACGTTCCTAATTTTTAGGGATACATAATATTGATATGATTTCTATAGGGTATTCAGTTATTATGTAGGATTAAAAGGTAATATTAATTACTTTAATACAGTTAATGTATTTGTATTTATAATCTCTATATTTTCACAAAAGCTTCCTTAAAGCTTGTATAATTAAATATATTTTGAGAGCATCAGTAGAAAGGAAAAGGAGTATAGGAGCTATTTTTTTCATAAGTGTGAACAGTGAACATAGAAAAAAATATTTGTGTGACTACTCTTCAATAAATAAAGTGATTCCTATAAAATAAAAGCATAGTGTTTTTAAAAATATGCCTTTTGTTTTTCCAACCACAAAATGGAAACTTATTAGAAAATGTTGTATAGATAAGAGTAGCTTTTTTTCCAGAGATCATTATACACATGCTTTACACTTCTACAACAAGCAACTAACTCTTTGAGTTTTCACTTCCTTGTTTCTAGAACTAGTACACTAATCCCTCCTTGATCAGAAAATATTAACATCTATATATCTGGAATATATTTATGGAACAGATATTATTCCCACTCTCAATAGGTGAATGATTTTCTATTATTAAACTGTTACAACCAAACAACTTAAAATAACAAAAGAAAGTCATTATAAATGCTTGAATAATATTTCCCTTAAAAATTATGGGAAACTCAAATGATGCATAAAATGAATCAAGCTTTAAAATATAATTCTTAATATAGTATTATGCCAAGAGCATTTCAAGGGTCCCCTTAACAGCTATTTTCAGCAGAGAGGCTCAGCCGGTCCCAGCACCCAGAAGGAAGCTCCCCACCTCCATCCCAGGCTCCTAGGGCAGAGAAGCTCAGCCAGTCCCAGAACCCGGAAGGAAGCTCCCTGCCTGCATCCCAGGCTCCTAGGGCAGAGAAGGTGAGCCAGTCCCAGCACCCGGAAGGAAGCTCCCCCACCACCATCCCAAGCTCCTATGGCAGAGAAGCTGAGCTGGTCCCAGAGCCTGGAAGGAAGCTCCCCCAAAGCCATCCCAAGCTCCTAGGGCAGAGAAGGTGAACCTTGTGGGTGCCAGAAGCCCCCCCCCCCCGTGGAAATGAGAAGACACATAAACAAACCTCAAAAACAGACTTCCAGATCACCTACAGCAACCCCAAAGGGAAACAAGATGGAACAATCTGATACTCAACCACCTGGACTCTCTGAACTGGCAACAAAAGAGGATCTGGGAAAAATGAAATCAGAAATAATTACTCAGATAACAGCAAAGATTGTGCTCATGGTGCAAGACATGATTAATAAATCTAGGGAGGACACAGATAAAAAAATAGAGGATGTGAGGAACATGATGGAATCCCAACATAGGAAACAAATGGAATCCATAAAACAGATACAAACAGATTTCCAAGAGATTAAAAGCTCCATTGAAAGTCTGTGCAGCAGAATGAACTAATGTGAGGATAGAATTTCACATATAGAAGATAAGATTGCAATTAATGACCGGGAAAGGAAAAATTGCTTTAAAATTGTAAGGGACCACAAGAAATCAATCCACCAGCTGATAGACAATGCAAAGAAGAATAACATGAGACTAATTGGAGTCAATGAAGAAAGAAGAGAGAGTGAAGAACATAAAAAAACTGTTCACAGAAGTGATGGCAGAAAACTTCCCAAGGAGGGGAAAAGAATTTGACATACAGATAAGTGAGGCATATAGGACTCCAACTAGTCTTGATCAAAAAAATATATACATAGGGATATAATAGTTAGGATTCCAGAAATCCAACTGAAGAACAAAATTCTACAAGCAGTGAGAGAAAAGAAACAAATCACATACAAAGGAAAGCCCATCAGAATCACAGCAGACTTCTCAATGCAAACCCTCAAGGCAAGAAGAGCTGGGAGTGATGTATTTCAAGCTCTAAAGGAAAACAGCCTCCAACCCAGATTGATGTACCCTGCAAAACTATCTTTCAAAATTGATGGAGAAATAAGATACTTTCATGACAAAGAGCACCTCAGGAACTTCATGAATACCAAACCGGCACTCCAAAAAATTTTAGATAATACCCTAGGAAAAGACAATGAGGATCACAACCCCAGGAAACCCAGCAGAATGAATCCGTTGGGTGTGACAAATTAAACACAAAGGGGGAGAATCCAACAAAAAGAAAAAGTCATGACAAGGCTTTTAAAACTTTTAACTTCATCTCCCTAATGAGTGTATAATTCAATCTTATTATTGTACTGATTAGTATTTTTCTGATTCTAGAGTTGCACACCATTCCTTGTGCTATACTGGCTATTTATCATCTTCTTATGTCTACATTTTAATTGGGTTGTCTATTAATGAGCTCTAAGAGTTCTTTATATATATTGTATTATATGTAAGTATTATATGTATTATAAATACAGTCTGTTTAAGGGCTACTTTTCATTTTAATGATGTCATTTAAAGTTCTAAATATTGATGGAATCTCATTTATCAATTTTTTTCTTTTATACATCACGTTTTTTGTATCCTAGGTAGTTCTTGCCTACCCTGAATTCATAAATATTTTCCCTTATAATTTCTTCTTAAAGTTTTATACTTTTAGGCTTTCTTATTTAGGTTCATAGATCCCTTCAAGTTATTTTTATGTATGGAAAGAAAGGGTTGAGGTTAATTTTTTATATACAGATACCAGGTCTTCTAGTGCCATTTGCTGAAAACACTATCTTTTCCTTGGCTCTTGAACTGAGTTTATATTCTATAAAATGCTAATGTTAAATAATCTTTCAAAACTCAGTGGACCATATATGTGTGGTTCTATTTCTAGATTCTCTGTTTTATTCCAATGATCTATGTGTCTTTCCTTACACGAACACTGCCTTGATTACTGTAGCATTAGAAGAAGTCTTAAAATTAGGTACTAAGCGTCTTACAACACTTTTTTTGTTTTTAACTTTTTTAGGTCCTTTGTACTCCTACATAACTTCTAAATTTCTAATCCTGTTTTCTAATCCTGCTAAATTCAAGTACAAGTTCTAGGGGCTCCTAGGGATTTCTTAGTATTTTCTCTGTAGATGATCATTTCATCTACATATAAAGATTTTGCTTCTGCCGTGCCAATCCTATTCTAGTTGTGTCATTTTATTGCCAGACTATTTGGGTGGGGCCTAGGTTTCAAAGTTTAATGGACAGATAAAGAGTAAGCATATCTACCCTTGTTCCCCACCTGAAGGGGAAAGCATTGTATCTTCTCCATTCATATAAGGCATTCTCTCTGGAAGTGTGGAGTACATGTCTTTAATCTGTTGAGAAGGTTCTGTTCTACTTCTAGTCTCCTGATAGCTTTTACCATGAACAACTGTAGAATTTAGTCCAATACTTTTTCTCCAACTAGTGACAGGATCATATGGCTTTTTCCTTTCCTCTGTTAAAATGATGACTTTTGAGGGTGGATCTTCCAATGCTGAACCAACACTACCATCCCTATAATAAAACCACTTTCTACATCCTGCCAGATCTGACTTCCAATAGTTTGTTTTGTTAAACAAATTTCTATCTATGTTCATACTTTTTTCTTCTATTATCTTTATCCAGTTTTAGGATTAGCACAATGTTGATTTCCTAAAATGAGGGGAGACATGTTCCTTTTTTCTGCTTTAATTATTTGATATAATTTATCAGTTAAAATGTTTATGAGCCTGCTGTTGTCATATAGGTATCTTTTCAAGCTAGGAATATACTTTCTTTAATAGGTGCTAATATCATATTGAACAGTGAAGGAAACATTCATTTTGAAGTAGTCATATATTCGTATATTGACATAGCCAACTTCTCTTTAGGAAAACTAAAATAAGCTTCCCAATAATGTATACATGGGTATTAGTATTCCCAGATATTTAAAGAGGTCAGTTATATGGATAGAGTGTGAAGTACTAAAAGAAAAACTCCTAGAATCAGGAAAAGAGGCTTTAGCAATTGCTACTACTGAATTACCAGTAATGTGTATATAAACATATGTTTATATACACATTACATGCATTCCAAAATTAAAAATGTAGCCTGTATGTTCCTATGTATATAATACATATATGAAGGTATATATAAAATACATGACATATATAGTCACATATGATATGTTATATGTTTGTGTATATATGTAAGAAATTAATCATATTTTTATCTTATAATATGTATTAGCCAGAATTCTGGTTCAAAATACGCTTCTGGTTCTTCTCCCTAGATTTGTTTCTAGAATTTGATCTCCAAAGGTTGCTGTTTAATTTAGATTCTCATGATTTTTAAAAATGGCTATTAGGAACATCAAGTTCAATACAATTTAAGCATCATTTCCAAGATTCCTAATGTTTCTCTAAAGTTTACCAAGCAAGTATCATTATAGTATTGTCTTTGAGTTAAAGAGGGTTAAAGTCAACAAAGAGGAAATGGAATCATGTTGATGAAGCTCATGGTGCACATTTAATATAATAGTGCAAGTAAATTTTTTTCCTTCAAGCGAAGATTATTCTGAATTCATGCCCAAGTGTTTAATAAAAGTATTATGTCAAAATACTTCCAGATATATAAGAATTTCCTACAGAAAGTGAAACAATGCGTATATCTTTGAATATAAAATCAACACATAAATTTTATTCCTATTAACGAACTCATGTACATACATAATCTCTTTAATTTCTGAATATATGAATTCTATTCACCTAAAGAATCATCTAATAAACATATTTATTTAACATATTTTTTGGTACTGGGAATCAAACCACGGCCTTGAATATGCTAAGCAAGTGGTCTATCAGTTATACCTCCAGTCTACAAGCATACTGTATTTTAAATAAGTGTGTTCTGCTTTGCAATAAAATATCAAAGCACAATAGATATAGGATAAAATACTATACTAAAGTTATTAAGAAATAACAAAATATGTAACCAACAGACAAGATTTCAAGAAGACAATAGCTCAATTTAGGGGAACAAGACTGAGATAAATTCCTCTTTAGCTTCCTTCTTCAAATCAAATTTTTGTTAGTCATTACAACATAAAAAGGACAGCTTCCTGACACAGCAAAAGATCACTGCAGAGATCATTGCCAAGATCATTTTCAAGCTCAACATGGACAAATGTACCCTGGCAAGTAATTTTCAAGGAGAGGAGAAATCTTGCCCATTTTAGTCAAATACTTTATTCTTAGCAAGCAGAAATTTACACCCATCAGTAAGTATTTGTTAAATGAGTGAATATTGAACAGACTGCTCAGGATTTGGTTCCTAATCCAAAAATTTACAATGTAGACATTCAGTTAATATTTGATTATCAAATGAATAAATGCTCCTATATCTCTAGAATGATAAAGCTATATTACACGTTATATTAATAAACTGAAAGGAAAATTTTGGCTTTGGATAATGATACAGCAGCTAAGCCTGGCTGCTGGGTATAAATAATGTGTGTGTGTTGAAGCAGGTCATGCTGGGCTCTACAATCAATTTCTGACACAGGTGCTCTCTGACCATCCTTGAATTTGCCTTTCTGCTTGCTCACTACCTCTGCTGCCAACCACATTTTCTAGAAAATCTTTGCATCATCCTTCAGTTAATGAATCCTTTCTATTCCCAGCCCAAGTTTCCTAGAATTCTGTTACACACTGAAGACAGTTAGAATTCTATGCATTTTCCTATGTTCTCCTTCACACTTCCTCTCTCAGCCTTCGAGAAAACAGCAGTTGCCCTCCCTATAGAGTCAGGATGCCTTTCTAGCAGTCCTCTTGGGAAGAGTGTAAATCTTCTCCAGCTATAGGTTGGGCAGTACTATTGCATCAATGTGAAACTTCTTGATATTGACAACTGTATTATGGTTATATAAGAAAATAGGCTTGGGCTAGAGGTTTAGGTCTGTGGTAGAGTGCTCAGTATGTTCAGGGCCCTGGGTTCCATCCTCAGCACAGAGTAAAATAGTATTCTTAGGAAATATACATTGAGATATTGAGGCACATCTCCAGCTTATAGGCAAATGGTCCAGAAAGGAATTTGAGAGATAGACAAAGATTAATAGAGGTAATAATAATGAAAATGGGATGGGATAACATATAAACAATTGATAATCTTGGTAGACTCCATATGAGATTTTTGTATGCTATTCTTAAATCTTTTCTATAGGCAAAAACATAATAAATTATGTAATAAGTGTATTATGAATTTAATGATGATATGATGATGATGATGATGATGATGATGATGATGATGTTAAATTAAGATACTAAAAAGAATTCTGACTGGTTCTTCCGTCCCCAAAAGAAATACCCATCAATTTTGGCTCTGGAAATCTCTGTAACAGCTACTCTCAAGGAAGCCTCTGGTTTATGCTGCTTCAGGTGAGGGCTGAGATAACCACAATACTTCACTTTTGGCTCTTTTTTCTTGGGTCAGGCGTCATCTGTAGGGCCCAAGAGACTCATAGGTCACAGATGAGGATCTCCAGATGGTTTCTCCAGTCTTTTTTCTAGGTTTCAAGGAAAGGGAAGTTTTCTCTGTCTCTCCCACAGAAAGGTTCAAAGGACATTAACAGTCACATTCAAAGAAATTACTTAATCTTAGGCATCCTGGCTTCTCCTACTTCTCTACCCTTTTACATCATACAAGTAGGGGAGGTGTTGTCAAACCAATTTTAAGAATTGCCTTTGAAAGATCCTTTGCTGATTCTAGTCTCACACTTTGGAATGTATGAATTTTATCAGCAATCATTTGCTTCTTAGCCTTCAGACCTTTGCTAAACTAAGTCAAAAGTGTCAGATTTAAATACCTGGCAACAGTGGCAATTCATAACTCCTGACCTTCAAGCAAAGAACAATAATTACTGATTTCTTTGTAGGATAAGTGAAATAAAAAGAGCCAGGATAGCAGAAAAATTTTATCTGCAGGTCATTTCTTGCAATAACACTGATGCCTATACAGATTTTCTTTTCTTCTGAAAGCTAGGTCTTGGGCTATTTTGCTGTATACTGTAATTCCCTATTTCAGTCACTGAGGAAGCTTGATTTAGCATAGTGGTTCTCAAAATATTTTGTTTCAGAATTTCCTTTTAGTCTTAAAAATTAAGTATCCATAAGAGTGTTGGTATATGTGAGCTATATCTATAGATATACTAGTAGAAATTAAAAATAAGAAATGTAAAATAGTATTAGTTTATTTAAAAAATAAACAATAAACCTATACTATATCATGTTAACATAATTAATGTTATTGAAATGAGTTAGTTTTCCAGAAAATAAAAGAGAGACATGGTTTTCCATATTTGCAAATCTTTAAATGTTTGATACAATATAAGACATGGGGCAAATTCTTCCTTGAGTTAGTTGCATATAACCTCTGGAAAACTTTACAGTCATTAAGAAAATGAGATTTTTAAAAAGCATTATTATGAAGATAGTTTTAATCTCTTATACTTCCTAAAAAAGATCTTGGGGTTTGCAGGAGTCCCCAGATTGTATCTTGAGAAACACTGGTGTAGAAGGCCAGCATTTACTTTGGAGTGACAATGCTCAATTTGAATCCCAGTTTTGTATCTAAGTGGTCTTAAGGCCTCATTGAATTATTTATCCTGTCTCTGATGCTGTCTCCCAATTAGGAAATTGAGATAATTTCAACATACATCAGTCTGCATTCTGTAAAAGTGTTTTGCTTTTTTTCCTTTCCTACTTCTTGCCTACTGGCACTCATAAATGTACAGTCAATGTTTGTATGGAATTAACTTGTGAACTTGGCAATATTATAGTTTACCTCTCTTTTTCTCAGTGTCTTCAGTGGGAAAAATAAAAAACTAGGCAGCTAAGATGAAAAAAAAAAGATTTGGAGGTATTTGAAAAAGTAAAAGTAACATAAAAATATAAGAAATATATTTATTTTGGCAACAGAATAAAAGTGTTCATGAATGAGTTATTTGCTACTTAGAGAAAACTCAACTCTGGAAGATAAAACAAGAAATATATATGTGGTAATTTATTTTCTTGAAAAGCATAGCTGTTTTGCTATTAATTTTCCAAATTTTGGATTCTATTTGCAAGATATATAGCAACCTGAAAAGCTAAGTACTTTTCTAGGGGGCAGATGATAGTGCTCTGCCTCCTCCCCCATTACAGCTAATTTTTTACTGGGGAAATGCCAGACCTCTTCAAACAGAAGTTTTTACTTTTAAAATGACTTTTTTGGAGGTTAGGTACTCATGCTTTTAGCTGTCAAATTGTGTAATGCTATAATTCTTTTTTCAGTAAAACAGTAATTGGAGTTTTTTTTAAAAAGATGTATTTGTTGTGTTTTATGCTCATCACATCACTATAACACACACACACACACACACACACATATATATACACTCTGTGTATATGGATATAAATAATATATACACATTTAATTCAGGACCACTTGCATGAAGGAACAGTTTCCTCATTCAAAGGAAAATTCTCCATATAAAGGAAAATAAACCACTATCAGAGAGAGGAATTTGCCAGAAGAAATAGTTCCTATTTTACAGGGCTTATGATAGAATCTCTCTCCTTTAGCTCCATTTTTTTTTTCTCAATAGTCCAATTTTATAACTCAGTTGTCTACCAGCTAAATGTGCAGCCTGCTGCAGAGATGAGTTTGTGAAGCTTAACCATACGAAATGGTATATCTAAACAGTGCCTGCATACATTTGAAGGGATATTTTTATAGTTGAAAGGAGCTTGGCTTCAGTTTGTTTTCCTTTTTGTTTCTTTCTGAATTAGGTTTTCAAAAAACTTATTAACAAAAAGAGATCAAGAATAGAACATAGAAATATTCCTGGACTAAAAGAGATATGATTTATGTATGCAATTATATTAAACATCTAGCATGCACCAATGGTGACTAAATATGAAACAATGTCAGAGTTTCTGATCTCATTATTGAAAAACTGCATCATTTCTTCATGAAGCCATTTAGAGTTGCCACCACATTGAGCTTTTACCTTACTACCCATTAAGTAACTTTATTACTGGCCTAGGAATTAAACCCCACAGTTTTTTTCAAAAGGTTCATAGGGTAAACATTGTTTAAACATTATAATGATGCATTTTCTTGAAAGTATTTTCTTTCCAGAGCACAAAAAACCCAATGGACAGGGAATAGCAAGCAATAGCAGCAATATAAATTCATGGATATAACCATCTGTTTTTCTACAGAAGGGACAGAATTAGGAAAAGAATGCCTGGAACATACACTATGATTCAGAGTATAAAGAAATCACATGTCTTAAAGTTCCAGTGTGTGTGTGTGTGTGTGTGTATAATATATAATATATTTTTAATATATATTTATATTTTATGTATATATATTATTTCCCCTTATTTATATTGGTTTCCTGCTAAGACTTTCTGCTTTACAGAAAAAGATAGAAGCTGACTTCATATTAATAATCCATAGTATTTGCTTCTTTTTCAGAGAGGAGGCAAACAAGTGCACACTTTTATTGTTCTGGGTGTCCTGTTAATTGAAATGGACAATTTCCTAGGCTCAGAAATCTGTCAGGTGTTCTTGTTGTAGCAACCTAAGGCTAACCACAGGCACAGATGAAATGAGTCACATTCACAACATGCTGCCAGTTAAATTGATTTAGGGAGAGAGAAATTACACGTTGGAAAATAAACTGATGATTAAAGAAACATACATTCAAAACTGCTAATTCATACTGATGAAGAACACCCTTAGTATTGTACTTCATTTGCATTCAAGGTCACAAAAGCGGTTAATACAGAGGTCAGGGGAAAATATAGTGGGACTTCCAAATAGTTTATTTTAAATTTGAAATGTCAGATCCTATATCATCTTGGAATGTAGAATTCATTCTTTTGCCATCTAAATTGACACTGCTTTTGTTTCTCAAAATGAGGCTTTGCATCAGCTCTGTGCGTAAGTGTCCTATGATGCAGTACGTCACACAAAAGCAATTTGTAGAGGTGTGGATAGAAAAAAATAATGTATTTTTGCATCCCCAGAAGCATCTATTTGTTAAATGGGTTATGAAAATGAACCAATTTTAATACATATAACAAGAATTGATTAGTATATTGTTGACTTCACTTACAAATTCTACTCCTGGTATCTCTAGCCAAGAATTTTCTCTTTCTCTTCATGAAAGGAATTTGGAAAATATGCTATATGTTATTTTTCCATTTCTAACCCCTTCCTTTCATAATGTCATTTTTTCTAACAAAGTTAAAAGCAACTAACATAGTACTGTACCAATCAGGCAGACACCTCATAGAAAAAAATGTAGTTCATGTTGGTTACTCTTAATCATTACATCTATACAGACCACATCTGTGTAACTGACATTCTGAATTATAACTGCATTTATTTTAAACTTTATCATATTCATTAGAATCATTGCATTAATCATCATCTTTATATGTTGCTTTATACTAATACTTTCTAATACTTTTGGTTTGAAAATATAGCTTGAACTTTTGATAGTAATTAGAAATATTATCCTTTTGGGTAACTTAATTTGGTTTCAAATCTTTGTAATATTTTTTAGAAGAATCCCCAAACTACATTATTTTGAGGATATTAACAGCATAATCATTAAATATTATATCTCTATATTTATAAATTGTGAGATTATGCTGTACTGTCTTTATTTGACTGAATTTCTCACTCTCATTAGTTTGTCAGGCTATAACCAACAATCCTGTATCTCTATCTTTCATCTAATATGAGATAACTGCTCCAAAACTACTTGTTGAAAGCATAAATGAGAAAAGAAAGACATAAATAAATATAATATTGATATAAAGGAACATAATGTTTAATTGGCACATACCTACTTTCCTTAGGATTCTGATAAAGTTATCTTTTACAAAGTATTTATTATGTCCAAAGCAGAACATAAACCACCTTATTTACATTGTTTAATTTATTCTTAGAAAAAATTCTGTAAGGCAAGAGTTAGTTTTTATTTTAAGCAAAATACAATTTAGTCTCAGAGAGACTCCAAGTGACTCACGCAGTCTGACACCTACTAACTCATGGAACTTGGAGTAACTTAGATCTTTACCAAATCATCTTGGGTCTTACTTATTGAAGCTAAATGATGATATCCACGAGGAGCAGCCTTTCTTACAGGAATGTCTATGCCTAAAGCTCTAGGCACTTCCTTACCCACAAGGGCAAATATTTTTTTCCAGGACTTTTGGTGACTTAGGTTTGGTCTGTGTAACCAAATGAAATCCACTTCTATTAATTCTTTCTCCTCTAGGTACTTGGCTTTCATTCAGAATTTGTGTCATGTGAGAGGAAGAACTTACCTACAATGGATATGAAATTCTGAAAACCCATTATTCTTTGTTCTATACTAGACCTTCTCCTGGTCATAAAGGAGACCTCCTTGGCTTCCTCTATTGACCCTCATTACCTATAGCCACTGTGCTATGCTACCTTTTTAATGAATACGGTAACATGGGAGGAAGAAATTCCAGGAAGTTACTTCTGGGTAAATGCAGTCTATAATTTTTAAGTAACTTGAAAAGTTCTACATTTCTCAAAATATAGAAATGATACATATTTGAGGAAATAGAAATGTGAATTACCTTGATTTGATCATTGTTGATTGTATAAATGCAATGAATGATCATACCACAGCCCATAAACATGTACAAGTCTTATGTATAAAAAACCTAATGGCTCTCTTTCATGTTAGTTCCTTTTTAACTGTCCCACTGACCTCCTCACCTTCTCTCTGGACCACCGCCTTGCCTTCCTTACCAGCCTGTCTGTTGTTAAATTGGAAATACTCCTTCCATCCACTTATGATACTGTGGACAGAGATGTTTTATCAAAGCACAATCTAAATATGTCAATTTTATGATTAAAAAAAATTCTTCAACAGCTGCTTCCTAAAGTTCCTAGCAAATCACATAGGATTTTCATCATCCTGAACTCCTTTTATATTTCTAACCTCTTCTTTCAGCATTGGCTCTAGATTCACACATGTTTAGACTACGTTGAAGTCCCCTATCCACAGTGTGTCATGCTCTTTTATATTTCCTTACTTAGTATCACAAACCATTGTTCATAAGTTTCCTTGTCTGTCAGTTCTGTGGTAAGGAAAATACTTTGCAGCATCATCAAACTATCATCTCTTTGATGAAATTTTACTGTATTTTTCAAACTATCTTAGTTAATGTTTCTTTGTTCAGTTACATTCTTCAAGTAGAGTCTCTACTATTACACTGTGGTTATTTGCTCCTAAGTTTAATTTTATAGATTATACGATCATTGAAGACAAGGACTATAATTACTTATTTTAGGATCTTAATATTTACCATGATACCTGGCAAAAAATAAAGGCCTAATACAAATAAGGATAAAAAATATATGCCAATATTATTTCTAAGTATTCTTGTCTCCTGATGTGAAGTTATATTTTCTTTAATGTGAAAATCTTCATATGATAAAGCAGAGAAAGGCCTTGGTTTCTTCTAGGTATCTTCTTTTGGAACTCTTGTGAAATGATACAGAAACACTATAATTTTCTCCCATTCCCACTTAAGATTTCAAATTGGTCAACAAATCTTCAGAGCTAGTAACTTGAAAGGTGAGGGATGGACATTTAGAGAATATATGTAAACACATTAAGACACTTGTTTATACCTGGAGTAGATAAAGGGTCCAATTTTGTACATCTATAGATATTACAGCTAGTATAGTGGCTAGGAATACAGTAAAATGGATTTATGGTGGGGCTTATCCATCATGTTATACTGTATCACCAATAAAAATAATAACTTTCTAAAATTTATGCCTGCTTAGGAGTAATTTGTTAGGCAGTCACAAACTGAATGGGAGACAAAATGTAGATATTTAAATCCTGATCATATGTAGGAACTTAATATAAATCACTATGGTTTCCCCATGACAACATTAGAAACAATTTTCATTCATTTTAATAATCTATTTCAAATTAAGTTGCAGAAAGCATTGCTATCTAATTAGTACTCATGGATTTTGTAATTTTTTCTCATTTAAAGGTATAAATATACCAGAAGGTAACATTTCTGATATCAGCGCCCTTAGTAAATAATTTAATTGATTTCAGTTGTGTAAAACCAACCTCTTTGTAGTTTAAATTGTCCTTCCTCACTAAGTTATACATAAAAATGCAACAATGGTTTGCAGTTGAAATGTAATTATAACTAGTATTATAGCAGTTACAGAGAGGACAGCTGTTTAAATAGGAACAATGTGACTCCAAAGGAAAACATAACGCTTAAGGAAACACATTAGATGTGGCCTTAATTCTAGAGACAACAAGTGTGTGATCGGAGCATTGAAGAAGCAAGCCTTACCTTCTCAGCTTTTATCTGGACAAAAAGTGTGAGAAAATTCATTACACATGCCCTATTTCCCCCAGATGTTGTAATCATGAAAGGATAGGAAATATTTGATTTATTAGAGAGAAGAAACTTTTATTTTTAATTGACACACCATATTTAAAGTGCTAACATACAAATAATAGTACATGTGCTGCTGAAGTGAGCACGGACACACAAATAATGGATCTCTGCCACATTAGTGGAACATACTTTGGTGGAGAAGAGTGATCATCTCACCAATTAATCTTGATTTAGAATAAGGGGTTGATGAATTACTTCCCAGGAAAGGGGGGACCACAGGTCATCCCACTTTGTTTTCATCTTAGATCCACTGTTGACTCACTGTATGACCTTGGAAAAGTCATTTAACCTTGCCTCACCCCAGATCGTTCATTTTTAAAGTATAGATTAAACCTGGCCTTTCCAACTTAGCAGAATAAACATTAGCACAATTGTGAACGGGTATGAATCTGGAAGATTATTTATATAAGGGATAAATATGATGGCATAAAAATATTACTGTGCCACTCACATAAGCCTCTGAACAAACTGTCTTGTTATGAAACTGAGTATTTTGAACAAGTAGGTACTTATGATTCATTTAAACAAGTAGGTGCCATAATATATTTTGGGGGCCGTTAAGCACGGATATTCTGGCTGCTTAAAACTGGCATAATAGAAGTACAATCTATTGGAATAAATATATTTAATGCATCAACTTTTATTTTTCTGGCTATTTAGGCTTTGACTTTTCTAGTTTAAACCATTAGCAAAGTAATAAATGAAAGAGGTAGTAAAAATATTCATCAGATGAAACAAATTGCTGGAGACAATAAATGATATAAACTAATGTGCACAGTTAGAAGAGAGGAAAAGGGAATGAAAAGAAATTGTTTACTTATTGTTATTTAAAGTAAAAGGACAATATTACAAACATATTTAAAATGAAATGAATCCTATTTCAAATTATCATTAGGAAGAAAAGGTCCAAACGGGTAGGGGAAGTGGGAGGGGAAGGGAAAAGGAAAGAAGGGAAAGGAAAAATTATAAGAAAAGGAAAAAATGGAAACAAGGTCTTTGTAAATAGGGAAGGTAGGACAGGGAATAGGGAAAAAATAAGAACCAAGATACATCATGTACAGGCAAAAGTATCCAATGATAAATGTAAATGTATTGTATACCTAAAAGTGTACCAATAAAAGAATTTAAGGAAAATAAATGAAATGAAGCCTATATAGCATAAGCCTGTATTAGAGTTAGCACATCTTTTGTTTTGAATCTTTTAACTTACATTTAATATGAAAGTTTTAGAATATGGGTTTAAAGAGAAAATATTTGCACCAAACATTAGGATATGGGGTGGAATGATTGAAGGAAAAAAATCTACATTGTATCAAGTATTTAAAAAGAGTTATGATCATACTAGTCTATAAAATGTAGGTCAGATTTAAGAAAAAATAAATTATAATAGCTAAGAAAGTTGATACTGCTGAAAATATTTGAGTTGCTTTTCATTAGAAGTTGTAAAAAATGTCTTAGATTGATTTTTTAAGAAAACTGATATAGTGATGAAATATTAGTAACCTAACATCATGATATTTTTTCTTAGCTCTTTTATAGTCTATAAGAAAATTGCCTTTTTATGCAGTAAATAAAGAATTGACCTGATGTTTTGGTTTGTCTTTAGAATTGGGCTGGATTGATCATGTAGATTTAGACCTCCTAGATGTTGTATGTGTGTGTGGGAGGGGGGTCAGGAGTAAAAAATGTAATGGAGTACACCTAAATTGCTTGTGGATAAGATGGGGAGATTATTGGGAAAATAGTGCCATTACTACAAATTGGTGCCCCAGTCACATCTATTTGCAGAAGAGTTGGATAAAACTGAGTGTGCACATTGAGGTTTCTACTGACAGTTCATCCATCCCTGCATTCTTGTTGCTTGTTACTGCACCCAGTCGAGAGCAAGTATCAAATAATTATTTCATGAGCCCCTGAATGGATTAATCACAGACCTGACTTTATTAGAGTGTATTCAATTGTTCATTTATTTCTGCCACAAATATTTACTAAAGCTATTTAATTTTTAAGGGGAGGAAAGAGATAGAAAGAGGAGGGGAGAGAGAGAGAGAGACAGAGACAGAGACAGAGAGAGAAAGAGGGAGAAACTCTGGTTTTGGTCTAGTTAGAGAGATACTAGGCAAACAATCTCATGAATGAGTACACAAAAACAATTGAAAAAAGCCCTCTACAAAACAGAAATGTGTTAAATAAACCTGCCCTTGTCTGGGAGTCATATGAGGCTTTCTAGTAAGTGACTACTGAGCTGACATGGGAAAGATGAATGTTAGTTATGTCGACAAGGAAGTGAGCAGAGGTGGGACAGACCTGCAGGTAGATGGGGCTACGCTGGAGGATGGACTCTGTAGCAGGAAAGGGTGTGGCACATTTAAGGAAGTAAAGAAAGAGGGAGATGTGGCTCGAGGTGGTTCAGAGTCCCATCCTGGAAGGCACAGTAGTCTACATTAAGGAGGGTACATCATCATTAATAGTGATAAGAAGCCACAGAAGGCAAATGGCCACGAAGCAGTGACAATCTATAAAGAGGCATAGGGAACAGCTACAAAGTACATTATGTTTCCAGTGGCCTTGGACATTTGTGTAGAGTAAGCTGTCAATTTTTGCCTACACACTTCAAAAAGAACCAGGAAGACATTATAATAAAAATGTTCCCCAGCTCTTTCTGAAAACAAAAGCAATACAACAGTGACATGACCACTTTGGTCCCCGAAGTGTCACAATAACAACTAAGATAATTGGAAAAGCTTAAGTGCTTTCCCTACATATTAAAAACTTCACACACACTTTCATTGCTATGAAAAAAGGAATGTCGTTTGCCATGTGTATATATCATAGGAGCACCTCCTCAGTTACACTTGGGCAGGAGATAGTTTGTATCAGATAAGGACAAAAAGTAAGACACATCCAAAGGCTTGGCTCCAATCTCTTTCCACAATTTGTATCAGAAACCAGTCCACAGTTGTCTTCTGTAACAGACATCATGCCTGTGAACATTAGAGCACACCTTTCCACATGTGGTCCTTACAACCTCTAAACCAGCAAAAACTGAGCTGCCCCCTAAAATGCAGATTCTAAGACTCTAAATTCTAGACCCTTTAGGTCCCAAGCTGTGACCCTGAAAATGTGCAGAGACAAATTATCCACAGATGATTCTCAGAGAGCTTATGATGTATCTTAGGCAGTGGCCCCCAAGTATCTATAGCAATAAGAATCATGTGAGAATACAGTTTTCTAGGACTACATCCTAAATTTTTAATTCAGGAGGTTTTAATCATTCATAGTGACTAGGCATGAGTGTTTTATTTAAAGCTCAGGTAAATTTTAAGTTGAAAGAAAAGCTTAAAGCCATTAGTCTACATTTTTTCCTAGTTTAACTATTTCTTTTTTTTTTTTCCTGGTACTGGGAATTGAACTCAGAACCTTGCGCTTGTGAGGCAGGCACTGTGCCACTGAGCTACATCCCCAGCCCAAATTTAACTATTTCTTGTAAGATCTCCAAGAGCACGTCCACTCATTTATTGTAAATTCTTTAAAGTCAGGGGCACTATCTCTTTCAAAGTTGTATTCTCAATATGAGCATAGGGATGACTTCTGCCCATTCTTTAGGTCTCAATTATATATCATTATTTGATGCAATGTCCCTGTTATAAATTTGCATGCCTCTCTTTAATATCCCAATTATATCATGTATCACACTTCTTTGTAATAAATTGATTCTTTTAAACTAGGATGTAAACTCAGGGGCATCTTGGTTACTAAATACTGAATGTAATATTTAACATCTATTAGATGGCCTAGTATTTAATATTTACTGAATAAAAAATATGCAGTAAATGCGAAAGAAATGTTCCTATTATTTGAACTCTGATCTTTTTTTTTAACCAATGGTAGTATATTATTTAATTTAATGTTTTATGTTAGCATCTAATGTAACTTCTTAGGTATTGTGTCTATTAAGAAATAGATTTCCCTGAAGTATATGATAGGTTATTATGAACTATGCCCACTCCACTGTGCTTCAGACATAATAGAATAAGGAGATGGAAGTGCTAATTACCTTGATTTGCTCAGTTCATGTTACATATTTAGATGTATATGTGTGTGTTGAAATATCACACTATACCCCTCAAGTGTGTACAATTATTACATTTAATAAAAATAATACATAGAAATCCAATTCTGGAAGAACGTCTCAATAATGATTAGCCTAATGGTCCAAACTTGGCTACTTCTCACTCTGAAGGCATGAGCCTAATTACTTCCATCCTTCCCTTGAAAGGAAAATCAAATATGTTTGAAAAATGAAGGAAGTCTTTTGGGAGTAAAGTTGTTCAGGAATAAGGTTGATATTAAATCAAGGATACATTTGGAGGATCTCACTCTAGAAGATACCATCTTTAAAGATAGATGGATAATGAATAGTGAAAGAAAATAGATTTAAAGTTAAAATGACTCCAACGAAGTTCAAAAAATGTTGAGCGTGTACAGGGGTGGCCTAAAAGCCGACAGCAGAATAGTACCCTCTGGATCTACTGTACAGTGCTAAAGGAACAGTGGGAAAGAATAAAGCAGTCAAGGAGATCTGGTGTTTTGAGGTGTTGTAGGGTGCACTGAAGTTGTTAATCAAGAGTCCAGGATTAAATTAAAAAATATAGCACAGTTTTCCTTTGGTATCCATGGGGATTTGTTTCAGCCTCCCCTTATGGATACCAAAATCCAAGAATGCTCAAGTCCCTTATATAAAATGTAGCCTAAATACTGTGTAGTATCTCTCACTTGAGGAAGGCAAAGGACAAACCAAGAGAGTAATAAAGGGTGGATGGAATGAGACAAGGGGATGGGTCTCTCGGAAATGGCAAGGAGAGGGAGGAGGGGGGAATAAGGAGAATAAAGATACGCCACGTACAGGGCCTTAATAACCTCAGGGAATGTCAAAGTATGCCATAAACACGAGGCAAGATTAATAATATCAGGAAGAATGAAAGTGAGCAAATGGGAATTAAAGGAGGAGGGATGGACCAAGGAGGGGAGGGAATTTAAAAATGAGCCAGATTGTATTATATGCATGTAGCCACTCCCCAAGATGGTTGTAAGCTGCAAGTACTGCAAACATACACACTAAAATGGTCTATTGTTCACATATATTCTATGCACATTCTCTCACACACTTAAATCATATGTAGATTGCTTGAAATACCTGAGAGAATGTCAATTCTATATAAATAGTTGTACTGTATTATTAGGGAATGAGAGGGAAGTCTGTGATCTTCAATACAGATACAGTTATTTCTGAAATATTTTTGATCACAGTTGGTTGAATCTAGGAGTTCAGACACCGTCAATGCAGAGGGCTGACTGCCCAGTGCTTAGTGGGCTGTGCCAAATGGGAGGTTCAAACACGGAGCCCTCTCACCTCACTCCAGTCAGGAGGAGAAGCAAAGATGTAGCCTTCAGGAAGGGAGGCAGAGGGAAGTATTTTATCCTTACTTGGTCTTTGTGATTGACACATAAGAAAGCATCATTCTGAGGAGAGTTTGTTCAAAATAAATGGAGGATTTTATCCATAGAAAGCAACCAACCCAGGGAAAGGGCATGCGGTGGCTAGGTATGAGATATTCCCCATCTTTTGTTCTGAGAGAAGAAAGTGACGTACAGTCTACTGTTAAATTTATACTGGAAAAAACCCCAATCTACTTCTGTCTAATTTTCGTCTTGTCATGGTGTCTTTCCAATTCTAATTGTATTGATTTTTTAACCTTACTCTCTACCACACTAGGAAAATATTGAAAAAACAGGATAAAGAAACATTAACCTACAGTAATGAGAATGCCAAAGATATCCATTTAACAATAAAAAGAAATCCATAAAACTGATGGTACAGAATTCAGATTCTATTCAACAGTATTGTATTCTCAGATATTAAAAAGTAAGAAATCTTGGAAATATTGCCAGAGCTCAGTATTATCAATCCATGAAAGCATCCTGATGGCTATGAGGGAAGAGTATAATGAAACAGAATATCTTCCCTGTGCTAGGCCCTGAGTACCTGTAAAGCACCAATTCTGGACTACAGAGAAAAAAATGATACAAAATAGGAAAAATAAGACAATGAAACAAACATAATTGATATTGATGGGAAAACAAAGAGAAGGTGAAAGTTAAAATACACGGACCATTGTTTTCTTAAAGACAGGGTCTTACTCTGTAGTCCAGGCTGGCCTGGAACTCACAGCAGTCCTCTCCAGTGCTGGGACAGGTGTGCACCACCATGCCTGGCTTAAAACACATGGACTTTCAAAATGCTGAATATGCAAACAAATAATAAAATCAGGTATCAAGGGGATTGGCCATATTACATCAAGGAGCAAAATACCTTGCAGATAAGAAATTGAGTTGTGGATTTTTAAAAAATTTCAATTGCTCTGAATGATAGCTGGGTGACATAGCCTTTAACTTTCTTAAGTCTCAGTTTTCATCAGTAAAATGGGGATAATTATGCTACTTCAGAGGGTATTTATTCCAATCAAGTTAAGTTATTCCAATTACTAGTGTTTATCATAGTGCCAAAGAATAAGTGAACATTTGAAACATGTAATTTAGTATTGATAGCTATGATTTGCTTTGATGCTTTCCCCTAAAACTCATCCTTAATGAAGGATGCAGACAACTTCCAGGTTATTCTGGAAAGTAGGGTTGCCTAGTGCCTCAGATATCCACAGAGTATATGGCCTTGCATTAATAATTGTGAAGAAAACCAAAAAGAGAAAACTGAAGGGCTCTTTAAATAGCAAAGATAAAGCTGCTCGGATTTAAAGTAGTAATACAGGAATATGCAACACACACAGAGATTTAATAGAGATTTGTTTTCTCATGGGACCTACTAATAACTTACAAAGCTTTTAAAATACCATGTCCTATTGCGCAACAGCCATAATGGATGTCATATAACAAAAAGAAGTATCTTCATGCAAGTTAAACAATTAATAGAAGTGAACAACTTATCTTTTAAATTTGATGCCTAGTTTCTAAATGGAATACTGTTCCTAGTAATCTTGGAGGCATAAACGTGTTCAGAGTGGAACTGAAGTTTCAAAACATTCCACTACAATGTTTTTCCTATGAAAGAAAATTGCTCTTAAGTAATATATTTTTTTTCAGGCTGTAGAGAAAATAAATTACTCCCAGAGATGGTGGACAGTGTGGGCACATGAGACACTGGGGCACTCGTAAACAAGGACGTTAGCTGGGAAATTGAGGTTAGCAAAAACCTGGGGAGAATGCTAAGAGGGGACATTGGAAGTATTTGGAGCACCTTATGCATCCAGCTTGTTGTCTAGACCAGCATCCTGGGAATCATCTGTGATTTCTCCTTTTCTTCACTCTCTCTACATTATTAGAAGGTGTTCTAGCTCCACAAAGGGGTCCAAATCTGACCACTGCTCAACATTCTTGTGGCCACTATCATGGTTCCAATCACCATTATTCTCTTGACTAATGCTTCACTCTCTTAACTCTTATCTTTTCTCCTCACAATCAATATTTAATCCAATAGCCAGAGAACACTTCTTAGGCATAAATTTGGGACATAGGAGTTCTCTGAATATAACATTTGAGTGGCTTTCTGATCATTAGAATTAAACCCAACCACACATAGTGGCTCATCATGTCTTATAGATTACATTCCTGACTATTCATGTAATAAATAATTTTACTAAACTCTGACCATAATGTTCTTTCTGTCCCTAGATCAAATTAGAGTCCTTTTTGCCTCAGGACCTTTGCATATATGGAACCCTCAAATTTCTTCCTCCAATTATTTCAGGATAGTTGTCAACTCAGAAGTTATCATCTCAGAGAACGCTTTTCTGACCATCCTCTATATAAACAGACCTTATGCATTCTACTAATTACTTGTTATTCCATTTATGTCTTTATAGGTTTTTTTCCACTCACCATAGTAATTGCAATTTATATGCATGTGGGTTTATTCTTTGTTGTTGTTGTTGTTGTTGTTACTCCATTAAGTATACACTAGTTGGGAGGAGGGATCCTAGTTTATATATTTACTACTGTATCCTCAAATGTGTCCTAAAAACTAGTGCCTGACACCTCATAAGCATTTGTTAGTTAGATGTTGAATGAATGAGGGAACCAATACCCTTCCATCCACATACTACCTGTCTCCTAAACCATCTACTCCAAAAATTCTTTTTTTGTCCCTTTGTTTATTTTTTGTGGTGCTGGAGACAAAGTCCAGGGCCTTTCCCATGCTAGGCAAGCACTCTACCATTGACTTATACCCCCGGCCCTTTTCCATTTTTAATCACCTTTTTTACTAAAATTCTTTCATTACCTCTTTCATATGAATTAATCTCCAAAATCTTCTATTTATCTCCTAAATTCAAAGCCTTTCTTTTCACATCTGCCAGATGAAAGTTGAGAAAAGTTTTAAGCATTATCTAGTTTTTCCCTTCTTGTTCCTTTCACTTCTCAATTAACCTACTACCTTTTGAATTCAGATGATCCCTTAAGAGAATTCTATATATTTGTGCACAAAGGTCCTAAAGGCAATCAAGTTCCTGTAGAATTATTACAGCTACATCATGGTAAAGGTTTTGAGGACTGATGCAGGCAAGAATCTGCTAATAATAACAATGACACTATCAATAACAACAACAACTACTAGAAAATAGTTCCTGTGAATTAAATGACTAACTTACACATGTGCTTAGAAAATAGACCTTAATTTTATTTCAAAATCACCTCAACAAATAAAAAACTATGATGTTCAGGAGACAGGGAAGTCAACACAGGCATGGAGTAATTAATTCAAGACTCATTTCAGGACAGGACAGACTTGAGATGGTCCTTTGAATAATAGTCAGATTTAAACTGTTGCTATATTTAGTTGCATAATTTCCCCTCAGCTACCTTTAGGGGAAGGTTTCATCTTCTCTCTGCCCGGTTTCCTCTGGTGGCTGCCATACTGTCAACAGAAGTAGCTCTTTTGCTGAAAAATGGCCAATAAGGTAACTGGATAATTTCAGGCTGAAAACATTGAAAACTTCCACAAACTGAAATATTGATGAGTACAGCAGCTTTGGAGTATGTTTGTATGGATGCAAATTTACTTCTTGTTCTTTTTAAAAGAATTCTCTTGATAGCTTTAAAAATATACAAAGCATCAAAGTATTAGTAGCTGTATATTACCTCAAACCAAAAATCAATGCAAAATATCTGTAAAACTATTAACTACACAGTGGTTCAAAGAAATTAATCATGATCCTTATAATGATGTTTCATTATAAGTTTTGATATGGCTTACCATAGAAAAAGTGAGTACTATGACACAGTACTCCATCTTATCCTTCACTACACAAAACTTACTAAGTAAAGCTCTGAAGTTCCCTACAATAGTTTTTTTTTAAAATAAATACCTGATAAGTTTACATAGTATATTTAGAGAACTGAGAAAAAACAGCAACAACACAAGGACATCCCCCAAACAGATGGAGCAGATGTGATTCCAGGGACTCTCAGAAGATGGCACCAAATACTCATCCCTATTAAATGTCACCAGACAAAAGCCAAACATCCAGGTTTGTGGGGTCACCATTCTTAATACCTTGACTGACAAGGCATCTGTTGCCTGGAAGTCATTCATGAACATTACCACTCCTGCCTTCCCTTTTTTGCTAAATGTATACTCCTGTTGCAACTTAGGGAAACCACTTCTGACACGATATCTACCCACTGGCCTTGTCACCTGCAGTCCTACAGGTGCCAACAGTTGGCAAATTGTTGCACTACTTAGTCCTATCCAGGTGTTCCCTTGATGACACAGGATATAATAATGTAATCCCCATGCCTTATAAAAGTGATCTCACTACATGGTCACAGTTGGCCTGCCTGAGATATAAAACCATGAAAGTGATGATTGTCTTTACATCCTTTCCAAGTGAACAGGTAAGTTGGTACATCCATTTTCAGATTTTGGTCCAGACCCCCAGGAGAGGACCCTTAATAAGAAACATTTTTAGACTTTTACTCAAGGTACATTTTGGTATTAAAAGCTAAGCTTATTGTGTCTTACCATCCCAACAGGCACACCACAGCCTTTCAGTGCAAAGCAGTAGAGAAAAGAAACATAGACATACCGAGCACCTGTCTAAACTGTCGTATTGCCAAGGTGTTTCCATGGTGGCAAGGGATTGGACAATGGGGGTTTGGATATGAAATATATGCCTTTAGTGTAATAATTTCTCAAGTTTAAATAGGTAAATGAAAGCTTTTGCAATTCTGTTGATATTAATCCTCAAGGCTGGCATAATATTTAGTAAACTGGATAGCCAATGCTTTTCAAACTGCTTGTCTATTCAGTCATATTTTCCTTGGCTAGGAAGGGTCCATGTCTATTTACTCTTAAGGGTCTTGTATAGAATCTGATATATATTGATCATAATGATTCTCTATGAACCAAAATAATAATGATCATTTTTGAAGTGGTTCCTATTGGTCAGATACCCTGTGAAGTGATTTACATGTACTATCCAATTTAATACATGATTAATGTATAACAGCCCTGAAATAGACCTTATTATTAGCTGTTTTTTCTACTAAGAAGCTTCAGATTAATAGGTTGAAATGATTTATACTTGATTCAGACCTAGTAAAGGGAAAACTGGCATTGCAATCCAAGTTTATGTGACGCTAAAGTCCATGTTTTTTATGGAGGAATTCTTTCTATTCATAAACATTCACTTAATTGGAGTACATGATATGAATAAAATATTATCATTCATGATCCCTTTCAAAAGTCTACTGCTGGCCTCTAACATGTGATATTGTTTGTGATTGGAGAAAGAAGGCATGCTGCTGACTTCTTCATGTGTAGCTAGAACAATAAAATCAGTACTGAGAAGGATTTTTGTTTGCTGGAACTTGGAGGTCTATCAGAAAGTTTGTTTCTGTCCACACAGAAAGGGACTCTTTAGGACATGCCATCTATCAGAGTTTTCAAGTTATGTCCAGGTGTTTTGTGGAAGTGTTATACAGAGTTAGGTCTTGTGTGTTTGTGTAAATTCTGCTTTGGAAGTTTGAAGTTATATGACATATTATTCAACAATTTGGTGTCACTTTTTAGCAAAAGGATTTTAGAGTCAGCAACACTGATCTATCACTTAAAACTGTAGCTTAGGGCAAGTTTCTGAATGAACCTCTTTTGGCTCCATTTGCTTTATCTAAATATGGAAATAATATTCTTCAGATAATGCTGTTGTGAAAGGAAATGAGATAAGGTACTTAAAGAAAGCTGAGACATAGTAAACACTCAAAAAATGTTTGTCTGGAGTCTTCTCCCAGCTATATTCAAACTGCATTATTTTCACCATGTATTTATTAATAATTGCTACTATACTAATGAACTGTCCCAAATCAATAGCAGCTCAAATCTCTATTATCTTTAGCTCCAAGCTAACAACAAAAAATAGCCGAAACAGAAGATATTACTGGAATTTTATTCAAATAAAATTACTTATGCTAACTTAAGAAAATAATATAATGACAAAATCTGTATACAACTCAATATTTTCCAGTACGTTCTAAGTACTTTCTGTACAAATCATGGAATTTACCAGGTACAGAAGAGAAGCCAGTGAGAATTAGCTGAATTACATGCCATAATTACTTTAACAGAAATTGTGATTGTCATCTTTATATTTATGATTCAATTTATTTTCAATAAAAATTTAGCATGCTTTAAAACATACCACTATATAAAGAGCAAACTAAAAAATAGATGATAGAAAATGTGAAGATAGATCTTTTGTAAAAGGGAAGGACCAAGAGACAGAGGGGGGAAGGGAAGAGAGAGAAAAGGAGAATGAAAAAGAATATGGGATATGCTATTACATTTACCAACTTCATACAAGGAATGTTATCATTATGTACTGTGAACATGTACTAACAAAAATAAAAATTACATTAAAGAAGAATTTTAAACAACTGTTAACTTTAACCACAAATAGCAATAAATCAAACAAAACTCAATAGACATCAGAATGTTTCTATCATGATCATTTCATATATATCTGTATGTCTATATGTATATAGAAAGTGATTATATTTCCTAGATTAGAGTATTCAATTTGTGAAAGCAGGCTTATTACATATTTGGAAGCATAAAAAATACAATTCTTTTTTTTTTTTTTCAGTACCAAGGATCGAACTTGGGACCTTCCGCTTGTGAGGCAGGGGTGGTGCCACTGAGCTAAATCCTTGGCCCGAAAATACAATTTTTAGTGGTATCACAATTACTCTAAAGATGAAGGTTAACTATTTTATTATGACTTCTGCTCATGGCAGTTTTTCCACATAATTGATACTTTTTAAGATGCCAGCAATTGTTTCTTTAGAATTGGAACAAAAGAAATTAATCCTTTTGAAGGAGTGATGATTCAACCCTGCCAGATGAAAAAAAAATAGCTGTAATCTGACTTCAAAGAGTAGATTCCTCTTTGTAGTAACTGAATTGTGTAAAATGAAATGGGAGTGACTAACACAAGTTGAGAAAATAGTCTATATCACCAAAAGGTAAAGTATGAACTGTTTATAAACAATTATAGAAATGCATACTATTTCTTTACAAGGAGACAGGAAATATACACACATAGTTTTAGTATAAATACACCTGTAGAATTGTCTCTATCTCTCAGAAATTTGGAAAAATCTACAGTGTAGTGTAAAGTATACTGCTCTGTAACTGGAAATGAAGAAACAATAATTCATCAATGACACATACTAGGTCTATTTTACTAGTACATTATTTACTTACTTTAATAAATCTCTAAATCTTTGTAATTTTCCAGTGATGCCTTAAGCACGTATCTCTTCATATTTACAGATTAGAAAATCTGTTGTATAAGCTCCAACTCTGCTATAGTGGATTTTAAATAACACATACATTGTAATATTGCTAACGTTGACTAAGCCTAGTGGCGTTTGGCAAAGAGACATGAAGGGGAAACCCAGGTGCATTTAAATAGTGAAGACTAGAAAGTCATTCAGCACAATTTTTCTTTTTGAGTCATTTTGGGGCCAGTAATTACCAAGGGACTAGATTCAAGAGACTTCATGTGATAGAAACACTAAAATTTTCAAGACACTTATTATTGCGTCAAAGACATTAACATTTTTAAGGGAAAAAAATGGAATGGAGAGATTGACCTGAATATACTGGCCAAATTCCAAGTTGAGAAATTGCAGTTTGCTTTTCTACTCTCATTCAATTCCTTTCTTAAATGATTTTGCAGTATTGTGGTCTGTTAAACAACTGCTGTGTTCCACTCCAGTAGTGGGTAAAGTGATTTCTGTGCTCTCTGTAGTTTGTAACACACTCCTTAGGGAGTGAAAGGTACTGCATAAATGTAAGCTCCTGGTATTCATTTTAAAAGGAAGCTACATACCAATCTTAATATGAGGTATATTTTTGAAGCCCAATACTGTGGGCTTAATGGAATCATTTTCCAAAGAAATTGAAGGGTTCAAGATTTTTTTCTGCCATTTTTCTCGTTCTGCTTTATCTTACCTCCTTGTCTAGTTTAACAGCAGAAGGATCCCAAAGGAATGACTCAGTGAAATTGAGATTCAAAGAATACACAGTCATTAAGCAAATGTAATGTGTTTAGTGATGCTAACCTAGATTCACAGTTAGAGTAGACATGGAATATAAATGAAATAAGCTTCAGGCCAAGAGTTCAGAGAATCTCAACAAACACAGCATGGGAACGTTTTCTGTATGGCTCACTACCTAAGTACCAAAACTGTGGTTCAAAACCAAAATTTCATTCATTAGAAGAAGATTTTTAAAGTGCGAAATGATGAGATAACATTATTCCAAGCAAAAATTTGCCTCATTAAAAAAACAAAACCAAACCAAAACAAAACCAAAACATGACAACAGGAGAGAAAGCCAAACAAGAGGTAAATCATGTTGAGTTCACACATGCACTATTATTCCTCATGCCACAAAATTTCAGCTAACAGTAACTTTTACAAATGAAAATAATATATTAGGAGGAAGCAAATGTCATGATTGGTGGGCATTATAGTCTTTTGGAGGAGAAAGCATATGACACTGATATGCATTATTGTCTTTTAAACTTACTTTATCCATGAAATTTCATTTATTTTTATTTTTTAACCATTAAACAATTGTAAAATTGACTTAATTTTTGTAAGGGGTGAAGAGAAACAAAAAACATATTTCTACCAAGTTTTTAGAAGTCTGTAAACACTCATATGTACACTACAACAAGCAGCATTTTGCCTGAAATAATCTTAGTTATTTTACCATGCAGATGATTAAAGCAGAGAACATGCTTAAAATAGAACTGTAAGACCTTGAAATTACCAAAAGCAAAAACTCTCAGTTAATCCATGTACTCTGTTTAGCTTCTTTTAAAATTCGAAGCAAGAGCCAAAAAAGAAAAAAAGTTTATTTAGATGAGGAACGTTGAAGTGGAAATCAACAGTTAGATGATGAACTTCACATCAGGAAAACCAGAGGAGAACTTTGTACCTTTCTGTATGAGAGTACTTTAAAATCTGCATCACTTGAACGAAAACATTCCCATTTGTAAAGCACACTCTGCAATGTGCTGTTCTCTCAGGCATCATTGACACTAAGAATAGACCATAAATTGGTAGTATAGAGTGCCTTTCAGTTCCAATTTTTCTAAAAGTACTTCACAAAGCAATTAGTCAGATAATGGTGGTGTGCTGACTCTGTGTAGCCTTTATATAGTCACTAATAGCACACCGTCTTTCTATCCAACAGAATGGATTGTAGGCAGAGCAGTGTAACATCGTTAGTCTTTTCAACCCGAGTCACATTCTCTCCTTAAATAACATGTTTGGAACGTATTCCTTTTTATAAAACAGCTTAGAGTTAAAATTTGCACAAAGAGGAATAAAACCCTAATCATTGAATTTTAAATCCAATTAATCACAGGATCTACAGTTACTCTCTACATCTGTGAATGATGAAGGTCCAGAATGTTCTACTGTTATTTTAGTACTAGTTTTATGAAAGGAATAGGGGAGTTTTGAAAAAAAACTGAAATGAATTTATAAAATATTATTATGTTCCATCAAATATAACATAACAAATGAGTGAACTGATTATTTAATGGCAATTTTAGCTACTGACAATGATAAACTGGGATTATCCTGGGACCCCTAACACTTATTAATTTTGCTCTAGCCAACTATATGAATTAAGGTGTGAACAACAGTGGTTTTCCACTTGCAAAAAAGCAGACCATGAACAAACACAAGGGAGTCTGAACATTAAGAATTCTTTGAAAGATGTTGCTCAGCAACCTAGTTTATTTGTAATAATTTCTGTTGAAAATATGACTAAGGTGATGTTTATATATTGTTTGCCTATTATTTTTAAGTGAAGATATCTTTCAGAATTTGACTTGGTATTTCTTGGAGAGTCTGAGTATATAGACATTTGATCAATATACATTGATGCAAAGGGTGGGTCAATATACATTTGATTAATTAAAATATGATGACTAAAATTTTAAAAATACGAATTAGAATATAATGGCTGCAAGACAATATGCATTAGGAAGTCCAACCTTAACGATGATAGCTTGAACTGTAGAGACAAGGCATGACTTCCCTTTAGGAATAGCAAGCTCTGCATATTCAAAATAAAGAGAGAGTTAATGGAGTTCTAAAAAGGGATTATGTTCAGAAGAAAGAGATACATGTTGCTTCTAAGAAATTTATAATTTCTAATCTTTCCACCTGAAAAAAACATTACTTTCCATTTTGCTTGTAGCAGAACCACAGCTTAGCAATGGAGAATTAGTTTTGAATTACTTTAGAAATATACTATCATATATTCTAACATACCCCAGTAGACTTTAAACAAATCAGATTTAATATCTGTAGTGCTTGCATTTGTTTCTCATTCCAAACATTTTGCATATTTCTATGAACCTCACTGACACATTTAAAATAGTCAGCATCTCTCAGTATGAAATAAGCAGTTATATAATCAAAACCCTGGTACCTATTAAGCACAAGTGCTTATTTAAAATGTGTGGTGATTAGAACCTTTTCTCTCAAATACTGATGATTCCTTCCCCTATGCTCACCAACACTGACTACATTAACTTTGGCAGTGACTGATTCCTGAATAATCTCTAACACAGTGGGCAAGAGTGCTACGCCAGACCTTGCATGACATGTTCCTATTCTCTCTCTAATATTTGAATTCAAATATTGAGTGCAGGATTAATTTAATTCTAGCTGCTATTAATCACATGTGTTCTGACAGACAGGAATTTAATCCAAAATAGACCATTTCTGCCAGGCTGCAGGGATTAGAAAGGAAGGAGGATAGGAATCAGAATTGAACTTGTCATTAGAAGGGCTGACAGAGCAGTTTACCCCATGGTTATCTTATCTTAGTTTTCATCAGCAACATCAGTCTCCCACTTTTAGGTCCCGCCCCAAAATAAATATAAACGTAACCATGTTGAAGATGTAGTTTAAAAATAATCCTTAGAAAGCGAAACTATTAATGGGTACAAGAATCTCCCTTTTAGGCTGGGAGATTCAGTTGTACTTATCATGCATGCTGGGTTCAAACCCCAGCACTGTATTAGTAAATAAATAAATAAATAAATCCAATCTCTCTTTACAAATAACACCATAATGTTGTCTCCAAACTCTTTTCTGCCCTTCTAGAGAGGGTGTAACAAGTGAAGATTTAAAACCACTTGTGATCACAGCTAAGACTCTGCTAATGCTCTAGAATCATTAATATAGAAGTAATATCGAAGAAAAACAGCACATATGAATTTCTAAAAATACCTGCTAGATCAGAGGTTCCTATATGAGTCCTTTATAATTTTTTATTGGTTACTTGATAGAACAGGGAACAACAATATCCATGTTCTGTCACACACTCTTTGAACATTGGTGCTCTAGACTTCACTATTGTTAGTTAATAATCTGACCCTTTATGATTCCTGTTCACTCTATTGAGCCCTTGATGTGAAATGAGTGTGATAGAGTGGGAAGTTCTACCAGCATTAAAACTCAAGGAATTTACCACATTTTCACCAGACTTTGTATTTGGCTGTCTATGACAGCTTGTTACATTAAATATTTTTGACTGCTAATTGTGTGATAAGTGTGCTAAATTATGATATACTAAGAAAGATACCATCAGGAAGGAAGCTCATGTCATTATCCCAGTTTTACAAAGAGGGAAACCAGGTTCAGAAGGTTAAACAAATCAGCAGAGATCACAAAGCTAGAAAATGGCAGAATCATTATTTGAATTAGTTTAGTCCAACTGCAGTTGGGCTTCTAGGAGACTTCCAGAAACCTGGAGAATATATTCCTGCTGCTAAGTTTCCTGCAGTTGATTTGGATCTCACTCTCTGAAATACTGAAGCTTAATCCTGCCTTCGATTCCTTAGATTTCCTAGTGCCTTTCTGATAAAAATAACTGAGGT
The DNA here is from genome assembly GCF_053883595.1 of Heterocephalus glaber. Taxonomy (NCBI): domain Eukaryota; kingdom Metazoa; phylum Chordata; class Mammalia; order Rodentia; family Bathyergidae; genus Heterocephalus; species Heterocephalus glaber. Next base: position 10,097,653 of record NW_028258356.1, on the reverse strand, counting down.
TTATGCAAGCTCAAATAATTTCTGTGACTTGTTTTTCAAAGATCCTCAATAGTGTGTCATGCCTCTATTCATCTGGTGGAAAATCCAAACTCTATTCCTCTGAGTTTCTTTTAAAGCACTGCATTTCCTAGGCTACTTCCCTGAGTTTGTCAATTTTTTTTATCATTTATTTGATTTATTTGTTTCATTTTCTGTCTTTGGCCAAACTGGAGTTGAATAGACACAGCAGATAGTTGAAGATACAGGGAACAATACAGTCTCTCAACTAAAGCTGATCTTGTGTGCCTTCCACAGAGGTGTTCAATGCAATACTTAGAAACTTCCTTCATTTTTATTGGTACATGTTTGCAGTACATGATGATCACATGACACATTGTAATCACTGAGTGAGTATATGTACATAACAGATCTTAATTCTTTTTTCATCACTTTCCCCTCCTCCCCCTCTTCTTCTCTCCATCTCTTGATCTGCTTCCCTTTTGCAAAAGATATACCTTTTCCTATTATCTATCTTGTAGTTTACTCTTTAATTTGTTTATATTTTAAGTTTCTTATGTAAGAGAAATCATGCAATATTTAAGCTCCTGTGTCTGATTTATTTCACTTAATATTATTGTTTAAAGGTACATCCATTTTTCTACAAGTTTATCTTTCTTTATGACAGAACAGTACAGTACTCCTTTGTGTATAAATACCACATGTTCTTTATCCATTCATCTATCAATGGACATGTAGGATGCTTTCAAAGTTTATCTATTAGTTATTTTGCTTCTATAAACATGAGTATGCATATATCACTATAATAGGAGGTATTTAATTCATTAAAGGAAAATACCTAGGAGGGGGAATGTCTGGGTTCAATGGGATTTCTAGTTTTACTTTTTAAAGGAATCACCATTCTGATTTTCATAGTGGTTTTGCTAGATTCCATTCCCACCAATGATGTAGAAAGGCTCTTCTTTCCACAGCCTAGCCAGCATTTATTATTTGATTTTTTTGATGATAGCCTTTCTTTCTTGTATAAGATGTAATCTCAGTGTTCTACTTTGTGTAACTCTAATGGCCAGAGATGTAAAACATCCCTAAGGCACAAGAAACAGCAGCAAGAATCAACAAATAGATAATATCAAACTAAAAATCTTCTGACAGCAAAGAAAACAACCGACAGAGTGAAGAGACAATCTATAAAATGGGAAAAAAATAATATTTGCCAGATATTCCTCAGATAGGAATACCTAATATATAGAATATATAAAGAACTCAAAAATATTAGACCTCCCCAAATATAAGACCCAATCAAAAAAATGGGCAACTGAAATAGACATTTCTCAGAAAAAGAAGTATAAATGCCCAATAAATATATGACAAAAATGTTCAACATCTCTTCCCATTAGGAACTTACTTAACTCTTGATCAGCAGGCTTTTCTGAACTTTGAAACCCTTCACAGATACCATATTTACTATTAGCATAAAAAATAACCACCCAAGGGAAGTTAACAAAGCTTCAACAAAACAGATCAGAAATCTAGGATTCTTATTTCATACTTTCCTCTACATTAGTACCAACGGTGTAGCATGTGTTAGAGGGAAAAGATGTCTTTTCACGATTCCCCTTTAAAGCCCTGAATCCCAAATTTCTCTTAGGTTCAAATCATTTCAGCTAACATTTTCCTAAGCCAAAACCATGGTTACAGAGGGAATTGAGAGCTTCTCTTAAGAAGAGTAGTTGGATTTTGATATGAAATGAGTATTATAATCATTATAATTACTACTAAGTCCTATTTTTAAACTTTACTTATGTCCTGAGGCATTGAGATAGCAAAGAGCAAAAGCTGACAAAATCTTCAAATCCTTTTCAAGTAAATGATATGAAGGTATGAAGAAAGAGGTAAAAATATACTCACAATCATAACTCTGTGCTTTTCGGTATCAACCATGGATTACTAGTGAAACTGAGATCATGGGCAACAATACATTCAGTTCTGAAAATTCAGACAAGTTTAATTCCAAAGTGAATAATGTTACATGGAGAAAGAAAACCCTTTGTTTCTAAATGAAAGTATATTATTATCAATGTAAATTAAAACTGATTCCAAATAACAGTACAGTTTATTCAAATAGCAGTTAACTTGGGGATTGCTTACATGTTTTGGGCTACTTGTTACCCTGGTTCCCTCCTGTGAACTTGGGCAGCAACTGTAGGAATTGTGCAGAGTCAAAGGAGACTGCAAAGGAGACTAGGTAAAATCCTCCCTTAGTCTTACCCAGCCTAATCTACTTTGAAGCAGGAATAGTTGTAGATATTTAATAGAAATCAATCTCTTTCTGTTATTTTTGTCTCACAATGCTTCATTCTAATACTGATTATACTGATGTGCTAAGATATGCTAGCAAAATGTTTCTGTAATACAATTTCTTTGCTGCTAGAAATGAAAGCTCTTGAGATTCCTCTTGCTTACATAGCTGCTTCAAGTGATTACATCTTTACACAGATGTTAATTGCTCTCAGGAGAAAGCTGCCCAAATCACTAGGTGAGCAGAGTAATCTTATAGGGGGTACCAAGGAGGGACTTAAGAGCTATTATGTATATTGTTTCTCATCCTTGTTGCTATCTATACTCCATTCTGATGAATTTAGGGCACATAGAAAAAACTTCATAGATGGTAGCCATCAAATTACCAAAATGGGTTACTAAAAGTGAAAGCAGACATTGGTTTTTAGTTCCTTCCAAAGTTTGGGCCTGGCTTCAGTGAAGCTAAAGACATACAGCTCAATCAAAGGATCTCAAACTTCACTGTGCATTAGGCTCCTCCTGGGAAGTGTTAAAATTTTTAATGCCTAGACCTATTGATTCTGACCAGTTTAATCAGAATTTTGGGAGTAAAATCCAGGTGTCAGTATTTGAAAAACTCCCTGTGTGATTCTGATGTTCAGTGAAGGTTGAGAATCACTGGTTTGCTTATGCTGTCCCCAGTACTCGCCTCTGCTGGTAAACTGCTTGCTGCTTGTCAGTGACAGGTGGGAGGATCAATCTTAAAGAAACAACTTGAGGACTCTCTGAAGAAAAATAATACTGCAGCATTAGGTAGAGATGGTCAGGAACAAAAGTTTCAAAAATATCACCAAGGAACAAGGAAAGGAAAAAAAGAAAAGAAAACAAAACAAAACATGATGCAACTTCTAAACTAAATGTGAAAGAACTAGTTATACCAACAGAGAAGCCATTCAGTAGACAAGGCAAAGTACATCAGCATCCGCTTTTTACTCTCTCTTTAAACGTAAGACAAAAATAAACAAACACCTAATATGTTGTTGATGACGGCTGGTACAACTAAAATGTTAAAAATGTACATTAGTGCTTTGTTAATGCTTCGTGGTACAGAGAGACTTTAAGTGCCTAAATTCTCTTATTTTTTTTAAGGAGGAAAGATTAACTGTAGCTCATATAAGTGCCTAAATTGTTACAGCTGATCTTCAATATTAAAGCTTGGGGAATAAACGTGGGAAAGGCTAGGTCACATGGGCTCTCTGTCAGGTGAATCTACTCAGGAGAAAATAAATATAAGGGAATACAGGAAGAAATTTGATGACAGCAGTATCAAAACCAGGAAGTGTTTTTAATAATTTGCATAATGAATTATCAAATTTTACATCACTTTATAAGCAAAAGAAATAGCCATTTTCATTTTGCTACCAGTATACTATTAATCTGAAAAAAGAGTGTTGTAAGTCATAAGAGTTAGTGATGGGTTTATCTTTGTCTTTATCACACACCTGGCTCTTGAAACAGTGTCTGAGTAACATACATAAGCAGAGGATGTCTGTTTTTCTTTCAGAAATAAACGTTATGAATTTCTAACTCCTCCTAGAAAGACAAAAGTAGGGTCCAAGCAAAGAGCTAATTTCTAACTGGGCATTCATGTCACAAAGCAACCTGTTAAGTGACACTATGTGGCTGAGTTCGATCCTTGGTACAAAAAAAAAAGAAAGAAAAAAAGATACTATGTGAAAGGCTTCAGATATTCAAGGATAACAATTTTCCATCAACCTGATTTCATCAAAAGCATAGAAAATGCTTATTCTGAGGGCAAATACCAAACCGACAGAAAATGAAAATATAAGTGTTTGAATATAACTGTCCTTCCTTATGAGATATACTGTACCCGAATGATTAGGCAGCTCAGTCAATATTTGAGCACACCTGCTTGTTCTGATAAGGAATATATTTTTCCCACCATTATGTGTGTTCTTTCCCAGATTAGCATCCTGGGTAATTTAGGCTTGACAGTTTCATATTCTGTTTTAGAAAACAGAGAAATATAGTTTAGGCTTTTAAACCATTAGATATGGAGGTATCAGAATGGATGAGCTGTGTATCGAGGTGTGGGGATTATACTAGTGTAAAGTAGTCATCTTGTTGCTTATACACAGAAAATGTCAGAGAACAAGTGTGGAAGTGTGTAGAAGAAACAAGTAGAGAATTCGCTCTGAAGTCATTCTAGTACCATGAGTCCTAAGGAAAGGAGCCCCAGGTAGGTTCTATATAAACTAAGTAAGGATGCACAAATCCTTTTTCTTCCCCCCATAAACATTCAACTGAAAGGGCCTCACTTTCCATCTATCACCCAAACTTTTCTTAATAAGACAACACGGTGGTGAAGAAGACTTCCCAAGGCAACCACAACATGTAATGAAGATTCTTCCCTATGCTCCTGAGTGCTGGCCTGTTGTCTGTATGTGGCATATTTTGGGGGTTTTCTTTTTTAATTTGTACCAAAAAGCCCAGTGTCCCTTATATCAATGACTTAATGCTGTTGGAAAATTTGCTAGGATACACTTTGCAATACAATTAATGTACATAGTGCAAATAAATAACTGAAACAGAAGTTTTACAAGGCAAAGTTAATTCTGTCATTGATATAAATTATAGATTTTTAAGTTTTTCTGTTCTGTTTCATTCAAAATAGGGATCAGAAACCACAAATTGACTCACTTTTTAGTCATCATCCACTGTTTACAAACACTATTTTAAGTTATATCTTAATAGAGTCTTAGGCTACTAATAAACTAGAAGTCCAGAATGTTTGGTAAAACCATATCTACCTTTAAGCGTTGCCTTGTAGATGATGTTCTGAAATTATTGTACGTGCAGAATAAATATGCAGAAAAGTTTAACCATCTTTTTCAGATACACATAGCTATCTGGTAAGCCTAGGATTGAAGTCCGGGTATAAACACTAAAACACTTATTAAATATCCCAACCCGCCACATGATTTCCAGGTAACTCATATTTGCTGTTTGTGGCTTCCAAGGAATGGAGAAAGGAACCATTCTTTTTCTTTCTCTATAAATGGATCTTTCCGATCACTGGGCTGACTTGAATTGGAAAGGGCAATGGTTATGAAAAAGATGGTGTCTTTTGTACAAAATTTAGACTTCATCTTGCTATGGACCCCCAGTCTACATTCTGAGGCTCCCAAATAAAGATTCCAGAAAATAAAGGCTCTTTCTGTAATAATCCTCACTATAAAATTATCACTATTTCTCAAACAATAATCCATTCACAGCTGAATCAACTTGGCGTGAACATATAATCCATAAAAATAATTGAGCACATTTTGTAAAACTTTTAATACAACTATTAATTTTATAAATGGCATCAAAAAACTATTAGCCTAAGAAAGGGTTTAGAGGAAGGTCAATGCTGAATATCTGAGTTTTTCTAATTATAACTGAAAATCAAAACTACTTCTATAGAATGTTCTTGAATAACAAGGTCTGATCTATGATTTTAAATGGTGTTACATCTAAATCTCATTGCTATTTTCTATAAATCTTTCCAAATTATTCCCTTCTTTTTGTTACAAATTTTATTTTCATTTGTAAAATCAAAGGGGAAAAATAACTACCTTAGGGTCCAGAAACACAGTTTTTAAACGTCTGTACTAATTAATACTTTTGACATTGGCTATATGTAAAAGATACATGCTACTCTATTACAAATTTTCTAAGAAAAAAGAAAAAATACAATAAGTAGAACATAGAGTATAAAGTTGAATTAGATACAAGGAAGAATTTCCATGAGATAGAAGTGACCCTTCTCAGAAGTGTTTTCCCTCAAATATTCCTTAATTGTGATCATTAATTAGGGTATATTAAGGTACAGAGTGGAATAAAATTAACATGAAGTAAGAGTAAAATATCCTAATTTTCATTTTATTTGTATGCATAAGTTGTTAAGTTAGAATAAAAGCGTTGTTGTAAAGTTTAAAAAGAGTAATAAAATAAACAAGGCAACATTCAAGAGATTATAGTGCCTTACAAGTTAAACAAAGACTCTTGAAAGGCCTTTTTATCTCATTTTATTTCCATACTTTATTCCTTCATGGATTTGCCAGAGAAGCATTGGCCTCTGCCATTGGTATTCTTCTTTGACCACAGTGAGGCTGAGCTGCAGTACGCATACCATATTTTCCCCAATATCAGTTTGATAGAGAAGCGGATGGATACTTGCATAAGTAATGCCTGTGGCTTTTACTTTGTATTTTCCTCTGTTATTACATTTTCAGAATCAAAAGGAGATAAGCTCTTACACCAGCCATTGTTATCAATATCAAAGAGACACACATAAAAGATATGTGAAATTGGAGACGTCAATAGGAGACAGACTGTTGTAGGAAAATACCAGATAATTAAATTTAAGACAGAATCTAAATTTTGGACTTCTCACAATACAATGAGATATGGCAGACACAGATAAGGAGCTGTACTTAAAACACATGCAGATAGCAACGCACATTGTCTTTTCTATAATAGAGCAAAGTAACTGTATGGAAGGACAGTGTAAACCAAATGCCAATTGATTGCTTGAATTATATTTTCTAAATCCAGAAAAAATTGCAAAAATAGGAGAGTTGTATCAAAAAAATATTCTCACAATGCTTATTTACCTGTCTCTCCATCACAGATTATGATCTTTCTGAGGACAGGTGCCTCTCTTATTTGCTTCTGGAATGGTACCTGATATATTGAAGATTCTCAGCTAATAAATGAGCAGTTACTACTTATTCACCCCACTCAGAGGGGTGCAGGTGAATGGTAGCATTCATAGGGCACCCAACACATTCCTGTACACAAGTTCATATTCAGATGATATCCAATAACCATGTATTGATTCTGCCCAAACCTGGATACTTATTGTCTGAAATTCAGTGTCTTCTACTCCTCTGTAAATTTTCTATGCTCTTCTATTATTTTTACCATTCTATTTATGATTCTTTAACAGGTCCCTCTGTTCTCCTCTGAGTCTGATATAGTTTCTGTTTCTTATTGACTTTAGTAATTTTTCTGTTTATTGGTTTTGTTAATTTTCTAGCACAGATCTTGGGTCAAATAGGTTTACATCTACATTTTCTTTTTTCCCTCAGAAATTTTCCTGCTCTGGATTTTATTTTTCTGAGATGCTGCTTATTCCCCTTTATGTTTATTTTATATCACACATAGTCTACAGTCCAAATAGGGTATGGGGCATTCAAATGTTTTGATTACATTTTATTTATTTGAACAATTATATCTAATTCAGTGCTTATCACTTACGAATGATTCCCAAGTAATACTTTATTCAGAGACTGTTTTCTAGCTAGGCCAAAGATAATGCATGTACATGAGGTGATCGAAATGTATGGCAAATGTTTAAATTTTTATTTTTAAGTTTTTTCCAGTACCAGGAATCAAACTCGGGACCTTGTGCTTGCCAGGCAGGCATGGCGCCACTGAGCCACATCCCCAGCCCTAAATTTTAAAAACTGTGCTACAGTAAAAGACACATTGCCATCAATCCCCCTTAAAATATACTATTGGTCTCAAATAATTATGCCTGACACTTTCTGAAGTAGTGTGGAAGTCTTCTTTCATACCTTTTTGAAGTATGATCAAAACTACTGTGAATGCTGCTGCTGAGCCAAATGCCCTCCACCTGAAAGGCAGGATGGTAAAAATCCTGTTTTGTGTCCTCAACCCTTGTTCATTGCATCTGGCACTGTGCAACTTCTGGTTCTTTCACAAATTCAAAACGACCATGCAAAGTAAACATCTTGAATTGATTGAGGAAGTCAAGGCAGCTATGACAGAGCAGCTAGTGATGCTCAGCAAAGAAGACTTCCAGAACTGCTTCAGAATTTGGCAAGAAGGATGGGCTAAGTAAGTTGGAAGGGAGAGGGAGTATTTTGAGGGGGATTAAAAGCAGTATGTCTTTTATTGTGATAATTAAAAAATTTTAAATACCGTAGTAGTTTTAGAAAATATATTCTACAATTTTTTATTCTTTTTTTTTTTCTTTTGGATAAAGAGTATTGGTCTTCTAGTGGAAAAAGTGAGTATTACAGAGTTAATTTCTGGTTTTCTCCTTAGCACATGTATCATTGGCACACTTTGCACTTTACATGCATATCTCGTCTATTTCCCCCAACAGTATGTAAGCTCCAAAATGGTGGAAATACTGCCGAGTTTGCCATTCTTGAATTTCTTGGCACCAGAGAACATACTGACACTGTACATATTCAAGAAATATTTATTGAACCAATGGATTGATAAGTGAATGATTGAATGAGGGAAGGTGACAAGTCTGATCTCTTCACAACATAAAAACGTTCTCTGGAAGATGAAATGGGTTACTGAAGGACAGAATATCCCTCTTGAGTTTCATTACCCTTCTACCTGCCATGAGATCTTGTGGGCTGGCCTTCACAGAGAAATCCTATATCTATATTCCTGAAAGGTACCGACCCATAGTTTACTTTTCTTGTAATGCCTTTGTCTAGTTTCAAGACAAGTGTGATGCTGGCCTTATATAATGTTATGTTAAGAAGTATTCTTTTTTTTTTTTTTTTTTTTTTGGTACCAGAGATCGAACTCAGGACCTTGAGCTTGCAAAGCAGATGGCAACACCACTGAGCTAAATCCCCAGCCCAAGAAGTATTCTTTATGCTTCTATCTTTTGAAAGATAGTGTAAAGGGCTATTATTATCTCTTTCTGAAATGTTTGATAAAATTTACCAGTGAATTCATGTGGTCCTGGTGTAGGCTGACCTTTTAGGGTCAATTTTATTAATCTTTAATGCAAAATGAATATCAAATGGTAGCTTCATATGCAGAATACTATGAGCTCCAGTAAGATTCCAAATCCCCAAAAAGAAAAGTAGCGGGCACAAGTCACATGGAGCCCTATGGGTTCTGGTAAGGACATCATATCCCATCTGGGATAAAGATAAACTAAACAATATAAAAATAGGCCTATATTCTCATTGATTTAGCCTGAACTACCTTCTTTCCTTCCTTCCTTCCTTCCTTCCTTCCTTCCTTCCTTCCTTCCTTCCCTCCCTCCTTCCTTCCTTCTTTCCTTGTCATAAAAATGTCTAATGATCTGGAAGTAGCTAATGAATTCCTTTACCCAAAATTGGACCACCTGAGTCTACCTACCTCAAAGCTCTCCTAATGTAATGATGTATCTTTTTAATCTAAGAAAAAGGCACCATTTACATAGAAATATAATTGATAAAAGCCTATTTTGTTTGAAGAGGGCACAGATTCATTAAAAGAAATTTTCATAATGTTTAGAAAGACTCCTCCACATTGTACTAATTGTAATAATGCAATGCCTTCCTGGTGTGTGTGGAAGAATTCTTCCTGGTGCATAAATACATTCTAAAGGCAATTTCAAAAATGTGATAGCAAAATGTTTTGAACAATGGCAGCATTTCTCAAATTCAAGGTGACTATACCGAAGAACAATATTTATTTGGATATAAATTTCAATACATGTGCTTTTGAAATAGTTTTATTATTTCATGGTCATGCTTCCAAAAATTTAAGCATTTCTCAATTTTATATTGTGACTATTTTTAATAAGAAATATCAGAAACACCAAGGGAGTTTTCCACCTACTTTCTGAGACTGACAATTCTGATAGCATTTTTTTGGAAAGAAGAAAGGCATCTAATCCCTCATGCATATATGAAAAATTGCTCACCATAGTCCAGATTCCTATTTCAAAGAGACATATAAACAGATATAAATATTCTGTTTCATGAAGTAAATTTCAACATCCATATTGAATAAATGTATGATTTATATTCTATGAACTAAAAAATATACTCAAAACATAAATGGAAAGCCTTTCTTAACATAGGAGATTTAATTTTTCTCATTAGAAGACATATGAATTTCATTATATATAACCAAGACACACTAGTACAGGAAACCAGAAACCAAAGAACAGTTGTACTAATATATATAATTGTTAATTAGTAAACATTTAATTTTAAATTTCTTCATGAAATAAGCAATGATAATTTTCAGTCAGCATAATGTGTTAGCTAAACCATTACAAAATTTGCAGTAATTGAAATGAATTATTACTCTTTCATTAATAAAAGAATGACTAAAGAGGAATTTTGGGAAAAAAGAATTTTTAAAAGTATAATATATTTTAAATAATCAGAGCTCTTTAGAGTAAATAGAATATTACATATATGCAAAATGAAACTGGAACAAATGTTTGATAGCAATTTAAATTCAAATATATGATGAATACAAAGATTTATTTTTATAAGGTCATTTATGCATATAAATCATATTGCCTATTCTACAAAAATATTTTTTTCAGTAGAAAAACATAAAATGTTAGATTTTTGGTTTAAACATTCTTCCCTAGTTAGAAGATACCGATGGGAAAATATTATCCTGTATTTCCATACATAATGTAAATTGTATATAATTTTTCTTTCCTTTTGACTTTTTGTAATTTTTCTCCTCCAAAGCACTTTTATTAAAAAATGAACGAAGATGTTGGTAATTAAAACAGATTAATATTTTAAAATTATGTATTTTTCATATATACGATGAATACTTTAAAAAAAGATTTTCCTTGTTGATTTCAGTAGACCTTATAAAAAGAACATTCTTTATCCCAAGATAATTTGAAACATATGACTATGGATAAATATATAAAGTTTTACTTGAGTCTAAATTATAAAACAGAATTTCCTTACATGTTTTACACTGCGACACTAACCAGTAGCTACCCTCTTCAATATCTTTAGAATTAAGAGATGTTAAACAAACATAAAGAACCCATTTTTATGTCTTCTATCTGGAAAGTACCCACTAAAATGAAGGAACTTTGTGAAACATGGTGTGCAAGATGACTTTATCCTATTTTTGGAGGAGAATTTTTTCGATGTCATTGCAGAGTGGTCATTTCTCCTCTTAAATAACCTCAGAACAATTACTATACTCAAAGAATTAATCTCATCATTGTCTGTGCTCAGCTACCATCTTGACGGGGATTAATTTTACAAGTAGCATATTTTTTTCCAAAAGATTTCTTAAACTTACCCTTACCCATTCAGTGTGTGATCACAAAAATCATAAAATAATTTATCACCTAGAAAATTATAGTATTTTTAAAAAATCTTCAGGTTTATCATACTAAGTGTTGTATAGCCTTATTTTTTGTCCATAAATAAGTGAGAGTTGGGAAGTACTAAAAAATATATTTCTCCATTGTCTACTAGAAGTGTATTAAAATTTTTCATAAAAGATAAATAACTCTCTCTTTAAAGCATTTAAAGTACAGATTTCAACATACCCTTCTGTAGAACATTACATCCTGGATTCATTGTTCTTTTCTATGATTTAAACAGTTTCCTCTCATTTTGGTTTTCAGTGCGTAATGTTTTTTGTAATGGTATATATATTTACTTTGGATCCACTTGGTGTTTCTTTTTCTTGTTTTAACGTCTTGAAACTTCTTTATTTTTTCTTATGAAGCTTTTTCATGAACTAAAAATACCTATGGTTCTGTTATCCCTTCTACTTTTCTTTTAAATCTTTCCCAGTTGTGAGCTTAAATTGGAAGTCAGGTCTCTAATAAAAGTAATTATGTCGAGGATCAATTTTGTTATACTTCTATTTGAATACCTAAGAATAGTACTTATTTTTTACTGCAGCATATCACCCACTTTTTTCAGCTACTATAAACCAAAAACTCCATCTAATTTTCATTAAATTTGGTAACAAATTTTACTTTGTCATACAATCTGTTTCTTCTATGAATATAAATTTTAGTGTTTTGTTTTAAATTCCAAAGTTTATTGTACCTAATTTATGAGCATCTTAATACAAACATTAATCTCAAGAAGTAAACAGAATAGGGATATTATAATGGTTGCATGCCATTTTATGGCTAAGGTGCTCTGAATTTCTAAGTATGTGGGTAATTTGGTTCAAAGCCTAAAAATTCATTGCAGGTATATGGAAGGTTGCATTTGTTTTGTGAATTTCTATCTAATTGAGGAGATATTAAGGTTATTTATACAAAGTCCTTAGTAGTTGGCTTAGTAATTTGTCTTATTAGTTGGTTTGTCTCTAGTTCTTAAATTTTTTCGTAGTTAATGATATACTTTTCTTAAGCCATTCAGTAATTAGTAGGTCTGTCTAATTAAATGGAGGAAGAATACTACTTTATTACTCAAGAATTTCTCTAATATCTTGTCTTATTTGGAAAATTACTTTCAGAATGAAGTTGTCTATATCATAATCTGCCTGATGTAAATATACTCCCACGATCCCAGCAACCTTTTCCATTAACTCTAGCTCAACCATTCTATGTTTACTGCATGTATTTGGCACAAGGATGGTATAGAGGTCCAGCCACTAAATTGCTTATACACTTTTCACAGTATTCTGGGAGACGAGCACAAGATGGAGATTTACAGGTATACACATCTAAATGTTTGGAGTACATTTGAAATGTAAAAGTTCTATCTGATAATGGTTCAAGGACAATGTTCTTGACAGCAATACACTCCCCTTGTTTGGTCATGACATCAGCCATTAGTCGTTCTAGTTGGCTTTTGAATTGTCCTTCCTTTCTGGCCCTTGGGGGTTTTCAGTTTTTATTTTTAGTCAAATTATATATTTAGAAATATCTATAATAATATGCCTTTTAAGATAGGTATATGTGAATGGCTTTCAATGTGTGCCTTATTTCACCAGAATTGATGATATGAAACAAAATGTCAATCAATGATAAATCTAGGTGCATACTGTGAAATTACAGAATGCTGCAAGTAGGACATATGTTAGAAAGAGGCTATTAGGAAAAGGACAGTACTACAATCGGAATGTTTATATCCTCTACCCCCCAAATCATATGTTGAAATCCTACCCCCAAGGTGATAATATTAGGAGGTAAATCCTTTGAAAGGTGATAAATTCATTAATGGTTCTACTTGTGAATTAATGTCCTTACAAAAAGGGCCCAAAGAGACCTCTCGTCTCTTCTACCGTGGGAAATATCAGTGAGTAGGCGTCCTCTAAGCAACAGGTCCTCCTCAGAAACTGAATCTGCCAACACCTCGATCTTAAGACTTTCCTGCCTTCAGAACTGTGAGAAAAAAATTTGCTTCTAAGCCACCCAGTCTATGATACTTTGTTATAGTGGTCTGAAGGGACCAAGACAGGCAGCTTTCCAGCATTTATAACAACACCAACTCAAACAGTTTTTACATCTTTCAACATATTTTCCTTTGTTGCCTCATAGTCTTACTGAGTTTTTGAAAGTATTCTTCCAATCATTTTATATCTCTCTTGCTTTTTTCTGCCTCTCTAGAAGATCTTATCAAGTTCTCTTCCACATTTATCTGAACCTTAGTATTCTTTTGGGCATATATTTAAGATATGGTTAGCTGCACATTACTTAAGGGTGTTAAGGCAAAATCATGATCCTCTTAGATGGCTAACAGCAAAAATACAGCCAACTAAGAAAGATATTAACACTAAATAAAGCAATTAATAAAAATAATAAAATGTTTGCTTTCATAGAAAGCATTTAACTTGCTCAGAAAAATAAATATCAGCATAAGGAAATGAAAAAAATCATGAGTAATTGCTTTCTACTGTAATTTTTACTGATGACTTTAGTGATAAGTAATTTAAGAAATGTTAACAAGAATTAATGTCCAATTTCTATAATTCTTTCCAGTTCGGATTTTATCTCTTTAACAAATTTAAACATTCTTAAAAGTTGCTATGTATTTTATTTCCATTTCCTGCTTTATTCCCATATTTCAATTTAATGACTTTTCTTCCTCTTACCACAATGAATTCTCTGAGTCTATTCTTCTTATATTGAGTACATACATATAATCATTTCTAAATGTATTGGCTGGTCCAATTTAATCCATACCACAGTGGCTTTGCCAGGCTGGCAGTACAGAGAAGATTTACTCTGATGTATCAGAATAGGACACTTAGTTACTGTGAAATGTAATTAAGAAAAAGCTCAGGATTAGAAAAGATGCCTTTCAGACCCAAGCTATGAGGTGTTTGATTCCTTAATGACCACATTGCAGCTACTCTGGTAATACTCATGCCTAGCTCTATGGATTAGATTTCTCAGGCAATTCAACTTATCTATTATGTAAGTTTATGCATTTCCTTATCCTTTCCATTTAAAAGAGCAAATGATTTTAAAAAGGTAGGAAGTGGATTAGATTAGTTTTAGTGTATAATTGGAACAGTAAAGATGAAGCAGGCCACTGACTAGAAAAAAATTTGATTAAAATTATCAGTTGATAACTTTGGTGGGTTTGATTATTCCTGAAATTATTCCTTTACACTAGAATAAAATCCCCGTGAGAAATAGGACCAGAACAAGAGGATTGGAAGAATGACTGACATTGTAAGGCCTTAACAAAATAATTGTTGAATCAACAAACACAAAATTAGGCTCCATTATGGGAATTTTTGAGCATTTCTCTTTTTAGAGTAATTTTCTTTATAGTTTTCTTACTAATACTAATAATGCTTTAAGCTCTCTTCCAGTGCCTGAGGTAACCACAACATTCTATCTTTTCAGGGTTCAGAAGATAATTCTTTGTTTCCTAATTACTTTTGCTCAGAGTTTGGCATTTTAAGTTTGCAAACAATCTTTAATTTGTATGTACTAAAAATAAAACTGTGAGAAAATTCTCTAAGATAATATAGAGATGTTACTTATGAAAAAAAAGGGAACTTCATCTCCAAAGACTTATCCTAGGTATACCAATAAAGTATCCTTTGAAAGTAAAATATCCATAGAAGTTTTCTCAATGAAAATGTAACAAATAAAGGGTTCATTAAATTCCTAAGGAAATTATGTTTATTAGATTTATAAAATGTTAAAAGATTTATATTTAGAAAGCTTTAAAAAGGTAAATATTTGATGTAGTATTTAATTGTAAGACATAAATATAATGATGATATATAGATTTAATGGTTCTTACTATTCTAAAGATAATTGATTGTCAACATTGGGAAGCTTTCAAATTAAAATATTTGTATTCCTGACATCCTTAATTAACACTAAATATTGAATAATTTTAATTTCAAAATATTTAAGATACATATTAAAGGGGAAATAAAGTAGTGTAAAATGTTCTGGGCAGTCTTAGGAAATATAAATATGTAGGAAATATTTGACATTGAAATTTAATTGGCTTTCAATGTTTTTAATTTTGAGAGTAATTATATGCCTATGGTTTTACAGTATTTTTTTCTACAACTGTGGCTCTTAAACTTTGGAGTGTATTGGAATCATCTGATAAGCATATTTTAAATTTTGATTATAGTGTCCACTCCCAAAATTTCTTTTTCAAGTCAGGCACAGCACCTAGGAATACTTAGTTTTAAGAGTGACATCAAGCCACATTTTGAGGTGATTCTCAATGTAGTATTTGTAGAATAGATGAAAAATAGCAACAAAGTAGAAGACAAAAAAATATACATATTTTAAGGACCTTATGGTAAGGATTATATTGCCAGAACATCAGCCACCTGCCTTTCATTATGAAATAGTTGAAATATCCATTGGACACTGGGACTGTGGTACTTATTTCCTAAAAAATTATTATGATTACTGCTCCTAAACATTTCCCAAACCATTTTATTTTAATAATCCACATAAATACATTGTAATAATTTGGAAAAGTCAGTTCAACCATAGCATCTGTGATCCTATATTGCTATCTTATTCTAAGAGAGAGAAGAAACTTGTAGTATATAAATAATTCATTCCCAAGGAATGAAGCATTTGTGATGTAGCATGATCCTACTGAACATATTTACTTAACTAGTAGATGAATTTGTTGGAATATGTAGTTGACTTATTTCTATATATTGTAGTTTTAGTATTGGTATCCCAATAGCCAATTTCCTCAGAGTAGGGGGCAGAGACTAAGACATTAAGTATTGAAATAAAATCTTCAAAGTTTCACACTCTAACATAATTTCTCCTGTATTCAATTTGAGTAATGTGAAAACAATTCTTTAAAATTCCAAAACTTCAGGAACATGGGACTCCAAATAAAAATCAATGAAATAATCTAATCACCTCCATTTACTTCATGGAATTGTGTTTATGCCTAGCAAAAGTGTGTTAGAAATGACTTAGACCAAAGGAGTAATTTGATTGGTTAATGAAGAGTCTAAGAATGATAATTGAATTTGATGGAATTTATTAGTTAAGACGTTCAAGCAGATACTTTACAACCTCAATTATGTACTCCAACATATGTAATACTCACTATGTGATATATGCTCTTTGCTGTTGAATTAGGCATGTATAAAAGAATGAGACGTGCCATGGCACAAAGAAACATCTGTTGGAGACAAATTTGACTGTCCCCTTCTGTCCCCCACCCAATACTCTTGCTAAGCTATCATCTGTACAGCAGGCCACAAAAGCCCAAAGAAGGTGCCATGGCATATTCTTTTAGAATGCAAGGCTGCTCAAGATCATCTACAGATAATGAACCATGACAACTTTGGATATGATGAAGTACAAAATGAGAGTGAGAGAAAACAAAAATGTAGTACAAAGGCCAGTGCCTCACCAACTAAACCAACAGTTCAAGCATGTTAAAACTAGTTTTGATTTCAGGATATATGACAAATACTATTTGCCCTTTAACATATCTAAACAACCCTTAAAGAGATACAGCTCTATTCTGCACAAATGCTTTTTCTCTCTCACATATCACATGATATGGGGAAGGGGGTTTGATCACTATAAAATATATCAAAAATTTCTGAATTCTCTAAATACCTTAATCAGACAGTATCTGTGAAATTTTCAGCAAATGAACAGTCTTCCAATCTGAGTCCAGGTGGTGTTCAAGCTCTTTCTAGTTCTTGTTTTCCTGTTTCCCCTTGAGAGAGAAAGAATAATAGAAAGGATCCATGAAAATGCTGGTGTGCCTTTCTGCACGTGCCTTTGCTATTGACTAGATGTAGACTTCTGCTTATGTAGCCCATTCATTATTCATATCCAGCTTCCTCAATTCCTAGTTGTGCTGGGTGCTCCAGGCTAAGAAGCAATAGCTATGAATCATGCTTACTTAAAAAAAAATCTAGAAGAGCAAACATTTCAAAAAGCAACTTTCTCGTATTCCTTCTGACATCTCCTGCTCAATGGCATTGGTCTATAGAGGAGAAATAGCATGTGCTGCCACCGAAGGCACCCAGTGGAATTACCATCAGCAGGGAATTATCTCCAGGCAATTCACACTTTGTTTTGCTAACAAGACTCCATGTTAGGAAACTGGAGTGCGATCTTTTTCTGGCAGTGCTCCCCCACCTTTTCAGAATTACTGAAAAGCTAACCGAGCCTATTTTGATGTGTGAATCTCTTTGTAAGCAACAACAGCTGCAGCAACAGCAGCAGCAATAGTAATGAAAAGGAAAGACGTTGCTATTTACCTAGGAAGAATATTGAAATACTGCACATACTAAGCATCTGAGTTGTAGAGGTGCTCTATAAAATATTTTAGTAGTTCTCTTTCTTCCTTGCTTTCTCATCTCTCCTTTCATTCACATCCTTTTTCATCTTTCCATTCTTTTTAAAACGCTTCTATGGCACTTATGTATTCTTTGATAGAAAGCTAAAAATAATTTTGCCGCATATTTCTACATGTCAACCTATTGTCTTATATTTGATGATTTAAAGATTACAGGATGTATATTCTCAAAAACTGACTTAAGTATCATAATTTCACAAATGTAAAAACATCTGTAGAAAGCTCCACTGTATTCAGCTGAATCTTGTAGTACCGATTAAGACTTTGCATACAGAATATCAGGTTTTATATCATAAATGTATACAATTTATCATTTATGAATTAAAGAAAAAATTTTAAAAAATGAATCGAAGCTTTTCAGATTCCAGTGGCTCTGATACTAATCAGATCATTTTACTCTACAGCTAGATATTCAATCCTCTGGAGGAAGCTAACACAGTAACACCTTGTTATTTGATGATTCAGATTTTCCGACTATAAGATAAATGAATTTACAATCCACTGCAGTTTTCATTATAATCTGAGTAGAATTTTATAATTCCTCTGCAGTTACTAAGCAGTCCTAATTGCCAACTAATGGGCCGGAATCATTCTGGCATACATTCACAAAGGGAAATTTGAGTGTTTACTGGGTTTGGGAAAACCTTAGTCCTTAATTTAAAGGAACTGATGCTTTGTTTTATTCACTGAGTGGCTTCTGAGCTACATTTTGCCTGGCTGAAATAGGCAAGGGACATTTATTCCAGCTCAGGCTACTTCTAATTACTTGTTTACAATCCGATTTATTCAATGAATATTGTCTACTTTGGACTGTTTTTGGCCAAATGTTGAGAATGAAAATGAGAAAGGTTTTTCCTTTTGAAAAGTTGGGGAAGTAGTTCTGGTAATAAAATATCACTATAAATTAATAACCACAGTGGAGATTTAGGATATGGTAGGCACTGACAAAAGATTATTCCTGGCCTCAAGGAGAATTCCAATTTCTTACGCTGAAAGAAATAGAGTTTGTCACTGACACTGTAGGTGGTTTTGTGTGTGTGTGTGTGTGTGTGTGTGTGTGTCCTTCATAATATTGGGCATAAGGTAATCAAAAAAAGTGGTTCACACATTGTGGATTTTCACAAGTGGATGTATTTTCAATAATAAATCCAAGTAAAACATGGCTTTCCCACCAGAAATCATATAAAAGTTATCTCCAATGGCTACAAGTCTTAAAAAGTAGGTGATTCCTCAGAGATAATGGCAACCAGAACCAGATTCTCCATGTTAGAGAAAATATATGAGTAAGCAATACTACCCGCAAAGATTTAAATCCATCTGTCACTGGGACTATGAGCCTACAAGAACACAGGCGACTTCCATCAGAGCCTATGGTGGAACAGTGAGTCAAAACACAGTCTGAAATAGAATCATTTGCACACTCCTGTGGTCTGAGTATTGCCAGCTCCCACCAGAACTTATTTTGCCATGTGTTTGATAAAACTACATGTTGTAAACTGAAGATATTTTTTTGACAGAAATTCATTCTTTAATTGTGTCAGAAACTGTTTTCTAAAGGCCTTGTCCATCTCAGGCAAGATGCAAAGTATTGTTAAAGTGGAGAAATAGCTGCCTCCATCCTACCCCATCACAGGAATATTAATAGATTGTTTCAAAGTGAGATGTTTCTTAATTTACCAATTATGTTCACCTAATGAACATATGCTCTATAGATTTCACTGGAGTAGATATGTTACCTTAATATTCCAATTGACTCAAATAATCTAAAGGAATGGGCTTAAGATATGGGGTTCTGAGAAAACCTGTCAAAATTATTTGCTTATGGATGCCCCTAATTTTGACATATGTGTGTTCATTTTTTTCTGTGTAATTTTTTTTTTTTCGGTACCAGGGATCGAACTCGGGTCCTTCCGCTTGCAAGGCAGGCAGCGAAACCACTGAGCTAAATCCCCGGCCCTTCTGTGTAATTTTTAAAAAGGCAAATTGAATATTTTTATAATGAAAAATTAATTTTATAATAATACATTGTAGGTTAAAAGATTCAGTGATTAGAGTATAATGCATTCTTTGAGGATTTTGATCCTATGTATAGGTAACTTACAGATAGTAAGACAGCAAATTGTCTGTGACATGAATACTTAAAGAATAATTATATTCAAATATTCTTTTGTAAATATGACCTATAAGATATATGTATAAGGAGAATTTTGTTTGTAATGGGCAAAGGCAAAAAAGTAGGGGAGAAAGCAGTGCTGGGCTTTAATCTCACCAATATTTTTTCAGTCAGAGAAATAATTTAAAATTAAATATTTTCAAATTGTATGAAACAGAATGCAAAATATACTTTAGGAATTATCACTTTATGGATTTATTACTTTTATAAGGATGATAACAACAATTATAAAAACACCTGAAACATTACATAAAACCAACAGATTCTCAAAAAGGCTCAATGATCCTCCTCCTCCTCAAAAAAAAATATCCAAAATATAATATCACTTGGCAAAATTCTCCCAGGTTCTTTGTAGCAGAGGTGAAATAGTAAGATCTTGATTTTTAATCTAGTGAGTGAAAAGTACCCTTTTCATTATAGACTATATATTATCTCTGCTATTTTGTATAGGGCAAGTCAAGCCAACTGAGCATGTTATTCTTTTCTTGAATTACCTAAGTAATTCAAACCTAAGTAAAGTAAAAATAAACTAAAATACTTAGAAAAATAAGTTTTTGCTTTATTATTAGAATCAGGATTTAATTTTATTACTTTTATTTATCTACTTTTTGCGGTACTGGGGATTAAACTCAGGGCCTTCACACTAAGCTACATCTCAAATACTTTTCTTATTTTTAATTTTTGAGACAAATTCTAGGTAAGTTTCTTATTCAAGGATCACAATTGGGCTCCTCCTGCCTCAGCCTCCCAGAGTGCTGGGATTACAGATATGAGTCATCAGCTTGGATTTGATATTTTTTAAGTAAAAAGATTCAGAAAAAATCTTTTATAAATTTTTCAACTTGAGATGAAAGACATGAAGAATTTTATGTAATTGTTCTTTGTGAATTGATCAGAAGTAGTGAGTTTTAAAAGCTCTCTTGTTTGATTTAAACCATGAAATAATGAATCTACTTTCATTTTTTTATTTCTAAAATCTTAACACAGACTGTGCTGTGAATTTTAACAACTTGTTTTTGTTCCCCTGATTGCCTGCATTTTTTCTATTCCTTTGTCAGGACAAATGAAATGTGTTTCTTTTTTCTTTTGTAAACTTATTTTCAAATATACTTTAAATTTATTCAAGAGAGCTTTAGACTTCTTTACAAGATAAATTTAGTTGGTAAAAGAAGATAGTCGAGAGATTTGGTAAAACTACCCATCATGAGAAAGAAAGGTTTTATGCATAAGATCTTTTGAACATGAAGAGTGGTATGCTGTCACTAGATAACTAATAACTAATTACTAATAAGTAATAACTGTTGATTACTGTGGACAGTTAGGTCAATAATGGTCAGAGGTGCAGGTAATAAATTTGGGGAAAGCACACAAGCATGGGATCTCTCACTTTCTTTCTCTCTCTCTCTCTCTGTCTCTCTCTTTCTCTCTCTCTTTCTCTCTTTCTCTCTTGTACTGGGGACCAAACTCACGACCTTGTGTTTGCAAGGCAGGTGCAGTACCGCTGAGCTAAATCCTGGGTCCTCTCCCAGCCTCATTCTACACACACACACACACACACACACACACACACACACACACACACAATTTAGGAGACTAAAGTCAGAGTAATTGCCACTAACTGTAGGAGTTAGCCATGAACTTCATTTCAGTGATAATTTTTAGGTTGGAATCAGGTACAAAATTAAAAATTTACTCTGCACAATCAGCTGCTCAAGGTGCAGTAGACTTTATGACAAGTGGAGGCAGAGAAGAGAAAGGGGGAAAGAACAATAATTTGTAGCTGATACTTGAGAGGCTGAAGTAGAGGATAGAAGGATTTCTTGAACTCAGTTCGAGAGGAATCTGGACAAGAGAGTGAGAGCCTGTTTAAAACAAAATGTCAGAACCAGAAGGACACTAACCTGTTCTTAGATTTTCTTTAGTTTCTTGTTTCAAAAGATACTTTGTTGATAAGTTTTTCAATGAAGCATAATTTTAATGTTTATGTTATTTAATAGATTTAAACTTAAATTCTTTACATAATCTATTTTATTAAATATATATTACCATTATTATTTTACTATAAGTTTAATTTAAGAAACAATAAGCCAAGCGTGGTGATGCATGTCTATAATGTCAAGTACTTGGGAGGCTGAGGCAGGAGGATCACAAGTTTGAGACAAGCCTGAGGAATTTAGTGAGGTCCTGTCTCAAAAAAATTAAGAAGGGGCTCAGTATACACCCCTAGATTCATTCTACAGTACTAGGAAAAGCAAAACTGAACAATGAATGAAATCTTATGTGAAAAAGTCTTTTAAGTGATAATTATAATAACAGACTGTTGATATTTTAAAAACTGTCAGGCTTTTAAAAGTTAATTGATTTATTAAAAACCCTTCTTGGTTGTCACTGGGTTTTTTTTTTTGTTTTGTTTTGTTTTTTTAGTGAGCTGGGGTTCAGATTGAGCCTCTGTCATCTCTGAGCTATGATTCTTGATTTCCTCATCTGAAAAAATCTACATGAATTAATAGCAACTGTCTAATTTCACTGTTGTGAGGACTGGATAAATTAGTACAATTAAAGTATAGACCTGCACAATGAAGACAACCAAATTTTGAAACATTTGCCATAATAATAAAGGCAGAACATGTAGATTTTGGTTGAATGTCTGTGTATTATTATTACCAGTAAATAAATTCAAGTTTTTCAAGTAAATAACCTTTAAATAAAACAGGTTAGAGATGTTTATATTTAGACCTAAAGCAATATTTTTGTAATACATGTATAACATCAATGAGAAAAAAAGCACATTGGAAAAAATAAAGAAAGCGATTATAATAATTTGAAATTTACTTTATGGTATAACAGTTTATTTTGAAGAAAGATGTCTAGTACGTTCTAAATTTTTACTTTATGTATCAGAAGAACTCAAAGATAAATCTTAGACATAGCAAGTATATGTAATAAATAAGAAAACTTTTGCTGAAGCAAATTGTTAATGTAATGATAACCAAAAATTTTAATTCTAAACTTGATAAATTACCTAGTTTTTGAAAATAACCTATCTTTTTAGGAATGATTTGAGCAATAACAATATAACTAAAGGATAACTACTACATTAAAATATATCTATGTTAGTCTGAAACATTCTATTGAATATTATTTCTTATACCAAGAGCTAAATTAATCTCTTGGTTGAGAATCTTGGATAATCAAGTTATCTAGTGGAGTCTTTGATCTGCAGATCTCAGAATTCTGGTATATTGCTGAAGGCTAACAGTTGTGGATCATTTATCAAGTCCTTACTATCCTACGAGGAAGGTGGTACTATTATTTCCTCTGACTGAATTAGGAAGCATGGGTACAGAATGATTCTGTAAGTCGTTCAAGGTCACACTGGTCGAGAGAAGGTGAGCTGAGACTGGATCCCTGACTGTCAGGCTTTCAGAGCCATGTTCAGAGCCACGCCTCTATTACATTTACTAGTGTAAGGCTGACCAACAGGTGCACCTGGCTAAATTAACCCATTTTATACTACTGCTGAATCAGAATAGAATGTACAAGGAGTTCAGTGTGCTATGACTTATTTTAATTTAGGAAAAGATCTTTGAATTTTCATTTCAAACACAAAATGCCTAAAACAACCTTCTCCCCCCATCTCATTTCCTTTCTTTGGAAAGAAAAGTTGGTCATGTGCTCATTCATTTATTCACTGTAAGATTTACTGGAGGTTTACAGTGTCAACTTCCAAGCAACAGGTGACAGTTACGTTAGTCATGAACAACATATGGAGTCACCTTTGCTTCCTTCTCTCTTTTTGTCATCAGTCATATTTCTCTTAATTCCTTCTGTGTCTCTGGAAGATACACGTTTCTCCATTTCCACCATTAATACATTGTGATTACAGACTCAAGTCTATCACTTTGTACCTTAATTCTGCAAGAAAACTCTGGAATAATCTACCTCTAATCCATCTTAGAGGCCAGTATCAAATTAATTTTCCTAAAGTACTTAAATAATAACCATTCCTTATTAACAGAGAAAGTAGAAGCAGCAAGAGCAAAAGACACTGAAACTAATATTCTTCTTATAAACTTTCTCCCTAAAGATGATCTTACTCCTTTACAAAGCTATTTTCCATAATGTACCTAGCAAAAACACAAAGCTAAAAATACAAAACTGATGAGTCATATAACTTGCTAATTCAAAATTTTCAATGGCTCATCTTTGCTCTGGTGATAAAAATCTGAACCTGGGATGCTGACAAGGACCTTTATTTTCTGGACCCAGCTGACTTTGCCAGTCTCATCTCTCCACATTGCCCTCTCTTTTTCCATCACAGTTCTGTCAAACTTCTAGAATCAGCCAAGCACCTCCCTCTGGTCCTAAAGTGACACCTGTCTCCTTGAAAACCTTGCCAAGACCTATAAAGCTTCTCCTGGCTTCATCCACCATTCTGTCTTCTCAGACTGCACAGGGGCTTTCCTCTGAAAAGCTGTGCTCCTACTCAGGGATTTTATTTATTTATTTATTTATTTATTTATTTATTTATTTATTTAGTACCAGGGACTGAACTCAGGACCTTGCTCTTGTGAGATAGGTGGTGACCACTGAGCTAGATCCCCAGCCCAGCACAGGGCTTTTTGTATTTGCTCTTTCCCTTAACCCACCTGATCTTTTCCTGGAAATTTCAAGACATTCTTTCAGTTTATTCTAGTCTTTGTTCAAATGCCACCTTTGTAGGGAAGTCTATTACAACAGCACTCTATTCCTATATATATTTTCTTTATAGCACTTAACACTACAAGGGATTATAGCATATGTTCACGTATTCATTTTTTTGTATATCCTTTTATTGGTACATTTTAGGTGTACAATATAATGACATTCATCATTGGAAATTTGCACCTTTACATACTCTCTTGGTTCTTATTTTTCTCCCTTCCCCTGCCCTCTCTTCAACCCCTCCATCTCTCCCTATTTACAAAGACTTTGTTTCCATTTTTCATTTTCTCATATTGATTCCATTCCCTTCTTTCCTTTCCCCTACCCCTCCCACTTCCCCTTCCCCTTTGCCTCTTTTCTTCCTATTTCACATTATCTATTATACCTTTTAGTTCTTATTTACACTCTCAGTTTCTCACACTAGAGAAATTATTTAGTATTCACACATGTGTGTCCTGCTTATTTCACTTAAGAGTATCGCCTCAATGTGCATCCATTTAGCTTATTTTCTCTCTTCCAAGCAATGCATGAGGGTAGAGACTTCAGTGTTATTTTCTCACATGATGCCACACCTTAAATATTATCTGACCTATATGGGCACACTAGAAGTATTTGTTGAGTAAAAGGAGTTTTATGTCTCAGTGACTCATGGATGAACTTTCAGTGAAATGATGCATAATATACATAGATTTCAGTTAATTTTCTCCAGTTTTCTTAGGAAAGTGCTTATAAAATGTTATATGTATATATTTCAGAGATCCCAGCATTTCTCTTTTTTGAGCAGGTGATGGAGACATAAAGGATACAGGTGCTTAGGAGAATGTAATGACTCTTCAAATAAAAATTCATATGTGTTTAAGATGTTATTTAAGCTTTCAGAAGATCATAAACATCCTGAAATACACATAGGCTCCTGGTCTATGAATCTCTCTCTCTCTCTCTCTCTCTCTCTCTCTCTCTCTCTTTTCTACCAGTTACATAAACATGCCATTTTCTCCATACAAAGCCAAAATATTAATTTCACATTCCTAACCTTCCATCCATATATTCAGTTTTCTCTTCTTTACAATGAAACTTACTCAGTTTTCTCTTCTGCAGCAACCTGGCTTCTCCATTGCAATCCACTAAGTCACCAGTGACACCCTCATTGTCAAACCCAATCCCTATTCTCAATTCTGAACAACTATATGTTGTTAAATTTGTTAAGCACTTTTCCATTCTTCATTTCAAATCTTTGGTTATGTTTCAATGTGTACCCTTTTTAGTATTTCTAATTCTGTTTTATTTCCTTGTTTTGCTTATTTGTTCTTTATTACATCTGTATTTGATTCCACCAACATTTTATTCTCAATGCTCTTCTGTTCTGTGTTCTTCTAGGTGTTCTAGTGTTTCGAGTCTTACTGGGATGCTGATTTCCCCAAGCTGTATCTTTAGGGCTGGTCTCTTTCCTGTACTATTTGCCCCAAATTCTAGGTGATGGCTGTCTACTCATAAATGTGTTGCTGGTGGTATATTAAACTCACAAACCTCAAATGAAGCATCACACACTTCCCCCATGGCTTCTTCTTATTTTATGTTTCCTAGCTCAGTATCTGATAAGAAAAGTTGAATTAATCTCTGACTCCTCCTAATTTCCACTCTAAAATCTGATGGTCACATATTATTGATTCTTTCCCTGAAATGTCGCTGATATTCTTTCCCTTCTAGTCTACCAATTCTCTGACTAATTCATTCCTTATCATGTTGTTGACCGTATATGCTTCAGCTATGTAACTGATATCTTGCCTTTAATATCCTGCCACTTCAGTACAAGCCCCACATTGCTCTGCTCTCTAGCCTTGCTTCTAGTACATAAACAGAGCACTTTATATCACTATTAAAGAACTCACTTTATCCTTCCCACTACTGCAGCTGAATGCATACATGTGTACTTTTGCCATTAGATTATTAATTCTTCAAGGGAAAGTGAAACCTCATTCTTTCTTATGTCCTCTAAACTGTCATCTTGTCCACAGTATGCACTCCATAAATATTTGTTAATTTGAGCGTAAGATGTTTGAAAAAATTCAAAAAGTATGTCACCATTGTGCTGGGCTGAGATGCCATTCTCTATTTTGATGTAAGAAAGTAAAATGACATTTTTGTCTTTAATAGTTTATACTCAAATAGTTTTAATATTTTACTTATTATCCCTAATATTTAGCTTTTGGACAAGGAAGTGTTTAATAGCATGCTAGAGAACTTAAAGACAGCTTAGAATTATATATTGACTTTGTATGTTAAGTTACATACAAATCAATGATAATTTCACTTAAATTTGTCTTTTATGACTATGAACTTTTGTGTGTGTTTCTTAAGTGTGAGAGGAAGACAGAATAAATGAGCACTTTCTCCAGCATTGTAATGAAAATCCATATGAAGGATTCATTCATATGCTTGAGTGTTTGAATCATACTTTGGAGTTCAAGTTGAGGCTCTGTAAAAAAGTACATAAGTGACATACATTGTCAGTGTGTTTTTATTCTAACTTATCTGACGTAAGTGATAAGACAGAGTATTTGACATACATCTTGGTAAAGGCTGGAAATGTGGAGTAGGAGGAAACTACTCTTTATAGAGTGCTATGTAAAATAAATCAGGTTGGTAAAGTAGAAGGGATCTCATGGGTTCTTAGAATTAGACTTGGAAATGAATTGTGACTGCAGTAAATTCTCACTCTGAAATCTTAAGAATATTGTTAAATTCCTGAGTTTCTCTTCTTTAAAAAAGTGACAAAGGTTTTAGAGTCCTGGGGATGAAACAAGATGAAGTGTGGCACATGTATGTAAATGTTCAGGGCTTGGCACATATTGGTCATTTCCCACTAATTTTTCTGCTAAAAGAACATGAAATAGACATAGTAAAAACCCGTGAACTCTGAACTAATACAGGGTTCATTATTATTGATTATTCAAGAATGTTTTTTGGGACTAGGAATGAAGCCCAGTGGCACAGGGATGGCCTAGCATGTGTGAGGCCCTGGATTTGAGCCCCAGACTATTAAAAAAAAGGATGTATGTTGATGATCTACTAGGCTCTAGGAAACACGATGTCTTTGATGACTGCATACAACATGATAGTTAAGGGGAAACAATTGTGGTTCAAGGATCAACTCTGAGATTATTAGCTGGGTGATCACAGACATGTTGGGTGATCACCAGTAACCTTGCTATTTATTACCTGTGAGAATCCCCCAAAAGTTGCCTTAAAAAAGAATAGGTGAAGTAGTATTTTATTTACCATGTAATCTATTTAAAGATGGTAAGTGAAATCAGTACTAGATGGATTTGAAAGGGAAGATGTAATTGATTTGGACTTAAATATCTTGTAATGTATTTGATATACCAGCAGGCCAAACAAGCACAGATATCATATTGCAGTGGTGCATGCATTCCCTTGTCTATAGCAGCACAATTAATAATAGCTCAATCTTGGAAGTGCCCAATATGCCCATCAACAGAAGAACAGAGAAAGAAAGTGTGGTATTTATACACACTGGAGTACTACTCTGCCATAAAGAAAAAATAAACTTGAGTCATTTGTAGGAAAATGAATGCAGCTTGAGACCATAATTTTACGTGAAATAAACCAGATACAGAAGCTTAAATATTGTACCATCTGTCTTAATTAGAAACCCAAAATATAAATAAAGAACAAAATAAAAGATAGATGATAGTAAATAGGGAGAAAGATCATTTGCAAAAGGGAAAGGAACCATGAAATTGGTGGGGAGGAATGAAAAAAGAATTAAGTTGTATTATGTACATGTACAAAGAATTAAAAGAAAATGATTGGTTTAAGATTATGAATGATGTTTTGGAGCTTAGAAACAAGAT
This sequence comes from Heterocephalus glaber, assembly GCF_053883595.1. Taxonomy (NCBI): domain Eukaryota; kingdom Metazoa; phylum Chordata; class Mammalia; order Rodentia; family Bathyergidae; genus Heterocephalus; species Heterocephalus glaber. Next base: position 10,069,001 of record NW_028258356.1, on the reverse strand, counting down.
TAATTTCTCATTATCAGCTTGGGTCTCATTTTTTAGTGTGCATAAATTATGTCATTTTCCTCAGTAGCTCTAAATGTAAAGTGAAAATAATAGCTGATAAAGGGCTTCTTTTCTCTGTTAACTAAGTGCTTTAAAAAATTCAGATACATGAATTTGAATATGATGGAAGGTTTAAACTGAATTAGGAATTTATTCTACTATAAAAACTAATTTAAATAGAAAACAATTAATGAAAAAGTTTAAGGTCTCCTTTATTACATAGTTTTTTAAACAATGCACATTCAACTAATTGTTCATTTATTTATTCCAAAGTGAGCGAGCCTGTGACCAGAGCCACCGAAGTATAGAAAGTCAGAGGAAGTGGGGAGCCATACGCTGGGAAGTTAAGGGGCACTCACACCCCACAGCCCTTTGTGCCATAGGAAGGACTTTGCATATTTTCTGTGTGCTTTATAAAATTATTATAAGCTAAATAGGATTCAATTGTGTGCACAGTATGCATATACTACATTTTCCATCTGTTCACCTGTCACAAACATGTAGATTGATTTCCAATCTTGGCTACTGGGTTTAGTGTAATGAACATGGAAACAGTAATATCTTTTTGAGATACTGGTTTCAATTCTTTTGGATAAATACATAAAAGTGCTCTTGCTGGATCCTATGATAGTTCTTTTTTCAATTTTTAAAGAACTTCTATCTTCTTTTTTATGGCAGCTGTACCATTTTCCATTCTCACTGAGAACGAGCAAGGGTTCCAATTTCTCCACATCTCACACTTATTATCTTTTGTCTTTTTGATAACACCTATTCTTACTGGAGTGAGATAATGTATCATTGTGCTTTGCATTTGCATTTCCCTGATGATTAGTGATGTGGATTATTTTTTCGTACATTTGTTAAATATCTGTTTGTCTTATTTGAAGAAATGTCTGTCAAGATTTTGTCACTTTTAAAAGCCTGGTTATTAGTTGTTTTGCTATTGACTTTAGGAGTTCTTTATATAGCTCAGAAATTAACCTCTTTTTATATATTGTTTCCAAAAACTTTTCTCAATTCTGTACAGAGAGCTTAAAAATGTAGAGTATACATGTAATAGAATATTAAATCAGCCTTGGAAATCCTACAATATGTAACAACATGATGACACATGAGGACAATATGCTAAGTGAAGCAAGCCAGTCATAAAAGAAAAAATACTGCACAATTCCACTTTATGACATATCTGAAATAGTCAAATTCATAGAATAAACATAGAATTGTGGCTAGCAGAGGCTGGGGGAGGGAAAATGAAGCACTGTTCAATTGATATACAACCTCAGTTTGTGCAAAATGAATTAGTTTTAGTGATCCACTGTATAACACTATGCTTATGGATAATGCTACTGTATTATACATTGCAACTCTGTTAAGAGAGGCTTGGGGTGGAGCTCAATGGAAGAACACAAGCTTAGTATGTACAAGGCCTGGATACAATTCTAGAATCAAAAATGAAAAACAAAGCTGTTAAGAGGATAGAACTATGTTAAGTGTTCTCACAGCAATAACATAAAAAGAAAGTCATTAAAGATCTTTAAATGGCATGGGAGGATTTGGCTTGGTCAGAGTTGAATTTCCAAACATCATTTTGGCTATGAGATGGTAAGTAGATTTTAGGAATGCAATGATGGAGGAGTTAAATCATACAATTATTTTTTTCTAATCCTGATTAGTAAAATCTGTTGTTCCTATAAGCTTACTGTAAGAATTTTAATAATGGCTTACATAAAAATATTCTATAGAGATTGGGACTGAGAACATGCATAGGCCAAACTCTACCACTCTCACTCACAACAATGCACATGTACACAGTCAAAGATATATAAAAATGCATGTATGCTCATCAGTTTTCCATTCCCTTTACAAAGTTGATCCATTTGGTTGAAAACAGTTAGATCAGACACTTTGAGATAATTTTCTAGTGATGATGTTTAGTGCTCATTGATTATTTATAGTCTACATGTAATAAGGTTGTACCAAGAAAAGTAAAGCTACCTGGCATAAGGAGTGATTATAATATTAATGATAATATCCCACAAAGAATGCTATTGTGATTGTTGTTTTCCATATTGTTCTCAAGTGTTATCCATGTTGTTGCATGATGCAAGATTTCCTTCTCTTTTAACATTGAATAATATTCCATTTCAGTACTGCAGACGCTGAAGTAACTTAAATAATTTAATTACTTGATTTAATTAAAGTAATTTAAATAATTTAATCTTGGTTACAACATACATAATAATTCCTGTGTATGTATGATCTATTATACCCAGCTTCATTGAAACAATTCTCTAAATTCTTTTTTTTTTTTTTTTTTGGTACCGGGGATTGAACTCGGGTCCTTGTGCTTGCGCAGCAGGCAGTGAAACCACTGAGCTAAATCCCTGGCCCAATTCTCTAAACTCTAAATTCTCTAAATTAAAAAAGTGAACCAAATTTCTGTATTCCATAGTTGCCATTTCAGCGCGGTCCAAAAATTTGAAGTAAATAAACAAATAAAACACCTTTTAGAATAACAGAATTTCCTCACAGAAATCTTGGATCACTAGATTTAAAAATATAAACGGCCAGGGATTTAGCTGAGTGGTTCTGGTGCCTGCCTCGCAAGTGGAAGGGCCCGAGTTTGATCCCTGGTACTAAAAACAAAAAATTTAAAATGTAAGAACTCTTTAAATTTTGAAGTAGCAAATTTTAAACAACAACAACAAATGAACTACTAAATATTCTGTACATGGACATCTCAACACAGAAATACACTGCTTTAGAGAAAATGGAATGAAAATATAAATATATTTAATATTTTAGATAACTACTGAATGACAGATCTGCAATGGGTATGAAAAAAGAATTTTAATAGTTTTTAGATTTCTGTGTGCCTCTCCTAGATGTTTCTTACTGACAGTATATGAACATAGACTATTTGGCTAATAGAACTTTTGTAGTGCAAATATATACTATTATTTTTAGTTTTCCAGGGGGAAGCAGAGCAGGTTTTTCTTTATAATTTTTAGCCAGACATATTTTCTTGTTTGAAATATTTTTAAAATGTCGATCATTAGAATTCACATCTAGCTGAAGCCATATTCAACTCAATTGATCTATGTGAGAATCTTTCCTATGTACTCGATCATACTTTCCTATGGCCCTCTTTTAACATGACACTAGTGGCGCTGCTCTCTGCTGGTCTGCTGCTGGTCATCTTAAGCAGACCATGATGATCCAGAGGTGGGTAGTATCTCCATGCATCTGTACCTTACATCCAGCTAACCAAATGGTTTCACTAATTGTTACAGGACTTTCTCTTCCTCCTTCTCCTCTTTCTTTGTTTTAGGGTGAAGGAAACTAAGAGAGAAAGACTGAGTCGAGTATTTTCATTTCCCAAATTGTAATCTTATTTATTTACTCAAGAAACAAGCCTTTGCAAGCCACTGTATTGCCAGATTGCAATGTACATTTAAACTGTGGCAGAAAGTATGACAAAAAATCCTGAAATTCATGCCATTACTTAAAAGCATTCTCTTGCTTAGTAAAACTAAGGATAAAATAAACTAAATAATATTTGAAAAGAACTGACTCAAGTTTAAAATATAAAACAGTTAAGGCCTCCTCTTTTACTTTGTCCTTTCATGATAAGAAAACTTTCAGCAAAGCATTTGAATGTTAAAATTGCCATTCTTTTTAATTTCTTTACTAATATATTGACTATTAGATTCTATAACAAAAATAAGAATTTTAGAAATATATGTTATATTTCTTTAAATTCATATGAAACATTCAAAGTCCTGAAATGCAGGGTTTTTTGTCTAACTGTGGCTTTTTCTCATTTCAAAAACACCAGTAGTGTTTCTTTGTTTTCTGAATCCTGTAGTTCAGACTCTTTAGAACAACATCAGAGTCCCTTTATATGGCCTCACTGATCATGACATCAAATCCACTTACAGTTCCAAGGGATATAAAGGCGTTTCCAACTGTTTTCTCACTGAATTGCTTTCTGGCTTATAAAGCTGGCATTGCAATTGTGTTTTATTAGTTTGAAATGGGGTAGACTTCAGTAGCATTCTGTGATGGGCATACATTTTCTAAAAATTCCTTACATCTATTGTTCTGTAATATGAACTAGAACCTGCATATTTGGTTGATTGTGTCTTTTAAGGTGTCTCTTGCTAAAATTAACCACCGGAATATTGTGTCTATGAAATTCTCTTTTGTGTATTCATGTAGGAAAGTCATTCTAGTAGACCACACCTTCCTTTACATTTTAAAATAGCAGTGCAAACTCACAATGTCTTTGTGATATCAGATACATATGGAAGGACTAAAGCCATTTGAAGCACAATAAAAACAGTATTTTTATGTAAGAAAGTTTTTTGCTTACAATTATTCCTAAAATAATATAATTTCAACTGCCTTAAGAAAATTATTACATTTCCATTAAGTATAATCTTATTCTTAATAAATTCATAAGCACATGTATTTAATAAGAAAATCTTTCCTGTAAATGATTAAATACTTGGAAAAATTTCCTGACCTAGATTTGTATCAGTTTATATAAAAGTAAATGGTCAGCTTGACTAATTTGCTGATAAAACAAAATTAGAATAAAACTTGCATATTATAAGAATAAATACCTAAAGCAATTTCACATATATCAAAAATACAATAGACTCTTAGTTCTATAACTATTCTCAATTGAAGGGGGTGAAAGGAGGACAGTGAATGGGGAGAAAAATAAGAACCAAGATACATCATGTATAGGTACAGTACCCACTGATAAATGTAAATATACTGTATGGCTAAAATGGACCAATGAACAAATTTAAGGAAAAAATATTCTCAATTGATATTACAAGGATCTTGAAAGTTTTTCACACTTGCACAAATGATACAAAATGAAATTAGGCAGAGTGTAATGTCCTTTGTGTATATTTGCAAGTAATAAAGCTCATTCCCCATAAACATTCATGCATACTCTTTCAACTGACTTTGATATGCATCTAAGCACAACTTGTAGAGTCTAGGTATGCACTGCACAAGCAGGAAAAACACGGCCAGGAAATGATAGACAAACCTTTGCTTTGTTTGGGTTTGTGAAATAAATGAAAAAGACAAATCTGAAGTGTTTATTGATTCCTTGGTTTCTAAGTGACAGCTCTGTGTGCAGTGTTTTTATTATTGTTTGGAATTATCCGTGCCTCTGAAGCATAATCCATCCATTAAAGGCTATTTGGAGAAGGGAGATAGACCTTCATCTCAAACTATAACTTTCTTCATAAGTAAAGGTACAACACACATTCAAAAATTGGTTTTTCTTTTCCTTAAAAATTACAGTTTGCACAGAATCATTAGGGGATATGATCTTAAATGGAGCTATCTGGTACTTAGGGAATCAGAGGAACTTGAGGAAAATTTAATCTCTGAAGTTATCTGAACACTGTCTGAATGTTAGAATGCAATTAAAATGCATGTTGAGTAAATTGATTTAATAATAGTAAATCACTTCTTTATCAAGAAATTTCATATAGTGTTTTTTTTTTTTGTATTTTGTAGGGTTTTAATATGCATTTGGTGGATGTTACTTGAAAATATCTTACAAGATTAAGGCTTTTACGCTTTTTGTGTTTTTTTAAATATATATATGATCTTTCATATTCAACAAAATCATGTGTATTTGTGCCAGCTTAGAGAAATTTGACTTCGTAAGAATTACAGAAAGCATAAGCTTTTCTCTTTGAAAGGATCAAGCCATAGTCTGTACATGTACCCATGCCCCAAGATGATTGTAAACTGCCTTTATTGCAAACATGTATTAGTAAAATATATCAAAAAAAGAAATAGGACAAATTATGCATCTGCCCACTTATTGGCTGTGTGATGCCATGCAAATTACATGATTTTTCTGAGCCCCTTTAAAAGTTGCAAAATAGAATTAATCAAATAAATCCCAAAGAATCTCTATATTATTTGAAATAATATATGAAGTATAATGTTGATTAAATGCTTTAGCAAGTGGAAGAATGAGAAAATAGGAGAAATGTTGATAAGACATTTAGAAAAGTATTTTCATTTAAAGAGAAAAGGAAAAAATAAAAAATATTTCTCAGATATTCTCAATAATCAAGATACACAAACTTATTCTCTAGCAAATAGATAGAAAAACTAAGCAGATGTTTATGATCAGTTTCTACCAGTCAGTGGATACCTGGTAGAATTGAGGATATGCAACTTTCAACAAACCTTAGAATTTTTAGCATTTCTAACATTATCTCCTTGGTTCTCTGATATAGTGGCCCAGGGTCAGAGTCCATGTTCCCACTGCTGGATCTTCTCATTGAAGTCACTGATCTGGGGCTCTTATTAGACTTTCAAGCCAGGTAAGGTTTTGCAACCCAAAGAGATTTTGAAAAATGAGCTAAAAAATGGAAATGTTTTCCCATATTTGACTAGAAAATCATCAAATACACTGAAGATAAAGGCAAATTGTATAGCCTAGTCCACATACATAGTTAAGAAACAGAGACAATTAAGAAGAGTAAAATCTGATACACAGAATGAATTTTATAATAACTCCATTAATTTGAGGATGGAGGTCTCTTGCATCAATGAACTCTAGTTTCATCCTAAGCAGAACTTCCATATATATGCAAGTGATTATCTCATAAAAAGCCCACTGCATAATGTGAGGGTTTGTTTATTATTTTTTTACTCTTCATTAATTTTTTTACTTCTCACTTGTTTTGTTTCATTTGCACTTTTGACTATCCAATTTAACTTTAAGTATTAAATTGTTAGCAATATGGCTATTTCAGGTAAGTTTCATGCCATTTATTCTTTCATTTTTGTACTTTAATTATTAATGAAGTTGTCATTTAGCAGGGATTTTAGGGAGATACACTCCCAAATGATAATAAACTTGAAATTGTGCTAAACATGTAATAGTGAGTGTCTGTGTGGTTTTTTTTTTTTGTTTTTTTTTTGGTACCGGGGATAGAACTTGGGACCTTGAGCTTGCGAGGCAGGTGCTGGAACCACTGAGCTAAATCCCCGGCCCAACAGTGAGTGTCAATAATGCATAATTCTCTGCAGGAGCTAGCCCCCAAATTGTCATATATTTGAGCCATGTCGTCATGGTCTTTGCTTCTAACCGTGTAGCTCTTCAACTATCTCTCAGTGACTAGATTTTCCAGCACTAAGTAGAAGTAAGTTACAGTGGACTGATGTATTTTCATCATTACCATTGGTTTACTCAACCACCATTTCCTGAGCATAGTGCCAGTCGCTATACCAGTTATGAAGATGCAGCTATGAAGAGAGACTTCCTCCAGATCTATAGGCAGTTGTCACTCAGAGCAAAGAAAGTTTTGAAAATTTGAGTAAAAATATACTATATAAAAGATTACAGACTAAAAAATAAATGCATTTTGTATCAGCACTACAGCATTCACTTTAAAAGTTATACAATCAATGATAAATAAGGTTGTCTTCATGTCTTAGTTACTTTTCTTGTTGCTGAGACAAAATATCTGACATCCACAGTTATAGGAGGAAAAGTTTATTTCAGTTCAAGATTTCTAGATGTTTCAGTCCAAAGTTGGCTGGCTCCAAGCCAGGGGGGCATAGCAGAGGGGCAGAGGAGAAACAGTTCATGGTAGGCAGAAGGGAGCAACAGCAGAAAGTGACAAGCAGAGACCACAGCAGCCCTCTTTCTGTCCGTTATATTCTGTCCAGGCTAACCAACCTTAGGGCAGGTAGCACTCAGACCCAAGGAGGGCCTTGCCGTTATCCACACCCAGATCTGTGGCAAACCAATCAGTGGACTAATTTAGACATCACACTCCCTTGATCCAGCATCACACACTCCCAGCATCACACATTCACACACTCTAGATCCAAACACCTCTGAAAAAGCCCCACCTATGACCACATGAGGCTTTAGGGGGACATCTAGACAAGCCAAAACACTCTCAAATTTACTTAAAATAATATAAATATTTTGAAGTGAAATGCTCAAATATGATTAAGTTTTACTTCATGATTCTGAATAACAGAATCATGTTTTTATTAAGGTTTCTATCATTAACAAAGATAAATCAACAACCCCCACCCCCGACTTAATAAACTGTGATACTAGGGCAATATTTTGTCTTCATTTTCAAAATTATTAACTTCTCCATGAAATTCAACAGAAAATTATTATAAGAGGAAAACATTTCAGGGTGATAATCTGTATTTTTTTCAAAGTTCCATAATTGTTCTTAATGGGTCATTGGAACAAGTATATTGGAGGTCAAATCTCAGTTAATGGTACAGAATAATCTGCTATGAAAACATGGAGCCGATGCATAAATATTGTCCTTGCCAGACATTAATTTTGATAGTGAACACTTTTTTTCATTTTTGATGTACATCTTAATATTAAAAGATTGCTAAAATATCTTCAGGCTTTTGGGTTGTATCCTAGAAAGATATGACAACCTCTTGAAGTTTCCTTGCACAAAGAGCAAGGGAAATATTAGCTCACTTAATCGCATGTCAATTTAATGAGGTAAATGTTATTATCTCCCCAACTTTACAGATGAGGAAGCTGATACCCAAGAACGTTAAATAAATTGCCTACCATAGAAATATAGTTCAAATTTTAGCAATATGTGTCCACACTCTTTGTGTGCCTTATGTTAAAATATTCCAGATGTTTCTCAGAATGTTATTTCATTTTTATGAAACATCTATTAAATGCATGCAATAACAGTTACTCTATTGATGATGACATTCAATTACTAAGGTACTCCTTCCTAAATGACTTTACACTACAGTTCCATTCAGATCGAGTATCTATGGTCAATACAGAGTAAAGCACTTGTATTTTACACTATTTTTCCTTAATACAGAAGTTTCTATACTTGTCCATACTTCCAGACCTCTTACAAAATGTCATTTCTTACAGATCAACTTATTTACTTTTAGCCAAAGAAAAATGCTAATATTAAACCGTGAGCTTGACCTTGAAATTTCAAGAGACAAGACAATACATTTAATTTGCTAAATGACCACAGTGCAAACAGACACTATATTGAATGTTTGTCTTTCATTTTCTCTCTGTTTCTATCTCTTCCCTTCTCTCTCTCTGCTCTCTCCTCCTACCTCCTCTTTCCTTCCTTGCTCTGTTTTTATCTTTACTCACACACAATATCCTGGCAGAAATAAAATGCACAGTCTCAGAAAACTTCTAGATAAAAGATAAGAAAAGATTGTTTTCTCCCTGATCATCAAGAGTGTAGTTCAGTAACACTGAGGCCACAAATTATACCAACACTAAGGCCATCAATTATATTGGTATAGCTTCAATGCCTGTATTCCTCAAAATTCATATGTTGAAACCTCACCCTCAATTTGAAATGTGCAGGCCTTTGGGAAGTGATAAATTTGCAAACTTTCCACCCTCATGTATGGGATTAATACCCTTGTACAGAAGCCTAGTGGAGTGTGTTTGCCCCCTCCTCAATAACAAGGTATATATATAAGATGTCTTCTCTGAGGAACGGGTCCTCACCATACATGGAATCTCAGGAAGCCCTGATCTTGGATTTCCCTGCCTTCAGAACTATAAGCAATAAATTTCTGTTGTTTATAAATTACTCCCTTTAAAGCACTGTGTTACAGAATCTTGAATAGACTGATGCCAACTAAAATCTTTATGATTGATCATTTAATTATCTCCAAGGTCCAACTGCTTTGGTATGATTCCAGATCTAATGACACAACCCAAAATGTGTGTTTGAAGGTCAGGTAAGCAACATGTTCCCACCTTCTGAATTCTGATCCTTCTGTCCAGTACCACCTTGATATGGCATCCTGGATAGCAGTTGGGCAAAACTATGCAAAACTTCTACATTACTGTTAAACATCTGAACCTTTGTCTTTCTCTTTCAAGTATTTCAAAATATCTTAGAAATTCTTTTGAACTATTATACCAAAATGAAACAGCATTAATGAGAAAGGATGAAAAAAACCCTAGAAATGTGATATAGAAAACTGAAAAGAAAATCTCAATAGGTATATGAACTGAGCACCTGCCTTCGAAGTTTTCCTATCTTCAAGGTTCAGATAAAGATTTTAATTAGCTCCCTTGAAATGGTTGCTAACGCTAAAATAAGGATTCCATCATCACTTCCTTTACACATAATACTCAGGATGGTCCCAAGCCCAAAAATATAATTTAAATTCCTGATTAACATTGCAGTAAAAGAGTAGAGAAATATAATGCAGGCAATATTACATTCATTTAAGTACACTTTAGCATGTGGGACTTTAATATTTAGTATTCATTATTTTATTCATATAGATGGAGTTGTACATTTTATTTTTCCTCCATGTGCTAACGTTTATCAAAATCCCATATGGAAAATATATTTAAAGTTATTTGCAATAACAAATATGCCATTATTGAAAAAAAAATTTCCAAAGTAATTACCATAGACACAACAAATGGATAAAACAAATAGTTTCAATATTAAGTAGATATTTACATATAAAGTTCTGTCTTTCTCTAAATTTCTAAGTATATTCCTACCGTAATGAAAGATGGACAGGATACCATATAAGGTTATTTTACGTCTGTCACTTACTACCTGTTAAACATTTTGATAACTATTGCATCTTCAAATATAAATTTTATATTAAGTTAATAAGTAAGTAAAAAAGTACGGAGAAACAGATAATGGAAAATAGTTTGAGTTAATTCTTAAGATGTAATTTAGAACAATATTATTTTCACGGTCAAGGTGACTTCTGCATACATCGAGTGAGTGAGTCCTTACACAGAACTATGCCACAAAGAAAAATTATGTGTCAACCCTGTGGGTGGGAGTGACATGCAATTTAAAATGTCTAATTACAGGTTTCACCTTAACAAAACATCCTGAAAGATGACGTGATCTAATTGCAGATTAATACATTATTTCTCTAAGGCCACAAATGAAGCAGCTAAAGGAAGTTCCTCTCAGATTTTCTAAGTAGTTTAAGAATTCTATTACATGACTTTGTTTGCTAAGTCTGAATACTTTGCCTACATATCACTGACCCTAAAATACAGCGAATTAAAATATTAGTTGTCAAAAGTTAATTGTTTTGACATTTGAGTAATTTAAAAGAATCAACAGTTCTGGGTAGATATCCAAAGCAAACCAGGTTAGGACTAAGGGAAAATCTGACCCACTCTCCTTTCTTCTTATCTCCCTCCTTCTCTATGTCCCACCTTCTTTCCCTCCTGAAATATTTTATGAAAAATGTAAAAAATCTTTCTCCCTGGCAAGGCGATATTTGTGTTTTCCAAACTTCCTACTGTGTTATGAATTTTAAAATTTTATTAAAATTTGTGTTTGCTGGGTGCCTAAATTCCTTCAGACATTGCTCCTGGTGAATTATTCCAATTTATGTCACTACCAAGACAAACACCTCAACCGATTTTTTAAACTGGATAAAATTTTAAGATTTAAGGATGATGGTGCTGCACATATATTAGAGCACCTCTACCACCTACGATTTGCCACACTGTATGCTGGAAATAAAAAGATGAACCGACTGCATGTAAGCCCTCCTAGGAGCCATAAGGGATAATTGTAACAGATGCAGTACCACGTGAGTAATGCATGTTGTTGTGGTCATTGTGCGGAGGACTCTCGGTCTCTCAATTCTCTTACCGTGCACGTTTATTCTCATACTTTGAGATTAAAAAAAATACATATGCTAATTTGTTTCTCTTATGCTACCAGTTTACTTTAGTTAATTGAAAAAAAGTTTGTGTTATTATCTGTTCGCATTTTTTTTTTTTTTGTAAAAATCTTTTTGGTTTATGTCCTGTACTGAGTAACTACTTTAAAGATAACACACGGATGTGAGGGCGGTCTGGCTGCGACATCGGTCACCCCATTGGTCGCCAGGATTGATTCGGCTGATCTGGCTGGCTAGGCGGGGGGCCCCTTCCTCCCTCACTGCTCCATGTGCGTCCCTCCGGAAGCTGTGCGCTGGCTCGAAGAGGACGACCACCCCGGCTAGAGGAGGCCCGTTTCCTCGGTCAAGGGTATACGAGTAGCTGCGCTCCCCTGCTAGAACCTCCAAACAAGCTCTCAAGATAACAATATACATTGTAATAATGATTGTTATTCTCTTATTATTTGGTTATGAAATTTGGTTTTATTTTTTCATAAAATAAAGAGTAAATAGAAGAGTAGTATAACGAAAAAAAAAAAGCCAAAACAAACTTTCTCCAGCTTCACAATCATCTAGGCCCACAGCTTGTCTTTCAGGTATATTCATTCATGGGTCAGTTCCCAGACTTACATATATGTTGTCCCTACTGTGTCGTTCAAGGCTCAGGGCACAGAGATGAACAAAACAGAATGTTTTGCTTCTAGGTGCAGAGGGGGAAGCAGCCTATCTATTTAATTTGTAATTATCATATGCTAAAAATTAGCATGATTTTTGTCATTTCAATGTTATTTTTTTCTTTTCTTTAATCCAATCCTGATTTGCTTTTAATAGTCAGCTCAAGAAAACAAAAATAAAAGAAGAACAACAAAAAACCCTCAGGTTACAGAATGTAACCAATTTACCTAGGCTCGACTTAGGAAATGCCACAAATAGTGGTCTCTTCTCTTGAGGTGTGTCATCTTTTAGGGGTGTCATCCTGAACATCTCTGTATAGCAATGGCCATTTTAAACAGACAAGAATCTACACAGCGTTCATCAAGCCATTTATTTATTTTTTTCCTGGTAGAAAAAAAGGGGTTTTGGGAATATAGCGATTTTTATCAGGCTAACACCTGACAAAACTGCTGTCTAGGAGTATTTCAGAATTGCCAATAAATTAATAGTGGCAACAATACTTTTCAGTATAGCTACTATATGGTATTCATCTGAATAGGAATGAGTCACGGCATCCTGACAGTCCATGCTGAATTTGAAACAAATTGGAGCTATAATTTATAGTACAATAGAACCCAAGACAGAGGCACATGCAGCCCAGGCTCTTTAAATATTCTATAAATAATAGCTCAGAGAGGCACAATTAACAATGAGCAGAGGCTGGATGATGAATCATCAAGTAGTTTAAGTAAAACCCTGCCTGATTAAATGCTTTGTTTTTAAACCACCTGCATCAGTGTCTGTCAGAGCAGGACAGATCAAATTGTTCTCACTTGTTTGTTTTGCTTTTCTTTTTTTCTGAAAAAGAAGACAGACTCACGAATGATAAGTCTTATTATATCATGAAACGGATGCCAAACTGAAATACTGAATATTGTGCAATTCTAATTATTTGCATTTTAGCCCAGCATTTAGTGCCAGGTAATGTTTAAGAGCAGGAAATGTAAATGATTGAACTCATCATGGCTGTAGGTTTTGTGCTTATATGTCATTTTGGTCTTATTGGCTTGGAGAAGTCATTTTTCCATCCTTCACTTCAGGAGTCCTTTCTGTTTAGCCCACCAACCAGTTACCAGATGCTATATCGACTAAGCTAATTAGTGGAGTCTCCTTCAAAAGCTGGTGCTTGCTGAGTGTGGTCATTAGAACGGACAGAACTGTGCACCTCGGAGACATCCAGAATGACACATAGGCCCCGGTCAGCCTTCTCACAGGCGAGTCACTAGGAGTTGCATGGTGGCTGCACCTACACAACAAAACAGCCACTCAGGTGAACAAAAAATCTGGTCATTCATCTGTTTTAAACATGATGCCAATGAGTGGGCTGAATATCTTGTTTACTGCACTGATTCATAGATTAAGAGTTTTATTTTAATGTGAATCAGCCATTTTACGTCTTTATAGAGTTTAAAAACTAACACCATATTTTAAACAATAGACTTTAATGGTTCTCATCTTGGAGCATTCCAAGTACTTTAAAACTTGTATATTATTAAATCTCATGTTATTGCTCTCTCGAGAACTGAAATAAGGACAGTTCTCATATGTTATTTTATTAGAACCCAAAGTTATCTCTGGGTTCTCATTTTTTCTGATATTTTACTTGCATTAATTCTTTGCTCATGCACTACATGAAGATATTGGTACCTACTATATTAAGACAATGAATTTATACTAATTTGTTTTTATATTTTAGAATTCAACATAAATCTATTAAATTATAATTTCTTCTAAGTTTTATTTAGTAAATAAGTGAATGGAGCTCCTGGTCCCAGAATAGGCTGACATTTAGATAATTAGAAGATGATGAAAACTTTTTACCCAACAGAAAAATCTGCTTTGTAAAATGTTACATGTGAGGATTTATTTTGAAAACAATAGGATTACTGAATTAGAGGAAACAGTTAATCCACATAAAAATCTAGATTTAACTATTTTTCAGAGGGGAATGTATCTGTTCATTTACATAGAGAATTACCTTATTTCTCACACAGACTATCTACCTTTAATGTAATACAAAAATGGGTCCATATGAAAGCTTCATCTTTTGATGCCTGGGGTGATGTCACTTTGAAATTAAAATTTAACAATCTAGAAACCCATCATTACTCTTGGAAGTCTTTGCAAGTTGATCTTTTCAGTGATCCCAGCAATGGCTGTTCCATATTGGTCTAAACAGCCAAGTTACTGTTAAGGATGTCAAGTGGTGAAAAACAAAAGAGCAAAATTGTTGCATCTTTTGAAAAAATAAAAACAGGGTTGTGATTAAGGGAAACAGCTCAAATTACCTGATTAAAAGGACAATCTACTCAAATGAACACATACATATTTGAAGTGACTTTCTTGTGATTTGTTGACCTGGGAACATCAAAGAACCATTCCAAGGCAACTGGTTTTGATTATTAGCTTTGTCATTTATTAACTAGGTATCTTTCAATACTTTTTCTTTAACTTTTCTGAAACAGTTTTCCTCTGCTATACAATGATGCTGGGAATTTCTATAAAGAAACTTTGCTAGAATGACAGGAAAGAGTATGTGTAATATCCTTCACTGAAATTATTCCTTTTTCCATCAGTGAGGCTTTGCAGAAGCTCTGCCAAAATGTAAATTCCACTATAAGTATATGTACTGTGTCATTGTTTATTTACCTTTACCACATGTTTGCTTATACTATTATATGAAAGTATGGTTCTGAAAAACATTACTGTATTTTAATGAATTATGATAAAACAATTTAATGAAACAAATTGTAAAGTACGTTCATATGGATTCATATTGTACATTTATGCCTTACATGGCTGAGTGAAATGGTAGCGTATGCAATGGAATATTACAGAAACTATCATTAATGTAAAATTATATATTTGTATATCACCAAATATTTGAAAAGGTTCACACTCAACTCTTCATTGTAGTTACATTTAGAGATGATATCCAGTGATGTTTTTATTATGTGTGCTTGAAAAAAAAACCTATCTGTTTGAGAATTGTGGTTAACAAAAATAATAGGACATTTACAACTTTCAAAAAAATTATTCTCTTGCTATTTACAAACATTGATTATAACATTCATTTTCATCTACTTTTTTTTCTGGTAGTGCTGGGAATTGAAACCAAGACCCTTGCCTGCTAGCCAAGAATTTCACCTTGCCCCTGAGCTACATCCCCAACATTTGCTTCTATTCTTCCTGTTAAGTTAGAGCAAAATTCATATGCCAAATGATTTATAGTTCAGATGACTCAATATAATTTAGATTGCTCATTTTTACATGTTTCCTTCTGTTTGTCTTCTCAAGTGAATGAGCAGGAACCACTGAGGTATTCTCTGGGTTTTCTTTTACATATGGTTATTTCTCAATGTGTGGCATAAACCAAATGAGGAAATTTGAAATTCTATTACATTCTCTCATTCAGAAATAAATGTCTCTAGCTAGCTTCTTTGAATTTTGTTCTTCTAGATGAATTTATTTCTGTTATAAACTACCCTGAGTTCTAGTGTCTTAAATGAAAATTCCTTACAGAAGCCTAACATAGAACCCCTTTTATCAGCAGCAATTTTATAATTTTATATTAATTATAATTATGTTTATTATAAAGTAATTATATATATATAATTTCTGCTCTACCCCATCTCAGATATTTTCTCTAGCAGTAACACAGAAATAATTTTCATTGTCTATGAACCTCTAGAATACAGAAAATTAAAAGTAAATTTTAAATGAAATGATGTGATGATTGAGGACTCTCAAGCTGGATATTTCTTATATCCAGTTTTAAAAAGCTGAACTATATTATTTTGTGAGAACTAATATCTTCTGTATTCACTTGGAGCTCTCTTGAAATTAGTGGACATATTTTACTTGTAATCACAACCCTGAATAGAAATTGGTTGGCATTATTTTATAAAACTAATAAAAGCGTATTTCACATTCATTATTAATATAGACATGTTGACCATCGATACTATGTTTTTCAAATTTCCTGTATTATTCGATTGCAATTCTGTATTTTCCCAAATATCTTCTACAAGACCACTAAGGCACCCTGTATATTATTTTTATGTTTGTGGTTCCAAAAATATTAGTCTAGGGATCTACCACGTTTTTCCTATAATGGTAGACTTTAGTTTGGAGACAGCCTATAGCCAGTCTCTTGCCACTGGTATAAAGACAACCACTGAATTCAGTAGGACTAATGAAAGAAAGAAGTAAGTAACTTTGAGGCACTTAAATTTGAAGTTTGTTGTAATATACCATAAGGGACTTACTTTGTTGCTATAGAGAAATGTGATTTTATTTTAGGATTCTGTAAGAAATTCATTTGAGACATCAGAAATAGATACGTCATGCATTTAGTGTTGGAGTGTGTTATGCAGCACCTCTTCATGGCACTGTGCAAACACTGAACTTTCACCACAGGGCAAAGCATGGGAACGCTGTCACTTAAAATACTAACATGTCCAGTCTAATTTAAAATGTTCATATGTCTGTGATAAGATGGCAGGAAAATGAATTCTTGACCAGATTATAATCTTGAGAAACGTCAGTCAAACACCACTTGTCTGTCTTAAATTGATTGAATTTATGCAATCCTATATATACATGAATATAATGAATGCAAATTTTACTCTGTGAAGACTAAAGTAATAAACAGAATGAATCTGTTTTCATTTTGTAGAATTATATAGTACAGGCATAAAATGCCTAGCAATTGGCATATATTATATCTGTAGAATGTGTATTATTAATAATAGTTTATTTTCATTAAAATATGGGTTATGAACTATGCTAAATACTCCAAGCATCATTAATTTTCTGTCACAGTATATTATAAAATTTCAAAAGGCAGTAATTAACCTAACTTAAGTGTTTCTTACAAGCCAGCTGTTAATTTCTGGATGAAATAATACATTCTCTAAATCATATTTTGATTAGGAGTAAAGACAGCAATATGACTAAATAAGAAAATTAAATATGTCATTAATTGTAGAAAATGTTATCCTACGACTAATTCTTTCATTTTGAAAGGGTTTAATATAGTGAGTTATAGTAATATGGAGTTAAAAATTATCTGAGAAATGGTGCTGTTCTTTTCCTGATTAAATGGTTAAAATAATTTGTGGGGCTTTTCATGTATTATATTTGTATCTTTTTCTACAACAGTTGTTAAGTTTATCTATTTTCCACATGCAGTATTTTTATTATCCTTTAAAAATCTCTGAAGAAACTTGGAAATTTATAGCTGCTATCTTATTATGCTGCTGGCCTATGGAGATATTTTATTAGATTAAAATAAAATATTTATTAAAAGTTTTTAAAGACTGGTTTATATAAAAGCCTTAGATTAACTTAATCTTTCATCCACGTAAATACTCAATTTCTTTAAATCCCATCAGTTTTTAAACTGTCTCTCTTGCAATAGGCCACGCATTTCTAAACTAATGAAACTAACCTAAGCAATTCTATAAAGAAATTGAAGAAAACATCGAAGCAAAAACAAAGTCTTTATTACCCTACAAAGCTACGTGAGCTATTTCCCACAGTCTGTTGTCTGGGTAACAGCATTTTAGTATATATTTAAAATTATTAATCTTGCATTCATCATTTTATCTTAAGTGAAATCTGTTTTTCCTCTCTGGGTTCAGACTTTTGTAAGGCACGGTGTATCTCATTTGGTTGAATGTGATGGCCTGCAGGAAGAGACCGTAACCAACACAAACTGTTTGGCTAGGCTCCGGAAGAGCCTCAATTCACCAGACGCTGAGTTTTCAGTTCCGGGTCATGATATGTAACCTCTTCTCAATGTGAGTAATGTTTCTTTCAGGAAAAGGCTTCACTGGCGAAAATTTTTCAATTTAAAAATATCCTTCTGTTTCTTCACCATCTTTAAGTATATTTTCACTTTTGCAGGATGTGTTCAAAGGCTAAACATTTGGGCAGTACACAAGGGTTGTTATCATCCAAATCACCTTCTTTTAAAGTGAGGGACTGAAGTCCATAGTATTGGTATTTGCCTGAAAACTGTGCTTTCAGAAAGAATAGAAAGAAACCAAACTAGTAGGAGAAATAAGCTGCAACTCTTTCAAGAGTAGTAAAGAGACACAAAGAAAAAAACCTTAAATACCTCAAGTGATGCCCCATCCAATATAGCAATGAATTCACTAATTGTTAATAAATAGATATAAATATTTTAGAAATAAAAACTTGCTTTCAAAAACAGAGGCAGACTCATAACAAATAAATATTTCTAAACTACATTCTGATAAAATCCAGTTCTTTTATCGTTCACCCCAATACTGGAATATTTTAGCAAAAAATGTATCTTCATTGCCCATCAAATTTGGTGAGTAAATGTATCAACGAAAGTATTTACTGCTTATTAATGTAATGTTACAAGTACTGTAGAACCATTCAGTCTAGTGGTTTTAGTTCCAGGTTTCATAAATGAATGCTTTCATCACTTACATATTATAAGAATATAAGCTTCTGAGGAGCAAGAATCTTGCCTTTCTCGTTTCTTGCTATATCTTCAATTAGGAGAGATCTGACATTCAGCAGATGCTCAGCAAATTCTTAAGGAATTAATAAATCTGTTCCCTCACTGTAAGAGATGATCTTTTGGATGTTTATACTTAAGATTTCAAACATTTTTAAAAGAACATTTTATTGAAATAAAAACAAAAAATGTTTATATTATAATTTTCTAATATATGAACTACTTATTTAGTTTTTATGAGCTGGAATATTATTATCTATCTGCTTGAGCCAAAACATTTTTATGGATATTACTGCTTTATAAAAAGAGCCGTGAAGCCTTTAAACAACATCAAATAGAGTGTTGACCTTAAAGAAAAAACCACATATTTTGAACTACAGTTATTTTATTAGTCTTCAAATCTCCTTCAAGATTGAAAAATATTAGAAAAAATAGCAAAACCAACATAGGCTGCTCTCCATTTTACATAGGAGGGAAGGCATGTTGTTTGTGGGAGGGCGGATAAGGGACTAAGGACAAAGTGAGCATGATTTTCTTTTGCTCTCTGGATGCAAATGGGAAAGGTTTCTCACTATCATTGTGAGAATCATGTTTTTGGATAACACTGTCAAACCCCATGTTATCGGTGAAGCACAATTCTGACCTGACTGGATTAGAGCCAAAGCCCGATGAAGCAATGAGTGAGTGTCACACAAGCCACACTAATCTGATTTCCTGAACAAAGGAGAGAGGGTTGGCTTGGTAACATTTGCCTAAACAATATCATTAATTAACCTAGAATTCTGAAATCTTACATAGAAAAATATAGTATATATGTAAGATATGTATGAATAAATGTACCCTCTTGTCTCAGAAATAAGACCTAGCAGGAAATAATAAACCTTGAAAACTAGAAATCAAAAATGCCATCCCCAATCAGCCTATCTTTGCCCGTCTGCCATCACTATGTGCATATATATGTGTATGTGTAAGAAAACATATAGAAAAGACTATCTGAAACTATAAACTTCCAGGTAATGATCCACAAATACTGGCTCAGAAACAAAAACGATGTCTAAGTGACTTAACATTTGCAAAAGGAAATAAATTATAAAAATGAAAAAAAATATAAGAATGAAATTTGACATTTATCCTGAAAAAGCTCAACAGTTGAATTGCTGTGTTATTTACAAGTTCAATTCTGTCTCTCACATATCTATGGTTGCCTATTCTTTTAAACTTGCTTGACAAAGACATTGTCAAGGAAGAGCTACATGGTGGCAAGGTAATCAAGGTGACAGTTTCAGGTACATGTGTCCAGAGTTTGTCTAATAGTAGCAGAAATTTTATTTTGAAGTTGAGTATGATGTGTTTCTGTAACAACTTTTAGGAAATTAAAACTTCCAAATTCTAAGTTGTGTCCAAAAAACTAATGAAAAATGTTTTTCCCTTTAAAATTATTCTACATTAATCTAAAGTACTTTTGCATACTGGATAGTAATCTCAGCCACTTTAATAGAGGGCTACAATGCCAATGTGTGTTCAAGTGTATATTAAAATTAAATTTTAGCCCAAAATAATAGTTTCTCCAAAGTTACAATTAAAGAAAAAAATGAAATACTATGATAAATAAGGTAAGGCAAATATAAATAAGCTTCATTTCTGTTTTGAATTACTACATCATAATTTTATTTGTTTTGCATTTAGTACAAATTAGCTTCATTTTTTCCTCATTATATGATCATAATATTCTTTAATTCATTACTTTAAAAGTAATCTATCTTTAGAGCAATATTGTTTTCAACAGGCACACTTTTTCCTCAGAGATTTTGTTGTTATATTTGCATTCTTAACATTTCCCCCCACTCCAACAAAAGCCGAAAGTGTTATCTACTTACAAATATTATGTGGTAAACAGACAAAAGTCCTAAAACTTAATAGCTTGCTGACAGTTTTTAAATAGAAGCTATGCTATGCAGAGTAACTTATTTATCAAAATATTTTCTTTTTTATTGAGCCTCCGTCTCCCAGATAAATATAAATCAAGTTAATCTCTTGAACATCTAAACAACTCATTCCTATATTACATATGGCAGGGCAAATGATGGTATTTGCTAATACTACTGTTACTTAAATGTTTAAAATAAGAGAAACTATTCTATGACCATAGGGTATATTTGAACTACACTAAAAATGAACCATCTGTTATCATATATCCTTTTCCAGAGTATCTTAAAATTCTGAAATCATTGTAAAAATAATTTTTCAATATTGTTTATCAATGTATAAATGTAAAGATATAGGCTTCTGAAAGATATAAATTGCAAAGTTTACAAGATATTGCCATTTAAACATTTATATAATAGTGCAAATTTAGAGACTATAGGCAGCCAATTCAACAATAAGTTGTAACTTGTGGCTAAGTAAGAGGTTCAAGCAAGATGGACCATGTAATAGGGCCTTGGTAATAGTGAACAACAATGGTAGTTTTACAAAATAAAAGGACAGTCATTACAAGTTGTCATTGAGAAGTTTTGAAATGTCTTTCTAAAGCAATTATGGCAGTGTTACATTGTATATCTGTCACTAGAACTTTAAAGTCTGTTTTTCCAAACCTGGCATTTCATGTTATTTCTACTGGTTTTAGTATTTGTGTCATAGGCTAGAGAAGTGACCTGTGAGACACGATGCAGTGAAGAAATCCAATCAGAGATGTGATGAACAGATGGTAGATGACTAAAGTACTAGGTCTCCAAATGGTGTAGAAACTCCTTGTAAATTATCATACTTTGTACAAAAGAATTTAGAAAATATTCACCTCTTTCTTATTCAATTAATGCTTTTTAATATCAGTCCTATTACATTGCTATAAAGAATGTGATATGGGACAAATGAACAGAAAAGCCATGGTCAGTTTTTCTGATGATTTCATAGACAATGTGCAAAACTTAAAGTGTCATATTAACCAAGGTCCTTATATTACATATTATACAACTGTAGTTCAGAGGAATGAAATAATAAGTCAGAGAAAGCTAATTGGGGGCAATCGCTGAATACTCTACTAATACAGTAAGCTGTACCACCTTTCAGGTATTTGAAGAGACTTGAGAACATACACAGTTAACCACAAAACAAAGAAATAAATGCAATTGTACCATATAGTGGGACATAGTTCTATTTAAGTCCAGAGAGCCACACAGATAAATTCATATGGACAGAGGAGAATAATGTGTATTATAAAGGAGAGAATTCCTCCCACTTCCCATCTCCTGGGGATGTTGAAAAAGATGGAGAGAGGTCATGAGAAAGACTTAAAAGTCTGGAGAGTTATATGTATTTGGATAACTGTTGGATAAGTTATAACCTTGTGCAAGTTATAAAACATGCAGAGACAAATGTTGAGAACTAAATTGAAGGCTGAATATAAGAAGATGGAACACATAGTAATGGGAAACGGTGATCTGGTTTAATGTGGTGCTTTTGGAGGATTAAATTGAAAATGACAAGGATATGGAAACAAAACAGAGATCTCAATAAGGACTCAAATGGAGGTTAATTCTTTTCTTTGGATGTGGGCTTTGATTATGTTCACTGCATAGAGAGTTGGTGAAAGATTCTGGGTAAATTGATGCACTCTCCACAAAGATACTAAAATTGTACGAAAGGATGCTTAGGTTTGAGGCCAAAAGGAACACAGTAAGGCTAATTCCAGTCTCTACAGTGACTTGAAGACAGTGCTGGGAGTTATGTTCAAAGAAAGATTTTAGAGGAAAGGAAAGTGATGATCGTCAAGTGACAATGGGACCTGAAAGCAATGGCATCCCCACATTTAGCCTGTCCTGATCCCTCCTCTCATGGTGTAATAAAATAAATGGTCTTCATCTCTGTTGCCCTTGTTGTTGGCAGGCAAACTAATCAGGTTTCTATCAGGAGGAACAAGCAGAATTTTGTGATGACATACTGTATAGAATGGAGGTCAGAGAATATAAATAGGCAATTGTGAAGACAATTGGTTGCACAAATAACAACCAGTGAGAAATACTTCCTTTAATAGTACTCTTTCATTTTGACCAGTATTAAGGATGGCAAGATTCAGGAAAATATGGACCTGAATATATACAGTTCCATGTGGTGCTTTAATGTTTTATACTTATTGAAAATTTTCTTCTATCTTGTCAAAGCAGAATGTAAAATATGTACAATTTCTCTAAGATTTTCTTTAACAATGAAAATAGCCCTCTATTTCTTCTAAAGTATTATTCTCTCTCTCTCTCTCTCTCTCCTTCCCTCCCTCCCTCCCTTGCATTCCCTGTGTAGATTCTATTAAACAATATTCTAAATGGTATGAATCTGGTTGGAATTTTTTTCACAGAGCACACAATTAAATATTCAACATCACCAGTTCAATTTAGTAATGCAAAAGCACATAAGTTTTCACTGTTGACCTTTTTGAAATGAAATGTATTGTTGGACTAGTCCACTAATCTAACTTGACACATTACTTTAGGGATTTTAGATTCTACTGATTTATAAAAAGCTTCAGTAACCATTGCTCTTTTCTTTAGGAACAATGCATCTAAAAAATAAAATTCAATTCCACAGGACCATCCATAATCTTTTATCAGAGAACAATTTTGTCATATTAAATTTTGCTCAAAGTGCAACATTAATGGAACTGGGAAATATTTGTTTTACTTCATGATGCTTGTTCTCATAAAATAACCAGAGATCCTTAAAATGGAATAAATACAAACATGAAGTTGAAATACAGAATTGAAATCAGGCAGAAAACCCAACATTTCTCCCAATTGTCTTCAGTTCCACTGAGGGCAGAACAATAAAAAGAAGTAGTTTCAACAAGATATATAAACAAATATCAACCAACATTGCTGGGTAATGAGTAAGTAAAGAGTGCTGCTCTGGGGACCTTCATTCAAGGACTTCTCATTTAGATGGAGAGCAAACAAAAGCTGCTCTAGATGGTTATTTATCCTATGGTATAGAGTTATGTATATGTCCCAAGGCTTTAAATAAAGAAACCAAAATGAACACAAATTTAGATTGGCAAAGTTTATGGAGAAAGTAGCATGATCTGGATTTATAAGATAAGATACGAGAGACACTAAAAATGACAAACCACTTATCATGTGGGAAATCCTAAATTCACTGTAAATGATGTTGATGTTATGCTTATAAAAACAACCTCTTTCTAAATACATGTTATGGGCCACGTCTACAATATTTTTGGTAAGTATAGAAAGTATATCCAAGATCTTCATTTCTCTCATATAATCCAAATGCCTGTGTGGAGGTTAGTTGAGACTAGAGTTAGTTTCTCTTGGAGACAAAGGACTGGATTAAGTACCTGGAGATCCTTATAGCTGTGTAATTATTTTGTATCGATTTTAATTATCCACTGTGCACGAAACTGCTGAGAGTTCTTATTCTAAAGCCATGACCTAAATGTTCTAGGGTCCTATCCTTTCCCCTGTTAATTCAGTTCCCTTGTCTTTACAGGTAAAAGTAATGCTTCAGATAAAGCTTTAGCATTTGTCTTTTAACAATGAAAATAAGGAACTTTATTGTAACAGTGAAGATTTAAGTTTAGAAGCTTACTTTGCAAGTTCAAAAGGTGACTTTGGCTCCATGTATCTAGAAAAACAAGAATATGAAAATCCAGATTGTATTTAATAACTCATGGTCTAAATTTGCATTTAAATGAAATATCCTTTGAAATGCTTCTTTTACTTTAAACTATTCAACAGTTCATTTTATGTACTAGGTTTATTTTATTTCATTTCAGAAAACACCCGATTAAAAGGTCTTATCCATGGCAGAAATTTAATAATAGCAATACACAAATTTTAAGGCTTTCCAGATGTGTGAAGTGCCCCTCTGTCTGTGTTGTTTGGTAACTGGATGATGGATGCTTTCCTGAAGAAGCAGGTGTTTACACGTAGGACACTCATTTTATAAATCCTTAGAGGAACAAAGAATAACATCAGCCAAAAATCCTACTCATTTTAACAATTCTTAAGCAGAGTATCTCTGCTTTCTGGCAATTTCTAATCTGCTAATCAGTTTTGTCCTCATTAAAGTCTACAAAAGCGGCCAATATGTGAGCTTCACAAAGACAGCAGCTGTTCCCATAGTACTACTGTACAGAGCTACACTTCCTGGGTAGCATAGATTTGTGCCTCTGGTCCAATCTGTCAACTTATTTCAAAATTATTCTTTAATTTTTGTTATGAGTTAATCATGAATGATGAGTCATAGGGCTTCATAACATTTGCTCTATTAATGAATTATTATTTCTTATAATTTATGTGTGTGAGTTATGCTTATGTGTGTGTGAGTCTGTGTATACATTTTAGGGTCTTTTTTTCCTTTGCATCTGTGCAAATAGATGAAAGGTCATTATCTCAGATCATATGTCCATAGAAGCCAAAAGATAAAACAGGCACTGTAATAGCAGTGAAACACTGCAGAAGTAAATCTGGTGAACTGCTTCTAATTTATGCTTTATTGCCAGGTTTCCTTATCAGTAGAGCCACAGTTTTTAATTTCTATCCCACTACCAGCTTTATCCTTTTAAACCCAGAGGGCAGGGTGAATCTGGATAGATGGCTTACTGAGTTCTGGCACGATGAGGACTTAACCCCTAATGGCTATTTGCAGTTATATATTCTTTTTTTGTCCCATTTTCCCCCATTAAGTTTATTGGTACATTTTAGGTATACAATACAGTTACAGTTGTCCCATATTTATGGGAGAAAAACAGTGCTGACAGAGAGCAAAATAGAAGAAAAAGACAGGAAAGGAAGAGAGAGTAACAGAGACAGCAAAGTTAGATGGAAATTAATATACAGTCAGAGAGGTATCGGACCCTTAAGTCAGCACAAAGAAAAAGAGACATCAGAATTGTGGCTAGAGGTGAATCTGAAGAGAGTCTGGCCTCAGGATGGAAAAGCAATAGCCAGGCCTGCATGTCCCCTTAGAGATAAACAGCAACCTGAGATTATTTTATAACTAGAGCACATTACCACTTGCTCCATTGGGCCCAGACAGGCATGAGATACATTGGTGGATGACCTGTACGCTTAGACCCACACTCCCCTCTCTTTCCAGGATTTCCTTTGATCTTTCCGTACCCTTGATGCAGGACTCATTTCTTTATTGGATCAGTATTATCCAGGTGGCTATATTTACAGACTTATAGGTTGCTTGTAGTTTGACCCACATTGGACCCACACTGTGATTTTGCTGTATAAATTATCTCTGATGAAGAACCACCTTGGCAATCCCCTTTGGGACACCTCTTTTCTCTCAGGAGCTTTCTGTTAATAAACCTTTCTTGCTCTTAACAGCCTCTGTTCCTTGGAATTCATTCTTTGATATTCAGGGGACATGAATTTGGTATATCTGACATCTAGTAGGTTGTGAATTATAGTTTTCCTGTATCAAGAGGAGACTTCAAGTATTTGACTACTAAGTAAATAGTGCAAAACAACAATAAAAGAAGGGAAAGAATGAATACCAAAACATAATTTTTGCTCCGGATATAATTCTTTTAAATAAAGTTTTAAAACTCCCAGTTCTACATCTTTATAGGAAATGTTAGCTATTTCACCTTCACATTGATCATACAGTCAGCATCACATTAACAGCATAAAATTATAACATCAACCAGCCCAGTCACCTCTTCCGTCCCACATGTAACTGGAAAGTCATGCCTAATTACCTTAAGTAATGTCTAAGAAATAGGTATTAAAGATCTATAGCTCTCAGAGCATTAGGAATTTATTTAGTTAGCTCTTCTTTTATTTTGAATCATTTTCATCATTATGGCACTATAGAATTTCCTAAAACTTACGGCTTTTGTTTAGAAGATTCTGCAGGAGAGAAAGAATTTATAATTATCACTATCTCCTTAACAAGATGACATAAAAGCATCTTTGTCTTTTATTTCTAGTTTGAAGGTAATAAGATGCTAGTGCAAGAACATGGCTCTTCTTTTTAAGGAGTTGTTTATCATAATTCAGCTCTGAATGTATTTGTCTTTGTAATATAACCACATCCCTTTTCAATTCATCATAATGGTTATGTCCTATGAAAGTCCTAAAAATATTACTATTAATTGTGTTTCTATAACAGCCTTTTGTGTAAACCCAGTAATTTATGTTTCATTGTTGTTTGTTACTAGGATAAATATCTAATTTCTACTCAACTTAATGGAATTTAAAGGCCACAAGGACAGTTTCTGAGAAATAAATAGTGAGTAACAGAAAGAAAAGGAAAGTACCAACAACACATCCCTATTTTTTCCTCCCTTTCTGAGAATCCAAATAAGTCACACCCAGAAGGTCCACAAGGAAAGGACCCTGGAAAAGAATTCCAAATTACAACATAATTACAACCTAGAGTGTTCACAAGGGACCTCAACACTCCCTCCAGTCTGACTAACCAGCAGACAGGCTTCTTCCAATCTCCAGGCCCTTAATTTATCCTTTCTTACTTTAGAAAACTTGTAATTGCAAAAATCTTTCCTCCTTTGAAATATAAATCTTTTGACAAGCTTCTTGCCAGTCTTATAACCCAAAAATGCCTATTTCAAGGATTTAGGGGCCATCCATTCAAAATGGAATTATCAAGGAAGGTAGGAGTTTTATGTTTTTCCCAGTCTTGTGGGAGGTTGGGAGCCTAACTTGCATGGGACAGTGCCCAAAACTGTAAAATTATCTGCTACCTTGAAGATATAAGAAACTTTCCTTTTTCTTTTGGTAAAAACAACTAATAAACGCACATTCATCTGAAGCAAAAGACCTCTACACTGAAAACTATAGGACTCTGAAAAAGGAGATTGAGGAGGATATAAGAAAATGGAAAGACATCCCTTGTTCCTGGGTAGGAAGAACCAATATAGTGAAAATGGCCATACTTCCAAAACTGCTATATAGATTTAATGCAATGCCAATTGAAATTCCAACAATATACTTCACAGAACTAGAGAAAACAACCAAAAATTCAGTTGGAACCAGAAGAGACCTAGAATACCAAAAGCAGTTCTAGGCAACAGAGACATGGCTGGGGGTATCACAATCCCCAACTTGGAACTATACTCCTAAGCTATTGCGATAAAAACAACATGGTATTGGCAAAGAAACAGACCCGAGGATCAGTGAAACCGATTAGAAGATGCAGAAACAACTCCAGACATACTCAGCCACCTTATCTTTGACAAAGGAGCCAACCACCCTCATTGGAGGAAAGATAGCCTATTTAATAAATGGTGTTGGACAAACTGGATTTCAACTTGCCAAAGATTAAAACTAGACCCATATCTATCACCATGCACTAAACTGAGATCAAAGTGGATTAAAGATCTAAATATTAAGACAGAAACACTAAACTTGCTGGAAGATAAATTAGGTAGAACTCTGGAAGACATTGGCATAGGAAAAAACTTTGTGAATAAAACCTCAGTAGCACGGGAACTAGCACAAAGAATCAACAACTGGGATTTCATCTTATTAAAAAGCTTCTGCACTGCAAGAGAAACCACCAACAGAGCTAAGAGACAACCTACAATGTGGGAAAAAAATTTAGCAGCTGTAGCTCAGACAAAGGACTACTATCAAGAATATATAAAGAACTGGAAAAAAATCAGAGCCTGCAAATTCAAAGACCCAGTTCAAAAATGGGCATCTGAAATGAACAGACATTTCTTAGACAAAGAAGTAAAAGCAGCAAACAAATATATAAAAAAATGTTCAATATCACTGGTCATTCCAAAGATGCAGATGAAAACAGCACTGAGATTCCACCTCACCCCAGAAAGAATGGCTGCTATCAAGAAATCAACCAATAACAAATGCTGGTGGGGGTGTGGGGAGAAAGGAACCCTTCTCCATTGTTGGTGGGAGTGCAGACTGGTGCAACCACTGTGGAAATCCGTATGGAGATACCTCAAAGAACTAAGGCTAGAGGTCCGATTTGACCCAGCTATTCCCGTGTTGGGTACCTTCCCCAAAGAATTAAAAGAATCCTACTACAGCGATATATGCACACTCATGTTCAAGGCAGCACAATTTGTAATAGCTAAAACTTGGAAACAGCCCAAGTGCCCATCAACCGGGAACTGGATGAAGAAGTTTTTGTTTTTTCATAAAATGGAGTACTACTCAGCTATAAAGAACGAGAAACTAGAGACATTTATAGCTAAATGGATGCACACTGAGGCCATACTCTTAAGTGAAATATATAGACACACGTGTAAATACCGAATAGTTTCTCTAGTGTGAGAAATTGAAAGTGTAAATAACAATTAAAATGATTAAAATGAATAATTGGTAATTTAAAATAGGAAAAGGTTCAAAGGTGCGGGGGTGGTGGGAGGGGAAGGGGAAAGGAAAGAGGGGAAAAGAAAAATTATGAGAAAAGAAAAAAATATGAACAAAGCCTATGTAAATACGGAAAGGTGGAGGGGGTTAAGGGCACACAGGTAATGGGGGAAAAAAAAGAACCATGATACATAATGTACAGGTACAAGCACCCAATGATAAATGTAAACATATCGTATACCTAATATGTACCAATAAAAGAATTTAAGGAAAAAAAACCCACACACATTCACGTAAGTCAGCTCTTAAGAACAGTTCCTTTCTTAATCTCAGTGCAATAGTCATGCTGAATTCTGGCCTTTCCTTCCTACTGCAATAGCTTTGAAAAAAGAAATAAAATCTTCCTCAATTATACCAAGTTGCCAAACTGGGTAAAATTAGGACAAAATTTTTGTCCACATATATTAACAAATACTGCATTACTTTTTAATTGTACAGTTAATATGAAAGTTGTCTTCTCATTAAGGAAAAATTGTAGTTAAATATATCTCAATAATACCTGTAAATATCCCATTTAAAGAAGAAAAACAAGCAAACAGGTGGATCTGAAACACAACTTCTAAGGATGTTACTGGACCCTGTTAAAAAGATGTACAAAAAAAGATGTGCAAAATCATTTATATGTATATATGATATATATGGAGAGATATACATATATAATATATACATATACATATGTATATATTTGTGTGTGTATATATATGTGTGTGATGCTTTAAAGAATCTAAAATAATCAAGGCCTAATTTTCTAGTTATATAGTAGCAAACATACAAATCATCATTTGAATTTCTGACTCTTAAGGATAACAAAATCACAGTACTCAAGTTACTAGGAAATTTAGAGATAATGTTCATTTGACCACTACATATTACAGATGAGGAAGCATCTATATACTTTGTCTATATCTAAGTAAACATCCCCCATTATCATGCGATCTATTCATCTACTCACCTTTTTAAAATCCTGCATTCTTTGATGATCAAGCTTAAAATTTCTCTTATGTATCCTTAAAAGAATTAGAAAAATACTGTAGCTCTCAATAATTGATTTGATGATGTTGAAAAAAATTTTTTCAAGATTGTCTTACTGTAGAGTCAAAGATTTGGCTAGTTATTATATCTCTTTGTTACTTCAAAGGAAAATTGACTCTTCATACTTTGAAATATTTTATAAAGCTATCAAAATTTTCGTTTTTACATATATGGTCAAGACAGGCTTACTTTGCTCTAAGATCTAATTAAGGTATCTAGAGATAAGTATATCCCTTTCAAATGACTTTATAAGGAATTTATATATGTTCTTAGCTCTAACAATTTGGAATCTTATGAAGGGTTACCTTTTTGTTTTGATTTATACAGATTTCTCTTAATTGATAAGAGCCTTCCCCTGGTAAATGATAAATTAACATTAGTATATAAAAGCATGTGAGTCTTAGAAATGATTAACATGACATATTTTTCACTTAGTTTTCAACATAAAGGAAGAATAATTAATCCAATAGTTTTAATGACCCAGCATACACTTGCATCCCAATTTTCATTCTTTTGTATTCCTTTCCCTTTTTTTGAGGGGGTATGACTTCCATTCTGTTTCATAATTTAGTATTTAGCCTCCCTTCTGATGAATAACATTAATTTTACCCAAAGCAATAAAATTAAGTTTCCACAAAACATGGACCATGCTTCTATTATAGCTGCAGGGCTTAACACACTGCCTGATTCATAGCAGGAGCTCCAAAATTTATTAATTGAATGAATAATTCAGTGAATCAATGAGACACAGAACTAGTCTCTCAGAACCTTCTTAGTACAGTGTCAGCTTTGAACTTTAGGGACCCTTTCACAAGAAAGGCAAGCACCATCAGCTAATAGGATTTCTCTGTTGTCACCTCAGGAAGCTCACTTGCTATCCATTGTTGTTCTCCTGTCCAAATATAAATGCAAAAATTTCAAAGTCTAGCAGACACCATTCTTAGAATTTAAATCTTATAAATTTTCAGAATTTTAAATTTAATGTTTTCTAGGTCTGGTCCATGCAAATCTAGACTTGGACAAGGCATGATTTCTGTGGTGTACTGTCCAAGAACTGTGGGTCTTTTGTTTTTTATACCTGCTAGAAATATGGACTGCCTTTTCTCTAAGGACAGAGGACATGATTTCATCTGCCTTGGGATTCCTCCACCTCCAGAAAATTGGGAGGCTTTAAAGCTGCTCCCACATTTGTACTGTTCCCTTAAGACAAAGGTTTCTATGCCATATTCCTCAGCTAGAGTCTTGGTTTACTTGTATAGTAAATTTCAATTTATCTTTTCTAAAAGCAGTTCACATTTATGTTTTAATCTACACATTCTGCTCTTCAGATTTTTCACGTCAGTTTCTAGGATTTTTTTCTTTTTAAAATCACATACACAATTAAAACATTTATTATATGTGAACAATGATGTTCTTTATATTTAATTGTTGCTTTGCATAAGCAAGCAAAGAAGATTTTACTCAAGTCTTGCAATAGAAAAACAAAGGGTCAACTCAGTATGTCTCTACTCCACAAGAAAAAAGAATGTGGTTAAGAGCTGGGTGGGGGAATGTTAGTTTGTTAATTGGTTTTACCAAAAAGAAAGCCAGGTATTGACTGGATAACATCTCTTTTCAATTCCAGATATGAAATAAAACTAACAATTATTTGTGATCAATACTTATAAATTTATCAAAAGCAGAGCATATCCACATATTTTGTTAATCTCATTTTCTATTTTTATTCTAAAATCTTATGAATTTAATATTTATTTCGATTTGAATAATCACCCAAGATTTTCATCAAGGTCATTTTATATATATATATATATATATATATATATATATATATATATAAACAAATGCAAAAAAATCCCCAAACAAACAAGTCTGTGCCAACCCTCAGCCTTTGAATACTTCAAATATATTGCTTTTAATCCTGTATCTACTTTTAAACACTTCATTTTTATTATATATTGACAAATTATATTTTATATATTGATTAATTCAAAGTGATGTTATAGTTTTAAATACAATATGGAATGATTAAATAAATATATCTACTGCCTCAAATATTTCACATTTTTCATGATGAGAACACAAGAAATTCATTCACAGTGGTATTTGAATATACAGTACTCAATTACTAGTTATATTAACCATGCTGTACAATTAATCAAAAAAACCAAACAGACTTATAACTTGCATCCAAATGAGGGTTTGTCCCTTTGACCATAATCATCCTATTCCTTCCAACTCAGTTTCTACAAGCCGCCATATTAATCTCTGCTTTTATGAATTTAATTCTTTTATATGCCACCTATAAGCAAGAACATGCAGTATTTGTCTTTGCATTTGACTTACTTCATTTAGCATAATGTTCTCTAATTGCATTTGTGTCTGTTAAAAATGACAGTATTTTTCCTTTTTAAAAACAGAATAACAATTTCATTGTGCGTGTATACTGCATTATCCTATATCTACTCATGCCTTGACTGATACTTAGGTTGATTCATTTGTTATTAGTCCTAGCTAGAGCAATTAGATTAGACAGGATAAAGAGTAAAAAAAAAGCATTCAAATTGGAAAAGCAGAAGTTGATTATCCTGATTTGCAGAAGACTTGATTTCATGTTTAGAAAATCCTAGATTCCACCAAGAGCCTGTTAGAACTGACAAACAACTTCAGTGAATACAAAATCACCCTGCAAAAATAACTAGTATTTCTCTATGCTAACAATCAATTCTTCAAAAAAGAAATCAAGAGAACTAATCCATGTATAATAGCAATAAATATTAAGGTAGTTAGGAATAAATTTAACCAAGCAGATAAATATATGTACACCAAACTCTATAAAACATGATGACACAAATAAATGAAAAGCTCTCTGCTTTCATGGATACTATGGTTTAGATCTAAAATGTCTCCAAAAGTCCCCCATGTTCAGATGTTGAGCTTTTAGGAGGTAGTGAGATCATGAGGTACTTACTTATCAATGGATTGAGGTGGAGCCTGATGGGAAGAGGGTACTCACTGGGGACATGGACGGAAAGGCTGCATTCTTGTCCTCAGCCCCTTCCTCTCTCTCAGCTCTCCTCCACTCTCTCTTTGCTATCTGAATAGCATGGGATGAGCAGCTTTTTTTCATTGTGCTCTTCCACCATACTGTTTTTGTCATAGAGCTAGCTGACCTTAAATTGATACCTCTGAAAATGGGAGCCAAAATAAACCTATTCTGGTTGTCAGATATTTTGTCCCAGGAAAAAGATGACTAATACAATGGAGTAGAGTTAATATTGTTAAAAATATCCACACTATCCAAAGTTATCTACAAATTCAATAGAACTTCTATCAAAATTTCAAAATGATTATATGTATGTATATGTATATATATTCTTAAAATTCATACTAAACAACAAAATCCCTGAGTACTAAAGCTATCATAAGCAAACAACAACAACAACAACAACAAAAAGATAAAGGCAAAACACTACTTGATTTCAAAAAAATTGCAAGGTTATAGTAATGAAAACAACGTGGTACTGTCATAAATATACACGCACTGACCAAGGAATTGGAATAGAGATCCCAGAATAGAATCCATGGATCTACTTATGGTCAATTTATTTTTCATTAAGGTGTTAAGAGTAAGCAATGGGAAAAGGACAGTTTTCCCATTAAGCGACACTGGGAAAACTGGATAACAATATGTAAAAGAATGAGATTGGACTCCCATCTCATACACAAAAATTAATTCAAAATGGATTAAAGACAATCATAAGACCTGAAATTGTAAAACTACCAGAAGAAAACATGGAGAAAAAACTGCCTAGACTTTGGTCTGGGTGATGTTTTTAGATTTGGCCCCAAATGTACAGGCAACAAAAACAAAGAGATATAAGGTATTACAGAAAAATGGAAAGCCTCCACAGATAAAAAAAAGAGAGTAAAAAGACAACCTATTTATTGAAAAACTATTTTCAAGTAATATAGCTAATAAGGAATTAATATTCAAAATACATGAAGAACTCAAACAGCTCTGCAAAAAGAAAACAAATAACCTCATCAAGAAATAAGCAGAGCAAGGATGCCCACTATCACCACTCCTGTTCAATACAGTCCTGGAAACATTAGCCACAGCAATTAGAACAGAAAAAGAAATAAAAGGAATAAAGATAGGAAAGGAAGAAGTTAAACTGTCATTATTTGCTGACGATATGATATTTTCCGTAGAAGACCCCAAAAAACTCGGCCAAAAGACTTCTAGACTTAATTGCCAGATTCAGTAGAGTAGCTGGATACAAGGTCAACAATCAAAAAACAATAGCCTTCTTATACACAAAGAAGAGACTCACTGAGAGAGAAATTAGAGAAACAATTCCTTTTAAAATAGCACCCAAAAAATGAAATGTCTAAAATCAACCTAACAAAGGAAGTAAAAGACGTCTACACTGAAAACTATAGCACTCTGAATAAAAGAGATTGAAGAGGATATAAGAAAATGGAAAGACATCTTTCCTCCTCTGAAATGTAAATCTTTTGAAAAGCTTCTTGCCAGTCTTATAACCCAAAAATGCCTATTTCAAGGATTTAGGGGCCATCCATTCAGAATGGAATTATCAAGGAAGGTAGGAGTTTTATGTTTTTCCCAGTCTTGTGGGAGGGTGGGAGCCTAACTTGCATGGGACAGTGCCCAAAACTGTAAAATTATCTGCTACCTTGAAGATATAAGAAACTTTCCTTTTTCTTTTGGTAAAAACAATTAATAAACGCACATTCATCTGAAGCAAAAGACCTCTACACTGAAAACTATAGGACTCTGAAAAAGGAGATTGAGGAGGATATAAGAAAATGGAAAGACATCCCTTGTTCCTGGGTAGGAAGAACCAATATAGTGAAAATGGCCATACTTCCAAAACTGCTATATAGATTTAATGCAATGCCAATTGAAATTCCAACAATATACTTCACAGAACTAGAGAAAACAACCAAAAATTCAGTTGGAACCAGAAGAGACTTAGAATACCAAAAGCAGTTCTAGGCAACAGAGACATGGCTGGGGGTATCACAGTCCCCAACTTGGAACTATACTCCTAAGCTATTGTGATAAAAACAGCATGGTACTGGAAAAGAAACAGACCCGAGGATCAGTGAAACCAATTAGAAGATGCAGGAACAGCTCCAGACATACTCAGCCACCTCATCTTTGACAAAAGAACCAACCACACTCATTGGAGGAAAGATATAGCCTATTTGGCAAATGGTGTTGGACAAACTGGATTTCAACTTGCCAAAGATTAAAACTAGACCCATATCTATCACCATGCACTAAACTGAGATCAAAGTGGATTAAAGATCTAAATATTAAGACAGAAACACTAAACTTGCTGGAAGATAAGTTAGGTAGAACTCTGGAAGACATTGGCATAGGAAAAAACTTTGTGAATAAAACCTCAGTAGCATGGGAACTAGCACAAAGAATCAACAACTGGGATCTTATCTTATTAAAAAGCTTCTGCACTGCAAGAGAAACCACCAACAGAGCTAAGAGACAACCTACAATGTGGGAAAAAAATTTAGCAGCTGTAGCTCAGACAAAGGATTACTATCAAGAATATATAAAGAACTGGAAAAAAATCAGAGCCTGCAAATTCAAAGACCCAGTTCAAAAATGGGCATCTGAAATGAACAGACATTTCTTAGACAAAGAAGTAAAAGCAGCAAATAAATATATGAAAAATGTTCAACATCACTGGTCATTTGAGAGATGCAGATGAAAACAATGCTGAAATTCCACTTCACCCCAGAAAGAATAGCTGCTATCAAGAAATCAACCAATAACAAATGCTGGTGGGGGTGTGGGGAGAAAGGAACCCTTCTCCATTGTTGGTGGGAGTGCAGACTGGTGCAACCACTGTGGAAATCTGTATGGAGATACCTCAAAGAACTAAGGCTAGAGGTCCGATTTGACCCAGCTATTCCTCTGCTCGGTATCTCCCAAAGGAATTAAAAGAATTATATACAGTGATATATGTGCACCCTAGCAGCACAGTTTGCAACAGCTGAAGCTTGGAAACAACACAAGTGCCCATCAACTGGAAACTGGGTAAAGAAGTTGTGAATTTTTTATAAAATGGAGTACAACTCAGCTATAAAGAATGAGAAACTGGAGACAATTATAGCTAAATGGATGCATGTTGAGGCCATACTCTTAAGTGAAATAAATAGGACACACATGTGTAAATACCGAATAGTTTCTCTAGTGTGAGAAACTGAAAGCATAAATAACGATTAAAATGATTAAAATGAATAATTCATAATTTGAAATAGGAAGAAAAGGTCCAAAGGGGCAGGGGAAGTGGGAGGCGAAGGGGAAAAGAAAGAAGGGAAATGAAAAATTATGAGAAAAGGAAAAAATGGAAACAAAGTCTTTGTAAATAGGGAAGGGTGGAAGTGGTGAAGGGATCCCAGGGAATGGGGGAAAAAATAAGAACCAAGATACATCTTGTACAGGTACAAGCACCCAATGATAAATGTAAATGTATTGTATACTTAAAATGTACCAATAAAAGAATGTAAGCAAAAAAAAAATAAACAGGGGGCCTCAATAGACATTTCTTAAGGAATGATACGAATGGTTAACATACTTGAAAAAAATGCTCAAACTTATCAATCAATACACACAAATTGAAACCAAAATAAGATATCATCTCATGCCTATTAGAATAAATATAATCAAATAGATGAAACAGAAATATTGGTGAGGATGTGGAGAAAAGGGAATACTTATATACTTGGAGGGAATGTAAATAAAAAAAACACTATGAAAATTATTATGGAATATTTCATTAAAAAAATTTGCCATGTCCCAGAAATCCCATTTCTGGGTATGTACTCAAAAGACTTGAAATCAATACATCACAGAGACATCTGCATTCCCATGTCCACTACAAAACCACTGGTTTTAATGCTTCAATCCCTGCTTGTTTAGAGGACTCTTGGGTGTTTCACAGGAGAATGGGCTGCTATTGACTCTGGGTCAGGAAGCCAAGTTACAACAACAGCAAAAAAGATACATAATGCTTTCACTTATTCCAAAAATTGCTGCTTGAAAGAAACAAAATTTTATAAATTATCAATTTTATTCTAATCAATTTACTCATCAAAGATGAGTTATTGATGAATAAGATATATGTAACTGGATACCTTAAATAGAAAAGATTATACTCAATTTCCTTGAATGGGTTTCCTACATTTCTGGAAAGAGCCCAACAGACAAACACATAAAGCAGGCTTGTCTTTAAAAATCTAAATCTGAATGGATTCTACTCCATCTCATTCTTTCCCCTCCTCTGTTTTCCTCTCTTGATAAGGTAAAACAAGAACATACAAAGCAAATTTGCCCTGTAGATCTTTTTGCTAATATCTGTGATGGAAGTCTATGAAAATTATCAGAAAGTAATAAACTATTGCTGAAATAGTCTCCACAAGATCTGAAACATGAAGTTCAGTGCATTTGACATATATCTCTGCTTTTTCAAATAAGATGACTATTAATAAATTGTATCAGCAAAATACTAATGTTCTTTCCTATGATCTTAACAAGTAATTTAGACCAGAAATAACTAAGACCTTGAAAAATAGGACCTCCTGAAACTGGATGTTAAATTGAGGTCAAATCCAATTCCTTTAATTGATATATTCAAGGACTTAGAAGCCATAAGAATAGTTTTTCTGGGTTACTCTGCTTGTGATAATAAGAGATAAAATTTTTATTTAGTAAATTCCAGGCTCTTTTTTACACTCCTCGCTTTCTCACCCCAAGTTTTAGTCTTTCTTCTTCGAGTAAGGGATTTTTTGGAAACTCTCTAATTCAGCCAACGAATACTTTTGGCAACAATCAGGATCACAGAGGTTAATACACTGGAGACTGGATTCATCTAATCATATACAGACCAGCAGAGTCTAGAGAAGATGGCAAAAAAGAGATGAGAATAAGGTCTATGGGCTAGATATTTCTTCACAGGTGTAACCCTTCAAAGTAGAAAAAAGTAAGTTAAAAATATAACTTGACTGCTATAGGCCTTTTTCAAAATCAAACAAATAGTATTTGAGGATTCCAGGAGTGAAGCTTGATAAACCTTGGAAGTTTGGACATTTTAATGTGACAGGGATTTGCTTTTCTGTAGAACTTCAAATTTCTTTGTGATGCTCTTTAAGTTTCTGTGTTTGTGAAAGATTATAAAGATTTATAGGCCTAAAATGAAATATAAATTAATAATTGTTTTAATATAAGAAATGGTTAAGCAAACAAATGGACACTCTCTCATCCAAGTGAGTAAAATGTTTGTATAGTATTGTATTATCTTTAATTTTTATTGCTAAGAATTGCTAGGAGTTAAATGAGTTCTTGGAATCTGCCTACTGTTCCCTAAAGGCAATTGGAAAGAAAGTTACCAGAAGAGTCTGATAAAAAAAATAAATGATGAGTATAAAATAAACAAAATGTGATTTCTAGGTGATGTAAATACACAATTTCTTAAAATTTCACATTGAAAACTTAATTCTAAGGGGTTTTAATTTTTCAATAAAATTCAAATCAAAACATTCAAAATCGATAGCTTACTACAATAAGATCCTTTTAAAGTTAGTTATTTCACATAATATTGGATAATCATGGACACACAACTAGATGTACATGTTTTAAAACGAGCATAATTGGCATTCAGTTTAATCCTGTGAGACAACTATTGTAAAAAGTACTGACATTGGGCCGGGGATTTAGCTCAGTGGTTTCACTGCCTGCTGCGCAAGCACAAGGACCCGAGTTCGATCCCCAGTACCAAAAAAAAAAAAAAAAAAAAAAAAGTACTGACATATTTTTACAGATATATAATGGAAACTGAGGCATAGGAAGAATAAAGGCAACAGTTATATATTCCTTTCTTCAGCTTTATCAGGTTAGTATATAGGCTGTTAGTTTCTCATTATGAAAGCCCTGTGGTTAAACACATAAGTAAAATCAGACACCTAAATTTGGATTTTTATATTAAATTTTAAAGATATTACAGATTTGGAGAACAAAAAAGGTCCTATGCACTTTTACAACAAGAAAGACTTTATAAATTGAAGTGTCCTTAAGGATAAAGAGGAAAGATATCTTGCAGTAGGGGAAAATGGCTGTCCAGGCACACTACTCTGATAGAGCAGACATTCGTACACTTCCACAATAATCTC
Source organism: Heterocephalus glaber (assembly GCF_053883595.1). Lineage (NCBI taxonomy): Eukaryota > Metazoa > Chordata > Mammalia > Rodentia > Bathyergidae > Heterocephalus > Heterocephalus glaber. Next base: position 10,029,419 of record NW_028258356.1, on the reverse strand, counting down.
TTGGAGTGTGCTTGTCAAGCAATATCAAATTTTAGGATTGCTGGTAGAAAGGTGATCTTTCCTAATTATTTATACATTGGGGGCAAAAATGAGTGCAGAGAACACTGCTTTTAGCATACTATGTTTTTCCTGAATGTTAGGCTCTGGATCTCCTTCCTGAGGGAAGTCATCTGCATGGCAGGCACAAACGCCACCCAAAGGGCCCATCTCTTCTCCAGAGGCAGCCTCACATCAACCGGCCCATATCTATTCAAAGACGGTTCTTGCCAGCAAGAGGCACAGAACAGTAGATGCTAATAGGACAGCTACGGAAAGTCTGTTAGAACTCTCAATACAAAATTGTTCAAATAACTCCTAAGAGATAAATAAATGAATCTATATCATGCCCACATACTTGTTTACTCATTTCTAAGAAAGCAGTTTGAATTCTCAAGGTGGAAATTGAAAATCCCAAGTTCTATGGGCAAAAGGAAGCGCTCTGAAAGCTTAAAAATGCCTGGGGCATATTCCAATAGCTACAACAGTCTTTACCATTTAATAAGCATCAATTCAGTCTTATCTATTGTAACACATTATTTTTCACCCTGACAACTTACTATTTTTACCCTCATTTAGCAAATGGGGAAAATACAGAACAAAGAAGGAAACTAATTTAAGTAAGATGGCAGAGATATGGAAGTGGGATATGAACTTCTATTTGTCTTCCTCTAATGCTTAGGTCCTGGTTTTACCTTGCTCATACCTGGAGACTTGAAGCCATGAGTTATTTTTATGGATCAAATTTGGCTGACATCATTGAATGATGCTTAAAATTTGGCCACTCTCTAACTTGCACATATGCAGTATAAGTAAATTGACAGTCTTAGAAATATTTTCAATCTATCCTATGGTCATTATCAGTAAGTAAGAACAAAAGAGACTCAAACATCCTTTTCAAATCTAATAACCATTCTTGGGCTGAAAGCTTGGTGCTACTTCTAAGTCTCTTAATTTATTTTATTTTGTTTCTAAATTTTGACATTTTGGTTTACTATAATAATTTTCCATTTCACCTTCAGCACTGAGTTGCTATTTTACATTATTTAAAAATATATTCCAATGTATTTCCATTGTATTTTTTTCTATAACCTCTGTGTTCAGTTTTTTAAACTGAGCTTTTGATTTAGGCAACATGTCATTAGTTAGAAGATAGTAACTCTTAATGGAATAAAATATGAGGTTTTGATCTATGTCTACACTGTAGAAAGATTCAATCAAGCTAATTAGTATATTCATCAGGTTACTGTTAATGTGATTTAGTTTGTGGTGAAGACATTAAATATCTATAGCAATTTTTGCTATATATATAATCATAAGGATATATATATGATTATATATACAAGGATATGTATATAATCATAAAGATATATATCCTTATAATTAATTGTGATGTTCAACAGATTATTAAAGCCTATTTTTCTTGTATATCTGAAACTTCGTATCTTTTGATCACATCTATCCTTTCTCCATTTCCCTCTACCATCAGCTTCTGTATGGTCTTACATGTAATTTAAAAATAATGATTTCATAGAAATATGAGGATTCTATATTGGATTTTGCTCTCATCTATTTTACAAATGAGTCTACTGAATTTCTCTGACCCTCTCTCTCTCTCTCTCTCTGTCTCTGAATTAAATATAAGTATCTGTGAGTCAGTATAAAATGGACATATATAAATACCAAATTATCTTATTACGGGCAGTTTATATTTCTCATATGCTTCATTCTCAACAACCTGGCACTTATGGTAATTATTAATCAATATTAGAGATGAGACTATTGAGGCTCAGAAGGAAAATAAGACATCTACACAGTCACATGGCTAAGCAGTTGCCATGTTCTATGATACTAAATTCTGCAACTGTCCATTAAATCTTTTATGTTTTTTACAAAGTTTGTCTTTTAAACAACTCTCTTTTCCTAATCATACAGGTTATAACTGCTACTTGTTAATCATTCAAACATTACATAAATAATTAAGTTAAAAATTACTGACTAAAAATATTTTCCTATTTCCCTACATAATTGCTGGTAAGAACTTTCTGTATATTTATCAAAATTTCCTCTAACTTGATTATTTTTATTACTATTTCAGACCTAGGATAAAACTATGTAATGTTCTGCACTCTTGTTGTCTTTTTGTTGTTGATTTTTGATTTTTGTTAACATCTAGTTTAAGTTAGGTTTCATGTTAAAACTACCCTGTAACTAGAAGATACTCACTTGAGTCACAATTAGGTTACAGCTGAATTAAAGATAGATTGGTACTCTATGTGGTACCAAATGATCCCTCTTTATTGGCCTCTTGTGTTGGCATAGAAGGCAGTGTCGCATTCAACATATCAGTATTCAAATTATAGAAAGGTCAGCTGCAATTATTATGGTTAATAAAACACCACATTATTTGACAGAGTCCAACTATTAATGTTTTATTATTTTTTCTTCCTGAATCACAGGACTTAATAACAAATTTTAAGCTTAGGGGTTCTGGAGGAGAGTTCTGGTTATGTTCAGTTCCTAGTTCATGTTAATTACATTTGACCTTCAACTTAATAATAATTTCTATTCTTTTTTATATATATATATATATATATAGAGAGAGAGAGAGAGAGAGAGAGAGAGATATTTGAGATTAGGATAATTCCTGTTAATACAGTGCACGTGGATTCAAGATTCAGAATACATCAGAATTTATCATATGCATTAGTACAACCATCAAATATAACATGAGAATATTTCAGGATTCAGATCTCCTGAGGCTTGCCAATACTTTAAGTAATTTCTGTCTCCAAAATTTTAGATCTTTAAGAATCTATGTTGTGTTTGGATCAAGAATGACCCCCAAACCCTGGTTGGTTAGGATGTGGAGCTGGTGGGAACAGGTTGGGCTGCGGAGCGGTGGCCTAGAGGCCTCTGGGTCCCTCCTCCCTGTCTCTCCTTCCTTGCTTCCATGACCTGAGCAGCTGCCCCCTGCTAGATGGGTCCACCAGGCCCCTTTTGCCCTGGAGTCGGCCAGCTATGTATTCAAACCTCTAGAAACTGTGAACCCCAATACACTTCTCCTTTAAGTTGTGGGTGTCAGGCTCTGCGTCTCAGCAATGAGGAAAGTGACTAAGATAATCTACATTTCATTTTTCTATTTTTGTAATTAATAAAGTCACAATTTTTTAAGGTCATAGTTTTACTCTACATCAGAACATATATGGAATTTTGAGTGGTAGCTATATTTAATTATTGAGTTTGGATATATTAAATTATTTAATTGATCTCAGGGTAAATAAACCTAAAAATACCCACAAAGTCATCTATACTCTTAAATTGCACTATCTGTCTTTTTCTCAGACAAGAGTCTCACTGTGTTGCCCAGGTTAGCCTTGAACTTGTGATCCTCTTGCTTCAGAGCAGCTGGTATTCAAGGTATATACCACCATGCCCTGGCCAGTATTCTCCTTTACAAATAATTAAATGTAAAGCAATGATTTATGTCCAGAAGTAAACTATTACATGATATATCTTATGTGATTTACTCCCAACTGAATAGGGGTCCAATGTTTATACTTAAAATAGAGCATCACATCCTTCTACAATAGTTACTAGGGGATCAACCAAAAATGTCCAAAATAGTTTTATCATTCTTGTAAATATAAGTTATCACTCACTCTAAGTCTTGGTCTTATAATAGCAGGCCTTTTCTTTATGTCAATTAGTATTATTTGTTTCAAGTTCCAGTGCATGCTTTCAAACCCCAGCAGATGAAATGAAGACAGATATTAAAAAAAAAATGTGCAATAATCAATATTTTTTCAAGTGGAAACATAAGAAAGAGTGTTACAAAAAAGTCACAGAAATGGAGATGGAAGCCTCCTGTTTAACTACACTGTACTAAAGATGCATGGCTAGATGGATGCTATTGGTATTTTATTTCAAGATATAATTCATATGTAATTTCAAGGTCAGTAGAGAGAAAGAAGTTTTTTGGGTATTTTTTTAAGTAATGGTACCTTAAATTATCCTGATAGCTACTAAAATCTTACCAAAATGAAGGAAGAAAGGATAGTAAATATTTCTTTTTGCTATGCTATCAATAACATTTGGAGAAGAAAAAGTTATCAGGATGATTTCTTCTAGGTTTAATGCAAGCCAAGAGAGGAAATATTAATTAATTAAAAACATACTTTGGACATTTAAAAGTGTGATTTCAAAAGGACCAGGAAAGTGAATGCTCAGATTTGGCATGAAGTCTTAATTCCTGAGAGGTCTACTGAAGGATGCTATTGTTTACCTCATTTGAAAGTTGAGACTCCTAAAATGTGAAAATTAAGAACTAACCAGTCAGTAAGCATCTTTGTATTGCCTTAAGAATGTTCTGGCTAAAACTGTATGTCTCTTAAGGTCTCTATATATTGCATAAGCATTGTCTAACATTTACATGCTAAAGGATTAAACATCCCCTTAAAATTGATAAAAAATTTACCAAAATCGCATTAAATTAACACTTTTAGTGTATCCAACTTGTAATTGAACTCTGAAGTAACACTGCCATTAATACAAGGGCAAGAAAACATGTTTCTAAATATTATTAAGAATATAGAAAATATATCTGAAAGTAGCCATCTTTTTACAGATATTGTCATTGGTGATAACTTATTTAATACATTTTTATGTTGCTATATTATCCCTACTTGCTTCTCAGAAATCTTTAAGATTCACAGTTATTTTTGTCACTTAAGAGTTCTCTATAAATATACTTTTCTTCTTTATTTCTTTCACAGATTATTTAAGAGATCATATTAAGATTAAAAGTAGTTTTAAATTTTTATGAAATTTAAGAACTATCTGATATCATAAAATAAGTGAAAAGGGTGCATTCTTAAGAATATATACTTCATCTAGTAGAAGAAATACTTCATGTTTGATCCATAAATCTTATTGCAAACATTTCACTATGAGAAGAAATATCTTTTCTGACTTATTTATTGAATGTCCCTGGTAAAGTATACATATTGCAATCACTAATTAGCATGCACAAAAGATTTTCTGAAGAAAATACAGCAATATTAAATGTCTCCAGATACAAAAGCTTTTGCTTTAAAGAAATAGATTAAAATAAAATTGATTCCTTTGCTGCAATGCTTGCTTTTTTCGTTTCCCTTGCAGAGCAGGACTTAATCTAGAAATCTTATCTTCCAGAATTAGTTAAGCATGTAATCTGCTCATTTTTTTAGACACGCCTCAGTACTCTTTGTTTCACTCCATTGTAACAGTTATTACTTTTATACAGAATTATAGCTATTTTCTTCACATTTAAAGCACCAAAGAAATGAATCCGAACCCCAATTTGTTTACTACATTACTCCTACAATAACACTATTCTTATGCCACATGCAAAACTCATATTCTACTTTTAAGGAATAAAATAGGCCATTGATTTTTAGCTGGGAAACCAAACACAATGTTTTCTGAGCAATTGTGAGAGGGCTTCAAATAACCTGTTACTACTAAGAGTTAAAATACCAAAGTTTGAGAAGAAATTTATTCACACACTTGCATTACAATTTGGTTTCACAGATGAGAGAAAAATGTATGAAGTACTTACCAACTGTGTAACTGAACTCAGATAAAGCATTATTATTAGATGAATAGCTAGATTACACTCTTTAAGACCTAAATATGTGCCAGGTAGTACGTCAAATCTCAATATTTATAATCTTATTCTTTGAAACAGCTCTGTGAAGAAAGGAAGGATAAAATAGCACCTTACTGATTAAAATTTCTTTTACAGTTTTAACTTGAGAATTTTTAATGCTTCACATATTTTAAAAAGAAAAGATAATAAGAAGTGAAGAAAAAAAATCTCTCAATCAAAAATTCTAAAAAATAAAAAAATGAACAAAGGTGCATTTCAAAAGAATAACACAGCCAACCCAGAGTGGAGGAAAGCTCAGTTAATTTTTAATTATTTGGACTTCAAATATTTCCCCTATTTGAAGATACAAGTATCTTTAAACAAATACTTAATTCAGTTAGTAGATTTTGTTTCTTTGGATATGTAGATTAACAATTTTGAAACTAGTTTATACATATTGTAAGATGAACAAATAAGTAAGTATATTGTGGCTAAGGGAAGATAGGTTTTGCTTTGTCAAAGAAGAAAGTTACAAGTGCGAGGGAGTAGAATGAACTCCATGGTATTGGTATTGGAGGAGTTAGTTTGAATTTATAGCTTTTAATATGAATAGATAGATTATAGCATAAAATAGAAATAATTATGTGGTTATCTATATGTATAATAATATATTCAAACATATGTAAAATTTATAAATATATATATTAATAGTTTTATTCTATCTGCTGAGATAGCCCAGAAGCAGTGATATTGATGAGGAACAAGACACATCTAACCCTAAAACCCTGGTTTCTAAATACCTTTATTTACTGTAAGAATCATTAAAAATAGTTTATTGAAATTACTGATTCCAGGACTAATCAGGAAAAATAGAAGAAATGAACTTCTTGCACCATAAATTAGGTTACTATGCAAGGAATAGAGGAGACATGTTCAGCTTGAAAGGGCTCCCTTAGCTCAAATTCAGGACTATTTGAGTGTCTTCTTGTGTTATATATTACCTAGGACACATCACTGCTGTGGCATTGCCACCAATATGCTTAAAATAAATCCATCCAAGAGAAAACATTGGACAAACAAACTAAGGGATAGCCTACAAAATAACTACCTTACCTTATTTTTAAAATGTGTACATTGGGCTGGGGATTTAGCTCAGGGGTTCTGCCACCTGCCTCGCAAGCGCAAGGACCTGAGTTCGATCCCCGGTACCCCCCCCCCAAATGTGTACATCATGAAGCACAACTGAAGACTGAGGAATGGTTTGAGAGTTAAGAAGTTTAAAGAGACATGAAAATCAAAGGTATAACATCGCATTTTCTTTAAATATGAAAGACATTATTGGGACAATTGGAGAAACCTGAGTAAGATCTGTAGATTAGATAATAGTATTATGACTAGTAAATGTTAATTCTTTGATGTATGTAAGATAATGTCTTTAGTTTTAGGAAATACAGCCATAAGTATTTAGAAAAGAAAAGGGGAATTATACCTGCAATCTACACTTAAATAATTTCAAATATTGCACAAAAATAATGACATAGGTAGATGATAGATAGATAGATAGATAGACAGAGGTAGATGATAGATAGAAAAATAGATTAACCTTTGGGAATTCTGAGGGAAATGCATGCTGGAATTCTTTGTACAAACCATTTTTATCTCTTCTCTATAAGCCTCAAATTGTGTCAAAATAAAATGTTTAATAAGACAGCTTCATAACGTAGTTCAATTATTATCTCAATTTAAGAAGAAGGCAACTTGATATTCAGTGACATACTATAAGCATTATAGCAAAATCTGAACTTAAATCTGTTCAGTGTTTATACTCATAATTACTGATTTGCTCTGTCTTGGCAGGCTATCTCTATGGCAGAATGCCTCACATATTAATACCTTCGATCACATATACTGACAAGGAAAAAAAGTCAGGAACTTTGATAAAGGTCCTAAAGCTGTGTTGTTCAATAAGTGTTGAAGTAGCCACATGTGTTTATTTAAATTTAAATGATTAAAATTTAAAAGTTGGGTTTTCAATCACACTAGCAGCATATCATTATCAAAATGCAGACGTGGTGAAGAGCTATCATATTTTACATTGTAAATAGGGAACATTTCCTTCATATATAAAAGTGATTTGGGACTCTGCTGGTCTAGAATCAATACTATTACAGAAATAAAAAAAATTCTTCACTGCATTCATTCATAATTGTATGCAGAAAGCAGAGGAAATTCCTGCTTCCTCTTCTGAGGACAGTGCACTGTGCAGCTTAGGAAAATGCAGTCTTAGAGATTGCCTGAGTTCAAGAACAGGCTCTCCAACTCACTAGCTGTGACTCTGTGGGCAAGTAACTTCTCACCGTTTTGTTCAGATTTTCTCATTTTTTAAAGAGGAATAGTGAAAGTGTCCACCTCAGGGGGTTATATGAGGGTTAAGTGAGCATAGTGTTGGAAAGAATACACCTTTCTGACCCAAAGGCGGTGTTCCGAGCCCTACTAAGGGCAGAGTTAACAATCACCTAAACTAAAATTAATACATCTCATACTTATCAAGTCATCAGATATCTTCCTGTTTATAAAGATAACCAAGCCCTAGAGGTATGGTTGATTTTGATAACTTTAGGTTTCTTTCAATAAAGAGTCTGTAATTGTATTATTTTAACAGCATGGCCATTCTACCTTGGAAATGGCTCTATAATAAGCACTTGTAACTGGCAAAGACCATTTATATATGCCTTGTTAACGTAGGGTGAGAAAATCATTTTTTAATGTTATAAATGAATATATTTACTTTGTTAGAAACAAAACAACTTTATTAATAACATTGTAATTACCTTTATTAATAAAATAATTTTTAAAATGTAAATTTATAACATATAACATTTTAAATAAATTATTACTCCAAAGAAAAATAACCTGCATGTGGCAAAACCGAGAATTGAAGAGACCTCTTATGATTCCAAGTGGCTCTATTCATTACATATTTGTTGAGCACATATTGTGTGCTGTGTTTGTATATGCTGGGAAAATAGTATTGAATATGGAGAACTGTCCTCTGGGCCCACTATAAGGTGTAGGACAGAGTAAGTTATCAAATTGTTTGCAGGATCTCATAGTTCATAAAACCTCATTTGATTTGGAATTGCAGAGAGAAAATATAAAAATTCTGTATCCCTCTGAGTTTTTGAAGTGTCAGAAAAACATTTAGAAAAATATTTAGATACAGCCATTTGATGCAAGATAAAATATATTAAAAATTCTATAGTAATGGTATAAGGTGTTTGATTTTAAAATACAATTTATTGCCTTTTCCTGGATCTACGTTTGTTCTTATGCTGTTTTCATCCACTAAAATGTATGGCAAATAGTCTTTCTTTTACTTACTCACAAAATTTCCTTATTGTCCCCATCTTTTATCTTTCCTCACCCATATTCCTGTGATTAAACATATGGTAGAAATATCAAATAAAATCAGTAAATTAATGTACTCAGAAATGGTATATGAACATTTGCACACATACATGTAAGTTGGCTCCAGATAAACTTCATCACTAAATATGACAGTATTAAGGTAGTGTATCAATGAGAAGTATAATAAGACATAACTTTGTGAGTAGCATTTTTTATTTTTCTATCCAAGTTGAACATTAGAATCTCTACTTGAGTTGTGTAAAGAATATTATTATAATGTTCCCATTTCAAGAAGTATGGTACATGCAACCAGCTGTTCTTCGATAGATTAAAATCTATTTTAAGGATTCAGTTTAAGTATCCAAATTCCAATAGTCTTTTATTTGATTCATATTCTCACATTAAATATTTTATTTAGTTAAAATTGTACCTAGTATTTATTGATTGCTTTCTACTACATACTTTAATAAGTGCAATGTTAAGTGTTGCAACAATCTTTTGAATATATTTTCCATTAAATTTTCTCACTTTATGAAGTAGATAAATGAAGAAATAGATTACCTTTAGTAGTCATTAAGCGAGGGAAAAGAAATTTGAAAATAATCATATTTGACTAAAGTTTCTATTCTTAATTATTCTATGTTGACTTGTGTACTTTAAGAAACATTAGGAAAACATATTAAATAGTAAATTGATGAGATGAATTACAATCATAACACAACTGTACTAACATTTTTGATAAACAGTATTTCCTTTTAACATCACTTGTCTGATAGCCATTATAATCCTAAGTATTTTAGAATTTATACTACTAAATAAAATGGATGCCTCATTGTAAAAAATGAAAAAAAAAGAGGCTCCAGGGGAGAAAAGATATAATCTATCACTGGTGCAGGGATTAAAAATATGGACAGACTGGTCAGGTTGCACAGGAGTGAATCATAATACCTTATTTATAAGCTACATGACCTCGAACAAAATAGTAAATCTGTCTAAATTTTGATCTCCTATTCATTATTATCAGCATTATAGAATGCAACTTTGGCATCAAGTAGTACAGGTGAAAGTTCAGTTGAAACATGATGGAAAGAAAGGGAATTAATTTCAACAGGACAAACCATAGAAGGCTTTGAATTGCCAATTGGGATTTAATTTACATAAACCAAAGTAAAAGCAACATTTAAAAATCTTTTCCACTCTTCTTCAATTAAAAAAATTCCTCATTGTGGTTGTGGCTGCAAAAAAATGCTTATTTAAAAATATTTTGGTTATAGAAGTTTACAAAAATGCACCCAATTGGATAAAATTAAGAAATTAAAATATATGAATTAAAATTGTAACTTTCTTGAATTTTTATTAGAATAGCATTAATGTGTAAAACCATCCAATTATATCTTACACCACATCCATAGATGATATACTCATGCTTTGTCTATGATTATATACTTGTCTTTTTATTTTCATTTTGAATGCTGTTTTTTAGCTTATAAAACAACTCAGTACCAGCCACTAGATTTATAACTTTCATGGTGACCTTGTACAATATCTCATAAAAGTGAAGAGAATGCCCTTATTAAATGTTGTTTCTCTAGGAAGAAATCGTCACTACATCATTAACCTAATTGTGGATATCCATGGTCTTAATTTAGTTTATACTTTTTCTTTCAAGCCTACTAGTAAAAAGGCAGATTCCTGTGTATCACTGAAAAATGAAAATATTTGTATATGTTTTAAAATTTTTACTTTGGCAGCTAGTTTATTAATTCATCCTGCCTTACTATTTCAAAAAAACTAAATGTCATAGCTCTCTTGAACAACAACAAAAATATTTTGATGATGCTCTACAACATACAGAAACTAAAATATGGTGCCCGAGGCTGGCTAAGAATGCATAAATCATCTCAGGCATTGGTCTCCAGTAGAATGAATTTCTGTTTCACCTGAGACACATAATACAAATTATTGAAATGTTTCAGCATCTTAGTAATTGTAGTGCATACGATTAGATTTCTTGGAAAGATAAAAATCTATTTTAAGGATCCACAGAGGAGTGCTAACAAAATACTGGCCTATTCCATTCTTCCTGACATTGAAGCACAGGACTATTGCCATTAAGTATCCAACACCTTTCTTTTGGGGCTGGAGAGCAATAAAAATCTCAAAATAAAAGATATGCCTTCAAGAGATGCTAAAAGATCCCCAGGTGTGATTCTAGAAGCCTGGACATGGACATGTGCTATGATCAACGTGCTAATAATATACATGACCTCATCCTAGAATTTTGAATCTTGGCAAAGAGAATGAAAGATGTAAGGAGAGCTAGTGATTTCTCAGAGCTCAAGGGCAGAAGAGTCAAGTGGCTGTGGCATACTTCAACTGTGAAGTGGCAAAGGTACCAGTATAAGGGCTTTAAGCACACTGGTTAATCCCTTGGTCTGCCTGGTCCAGCTTTGCATTCAGCTTCTGGTCTCCCATGATATCAACCTCCCTTTGACATCTTTCCCAATTTTGGATCAGGCTACCCTGTAGACTCTAGTTTGGTAGCCCTCTAAAGCTTCCTTTTTGGGTTCAAGTTCCTCAGAACTAGTTTCTCTGTTTTTGTAACCTTACTTTTGTACCTGTCATGTTCTTTTTGTTTTAAATTTTTCAGATAGCAGAAGCTTTTATTACAGAAGTAGTAACCTTATTGCTTTTAGAATATTAGTAGAACACATATGATCACAAAGTCAAAAATTAAAAATCATCAAGTCATCAACAACTCTATAACAATAAATCATTTTTAAATTTTGGTTTATTTCATTTCTCCTGTCTCCATATCTCAGTCTCAATAACTATTTACTTTCTCCCAATATATAATTTATTTTACATGAGATATTAATATTCATAGTGGATCAAAACCTGATTTTCATAAACATTTCTCATGAAATATTAAAGGATTCCTTTAGCATCATCATATCTAGATGCATAATATTTTCTTGTGTGGATGTACTAAACACTACGACTTTTTAGTCATTCAGACTGCATCTTTTTTTCTCTTCATTATAAATAATTCTGAGGAATTATATATATATAAATAAATTTATATAATTATAAATTTTAACCCCAGCTGCTTTCTCGCTCCATTGTTTCATCCTTTGCCCAGATAGTTCTCTGCTAAGCACTCTGTGAACAATTCACCTGCAATGAGCATCATTTGGATTGTTCAGCAGTTCATTAGTGTAGGCAATTCAGCTTTTTCTATACATACCAAGAGTTGTAGCTCCTTGGCTTGAAAACGGACCAAAATGTAACCAGCTCATATACCCACAGGGCAGCTCTCTTGTCCCAGAGCCTGTAGCTTTTAATTCTCTCAGTCAACTCTGCCCTGATATGGCTGTCTAGAAAAGCAAATTACATACGCATGCTGCATGGGTGGATGCTGGCAGCATCACAGATAGGGATGAATCCTTTGGCAGATAACCTTCTTGGAATGGAAAAAAATGGCAAAGGAGAGGCTATTCTCACATCAATGCTTTCCTGGCTTCTTCTCTGGAGGAATCAAGCCATTTGGAGCATGTATGGTACATAGATTTGATCCGAACCTCAATACCCAAGATATCTACTTATCTGAAATAAAACTTGTAACATTTGTTGTTTTCACTGAATCATAGATTCTGAAAGAATTCAATCTACTCTTTAGCTTGTGAGCCAATTTAAGGATACCCCATAATGGAGTCTTGCATCATTTTGTTGATGCTCCAAGTTACTAATATATTATTAGAGACTAATATATTATTTAAACAGAAAAAAAATCTGTTAATGATACTTGTACATTCCCGAGCTGAATTATTTTATGTTGGATTTGAGATGAGAGTATTTAAAAACCTCATCAAAGATTTATAAACTGCTTTATCAATGCATGGCTTTTTAAATTCCTTAAGATTTATTCAATATAAAACATGAATTCTTAAGAATTAATAAATTTTTGGAGTCTAGCCAACATTTATCCTTGAATCTTTTGATCGAAACCTCAATTCTAATCAAACTTCCATTTAATACAGTCTGCGCAAGATTATAAGTCATTTTGACAGCTAATTGTATTAGACAGGTATGTGGGTTATGTGTGGGTGTGCAGCATGGGATGTTAATAAAAATATATTCTCAAAACCAAAGTTAGAGTGTGTCCTCCCTTAAACTGTGATGTTCAAACTAAAAGCTGGGGTCCCGTAGTCAACTCTGAGTTCATAGACTAATGGGGATTTAGAATAAAAGATGGTGAAGAATAGAAGATGTGATTCATGAGGAAATGGCTAACACAGAGATGATGAGCAGAGATGAACACAACCGTTGTTGAATGTTTGCAGGGCTGTTCTGTGGAATAAAATTTGTTCTGTATAGCCACAAGGGATTGAGGTATAGGTGGAAATATAAAAAAAATTCAACTAATATAGGAAAGAGCTTTCTAATAAAGCTCAGTGTCAGTTGTAAATGCTTTGAAAATTTATATTGTGACTAAAAAGAAGGTTTCCAAATTTCTATGTTTTTAAAGAAATGCAAGTACAGGAGATCTCTGTACCTTCCTCTCTATTTTCCTGTGAACTTCAAACTGCTCTAAAATAGTAAAGTCTTCAGAAGGTAAAAATATTACAAAAAAGAAATTAGAAGGAAAAGAAATTTCCTTTAGAATGAAAAAGAAATTACAATGGACACAGCTAACCAAGAACCTTAAAAGAATACTTCACTTATTTTATGTGTATACAATAAAAAATGGGCAGTTTAAGAGATGAAATAAATGGATTTAACAAAGCTGAACTGTGGGACAGAAGTGGAAAATAATTTATTAAAGAAATCTTAGTTTCAAAAACTTAATCTAAACCTTCTTCAAATATTTTTTATTTAAAAATATTTGAATGACTTTGTTTGCAACTACTTTTACTATTCACTTCATATGAGAACTTTGCTTTTTGCCACAATACTAATATTTTCAACAGAAAACCATATTTTTGGCTGAGTAATTTATTCAGACATTTCAATAAAATTAAATTAGAGAAAATCCTGGCTGTGCAGATGGGTCTTATACCACGGTTTCCAATCTTGTCTGGCAGTTTCCACTAGAGAGCTGAGCTACTTTACATTTACAAAATCAACAACTGAAATCTGAGTCTTTCACTGGGGTTCTTTCCTTGTAGCTTTCTTCAAGATTTTTTTAGCACACTCTACCATTTAATTAAAATAAAACTAGATCTCATTTAGATACAGAAATGTCTGATTAAAATCTAGAATTAAATGTCTCTATTGAAATAGCATAATTAAATGCCACTGTATTAAATGAACACTTAAACAGTCACAGGTCCTATCTGTATGTATTTGGGAATTTTAATAAACACCTGCAGGATTTGAAAAGAGAAGTAGAGAGTAAAATCCTTAAAACTGTCAAAACATAACTGTTTTCTTTCACAACATCTGATATTTTCTTCTTAAAAATATCTATGGCAGAAAGGAGTTTTAGCATCAGTGTAATTGTAAAAGGATATAAAAATATTAAAATAATTTCAAAATCCTGGCTGGTATAAATAGAAAGAAGGAATGCTTTTAAGTTTACTTAGACAAAATCTGTTGTGGCCAACATGAGAAAAAATAGGAAAGTAGAAGTGAAATACATACGTGAATATCATAATAACATAAGACAAAACTTTTGAGAAGTGCATTTTATTAAGTTCAAGTGATAATAAAAGTTGTCATTGTCAATGTTGGGCAATTAACAGCTAATAAAATGACATTTTCTCTTTGGGCAGTGCTGGTCATTGAAGCCAGGTCCTTGTGCACTCTAGGCAAGTGCTCTACTACTGAGCTATGTCCCCAACCTTAAAATAACTTCTTTGTCATTCATTGCTACATGTCTTTCTTTTTTGCCCCCATATCCTTCTCATCCTTTTCTAGTCTTTATCAGTGAGGCCAGATATTTTATCCGGTGGTTTCTAACTTTGTGGATGCCTCTGAGTCACTAGGTGGATGGTTAGCATTGCTTCTGCGGTCATACTATTATAGATAGCTAAGCTATATAAAAATTAATATGTGGTCAGAGCCGGATTGGGCCCTTGAGGAAGTCAGCACAGAGGATGAGCCACACAAAGATTGTGACTGGAGGTAAACCTGAAGAGAGCCAGGACTCAAGATGGGGACACACAGGTAGGCCTGCAAGTCTCCCTAGAGATAAACAGCAAGCTGAGATTATATGATTATTAGCACCACCTGGTCCAGTGAACCCAGCTAGGCATCAGATGCCTATGTGGATGACCAGAACATCTGGACCCACCCCTTTCCAATAATTGCTTTGTTTTTTCCACATATGCTTGGTAGATGACCTATTTCCCTATTGGATCAATATTAGCTAAGCTACTATACTTGTAATTCTATAGGTTGATTGTTTAACCCACGGTTTAGCCATATTGTGATTTTGCTGTATAAATTACCCCTGACAAAGAGTCTCAGTGGTCACCCACTCGGGAGCCCTCCCAAAAATCCAGGACCTATTCTTTTCCTTATGTCAAAAAACAAAACAAAACAAAACAAAACAAAAAAACAAAAAAGCCACAAACCAAAACTCTCATAACTTTTTCCTTTGGTTTGCACTTCATTCCTCCATGTTGTGAGATCAAGAACTTAGCACCTCTGACATGGTTGGGAGTTTGGGAATTATTTTTTCCATAACATTACCTCAAAACCATTAAGGAATCAGGAAATTTGTGGTTTAAAAAAAAAATCTGCAGCTGCTTCTTTAGCACTGAGCTCAGAATTAAAATAATACAAACTACATATTTTCCTACAGAATCAACTCCTACCTTCTAATCTACCTGGCTCCAATCACCACTTCAATCTTTGTAAAACGTATTTCTGTTACCACCGTCCTATAATAGAACGTTCAATAGCTTATAAATGATTTCCTCCCTGTCTTTTCCAGGAAATTACTGTCATCTTTCAAGGTGAAGCTCAAAAACCACTTTCTCCAAGATGATGCTCACTTTTACCACCTTTGGCAAAAGTCAAACCCTTATACCTTCAGTCTTATCCATGCAGCACTATAATATTCACTTTTGTATTGTAATTATCTATACATGTACGAATTCAACTTACTGCACATATCCCACGAAGCAGATCTTCAGCTGTGTGGATTAATGCATGAATAAACAAAAGGCTCAGAATTAAATTAAGATCTTTGAGTAAAATAAGAAAAGTTTCTCTGGGTATGGCTATTGAACCTAGGGCTTCCAGGTGTTAAGCATGTATTCTATTCCTGAGTGACTGAGCCCACAGCCCCAGTAAATATTTTTAATACTGCCTTTGGGCAGCATGTGTCTTTAAGCAGTGTTAAAGTTACACAAACGATTTCAAACCAGCCTCAGCTGTAATTCATATGCCTACTTAAACTTATGTAAATGAGCACATTAAGATGGAAACGTCTATATAACATGCGCATCAATAAAAGAAAACAAATTACTGTATAATTTGTTGCTGTTAAAGTAGGCTTAACTCATTACAGTGCTTGTTGGTTAAGTCATATCAAAACAGCTAATGCAGAGGTCAAAGAGTATTACCCCTACAGATTGAAGGAACACAGCAAGGAGGAGAAATTTCTTTTCACTGTGCTGCTAATTTTAGGTTATGCAACTCACCCTTCAATATCAGCACAACCTCTCTCATTTTTCCACCCACAAAAGTAGTTTCTAGTATCTTCACTAAAATCCCCATTTCTCCAGTGTAAAAAATCCACAGATACCATCCAAATACTCCTTTAAAAGCTTATACAAATATATCATATATTATATATAAATATATAAATATTATATATATATTTCCTCAGAATTGTGTTGTTATGGCTTTGAGAGGTGACCAAAAGAATAATTAGTTGAAAATTAGTGCCACCTTTCTAGTTCAAAAAAGTCATACACATTTTCTTACTGAAAGGAAAAACCTTGCATGATAGGTCAAAATTATTATCTGTACTTTGCAAATGAAGAGATTAAAACTAAATATAATTAACTGATTTTACCAAAGCCAATTCAATTCAGAGTGCTTTCCAACATTCTGGATATTCTTAAAGATATTTAAATTGATTGTGATTCTCAGAGACACAATTAACAGTTTGAGTAGGAAGAAATCATTATCCCCACCTATGTGACTAGTGAGATGTGAGCTTACTTTGTTCAGCATCTCTAGTACTGGTTAAGAGGTAGACTTCAATTACTTTGGACTTAATCATTTTATGAATCCACCATTGAGTGTCAAATTATCATGTATTTTATTAGTTCAGAAAAATATTACAAAGGACTTGACTCAAAGCAAAGCTAAAACAAAACAACAACAACAATAAAAACAACAACAAACAACTTATACTGGGGAAATCTACTCAGAATTTTCCTCAAAGCAAGAAGTGAAGGAGGAATTCTACATTTTATAAAAATTATTACTACCATCAGAGGATATGTTTAAACAATCAGGAAAATGATCACAGTAAAAAATTTGTGTATGGTTTACAAATCATTATGAGATCTACAGAAGACATACATAGAGTTACTGAACTATCAACAAAATATCTAAAGTTGCAATAAAAATTTAATATTTGTTTTTTGAAGAAACATTAGTTTTTCAAGCTAAGTTTCTTTTCATTGATGTACAAATTAGTAGGCAAAAAAAAGAATGTGTTTGGCTTAGATTAAAATTATCTAACAATTCTTAGTCAGTATTAGATTTCACAGTGAACATAAATGGACACAAATTGAATATGATTAAAAATTATTTTAAAAAAACAAAAGAAAATTTAATAATTAAATCAAATTTATATAAAAGAAAAGAGAAATAACATTTAGAATCTGGTACCTTAAAAATGAGCTGTCTTATGAAAACTCCACATACAAAATTTAGATTTTCATGTATGTTTTCTTATGATGAATGTGATCACAATACATACCCAAAATGTACCAACAAACTTAATTAAAAAAAAAAAAAATGCAAGCATGAGCTAGAGGCCATAAAAAAAGAAAAGGTTGAGATGTTCTATGTTATCTAAGAACAACTCAACAGCACCTAATAGTAGCAAATAAATTTAAAAAAAATTATTTTATAATTATAAGTAAAGTTTAATTTTTCAGTCTTATATAAGCACATCCAATTAGATGTGTAACATATTTTCATTCAATGGAATTCTCATTTGTCTTTATCCATCTAGGGCATATGTTAGAAAATGCTGATTACTGCATGGTTCTTCCCAGCGAGAATCTATGGATAGATAGCTGTAGGGTAAATGTACAGATATTAGCATTATCTTTAACCTATAAAGTATATGTATACTTGGATGCTCTACCAAAACATGATGCCTATTAAGCCCGTAATTATTTTTTACGTATTAGACATATTTCCCTTTTGAAATATCTTGCATTTAAAGTTTCTCTTGATCATAAATTCATTGCCTACCTTAAACTCCCATTGATTATTGAGTCTTGAGAATAACACCAATAAATAATCTTTCTTTTATAGTCAATATAAAAACTGATATCTAGATTATTAAAATAAACAATATCTCTTTAGTTTTAGATTATCATAGAGCTTCTACAAAAGTCGGTTAAATTTTCTCTTCCCAATCTTACTCTCTTCACCAACACAACCCCCTGGCATTACAAAGTATCATATCTGTTTTTTCAAACCTATTTTTCTCAACTTTATCTTTATTCTGATGTAGAATTTCTCTTTCAGTAATTTCAGTGCATTTGTCATTTTTCTTCATTTTTCTAATTAGCAGCCGGCACCTTATACAGAACAGAATGAGCACTAGATACTCATTCCTTAAATGGAGGAAGGAAAGAAGGAAAAAGAAAAAAGAAGGAAAGGAAAGAAAAATGGAGTGAAAATACTGTAATATATCCATTTTCACTTTGTGATATATCACCAATGACTGATACCTATCATTTCATTTCTGATAGTATCTTTCTTATGGTTTCCAATTCTAAGTTGAATATCTCAAATATTACAGAGGGAACTTACAGAAATATCATAGGTGCTCACTCAGGAAGTCATAGATATAATAAATCAGACACAGATGTCATCAATTATGTTGTACCTACTGCTTTGTAGAAGACATTATGATTCTACCAATACAAACAAGGAATTACGGTGAGAAAATATTCACCATATTTAGTAATTTAACCAAGTGAAAAGTATGGGGAGATGGACTTTCTAGGATTTCATCACTAAATAGACTAAAATAAAGAGAGAATAAGAAATAAGGCAATTGAAAAGGCTTTTCCCAGGAATTAAGTCACCTTATTTCCCCAAAGAGTTACCAACATTATAATAACAAATTCCAGAAGGCCAGGGTTGTCCATACTTATCTCCATTTTTAACTTCTGCTCATTCCTAATAACAGCCCCCCACACACATACGGCGTTATGACTTCTGGGTTCATGATTCCATTGAAACAGTCTTTTGACATCCTCGTTGACTTTTGTGTCACTGAATCTAATGGACATTTTTCAGTTTTCATATGATTTCACAGCACTTTCTGATGTAGGAAGTATCTTCTCTCCCTCTGAAAGCATGGTCTCTCCCCTGGTTTTCTGTCATATGCCACCTTATTTTACCCTTTTCTCTGTGTCAGTTCCTTGTTTACAACCTGTAGTCTTATACTTGTGTCCACAGAGTTTTAAGTGGTGGAGCATCCCATGTTGTCTCAAGCTTTGCCTCTTTTTATTCTGTACTCTTTTTCTCTTTCATGGCTTGAATTATGATCTGGATGCAAACAATTTTTTCTGAGATCTGAGCCAGTATGTTCAATTTCCTATAAGACATTTCTCCTATGATTTATTTCCAAGCAGACATTCATGTCCAAAATCAAATTCACGGCCTTCCCACACACTCAGTGTGTTTTCTATCTCAATGAGTAACACCCACATCTATGTAGTTGGACAAGTCTGAAAACTCATCTTGACAACAAACTAATCTATCCACCTCCACCTTTGTGCCCTTTTAATCTACTCACAACACTGAAGCCGTGGTTGACAATTTGAAAATGAAATCTGGTCATTTTCTTCCTTTGTTCAACACCTTGCAGTGGCCTCTCATCACTTTTAAATAAACCTTCAACATGAATTAAAAGGCCCTACATGATCTGACTATCTCTACTCTTTTAATTTTTTCTTTACCACATGCATTCCTGAGTATCCAGAGCTTTGGAACATATTGGCCCCTTCAGTCCTTTGTCTTCTGTCTCTCCAGAATTTGCTTGGATTATTTCCCCTGTGTGCACCATATGGTAACTTTCAGCCTGTCCTTCAGGTGTTAGCTCATGTACCTTATTGAGGCAGGCCTGAATTCCTCACTGAATCCCCCACTGACTCACTGGGAGCTTGTGGAACACTGCATAGCTTAACTTTAATGACATTTTTCAGAGTTTTAACTTTACATTTCTTGTGATCATTGTCTAATTACTTTCCTTTTCTTCTTCTGGATTGCAATTTTCATGAAAGCCAGGGCTTTCTTGATTTTATTCCCATTTATTTCCAAAATGACTAGAAAATCAATAAGCACCTGTTGAAGGAATGAATAAATGAATGTTTGTAGTCTCAACTGGATGGGTACACAGACATCCAGGGATTTCAGCTGAGGTGAAATCAATAAGCGAACAGGAAAAATCCCTAAGTCATTTTCCTTGGCACCTGGAGTCTAAGCAAGTTAACCCAGATGTAATGTCTGGCTTTAGACAGATACTGAACATCTGGGAAATGAGGCACTGAATATGTGACTAAGGAACACTAGACAGGAAGATCACGGTTTAGGTTCATCCTCTTGTTTATTTAATTAATCATTCACCCATTTACCTAACAAACTTTAAACAATTACTACACACTTTGGTCTATCTACCCATTTTGGCTACAAATAGAATGTAGTAATTGCCCTTAGGAAGCTTGCAATCTAGTAAATAAATGGTTCTTGGGCCCATTCAGTGGTAAGAAAAGAATTTCTAATTTATTGAGGGGTCTGGATTGCAATGATTTGGGGATGCACCTGATTAACAAAAAAGTTTAGGCTGAATACATGTGAATAGAGGAGGAAGGACTTGTATAACATCATATATTGTTCTGGGGCACCAGTAGTATTGATAAAAAATTTTATTATTTTTTAAAGAAAAAAGCATACTTATTAAAAATTAAAATAACCTGCTATGTGTGGTATTTAACTTTAGAGACTGAATTAAAATAACATACTAACAGATTGTAGCAAAATGGCTTATATTGAGGTAGCTGTTAGTTTCTGAAGTAGTCTGGTAATGGTAATGCTCAAGAAAATAGGTATAATATTGACATAATCATTATCTGTAACAAAATCTTTGTATGTATCTTTGAGATGAGTTTGAAAATATAACAAATGTTTAAATTTTAAAAATTATTACATTAAAAGATATATTGTCATTAATCCACCTCAAAATACCTCCCTTCCCTTTAAATGCACTTGTCCCGTCTTCTTGCCACTTTCTGAAGCAGTACTGAAAGTCCTCTTTTGTGTTTTTAGTCACCTTGATGTCCTGAATCAATTCAAAACATTTAGCTTTCGTGATAATTTTGACTTTAGAGGGGATCCAGAAGTTGCACTATGCCCAATATAGTAAATAAGGTGGATGATGACACATCACAATATTTTTACCGGCCTGCCTTTCTGTTGGATGGCACTCAGCAGCAGCATTGCTCATATTTTTGACCACATTTTGTAAAGGCACTCATGAAAATGGACTCAGCACTGCTTCAGAAAGTGGCAAGAACGATGGGTAAAATGTGTCTGCAGCAAGGGGAGTATTTTGCAGGGGGTTAATAGCAATGTGTCCTTTACTGTAGTACATTTTTAAAATTTAAACATTCATTGTGTAGTCTGATCCTACCTTACATGTCTGTCACTACCCAGGCTTAAATGACACAAGAACAACTGTTTAAGCTTGTATTCATTATTTTTTTTGCAGTTAGAATTTAATCACAATCTTAAAGAGTAGAAAGCAACTGTATTTCCTGAAAAATTTTAAAGAAAAATCAGAAAAAAATTTTCTCATCTTTTTTACTTGAAACACAAAGAAACAAATCAATAAAGTGAAACAACTCAGAAATAACTCACCCTAAGAGTTTTTTTGTAAATGAATGGCTAATAAGAAACATGACAAACTCTATCTTAAAAAAGACCCTGAACTAATTGTCCCTGTGTATAGAATAACCACTCACTTTAAAATATTTACAATACTAAATACGTTAATGAGTATATGCAATGTGCACAGAGGCTAGGGAAAAAAAAGAGAAATGTATTTATTCACTGGTGTAACATTAATATAGACATTTCTGGATTGGAAACATCATTCCATATCTACAATGAGGAATAGGGAATGTTTCATAAAATGCAATTTATATATCCTCCTGGTTCTGGAGGCATTATGAATTTTTGGTTGATCAAAATGGACTTCATTATACATAAGTGAATTATGATCTGATTCTTAATTCTTTATGAAATTTTATAATAAAGATAAGTACTCTAGAAACTTATCAATCCTAAATAAAGTAATAAATGACTATAAATGACTGATAAAAGTTCAATTTTATCTTCAAGATTCTCCTAAGAGTCAAAATAGTGGACTGTGCCATCTCCCTTTTCATGAGTACTTTTTACACATTTTAATTGTAATATTTCCTTCAGCCTATTTTATTTATAGAAATAATAACAGTCACAACATTAGGCAAACTGCAAATGTATCAAAGAAACGTCAGAACATGGCATAACTGTATTTTAGTGATGAGGGGGAAAAATAAGGCTGTAAGTTCTGATGAATAGAGTGGAATGATTGACACAGATTCTGGTCCAAGAGTGAACCATCGAGTTTTCCTCACTTTTATATTGTTGTGTAATTATCACAAATAGCAGATACTGTGGCCTGATCTGATTTCTCAGAAGTTGTACCATAATGGCCTTAAGGTAGTAACATTATATTTTGAAATAACATAACCAGTACACATAGAAAGCACATCAATGTTGAAATTCTGCAAGTTTAAGACTAGTTATTTCAAATAGAAGACTGAGGTAAGGATTTTCTATTCCTAGAAATTAAACATTCTACAAATATTAGTTGAATGAGTAAATTCCACAGAATTTTGTGGATTGTGGACAGAAGGAAACAGACGTTATTGAGATGAAGCAATTTCCCCAAGCTGAACTGCTAGCTAGTAAAGAGTAGTTTTTAAGCCTAGACAATTCCTGACAGATACTTTTCCTGGAGTTTTAGAAACTTACTGTCATTTACCAGGGACCCAAAGAATTCATATATATATGAATGTGTATCTGTAAACAGGGAGATGAGAAAAAAATTAAAAACAAAATAAGGTTATAGTTTGTTGTGAGGTTTTCTCTGTTAACCAACCCAATTATTTTGATCTTTTGGGAAGCAAACAAAATTTGTAGATTTTCTAAGCAACAACAAGGCTGCTAGTTGAGCAATTCTAGGTATTTTCAACGGTAGAAAGCGGTTGGAAAAAAAGCTTTTCTGCCCTCTGTACCTGAGAGGTAATTAAAATAACTCTTTGCCTTCAAAGCACAAAGTAGAGATGAATGAGTGTTTTGCATACACAGTCATCGTAATCATTCTGCTTCTATTAAGTCTGAAGAACTTGTGGATTTGAAGGGTTTTTTTCTGGTTGTAAAGCATAGGCTAGCTCACATTTTTATTTCATTTGACAAAATAAAAGTAGCTTTGTGACAGTAATAACTGGGAAGCAGATTAGAGTGTTTGACCTAACAACA
This sequence comes from Heterocephalus glaber, assembly GCF_053883595.1. NCBI lineage: Eukaryota > Metazoa > Chordata > Mammalia > Rodentia > Bathyergidae > Heterocephalus > Heterocephalus glaber. The sequence goes on along the minus strand of NW_028258356.1, from coordinate 10,005,547 downwards.
TATGGCATTTTACATTTTGGTTTCAGACAGCTCATCTTTTGTGATTTCCATCAGTACCTAAAAGGAGAGTTTAGTATTGAATATTCTAATAAGTATGCAACTTTTGGAAAGGACTGCTTTGAAGATGTAAATCTCTCAGCATCTTTACCTAAACATGGTCACTTTGGTTTACTGCAGGAACTCAATCTCTTGTTCCTTCATTGGAGAACGGACATTACAATAAGATATTTGGTAATGTCTTTTGGTCTGATGTGTTTTTATATAATTTAACTGATTTTTCCACATTGTATATGTGATTGTGATGATATTATCAAGCTACAAAAATGAATTTATTTTATGAGGTGTTTTGTTATACATCACATTTTGATAGAAAGAGTAAATGAAGACTTTGAATTCAGTTTTCTGCTCCACCATTGATAACACTGTAAACTTGGGTATTTTGTTTTCTCCTGTTTTAAAATGCAACTCCTTATACCCAAAGCATGAGAATACTGATTTTATGAAGTAATGTAAATGAAGCACATCCCCAGAACTTGTATCAGTGATACTCAATAAATGTTAATTTTTCTTGTAATTGCAATTGTCTTAAATGTATGTGTTAATTAATACAAACAATAAAATCTCATCTTTAAATAATTTACATCAAAACATTATACAAGTAGGTATTATTAAGGTGCTAGAATTAAGCTTTTCATGTGCAGCTATGAAGTCTTAATTGTGGCACAATTGAGTGTAAAAACAGCCTTTAATGATGAGATGAACCAAGATGACAGAATGATCCATAGGACTTATGGACACTGTGCATTTGGCAGACTGAAGATGGAGTTAGAATTTTCCTATGCTGTGATGCCCCTGTCTGATTGTGACAGACAGACAGGACGAATCCTCTCTTCACTCTCTTTTCTAGGAGTCCAGCACTTCCAGGTTATCCTCCATGCCTTCCATCCTAATTGGTATATGAGTTGGTGGCTTGTAGAGAACTCACACATTAGTTGGTGGTATTATGCTCTTCCTCCCTTTCCCTTCGCTACAGGCCTTTACTGTTGGACCTGCTAAATTTTTTATTCTTTGGTATGGCTCTCTGCATCCTCCTATTGCCATACAAACTCCCTGTGGGCCAGACATCTTTCTCTGTTTTGTTCACTAATAAATCTTCAGCACTTAGAGTCTGACATTTGGCAGGAACTCGTAACTACAGAATTGCTTTAAGTGTGAATTCTCCCATATGAGGAAGTAGATTTTAGGATATTTTCTATTCTTTTGAATACCCAAATTCCTATAATAAAATCAATAACAGAATTTTGTATGACAAGAATTTTATTCTGTTCTATAAAATTTAAGACTTTAATGATTGAAAATGAACAAATCTTCTATTAAAAGAAACATCATGCATAATTATATTTTGTAAATAAACACATTTCTTGATTTATTCCATATATTTATTAAGAGTATTACTAAGAGTAAAAATAGTGCTTCAGTTTTCTCAGATTCCTTGAAATGCATGACAAGAAGAAGTCCTTCTAAATTACACATATAATTTTTATCTTGCTTTAGGGAAGAAAACAATTCACCAGTGTTTGGGAAATTTGAGCAGCTCCTCTAGAAAAATAACAAACTTCCTTGATGTTGCACCACATATAATTAATGTTTTTTTCCATATCAGAGTTTTAAGTAGGTTTTATGTTATTTACAACATTTCTAATGACACAACAATGTGCTATTATTTTGTATTGTTTAAATAGGTCAATGAATCTATTTTTGCTTTACCAAGGTTATTTCTCTTAAAAAGAATAATATTGTCATGTTCAAGTATGTCTATTTATTCTGCTGGAATGGAAATTAAAACTAAAATAATAGTAAACAAAGCAAAATCTAATGTATTGGAGAAAGTATATAATAAAATATCGAGTATAATAATGGATAATTTTTTTTCTAAGACATTCTTACTGTGAAAAATTTTAATACATAAATATTGATTTTTGAGTGAGAAAATGTAGATAATACTATTATTAGTGAGAGCTCAAAAGAATTTTGCTATTATTACTACTCCTGTTCTTTTTTTTCCTTTTTTTTTTTTTTACCACCACTTGTTAATAATCCAGTAAGTTTATTTTGATTATGAGCGTTTCCAAGTCTCCATGAAATCAGTGGATGCCTACTAAAACTTATCAAATGGTGACATTCATCTAATCCTTTCATATTACCTGGAAGTGTATAAGTAGGTCATAGTTATTTTCTTAGACATTCTACTACTTCTAGTAAGGAGGATCTATGGATTAGCCCAAGAGAATCTCTTAACAGTCATGCTGAAATGGTATTAATGAAAAATGGCTAATTGTCCTGCCTGACAGAAGATAAGGATGATAGTTTCTCGATATTATAGTTGTCCTAAAATAACAGGCTATCTTACAAATTAGTTACCTTCCCTTATTGGATGTATTTGGGGAAGGATTGAACAACCTCTGCCAGATTTGTGTGAGGCATGTTAACTGGGAGATTGCTTAATTAATCTTTGCCCTTCCAGTTCTAGGGTTCTGGAACGTGATGGCCTTTGAGACTCAAGAACTATAAGATATTGTTAAAAAAACAGTAAATGGTTTCAAAATGTGAAAAATTAATTCTACTAAATATTTAAATATTCTGAGAAATAAAATTGCTTCTAAAACACTTAGTTTAATTATGCCCAAGTACAAACATAATTCACTTATAATTCTGTATACAATTCGGTGTGTTAGGTTACATTAATATATATGTTATTAGAACATGAAATATGTTCATTTATGTATGATGTTTCTTAGGTTAAATTTATATATAAGTACTCCTTTTAGAAGAGCTAATATATACCAATTTATAATAATACAGAGTAGTAGTATTTCTCCCTCAAATGTAAAATGAAATATTGTCTTGAAGCTTTTTTCCTCTTATGACTTTTCTGTAAAACCTGGGGATGCTGCTGCATACCGGTAATCTCCGCACTCTGAGGGGAGGCTGAGGAAGAAGTATCTCAGGTTCAAACCCAGTCTGGGCAATTTAGCAACTTAGTAAATTGCTTAGGAAGACCCTTTCTGAAAATTAAAAAAAAAAAAAAAAAAAAAGAGAGAGAGAAAAAACAGGCCAAGGAAATAGCTCAGTTTCAGTTGGGAGCCATTCTGCATAATTTTGGGGAAAATCATTTCACAATTAAATTATGATTAGGGCTGTCTGAGGTCTCAATGGTCCCGTGATGCCATGACCTCAAGGGCAAGATTACATCAGCTGAAGATATCCTGGTTCTTTAAGAACAGAGTAGTAATACAAACAGAGAAAGGTTTCGCCTGGGAAAGGGGCAAATTCCTTCTCAGCTTACCTTATCCCACCTACTGCTGTGAGAACATTTTGCTCATCTCACCATCCTAATCAACATAAACTCTTCATAGGCCTAAGATCCTCATTGTCATAGGATTACTGCAGCCCTCCGGGACATCAGATACTCCCTATGAACCCAATAAATAATGACAAGCTCAGAATGTCTTTGTCTTTGCCTTCTCTGAGGCACTGACCTCCCAGCCCCCTGTATACTTTGAAATTACACAAGTCTCTATTGTCTTCTTTAGCCCTTGCTGTCTGCTTTTCTAGGCAGTCAGAGGATTGATCAACCTCCCCGGTAAGTATCAAGGCATTGGATTCAAGCCCCAATATCACAGACACATTAAATAAAACAGTGTGTGAGTTCTATACAAAGATAGCTTCTCTATGTTTGATGAGGATTCATATTTAATTAACTACTCTATAATTAATAAGTCTAATCTTTAGGCAGAGTTAGGCAAAAATAGTGCAAACTGATATCAAGTAGAGGCTATATTGGTTTATATATCCATATTATCCACAGATTCAATCAGTTAGTTTTACTAGAGTAGTTCATTAAATACTTATTACACCATTAAAATTTTATGTATTTTTACAATGTAGTAAATGTAGTAGTGACTTTCTCCAATGTGTCTCGGCCTTGTGTAAGTTTTCTAGAGTAGAAATCACATATACAACAATATAAATGGATCATGAGGATTCAGTCATATATGGATCATGACTGATTCAAAATTTTCACAAATATTGACAGATATGTATTGGCTATGAAAAATTAATTAAATTTAATATACATTAGTTTCCAGTTTTTTCAAATTGTAATACTCCACTATAAAAAGTGATTAATACATTTTTTGTATATAGCTAAATATTACTTGAGATTCTGATACCCTTATGATACATAGCAATCTAAATTATAATATTTTACTGACAACACTAGTTACTTTGTTCTCTTTTTTTATTTTTTCTTTTTCTTTTTTTGGGGTACCAGGGATTGAACTTAGGACCTTGCACTTGCTAGGCAGGTGCGGTGCCACTAAGCTAAATCCCTGGTCTGGATATAGATCAATTCTTATAAAATATAGGGACAACATTATCTTCTAGCTTTAAAGGGTACAAAGAATTCTTTATAAAAACATAACTAAAAACTCAAAAATAATTGACATTTATATATTTATGTATAACTATTTAAAAATTCAAAATTAAATCCAAGTATAAAATAAATGAGGATCTATTTGTCCTTTGAGATTATAAGAATTAAATATATATACTAATACATCATGTATGTATACTGAATATTGAAAAGATTATTTTCATTATTTTATTTATTTAAAATTATTTTTATTTTCATTCAATAATTTTTGTAATTGTTATTATATATCCTTTAACCAATAAAGAAAACTATGACCTTCAGAAAATGGTATATCCAATGTTTAAGACTTCAAATTGCTAATATTGTTCAATGACAAGACTTTCACACCAGAATACACATTCCATGACTATACTGTCTCTCTAAAAAGAGACATGAAAAATGAAAACTGGTTGGCAAGAGAAATAACCAAGTATCAATTTACTTTTTGTTTCATGTTATGAATAATGTTTATATGCCTACATAAGTGGAAAAATAAACATAAGTTAACCAATTCATAGTCTTCTACTTTCCAAAAAAACAAATTTCTTGGGAGAAAAACAATACTGATATTCATCAACAATGTATTTCAGTAAGTGACAGCTATTATTACTGATACATTATTTTTTCTTATTCCATCATTTCAATTTAATTTAGCTTATGTTCATAAGAATTTATACTATATATTCTTACATAGATACAGAATATATAGATTCTTGCATAGTATTTGCCTGGTGTGGAAACTACAGAGATATCCTTGAAATATGTTTCATATTTTTACTACAATACATAGATCTTGATTTCAATTTAATCCTTAGTCTGTGTAAACAAATGTATTTATACCTTTGAAGAATTAATTGACCTTGATTAACCACATAATGTTAGGATTAAGAAGCTTTACATAATCAGAGTTAACAGAAATGAAAGCATGTGGTTGCTCTCTAAGGGTGTAAAGGGGCTGCACCCACCTTTCTCCCATTATGGGTGTTTTTTATTTTTCAAGGTGCTACTTCCAGTATGTGTGATAAAATCTGACCACACGACTATTGCGGAGGCCAAGCCCTCAGTAAAATCAA